>NC_092460.1:54046252-56446252 GCF_047495875.1 Pithys albifrons albifrons | reverse complement strand
GAGAAAATTAAAATATGTATTCTTGTCAGATCCTTTCCTAAGAACTAAATATTTTCATTTTAACTGCATTATGTCAGATCATTTAATTTTAAGAAAAAATTCTACTACTCAGTATTCACTATGCATCTTGTCTCAGAGTAGTCTCTATTCTGCCATGCTTATACTGTATTCTGTATTGAATTGCTGGGCTATGCTACCATTTTTTTGTTACTCCATAAAATACAGGTAAAAATATGCCAGCTCATCACTAGGTGAGCCTGCTATACTAGATTTAGAGCTATGCTAGGTTTGTAATTTTGCTTTACCAGAATAGACCACAGCAGCATTAAGTGGCTTTAGGCCAAAGGAAAACAGGAGATTGCTTAGGGTAGCAACCTTCCTTGTTTTGCTTCTCCAGTCAGAAGAGTAATTGCTCTGGAAACAGAGCTGGAACAGCCAGTTCTGATTTCCATTGGCATCCTCCAGCCTGTTGCTCCTGAGGGACAGGCAGAAGCAATATTCATTTACACCAGATCACTGGTTCCCTTTTCCTCCCTTTGCATATCTTAAATCCAGACTGCTGGAAATAGGTAGACCCTTTCTAGCTATTTTCAGTTCTCTCTGCTGTAACTTCCCTGCCTTCTTACTTCCTCAGACCAGTTCCCTTGACCTCTGCTGTTTTCCCCAGTTCTTGCTCTACTAACTTCCCTCTAAGCTTGAGCTGGTCATCCTAGATGCAACTAGACAGATAAACCAAAATTCATTCTAAGCTGCTAAGAAGATTTGAGATAGCCTTGGCTAGACTGACCCCAGGCGATATGATCTGTAAGTACAATCTGGACACTTTCCACTCCATCAGTCTCATGAATTCTGTGGAAAGGAGTGCACATGTAATTCTGAATGTGATTATTTAAATATAAATCTGTTTAATATATATAAATATATATAAAATATATATTCAAAATTAATCAATATAATTATCATGATATTAATTGTGAAGCTGCTTCAACACATATTGTTCCCTTTAACCACACTGTGAGTGATGGCAGCACAGAAGCAGTTGGTGTGTTAGGACCATACTTATTGAGGTGTGTTGACCAGGGCAGGTCACTTCAGTAAGGAATGAAGGAAGACATGATTGACTTGAGAGAATGCATTGAAAATAATTATATGGGTTCATGAAACTTCCAAGAAGTCAACTTAATCTTCTACTATATTATTTTTATGAAAAGTTTAGTGATGGAAAGGTATCAAATGTTATTGTGTCACTTTGTCTACATTCTTTCCTACAGTTTGTTATTTAGTAACTAGCCTTGATTTTTTCTACACATCTTAAGCAATGAAGTTGCCACCACTTCCCGTAGAGAAATATTCCATAACTTGCAATTTCTCACTTGTCAGGAAATTTTCTCACACCAGCTTGTATGTTTCCTCTACTAATTTTTTCCAGTTTTGCTAGCAGTATCCTCATCTACTACACTGCAAGAGCAATATGTAGCAGTATTGTTGTTAGTACTCTTACACTATTCCAGTAGCTATGGGATGCCCCCATGTAGCAGCTATAAGATAACAAAGGTTCATACTCCAAAGTGGTAAAATTCATGCACTAACATTTTAGTAATCTCATGAGAAATCATTTCACATGAAACATTTCCTCTCTCTTTGAGTGACACATAGATGCAGCCAATGTTTGTATTTTGAAATGCAAAAGTAATGTATCTTTTAAGTCATTTGTATATTTGGGCTTCAATATTTCAGAAGGCTGTTGGGTGAGTTTTTCTGGCCTGTTTGTCTGCAAGGCAAAGGCAGCCAGTGTCCTTTTATTCCTTCTTAGGTAGTCCAGGAACTTTTTCTTCAGCTTAAAATGGAGTTTTCACTTTGGGGGTCAAGAATGAAGACCAGATTTCCTATCTGACTAGATGTGGTGATTCTAGCACTTTATGTAAAGAGTGAAAACCCAACAGAGAAAATCAGTTTACCAAACCACAGTTTGGCTGTAAGTGGTAAGGCCAATATTTGCTACTGAACTTTTGTGAATACAGCAACAGCCATGAAAGGCAAGATTTTCACATGATCAAAACTGAGCAACAGAATTCCACTGGGATTTCTGTGTTTCAGTTCTGAATTTTAAAACATGAAAATTCTGAATTTTACTTAAACCTAATATTATGGAAAATTGTCTATGGAATTGGAACATTCTCATCAGCTACAGCCAAATCCTTTTGTTCTGACATAGGATCTCTGTTTTTCTTGCTGTAAAGTTGTGAGTGATAATGTTGTATAGTGATTTCTAAGTGTTATTTTAATTTCAAAACAAAAATCTAAATTACTCCATTTTTTTTAGTCTGATTAATATAAATATGATATAAATATATGAGATTTTGATTTTCAAGTATATGAGATTTTGATTTTGGTTTAACAGCATTTCCGTACAGAGGAATACTTCATTGGAAATATTTCAACCTGTATTTTTTAATACATAAGCCGCTCTCCTTTTTTATACAATTAACATTTCAAGATTAACAAGAATAGAGTATGTTGTTGTTTTCCTGAAGCAGAAATTTTGCTTAAATTGCCCATTGCTCAAGTGTGTGATTCAGTGCCTAGAACTACACATAACTGAGGTAATTTTCCTGTATAATTTGAACAGTTTGGCAAGTTGGGTGTGAACAATTAAAAAAAATCCATTCACTCCCTGTGAGTGTTGGAGTCATTAATCTTGAAGGCTGTGTACTCTGCATTCTTTTAAATATATGGGATGAAAAACCATGAATCTTTGAGTAATGTTTTTAGATGGCTTGCTTTTCACCATACTTTCCATTGTGTAATTTATTCTTAAAAGCTTGTACAGTGTGACATGGTTCAGAATTCAGAAAATAATTCTTAAACAAAACATTGAAAGGTGTTGCTTTATCTGCTGTTATTAGTTGTTCAAAGAAAAACTGAATGGTGTGGGACAGAATCCAGATGCTAATCACAGAAATGTGGTGGCCAATCACTGTACATGGAGATCTTTGGTGTGACTTGCCTAAGAACATTTACCATATTTGTGTAATAAACATTTACAATGTTAGGGCTCGGGGAATTTGTATATTGAGCTTATACTAATAGTTCGGTCCTTTTTTTTGTTTTGGTGGTTTTTTCCACATGTTTATGGTGATTTGAAAGAGGGTTGTGGAGATACACCAAAAGGTAACTACTTAACTAACCTGCATCTAGATCTAGATGAATGTCAGAGACTGCAAATGTTGGAGTGGAACCATTAAGGCAGAAAAAAGGGAAACAATTGTCACAACGATGTGATACTAATGTCAAACACTGCCAGTCATGGGAAAAAAATCTAGTCAGTTCAGTCTGACTTTGATCACTGAATTTCTACAGAAGGCTTGCCCCAGCACTGCATGCAGAGCACAAGCCCAACTATACTCCTTCAAAGAGATCCTTTTGTAGGATGTGGCTTCCACTGCTGGGTTAAAATCACCTTCTGAATTACCTCACCATAAGAGCTTTCATTTGATATAGCATGATTACAAAAAAGTTGCTTCAGGAATACTGTCTTGCCTGGATTTTCCAAAAGGCAGATTTTTAAGATGAAGCTGTAAAACAGTAAAAGATCATTGAGTAGTAAAATATTATGAAAACCCGCACTATCAAAAATAAAACTGTTTCAAAACACTCTTCTAGTTGTTTTACTAAAAGACATAATAGATATGTGTCCTCTTCTAGATCTTTTTCTCTGGGTAGCACATGCTTCATAAACTTTCAGCTGAAATAGATTAATGTGAATGGAAATGGAGGACAAATCTTTGTCTCTGATTCAGCTGAATGCTCGCATATGTTTAATTTCAAACACCTGATTCCCTCTAATTCAAACCTTAAACATGGAGGATCAATAGTCTGTTCAAGACTATTGCTAGTAAGACTGCAGAACAGGCAGCTTTCATGTCATTTAAGTATATAACAGTGACTTTAAGTGAAGAGTTATAACAGCAAGATATAACAGTGACTTTAAGTGAAGAGTTTGGATTTTTTGTTGTCCTTCTACCTCATGAAACTACAATGTGAGAGTGTGATGCATGGTGACACAGAGCGTCCATATGGAATGGCGCTGTAATATCAAATAGACAGGATGTTTGCAGCCAAAAATTACAATGCAAAGAGAAAATGTTTAAATTTCAAAATAATGTGGAAAGCACAAATTAATTAACTGTAATGGAACAAAAAGGAGAGAAGATACAGTGAAATCCAGAGAAAACCAAAGCCACAGGCAAGAGTGTAGAGGAAATAATTGAATTGTGTATATGTGTTATTTTTTCCAGAATATGTTAGAAAAAATAATCTGCAAGTACTGGAGAAAATGCTGGACCAGGTATTAATTGAACAAGTCAGAAAGAAATCTGAAACATTTATGGGAAATAAAATGTATCAATGACATGAAAAGGAAACTGTAAACACATCTAGGAAATCAATAAGAGAGATCAGAAGTCTCACAAAGAAACATGGGAGAGGTAACGCTTCAGGCTAGGAAACGGGTGGTGTGGTACAAAGATGACCTGAGAGGAGGACAATAATAGAAAATCCAAAGTCATATTATCTCAAAACCACCAAGGCTCTAATGTACTGTACTTAGTCCAAGTCCTCATTGGACACAGAGCAAGAGAGTATTGCTGGCACACAGCAGTCACAAAGCTGAGGAAAATTTCATCCCAGTGCAGACATCTGTCTTTGAGGCTAAATTTCTTCTTAGCTCGGTATCCAGAAAAAGACAAGGTTGTCCCAGTCCCAGTTTTTCATTCACTATGTGTATGTCCAGAGCAGCATTCAAAGTGCTTCATCAGATGAACTCACAGTCGAGTCTGCTATGCTAATTTTAAGCATTCTATCATTCATTCTGTGACCACATCATGAGATCACACATGAGATCTTGTTTATGACAATTTTATTACAATGTGAATTTTGGATCTGTGGCTTCATAGTGCGGGAAATGCAGATGCCTGTCTCTATAGCTGGTAACATAGACTCCTTTTTGACCAGTGAGAAAAATAAACAGTTCTAAAGAATCTCTATTTCAGCATCTCTAGAAGACACAAAACATGCCCCACACATGTAAATGATGTTCCATAAAATACAAACAGGGCTGTAAGTGAGTACGTCACAAGTGTCTCTCACTTTGAATAGAAGTAACTTAGGTCTTAGAACAGTGCCAGCACTATGTGCTTTACTTGAATTTTCTAACAACACTTTGCTGCAAGAAAATTAAATGTGAATTGCCTGTAAGCAACCTGGGGGCCAATCAGGTTTCATTCCAGTTGGAAGGGGAGCACAATTTAATTGAATTTATTGACTACCAAAGAGCTGAAAAGGCTCTTTCTAAGAGGAGAGGAATCCTCACCCAAGCAGTACGACACTGACGATGAGGCTATGCATTCAAAGCCAAGCGGGTGATGAGGGGTCTCCCTTAGCCAGAAACTACCCACAGTCCATCTTAAGTGTCACAACATTTCCAACATAATATTCAGTTTGCATTAATCAGTGTGTCATCCTGAAGCAGTTATTTCACAGCCCTGAATGTCTTCTCTCCACTTGCTATTCTTCATAGGTCAGACTAGATTTGCGGGACTAAACCTCATCCTATTCAATGTAGCATAACTATCAGAGTGTCTCCAGTTGCTATTTCTGCAGCTAGTGCTATATTTACCAAAATTAATAAAACTATTAGTCTGGATGTCTAACAAATGGTACATCATAGTTTGGTGAATGGTACACCATACTGGAAGTTTCAGAGCCTTGCAGGAGGCAATGGTACCTAACAGCAAGAGAATTTCTAGCCCAAGTGCCATGAATTATGTAACGATCTTCAGGAGAAAAAATTATTTCGAGGCATTCTTCAAAGAAACTTGGGAAGCAGCAGGACAATACTTTGTATGATCACATATTGTAAAGTGCAAGGTCCATGTTTTAATCCTTTCCATCCTCTTTCCAATCCTCTGCAAAAAGGAATTAAAAAAAAAAAAAAAGGAAAGAAGAAGAGAGAGAGGGGGCAAAAAGGCCTAATGCCAGAAAGTCTTTTTGAAGTATTTCTTCTCTTGATTAAGAGTTCTCAGTTTGGCAAGACCTAAATCAAGATACATCAAAGAGGGTTCAAAATAAAGAGCAGCTGAATGAAAATGTATGAGATGACAGAAAGAATAAACAATAATAACTGTGCATATGTTTAAGTCATCTGAAAGTGATTGCAGCAATGTGTTAAATATCCGGAAATACACATTAAAATGGCATTATAACTCCCCCAAGGGGAAAAATATGCTTAAATCTTAAATAAATCTTGTTTAGACTAAGCTGCATTTATTCTTCCCTTTGTGTTATGACTTCAGAAGCTTTCCCATCCTGTCTGTTTAGTTATGCATAATGGGAAAACCACTACTGCTCTTGATTAGTTTTTCTGCCATGGTAGTGGGTTTCTGGAGGTAAATATGGTAGCAACATAAACAAAACAAGAACTTCTCCACCAGTTATAATTCATATGGAGGGCATGAAGATTATACCTGCCTTCTGCTTGCTGACATTTATTTCTGTCCAGCTGAAAAGTGGTTTTGGTGTTTTGTTTTGTTTTGTTTTTTCTGATAGAAGGTTGGAGACTGATTAAACAGATGAGGAAAGCTTTTTGCACTTTACTGCATGATGCTTGAGGGTTGAAGACCAATAGAATGTTAAAGTGAAATATAGGACGCAATTCAGGAATATAACTGGCAGCAGGAAGAACTATGAGATTAATAACATGATGGTGTAAGTTTGGGTTTGCATTTTCAAATTCTCCCCATTCCCCATTCTGTTACCTATGGAAATAATCCAACAATGAGATATCTCTAACAAAGTTGCCACATATTTTAACTCAGGATCATATCTCAGCTTTAAAATAACCCTGTATCTTATGTTTCATTTATTTTCTTTCAGTTGAAAAGCCTTAAAAATTAATTTGAAAGACTACAACTCTTACAAAACCATTCTCAATGGAATGGGACCTGGCTCTTTAATATAGTGATTTTGAGCTGCCCATGTATTCATTGTGGTATTGTAAACACTTTTGAACAACACCACCATAGCTGTATTTTAACAATGTGACAGAATAATGCCCTTCTCTCTGCTGAATTTTTCAACCATTCAAACTTTAGGAACCCTTGCAGTAAATGGTTAGCTGGTAGCTAACAAGTTGATATTAGTTTTTGGCTCCAATATTGTCTGACACGCTATCATTAGCAGTCACTGATGTCTTTCATGAAATGGATAAAAGGTTCAGGATATCACTCATGTGGGTCTTTTAAGATGCCCTGAGGTTTTCTGTTTTGGTTTGGTTTTGTTTTATCTCCATCTGAGTGTGACAAAATGTGGCAGACAGGAGGGTACCGCAGAATACTTCTTGATCATTTCACATATGTTGAACACAAGGTGTTTAAAGATAAGGCTGTGGAAATCAATGCATATAAAAAGGTTTTTTTCTTACCCTGTGCCACAAAGTGTAGCACACTTACTAATGCTGCAACTCTACACAGGCAGTCAAGTGCAATTTAGTTGATCCTATATCTATATTGCTACATTTTATAAGGAAGTATAATGGAGATATTTGAAAACGTGAGGTGAGGAATTTGAAATGAACTCCAGTTTTGCTTTCTGAACTCAAAGAACAGGGAGTTCTAAGTAAGTGTGTGATAGAGCACTGTCTGTATTGGTATACAACACTTCATAATGTACTATGTGACTCCAAGCTAATATGTACCATCCTTGTCTCATTTATTCTCAAGCATTGCGAAGCTCATGAAGCAATGGATAGGATTTCATAGACTGGTTGAAACTAGATCATATCTCATGTTCTCTCTCCTCTTACTCTCATATACTTCTAAACTAGCAATTTTTATAAAATAGAGGTGGGATCAGGCAGCTGTTGTCTCCAGTAATAAGCCATCTCTTTTTGCTTACCCTATACTACTACATGACCTTTAGTCATCTCCAGTCCACGTCAAAAGAATTGGTGGCCTGAGATTAGCTGAAGAAGTGAAGAGTCCTAATTAAATTAGCCACCTAATCCCTTCTCTCATCTTTCTTCGCAGCCACTAGAGACAAACCTAATGATCAGTTGTAGGGTAATGGACTCTGCTTTTATTTGTTGTTTGTTGCTGGTAAATTAGGCTGGCTGCTATATTATAAAGGTGCTCCTGTTGGGCAGCCCTGTAGGTGGTTGAGCACATGTATCTCAGCAGACCAGGAACACAGCCAAATGAAGAAGTATCTTCCAAGAGCTGACAAATAACCTGGTCAAAGCAACTGCAACTCAGTTAAAGCAGATAAAGCTCCTGTCTGTGAGTCTACCCAGCCATGACCTCTGATTGGAACACTTTGGAACTTATTTTTTTCTTAGTCTGCTATTCATCAGCAAGTTCTGCAAAGTCCTAATTCTACTTGCCACATTCACAGGTATGCTCCTTGACCCTTCTGAGCTTTATAAAGCTCCTTTTCCAGCTACTGGTTCATTCAGCCTTCCCTTTCCTTCTGCCCTGCAATGAAGCCACACACTCCCAGAAGAATCCCAACACCTCTTCAATCACTTGGGGTATTTTTCAGATAATTTTTCCCCTTCCTTGTACTGCCAGCAGTGGAGATATATCTCACTACCTGGCCTGCCAGGTCAAAGCTTATCTGGAAGAAGATAGTAGGAAAAAGCCATTTCTTGTTTAAACAACTTATCAAAATATTTAGGAGAATAGGCTCATTACTCTCATTTCCAAAGCTGAGCTCCTACTGCCTTGAAACTGCAACAGCCTAGGTTTACCAATTGCCTGTTTGCCCCAAACACATTTCACTTATGGCTGCATTCTCTTCACCTCAGCTAAGTCTTCCCTGCCTGTCTCACTCCCTTCTCCCTACCCAGCACCACCTCTTGTCCTCAGTGCCTTCAGAAGTTCCATCTCCCTATTTTATCATCCTTCCTAACCAAACTTCAGCCTTCCTGATACAGAAAAAACTCAACCTAAAAAAGCTGCCCAATCCCATTGCAGCACAGACTTCCCATCCTCCATGTGAGGTCATTTGGGTGTTATGCTCCTTGCTCCATCTGCCAGCAGTTGCTCTCTGTAAACACACAGGGCATGGCTGCAGAGAGGAAAGTCATGTGCCCAGTTCAGCCACTGTAAGTATAGCAGCACAACCAACCTATTGCAGCTGTGCTGGGAATTTCACCAGTTCCTATCCTTAGCTGATAAGACCTTCAGGGCATGGACTGCCTACTCTGTCCTTTCTGCACAGAGGACTCCTCAGGCATTGTAGGATCAAAAGTAATTGATATGGGTCATTCCTTTAGATAAATCAGTATAGGGCATTAAATACACCTTTCTAGGTTTCTGTAGTCTGAAGGGAGACAACTATTCAACAAAAGCACTTTCCTTTTGATTCAACCTGTAAATACAGTAACTTCCATATTATTCTGCTAAAGAAAAAGACTTCTACTCATATATTTATGAGTTCTTTTCTTCCTTCTGTGGGACTACTCATATTCATAAAGCCAAAAATAGGTGAATGTCTCTTCAGTGTCAGTATCCATGACTTCTGATACGTATATATTTAAAGACTTTATTAATAGTCTCAGCACTCCAGGACAAGGTTAAGTCCTACATATTTATGTTAAAGATCTGGGGGCTTTGGTTGGGTTTTAATGAATGAATTAAAATACTAGGAAAGAAATACCTTTTTTTTCCCCCTGAAACTGAATGAGTGTTTTGTAAACATTCTCATATCATTATATTGCTCCCAAAATGTATCTAGCAGGATGTCAAAGGATGAACATTATTAGTAAATATAAAGAAATTATGAAGAATTTTAGGTGTGTACAGGTGAGAATGGTTTTGGAAGAAAAACGAACATTTCAAGCTTGCATTCTGTCAGAAAGGATTTTACGGTTTTTTTTTTTTAAAGAAATTGTGATTTTGACTGCCAAGAGACCAACATTATGTGTAAAGAGGAACCCATCAAGAATAGTGCATGCAGCTGGGAATACTAATTGTGGATTTATGACCATACAAAGAGTTAGTAAGTCTCACTGGACTCATCACGATGTTCCCTATTTATAACAGTAAATCAAATTCTTTGTCTAAAATGATTTACCACTTGGTAAATGGAGTCCTATGGTTGCTTCTTAGCCCCACAGCATTGACTTCTGCTTATAAATGGCTTACCTACATCCAGGAGACACACCTGAGAAAATCACTGGACTTCAAATTCCACAATGAAAATCAATGAGAAAGCATTTTAAGAAGAGAATTGGAGAGAGAAAGCTTATTGATGAAGAAATGTAAGACACTTGAGATATTCCTTTGCAAGTTCTACATCAAAACTGCCATATATTTCATTAAATGGTTGTAGACATAAATTTTTAAGCTGTTGTAGTCTTCTCCCTGTTTACAGATATAGAGGGAGAGTTTAGTCAGTTCTTCAACATTTTATATTCACTTTTCTTTTGTTATATAAATAACTCACCAGCCTTCTTTCTCTAGAACTTTATGGCTTCCTTTCCTTTCTAACAAATGACCCATGAGATAAGTACTACTTTTTCCTAAGATTTGCTCCATGACATTACCTTTACACACCTCAAGACCATCTTCACATCACGAGCTCTGTACAGATTAGTTGCAGGAGTGTAGTGATGGTGTTGGACTTGAAATATATTTGAAACAACCACAGGTATAAAGCTCTTCTGTAATTGAAACATGCTTTTCTCTTTGCAATATCGTTTCTATATGGTTGACCACAAGCAGGCCAATATATATTATTGCGGACTTACTTCACCTGACAGATTTTCAGCTGTTATATTCCTCATGATCTATAAATCTTTTCATATACCTTTTCGAGTTCTCTGAATCAGTCAGTCTCCCAGAAGCACGGGCCCTCCATGCATCCATTCAGCCTCCCTTCTCAGCAATGGATTTGGTGGCTCAGTTAGAATCTCTTCCTGCTGACTTAGCAGAGAACATTTTCTGAAGTTTTCCTTTATCATTCCAGGAACAGAAAAAACTGTAAGTAGGATGCACAGCTTCAAAAAATTATCATTTTTTTGGACAAGATTAACCATTAAAAGTAATGTTTTTGAGACCTGCCAACTGTAAAAAAATCTGATAAGCTCATGAGATTGTTATCAGAAATGTTATTTTGCTTTAAAATATTTGTGAATATATCCGGATGATAGAAGTTTTCTTTAATGTTCTGTGAACAAAGGGGATTTAAAGAAGATGCAACACCAATGCAAAACTGAAGTCTATAACCTGGAATACCAGTTAAAATGCAATTCAAGGCACGTAGTTGTTATACATAGAAAACCAGAAGCCAGGAAATGTCAGGATAGAAGCTTGTCAAACATATCAATTGGGTAAATATGCCTTTGGAAGTGTAAAAAGTTGTAAGTGGAATGTCTGTGTTTAATAAACATAACATTCAGCTAGAATTTGAAATTTTCATTCTCAAATTGTTGGTTTAGAATGCACCAAAAATAACAATTAGTGTGCTTACCCATGCATGGGAAACAATTGAGACCACTAATCTTTTCTTGAACTAAAAAAGATCTCTGAAATTGAAAAAGAAACAAACAAAAAAAAAAACACAAACAAAACCAAACACAAAACCAACCAACCAGACAAAAGAAACCCAAACAAAAAAAAATAATAACCTACATCATTTGTGTAGGGTAGTCTACAGAAGGAGGAAAACAGACTGGTGGATTATACCCAAATAATGGTATTAAATTTGAAAATTCTATAGGTTTTTACTAAGGGCTGATGTACAGACATATGTGTAGAAAAGACCCATTTTTTTACCTTTCTGCAGAACAATGTAAACCAGAAGATTTTTCTGGTGTTCTCTGTTTAAAACTGCCATGATATATGTTTACTGAAATAACTAAAATAATTACTAAAACACATACCAGAGCAGCTTAGAAATTCAGTAAAGCTATAGCAGCTGGGAACATGCAACACTCTTTTATAAACCTATCATTTGATATTTGCCATTGTATGCAACAGCTTCCCTTTTTCATCTATTATTTTAGTGCCCCCTCTAATACTAACTCCCACTTTTTCTGATTCATAATTTATTTTTTGGAAGAGACCTCTTTTTTTTTTTCTTTCTGAACATCTTTTTCAGGTTAACTATGTTCTGCTTCTAGTCCCCATCTCTGGCATTACAGAGATGTCCCCTTGAAAGGCTCCATTTACTTCAGTAATCCACTACTTTCTCAACTGAGGTCCTTCTACCCTTCTTGAAATATCTTCCAAAGGGAAGTGTTGTGAAATGAAATTTGCCCAATGAGATTTTAAAGCCATTGTAAATCTATCTAAATATAATGTCTTTGTTTGGTTTTTTTCTTAGTTTTGAGGTCTGTGTTCAAACTAAGAAAAGTAAACAAACAAAAAAAAATAGTTTAAAACTCCACCTCCACCTCTTAGTGGTTTGTAAGCACAGTTTGTTTCCAAGAAGCAGTTAAATGTGAGTCTGCACACTGTTCTACCTCTATTTATTAAACCAAGGCTCTGTCCCAATTGTGACAACAACTTAAATAGGCAAATTTGCTTGAAACTGAAATTCAAATTCAATTTCATGCTTATTTGTGTATTTATTCCTATGTATTACAGGTAGAATAAGAAGAAATTTTAACAAGAGTAAATAAAGCTGTTTCTCCCTGGTTTCCAATAGTCCTAGAGAGCACTACAGGCAGTATTTTAAATGCCATGTATACTGAATGCTCAAGTTTTCCCCACTATTTCTATTCACATTTCCACATTTTGAAGGACACTGTAATCTTGCCCTATTCATTTTAGAAGCCTTCTTCTCCTAAGATATTTTCTTGTTTGCATGGTTAATTTCAACAGAAGTTCTGTAAAAAACAAACAAACTCTGGGTATTTCTTAAGGGTAAATAAATTTCAGAGAACTAAGAGGAGGGTTTTTCAACTTGACATCTTATGGATCACTTATACTGAAAGGTGTAAGTTTATAAGAAGTTACAAGTGATTTATCTTTCTATATATGCTAATTTGCATTAACATTAAAAAAAGTAAAATCACTGATTTATACATACACAGTAGGTACTTGCTGTGTATTTTACACTTGGATATAGTAGCAAGTGAAGCTGTAGTAGTCCTGGGAGTTGAGACTTCCCATGTGATTGAATTCCATGGAAGCTTTGCAGTTTGTCTCATTCCCTTCCCCAAGCAGCACACATGTACATATATATGCCTTGCTGGATGGGATTTGAGCAACATGGTCCAGTGGAAAGTGTCCTTGCCCATTGCAGAGGGGTTAAATGAGATGATCTTTAAGGTCCCTTCCAACCCAAACCATTCTATGATTCTACAATATGTATTTTATGCATAAACAGAAACACTACAAAATGTATTGTGTATTTTATTCAAAACAGCTTCATACAGATTACAGGACAGAAACATTTGCTCTTGCCATAATCTCAGAAGTAAAGTTTTTCTCACTGTTTCATTTTCTTGTAATTCTGTAGGCAGAAAACCCAACAAAGAATGTGGTAATAGAAAATGAAAGGTAGTTTGGTTTTCACTGTAAGATAATTCCTATCATAAATAGCTGTTAACACCTTAAGCACTACTGAAATTTTTTAATAATCTGTAATGTACACTGCAAAATACGCATATAAGAAATTGTCCTTCTTAATTACACATCACACTAATGAAAGCTAATCAGGCATTCACCCTTTTTCTGATAATTAACAGCTGTTACCTGACAGACGCCATTTCCTACACATACTTTCTCTCAGGGTTAGTATGAGAAAACTTTGCTGAAGGCAGGACTATTTTTGGCCCAGCAACACTTATGTTGCTATGTGCTCTCAGATTACTGGGCAGATAGGCACACAATGAAGTCAAACAGCTGATCTGCAAAACAGCACACTGTGTGGTTTCCTCTAGTGGTGCTTGTTTGGGTATAAATATGCACATGTGCACAAACTATGGGTAAGGAAAGGTTATTTTTCTCTAGATAGGCTTGTCAAAGAAAAAAGCCACATCCTGCATCCTGTTAAAAACCCCTGTTAAAATGCAGTCAGAACCCCTTGGCAAGCTGTGTGCAATCACTCCATGAAGTTGTGCCTGTAACATTTTGTACCTTCTGTTTCACTTAGTAATTTACAGTTGATCTTAGTTACCATAGAAGGACCATGTGTCAGTGCTGCTGCAAACTTTGCTTCTTCAGTCAGTTGATAAAAGCAATGTTTAAAGCCTCTGATCATTGTCATCACAGCAAAGTTGACATGACTGTAGATACAATTTCAGTTCAGATCAGATGGGGGTTCCTTCCAAGGCCATTGCTGAAAACCAGCCACTACCTTCTGAATAAGACTGGACTCAGTACCTTTCACCTGTCCTCTCTTTCCCTTGAGCCATCGGACTGGTTGCCTGCTGAAATATGAGCCAAGCTGTCTCTGCAGGTTAGTGGCAATAAGCACTCAAACTTGAGTCCATGTATTTTATTAATGAATGTAGCACCCCCTTAGGCAATGAAACACACCAATGAGCATGTTGGGCTCTTGAAAGGGGGCTGGGGTACATAGGTGAGTTGGCCTATACCACTGATGTAGAAGTGTAGCTTTTACCACAGTAGGCAGTATAGATCCTTTATAAATAGCACACACGGAAAAGACAAAATATTCTTTATTAGATATTGATATAGGTTAGTTTTTCCAACCATATGTCTGCCTTATGATTAATTTGCTGCTTTAGTCAACAACACTTATGCAGATAGAAGTTCTACATCCTGTCTCAGTTATAACCACAGTTACAGCAATAAATATCTGTAGTTACCTAACACTAGGATCCTATGGGAGCAGGTCTCTGGTCACCATGCTGCACTCCCCAAAGCCACTTCTGCAAAGAAGGTGGGAAAACTATACATGTTGGAAACACAGTCTGCAGTGCTCTTGCACAAGCAGGGCTGACAGAAGTAAGCAACTCTGGCTTTCCCTGTTTACTCTGTCCTGTTCTGCTGGGATATTTGGGACAGCACAGGACAACAATAAGATGGGTTTGCATTCTACTAGAGTAGAGGTAGCTTTTTATGGTGTGCGGATGAAGTGTGAAGACATGTCAGGAGGGCATTTGAGGTACACAAGGCTCCAAACCCAGAAAGGTCTGTCACACTGCATGTGAGTAGGTGACCCATTAATGTCACCTTTCTCCTGTAGACACTTGCCCAATAGGAGCCTGTCGGGTACTAACAAACATTGACACTGAGCAACAGCTATGATGGTGGGTATTTGGCATCCCATCCACCATGCCCTAGCCTCATATGACAACAGAGATGTTCCCCTTCAGACACAGGGATGAGAAAGGGTGGAAATACACTCCACTTCTCTAGTAAAGACAAAGATTCTTCAGTCTGTGACACTGTCCTTTACAAAACCTTGTTAGAGGAATGAATATAGCTATGACCCCACTTGCCCCGTAACTCCTTTGAGATGCATAGTTTGGCCATGTATGCATTCCTCCTCTGGATTAGGTCATCCTACTTTGTAGCTGATCTAATTTGCTCTGAGTTTTGTGGTGGATTTTTAAGACTTTTTTTTTCAAATATTTTGCTTTAGAATGGACATGTGATGATAAACTTCAGTCCTGCTGCAACACAGTGGTTTTTTTCTTTCTGCAGATTAATGAGGTCAAAAGAAATTGGGGAAAGACCACAAGTTTCAGGTTCTTTCTTGCAATGAATCTAACCCAAGCAATGACATATGACTTAACTCAGTGAAGCCCTTCATGTTATAACTGGACTCACCCTAACAGGGCAGTCCCCCAGAGAGATCCTTTACTGAAGACAAATGGGTGTCTCTGAGAAAAAATTGACTAGTCTTCATTTGACAGGCATGTTCCTTGGGTTTTGGTAGTGTTGCAATGTATTAGTTCTCTGAATAGGACATATCTCATATATCATTTAAGACTGGAAATGCTATGATTCTATTGAGAGTGGTAAAGGGAAAATCCCAGCTTTGGAATTCTTCATTACTCAAACATACCTCTTGCGCATATTAAAAAAAAAAGTCTTAGTTCAGACTTGAAACAGGAGGGGAAATCCCTGGGAAAACAGAAAAGGAGAACCTGACATTTACTTAGGACTCTGCAGCTGGGTTAATTCTGAGGAAAATGCTTATCAAAAGAATGCTATGGTTCAGTGCCAGTTGCAGAAGATTACCAAGGACAGTTCTATGGTCTATATTTGCCTGCAAGTCCCTAACTTTGGGCATCTTTTGGAAATTTGCTAACTAACCCTTGAAGCTTCTTTTTTTCATTTCCTCTCCCCATCCTTTCTATACTTTTAACTCCTTTTCACTCCTGTTCATAGCAGTCAAGTGAAGACAGCAATTCCACTTTCTGAAAACCACCTTTCCTTTCTGCCATGTTAAACAAGGCCAGTAGGAGAAAGCAACTATAAGGGATTTGCTACTGCAGTAAGCACATGTCAGCCAGTAGAGAAAAATGAAAATATTATAGAGTAAAAAGCATATCACAAAAGCAGATGAGCCTAAGGGAGAGAAATACCACTTTGATTTAAAATACTTCCTAATGTCAGTCATATCAAGTGGGAGGGAAGAGTTTGGGTTTTGGTATGTTTTAGTTTAAGATATGCAAACACAAGTCTATTCAGATATGTGATAAATAAAGATGAGACTTAGGTTAAAAAAATGAAAAATCCCAAAGGAAAAGAGATACATACATTTTATTTTAATGATTACATCTGGTATACGTTTTGTTATTGGTTGGTGTCAGGGAAACTAGTGATGGGACAGAAAAATTTCCCTGATAACATGTAAATCAGAAGTGTTGAAATGTAGGAAAATTTTTGATATATGTATGAAATTCTGGATGATTTTGAGGAATTAAGTAGTACAAATGGAGAGATACCAGTAGAATCTATGTTTTTGATGTACACTACAGTCACCAGCTATCTAAATACCAGCCTCCTTAGGCCATAAGGAGACAATTGAAGCTGTAGGAAGCATTAGGCAAAATTGGAACAGACGTGGTAAAAATCAGCCCACCTGGCTTTGAAAAGAGTTAGATCATTATATGAAATGGATTACATTATATAATTACCTTGTGTTCCAAGAAACCTGGGTCTTCTTGTGGAAATCAAAATAAAAACAAGATTGAGAAGACAATCTTTAGTTACTGAAAATATACCTCACAGCAAGATGTGAATTATGTTTGCAGCAGCATGAAAACTATTATTTGTTTAGCTTTTTTATGAAATCAGAAAGTAAGGACTCTGAGAGTTTTTTATCTGTACACAGCAGCTTTGTGTCATTTTCTGTAATCATTGAGAAGCTTTACTGGCAATGAATTCATAGGTTTAGGAACACGGAGAAAAAAAAAGATACTTGATTGTTTTGCTGATAACTGGATAAAGCCAAAAAGGATACTTGTGAGACAGAGTGGTAGAAGGATGACCAATAGGCCTGAAAATATCTAGAAGCAGTGGGCACTGGCAATGCAAATGTAGCTGATATTTTGCAAAGCCATGCATAGCAAACCAGGATCTGGTGAAAAGTCAACGTTATTGCAGTAGGTCTGCATGGCATCTGCTGCAGAGAGGTGCACCACTCTACAGAGCAAGGGCTGCCTGGTAATATATAATTGAGTCTTGAAACAAATACTCAAGAAGGATGTACCAATTACCTTAACGGAAAGAAAACTGTTTGCATACATGTGTTATCTATATAAATGTTGTGGAGAGTGAAATGAGTCATGACTATTCTCTTTTCTAGAAGACTTCTGAATAAGTTATTAGACAAGCAGTTACCCTCAGGCCCGTATACTGGTTTGAAGGAATAAACAAAAACAGAAAGAAAGAATTAAGAAATAAAGAGAGGGAGGATGAGAGGGAGTGAGAGAGAGCAGTTGCTCATACAATACACTCCTGCATCCAGGTAAAGGTACTTTCTAATGTCTTAAATTTCTTCCTCCAGTAACAGGTTGAAGGCTGTACTGAACGTTAAAGGCCTTCCTTAGTTGCTAAGTTTTGATGAGACCAAACACATTGCAGCTATTCAATAGAGATATTTAATTATTTTGTTACTAGACAGCTTAGCACTTCAGTACCAGAAAAAAAAGAAGCCCAGGGAACAAGCAAAAATTAGACCTTTTAATCTTTAGGACAGGTGATTTTTTCTGAATATTCTGGGACAGACATCTTTCTCATTGTTAGTAGTAGAGATTGGTTTTTAGAAGAGTCCTTCTTGTATCAATGAAAACTGTTTGATTGTTTTCTTTAAATGGGTATTTTGTCACAACTATATCAAGCTCAGCCACATGCAATTAGCTGGTATTTGTTCATTGCCTCCCCTATCAAAGATATTCTTACCCAAAGTTACTGTCTAGACAGTTAAACAGATGTTCAGAAGCATGCAAGAATCTGTGTAGGGAAAGGGCAGTTGGTACACTGAAGTGCCTTTGTGCTATTGAGAGGCTACATCCATTTAAAAGGACTGTGTCAGCAGCAGAAAGAGATATTTTCTTCAATAGCTTTGTTCAAGCCACAAACATAATTGGATACTCAATGATTTCTTTTAAATTAAATAGTATGATTCCTGCTTGCACCATATCAGAACTGGTTTGATTGGAATGCAGTCTCTCTCCCAATCCATGTATGCCTATGTCTGGAAAAGCAGCAGCAAACATAAAGGAGATGATTTTTTCTCTGTTCCACCATTTCCTCAGTCTTCATCAACAAAAAAGTAAACTTGTCACACAGCATAAAAAAGGTAATAAGAAAATACCGTCACTGAAAGTGGATTATATGGTGCTTTCAACATGGAGAAAGATTCTCATTTGATCATATTTGCAGTTGTCTATTAACAGTTACCTGACAGAGAAAAACACACAAATTTCTCTCTCGCTCAAAGTTCTTCCCTCCAGTATCCATTTTACTGAAGTCTCATCACATTATAAATGACACCTCAGAGCTCTTTGTAAGTACTGCCAAAGAACACTGCAGTAGAACAGCAAAAGTTAGACTCATTTTATTTTATGCACCTTCAGCAAGTTTGCAGATTACACCAAAGCTGACTGGTGCAGTTGATTCTTTGGAGGAAAGGAATGCCATCCAGGAGGACCTTGACAGGCTTGGAAAAAGGATCCATGCTAACCTCCTGAAGTTCACCAAGACAAAGTGCAAGGTCCTGCATGTGGGTTGGAGCACTCAACAGTATCAATACAGACTGGGGGATGACTGGATTGAAAGCAGCTCTGTGGACTGGTGGATGAAATATTAAGCATGAGACACCAATGTGATCTTGTAGCCCACCAAGTCAGGTGCATCCAAAACGAGGCTGAGGGAGGTAATTCTGACCCTCTGCTCTGGTCCCATGGACCACACCTGGAGTACTGCATCCAGCTCTGGGGTCCCCAGTACAAGAAAGATATTGACCTCATAGAAAGAGTCCACAGGAGGGTCATGAAAATTATCAGAGGGATGGAACACCTCTCCTGTGAAGAAAAACTGAGATTGTTGGTATGTGGCACTGGATTAATATACTAATGACCAGCTCAGACCAGCTCAAGTGTATGTGCATGGGGGAAGGGACAGGTCAAATTTCACAAAGGTGAAATGGTGCCCTGCTCCACACCCCAGCCCTTTGGAGGCTCCTTAGGCAGCCCCAGAACAGCTGTCCATCACTGGCACACTGGGAACACACCCCGCTCCAGAGCTCCAGTCCAGCAGAGTGGCCAGTGGGCAGATAAAACCAGCAGCATTCGGCCGTCCTGTGATCATGGCCCTGCCATTTCCCAGAGTCCTGTAGTCAGACCTACTCTGGATCTGGGTGGGGAGCTATAATTCTCTCTTTTTCTCTCTCTTTCTTTACTTCTAATCTCCTTTCTTGATCTTTAGGAACTTAAAGCTGGATGGGTTGGATTTTGCTAAGTTGTATGGGTTAGCATGTGCTAAGTCAATGCTTAGTGGAATGCTTTTTATTTTGATTGAAGATTGCCCCTTAAACTTTTGCCAAGTTCCCTTATTTTCTAAACTTTATTGGCAAAATTGTGTTACTTGACCTCCTGAGAATGTTTGCAGCATCTTCTCCCATGAGCTCTCTTAAGGTATTAAAAGAACTGAAGGCTCTTTTGATAAAGCTGGTGAGCATATTTTGGAACCCTTTATATTTTTAAAGTATAACCCCTTCAATGAGCTCGTAGCTTGAAACCATTGGAGTTTTTCAGCTTGAAGAAGATAGGACTCAGGAGACCTTACAGCAGCCTTTCAACATATAAAGTCTTGTAGGAAAGACAGAGACATTTTACCAAGGTCTGTAGTCATAGTAAAAGATTTAAATCAAAAGATGGTATATTCAGATTGGACACAAGAAAGAAATTCTTTTATGATAACAGTGGTGAGACACTGGAACAAGCTGCCCTGAGAAGCTGTGGATGTCCTATCCCTGAAACTGCTCAAGGGCAGGTTGAATGGGACTTTGAGCAATCTGATTTAGTGAGATAACCATGCCTATGGAGTTGGCCAAGATGAACTTGAAAGGTCTCTTCCAATCCAAACCATTCTGTGATTATATGATTCTGTGATTCTATTAGTACAAAGTGTTTTGGGATCTCGACCCTTGATATGACATCTGACAGATAGGCTGCTATATCTAATTAAGTATTCCACAAGAAGGGATTCCTCACCAAATAACACACTAGAAATTTTTCAAATATTACTAGCAAAATGCAGTTCAGCTGTGTAAGCAGACATGCCTGGGCAAGACTTCTAGGAGGGCTATTTCATTTATTATATTTATTCATTTTCCTATAGCTATGTTAGAAATTGAAATAATGTCAGGATGAGATGCAGAGTTTTGATTAGGAAGAGAAACAACTAGAACCTTTATTCAGTATCTTAGTCTATACCGTATTTTTACTGAAACATTTCTTTCTTCAAACATCATAATTTCTTCTTTCTTTTTCTTTCTTTTCTTTCTTTTTTTTCTTTCTTTCTTTCTTTTTCTTTCTTTCTTTCTTTCTTTCTTTCTTTCTTTCTTTCTTTCTTTCTTTCTTTCTTTCTTTCTTTCTTTCTTTCTTTCTTTCTTTCTTTCTTTCTTTCTGTATCTTCACTTTTACTCAATAATCTCACTAGAGAGATTATTGCTGCAGAACTTCCTGTTGAGATCATATTAGGAAGCCAAGGGAGTGTCACAGAGGAATAAGTTTTCATTTTTTTGGTATCACTTTTCTCCTTTCCATTTCCTATTTGTATGAGAGGAAGGGGAGAGTCCAGAAACCAGTGTCTGAAAAACTTAGTAGATTATTTTCCTGTCATTCTCTGCTCATAGAAGATTCTTCCCTGCATGGCATCAGCTACTGTTTTGCCAAGTCATCAAAGACCCAAACAGACAAACATTCTTCTCAGGAAGACTCATATCTCACTATTGTTTCATGCTTAGCCAAAACAGTCCTTTTAAAGGCCTTCCATATAGTTCTATCAAATAGTAACACCCAAATTATTTTCCTTCCTTTCAATTTAACAGCCTTCAGTTATATATGGATTTTGTGAGAAAGCAGTTTGTTCTCTGACCATCATACACAATTGTTGCATCATATAGTTAGACCAGAAACAGAAAATTTCAGACCCAAAATGTCACAATCCTTGTAGACAGCTAAAAAAAGCCCTAAAGAACAAAAATATGCAAGCAACAGTAGCTATTGGTTTTGTTAAATTTCAGCTTCACAGGAGTAAAGGGTTGTGAGAGCTTGTATTTGTGCAGAACTTTGAAGATAAAAGTATTGAAAGTTCTTTCTATATGTCAGTGTTATCTATGCAGATGGACACTGGACAAGAGCCTCTACAGCTGAAAGCCACTCTCTGAACATACAGTGCAATAGCTGTTTGTTACACAAGAGAGGGTTTCAGTAATATCCACTGGGTATTCTTTGTTGTTGTTGTTTCAGTTCGAGTCTGTATATGACAAGTTTAAAGGTGCACACACACAGAGGTATATGCACATATGGGCATTCTCTACTACTTATTTTCCAAATCTAGCTTGCCTAACAAAAGCAATTCCAAAAGGGAGAGAATGTTGGGAGTCTATGGAATTTAGTAATTTAAATTAAACCATATGTCAAGAATATATTATATTATATTCAAAAATTTCTTTTTAAATTGATAAATTCAAATTTAAATTAAATTGATAACATGACAAGATATGAAAATAGACAATTACAATATAAACAGTATATGTTTCTTAAATGTATTCTTTCACACATAACTAGAGGGAAGATGAAAATATTTTAAAATCTATATAGTTACATTTACTAATTCCGCATTTCTTCACTATTACTGCAATGCTAACAATAATCTAGTCCCTGAAGCATAGCTTGTCTGCTTGTTGTCTAGCAACTTCATAGTAATCATGAGAAATATTTCATACCAAAAAACTTCTGTACTGATCTTTCTTTCAAAGTTCCATTATTTTAGCTCCTGTTAATATCATATTTAGAAGATAAAAGCTAGTCCCTTTTTGGAAAGGTGTTTCAGAAGTTAACTTTTAACAAAACTACTTCCTTTCATCTTATCTACTACAAGGCAAAAAAAAAATCCTGAATACATTTCTCATTTTATTTTCAAATCAAAAAGTAAGTTTAATGTGGTAATTCCTGTAAAATGAGTGCTTTTCTAATATTATGAAATTTAATGTATGAGAGAAGAGTGAAAGCTCCTGGTTTGCATCAATCCTACATATCTGATAGAAAATTCCCATCTATGACTCACCCGCGGTACAAGACAACCAGTCAGCCCACATGATTACTGTGAATCTTGACTTGCAGCAAGAGAGGAAGTATGGGGCTTTCCAAATCACTAGTGCAACGTAGGCAACCTTTTAGAGTAATGAACTATTATTTCTGTCAATTCTTGCATCAAATTTTAGACAGCACCAAGATCGCAGACAGAAACTTCCTGAGGAACAGGAGCTTCTAGTGACTGACATAAAGCAATGTTTCACAGCATTGTCTGCAACGTGCAGACAGTGTGAGTGAATAGGAAAGGTGTAAATACATTAGAAAAAGGGCAGGATGGACTACAGACAGTGAGTTTAGAACTTCTTCAGTCGCCTACCCACAAACAATTGACATACCCGAAACTGTTACAGCTAAGTTTGTGTTCTCCTGTAAATTTCCCATTGTGACTTTCTTCCCCTTAGAACTGGCCTCGTTGCTCTTAGGGTGTATTTTTACCCACATTTACTTGTGCAAGATAGAACAAACATGCAGTGAAATACAATTTGAGGTACCATAAAGATGGATGAAAACATTATGGTGAATTAATTTCATGAGAAAATGCCAGTCCACCAAAATAAAAAAGGTGCTGTGCAAGGCTATTAGCCTCACAACCTTCTGGCAAGCCTTGTGTCATGATGACACTAGACAGTACATTGAGCAGCTGTGAGGCTCATGCTAGAACTGCCCTAGGGACCTGAGAACTTTCAGCGGTTGTCATGTGCAGCTTTCCAGGCTTCTGTACCCTTTTCAATGGTGACAAAGCCTTGGTATCTCAGTCCATCCTGAAGGTTTTACTTCTCCTGCTGTTGCAGGAAGCCTAGCAATCTTGAAAATCCTGACGCATGCCAAGGCTCGGAGGTCTGTCTCTCATCCTCATTGATCTTGGCTCCTACATGACACCAGGGCTCCTCACCTCCTGGCTGCCTTATTGACTGTTTTTATGAACAAGCCAAGAGATGCAGTGCTTAGCTTTCCACTCTCACTAATCACTTGCTAGGTCCTATGATTTGACAAATTTCTAGTTTTCCACATGTAGAAATCTTCATTTTTCGTTTCAAAGTGGGTCAGTCTTGGTCAGCAGGTCTGAACTGCTGAGTTGATGCCAGCTTAGCTTTTTCTTCAGATATATCCATGTAAAGCCACAAGCTTCTAAGGGCAAAATCAGCTGCTTTGCTCATCTAATCAAACCATCTCTGTGTTAGAGTATATGTGTCAGATGCTTCTGAAAAGAAATATTACATCTATATTTCTTGGCCAAGAAAAGTTACACCGAATTATCCCTGAGGTCTCTTTCAACCTGGTATTCTATGAATCAGTAAGTTTTTATCTTTGTACTGATATTTTCCTTTGGGGATTTTTTCAGGTCATAATGATGCTGTGCCAGTTGATCTCTGTATGCAGCTAATCTCAATACACATATGCCTTCTGCACAGTGGTAAGTCTTCAGTTACCCCTATATTTTATTTCAGGTTTTTGGAGAGAAAAGCCTTCAATATATGATAAGTGACATTTTACTAACCAAATACAATGTTGGTTTTAGGCTTCACCACCAAAAACTCAGATGATCTTGCCGAGTGGTCTCCCCCCTTTTCATTCTCCCTGGCACAAAGTTAACTTGCATCTGCAGTGAAGATGGGGTCAGGGCAACAGAGGAACACCTGTGCCCCAGTTTTGTGGTTGGGACCACATGCTGCAACAGGCAGTCATAACAGCAAAGTTGTCTTTCCTAATCCCAGTAAGTTCACCTGTGAATAGAGCACTACAGGTATTTTCCTATTTCCTGCTAGAACCAGGGGAACAGACTGTGAGATATAAATATATAAATATTGATTTTTTTTTTAAGATTAAACTAGACAAAATTTGTTTTTTTCTCAATTTAAAATCAAAACAGAAAGAGTTCTGACAACTTCAGGAACCTGGTCCTCATCGGTAGTACCATCTTGAACAAGCCTCACAGCTCTGCTGCAAGGTAGTTGGGAGAACTCATCGTTACCACCCTATTTCAGATCACTAAACAGAGCCAGTTAGCTCCAAATTTCCCTTTTTTTTTTTTTATTGAGTGGTTCTGTTTCAGTGCTTAAAATGGCCTGGTCAGACATCCCAAGAGTAGTAACAGATATCCAAATGACTCAAAGAGAGGTCAAATACAATGTTGTTAAGTTTGGTTTGCATGTGCTAGTTCTGCACCAGCTCCTCTGATTATTGTGCTTATTAAAGTCAACTTTTTCTTTCATTTGTGTCTTCCCTTTGACTTCAAAGAAGAACAACACAAAGAAAGGAATGAGATTATAAATTTTGGCATGCAAATCACACTATTTTAAAACAATATTTGCCAAATTTCTTAATACTTTGCACATAGATGAGAAGCTGAAACACACCATTGAAATCTGTGCCTGTCTTTCATACTGTTCCATATAAAGATTTCATTAGTTGGGGTTTCTTATGAAAGGATTTCAGTGTCCTGTTGAGGTTAAAGAGAAAAGATACTATGAGAAGTTCACAGGATTTCTGTTACTTCATGTGATTTGTCTCTCACTACTTAAGTTCTTCATTTTGTCTTCCATGTAATTTCCTTATAGTTCATTTTATGAAATACATTTTCATCCAGGATGGATGCAATACCAAATTTCTGATAGCTGTGAAAAACAAAAACAACACTGATATTTCACAAGCAATACAGTCTGCTCTTCCTAGATGATAATAGGTTAAGATCATAAAATAAATTTTCAAAAGCATAATTTGTAGAATTCTTTGCAGGTCCTTGAGGTTTCCCTGTTTTCCTCATACTCATTTGAATAGCTGATATTCCACACTAAATCTGCACCTCTGAAAGTGGGATTGCAAATAAAAATTCCTTTTTGTTCCCATATGAAAGATCTTTAGGGGTCAGTCAGCATATCCCCAGATCTAAGTTCTTACCTACAGCACCTGGGAGAGCTTTACTCTACAAAGTGAAGTTTGTCTCACTAAGGTGCACTAAAGATTTTGCAAAACTAATGTGAGGGTTGCTCTCTTACCAAAAGAGCTAGACTTCAAATCCTCCCTTACATTATTCATCTTAATAGAATGCTTTCTTCAGTGTTCAAATGTACTGCCTCTTTCTTTAACATCTTATTTCTAGAGACTTAACAGCAGGGAGGTTGGGTCTTTACATTTCCAAGATAGAAAGCAGGGAGTTATAGGAAGCCTAAGCTTTCCTTTCTTGCTCCTAGTCCCTATGTAGCCTTTTGGATGGCATATGCACAGCATATGAGATGAAATGCTCATCTGCAGCTGGCAATCAGCACCAGGGGACAGATAAAGTGAAGTAGAAATGGAAGGCTGATTTATACTTATGTAGAGCATCAATTTCGTGTGGACTTCTTTGCTACTTGCAGCTTCATGGCCAATGCACCCCATCTAGGATGGTGGTTACACACAGCAAGGACATTTTGATAGCCAAGGACTGCTGTGTTGTAAGTGAAATATTGTGTTTATTTGAATGAGCATAACATTTTCATCTGACAGAAGGATGTTCTCAAGGTAGCATTCCCTGATTTCTCATACTTTCTTTCTTATACTTCTTTGGTTTTAGCATTGAAGAGCAAGCTCATGTGTACTCTAATACTATGTCCAACACAAGTTCAGTTCTTTCTAGGACTGCAGCTTGCCTAGTCAGGACTGGTCACTTGTCCTCATTCAATTACAGCTTTGCCCAGACCTTGACTGTAACAATAACATCAGGGAAAGGACTACCTATGGGCTGACATACATATCAAATGTTGTTATAAGAACAATTTCAGGCAAATAAGAAGGTCTAGACTAGATGAACTTCATGTCCAGGCACTCCAGCATGAACACCATTGTTAGCATCAGTGATGTCAAGGATCAGACAGGCCACACAGAGTTGGAGAGAATCAAGGCAGGTCAACATAAAAGTGCGCATCCCCAATATCCTCCTCATTTCCAGTAGTCAGAGGCTGAGTTACTTTTACAGCATGAAATGTAGTATTCAGGGGGTTTGTCTAATAATTATAATAATTCTGGAAATTCTTGCTGCTAGTTTTTTTCTTTGTTCTTGCTAACCAACTCTGTGACCTCCACTGTCAGCCAATATTTACTTAGATATCTTGCAAAAAGTATATCTTTTTGATTTACTGTCTTTTAATCTCACTTAATGTCTCTTTGGTTTTGGTGTGCTGGGCTGGAAGGCAAAAGGCTTCAGTCCTGCCTTCCCACATGCCAGTATGGAAGTTTGCATGGTCCAGCTTGCAGCTAAGAGCATGGACTGCTATCCCTATGGCACTCTCATTCAACCTACTTCTTCATCCCAGGGAGCAAGAAGAACTCGCTCATGCAGCAAACACAGCTGTATGCCTCCTCCTGTGCCTGTGACATCCCAATGTAGACCACCAAATTCTTCCTGTTACCAGCCTATTAAAAAAGGTGGCAAACAGTGATTGCAGCCGACTGAAAGGGAGAGGAATAGATGAAGGAAACACTAATCTAACCTGAAGACAGGAATTAATCCATCCTAGACAAAGTGAAGTATGGAAAGTATGCCTCAATAGAATACCAAGACAGAACACATAGTAATTAGTTCATCTGAACTACTGTAAAATTCCCCCTTCTTCTCAGAAGGACTTTGAGACAGCCCTGACCTAACAAAAAAAAAGAGGCATGCTCCCTATGCAGTAAAAATTTCAAGGCTCCTCATGCTATCCAAGCAGGATCAAAATAGATCAATATTGCAAATGTTGTCTCTCAAATTGCCATCATTGTTTACATCTGATTCTGATATACGATCAGGAATATAACAAGCTTCAATAACTACCTTTTTGATGTTAATGATTTCCCAGTTTGATGTGAGATATTATGCTGACACGTGTATCTGTCTTCCTGTTATGTACTAGGGAGAGTATTTTGTAATAATGGACACTGCAGAAGTGAGAATAGTCAATAGTTATTTTGGCCTATCAGAATCGATTAATTTTAAATTTCTCTCAGATAACAAATTCTTGGCACTTATGCTGGAAATGTAAATATATTGTTTGCAATCTTCGTAAATACAAAGAATTTGATATAATAAAATGCTCTTGCATTGAATCTAACATAAGAATAATTTTTTTATTGAAGAAACATAAGGGTCTGCCATGAGTTGTAACTATAGTACTATTACTAGATTACACTTCACACTGAGATGCATGTGAGCATGGTTGCCTTTCTCCTTTGGTTCCTTTGATGAAGACCAGCCTACGACTTCATTTGAATTCACTGGAACTACTACTGTACAAAGTCTTAATTATATAGCTGCATGCTTGACAAAGTGCGGATTTCGTCACTAGTATGTCTTACCATTAGGACAGGAAAAGAATGGCTGATACTTTCTGCTGAACCTCAAAGTCTAAGGGAGGACATGGCTGGAGAAGATACATGATTAGCTACATAATGACCACCAGTATTCAGAGCTATTGACGGGATACCATCAACAGTGCCAGAGTCTATATGCAGCAACTTTGCAAGGTAAAGAAAAGGTATATGTAGTGAGACATCTGAAACTGATTTTTATTGTGAAGTAGCTCCACACATACTAAAGACAAAGAAAGATAAAAGTCAAAGGCAAACTGTTTCCACAGCAAATGGGCAGACTGAGAAAAAATTGCTTAGCATTTTCTGACTCTAGTCCTCCTGCACCATTAGCCTTAAATGAAGCAAGTGCAGGCAAGGGGTGGGTTACTTTTTTCCCAACTGTTTACACAAAAGAACACTTTGCACCTGTTCCTAGTGAATGAAAGTTTGCTTTGTGTAAAAGCAGTTCATCACCCCAGCCTTGGCATCAGGGAGGTGGTGGCGCAGGCAGAGCCCAGGCATTTTCTGGCTGGAATCAGCATGCTACAGAGGAAGAAGGCTGAAGGGAAGGTCTGCTGCAATCAAGCTTCATTAACTTAATTGTGTAAACATACCCCCACCTGAAGTTTGATGTCATAGCAAATGCAAACAGCAGGGATAGTCTGCTAAGCGTAAGCAAGAGAATTTTTCACTTTAATCTCAGCTCTATTTAGTTTACTGTATTTGTTTAAGGTTGGAGTAATTTTCCTATCTACCACTGAGGTATTATTCAGAAAAACCTGCACTACACTGTCCCTGTATAATTATAAAGCAGTGCACTCCATGCTTCCTTTGATGTTCTCTTAGATTTACATCTCCTAAACTGTGATTTGCCTCAGACATTGCCATTTGGTTTGTACCAGTCCCTCTGCTGGGATAAATGAGTGTAGGTCTGTGGGATCTCAGAGGAGGCCCAGAAATGCTTGTCAGTGGAGAGGGTCTGGGCTATCTTGGAAAGGTTATTTCTCAGGTGACACACTTATGAGAAAGGCATGGATTGTGGTTAGAGTGAAGAAAACATGAGGAGGTAGACAAGTATTTCTGTATTAAAAAATACACAAAAAATAGATTTAAAATAAAAATCTCATAACTAAAATAGTAGCTTCTCCTTTTCTCATGTAATCTGATGACCCAGGAATTTAAACACTTCTCCTCAGCACAGGGGTCACAAACAGGGCACATGGGCCATCCCTCTAGGCCAGCACAGCAGCAGTTAAGATAGACATAGATATCCCCTACATCTTTACCATTCTGACCTTCAGAATATATCACCACCAACCCCCACTTTAATCCTCAAGTCTTTACTTTGGAGCTTATAATAAATCAATAGAGAACAGAAGAAAATCCCTGTGGGAGCAGCAATTGTGGCTGTGTTCTAAAAGCTTAAATTCCCCACCTGCCACTTGACCAGCAAAAAGCTTGGATTCCCCACTCCAGTCCAGATTATGTAAAACTATTCTAATCCTGAGTGACACTACTTATGAAGACAGCTGTTGGTTTTTCCAACTGGAGGAGGCAGGAGCAAAGTCTGTGGAGTCTGGTAAGAGCTGTCTTTCTATTCACCCGCCCAGAGATCCTCACAATGCCTTTGTTTTCCTTTTTCCTTTTTTTTTTTTTCAGGTGGAGGGAAATGAATAATCAAAGAAGTGAAACATTTCCAAAACAAAGTTCTCAGAAATGCCCTTTAAAACCAGGCACTGATTCAGAGACAGTTCTCATCCCACTCACACACTCCCCTCACCCCAATCCAGCCAATCCCCTTTCACTCCCCACCATTTTTGAGTAGCATTATTCATCACAGAAAGTGGTAGAAGATGGTGGCGTGAGATGCTGTGTGAACTGGTCATTTGTCAACACCATTAGGTTTGAGATGTTTCTGGGAAGAAGATTACACTAGAGAGATGGTATCATGTTTTCAGTCAGTGAAACGTATAGGCACTCCTCTTCAGTTCACTAAAACTCTGCCATTGCCAATTTTACCATTCTTGGCAGTATTTCAAATTACTGTTGAGCAACAGGGGGTTGAAATTCAGGAATACAAAGCCGTTTCCCATGACAGTGGTTACTGTGCATTGAGGAAGGCTAGAGCAAGAATCCCAGACACTCATTATCACAATGAATCATGAAAGCCCTGTTGACTTCTCTGTGTTCACTGGGTTCTGAATGCTCGTGCCATAGTTACAGGAGTATTTGGAGAAGCCTGTCTCCTTACACCCCTTTATTACAAAGATTGGGCTTCCACAGAAGTCAATAAGAAATGTTTTATTACTTGGAGATGGATCAGACCAAGGAAGTTTTGCTGAATCCACAATGTTCATTTGACCTACATCACATCTGAGATTGACTCTAGCAATATGATGTATCAGCACTTGATAAAACCTTCAAGATGCATAACAAAAACATACACGAAACACGCCTACTGCACTATGGCCACAATCTTTTCAACCTTGTCTTTAGTTCTGATCAGAACCTTATTTCTTATCTTGGTTGCATTTGTACAGCTACATTTTTCATGTACAAACCATGGCCTTTAATTTGTTTGGTTTGGCAACATAGAGATGTCATAAAACAGTATCAGTAGGAAACTTGGAGATCCCCTTTCTGCCCTCTTGCAATCAGGTCAAACTCAGACCCTCTCTTCCTGTCACCTCCCTGGCTGACAGGCAGTGCAGGGCTCTGCCATAGCCCTTTTACTCCTAAACTAGGATAGGGTTTGTTTCACATGATATATTAGTTATCATAAAGGAAGATGTCTAACCCCATCCCAGCCTAGTCTTCTGAGAGAGGTCACTCAAGTTGCCCACTTGGTTACCTGATCTAAGTAAACTGCAGAAAGTTAGCTGAGCCCAACTTTTATATGGCTAAGTAAAGCCAGCCAAGACTGAAAAGGTCATTACACCTCCGAAGTTCATGCCAGAATTTCAATATGGCACAGAATTGAGAAAAAAAAATAATTTTCTTTAGTGTCATTTATTCATTAATTCCACTAGCATCCCAAACATTAGCCAATGTATTCACAGTTGCAAATCTGTCTGTCAAAAAGTTATACTTCTTGATGAAACTTTCACAGATGAGCAGTAAAAATAAGCTATGGCAAATATGAGTTCTACAATGTAAAGAGGACTGTTGAGAAAAGTCTTTCATTTAATGAAATAAATTTATATAATTAATTTGAGATACCAGAATTTGTGTGACTGTACTCTCAGTTACATAATATTAACTACTTCTTTCTGACTGGTTATTGTCTATGAATTTTGAGGTAGTGGATAGGCAAGCAGAACATGTATACCCCCTAAAATGACCAGAACACTTCTGATTTAGAGAGACCATCAGTTTCCTTTGCAGGAATGAGGAGCATTCAGTGCAAGTTAAGCTGAAGTGAGAATAGAAGACACACAATCCTTCACAGAAATGGTTTTCCTATGTGCTGCTATATTGCATTTATAGCTAATTATTTGACCATGTAAACAGCTCATACGTGCAAGTTTCAATTATAAATATGCCACATGGCAAACAAACAGCACATATACATTCATTTCTTTGTCTTTTTTTCCTGAGAATCATTAATATATTTCACAGCTTCACAGCAGAAAGGGAGTGGGAGTCACCATCAGGTTCCAGCTCTGCACCACTATTTGCCACTGAAGAATGTATTTTAACAAGGCTAGGACAATGAAAGAGGAAAGCTAAAGACTAGTTTGAGAAAGGGATCTTTGAAAGGCTAATTCTCTTATGAGTTTAAAGGACATGAGTTTTTTCTTGCCTCAGAGAGACTCAGTAGCAGTTTGAGTTGTGCTGCCAATGGCCGTTTTCTGAATAAACACTACAGTTGTTCTGCCCACACACATTCGGAACGCAGTGCTCCACTGCCACCGACATCAAGAGACTGTTGCAGGCACCTGGTACGTTCTGAGTTCACACAAACCACGTGTTAATCCAGCAGATATTTTAAATGGAGTGAACTTGGCAGTTTAAAGTCAGTCCCCAGAGATAAAATTATCAGAATAGCCATTTGTCACCAGTGGGAGCAAACACAGACGTCTATCAGACTCCTTCTTTCCACAGCTTTTGCCAGAACATGATAGGAAAAAAAATACCACAACTTCAGGAATCAGGGCTCTTGCTACCCTTATTTATTGACAGTGTTATTTTTAATTTTATGGTATGTCCAGTTATCTGACTTGTAGCACTAGCAAGATAGCAACAGCCTTTACCAGAGGAATATCAAGAAAAACTGAAATCATATATGTAATGTTTCCCATTTCCATTACATATATGTGATGTTTCTCGTTCAGATCTGTCTGTGTGCATTACCCAGAACATGAAGCTGTACAGTTTTAGTCTTTATCAATTCCTTTATTCTTTCCTCTTGAACTATTCCAGACTTCAACATACCGAGTTCAGAGAGAGTTCAAGCTCACTACTTATACCAAGAGGGCTGAAATCTTTGGTTTTCAATTCACAGGGATTTTTGCAGGTTCACAGAGGGGGTAAAGGGTGACATTCAATATTTGTGCCAGCCTGGCACCCGCTCCATGCTGTTCAGCCTCCTACCTGTACTCCTCACAGAGCTGGGATGGAAACCATTTGCTAGAAAGTTTTGATGTATCAAAGGGATGCTGTCAAACTGGTACGCTTAAAATGTTATCTCTCCTCTCCTGTCTATGTTTGTTTGCAAAATCCACATTATCTTTTCAATATAGAGGTGTTTTCTTTCCAGGCATAGCTTGGAGTGAAAACTTTTCTAGGTCATTATCAATGTCAGGGTAGTAACAGTCTTAGTCGAGGGAGTATGTAAGGGAAAAAATAAAACAAGGTACCCATGTACAGAAAAGGGGCAAAGGGAAAAGACAGGTTAGGGAAGAAATAATTTTATTTGGACTTGCAGATCATTGGCAGAAATGACTATGAGGAAAAATCGATTTTTGAGAGATAGGGAAATGATATACCATGTACATTCTCAAACCTAGGCTTTGAATCTCATATTTTAAAAAGAGGCAAAATATATTCATTTATTTAATGGACTTGTTTGTAGTATGTGATAAACAAAGCATCATATAACAAGCATCATCCACTACACTACAGTGTATACTAAGGGGGCAAAAAAGAAGAAAATTCTGCATTCCTTCAGATGGAAATGTTTGCAATAAATGAAAGATGAGAAGATTGTCACTGAAAAGTGTGTTCCCAGCATTAAAAATGTAATATGTTTTTTACTCTTCCCGTTCTACTGAGGTATTTGCTTCAAAAAGAAGCTGACAGCAGCAACAATAACAAAGTACCGCTGCTGAATTAATACAATATTTAATATAATTATTTAAAATATGTTGTACAATTGAATGTTGTCCTTTTGGTTTTAACAGATTATGTAGCAAATCTTCATCACACCAGTGCAAGTACGAACATGTTCCTTTCTATTTGCTCAGAGAGCAGGTTCCAGCACAGGACATGCAGGCCATGGCAGAAGGGAGGGCTGTTCATGGGAAGGCTGGAGTTTAACCCACAGAGGATACAGCCCTTGTTTCTGGACTTGCAAGTGATCCCAGTCAGACAGTGCGAAGGCTTTTCCTTTGCTGGGTACAGACCGCTACAGGTAAGGAGCCAGCAGTACCAGGTACAGAGAGATACAGAGAAGCACCAGCTGTGCCTTTTGCTCATTCTCACTTCCTCTGACCCATGCAACATGGTCACTTGCTCCGTGTCATGCTACAAACAGCAAACACATTCCTCCAATCCCTTCCCTTCAAATCAAATGTGTCTTGTAAGTACATGTGGGTGGCAGGTTTGCAAAATGTAGACTCCCTATGGCAGAGTCAGTGTGATCTGATTTTCCTGTACAGGACCCAACAGAATGAGGCCCTAAACATAATTTTTCGCCTCTAGGCACTACAGTCATGTCACTAATTTAATAGAAATGACAACGAGAGGAAGGGACATGCTCTTCACAATACTGACTTCCTATCCACAGATGCTTGGCAAGCTTCAGATCTGCATTTAGGGAGAGCATAGACTTTGCTGAAATGGCCATTCTTTGTACAAATATGCCCCCAAGCAGCAATAAAAAGAAACAGATGCAGATTAACACTAACAAATCACATACCCATTGCACTTGTAACCTAATGCATGTGAATAGTCCTACTGCTTTACATCTGTTACAGGCACTCAGCCTTGTTGAAGGCTGCTGAAACTCTCTCACAGCATCAGCTCTCCTCAAAAGCGATGAGTTTGCCAGCAAAGAGAATAGTGCCCACACAGAAGTTGGGGGACACCGGAGAAGGGTGAAGTGTAGTAGAGACACCTTCACTTTGCCTAACAAGATCTCAGGATTTGAGGCATCTTATGAAAAGTTGTTATCTCGGCTCCTTCTGCCTCCCATGAGGGACTGAGGGGATAGGTAGAGTTATTCTTCCCAATACCCAAGGGGCCTGTTATAAATCAAGGGTGGATGGAGAGGAGCAGGATTTCACTTAGACTGATCTTCAAATTTGGGTATTCCACTTAGGCCGATCTTCAAATTTGTAGATGACAGAAGTTGGGTGAAAAAAAAAATCTCTTTGACAGCTGACTGAGCCACAGCAGTGTCAAAGGTGATATTAGAGAGAAGTAAGTACATAACCTGCTGTCTAGGGCAGCCAGAACTCGGTCACAGTGGAAAAAGTAGTTGTGACCTGTAAGCAAGAAGATCACCTACAGTAGGCTTCTAATTTTGGTATCATGTCCCTTCCCTCTACTGATCTGACACAGACACTGGCAACCTCAGCTAGAACAAGGCTCCAAGTTGTTACTGTTCTCTTGATCTTAGACACTGTCATAGGTGTGACAACATAATCATTCACCCAAATGAGAATCTCCAAGTGTTCTCATAAGAGTTGTGGATTATTATAGCCTTATACATTTTGGAGAAGAGATTCATAAGTGAGAGGAGGGCCAGCTAAATGGCCTGGTGAAACAGCCTCAGATGAAACAAATTTGATTGTAAAATTCTGTAAATAATTTCTTAAAAAAATAATAAGAGAGAGAAAAAAAAGAAAAAATTGTTGTGAATAGAGTTGTGTGATTTTTGCCTGCATATCTAGGGCTTTCTGTGGGAAGTCTCAGAACATGGCTACTTCCTCCTGTTTTTAAGCTTCCCTCTTGTGTCTTGTTACCAGGTGTTTTGAGCTTGCATGAATTCACACCACCATTCGCCTGCATCCTCTTGGCATGTACAGAAACACAGTGAATGACCTTCCACACTACCTCCACTTCTCCTCTCAAAGGAGCTATTATGTGGCTCACTGGAAGAGAACAAACCCAGTTCTGTTTCAGTCAGCATGACTCTTACATTATAAATGCTGAAATACACACACACACACCACCCCCTTCACGTAGCTAGCCTCATTTTGTATTAGTCAGGAAAGGTCAAGGCAAATTTGGAGTCAGGAAAAAATTGGTCAGTGTTTGGAAGGAGTCCCACTTGAGCTGGATTTCCTGTTTCTGAAAAAACCACAACCACACTGCCTCACGTTGTCTAAATATGAAGTTTAGTGAATGTTGCTATATATGCCACACAAACACATTTTACACACAGTAATTCCTTGAGTGCCTTGAGAAACACACAGCATAATTAAGGAGACTCAGCAGTTACCAAGAACCCGAAAAAATGCAGTCTGGGATTTGTATTCTTTCCATCTCTATTTACATTATGGAGTTGATTTATTAAGAAAATTACCTCCAAAAATTAGTGGCAATTCCTTCTAGAAATACACCCAGGACAACAGAAGAAACCAAACTGGCACCTTCCCATTTAGTACCCAGACCCACTATTGTGGATTCTAGAGTAATTCAGGTAGTCTAAATTTCTAACTGGGAAAAGGGAGAACAGAGCTAGTTTGATCTTTTGTTATTTTGCTACTCAGAATAGAAAAATGAAAGTACAAAGTATCTACTACATCTGAAGTAAAATAATTAAAATATCAGTCTGTAGAGAGAATAATTAAATGCATTATTGATTAAATAGCAGAAGAAAATGACAGTTTGCTAGCACTCTCCATTTAATGGCATATCTTTCAAAGTTAGAAATTCAGTCTCCCCATTCCCTTCAGCCCCGTTCCTCCATCTGGCTGCAAATCCTCATAGACAAACCAAATAACAATGTGAGACAGGCAATGAAATAACCTCTAGGTTTTATGGATTTGAGGCACCAGGAGGTATAAGAAAGCACTTCAGATTAGTGTTCCAGCACTGTAGGTGTCCAATAGAGACCCACTAGTATACCAGAGAAGATATCTTCTGCAGTGGCATTAACTGGCAATCATTTTCTTGCTGCTCCATACTTTCTGTAAGCTGTCTGCATCCCCATCTTGAGTATCCTAAGCACAGTGTTTTATGAAAGATTAGATAGAGAAGTAGTTAGGGTTTGGGGATTCTGAGAGTTTGTTTTTTTTCTTTTCCTTTCCACAGCAACCAACTGTCCTTTCTATTACCCTGGATTATTTCTGAAGTGGAAAAACTAATCTTCTCACCACATATAAATATGACCTCTCAATTTTCTTCTGAAAATAAATTATTTAGTCCATATTAAAAGAGACAGTAATCTGGGTTTCCTTATCTGAAATGAAGGGTCATTGTGGCTCACATCTTTTCCATGATGGTGAAGGTGTTAATTCTGTCAGAATACAATGCATTATAGGTTATGTGAGTCAGCCATTGACCTCTTCATCAATGCTTCATAAGAAGTGTTGTGTTCCTCTTCATAAGAGCACACATGATGCAGGTAGCAGGAAGACTTAAAAAATGAACGATTTTATTCGAGAAGATACCTTTGATGCTCCCTGATTCACAGCAATATAACCATTTGTCTTCAACTTCCTTAACTCACCATCACATTCTTGATTTCCTATCTCCATATACCCAAATGATGACTCCAGCTCCATTTCCCCCAACAACTCTGTACATATGACACTACAACTGATGTCTTCTCCCACTCTCTACCATATGCTTTCTACTCCTTGTTGCCAGCCTTCTAAAGCTGTTCATCTTGTTTTCTCACCAGCATTTTCTCTGGCACAATTCAGTCACTGCTCAGTGCTTTGCAATACCCAGCAGGGCAGACAGAGTTTGTGTAGTAACATATTTCTGCATATGAGTATGTCACCGCACATGAATGAGTTGTTACTCTAGAGCACCTGGGTGGGAACAGAGCTAAAAATCCCAGAAGCCAAGGTCTGTCCAGGAGAAAAGAATTGCCAATCTCACATATTTCATCTCAGCCTGAACTGTTCTGACTGGGCATGGTGCCCTCACAGCCTAGTTCAGCCCCAAGAATCAGAGAATCATAGAATAGCTTGAGTTAGAAGGGACCTTAAAGGTCATCTAATCCAACCCCCTTGCAGTGAGCAGGAACATCTTCAACTAGACCAGGTTGCTCAAGGCCCCATCCAACTTTGTCTTGAACACTTCCAGGGATGGGGCAGCCACAACTTCTCTGAGGAACTATTCCAGTGTCTCACCACCCTCACTATAAAAAATTTCTTCCTTACATTGACTCTGAATCTACCCTCTTTTAGTTTAAAATGATTACCTCTTGTTCTATTCCTACAGGCCCTGCTAAAAATTATGTCCCCATCAACTAGAAGAGAATGACATTAAGCATGACAACAGCTGTGAAGGACAGAGGCGAAAACATGTCAGAAAAGTCTCCCTGATACCTTGCTCAACCTTAATATCTGGTGTACTGAGTCACAGATTAAATGAAAAAGTAAACTCTGGGACTTCCTGGTAGAACTGCTGCCTCAGCTCCTGTATCACATCCATCACTTACAATGGCGAGCACAGACTGTTTGCACTTTACAACGGATAAACTGATCATTCAAGGGAGGGGCAGATCTCAGAGTGAGGCCATCAAAAGTCTTAAAACTGTTTTATTTGCTCTAGGCAGTCTACGTGCAATGACAAAGCTTATGTTGCTCCTACCCTGAGTATTAGGCATGCATATGACACCAGCTAGAAAACCGTGGCGATCCGCTCCTTCTCAGTACTGGCAATACTTCCCAGCTTTGTGTCAAGACCTCAGGGAAGCTAGTGCTGACCTCTGTGTTGACTGCCCAGGGCGTGAGAATAAGATAGCAAAGAATGTTCATTGTAGTCTTTTACTATTGACCTAGAATCAGCTTGACAGCCTTTAATTATTAGCCAGTTATAAACTAAGGAGGATCATGAATACATCTGAGTGAGGGCTGGAGGAGCCCTCCTATGAAGACAGGTAGAGAGAGATGGGATTATTCAGCCTAGAGGAGAGAAGGATTGCATTTAACAGTGCTTAGAGCACTCAGTAAATGAAAGACCTCTGCTACAGTTTCTGAGCTCCATCAAGTACAAAACAGCTTTGAACTAGACTCAGGAGACTGAGAGCAGAACATTTGGTTTGATTTTTTTTAATGGATATCAGATTTATAGGTAACTCAAATCACTATGATTGAAACTTCAGACAAGGAATTATGAATATGATCTATTCATCCTTACTTTGACTTGCAATTTAAAAATATATATTGATGGAAGTAAATGAGAAGAAAATTCAAAATTCTACTGCCTGTTGAAAGCTGTATAGTCAACAGGGAGTTCTATGTGTTAGTGAGTTCTCCCATATAAAGGCTAAATTCACATATGAAGTATAAAACATATTTTTAAAAGTTTCTTTTAAGCAAGCAGGAAGGTAGTCTCATCAGTCAGAATAAAATATTTCTGAGAAAACAGTGAAAGTATCCACTTTCCAGGATACCCACAAGATCTATTTATGATTAATCTGGCAACTGTGTATCTTGTAAAGATAAGATTCTGCTCAGGTTAGTGGGAATGTTTATCTGCACAACATATCAATACAATACATAGAGAAGGTAGTGAGTTCTTTTTCTATATCTATACAGAGCATGGAAACTATAGTAAGTAATTTGTAAAGCAAATTAAGAGACCTGGCTTTTGTGTGCAAGACCAGTATTTTAATCATAGACATTGCACACTGAATTTCACATTGCCTACAAACATGAACTCTTCTCTGACAGGTGAGAGCCTTTCAGTAAATTGTCCTTACCATTTCTATATTCAGTAGATGCCAGGAATAGTACAACTGTTCTTCAGAAGTAATTACTGAAGCATATTACAAAGCTGTTGAAAAGCTTCAGAAGGAGCTCTTAGAAAGAACTGCAAAAGGAATGTTTTCAGTGTCACTAAAAACTGACTTAGTTCTCATCTCTTTGTTCTACTGGCTGAACAATGAGTATTCAACATAGACATGCATTATGAAGGGAAAGAGAATAAAGATGCATATCAAGCATTGGGTGAAAATCCCAGGAACAGATCTCAAATTAATAGCTCCTTAAGTTATGGTAATATTGACAAAGATGCACTCTACTATAAACATTTCCATTATTTGCTTCATCAGATACTGAAAAGGAATAAAAAGCAAATACTGTGCAGCCTGCTGACTACTGGAGAGCAGACAGGAATTTTGTAGTTTGCTGATTGGATGATGGGTGGATCTTTAGAAAATATATGATTCTTCATGGTTCCCAAAACCAAACAAGAAACATTTGCTAAAATCCAAGGTTCTGTGCTAGAAAACCCCTGGGCTCTCTCACTGAGTCCCATTAGGAGTTAGGTGCAATTTTCCTGTACACCGTTGTCTTGTTCTTGGACTTTGTTAGTTCCTGATGAACATTTACATATTGGTATATGAGAAGATGTCAAGTGTCATTGCATAGCATGCTTGCAGATAAAACTGCTCTTTACCCTGGCTTGTTGATGAAGACTTGCAGCTCTGTTTGTAAGGGCTTTGTTCCCAATTTTACCTATTACAGTACAAGTGATTTCTCTAATTAAAATCCTTTTTTTTAATTGAACTTAATTGTGACAATAGTTGCTGCCACGATCCACGGAGCTGTTCAAAGTTCAGGATACTGATTACACTTTGGGGTTTTCACCACAGAGTTCAAATGAAGTTGGTTTTTTTACTGAAGAAAAGGAAGAAAAATAAAGAAGTTATGCCTCTGAAATAAGAAAGAAACTTTTAGCATTTCAGGGCCAAGTGCATATGTGGGAAATCCGTGAAGGTTTTGCTTTTCATGCCCGTGGGCCCCTTTTATGAAATTAGTGCTTTGCATTTGCCCTCTCCTTCTCCTTGATCCTTTGGTAGAAAGCAGGAAGTAGAGCAGTGGATGAAAGCTCACACACAGAGGAAAAAAAAATACAACATTTTCCATGGTGAGAAGGGGTTGTGGGTTTTGCACAGAGGACAGAGAAATGTTTAATTTAAAGCATGGTGAACTCAAAACCGGTTGTACCCTAGGCGTAACCAAAACAGAGCAGGCACATTAAATTCAGTTCCACTGAAAACACAGACCAAGCACAAACTGGAAAAGGCCAGCAAAGGATGGTGAGGGACTCAAGTGATGCAAAAAGAAAATTCCCCAGGAAAGTATTAGTGTGGGCACAAGCCAGCTGTGTTATTTAATGACGGGAGACAGGTTCCCTGTGGCTCAACTTTTTATGTTTTCTTGTAGCAGCCAAGCATTCCATTTGGGCAATATTCACAGTTTGCAGAGTCACTCATAAGTCTGCAGATTTTCAGTGAAAGACCATTAAAGCAATGTAATTCTCACTTTGCAATAAGCATGCCTGTTCTTTGTTTCTTGTTTGCTTGCACTATACATCTCTGTTGCAGTTTCATGTTCTTTTCATTTTGATACATTTTTGACTAATCATGAAACAAGAAATACAGCTGAAACTGACATTCACCTCTTTTTGATACCTCTAATCCCCTTGATGCTCAACAGGACTGCAGCAACTCCTGCAAGTCATCTTCTGAGTAAAAATGTACTGCCCAGCAGCCCACAGATACTGTCCAGACTCCATCCTCATCTCTCTTCCATTTACAACACTTATCATATACAAAGACCAGAAACTAGGAAAGTCCCCAAGCTAGGGTCGCCTTCTTCAAAGAGAAATCACGGGCTCTGATTGCATTGCCTTCAGTTTCCCTACCAGCTTCCTTCTCCTGTCTCATGAATAGCGTTTATCAACTGTAGGCTTATAAACATGTTAGAACATGGAGAAATCTTGTAATTTGGGGATGTTGGGCCTTCAATTGCAGTGAATTAGTGCACACACTTGCCTCAGTCATGATCTGTCCACTCAAGTAGAAAAAAGAATACTGTGAGCCTGCAAACCCACTTTCTGTTATAACTTCTTGTTTTCAGGGGCTTGTATCTATGACAAACAGCTGTACATGAGTTTGAGGGTTTTTTCACACAAAGTCATTGTTCTAAAAGTAAGCAATTATTTTCAAAACTAAGCACAAAAATGTTGCAGAACTATTATCTGAGAGGTGAAAGGAGTTGCAAATACCCGTTTCTCACAATAAAAAAATTATCTGCTCTCCCATTGACTTATTTTATAGTTGAGCAGACTGATGTTAACACTCAGCATGTTTAGCTTATATGTAGTCAAGCCCCTAAACTGTACCTCAGGAAGGCTAAAGTACAGTTGGAAAAGAAGTATTTATGGACTGTGTACAAGCAGCAGCAAGAACATAGACACCAAGAGAAGAACTCCGATAAAGCAGCAGGCAGGGTACTCTGATAAGAATGCTTCTGCTGTATGGGGACTGGATGAGAGGGAGTTAACTTTTCCTGTGGCAGCTCTCATAGAGCTGTGCTGTATGTTGGTAGCTAGAAAGGTGTAGATAGAACACTGGCACAGCACCAAGAATGTCCCTTCAATATTCCCACTTCACGAGTAGGCCAGCTTTTGTCAAGATCTCAGGAGACATTGCTAGGATAGCTGTCCCAAGCTGACAAAAAGAATACTCCATATGGCATCTCCTCAGCAATAAAAACTAATGGGAGGTGGCAGGGCAGGGAACACCATTCATTACTACTATGTGTACTGAAGCCCTGCTTCCCAAAAAGTGGCTGCTGAAGGGAAGTAGAAAATAAATCTGTTTTCCTTTGCTTCCATTTGTGACCTTTGCCTTTGGTTTATTAAATTTCCTTTTTGTGGAAAAACACATCAAGTATTTCCATCTTATTTTCTTTCCCCACCTATCCTTCTGAGAAGGGAAGTGATAAAGTGGCTTTGTGAACACCTAAGTAGCTACAATACCACCCCCTCCCTCCCTGCTCCTGTTTCATTCCTTTCCCATCACACATCACCGAGTGGGAAGTACTCTGATTAGTAAGTTCTTGTAGCTTCAGGGATACAGAGATTTTATTTCCAGCTGAAAGTCCAAGTTACCAGGGAAGCTGGAATTGAAACTTGTTTCAGCCTGTAAATCACAGGACTATGTGCCATTGGCCAAGCTATGTTTTGATTTGGTGCATCTTAAAGATATTCCTATCAGAGTCCCCCATATACACATCCAAAAAAAGATCACATTGCCTGACCCCACGGCAAGGAGCAGATGTTATTTTCCATGATTTATTTATGGGTTAAAAATGTCAACAGAAGTGTTACAAAATGTTCAGTTCTGTTCAAAAATACCTACTAGCTATACATTAAGCAACCCTCAAAATACACGATAACTTCTGGGAATGTCAACCAAAGAATGTACAGACTGGTTGGTAAATTGCCTTTGCGTCAAAAATAGTGAGTGTGTTTATTGAGCAAGGTCATTACAGTAGTTCAGACTTTGTGGTCGGTGGCAGCGTGCTGGATGTTGCTGAGTCTGCGATTTCATGGCAATACAAACATCAACAGACTGGCCAAGCAGCACAGAGTCAGTTTTTTGTAACTCAGTACTGCAGGATATGTTCAAGACTGATTTATTAGAAACTTCATCCGTAGTGGAGTTAGGATTTCCCAATTATAGCCTTTTGAAGTGCAAATGTTAACGAAATTACACCACATTGCAAAACCAATATGTTTTATCCAAAGCTTTGCATATGATTTTGATTTTAAAACACACAAGTCTTAACACATTTTGTGGAATGTTTATTTGGCTTTTCCAGCTGGAGATACACTCAGATCCAAGTACATCAAAAGACAAAGTAGTTTCACTAAAGTTTCTCCAGGGAAAAGACATAGCAACCCCAGCTATTAAAAGAAACTGATAATTTGCATGAGATAAGGTGTATCTGGCAGCAGCAAAGTATATTTCTGTCCCTCTGTCATATCTCTGTATCTCATAGTCATTGCTGAACTTTATTATTACAGCAACCTTATGGAGAATGAATGGCCTTATTTTTCTAGCACAGTGTGTTTTATGTGCATAGGAACTGATAAAAAGATCTCAAAATGAGTTTGGGGAGTGGTGAAGGAAATTGGCACCTTCCTATGGTTAATTCCATGTGCAGAAAAGAAAAGAATCTGCTCAATTATTTATTAGGAACTACTCACCCAGCTGTAGCTAAATAGCTGTTAAAATACCGAGTCTTACATCTAGTTAGGAATCATCCCAGGACCACCTTTTTACCCTCTCCATCTTTTGCTTCCTTGATCCTCTGGAAAAAAACAAACATTTTTTTTAAGAAGTGTAGACTTGAACAGTGTTTTGTCTATAATCTAGATATAGCTGGCTATAGAATGATTTAAAATGAAATAATATATTTAAGTATAGGTATATGTCATTTCTATTGTAATCTTTTGAAGTTTCTGTAGGATCTTATTGGCTTCCATTCTATTTAAATGTTTTCACAGAAGCTCAAATACCAAACACCATCATATCCATAAAATGTACGTTCCCGACTTGTTACCGCAACATCACCGTCTCATTCAAAAAGCAGTAAAGTGACTAATATCTTTCCTTTCAGTTCCTCACTCCACTGCTGCCTGTTGCAGATTTCTTTACCACCTCAGATTATTTTATTATGTTCTCAAATTAGCAGGTACCCTGATAAACACTTTGTGCAAGTGAAAACATAAGTGCAGTATGCTTTCCCACATGCTCTTAAACGTTAGATTTTGAAAGCTTGAGGGGTGGTAGGGAAGGCACGAAAGCCAGCAAGAGACGAGAGTCTCTGCTTGCTGGTTATAGAGCTGGTAGAGCTGTCAGTCCTGTTCATGGGACCTACACTCACAGCAGCAATGTACCATTGTCTATTCATCTTGTATAATTTAGCTTGCTAAGTAAAACTGCCAGACAAGATTTGTTGGAGTTTTTTCTGCCAGCACTTGGAGTATAGCAGTGTCCTTACTGAACCACAAATAGTACAGTCCAAGAACAATGCCAAGGAAATGTGATATATAGGAAATAAATAAGAGAATGCTTCAAGGATTTTAATTTGAGGCTGAGACAATTTTCAGGAGTATAAATTGCCATTTCGTTAAGAAATGAGCAGGAAACAAAAAGAAAGCAAGGGTTGAAACAGAAATATCAATCTAAAATTGTTATTAGTTGACAGTTTTGAGGTGTTGGGGTTGTATTTTGGGGCTTTTTTCTTCTTTTTAAAAGCAAAACATAAAAGTTCTTCTTCAAACAGTCAGCCATCTGGCCCTTACTGGATTTCAATGCAGCTCCTGAAATCTGATCTGAATTAATATAGGCAAGTGTCCTTTGAAGTTAGCAAGCACATAAACACAAAAGCTTTATCAGTAGGGCCATTCATACAGCAGCAAGTGGTTGTAGAGTAAATTTATCCAGCCACAACCTGTCCCAGCACAAAAACTATTCGTAACAAAGCATCTAATTTCCAGGATGGGATCCCACTCCTTGAGCACACACAGTCTCCAGTTACTCATGTGATATGTGGGACACTAAATAGGAACAAGAGTGGGATTGACCTCGTGACCTCCAGGACGAGCTGTAGGGCTGTTATGCAAGCATCTGTGGCCTCAGCAGCTTGATTATATAGCAACAACAGTGTGCTGAAGATTTAAAAATATCTGAAAACAAGGTTCTTTTTGTTTTGTTCAACAGTTATGCAGTGTCAAAGTGTCTGTCACGTCTGCTTCACAGGATGGCACAGTAGGGCACAGGACAAACTGAGCTGTGGTTTATAATTTTATCCCTCTGCCCAACACAACGTAGCAACAGATTCTTCTTGCTGGCTCTTCTGATAGACCTCCTACCCACAATTTCCTTCCTACAGTCCAGATTAGCAACAGTTGTTGTCAGCATTAAGATAGTTCAGAATGTCTGTTTAAAAATATAAAGTAGTATTGAGGAGCATAGAACAATATAGACTGTTAAGAAGTGTCTGAATAATCTCTGGAGTGTCCTTTACCATCAGGAAATTCTGCAGGTTTCCGTAAAGTCATCAGGACACTTTTCCTGAAAGATCTGTCTAGTAACCTGAATTTGAATTTGCATGGTAATGACTCCTCTTAACAGTATCTCGGGAAACTGGCAACAGTTTAGAACAACTCCAATATTCATTTTATCTCTAGCTAACAAACAATTTATTTCAATAGATTAATGTTCCTTTGCCAAGAAAAAGAGGCCCCTTTGATTTTTGTAACTGTATTTCTGTCATAGAAAGTATATAGTTTCCAGGCTCTCACTGTAATTTGTAAATCAATATAAAATATATCCAGCCATGCATATGGCTTTTTTCTATTATTATTGTTATTTTCATATGACACATTAACATATATGTTTTCCTCACATTTTCTTCTGTGCAAGATTTTCCTGGTTCCAGACAGGATAAGGTTTAATTTTGCAGTAGCCAGGAGGGGCATGGCCACAACACCGAGGTTATTTTATACCACCTCACATCATTTCTGGGAGGAAGAGAAGGGTCCTATTCCAGGTCAGCACAGCATGGAAGAGGGAGCAGTCAGGTATTGTCTATTGTTAGGGGATTCTGTGCAAATCATTCACCTCTTTCTTGTACCCTCTTCCTGTGCCCTCTTTCTTGTGCCCTCTGTATTGTTGCTGTTACTGTTCATTTTCTTATCTCATTGCTGTATCCAGTAAATTGTCTTGGCTCAACCCATGATCTTTACCTTTTGTGCCTCCAATTCTCTTCTCCATTATGCTACGGGGGAGAGGGAGGAGGGAGTGAGCGAGTGGCACATGCTTTGGAGAGTTTCAGTGGAAGCACTAAGTTGGAGACTACAACTCCTAAACCCCAACAAAGATGCACAAAATGAAAGACATGTCTAAATTTAATATGCAAGTGAAAAATTATTTGGCAGTACAGTCATCTGGATACTTTTTCCAGAAGAACTATGTGTCAGTGTTGTTCATATATTTTTTCTGAGACTTGAAGGAGGATTTATAAACTTGAGATAATCAAAATATATTTCTGGACTTTCCCTATGGCACTTTAATGCATTTATCTGCTGAAACCAAGCCTCTTTCAAGTTTTTTATTCAGTTCATATTTGAAAAAACCTGACTCTGTATGTATAGAAGAGACTTTACCAGACTTTCCAGCAAACACAAAAGAGGTTTGTAGATATTTTTAGCTAAAATAGACCTTTTATCAAAACAAGATAAAAAAAAGTTACATTTTCACATCTGTAGATTTAGATTCCAAGCAAGAAACTTGTCTTACTTTTGGTTGAGGGCTTGATGGGTTTTGTTTGGGAATTTTCTTGCAGTGGTCCTTTCACAGCAGTGATCCTATGAGTTGTCCAGGAACAAGTTCCCAAGTTCTGCTCCAGAGAAGTGTTGTGACTCTGCCTGTCCACTGAGGAAAGTACAAGCTGCTAGCTTGAGCTTCACAGTGACCTGCTTGTGCTTTCTAGTATGTTCATTTTCCTGCTAGCTACCTTAATTTTGCTACATTTTTGTTTGTCTGGGCTTAGTCCAGCCAATCCGGTTCTTTACAGAGCTGCTCAGAATCACTGGTCATGCTCTTCCACTACTTTTTCATTGGTCAAAATCTTTCCTTAGACCATGATCACTAGCCACATTTCATACTGAAACAACTTAAGCCAACTCAAACAGTATCTCAAGGAATCTGTGTTTTCCCAAAGGTTTGCTGAATGTGAAAACCCTCTACTCAGTTTCCCTCATGGCATCAGCCAGCACCCTCCTGGTGCATCAAGTATATTAAAATATTTAGCATTTAGCTGTTAAAAAAAATACTTTCCTTCGAAGACAGGGGTAAAATGTCCTGTTTCTTATGTATTTGTTTAAGTATTTGATTCCATAAATAAGTAGCTATTTCCATCTACCTTTCCACCCCTTATCTCTTCAGTGCTGATACATCCAGAAATTTCAGACACTTGTGAAGTACACATCACCTGGATAAAAGTTTCTCCTACTCTCTATTCTTTCACTAATACTTAACTGTAGAAAGAACTGCTTTTTCACTGGTTGATACTGTTACAATATTGGTGTCTTGTAACACTGCTTCCTTTCAAAATCCAACCTTCACAAATACTTTTCACAAGACCTTCACCTTGCCATTGATCTCATTAAAGTCCACTCTGTTCAGAAGGAGTAATGGCAGGAATTACAGTCATCCTCTCCTCCAAGTTAGATAGAGGATTTTGCATTAAACCTGCCTCCCTAGTCATTTATAAAGACTTGGTGTAAACAGAACCAACAAGGGGCTTTTTTTATTTCTTCCTTTTCTGCATTTGTTGTGAAGAGGTATGTCTTCCTCTGAGCAATTCATGTTACCAAGAAATCAAAGCTATTTATTTGGTGCATAAAACTTTCCAAAGAAGAAATACCCATCAAGCCCAGGCAAAGTCCTAGCCACTGGTATATGACAAATTCTTCTCTTCTGCCTTGAAAGCCTTTTGTATTTGTGTGAATTTCCAAAGGCAGGCCATGAATAATGTTAGGTAGTGAAGGTAGGTACAGTTTTCTTCTCAGAGATAATTCAGAGCAGGTCTTATGCAAGTGTATTTTTGCTTATTACTGTGTTTCATTCTCTAGGCAAGGGCACGGCCAATGCTATCACTCCAGTAGCTCCCCACAGAATGCCATAAACAAAACATTTGCTGGACAGAGCCCACAATGCTGGCAAACAAGCAGAAATGAAAACAGACAGCTGCCAATATTTCATCTGCTTTGTCTTTCCTTCCAGTGAATGTTTGGGGGGGGGGGTGCATACATACACTTTTAAATATATGGGCATTTAGAGGCCCCCTGTGAGCAGGCAGACCAAGCCAGCTGCTTTTTCATGGGATGATGGGGTGTCCATGCCAGGGGCAGCTGCCCAGAGCAGAGCAGAAGGCAAAGCTGGAGAACCCTCCACTTGAGCACTCCCACCATGGGGCTGTAGCCTGCCTACAAATGGGGCCAGACTCATGGGGATGTTGCCATAAAAGTCTGTAAAAAAAGACTCCAAGCCAAGTTTTGTAGGAGATAAGATAACGGGCAGGCACTTCAATGAGCAACCCCGCTCACCCAGGAATACATCGACGCGCGCGCAAGCAAGCTCTAAGTTCTATAGCTTTTATAATATAACCTATCCAATCACTACTGTCCACATGTCCAGTTCCACCTCTATCCCCTCCCAGTTCCCACCCCTGTTGAATTGGGGCTGGTGTCATTGGGACCCTCTGTCTTCATCCACCTCCTCTTCTTCAGCACACAAAGGTTCTCTGGACGCTCTCCAGGGCTTTGGGTCACGCTGCTCCATGTTTATGTTCTCTTCTGATATGCTTTAATCAGGTACCTTGAGAATAAGACTAAATAGCTGGCAGAACTTAGCTGCCTGTTCTGGAGCAGGAGTAGAGATAGAAGGACTTTATGCTACAAGCTGCTGAATATTAATTCACTAAAATCTACAGCATAACATCTACTGTGTTCTTAAAATCTACAAAATATGAAAATTGAAAAATAAAAAAAAAAACCCTTTTGGCATCAGGGAGGTTGCCTATTCTGTAAACTCTGAATTCTGCCTCCTGTTGTTCATCAGCCAGCAGTGCCCAGAACCAGGACATCCTTACAGAAAGTAAGTCTGTGTGTAATTCACCAACAATTAATTCAGAAATGGATTGACATCAAATACAAACAACTCCATTCCATGTTATCATTATTATTAATTATTATAATTAATTATTAATGTATTATTATGGATTTTACAGAGTAAGTCCTTATGATGTGACCAAAGCAAGACTCAACAGTCTAGCCTGAAACTACTTATTCAAAGTGATCATTTCAGCATTGCATTTGGTAGATGTTTATTTGACAGTTTCTGGGAATGAAGGAACAGTGGTTCTTGCTCTGGCACCAGACCCACCACCAGACCCACTTGTACAGATCGCCCAGACCATGCAAGAGGGTTTGGGGCTAGCAGTGAAACACAATAGAATGCAACATGTCTTTCTTTCCTGAAAGAGACCAATAATAGAGCCATGCCAAAATGTCTAGTAGTTTTCTTGGGTCATTGCAGTCAGGTTGCTCTTGTAAGCACTGTATTCTCTAGGAGGGTGATACCAACTCGAGAATGCAACAACACCTGATGACGGAGTCTTGTCATCATCTTCCCCTGAATACGTGGTTGGAAGATATTAGTCACAATCTCTTTCACTAGGATTCAGAGGTGAGGGCCAAGGGAGAGCAAACTCATTCATGCCGTAAAAGAGTGCAAATCTATTACGTGGTAGGGAACACTATGAGGAAAAATTGCCCAGACCTTCCAACCTGAACAGTCAAAACACAAACATATACACCAGTCTCAAAATGCAAATATCTGAGATACTTGTGTAAAAACAGTTGTAGCTGCTACAGACATAAGACTTTGATTGACATATTTTGCGACTGATCATTAGATGCATTGAAACAACATGAAATAATGTCTTAAAATTGAGAATCGAGTCTGCAGGCCCATGAAGCTGTTCATAGATTTTAAATGATCCTCTGAAAAATCAGTGCTGTTGAATGCTGTAGACCTTGTGACTGAAAAAAAGCAAAGCATTTAAAAAACTTTTGGAATGCCCTAATGTTGCCAGTATGCCATGTAGCTTCATCGAAACAATATTTATCTTTTAGTCTGCACTTACAGCACTAGAAATGGAATGTATATATAATGGAGAGGGTTTGTTGTTGATTTCACCTCTGGCTAAAAACCTAGCCAACAATTTCTGGAAAATCCTGAACAAATGATGGAGTCAGCCAGATATTCATTGCCAGTATTAATCAAGACTGTGTATTCTATCTAAGTAGCACAAATAGTGTGAGAAGCAAGCATGGCTGTAAAAGCCCTTGTCTGATTGTAAAAGCAGAACACCAAGCACTCTATGTTCCTGTAACAGAGTAACACCTCCCAGGTTTCATCCAGCTTTGGATTCCAGTACCTGGGTATAACATTTTTCTCCAGTGGCTGTGTTAGCCTATAATAGCTTCCTTTTCCTGTTTATAAGGATATATTTTCAGATTCCGTTGTGAATTTATCAATAGGAGTTGGCAATTTTCAATACTACTTAAGATGAACAACTTTTCCTTCTCTTGTCCTTTCAACACAATTGTACTTTCCGGGGATTTTTTTCCAAATGAAGGACAGTTATGACCTAACTTATACCCTGAGCTGGTTTTTGTGGTATTAACAGTGCTCTTCCAAGAACGCACAGGCTCATAATTTGATATGATATGTGTTTTCTAACATCAGCATGCAACTGCGTTGCTAGAATAACAACATTTCTGCACTTATTTTTTATGCTCTCATGTTTACATTGGAGATGGTTCAAATTTCTCCTGCAAGGAGGTGTTCTTCAGTGTTCCTTTCCAAACATTCACTAAATAAACAGAACTATGAATGGTGTATGTCCAGTTGTGTAGCCTAGCATTGGATTTTTCAAAGTAGTTGCACTATAACAAAAGCTTCAGCCTGTAATTTCAGTCTAACAGTGTCTTTGGTGTATCTGGGTTGTGCATGTCTTGGTTTTGAGTGTGTTTAATGTGTGTGTTTTAAAGGTCATCACACATTTTAAAGTCTGGTAAGCTGGACATGTGCAATAGGAAAACACAAATGATGATATTATCCACTCTAAGGCACTTAGAATGGGACAACATCTTTGATTCAGCCTGATGTCCATTTCCTTGCATGTGTTGATCTTCCTGTCACTATTCCAAGTGAGCAGTACTACAACAGTCATATCTACTCCACTTCACATAAAGATCTTCAGTGAACATGAAGTTCTAGAATGAGATGTCATTTGAGTTTATTGCGGGCTATTTAAGATTTTTTTGTGATTCATCTTTTATTTAATAATGATGGAGTCCAGAGAGCACCGATTCCCTCTAAAATACTGAAATACATGTTGAAGATATTGAAGCTCACAGGACTAACAACTTAAAAACATATTCTCTCAAATGCCTATGTAAATATTCATGAAATGGTACCTTTTCCCACTGGTCTACCAGAAAAAACAATAAGCAAACAAACAAACCACCGCCATGTTGGATGCCTTAATAGACCTGGTCTGAAAGATACTAACAGATAAATTAATGCTTCCTATTAAGCATATTGAAAGCTTAATTGTTGTCTGTCCCAAGTGTTTATACTAACTGATCACTAGACTGTAATTTAACTGCTTTTTTATCATATTTCATTTTCTAAATTAGAGTTTGATTTTGTTAAACAGGCTAAACCTGATGGTCTCTAACTCAACGACCTACATTAAGATGAAAAGAGGCAAAGTAAGGACCATTACAATTTCTCTTCAGTCTTCATCACAATCTGCCAGAGAGATGAGCCTTAGTTTTCTGTTTTCTGAAGTAAAAACAATTGCCAGATATTTATGATCTATATAGATACAAATCTTTGTGAAATATAGTCTCAGCTTGGAAGTTGCTTCTTTTGTGGTTGATTTACAGTGCATAGTTAATGTCTAATTATTTGATTGTGCCTATCACCAGGGTATAAATAATTCATGACCTTTCTTTAATAAAACCAAGAACAGGTTGATTCATGATGTTGATCCGCAGTCAGAATTATAAAAAACACATGAATATTGGAACAGCTCAGGATTTGGGAAGAAGAGAGGAAGACCAGGCTTTATGTTCTGTCTGGATTATTCACATCAGCATCCACAGCTTATATGGTAAGAATAAGCAACTTACTACTTGCAAAAATCTGCTGAAACTGGACCATTTATGTACTCCATCAGCCTCATGAGCTGGCCATGATCTGCCTTCATGGTACCATTGCTCTGGTGTTGACTATGGACCCGGTTTAGTTGGTTGGTCAGAAAGGTGACCATGATCAAAGGAGACAGTGTCTAGAAGATAAATTCATTGCTCACATTGCACCCTCTACTGTCTGACTCCTATAACAGCTCTGGGTAAACTCGGACTCCTGGTTGGTCTGTGTTACAGTCGACAGAGAAGGAATCCAAGGGAAAAATGCCAAAGTAAAGGAAAAGGCCATACAGGTAACAAGAAAATCTGCATGAGAAGATCAGAAATGAGTGACAATGATTTTCATCAAATGGCTGATTGATGAATTGTTAAGCCCAAACCTTTAATCCTGATTGCATTACAACTCTGAGTTCAAAGGGAGATCCACAAAGTCAGCAGGACATTGCTTGTAGTATGTGAGCCACAGGATTAAAAAGCCCATCTGCCTCCCTAGACCGTGAGATACATTTAGATATATTAGACATATTGATGCTAAAAGTCCATCAATTTGTCCAAACAGCTCTGTGGACTACAAGAACCAGAGCTGTCCTTAATTACACATCATATCTCACTGACGATCACAAGAAAAACACATCAACCTGCCAGGTTAGGAACACAGATATAAACATTGGAATAGGCTGGAGAGGGGGCAGGTTTTTACCTTAGGCTGCACCCTAACTAGAAGCATCTTGTATTAGAGTATATCATTGCCTCACCCTGTCCTGTTTATCATCCTGATCCACCACTGCATGCTACTGAACACCTCATTCAATGTTAAAAAAACTCAGCCTGATTCTAAATTCCTACCCAAAATGGGTTACTAATGATTCAAGAAGCAGAGCTTGCTTACCTGGTAGACCTCAAAGAGGAATCTGAAGAGTGATATTAAAATTTGGACCCCGTCCTCAAACATCTGAAGATGTGCCACACAATACAAAGAGAAATCCATCTATAGCAAAGTGAGTCTTCTCACCCTCACTGAGATCTGTAAGACAAGGGGGATAGCCCATCCTTGCTGGTATCTCTCATTCTTCACTGGCTATAGAGGAAATATAAATAATGAGTTTGAACTAGATGCTTAAATTTTAGCCAGTTCACCTGGAGAAGAATTAATCCTACCCAAAAAGCCCTACCCTGCAAGGCTTACAATCCAAAGGGACATGCTACAACAAGCATGTCATAAGGAGAAAAGGCACAGAAAAAGAGTTGAAGAAAGAGCAGATCTTCATACCTACAGGTGTAGCTGACTGATAGGAAGTAAGAACAGCTAAAATATGAGAGATATTAATTCTATGGTGATAATGGTTACTACTCAGTATCATGAGAGAAGGACACATTTAAGTCTTCACTTAAAAGAATTAAAACTTTACAAAAAGTTCTTCTAATCTCACTTTAGTTAGTATAAATATGGCACTATTCTATACATGCCAATAGAGACAAGCAGATATTTACTGGAGTGGGAGAATATCGTTTCCAGTTCGGTCTCTGGACAGAATTACAGTGGACTCAGAACTCCCAGCACTTCCAGGGCAGCACAGAGGAAATTACAAGAAGATAGTCAGTGGTAGCCTACATAATCCTGTTTGTGACTGTGCCCTCATGGGCAGCTTTTCACAAGATAGGATTTAAAGTATGAGCTGGATCAGGCTTTCTTTTATTGCAGCCAGACACAGTAAAAAAGCCCCAAAGTTTGGTTCTCTCAGAAATCAAGCAAATGGGCAGTTCTGCTGCAATTATTTCAGAATTGTATCTCAGGAGAGCTGGTAGGTCTGCATCATGCTCTGCTGTTGCTCTGGGATACTGTGGTCAAAGGGACCAGCAAAGGAACAATTTCTTTCGGCAGCACTATGAGGGAGGAGACATGAAATTCCATTAAATGCCAGGTCTTCCTTACACTGTAAGGAGTGGTTTATCCCACTTTCTTTTTAAACCCTCAATATTGTCTGCTTGCTTTTCAAGCATTTATGGCATAGGAGGAGGGAGGTATTAAAACAGCTAGGCAAGGAGTCATACTTTAGGATGCCTGTCAGCTGAGATTTTTTAAAGCAGTCTTGTATCTCAGGAGACTCAGGAAGAGGCTTTAAAAAGCAATCTATACAAAGTACCAGACAGCAAGGAGCAGGACAGGACTGTACTGCTTGGACTTGACAAGCAACATTTCACCTCTGATTTCTGTTAATTTAGGACAGTAATCGCTACTCTGAGATTGCTGTCCTTAGCTGAGACTGAAGCCAACACATGGATATCCTGGCTTATAACTGAAACACAGGGTAAGAATGAAAACTCAGAGCCTAGATTAGTTGGAGCACACTGCAAAAAATATCTTCTCTCATATTATCCTCTCTGCTTCACAGCATTTGGCATCAATCTCAGTCTGTCTTGTTTGTGAGTGCTGAATGTGTTAAATATAAGGGAGAGCTCTCATCCAGTGAACAGTTGGAAAAAGGTTAAACTTTGAATTACAAAAAGCTGTGCAGGTTCCTTGTCTTGTAAGAGCTTCTAAAGGCAGCTACAAATGGCTCTTCTTTAGCATGGCTCATGCCAGTGGAAATGTAGTGCAAATAAATATTTGGCAGGAAAACTACGGGTTGCAAATGTTGGGTGAATAAAATACAGCGTGAATGTAATCTGTTCACTTAGTTACTATGATGTCTAATGCAAACTAACATTAAATAAAAAGGAAAGCATTCATCTCACATTTATGGTAACCTCTAGAAGTTTCTTCAAGGTAGGCACAAAATCAAATTTGCTAGCTGTTTCATCAGGAATGGACTTGATACAAGACATTGTTTTCCTGCATGCATTGGAATGACATCTCCTGTCTGAGTTTTTGCAGATTATATTTTCCAGGAGCTGCCACTAATACCCACTACAGGATCAGAAGAGATTTGTACATAGTCTGAATCTGTAAGAAAACAGATATTTGGGGCTGGTATCAAGAATACACTTGTCATACAAGACACAGCAGCTCCAGGTCCCAGGAAAGGCAACCGCAAAATTCAGAGCTTAAACCCTGGCCATGTCTCTGTAGGCAAAGGATACATATCTGTGCTGGTTTGACCAAGGCTGGGAATATAACACTCTGTGTTGTACAGGGCTCTGTATCAGGAGACTAAGTAGCTTTTTTGTGTAGTGAAAATTCAACAAGTTAAGTGAGTAACAAAAGCATAAAAACCACAAAGCATAAAAATAAATTATTCTCCTCAAACTGAATCTAGTAAATCAGGACAGCAGAGCCCAGAAACACAAAACAAGTGTTGTTTCAGTAGAGCAAAGTGACAGGGCCAACAGCAGATGCACTTCTTGGCACTGAGTTCTGCAAATTTTGTAAGCAGCAGGGACAAACCTGTTTCACCAAAGATTAAGTCTACACAAAAGCATTGCATTCAGCATTGGGAAAGAGACTCATCTATTGTACTGGCAAGCAGCACCAAAGATACAGTACCCTGGAGACAAAATGCAAGGCTAGTTAGAAACACACTTGCCAACCTGAAAAGAGAGACAGCACAATGGTAACTACTGAAGAAACAGCTGGGCATGGTGGCACCAGGCTGTGTCTTTCAAACCATGCTATCAACACTTGTTCATATAGTCAGCACGTTGTGAAGAAGCGCCTGTCGCTTTCCATTTGGTCACAGAGAGATGAATAGGGCCCAGTGTCAAAGGAGTCAGGTTAGGGGCTTCGGTTTGTTTTCTTTCATTACAATAATATTGGCAAGCCTATAGTTACATGATAAGGCTGGCCATGTGCAAATTTATATGACAGTTGTGACTTATTGTTGATATTAGAGAAATGCCAAGAAGACTCAAGATTTTTGAAAAATACAGGCAATCATCAACACAGCTTGTAAGAAACATACTTCTAGTCCTTCACAATCAGGCCAAACTCAATGACAGGAGAGTGTGACTGTTGGCCAATTTAACGTACAGCATTCATAATATGAGTAGTGGACTATCCCATCCAGTTCAATATTTTAACCTATAGAAAAGCACCAGTTCCTCTACCAAATTTAATCTCCTTTTTAATATTTATGAGACAAGCTCACTTCTGCAGCTGTGTGGAGAAAAACAAATCAGCCATAAAATGTTCCATTGAATGAATTATGTGCAAGTTTCAAGCTACAGGAAAACTGTGAATACTTTTGTGAAAAATGTGTGTGCCTCTGCTCCCAAGTTATTTGATAAGAAATGCTCATAATCTTTCTTTCTCAAATGAATTCCCCTCAAAAAGAATCTAAGTCCTTTAAATGGCAGGGGATAAAAAGCCATTACAATGGCCAGTAGCTTTTTAAAAACTTCATTTTTTTGATCTAAAAACGTTTCTTAGGCACATATGCTTCCTTGAACTTTTTCCGAAGAAGGAATCAAGCACTGCAAATCATCTGAGGATAATAACTCACTACAACAGAGGCAGCTTGATGGAGAAATGAATAGCTGGACTGCCTAGAGCTTTGTTTTCTGGAAGACCAGTGTTTAAATGAAGCTATGTCCATGGACCATAGCAGGACTCTGGGATCAGTATTCTCAAACAGCAAACATGTGAGGTAAAATTTCTGACTTGTGATTTTGGCTCATTGTTTCAGATGCAGTGTTCTCAAGAGTCACCCAAGATTTAATCCCCAAATCAGTACCTTCTACATTCTCTACCCCAGGAAAACTTCTGCACTCTGTCACTGTGCACTTCTCGAGGCACTTTTCACAGCAAACATAAAGACAGCAAAACCTCAATTTGTGCTTTTGTGCATGCAAAGAGCTGGTCTATCTACACAAACATCTGATACATCTAGACCTCAGTGCAAGGGCCTCATCTCCACCCCAGAGGAGAGTATGAGGGCAGAGAATGCTTGCTTACATGTAGATGACAGTTGCTTTTTTTGTCAGGCCTCGGTAGTTTTATCTTTACTGTTTTGAATCAAAATAGTTGATTTCAGGATATGCTGCAAGATTCAGTCCTTCTCATACACCACCAAAAATTTTAAAATTAACAAAATATATTAGAGAAACTCTGCAACTCTAATTTAGTTTACCTGTCTTGAAGCCACTGGAGAATAATGCTCCATGTTCTCTGTTCTCTTATTACCAAGATTGCCCATTCTATCATGACCCACAAAAACTACTGCAAGGCTGTATCTCCATTCTCACTCCTTTGATGTGGAAATTCACATTACTGAAATTTTCCAGTGTTAGCAGTGTTAGCACTCTGGCTCACAAGGCTGAAGTAGCTCTGTCCAAAGTTGTATCTTATGAAAAACAAAGCAAACCTACTTTAAAAAAAAATCCTGGTCATCCTGAAGTTGTATCTATACATAATCTTCAGATACTTCTTTTGTCTGGTCTAAGGGGAATTTTTTCAGTCCCTATTCAGGGAAGAATCAGCAACTAGGTGTATTAAACTGAAGGTTAGCTAACGTTTATGGTCATTTTCCAGTGATTTCAAGTCAACCTTCATATATAAATGCCTTTAAAACTGTTTCTTATTACAGTAGGTCTGTGAGGTCGTTTGTAGAAAGAGAACAAAGTTTTTCTTACCATAAGGATAAGAAAAAAAATAAAAATGACAGAAAATCTTGATGATGAGTTTTAAATTAAAAGTTTCTTATAACATTTCTTCTGAATATAATGAAACTTGGCAAATAGATTAAAAAAGAAGATACCATAAATACAATTTTTTCTTTTTAAACAACAAAAGTACCTGTGACAAGTAGATCTGTGTATCATATGACCTTTGCATCTCAGAAAACTGTGTAAGTTTCCTAACTATTCAAGCAAATTACAAGATGTTTGAGGGGTGTAAGAGCCACAGTCTCTTCCACCTCACTTTCTCCTGAATCAGGCTGCAGCCTAGACTTCAATTGCTGAGTGCCAAGCCCTGATCTATGCCTTCAGTTAGAGCCTAGCCCTGGTTCATATTGTGAGAAAGGTGCTGGAAGCTGTTCCTACAGCAAGACATGTGCAGGACCTCTGGGAGGTTCTGTCTTCTACAAGGGAAGTGGCCCATGTATCTGGTCCCACATGCAGGAGCAGACCCTGGCTTTCATGCCTGCTCACTTTATTTCTTCTATACAGTGCAGACAGAGCTGAGATGTGTTACACATGACCAGCTCTACTAAAATCTCTGTGGTTGAGAGACCAATTGTGCTTCTCGTGAGTTGTATGTCAGCTTGGGGTGACTTTCCTGTGAACTGTGAGATGTCAGCACTCTGGAACCTAGTGGGCACACTGCAGCACCCAGACCTGCCACCCCACTACAGCATCAGCTTTTCCTGCCCACTCCTAGGTCCAAGTTTTTTCAAAAGGTTTAATTAGGCTGAAGAGTTAATCAATGGAGGGCCATTTCAAACAGTTGCCAAACAGGGCAATCAGTATTGCATCCATAGCTTCATTACTTATGTGCTATCTATACATATTTGCCACTGGTAGTCTAAAAGTTGCCTCATCTCCCAATCCAGTGCTTGATACAGGTATCCAGCTCCTGAACAATGCAATCCAAATGCTTGCTCATCTGACATATGTTCATCATCCTAAATACAGCAATATTGAGCAAGGAGCTGTACTTTTTTTCATATCTCAGTGTCTGCATCACATACCAGGGAGTAGACAAGTAAAGGAATCAGTTCATTTCCAAATACAATGGCATGGAATCCTCATCACAGAGAAACATCTAAAGTCCTGTGAATGAGTTATCTATAGACTTTGAAAGTATGAAAGCACTTCAAGAGAGTTATTCAAGCTGGTATTTTATGAAAAAATGCATCAATTATTGTTTCACTAGTTTATAATATCCTTTTAGGTTAGACTGAATGTGATGTTGCTTTAAGACTAAGAGTGGGCATGAGACACATAAGAATAATTCCTCCCACTCTCAGACACTTTTAGCTTCAGCAAGCCCTTCAGTAGAGTGCCCACAACCTCCAGGACATCACAGATTGTACCTTTACCTTTCACGTCACTGGCAGATATAAATCAAACCCACTTCAGAGCAGACATTTAAGTAAAGAGTGTATTTTTAGTTTACAAAAAAAGATTTCAATTTGGGTAATGTATTGTATTGAGGCAGAAATCTTTCAGTCTGACTTATTAGCCAAAATATTCCTGTATTAAAGACTATAAACTAATCTTGCTATAAGCAAAATATGCCCAAGTATCAGGAAATGCACAGACACTTGAGAAGGAATAGAAAAAGAGATTGTGTTTCAGTGTTTCTTTTAAAAATTGGTTTCATTCTTTTCTCTCTGATACTTTTGTCCAAGAACACTTTTCTCAGCGGCATATTAATTTGAAGGGGCTGATGGGTACTTCTACTTGGAAATTTTTGTCACAGTCATTACTGGAAAGTTTCTATTTCCTTTTGAAGTATTGCTTATTTCTTTCATTTTTAAAGATTCTTTCACACAAACAAATAACAGGAAAGACCAAGAGGAAAAGGATAGAGATATCTTACTAATACCTTAAGGCAAATCAGATGAATCTTAAGACTTTACTTATTGTTAAAAATATTTCAGCTTCACTTAAGGAAATGTTATATAAAGTTACATTAAATAAAAAGATTATAATACACCTTAATATTTTTGTTTTCTTGTTGAGGTTAGCTAATATGCATTAATACAAATACTTGCTACTAATCAGTCCTTATTCCCTCACTGCTCCAAAACTGATATTAAGAGTTATGCATTTTTCAAACAAAGTGGTCAAAGAATTTCAGAAAAGAAATAAAAAATCATTACCTTTATTTTGCAGACAGTGCCACAGAGGTGATCTGATGTTTACAAAACTACTCCATAAATCTGTTGCAGAGTTAAGAGCAGAACCCACACCTCCCTCATCCCATGTCCCTGTCCCAGTCAGTTTTTTAAACATGTAAGAGGAAGAACAGAGATGATGCAGGAAGCTTCACTGAATAAACTAAACATTCCCTCACCCACATTCTACGCATAACAGGTCTTGTCCTACCAAGAATGGCAAACCAAAAAGAGTTAACTTTATTAAAGAGGAAAAAGATGCCTCTGAGCATCATAGTGCTGAGGTTTGTGTACAGTTGCATATGCAAAGGCTGATATTGGAGGTTGGCGCCCAAGGCTAATTAAAACTGAGGCCTTTATAATTATAGCATTCTCTAATTATAGGAAGGATAACACTTCCACTTATGAAAAAATTAATGCCTAATTTTTTGGTGACCATATGAAGGAAAATAAGGAAAAATACTCTATTTAATGAGGTTTCTGAAAACATATTACATTATTAAAAGTGTATTTAAGTACAATAAAGTCTTTATAAATTACTTCTATTCCATGAACTCTTCATACCTGAGAAGTGTGTGGCCTAGTGGTGAGGGCTGGCCATGATGGTAAAGAGCTTAACTCTTTGACCAGAGGGAGGCAGGTGAGGAGAAGCTGTGAATTGATGTCTTTATTAAAGGCTCAATGCTTATGGCAGGCATTGTGGTACCTAAGCCAGGCAGCAATGAGCAAGGCAAGTGCCTGCACCTGTGGTTGTGAGTACCAGCAGAATATAATTTCTTCTAATGGAAAAGTGGTTCTCCTTAGAGAAGGTGACCAGCAAGAGAAGCTGAGTGCCTTGGGAATATGAGACATCCATTCCCAGAAGAGCTGCCATGCTTTTCAGCAAATGCAGGAGCACTGTGGTTCAGGAGGCTTGGTCATGTCAGCATTTGAGATACACAACCTCATACATGGCCTTGGTGCTCTTTCACCAGCCAACATGTTACTTCTTTCATAACTTGATGTTAACTAAGGGCTAGCTGTCTACTTGGACACATAGGGCCCCAGTATTTTTATCTAGGAAAAAAGAAATGCTTATGCTTATACCCATTGCCAAAAGCACACTACAAAGCCAGCAGCAACCCTTACAGAGAGAGAGACTTGGAGTGGGGACAGAGACATCACAACATGAGACTGACAGACAGTGACAGGTGGAAAGGAGCCAGCTAGCAGGAATTTAAGCAGCACAGCTTCAAAGGGGCAATTGCATCAGAAAGGCACAGAGCTCTGCTGAACCAGTTTTAGCCATGGAACTGGGACCCAGTTGTAATGTTAACAGCTAGCTCTGCTAAACCAGAACTCAGCAACCTTAGAACAGCCATCCCCATCACTCCTTTGGGGGTCAGAAATGCAGTGTTCTGAAGGCTTGTTTCCCTGAGCCTTTTCCTCTGGCAGGATATCAGTGAGCTGGCATCTCATTAACACCACGAGTGGGCAGTGATGAGGAAAGAGCGAGCCAAGATGTTGCTGCTAAGGAACAATATTTCCATGTAATATATGTTGACCAGGAAGGTTCTGTGACAGTGAATGTTATCAGAATTAATGACTGATTATCCTACTCTAGAAAATTCTTTCCTCCAGCTACATCTGGTGGTCTTTTGCTAGCAGAGATATGAGACACCAGACCCAACCTTTATTTATTAAAACCATTTGTTAAAAAAAATGCACAGGAAAGCAGCTGAACAGCTAGCAACACCTTAATGGAAAATACAGAGATATAACACAAAGTGGTTTATGTTTTTTCAGATTGAGTTAATGGAAAAAGGCATCACTTGACTGTTTACATTCATCAGGATAATTGTTGACAGATTTTATATGGGCTATAATATCTAGCTGGAAGATATTTGCTATGTTCATTTGTAAGACAAAAGAAAAGACTAAGGTTTGAACTGATTCCCCTATTCCCCAAGGAAAACAATTTATTAAAAAATGCCACAACCATGTTAAGTTCCTGTGTAGAAAAGATTCATAAGTAAACATCAGACATAGTTCTCCTGAGGGGGTTTTTAAAGTAGCCTTGAGCATGTGGTTTGACATGTTTTATTCAAAAGAATCTTCTTTAAAAAATCCTTCCAGGTACTTAATTCCTTCAGGCATCTGAAATACTGATCATGAGGACTGCTTGACTGCTTGGGAAAGTAGTGCATTAAGATACCTCGCACAGGATATGCTACAAGGCATTTTAAAAAGAAACAGCTGGTTCCTTCCAACCTGGGCAGGAGGCAGTCAGAATTTCCTTTGTTATTCATAGATTTTAAACTAACCCTATTCTTTAGGGAAGGACCGTGAGCTAACAAATGACTAAACAATATTGTGTCTTCTCTGTGCTACACCATCTGTCTTTGCAAAGCTACTGCAATATTAGAAGTTTTCCTGTATGGTGTTTCATATTTTATGTATACTGTGATATCTTTTCATGGTATTAACTTAAATATTGCAATATTGTCTCCAGATTTACAGAAGAATTCTTTCCTCTTTCTTCCCTTCCAATCAACAGACATTGTCATATTCACTGGAAATCAGCAATTCTAACAATGGGTAGGGGCTTCCTGTAGTTCACTTGCAAGGCTTTTTCCTCATAGTGTATATAGAATATAGCCTTATGTTTCAGACAGTCCAATGGACATAACTAAATTTCTAACAGTACCTTGCCAGCTGACAGATGGCCGGACAGACATTCTCTCTCATCAGGTATCTCCCATGTGACACATGGGTGATGGAGAAATGGGCAGGAATAAATGATTTTTAATGGAAATGCAAATAATCATTGTAAATCAATAGAAAATTTGGATTTTACTGAACATGTAATATAGGGACTAAAATTCAAAATATACTCACAACTAACTTAACACCAGAAGTCATCATGCAAGATGGTTCCAGGTACAGTCTGCCTCTGCCCAACCCCAGACTATACATCTATGACAACAGAAATATACTCTAAGTAAAAAAGGGGAAAATATTTTCTTTCCCCATTCTTAAAGATATAAGAAGAAACTCAGCAGTTTTAAATTTTAATAGAATGGATTTAACTTGCATAAGTGTTTGACGACACATGAAGTGGGTCTGAAGTTCATCTCCATGCACATTTAAACACCTAGGGGCTTGCCTCAAGACAAGGTCGTGGGTTCATTTCCAAATTAAATTGGTCTTCTTGGATAGTTCCTTTATTTGGTCATCAGAAGCATCTTAAAAAGTTCTATTAGAATAAAGAGGAACCTTGATTAAAAGGAGACTGACCCACACCAATGTGCATTATCTAAATAGCTTGGAATCAGGCAACAGTTTCTCCTTGAGAGTGTTCCTCTAGAAATACAAACACCTTGGAGACATCAGGGTTAGTGCTAAATTACTTTTACCACCCAGGACTGCATCAGTCAAGATTCTGAAACATCTTTCTCAGGAAAACAAAAAGAAACTAAATTCTTTCTCTTTGGCTTAATTTTCAACCCTGTTGTGCTGGTTTAAAGGCGAACCAGCAGGGGAAATGAACTCGCCATGAGAGAGATTATAAGTCAGATCTAAAATTTAATAATAATATTACAATACATACACTGGCACAAAAGGGAAATTGCTTTCAACTCACAAAACCCCAGCAGTATAACCCAGTGTCCTGGGACACAAACCCAAGGGGGTTTGTTTGCCCTTGTGCTGAGATCCCCTGTGGCTCCCCCAAATCCAGAGAAAAAGGAAATGAAAAACCTGTTGGTGCAGGCGAGGGCTGTAGTCTAGCTGAGATCGGTAATCTCCTGTCAAGGTCCTGCTGCTTCTCTGGATCTGACGAGAAGTCCCTGAGGTCTTCTTACCCACTACCTCCCGCTGGGCAGGGACTCACACAATGGGTGATTAACTCTGGGGGCCAGGGGGTATTAATCTGTTGATGGCCCATTAGCAGCTCCGCCCCCCTCAGGCTGGGTGTGAAGCTGATAATGGCTCCCTGGGCAGCTGCTGCTAATGGTCCATTGTCCTTGGGGAATGAATAGACGGGGTAGAATACACAGCTTTGATCACCCCACACACACAGTGTTAACTGGTCCCTCCTGCTGAACTAGGACACCTGTGTATTACAGGTTCGAGCAGGGTTGGCAAGAGGGGTGGTTTTGGGCCCTGATGGACACAGAATGACACACCAAAGAGACCACAAAAAAGATATACAAATCAGTGTCATTTCAATAAGCCATCAAGCATAATGTCTAATATGGAGTAAAAACCAGATTCTTCAGAAATTTGTGGGACTACCTAAAATGATGCATTAACTAACTTTCTGACAAATCATGATTTTCATTTTTTATTACTTGGAATAACATTTCTTTTCTTAGAAGTGAGATAAAAATTAAGATATACACCCAGAGGAAGCAATGTCAAGTGACAAGAATACAGAGATGATGCTTTCCACCATAAGGAAAAAATTCATACAGCCAAAGCTCAGCTAGAGTTGAAGCTGGCCAGAAATGTGGAAGACAATAAAAAAGAGTTTTTTCAAATATATTAATGGCAATAGGCAGCATATAAATATAATTGGCCCATTACAGGATGAGGTCACTTTGTGAACAGGAACAGAGACAAGGCAGAGAGGTTTAACACTTTCTTTGCCTCTGTCTTTAGCATGGGTGACAGACCAAAGGGATCTTGGTGCCCTCAGCTGGAGGATCAAGACTGTGAGAATGGCAACTCCCAGTCAACCCCAAAATTGTGTGGCATCTGCTGCTCCAGCTGGATCCCTGCAAATCTATAGGGCCTGATGGGATTCATCCCAGAATCCTCAAAGAGCTGCCAGTGTCATTGCAAAGCCTCTCTTGATTTTTAAGTGGTGTTGGGAATCCAGAGAGACCCCAGATGGCTGGAAGCTGGTGAACACTGTCACAATTTCCAAGGGCAAGAAGGAGGACCCTGGAAACTACAGGCCTGTCAGTCTCATCACAGTGTCTGGTAAAGTTGTGGAGAAGATTATTCTAGGAGGTCTTGAAAAACACCTGAAAGACAACACTGTCATTGATCACAGCCAGCACAGGTTCATGAGAGGAAAGGGAATCTAACCTGATTTCCTGTCATGACAAGGTAACCCACATAGTTGATCAAGGGAAGCCAGTTGATGTTTTCTTTTTGGATTTCAGTAAAGCTTTCGAAAATGTCTCTCACAGGATCCTTCTGGACAAAATGTCCAGCACATCTGGATAAACACATCATGCAGTGAGTGACCAATTGGCTCATGGGTTGAGCACAGAGGGTAGTAGTGCATGGGGTGACATCAGACTGGTGACCTGTCATTAGTGGGATTCCACAGAGCTCTATCTTGGGCCCTGTGCACTTCAGCATCTTCATAAATTACTTGGATACAGGACAGCGGAAACACTAAGCAAGTTTGCAGATGACACAACACTGGGAGTAGCTGTTCACTCTCTCAAAAGAAGGGAGGCCCTGCAGAGACCTTGACAAATCAGAGGACTGGGCAATCACCAACAATAGGAACTTCAACAAGGGAAAGTGCTGGATTCTGCACCTGGGGTGGGACAACCTTGGATGTTCATAGACTGGGGAATGAGATGCTAGAAAGCAGTGCCATGGAAAGGGACCTGGGGTTCCTGGTAGACAACCAGTCGAACATGAGTCAGCAGTGCCCTGGCAGCTAGGAGGGTCAACTATGTGCTGGGAGGCATCAGGCAAAGCAGTGGCAGCCAGTCAAGGGAGGGGATTGTCCTGCTTCGCTCTGCACTGGGGCGGTCTTGCCCTGAATATTGTGTGCAGTTTTGGGCACTGCAATATAAGAAAGATATTAAGCTATTACAGAGTGTCCAAAGGAGACCAATGAAGATGGTGAAGGGCCTTGAGAGGAAACTGTATGAGGACTGGCTGAGGGCACTTTGCCTGTTCAGTTTGGAGAAGAGGAGGTAGAGTGGAGACCTCATTGCAGTTACAACTTTCTTGTGAGGGGAAAAGGAGGGGCAGGCACTGATCTCTTCTCTGTGGTGACTAGTGACAGGACTCAAGGAAATGTCCTGAAGTTATGTCAGGGGAGGTTTAGGTTGGAGATTAGAATGGGATTCTTCACCCAGAGGGTGTCTGGGCACTGAACAGGCTCCTCAGGGAAGTGGTCACAACACCAAGCCTGATAGAGTTCAAGAAGTGTTTGGATAATACTCTCAGGCACATGGTGTGACTCTTGGGGATCAACCTGGACAGGGCTAAGAGTTGGACTTGGTGATCCTTGTGGGTCCCTTCCAACTCATCATGTTCTCAGATTCTGTGATTCTATAATGAATTAAATTGCCGGGCTTGGTGGACATAGAATGTAAGTCATTTGCTTTAGTAGTTGTTGTAGTACTTATCCCAATACTGAGATCAACACAAAAAATTATTCCAAGCAAATGAAACAATGTTTCTTTTTAGACCTTGCAATTCAGTATTTTAATACCATTTGTATTACTCTTAATATTAGCTTGGCATTTCAGAGGCAAATATGAGGGTTTTCTTTTTTTGTCATTTCTCAAGGCAGTAATCCAATTCCACATGAGCAGTTATTACCTACACCAAAGGGATGTAGATTATTACATGTGAGAAATCAGTGTGAAGGGATGGCTAGTCCAGTAGGATTTTTTTCAATTGAGAAGTTATAAAGGTCATGGGCATTGCAATCTGATGGGGACCATCTTTCTTTTGTAGGTTTGCATTCATATTTACCTTTTGAACATTAAAAAGTCTATTTTTTTTCATGGAAAGGAAGGGTAGCTATTCTGCATGTTTTTCCATTAACGGAGAGCTGCTCTGTATGAACAATTAAACCAAAAATAAATAAAGCCTATTTCTCTCTGGGAGCACAATCAAGTCAAACACCAAACACACAGTTAAAACAATGGCCTTTGAAGGTTGGCATAACTCCAGAAAAAAATTCCAAAGCAAAGGATATACAGTTTTGAACTGTGTTGAACAAAGTATAAAATAAAAACCCCTTGAATTCACATAACAGATATGTTTGTTTTGATCTGAAATTTTTAAATCTCTATTCAAAAGTAAAGATCTGTTGAAAATGAAGTGTTGGCACAAGAGAGTTGCAAAGAAGCAACTGAGAGGTGTCAATGACACTGTTCAGAAAAAACATTCCAGTTATCAGGAATGAGCAGAGTGGAAAAAATAAATATGATGATCTGAAATCACTCAAGCTTCCATGTTTACCCTTCATGATAAAGCTTAGAAAATATGATTTTTTTTATTACTATACAATAACCAAAATAAAATGTAGAAACTCAGAAGATGGAAATAGGAAAAAAAATTGCATAAGAAAAAGAGTATGCAAAAGCTGTTATTCATTCCTTTAAATCCCAGAATCCCAAAATTCAGGAAGAATGGGCTCCTGTATATCTATAAAGCATTTTCAGAATTTGTCATACTCTGCTTATTGAGTTCCACTCCCAGTAGGTCTTCCAAGAATTACGTGCATGCCAGCAGGAAAACAGCTGCTCATGAACTGCTAAATGACCAGCCATGGCTGGTTGGTTCTTTCTTCATTAGGATGGAAAGAGAAAGGAAGTTCTGCTAAGGGAGGATGTACACTGCAATGTATTGAAAGAAATGAGTTCTTGGTTGTCACTTTTAGTAGTTGCCCTACAGACACTGGAAAGGCAATGACTGAAATTTATTAAAGTAAACTAAAAATAAACGGTGGAGGAACTGGACTTCACACTAATCTATGAGATTCATAGTGAAGACATTTTATTACACAAAGCACACAGTTTATATAGGGTTAGGACTACAGCTTATTGGCTAAAAGAGTTACACACCACCACACTAGATACTTCAATTGGTTAAAACCCATATCTCACAAGTCCCATGTTTATATTATTTCATCCTGGCTGTTTTCACGCACCTGCAGAGTCTTGTGAATTCTTACTATGTGAATTCTTGGGGAGTAAAACCTCCTCCCTATCAGCCAGCAGTAGCTGAGCTCTTTGCTGCTCCTGGCTGATAGCTGAGTCTCACAGGGCTTTCTATAGATCTGAATTGCTCACTTTTGATTTTACTGTTACAACAATTTATTACAAGTAAATAATTATGGATGCAAATTTCTAAGATAATTGAAAATAGTTTTTAACTCTTTTTGAGGTCATGTGTGAGTGAAAACCTAAAACTTGATATTTGCATTGAAATATAAAAAAAACTTGAAAAAATAACGATACTAGGGGGAGAGTTGAGAAGCTGTAATAAATTTTCAGATAGAATTGTCTGAATATCTAATCATTCACCATCTTATTTAAGTTCCTTTAATTTATCTTTCTTTCAGTTCCCCATATTTTCCCAGTGTTGACTTCCTTGGAAACTTTTTAAGCATAATAACACGAACATACAAATAGGACTCAAGAGGACTCTGATTAGTGGACAAATTCACATTGAGAGCTACCTTGCAGAGCTGACACTGTGCTTGACCGCTCCCCACCATTTACTGCATTATAAACCACATTTTTTTCCCACAAGCTCAGTTGTTTCTTCTTGAAGTTTTATGAGTTTTCTGAGAATTTGAAGAAAGGTTTTATCAACTAAAAATTAATTTCTCAGGAAAGAAAATAATGACAAAAATAAATCTCCAGGAAGAGCCTCTGGATTTCTCACAATTTTCATTATTAAATTTTGTAAAAAATCATAAATTGTAGAATCATGGTATAACAGAATTATTTGGGTTTGAAGTGACCTTAAAGATCATGTATTTCCTCACCTCTGCCATGGTCAGGGACACCTTTCACCAAACCAGATTGCTCAGAGTTCCATCCAACCTGGCCTTCAACACTTCCAGAGATGAGTCAGTCACAACTTCTCTGGGAAACCTGTTCCAGTGCCTCTCCACCCCCACACTGTCTTTGTAGTGCAAGAGTTTAGTGGTCTGTTATGACAATATTTTGTTAATGAAAAATACACCCCTTGCTATCACTCACCATAAATGAAACCTCATAATCTATCTGCTGACATGATGACTTACACTGTCTGCTTCCATCCTTCAGTGTGGTGTCCATCTCCCTTTGCAATGCAGTTAGCAGAAGTACTTTATGGTAACTCCTTTTGTAGCTCAGACAACGGGACTCTGAAACTGAACAACCATAGGATGTGACAGGTGGGTTTGCCTGTGAAGGGGCATCTCAACTGTGTTGCAAAAGAGAACAGTGGAAGTACTGTTTTGAGCCATGTCAGGATTTGTGGGAATGTAAATTTCCTCAGTCTCAAATCATACATTGCTTTCTAGAACTGCAGAGATAGATCATTCTGCCCCGGTTATATGAGCAAGGGTAAAAGCTCACACAACAGTTAGAGAACATGTTAAACAGCACTGAGTGATAAAAAATAGTGAGCTTGTATTTACACTGAGGAGCAGAAGATGAACAATAGAGATTGCCTTGTTTTTTCATTTCTTTGGGGCCAAGTGCAAAACTAAAGGCAAGTTTCTAGACCGGGTCTCTTGGAACTGTACTTTCCCTTGAACTCAGTGGTGTTGTTAGGAGCAAATAAACACGTCTTTGCTTAGTGTAGATCTACATCCTACAGCAAATGTCTAGAGGAAGATGAGGTGCTTTCATGATTTTAGAGAAGAGAGCCTGAGGTCTGCATAAAATAATATTCCTGATTAAGCCAAGCTTATTTTAATTTTTAAGCATCTGGGAGTACTACACACGCATGTAAACAGAAGAGGCTCTGCAAACATACATTGATGCAGGGTCTCTCCTGTGCATGTGATACCGAATCTCTGGTGTACACATGAGAGCGCAGTTATGAGACAGACCCGCAGTAGGTATGACACTTCTAGTATCCAGCTCTTGACACTCTCTTTATGAAAGGTCCATGGACCTTCTCTGACAGCATTTGGACTTTTTGTCACTATGCCAACACAGCTCTTTTATGCTACCAGAGACCCCTATACTGCTGGAAATGCACTATGAAAATAAGGGAAATACTGCCAGAAAAGCACTCTACCTGACTGCTTAGACTGTGGAGGTGCCCAATTATTTACAGCTCTCACCACAAACAGGTACACTCCTATGGCTTTAATTTTATATCCTAATTTTTAAATTGTACTGCTTCTTTAGAAAAACACCTCTGAAGAGCCTACTTGACTTGGACAATTTGTCTACACCCCAGTTTACCAGACTAGCTAACCAGCTCAAAGCACACCAAAGTACTGCTGCTCTTGGGTGCTCCCTGCCCAGAGAAACCTGGGCATGCGGTAATGATTTCAGCAGGAGAGAGCCTGTAACTCAGCTTACCTCATTCAGGAAGGTACCTAGCAGGGGTCTCTCCATTAGCTTGCAGTCACCTGCACTGGAAAACTACCTACTGCCTCAAGTGTCCAAGACTTGCATGTTGTGGGAATCTGAAATCCAGCTTACAGCAAAAAGAGCTAGAAATCTTAAACAGCAAGCCTTGGTCAACAAAGGCTGAGAGAAATTCCATCACCAAGAACAGAGGAAGGCTTGGTAATGCTCAACTTGAAGATAAGCTGTCTCCTGCCTTAACATAAGAAAAGAGTCTAGAATGAATGTTATCAGATTGTGTTGTAATCCCCTGCTGTCTTCCCTCCATTAAATTCCTGAAATTACCATGACCCTTCCTACCTATTAGCATGTGTCTCCCTGAAACCTTAAAAAGTGGTCAAGTGTTCAATAAAGTATTCCAGTTTTCTTCCCCATAGCTGGGATTGTGTAGTTTTTGACCGTCTCAGCATGTTGACCAGGTCTCATTTTACCTGTTTTAGCTTCTGCAAAATCTCCTATTCTCTGCTGCTTTAGACCGGGAACTACTCTGAGCATGGAATTTCTCTAATCAAAATATAATAGGTAGCAGATGAGGGCCTTGGTTTCAGTCAAAAGGTCTCAGCTTTAAGTTACAGGGGCTTTGCAAGTTACACAGTCATAGGCTACATGAGCACATGTGTAAAAGTGTGGGCCTATAAAGATATTTGCACATACACAGACACAGATTTGTAATTACACAAATAATTGATTTTTTTTTACATACTGTATGTACACAATAAGAAATTTTAGTTAGACATCTAAATCAATACTTATCATATCCGACTCCCTTCATGAGCAAAGAAGAGAAATAAGAAATGCTTCAAAACCAAACCCCATCCAGCTGCATTACACTGTCAAGTGTTTTATGATAAAATCATTTTTTTAAAAATTGAAGCAGTTTAGAGAGAAAAAAGGTAGACTGCAATGAATCATATGCAATTTGTAACAAAAACTGAAACAGTCTCAAGGCCTTTAAGTATGATGTTGCACTTATACTGAATCTCCTCAATTTCAAAATTCACCACAGCAGACTGTCACTGACATTGTATAGGGCTGTTATTTCAGTATTCCCTTAAGAGGAAATAATTTTCCACATGCTGGAGATATTATTGTAAAAATACTTTCTGCATAAAAACTTCTGTGTGCATTTGACTTTGAAGAGTAAAAGCAGTTAGAAAAACAATTTTCATCTTAGGTTCTTTATCAGTATGTATGTCTCACTAATGAAGTCTTGCTTAGCTGCATTACCAACCAGGAAGGCTTCTAAGAAACCATGAACAAGATGTTCCAGAGTTTTAGTGGTTATGTATTAAGACACCAGCTCATGAAAAGGAAGAGGGTGCCAAGGCTGGAAAAGGAATGGCAACATCCTAAAGCACTGCACTGGCTGCTTGGTGAGCACAGGCTCTTGCCTCAGCAGCATGCACATGCCAGCATTGTATGAGCACGTCTACGTGATTCTGTTACAGACCTTATCATATCTCCTGGATGCATTGCTGGGTTGGTATGTTCTCAGGCATCCCCCCATTCCTCAGAACTGAGCTCACCCAGGGAAGTGTCTCCTAAGGTCATCTAGGAAAGAGATCTGTAAGTACCTGAAGGAGGAGGAACAGCATTAAATCATGGGAAAACCTCCATGTACTGATGGATTAACTTCATGATGTAGCTCCCGTTTCTGAGAGTAGAGATTATGACCCAAAGGTGCCACAAACAGCAAGGAAGAGTAATTGAGGTAATCAGAAGAAATGGTGTAGAGTGAGATGTTCTGCATAGAAATGTGAATATATTGAAAATGGGGAGTGCCTTTTGGGTACTTGGCATTATTAGTGAAGTGTTCATCACCTTGCTATAGGAAATTATCCAAAGTAGATCAGACATGCCAGATACAGCAGCTTTGAAACTCACTACAATCTGAATTCCAGACTGTTCATTCCACTTGGAAAGCCTTACCATTTAAAACTAAGGATTAGGGTGAAAAAGGGTGTCATTTATGAGCTTCCATCTCTCTGGACAGAATGAAGAGGCAACAACCACCTGAAGTCTAGAGCCAAGAGGGCAGGCTGGGATCCAGCCAGCAAGTGCTAGAGGGGCTGAGGCAGGTGAGATTCAGAGCGTGCTCAATGCTGAGAACAACAGCACTGATGTTACAGACCAGCTGGGGGATGGGGATGGGACCAAGTCTTAATTCAGAAGGTTAATAGGAGGGCATAAATTAAATAAATATTCATACATACTCACAAATAAGACCAAAGGCAAAAGGAGCAAAGTGAAAGGCAGAGAGGAACACCAACATCCAGGAACATAAGTTTGAGATAGATGACTGTTCAACCCTGGGGATCATGTTTCATCAACAAAAATGTCGAGTACTTTAGTCAGAAAAACATAATATTTCCTTTGGGAAAGCAAGTCTAAATGAGTTTTGTATTATCTCATGACAACCCGAACATTTTTTGGAAAACTAACAGAGAAATTTAGGACTGATCCTTTCTATATTCTTTTACCATGCTTCCCTATTTGAAATTAATTTTAGCATTGATACAGCTGATTACTGCTTTACAAGTATCTCATTACAGCTTTGGCAGATGGAACTGCAACACCTAATACAGAGTTCAGTTTATTCCTTGTCTTTGCCCTTCCTATTCTCCACACATGCTCCCAAATCAGTAAACAGGATTTTCAAAACTGGTTTATAAAATATATGCTGCAAATATTGAGATGTTTTCTAATCCAGCTGTTCCACATTAATATAGATTTGTTTCTAAGCATTGGGCAATGCTATTTTAAAATAACACCAAACCTAATGATTAATGTTGAAGAAACTGCTGTGAAGAACCTGAGTGTTTCCTGACTCAGTAAAACCTTCCACAGAGCTCAGTGAATCTTAGTTAACAGTTTTCTAGGACAACTCTATACTACTCTCCCACACATTTGTAGGGAGAGTAGTAAATGGTTAGGAAAGGAAAATGCCACTGAAATCTATGTCCAGTATACACATGACATCTATCAGACACACAGTTTTGCTGGACTTAGTTACAGTATAAGATGGGATAGGTTCCACATTTGTCAAAACAGAGGAAAAAAGCAGCCTGTTTTTCCAGATAGAATTAGCCTTCCTCTTAAATTACATAATAGATGAGTTTGAAACTCAGACTATGGTTGTGAAGCAAAGAATAGATCTGCTGGAGTAGTTTGCAAAACCTAGCATCACCAGATTCACCCGTCTCTAATTTAAACCTTCCCCCTAACTCCAAGGGGGAAAAATTGTGTGTCCTGGAAGTGCCTTTCCTCTCACTGCTTGTTAAGTAGATTGCCTTCCTGCCTCAGGCAACTCTTGGATTATGTCCACTGTCAAACAAAGAAACAGTCTGGCACTCAAGCTTGACCATTTGTATTCTTCAAGTGGTCTAAAGATTTTCTCATCTGGAATTTTTCCATTCTGTTCTGTAACATCTGAAGATATTTTTTCCTTCCCTCCCTACCATATGTCACACTGGAATCAAGATGCCAATGTAACAAAGATATTTGATCAATGTTACATAAATGTTAACATGGGGAATTTCTAGTTTAGCAGTATCAGCCAGAGCATGATGGAAGAGTTGATTTCACTGGAATTTAGAAGATGAAGCCAGGAAAAAAATCCTCTGCCTCGATGGCAAGGACAGGAACTTCTTTTAATTTAAAAAAAAAAAAAAAAAGTTGCAATTGCATAACAATTCCAAAGTTAGAAAGAAATTTCACTAAATTAATCAAAATCATTACTGCCCTGGAAATATAAAGCATTAACTTTGAAAAATAAACTAATTGAAAGGTTTTCTCAGAGAGAGAAAACATATGATTTTTTTATGGTTACACAATCAACTATATTTACTTAAATTTTTTAATTAAATATACTTATTGAATACATTCAGGCTTGGCACAACTGAAACACTCATAACTATTTCTGTAAGCATTACCACAAGAGAATTAATCCCACAAATAAAACTACAAATTTAAATTTTTAGCCCATAGCCTTCCATTCAGATGAAAGACACTTTGCACATGAAAATGAACCAAGATAAGAAGTAAACAGGAAATTATGAGAGAAGACAACAGTAAAAGATTCAACATGCTCCTTGGAGTAGGCTCCTTTCACTGTGGCAACAGGCAGGGACAGAGGAATTGAAGTTTGAAGGAGAGAAGTCTTGTAAAAAACATCTAAGGAGCAAGTTTAGGTGTCCACATGAGACGTTTCCCAATTTTGGGACAATGCTGTAAGTAGCTGCCCAAAAGAAATCCAGCTTATAGTCTGTTATGAACAACATCATTCCTTGTTACTGTCTGGCAGTCCATAAAATAGCAGTTTGGTTATTTTATGTTATTTTGTCATTTTTTTGTTGTTTCTAAAACTTCTCACTTTCAACTTTACTGTCACCTGTACCTTGCCATGCATGCTTTCATTCCCATCAGCTTTAAACGGATATGAGCCACTATCTGCAATGCACCGAGAGAAACTGCATCCATCCCACCATGTGAGGTGTGAGAAGATACTGGTCCAGCCCTGTATCAGACATAGATTCTACAAGAGCTGTCTGTTCCTGCTCTACAGCTGCCACTTGCTAGCATGGAATGGTGAGTGCTGATGAGTGCTGGTGATTTACACCTGCCTCAGCCTTCTGATCTGCACTGTGAATGTCAGCCCTTGTCTCTGCAGTGCCTCTCCAAGAGGGCCCCGTGGGATCTCTAGGTGTTACTGCAAGCACATAGCTGGGAATGCATCCTGACTCCTTTCCCCAGTCACAACCCAAAACAGGAGGAATCCATCTTCATGGCGGAGCCAAGCTCCTGGGAGAGCACTGGAAGCAGGCTTCCCAGGGAAGTCAGGTGCTCCACACATCACTTCTTAAGCCATCCAGGTAGAACAGCAAGAACGATCTTGCCTCTCCCGTGAGGCATGACAAGAACACTGTACCAGAGTGGTGTCCCTATGGGTAGAGAGACAGACATCAATGTGCACGGCCACAATCAATACCCAGTTTCTATTTGTCACACAGCAGAAAAACACCATAAAGACTTGATGGTGAGAAAGATGTGAAAGCTGGAAGTGAGTGAGGTAAATGCAGTTTTGCTGCTAATGGATCAGCAGGGGATCTGCAGTGAGGTGGTTTTAGCTCTGCTTTGCCTTTGATGAAATCACAGCTGGGGAAGCAATGTTCTCACTGATTCATAAGCTGCAAATACTGTGGAAATACAGATTTACTCTCATCACTCAAGTATTTATTAACTTTCTGCAGAAGGCAATATAATAGCAATGAGAGTTTGTCTTTCTAAGCTAGCTCTCTTCCTTTTAACTTGTACCAAAGGAGTGACTTTTGTGTTTATCTTCATTCCAGCTCCAAGCATTCTCTTTAATGAAAAAGAAAGATTTCATTACTAAACTTATTTGGGTACCAACAGCATAAGCTCATTCAGACCAAACAGTCATTCAGACCCAGAAGATTTTGGACTGCTAAAAAGGACATGAGTAAGAAACAAAGTCATCTTTTCTGTTCCTTTCTGAAAAAGGTGGTCTTCAAGTTTTTCTTCAGTTTATCCAGAGTCAACGGCTTATGTACAGTTAAAACATAAATTCAGTGCTTTCACTTAGACATATTAGATTTCTGATACAGCCTGAGCTAATGGTATAACCTTTTCTAGATTTTTTGGCAAGTTTACTTTGCTTCATTTGGTCCTTAATTGGGACAATAAGAATTTATCTGACTGCTGAACTGAAGAACGGCTTTTCAGGAGGTATGAGCTCCCAATAGTTTAATGGAAACCCGCATTTCCTCCAGGCTCCTGAAATCAGGCTTTCAGGTTCAGATGAATCATTTATTTCTTGATAATTAGTTCAACTGCAACTCACCATTCATATAATTTTTCTTTTTTTATCGTTGTTTCCTGCTACTGTGTTGCACAACCCATAATCCACTTTAAAGTTTTCTTTTCCCATGAATAGGGTGGTTTTCAAACTACTGTTTCAAATACATCACCCCATCACTAATGCATTTCTTGTTTTGCTCCATTTTCATTTTCTCTTTCCACCAGTAGAATAATTTTTAATTTATAATGAGCCCACCTTCAAATTCCATTATTAATAATAATCAAGTGTTATCTGGCTGTATTTGTCACAGTTCAGAGAAGGATAAAAGTAGGTTATGCAAATACACCGCTGAGGAAGGGACAGAGAAGGAAAAGTGCCATCACAATCAAAAAAGATGATGTGAACTTCATTTGTAACTGCAGTTGTCTGTGTCAATATTGACCCACACATTACCTGTAAGCCAAGTTATACATGGTGCAGGACTCCGAAATAAGGATTCAGCATGAGTTTCCTATCAACCCCTTGTGACGGAAATCAGCCTAATTACTTGTCTTTTCTGACTTTCTTATATTTATCTCGATGTTGTTTACATTGAGATTTAAGGCAGCAAGGTAGCTTATCACAGAACTGGGTAGAGAACACCAAGGACACCTGTGCAGCTCTGATCAGAGGAAAGGAGAGCAGTTCAGTGTCGCTGGCAGGCAGGCTGTTAGCAGCAGCACCAGGGCTCAGTGCTTGGGCTCAGTCTTTGTACCAAGCCTGAGTGGGCTCGTCAGACTCCTTATGCAAACACTGGAACTGGCTGAGGACAGATGTCCACCATGAGCTGCTGTTGGGCACTGGGATGAACCACAAGTATACCTACACAAACAGTCCCATCTCAACTCTGCTGGAGCTTTAACCCAGCAGCTCCCAGACCTGTTCCGCTTCAGCAGGTCGTTAGCCACAAACCCATCAAAATATGTCCTGATAAGTAGCTCCTCCCAGGACACGGGAGGAAAAAGGATGTGATATGATCATGTCATTGTTAAATACCCTGAAACTAATCGAAAGGCAACAGAGTTGAGAAGTATTAATATGAGTTGAGTGGTTAAACTTGAAAATAGTATATGATACAGTTTTGTGCTAGATACAAGGTTCAAGGTCTATGCTGGGGCCTGTGTTTCCATAATGTACCTAGATGGCTTATACTTTATTGCTAATAATGGAATTAATAGGTTCAAATGAATAAAGTGCATTTAAAGAAAAAACAGTGAAATAGTAGAGTTAAGGGGAAGATTAGTAGTATTTCAGGATTTTTCTTACCTTGAAATCTGATGCTTAAAAAAAAAAAGACTGCATAAAGCTCTGGAAATCCTGCTGTAAACAGCAAAAGGAGTAGTGAACTGAATACTGTTCTACATTCCCTCTGCTTCTGTGAGGGTACTGTATGGATTCATGCAGGAAGTGGGAGATAGTAACTGCCCAATCACTATATTTATAAGCCTTCCCAAATAGTCAGGGGTTTGTGAGGTACTACCAGTGAACCCGACAAGTCAAATCATAAGGCCATAAACATATAGTTTGGGATCATAGTGATGACTTCTGCTTTACCAATCCATTTTTCAGATCTGTTTTTTGAGTGCTACTTGTTAGATTTATGAGTTCTATTTGATTACAGCCTCTGGACCCTGTCATGCAGAGCTTGATTTTATCAAGCAGAGAGACTATAAGGCACGCTAAGGAAACAGGTGATAGATAGAAAATGATTTCTCATTAATACTGTTGTTCTTATTTGTGAGAATTTTTCCTGTTTTGGAAAAGGGATAAGCAGAGAGGGAATTTTCAGTAGTTTGGGATACATGAAAGCATTATAAACTTTAGGCCACTTTTCTCAAATTCTCTGAAAGAATGACTACCCTCACCCAGATTTTTGGTTCTTCTTTTTCTGTCTCAGATGCCTTCCTTTGAACCTCCTTTTGTGCCTGTGCTCCTCCTGAGTTGGCAGAAGCTCAGTTTCTCCAGGGAAGGAAAGGAAGAACAGTCTGTCATTACTGGATGTGAGCATAAGCATTAATTTCCTCACCCAGTGAAGTATCAAGCTGCTGCCAACTAACTCTACATCTTCCAGTATTTTGTGACCTCCTCTGAATCTTTTCATTACTTTTTTCAAATCTTTTTGTGACTCTTTACTCATTGTGACCAGAGTTGGAAAAATGTAGATGTGACATAAATGTGAGAAGAAATGTGCACAGATATAATTGTGAAGAATGTTTATGATCTGGCAGAAGAGACCAAGTTTAAAAGCACAGGTGGCAGCACAAGTGAAAGAGTTCACAGGTGCCAACAGCTCCCTATGAAGAGTATCTGGGCACACAGGACACTGCCAGGCACTGCCACAGCCCAATTCTCAGAATTCCAAGAAATAGAGTGACTAGTTGCAGAGGAAAAGTTATACTTTTAAAGAACAATAAGGAGGTCTAGAGCAAGTTTATAAAATATTAGATTCATCAAGACACTAACACCTGTGAAAGTGCATTAAAACAGCTCCTCAGTTCACTAGAAAACTGGACATATAATTTACTAATCAACCTTATTCTGGGCAGTTTCATCCTTTGTTCTTCTGCCTCTAACACAATAATTACCTAGGGATGTAATTGCCAATAGGTAAAATAAAATATTAAATATATATTGCCTTTCTCATGCAGTAAGGCTTCTATTAGGTCATAATAATGTATTATTGGCAGGTAGCTTTCACAAGACCTATTAAACAAGTTAAGTCTGTAAGCTGAAAACAAGCTACTTTTTAAGGTTTCCAGTTTGCAATGAATGCCTTTTCACCTCATTATATGACTGTGTTTCTCACCCTGCTTTGGAGTTTTATAGAGAACAGCGTGGTCTCAGAGGCAAATAAAACAATGATTGCTTTGGTACACTCCCAGGTAAATAGTTCTTTTGTTAAGAGGCAACTAAAACTAAAACCTGACAGTCTTTATCATATGAAAGTAAGAAAATGGAAGCATAGGAAAATGTAGAGTCTAAGAAAAACTGACTCTTGTGCCCAAAGCTTTTCCTAACTCACACATTTTTACTAGAGAAAGAGAAGGAAGGGACAGTCTGAGACAACCTGAACTAGGCTTTTGAACAGATGTATTTCATAAACTGAAAGAAATGGTGCAACATTTTCCTAGTGTTGAACCAAGGGTGCTGATCCAACAGAAACAGGGCTTTTTCCATTCAGCAGGTATGGATGGAGGGAGTGCTTGTTATAGGTGCCATCTTTTTACCACAAAAATACATACTCTGAATTAGTAGGTAAGAGAGAACTTTTGGAGTATCTTGAAGAGGCATAAGTGAAGTTTCAGAATAATTGCCAAGACACTTTCCAATGTATGGCCCATAGAAAAGATATTCTCTTAGGCTGGCATGTTTTCTTTTTGTTTTCCCTGCTTTGTAACTGATGTACAAGTGGCACTGTACCATCTTTGTAACTCTCTTACAGGTGACACTGAGCCATCACCTCCTTAGCTTCTGATACGTTCTTGTATGTTGAACCTCCTCAGAGTATTTTGTCCCTTGATCCTTGTTTTTGATTTTTTATTGTTTTTTAGTGCTAGGGACTGTTAAAGGAAAAAATAAACTCTCTAGGACATTTTTCATCTGGAGAAACAAAGTTCCCAAACCATATATTAAAAGAAGAGAGAAATGCACCAAATGTCAGTGACTGCAGTAATAGGTCACATAATGTGCAAATGTTGCCCTTAAGCTTTTAAACAGAGCCATTTGAAGATGCAGCTTTTAGTGCTCTTTACTGTAATGTGCAGAATGCTTTGCAATCCTTGTGAGGAAAAGCAATACAATGATATTTTATATATCTTTTATCCTTAAGCCATCAGCCTGTTTACACTGGGACTAAGTGTTATTGTTTACATTTATTGTGTGCTGAGCTCAGGTGCAGACAAGCTAAGTGCCTCACTGAAGGGCACACAGCAGTCAGTGAGAAAGTCAGAACTACTGACCACTGGGTACCTATGCTATACTTCCCACAGCATATATATTTTGTCACTAGTCAGCTCATTCTTCACCAGAGATTCTGTGTTTGATGAGTCATTCTGCACAGAAAAAGATTTGGCGGCATGGAACACTGCTCGTTTTTCTGTGTATGCTGAATAAAAATACACGTGTGTGATATGATCAAGTAGAGATATGCCTATACATAGGTTAAAATGAATAGTGTACTTGCAAATTCAGTTTCTATTGGCTCAATGAAGCATTGGCTCACCCTCTTTTGTGAAATCTATGCAAAGTACCATAATTGAAGTAATTGAAGTAATTGAAGTAATTATTTCTTATTTGTTTTGAATTCTTACCAATAGCCTAGAGTAGGAACCTTCGGCTCTGAACCTTCAGCCCCAGTGACTTGATGGCCAGATCACTGCAACTTTTGTTCAAAACAGCTGAACCAGGGGTAGTCAGTGGTGACACTTTTAAAGGCAAAGCATTCTTCTGGGGAGGAAACAGGGCATGCCTGTGATTATTCTGTGGCCATGACAAAGAGCTGTGATTCAGGATAGTCGATGCAGGACTGCTGTCTTCTTGAACACTTGGATGGATTCAGTTTCCTCCTGAAGCTTCACATGGAGCCAAGCTACCCCATCTTCAGGCAGTTGCCTTGAAGCTGTACTGTTACATTGAAGCTGTACTGAATTACCATCCAAACTAAAGGAGAAAGGGTAGGTGGCTGATAGCCTGAAGTCTCAGAGAAGCTCTCAGGAAGGCAATATTGCATTTAATCATTCTTTATTGAATCTCATAATTCAGAGAATCTGAATTAATCTATTTGATGTTACCATTCCTGGGAGTTAGGGTGGCCAAAGGAAATTCAATCACAGAGCCTGAGATTATATTTAATCCTTTCAATCAGATCATGCTTGAGCACTAAATTATTTAACAGAAAGAAGCTGTTTAGGAAAAAGTGGTATTGTTACACAAAATATGGATATATCCCTCATATGCTGTTTGTACAAGATTTGCTTCAGGTTCGGACCTCACAGGAATTTTAACCTCATCCTTCAAGCATTAACCACCTTTTGCAAATACAGGCCAACACTTCTATACCAGAGTTGACACAGAGAAGCATATTTCAGCTGCTACTAGGTTACAACAACGTCTGGTGTTGTGAGAACTCACATAACCAAATAAAAATAGAAAATCAGAATTAAATTTATTCTTAACTGCTCTGCTCTTTAGGTATTGTTAAGATGTTGAATTCAGAGGAGGCCTACAAGGACAGCCTGATTTTAAGAAAAATCTGTCTTGCAGAGAGACTGGAAAGAAAAACACTTTGAAATTCTTCAAAGGAAAGAGTAGAGGAGATCTTGCCATACTATACAAGTAACTGTATGGAGAAGAGATTTCCTCCAATAGACTGTCCTTTGTGCCTGTAGTGGCAGAGGAATATTCAGTGGTTAGAAACTAAACCTAGAGAATGGCTGTCACTCTCTTCCTCTGCCAAATCCTCCCATGGACACAATGTGTGGACTGCATTTGCGGAAGTCCCCACTGTATCATTTCCGGAGTGCCATAGAGTGGGAGAAGACAGGGAAGGACAACCTCAGGGGCTACAAGAGGCCTCTAAAGTCTGAATGATCCCAGCCTTGAAGTCTCATTTCTCATGGAGCACTCAAAGATCACACATAGATCCCTAAGGAAGTATGGCATGGATTTTCTCACACATTTTCATGCCATAATTGACAAAAATGTGAGGTAGTTCTGTACATACCAATATGTGTTTGTTTATGTCACCCTGGTTCCTTGGTCCTATGACTGTCACTCTCATCCTTTGCCAGTTTTTCCCCTTCATTCTCCTGCAGTGTTACCTTCCTTTGATCCATGCCTCTGGTAGAGAACTCTCTGTACCTACTTGTGTATGAGTCTGGGAGCATTTCATGGGAGGTATAAAAGGAACTGCAGCAATAAAACACAAGTCTTCCCTCCACTAGTGGGAGGAAGCCAGGATGAAAAAATATTTGAGGTTGGTTTTTTACATGTAAAAGTCTCCTTTATAGTGTGGTAAATCAGGGACATCTGTCATAGTCTGGCTACCAGAGACTGCAGTGGCAAGAAAGGGAAAAGACTCTACTTCAAGAGAGGAATCTGGGCGTTTAAGGGCAAGAGAAGGAAGTTATCTGAAAGAGAGGGAAGTTAGAAAGGGGAGGAATGAGAGATGAGAATTTCAAGAGGATTCAGAGGCATTGCTGCTAAAAGTTATCATGACTACCAGAGGCACTGTTGTATGGCTTGGTAGAAGAGGGGAGAGCAATGGATACAGTCCAACTTGTAGTTCAGTGAGGTTTTCAATACTGTATCCCATAATATCCTCATAGAGAGCTGATGAAGTATGGGCTGGATGAGCAGACAGTGTGGTGGATTGAAAACTGGCTGAGCGACCAGGCCCAGGGAGTGGTGATCAGTGGCACAAAGTTTAGTTGGATACCAGCAATTAGCAATATACCCCAGAAGTCAATACTGGGTCAAATCATCTCTTTGTTTAAAAAGCACTCTTTACCTCAGGACCATAAATCCTAATTCGCTACAATACACCACAACACGCAGCTTTACCACTGATCACCATTTTAATATCCAATAATAACAGATTATAAAAAATATTTTGTTGATACTGCTAAAAGTATCCCACAGTTTTCCATGGAAGGTAAGAAATTTGACGAGTTTTTATAAAAAAAGCATCAGTCTAGCTGATCTATTTGTACTATAGTCCATTAATAAAATCCATCACAAAGTACTTTCCTACTCAGCTCACCAGTGTTATCATTGCTGTTTAATGCATTTATATAGCAGTGAGACAGGTATTTGTGTTTTATTACCATTTTAACATCAAAGCCTGAACTGACTGCACCGCTTCCACTGGTTTTGGTGTTGCATATTTTTCATCCCCTGTGTTGCCAACACAGCCACCACGGCGGCAGCAGCTGCTGCCAAGCAGGGACCTGCCAGGGCTAACCCCACCGGTCCAGGCCAGGGCAACCCCACTTCAGAATCGCCTCTGCCTCGAGAGGATGCAGCTGCCGGCGGCACACCTGTCCCTCCTGTTGGTTTCTGCCTCTGTCCTAATTGGTCATCTGTCCCATTGGTTGTCTCACCTGTCTATCCCCAATCCCTGGGTTCCTGTTGGGTCTGATCCTTCCATTTCCCCTATTGACTAGCTGAGGACTGAAGTCACTCTTTTCTTCCAGAGCCCTTACCCAATCCTGTCCAAGTTCTAGCACCTTCCCCTCAGGATCCTATAAAAGCATCGTGGTTGCACAATAAATAGGTTTTCAACTCTAGCCTCTGTGAGTGAATACATCTCTCTCATGCTCCCAAGCTCAGATGTGCCTGTGGGAACCATCTCCTACCCCCCAATGCCGCATAGGTCTCCACTGAGGATGTGGATCCCACACTTACTCATGTTCCTGTCTCCCCAGTGTAAGGTACGGTGAGTATTACAAGTTAGATATCCAGAAGACCCCATTTCTGTGAAATAAAAGATGTAAACCTAGGCAACTAGGAATCATATAGCTCTGAAATCACATTCATTATTGTTTTGAAACTTGCACTTTAAATCTGGCATAAATACACTTTCTGTTTGTTTTTAATGTATCAAATATGACAAACCAGTATTTTTAACTCATTGCCTAGTAGTGTCATTTCCCTGTGGAGGACTTTTAACATTCCTTCTAGCCAAGAAAGAGATGAACTTTTGAACCAGGACTTCAAACTATTCAGGGTACTGACAACAAAACTGCACATTTATATTCCTCTGCGAAGCCTACTACAGGTGAGTTTTGTTGCAGTAACCCATTTAGAGAAATCACAAGGACTCAGATGTTGTTTCTGTGGTCTCTCTAGTGCCAACAATAACTGCAAAATTCTGCATGCTAGCACTACTGAAGTCTCAATAATATAAAAAGATCTTTGAAGCTTTAGAAAACTTATTCCTTGGTCAGATTTTTAATGTTTGGGTTTTGTTGGGGTTTTTTTAATCACTGCAAATGAACCAGAATTAAAGGCAGGGGTTTGGGGCACCACTGGCAGGGGACACAAGAACCCTATGCTACTTTGTTCTCTAGTACGTATGTAACACCCACATGTACCTGGAAAATTAACAGTTTGAGTGGGTGGGGTTTTTTAGGAGGCCTTAGTTCTTTCTTTCTCTTTTTTTGGTTTATTTATAACCATGACTTTCAACTTATTGGTATGGCCTTTACATAAAGTCAACAAAACCCTTTAACAACACAAGGCTACAAAAGAACAAACTTCATGACTTTTGCCTAGTAAAAAAAATACGAGAAAAAATTGTATGCAGCCACTGGCACATGGACAAAAAACAAATTCATGCTAATCAGTAATAGCTGGTGAAGGACTAAAATATGGAAAAATACTTACCTGAACAAGTAATGAGCCACTTAATAAATCAGATCATAGATTGATTTGTTCTATAAAACAGAAGTTTTAGTCCCAGATTTGGGAATCTCATATAAAATATTGGTCTCCATATAAAATATCAATTGTGACCTCAGTCAAATCTAGTATTGATGTTTCTCCGTTGCCACAAATAAACTTTTCTCCTCATATACCCAATTCTCTACTAAAGAATCAGAGGCAGAAAAAGCTGAGAAAATATCTTTTACCCTGGCCCCAAACCAAATTTCTTCTGCCCTCTGTGTTGTGCCAGTTTTTAATGCAACTCTTGATCATCATGTTCAATCAAATGTAAAGTTTTGCTTACTTAGTCTCAGACAAACAACATATCAAGCCTTCTTCCTCAGAACTCAGTAGCACTTTGTTTTCAACACAGATATATTGAAAGGTAAAGCATGCCTGTGATCAAAACCAAAACCAGAAATTCCCTTGGTATCTGGGAAAATGCCCTAGTAATTCAAATTTTCTGTTCTCTCCTTTTCTGCTGTAAGAAAGGTCACTTTTACAACAGATGAATCACTTGATAATAGAGCAGTGAGGGGCTTAAGTGTCTCAGTCCCAAAGCAGCTTTAGAGTCTCAGTGTCCCCTAACAGGGGCATCCTTCTGGTCTTCCAGGTAGGCATCTGAATCAGTTAGCAAGACAAGGCATACTAACTTCTCTAACTTAGCATTTTCTACAGTTAATATAAGTATTTTTCTTTATTCTCCACTTCCTATGCTCATTTCAAACTCCAGTTGGAAATCCCTGAATCTCCATTTCTGTTTATAGCAATTACTGGCTTCTAGCCAGCTAGAGCTGTCAGTGCCAGTCCAGGGGCCAGACAAGGGATAGAAATGGTACAAGTGTCATCTTTTCACATTCCACACTTGTGAATCTCAGAGAACCTGTTCTGTGTTTCTGAACTGGGTGTTTGCTAGACAGTACTACCAACACACTTACACAAGAATGTTTCTGTAGTTAGGAATAAACCCAAAGATTTTATAGGATAAGACACACACTCTAACCTTAAAATAGTTTATCCTTAAAAAACAAAGAAACAGGAGTCTAATTCTTGTACTTTGTGCCCAGAGTCAAGCTGGCCATCAATGACAAGATACAAATGCACTCAGTGCTGATCTAAGAATTTTCTCCTGTGAAATTAGAAAGAATTTATTTAATTTACTTTACCACTCACTAAACACATAGTTTGAAGACCACAGAGAAAATTAGTCTAGCCTTCAGAGATGAGTAATGAGCTTATGAACAACTGATGATATGAGGAGCAATAAGTTCATAGTTTGCTAAATTTTTACAATTCACTTACAGAGTCTCTTTTGTAATCTTGGGTTGACAAATAAGAAGATCTGCATTTCTGCAAAGTCTGTGTCTTTCTCCCCTTGCTTGGGCCATATTTGGCTTCTTGACCTACTGCAAGAAGAAAAACTCAGCACAATCTGTTCAATTTCTATTTAAGATATGCTTAAAAATTTATGTTTTTTCTATGCATGAAGACACAGAGGATTTGTGAGTAAAGTGTGAATCTGTAGCACCTGGGTCCTCTTTGTAATCCAGAATTATAAAACAAAGTAGTGGCCATTTGCCAAAAAGCACCGCCAACCTACTACTATTCAACTTTTCATTGTCCACAATCCTGCCTTCTGAAACAGAACTCCTGCCTCTGTGCACAAGAGGTGAATCCTACAGTAAATATAACAAGCATACTCTAGTCCAGACTTTGTGCCACATAAAAATTATTTAATTGGATACTCAGAAAAGAGGTGTAATTTTTATATGGTCCCAGAGGATTTAAGACATAAATTCTTCCAGGCTTGTTTGCCTTAAAACTGCTTTGCAGCTTTTAACAACAGATGTTCAAGTCCTAATCCAGCTGAAGCCATTGGCTGCTGTTCCAGTTTTAATAGGGTTGGGAAAAGAGCTAGAAATCATGTGTTTGCATGAAATTGATGTGACTGCATATATTAATTAGAGGCAGAAAGAAAGAAATACTTCACTGACAGGATGACCCTGTTTGTGTAGACAACTTAACTTGCTTTCAAATTCCTCAAAATATCTTTAACCCTTCAGTTAACCTGCTTCTCAGCAGAGATCATGCTGTTTCTCACGTGCACACAAACCATGGTTAATGCCAGAGAAGTGTTCACTGTGTAGAGAAGCCTAAAGAGAGAAAACCTGCCTGCGGTGTATGTAAACATGGCAAGCAAGCCCATTCAAATAGTGTCTCCCCTAGTATCTCATCCATGCTTTCTTGTACAAAAACCCTTCGAGAGAAAGACCACTTATGAGTTTTGCCTACACTACAAAGAGATGTAGGTATGGAAAGCTACTACAGCAACATGCCATCATAAACTCTTGAGAAAGATTTTGAAACCCACAATTAGCCAGGATAATCCCAGCCATGTAGTTTGTCTTTCATGAACACTGTTTGACCTCAGACTTCTTTCTTGGAGTGTGCGGCTGGGTTTTTTTAGCATGTCCCTCCCCTGGGCATTCAGTGGAATAGGTCTGTTTACTACGGTTTCAACCACTCCAACTATAATATGAGGGTGTCAAAAATGCAATGTTATTTCAGGTTTACAAACTCAAATTAATGTCATAGTTGGTGGCATGTGATTAAAATAAAGATAATGTAAAAACTTCAAAGGAATACTACCAGACACTAAAACTCTATTACAGAGACCTCCCAAGTAGTTGCAGATTTTCAGAGAAGATTTCTTTACACTAGAGTCTCCATTTTATGTTTAGAAAAGTCACATTTTGAGCAGTATCAGATCTGTTGGACTCCCATCCAAGGCAACTGTAGGTATATATTGAAGCAGAAGTCCCTGTTCTCTACGAATAAATATCACGTAGCAGCAAAGTATTGTAGCATTTGTTATCTTTAGTCCTACAAAAAGAAAACACCTAACTTGTTAGTTCAGCACCTCATGTTCTACTAATAATAATACTTAAACAGTTTTTTATTTTATGATGTACAAATCTTGAAACTCACACAAAACATTTAGCAAAGAGTTCTTGGACAATAGCTGAATCCTAAGAAGGTTCCCAGAAGAGCCCTTCTGACACTCAGTATTATTATTATCTGAAGTAGTCATACACAGCCAATCCAGATGATAAGTTTTATAGCATGTAATTTTATTACTCCAAACTCTATGATCATGCATAAATCACACATTAAGAATAGTGCAAATAATAGTCTAAAGGTGGCTTGTAGGAGCTATTTTTCACTATGAAATCCATTAGCATAAAATCAAGATTATAGAGTTGGGAACTTTATTCCTGAAAACTTCATTCTTTTGTATAGTCCCAAAGTCCATAATTCATCTCTAGATGGCAAGTATTCAAGGGCAAAACTTTAAAGGGTAAGCAATGGAAGAAGTAGGTCTACACTGTTACTTAACAGTATTTTGACATCAGAAAATGAATAGATTTTTGATAGATGCTAATGGATGCATATTCCAACCTGTATGTGTGATTCACATACACAGGAGTTCACACTATCAACAGCATTATTGAGGTATAGAAGCTACAAGCACATCATTCTGGTGGAAAACAAAATGACATGATCTCTGCCAACCAGTTCTTGGAAAATAAACCATGTGTCTATAACTTGTGAAACAAGGAGGCAGAGTTTCCATTGAATCAGCTTATCTGAAATGTTTATAATTTTTGGTTTGTTCTCAACAAATATGTTAGTCTGTGCAGAGGCTACAGACAAACCAAGTGGCTGCTGGCAGCTTAAGGTCATCCTGCTGAAACTCCATTTCAGGTGAACAGCTAGCCAAAAACATAATGCATAAGTGCTTCATAGTATTCTGGGAAGCTGAGGGTAAGGGGGACCTAAAATACCACACTCTGACTCAATGCTCTTCATTTCTCCTCCTCATGGCATTTGAAAAGGAGTATATCACTGTAGCCACTACTCAATGCAGGGACACTAGAGTGTTTTCTAGACAACAAAGAACTGAGGTAGAAAGCTTTGTCCCTTCCAACATGTAGAATCTCAACCAATATTGGGAATATTGTTAAGTTGCAACTTGAAAATTGGGTAATTTTCCAACTTTGCACTGAGCAGTTTTTATTTAATGTGCAAATTCTAAGGAAATCATAACAACAGAGTGGAAAATGAGAGAAATACAGCATTCTGTGATACTGTCCACAGTATGATACAACATGGCTTAATACAATATAACAAATCATTTGGGATCTTATTTGGAGCATTTTCTTTATCTGTGCACTTTTTAAAATGTTCTTATTACATCTTTTGCTTTCAATGCTCATTCATCAGAACGGCTTTTGTTATCTGAAGACTAAGTAAACAGGAGGGAAAACAAGCAGGACAAGCTATTGTGTGCCACGGGACAATGTCTTACTGCCACCTTGTGCTGAGCAAAATGTATGAATATCTCATATCACAGATATTGAAGCCAAAAAAAAATGCTGTTCAGAAAATAAGCAGGGATAAAAACTTTCAGGAAGATGTGTGTGAATACATGACTACACTTGATCTCTCTGGGCATCACTCAAAATCACAACATTTTCTTTAGGACACCATATACTTTTATCTTCAGACCCATTGAAACTAGTGAAATGCTACCATCAACTTAACTGCTTAGCATGATGCTGAGCAAGTTATAAACTGCTGGAGGATTTTCAAGGTTGCCATGCTACCATGGCCATGAATTTCCTTAATACAGCAGATAACATTATTATTAGACAAGTCTTCAGTAAATTATACAGTGTCTTGGGGTGATAATATTGATTGGTAAGAAGTGGTTCCACTAATTCCATCATCATCAAATAGTTCATATGAGCATTAAGAAATGATAGTGGACTAGAGGTATGCAAGTTTCACCTCCCAGAAAGTTAGTGCCTGTGATGCCATTATTCCAGCACAAAAGTAGTTCATGCAGTATGATAAATGGGTGAACTAGTTACTTAATTTTCTGTGGATGATTAAGACTACTTTTAGAAATTTATGATGGTTGCTCAGCCCAAGTCATAAAAATGAGCTTGTTTAATGTACTCATCAGAGTCACAATGTGCTGTCTCTCAAGGTTTCACTGACTTCAGTCACTGCAGGCTGTCCTCAAGTCATTTTGTGCAGGGTTGGTGAAAGTGCTTCTGCACCAATACAAAAAAAGAAATCAAAATCAAATAATAATTAAGTATGTATAACATTAATTAACACAGCTTTTTATGTCTCTGACTAGATTTCCCACTGACATATTAACTCCTTGCTCATTATAAGAAACTTTTATCTGCTATTATTATTTCTAACCAGGAAAATCTGTGCTTTAGGCAGTCATGGGACCATGTCAAAAAAGTCTAGATACAATGAGTGGGGGAGAGGTTATGACACAACTTCAGAGGCCTAAAGGTGGGAATTACTTCATATTCAAGTGAACAACCCAAGTCACAGTGCTTCTAATTGCTGAACAGACAAGATTTAAAAAATAAAACAAAATGAAAAAAAAAACACTCAGACCTCACAGACAATAACAGAGATGGAATAATCATAAAAGGGGGCATAAAATACATTATTTTTCCAAAAATTATCCTTCCTGTTAAGATATTTTCTAAGAGAGCAATTATCGTACATTTCGACTCATACTCTTGATCAATCCCTTAAAGTACCCATGTTGGGGGTCCCACTGCTTCATGGCAATGCTTTTACAGCCCCAAACCCTCCTTTCTTCCTCAGGAGTCCTTCAAGCTTTGGTGACAGTCATATCATCCTGTCTCAGTTCTGCTGGTCAAGGAGAGGCTGGAAGGTAGTTTGCCTCTTACTAACGCTATATTTGTTACTGGCCTTTCCTTCCTCCATTTAGTTTAATTTCCTTTTCTTATTTTTCTCCTCTGCTCTTTACCTTCCTCTTTTGTTACAAAAATAAGACATATTCCTTTTTAAATCCCCAAACTGCTAGGACCACCTAAGTCAGAGATCCCTCCTGGATATAAGCAAGAAAGATGACAGTAATGGAGAGTTGATCAGACTTTTTTTCTCAAGACACTTTCTATTCTGTAATTCTTTTAAGTCTTTAAGTGGGACTTCTAAATTTGTAATATGGTAACATGTTTGTGTAAGTCTGTCCCAGTCTGCACAACCTACTGCAAGTATACATTCACAGAAGTGTCTCATGGTCTCATTCTAGATCCTGCAAAAAAAACACTATATGGTCAAATACCAGGAAGAAATTAGGGATTCATTCATTTAAGTGTCCTTAAGAGTATAGGAGAAGGAATTGAGCTAATGTCTTCTGCGGCAGCGATGTCAAGTCACCAGTGCTCATCCAGATGCCATGCTTTCCTCTGGCAGGATGTGAGCATAAGTAAAACCTACTAAAAATGATTAAGACTGAAGATGAGCCTTTCACATCATAGGGAGAAAACGTTCATATCCAGAGGTGAAATACTCATCAATATCAAAGTTACACAGGCTGGATTTGGACTGTAAATCCATGGGAAATCTAACTGCTGTCATCTGATGCCAGTAAAATGTGTGTAAGCTGTGTCACAACTTTGAAGGTGTTCAGTTGGAAAAGCCTATCTGGAAGCCCTGGCACACAAGCTATGCCTTTGGTGGTCTTTGAATCACACTTGTATGATAGCAGCCATTGGTAACTTTTAGCAGATCAGTATTTTCTCCTGCTTCTGTTTGTAAATCCAGAAGGTTAGAAGTCAATAGGACAAAGGGAAATGGCTTAAAACTGAAGGACAGTAGGTTTAGATAGGATACTAATAAGAAATACTTTACTGTGAGGGTGGTGAGGCACTGGAACAGGTTGCACAGAGAAGTTGTGGATACCCCATCACTGGAAGTGTTCAAGGCCAAGTTGGATGGGGTCCTGAGCAATGTGGTCTAGAAGGACTTGTCCCAGCCCATGGCAGTGGGGTTGGAACTACATGACATTTAGGATCCCTTCCAACCCAAACCATTCTATTATTCTATGACAAGTCATTCATTTCTTTATGAGAATAAGGTTCAGCTGCTTTTTCTTCAAGAGTTAGAAGTATTTCTTCATTAAATTCTTAATCTTTTATTCTGTGTTTGGAACTGAAATAGCTCTATATTGTTTCAACTTGCCCATGAAAAAAATGCATGGTCACAGAGCAGCCCATTGTGCTGTTTAGATTCACCCACACCCTCGTGGACAATGGCTGCTTAGCTGCCAGTATTTAACAATAAAAAACTTCAACAAACAAAAATGTTTGACAATAAATTTAACTACTGTTGGGAGGGCAGTTGTTATTTTGTCTTACATAGCATCCAGGAAAAACTTATTTAGGAAGGACAGTCAGTATTTCAAGCAAAGGAGCTATACAAGCACATCATCAATGAAAGGAGAGCCCTGCATCTTGGACAGAGGATGAAAGGGAGCTAAACAACCAGCAGGATGCAAAATGACAGCTGTTTAAAAAACATTTCTAACTGCTGTGGCCAAAGGTTTGGTATCTCTGAGGAGCAAGCAGGCAGTCGTGGAGGGGTGGGACACAGAAAAACAGAAAAGATCAGCATATTATTTCTATTGTGATCAGACTTTCTGTTCCTGTCCTACTTCTATACAAGCTAGTAAGCAACTGCCAGAGTGTACCCCATCCAAACATCTGGTTATACAGACCCTGCTTTTCTCTCTAAAGCTTTTATGAATTTTAACATGTTTGAAAGAGTGTTTTCCTCTGGCTTACCAAGATAAACCAAGTTATAAACAGTACCCTTGGGCCTGGTACATCCTCTGCTCCGTAGTGTGCCAAATTCCCCTATCCTCCCAGGCAATTTATTTGCCCCCAATGCCTCTAACTCCTGACTTGCTGAAAAAAGCATTTAGTGAAGTATTTATGAAAAGGACCATTCCTCACTCTATTCAGGAGCAAGAATAAAGCTGCTGGAGAGGGTACATCTTACCACCAAATACTGGTGGTAAGGCTTTGCAGCAACAGAGGATAGGACCTCCTGGCTCTGATACTCCTCTGCATGTTGCCTTGATCCATGACAGAGCACACCTCTCATTTGCAGCATCCCATTTGTGAATACTGACAGCCCTTGCCTCTATTTTTATTCTACTTGCATCAACCAGAGCTCTCTTCTTTCTAGTGAGAGTCTAAATATTACCCAGTCTCTAAATCTGTCTATCTGACAGGAGGAAGTTGGAAATACAGCTAGCAATCCAAGTAATTGCAATAAAAACCAGTCTTCTAGGAAAATGTAGAGTCCTACATGGCAGAGAAAGGAGGAAAGGAAGGAAGGTGAGGCAAACTGACCCAACACTCCAGTAATTCCTGGAATTACACCAAACATGCTTTACAAGTTTCCCATTGAACCAAATACCTGTGTGCCTTCACATGAAACACTGATTATTTCCTCATCCAACCCCTTATTCTGAGCAGCTAGAATACCTCACAGGCAGGAAAACTGTTTAATCTAGCATAAGATGTTCATTCATGTTAGTTTACATTGAAACCAGTTACATGAATGAAAAATCTGGCTGCAGTACTATATACAGAAAATTATGGTAAACAATATATTGAGTTTGACAAGGTGTTTGTTGAGAAGTCACAGAGTACTGGATGAAGCTCTCCAGTTTTTTGCTGTTTACGCAGAACTATCACATCAGGGGAAAAGTGATAATCTTTTGTTACACAGCACTGTAAGCCTGCTGCTATGACCATTCAGTCCTCACTCTATCAAAGACACTCTGACAATAAGAACATTCAGAAAAGAAGGAAGAATGAGTACATGACTGAATGATGGATTTTTTGGAAGCCACTTGCTTCAGAGCATGGATGATTACCACAGCTACTACTATGAGTTCTTTTTTCTCTTAGTTCCCAGCCTCTTCATTACTAATAATTCCCCTGCCTTCTCACTACAGCTGGCCTAAAAAATGTCTTAGTTACCTCTCTCTACCACCTCCCAGGTGCTGTTACATATGCATCTTGGTTCTTCCTGTTCTCCAAGCATGCTGCAGACCCAGCAATGAGAAAAACAGTGGAGGAGAGCAGAAAGCTTGTTCCTTACACCACTACACCTTAGGAAAGCTCCTTCCCCGTTCCAGGGTTCACAACAACCTATGAACCACTTGCAAATCGCTGCAAATCCTGTCCACTTTGATCTGACCAGAATGAGAAGAGATGAAAAGAGCATAACAGGGATGGTGCTATGGACAGTTTCTAGGATCCAAAAAGAATTTTGATTGTATAGATAGAAAGCACAGCTAGAAATTACATCACATAGTGATACACTATAACTGTTGATTCAAACACAGCAACTGTTTCATTTTATACTTCAGTCAGGCAACAGTATAAGGTAGCAAGTAGAGCAGAATTTTGTGTCCCAAACTGATTTTAGAAATTAGACGTATCTGTCCCTTTACCTATAAATCCATGGGAAGAAGACACTGTCCCTTCTGCCTTAGGAAGCTAACTGACTTCACTTTCCTTTTCCCCTTCTGCATCTCTCAGGAAGGCTGCCGTTTTCTGTCATTTTTTTTTCTTCTTTTGTGTTTTTTTCCATACACAGGCAAATGCACTCAATTCTACTATAGTTTGCTGCCTAAGTCTTGTAGCTGATGTTATGGGAGGTCTTATCAGAGAAAAGGGAAAGAAGAGAGATTCAGTTCAGTGGACCTTCTGCAGCCCGCCAGAGTTAAATGCAACAGCAACAGACAGCACAGCAGGAGGAGTGGATGGCGGCTGCCAGACTGGAGACACAGAACTCTGTCACAGGGGAACATTACCTGTAAATCTCACATGTGGTCCCAGCTGAAGGCTAGTTCTGAAATCTCAACTACTGGTCTCTGTTTGGGGCAGGATTTCATGGTTCCATGTCATGTTCATTTAGGATTTAATTTTTCTGGGAAAAGCAACACATTAACTTGCAGTGTCCGGAGACACTTTTTATACTCCTCCACAGGAACATTCAGTATATATTCGAGATTTATTTGGAGATCCCCCTGCAGTGGTTTTGTAGGTCTTGAAATGACAGAGCTATGACTATTATTTTACCAGAGTTTGAGTCCTCTTAGTCATCATTTGAATGCATTCCTTATCCACCTGATAACTACAATTTTTTCCCTGGCTACAAACATATTGCTGAGAAATACTGAACACATACAGAGCTTTTCTGTGTGGGGTCATTCTCTCTGTTATATTGTCTTTGAGGGACTTCAGGCATCCATGTGAACAGCCTGTGATATACAGGAAAAAGCAGCTGCACATTACACAGCCAGATTGAACTGTGGCATTTCCTGATGTTTAGTGGTTAACTGTGTTAACACTCTTGAGTTAATGTCAGCCTTTGTATTTGATTTCCCTTGAATTTGTTGTTTGTGATTTTCTGTTGAGGATAACCTTTCAAAAGCCCAATCCCTCCTGCTTCAAAGCTATCCCGCTTAGACAATAATTACACAGCCAACATGAAATGCAGTTGGTGTTTGCCTCACCACTAGTTCAATTCTATCACTTTATTGTGCTTTTCTGTACCCAAGATGCCTTAAAAGTAATATATAAGTGAATTGTAAATAGCATCTTTCATTACTCCCTAAACTGGCACAATTTATTTTTTTTAATTATATCCTATCTAGTTTGTAATTGTTGTGGAGCTCAGGGAGCTTGGTTTATAATATCCAAACTTGGACAATTTCTTTCAAAATATCAGATTTTTTTTCCTAATTACATGCTTTCCAAATGTTCATATTTTAATCAATTAAAACCTCATTTTCTTTGCAAAAGTACAGAGCCTTGCAGTCCAGGGGTGCTATTTCCATATCAGTTCCAATCTTTAATTTTTCGCTTCGCTTTTGCTCAAAAATAATGCATTTTTCCACTGTAAAAATGGGGAGAGGAAGGGTCTTTTACACCATCCAGTTTCACTTCCTCAGAAAATGTTCCTAAACCCTTTTAAAGACAATTGCTTTTTCATGGAAAACTCCTGGGAGTGAGTTAGAAAATCAAATGGTTACCTCTATGCTGGGGTCCCTAAAGGCAAGAAGCAAGAGGAGTCTTGATTAACAACAGTAACAAAAACAAACACAACAAACCCTTTAAAGTATAACCCTTGCACTGGTTTTATTTCTTTTTGCAGAAGCCTGGCAGATTAATCCTGGGGTTTAACCTTCACATACCTAAATGTCTCAGGGATAAATGCACCAGTGACCCAAGCATGACACTGGCTTTCTTCTCATGTGGCTGATTTAAAACATGCTGACCATTGCTTCTGTCTACTGTCTCAGACTTTAAAGTTCCAGGCAAATTGTGTTCCTTTCCCCATGTGTTGATTTCTTGCTCTATAAACTGTACAGTAAGTATGACAGTCAGATAAATGGGACTTGGGGATGCATGGAAGATGGATGACAAATAGGTAAAAAGGACTGATTTCATTATCCCAAGAAAAGCAGTGATACAGTATGGTCATTCAAGCACTGGCACAGGTTATTCAGAGCCTGTGCAGTCTCCATCCTTGGAGGTTTCATGACCCGACACGAAGCCCTGAAGAACCTGGTCTGATCTCAGAGCCACCTTGCCTTTGAGCAGTGTTTGGAGTAGAAAGTCCTGAGGTCACCTGCAACCTAAATTGCTCTGTGACTCTATGTCTCAAACTCATCCGTACAGACACAATGACATTTCTAAAGCAAAAACCCACCTCAAAGGTTGCCGGATTTGAACAGGTTCAGAAAATCATACAGCAATTGCTTCTACCCAGCTTCTGGTGCTGAATTATGGCAGAGATGTAACTTTTGTGTTTACAGGTATGAGATGCTGGGACTCCTGCAAGAAGGAATGCCTGGCATTAGAGGTAGTTGAGTGATAATAGATCTCTCAAGGCTGAGGCTTCAGTTGTGTGCTACAATGTATCTGCTCACTGTGTTTGTCAGAAAAAAATGAAATTAGCAGCAGGCACTAACCTAAAGGTTTTAACAGCAGATCTGTCAAGTGAAACCATTTCACACCTAAAGAAACGGAACAGTGTGAACCAAAATGTATGAGTTGGACCTTTTATGAAATTGATTAAAAGCAGAACAGTTTGAGAGGTTGAGAGGAGAGTCTGTAAGAACTGGAGGGCACACACCAAATAAACAGTAGTCTGGAATGAAACTTCCTGTACAAGTGCCTGACGACTAGGCTATTTGCTGTGTTAGAGTGCAGGTTCTGGAGTGGTTTGGTTTGGTTGTGGTTTTTTTCTTTTTAACTATTATGGAGGTTTGGAGACTAAAAACACTTTGGACTCCTTCCTGATCAGTGAAGGGTCTCTAGAACTTCAATTTTGTCAGGCAAAAATTCATGTCTCTCTGTACTCAGGAATGAAGACCCTAAAATTGAATGTGATCATCCTGAGAAGTCTCAGTTAAAGCCAAGGCAGGACAACTTTCTGCTTCCTTGCAATACAAACTAAGTTAGTCAGTGACAGACAAGTTAACTCAAAGCACAGTGTTATTTCTGTAGTTGAAAATGACACTGTATGAGTGTCAAATTAACAAAATAAAAGTATTGTCCTCAATATGAACAGCTACATAACTCCAGAAATTCTTTTAATTACCAGCAAAGTTTTAGGGATGGGATGACACTCCCCTAACAAACTTTAGTCTCTCTATAAGCAATGTGGAAAGAAACATCTCCCAGGAATGGTGAAATGACATAAATAGTATGTGCAAAGACTGCAGGGCTAAAAAATATGGTCCAGAAAACATATGTTAACTAATCAATATTCAAAAGAGAGAGCTAAGTAACTGTCAGATTATTCTATCAGATTATTTTCAATTTAAAAGCAAAGAGAAAATTTTTATCCTTTTCTTTTCCTTTTAACAAAGATCCACATGCAACAGCCTGTCACTTTTCATTTTATTGTAAGTTCTGGGTTTTTTTTCTATTTGAGCAGATATACACAACTCAAAATGGAAAAAAAAAGTAACATTTCATTTATTAGTATTTCAACTGTCTTATTTCTCCTTTGAAAAATAATCATTAAATACTAAAATTCTTGCAAGTATGGATATCTTATCAAATGAGTTTTATTTGTCATTTTGATAATTGATTGTAAACTTCCTTATTAAACACACTCATTCTTCATAGAAACTGTTGTATTCATTACTGCCCAATGCATCCCATCAGGAATGTACCCATCTGTAACTGTATCAGTTTTATATTGATCATTTTGGATTTTTTCACTAGTTTTTTCTGAGACTTAATTCTGCTGGCAAACAGTCCTTCACTAACGGACTGTGAAATATTTGTAACTGCACAGCTTTCAAAGAAAACATAATCCAGAGTAAAAGCAAACCCATTGAATGCACTTATGTTGTTGTTTTCCCATTTAGGAAATTTCCTTTTGAGCTCTAGATGATTTCATTCTTTCTGCAAGGGACAAGAATAGAGTTGTTATACTAATCTGTAGCTTGTACCTCTATTAATCCTTCTTTTAGATCAACATGTATCTAAGGGGGTGGGTGCAATTCTAGTCTTAACACAGCTAAAATTCCAAGCCTTATTCCTAATAGGGATGTATAAATCACTTAGATCTGTCAATTACCAATTTAGCAGACCCCAAGTCCACGGAGACTGCTATTCATAATAGTTTGTAGCTGTAATTATATGTTACCATAGCATGCTATTATAGGATCTAAAATATAGAAATGTGTATGAATATCCTGTTGGGATGATAAATGTCCACTGTAGTGGAAAATCGTTAACTATTTCTTAAACACCAAAGGCACAGCACCATTTCTACTTGGAGCTCTAGGGAAATCGTTGCCTGTTTTTGTGATGCTCTTAGCTAGTCAACAGTACCACTGGATTTGTTCTTCAGGATGCATGGATGCAGACCAGGGATTTTTAGAGGTGTTCACACAATAAGCTGCTCTTGTTGTAAATGAAGTAGCTCTCTTAATGACTTAATAAAAGGCAGCTCTGCTTTACATTCAAGATGAATGCAACAAAAAGTCACCTTCTTTTGATTGTCTTTGTATTATGTTACAGTTACTGGGGAGTTAACGGTCCACTCACTACCTACTGACTGTCAACACCAAAATAATCTCTGAGGTCAGTTGTATTGTAATAATTTCCCAAGTGTTTTTAAGTGACTGCAAAGAGGATGGTAAGAAAATTACCATGTGACAAAAAAAAAAAAACCAAACCGTGACACAACAATTTTGTTTACCTCTATTTTCATTATGAGAAATACCATCCCTATTTTCCTCCACTATCTTTTCTCTTTAAGCTGATCTAAAAAAATAGACCACATGAATTGGTGTAGTGACAGTAATTCATGGTAGAGGTAACTTTTCTCTCATTCCCATAAACACGTATAAAAAAATTGATGTATCATTCCTTCATTGAAAAAAATGTTTTTGGTAACAATTTAAATTCATTTTAAATCCAAAGCGATGTTTCCCAGTTTGTGGGATGATCAGTCACCGTGTACTTAGATAATACTATCTGGTTGAGTCAAACAAATAAACAGGACAAATTCTCAGGATAACTCAGTGTAATTCAGGTGATTGTGCTGATCTGAACTGACTACCTCACTTCAACACCAGTCTTAAAGGGGTGCAAGAAGCAGTGCTGGATATATGGTGAGAGTCATATTTTGTATTGCCATTATAAGGTAGCATTTCCCATACATTTTTTTTGCTAACATTCAAAATTCACTTCTTCAGGTTTCAAAGATCACTGTAAAAAGAGAATGACCCACTATCTTCATATCCAAACAGTAAACAGGTAATGTACTTCCAAAACAAAAAAATGTCTTTGCCCAGCTAATACTAATAGCAACATCCAGCAACCAGGTCAGTAAGTGCAGCAAAAATTCCCTTTAACTTGCCCTTCTACTGTCCTGATATGTTTATCAGTTGGAAAATAGGTGTAATTTATTAAATTCAGATAATAATTTTGAATAAATTTTAGGAGACTAGATAGGAGTTTATACCTTTCCAAAATACTAAGTGGAGGGGCAGAGAGTGGGGTCAGGGTGGGGAGGGTTTCTTCTAAAGTAAGCTCATCTTACAGTACATTAGGTCCTAAAAACATATACAGAATTGAAAAGTGGTTTCAGATATTTAATGGGAATCATATCTTTTTCATTACTATGATTATCATGTGAGAAGCCACTGATGAGCAAACAGAAACAGACGTCATTGTTTATAACATATCTTGTCTTGCCAGGATAACTGTATCCACTAAATCCAGCTGTCTGGATAAACCAATGCCTAAATATAGTGGCAATGTGGGGAGGGGATTCAAAACTTTTTGTACCCAGTGTTGCATGTTTCCTGATGGTATCCAATACAGGTGGTATCCAGTATATGGCCCAGAACTTACTAGTTAAAAGTAAACATCCTTAAGGCTAGAATAGAAGGTAGTTAATAGAAATTTAATATAAAACTATGACTTTACATCTACAACTTTGTCTTGTGATCTTTCCCACAGCTGGCCAATCATATCTGTCACCATAACAACCTACTGTAGTACAGCTCATGGTGGCAAGGGTGCCAGATTCTTCTGATTCAGTGTTACTCTTCTGCCTTCGGTTTTTGCATTGAGCTGTGAAAAAGATGGTTATGTGGCTCACTTGAAGAAAAACCTCTGCGACTGCCAGTCTAATGACAGATGTCCTGGGAACCACATTAAAAGAATTCAACTAATTTATCAACACTCAAGCACCAGAATTTCAACTCTCTACTCCTGACTGATGATTTGTCAGCTGATTTCTTTCTCCATTTCAAGGTTGCTTTGCCTTCAGCTGGAAAACAACAGGTCTTTCCTTCATAATACCTGCAATAACCAACTTGCAGAGGTAAGAATACAGCTGGCTGAAACCAAGTGCAGCTTCATGGAAGACACTACTTTGGCTGTCTAGAATCCAGGTTTGAAGACGATACAGGTCAGATGAAACCTCCCCTGAAGCACACTGCATGCATTAGAGGCTTCATCATGGACTGCCGAGGGGCTTGAAAATTGTTGCTTCAAATGCATGACTGTCGGAATATGGATGACACAAATCCCTCTCTCAGATAACTTGATGGGAAATTGGAGAAAGCGGTCCGGAACCCCTCTGATCTGCCAGGTGCAATTCAGGCCTCACCCCTTGGCTGTTGTCTCCTAACTGTGTTTCAGCATTCTGTTTTGCACAACAGCATGGGGTTTTAGATTAGGTGCTGAGAAATGAAAGCCAGGCATGGTATCTGACAGGAAATCACTTGAATTGCTAAGAGCTATGAATGTTGTGACTGAGACGCTAAAGTTCAAGCTGACACACAATGAATTCATAAGGAAACTCTCAGAAGAGAAGAGGAACCACAAAAGGGAGTATAAATCAATATGAATAAAGTTTTCTTAAAAATAGTACATTTGTTGAATTATGCAATTTGGAAGAAATTCATATTACATGCAATAATACTCAGCAAATGTTTTCTTTTAGATATATTCTTTTCAAGCAACTCTTCAAATGCAAAAGTTCCAATTCTTGAAGTGGGCTGTCTTTAACATTAAAAACATTTTCTACTCAAAACAATGTTTCACTAGCCCAGAGCAAAGTTACATAGAGGGAATTCTTGCCAAGAAAGTCAAGTCATTTCTGGTTTACTTTGCTCAGAACAAAGTGCGTTTGTATTTTTATGTTACATATCATTACCCCAGTACAAATATCTACAGATGATCACAAGCCTCTGCCTTTTATCCATATTGGATATTAGGTGATTTCTGAATTTCAGCTTTTCTCCATACAGTTTGGGATATGCAAAAAAGTGAGCAATGAAATTGCATATAAGTTAGTTCTGAAGAATAGATAAAGTCTCTGCTTTTCATATAATTTTTGAAAGCTTTTCTACTTATAGGAATTAATAGAGGGTATGTTTGGCTTTGTTTTGTTTTGCTTCTATTGTTCATATTTTCAATTGCTTCAATGGAAATTAAAAATTAAATGCTTTATACAGAAATCATTGTGAAAACCTGAGAACACAGGTTGCACACACTTGCTAAGTTCTGTAAAAGTATTACTGTCTACCAATTTAAATAAAAGAATACTCATTACTAACGGCAGAATTTACAGTGCATGTAAATTTCATCCTTTTGCTTTGCCAGATTTTAATGATTTGGCAGAGATTTCATACAATAGAAGCTTGTCATTAACTGAAGTTTTTGAAACTTCTCAGGGAAAATGTTCTATATTATTGAGGGCAAATCAAGAGGACAAAATTTTGTGCCATAATAACAAAATAACAAAATGGAAATTTCTTCTTTCTTAAGTCTGGCTTTGGACTAATCACTTATAATTTTGTTGACAAATAGAGAAATTCCTTTTGTGTGTTTTAGGTTGGTCCCATGAAATATGCCAAAATTTGCCTAAGATAAAGCCTTGGAAAAATGTCAAACAGTCTGTGTCTGACTAAATTTCAGACAGTTTCTGTCCGTACTTACTGAAAGAATCAGCTGAACTTGCATGCTTTGTGGTTGCAACTCTGTGGCAAGTCAAGGCTTTCCTCAATAACTGAAAAGAGGAAGGTTCCTGTTGTTTTGGGTTTTTTTAATTAGAGATGGAAGAAGGAGGCTGGAAGACCAGTATTTTGATGCAAACCCAGAAACTCAGGAATGAGAAAGTAGCAGAGCATAAATCCCCTTTGACACTCTTTGGTTTCTTCGGTAAAGGACTCACTTCAGATGGTGGAGCAATGGTTGCACAACCTGCACAGTCCCCTGCATCATTTCATCCAGTTCGGGTGTTATCATGGGTCTTATCACACATTCATGCTGTGTGTCAGATAAGACCCTTCCTCAAGGTACAGGATGTCCTAGCTCAGGGACTGAATCACCATTAAGACATGTAGAAGAACTGCTGTCTTTGGATCACTCTTCTTTATTTGTTCAAAGGCTGAGAAATATGAGATGACTGATGTAGGCAATTATAGGTAGCAGGGACTTAGCTCAGTTGGTTAAAACTTGGTTATAATAATGCCAAGCTCATGAGTTCAATCCCCTGTATGGACCATTGACTTAAGAGTTGGACTCGATGATCCTTGTGGGTCCCTTCCAGGTCAGAATAGTCTGTGATTCTATGACGTGACTCCACATGAGGTGTCTGATGCTGAGAATTATGGGGAGAGAGACAGGAGGTCTCATGTGGGTATTTCTCCAGAGAACACTTTGTATCTCTTAATCTACTGCATAGTTTCTGAACTTATTGCAGGCGTCAATAAGTGCATGCCCTTTATTCCCTGTGTGCTTGACTTGAGACCTGAGGTCTGATTACCGAGGCTGTTGAACACTTAAACTGCAGCTGATGTCAATAGCATCTGTGCTCTGAGCCTGTTAAAAGTTATACAAAGCAAAGTATATGGAAAGCAGGATATCAGATGTTTTGATATGGACTGCAAGAATGAGTTATTTTTGCCAACTTACTTTTTATTAGTGTGGCTATGTATGGCCAAACTTCGCGAACGAAGATTTGGGAAGGGCTCTCCCCACGTGGCTGTGCCCTTCCAGCCTGCGCAGTGGATTTTAGGTGAGGCTCAGCGTGCGCAGAACTGGCCCCACCGTTTAAGTCCTGAGGTTCATCTGCCACGGCCGAGCGAGCTTGGACAGTGACAGTGAAGTCCTCAGGACTAGAACCTACAGCACCCGGCATTTCCCAGGAGGTCTCCCATCCAAGTACTAATCAGGGGCTGACCCTGCTTAGCTTCCGAGATCTGATGGGATCGGATGTCAGGGAGGCATTTAACTGTGGATATATCTACTTTGTATTGTGAAAGCATCAGTGTGGAGACCACAGCCAACTGTCTTACCACAGAAATACTTCTAAGAGGAATCTCACTGATAGACCACGAGATAAGATTCCAAGTGTGTTCTGAAGATTAAGCTCTCTTTAGGATGCACACACACACACACCATATAGACTATCTGACCTCAGAACCAATTCTTACCTGGCTTGCCCTGCAGCTCTTGGCATTGACCTGCACTCTAGCTGGAAACCCATAACATCACACCATGCCCCTGTACTGGTAACCCACTGCACTTGGTCTATTCCTACAGGAGTGCAGCAGATAAGGTGGGATGCACAGCCTGATTTTTAAGGCCAAGTCATACTGCAAAGCTGAAACAGACCTCACAGGACTATAGTCAGGATTGCAGACATGCCATTTTCTTTCATTGTTTTGGAAGGGCTGTCAAGCGGCCATGAACATGTCATATGGACTCAGAAGCAAACATCCATTTGAGGGACTAACCCGTTAGTTGTGCTCAGAGAATATAATAGCTAGGTAAATATGTTCAGGACACGCCAAATTCTGGAGGTTATTTGACACAATAAAGCCAATTTCCAAAGAGGATTAGAGGAAGAAGAGTGGAGCAAAGAAAGTTTTTTACCTCAGTGTAGAGAATGTGCAAGCTTTTGAGGACAAACATCCGAAAGGCTGGGGCATTGCAACAGGAGTCCCTTTGGCTGATGCACAGAAACCTTTCAAGGGATGAAAGATAATCAGCAACCTGACATTTTCTGATGTGTGAAAAATGCAGCACAGGTTTCCCTATGAGCCTGTCCTATAAATTGGATGCAACCCAGGATCCTAACCAGCCAGGACTAGCTGAGATGGTGTTTGTCCTTGCCCATGTGTGAGAGACATTCTTTACTTGTCAGCAGTCAGAGATAATTTGGATCTGGCAGATAATCTCATACAGAACAAAAGAGACATTTCAGAGAAACATAAGAAAGAGCAAATGCAACAAGTGATGCTTGAAAGCCCAGGAGGAAAGCTAAAGTATTCTCCAGCCAGCTCTGTGAACCTAAAGGACCTGCAGGGACATTATTGTAGGTACAGAATCCTGGACTACACTATTTTATTCCCGGATCTTCCATCCTAAAGGGTGTCAGTAGCCAAAAGGCCAGCTAGGTGTGTTACAGCTGCAGGGGGGTCTGTGACAGAGCTGTGAGGCACTTCTAGATAATGCTGCACTCATTTATCTCTACCCTGATACTAAGCTTCACTTGTTCTCTAGCAATATACTTAGAAAACAAGAGCTTCAAGGCTACAGCTCAGCCCAAGTTTTGGATTAGACAAAGCAGAAAACCATAAATTATAGAATTTCTTAGCTCTTAAGAGGCGAGGCAGCAAAGCTGAGAATACGTTTGGTCCACTTGGATATAGTTAGTGCTCTGGCAAACAAATGAGGCTACCCTAATTCTAAGGGTAAACCAAATTAAAGGATACAGAGTTGTACAGAGAAAATCTGGGGATCTCCTTTATTACGAAGTGACCTTCCAGGTGAGAGGGAAGAGGGCTGGCTGGAACAGTCAGTGGTCTATACCACTGAGGTTACACAGCATAAGGTTTCAGCATACAGATATGATGCAGCACTGTGATTAATATGCCAGTTCAGAAGGTGACTGCAGAGGCCAGTGAGTACACCTGGTTGTATGTATTTCTGGAACAACCAGGGAAGTAGGGCTGGAGAAAATGCTTAGGACTGACTTGGTTATGTTTAAAGTTAGCAGATATTGCTGACCTGAAGTAACATCTTGATCTATAAAGGGGCATAGGTCTAATCTGGAAATTAACCCTGGTAGGAGTAACCTGGAAATCCCATCAGGTGGTTAAAAGACCATGGTTAAGGGTTACAGTCCATGTCAGCAAAGGCCAAAGAACTGAGGCACTGGCTATGCTCAAGGGAGACTTCCAGGAAATGATGCATAAAAGACAACTGATTAGCTTCAGATTGGAGGTGCATTTAAGAGTAAAGTTAGTTGACAGAAAGCTGAAATTTGAGCATATATGTTTATATTTACACCAGAAGAAGACATTCATCTAACGTAATTAAAGCACATGCAAGGTAATGGGAGCTTAGTCAGTTAAATGACCTGGCTGCATTTTCTTCTGAGGATGAAAATTATAGTTCAAGGAATTAATGCTATGGCAAACTTTAGAATTGAGTCTGTAGTTGGAGCTAGAATGATAACAGTTTGGAAAGTGTAGTAGTTTATGTAACTTGTGAAATTGTGAAGGAGCCACTTAAGTACACGTAGTTGAAGCTGAGAGTGGCAGTTATCACAATTAGGTCTAAGAGGCAAGCTAAGCAGTGCAAGTGAATTCTGGGAAAAATGAGTTCCCCTAGTCCCCCAAGTTAAACTAGAGAAGTGCTTAGACCTTTAAGAATATTTTTAATTCTGGTTAAAAGAAGTTAGATAGAGTTCTCAATTTATAACACCAGCAAGCAGGAAGGAAATAGAATAATTCCTTTATGTAAACTAGTAGGTTGACTCAAGTATACTGATCTCATTAGGGATAAGTCTCAGCTAGAATTAAAAAAAAAAAAACCAAACAAACAGCAACACCAAAAAACTCCAAAGTCTCAATCAGAACTAACTGATAAAAAACTACCTCAAAACAAGGTTTTTGCCTAGCTACACTCAAAGACACTCAAACCAGACCCAGAACTACATGCCAGAAAGTAGTTCAAACCAAACCTGATCTCAGGCTAGCACTCTAACATATTTATTTTACTCTTATCTACTCAAATCTCTCTTTCAAAATGAATCCCACATGGCAGTTATCAAGGCCATTTCATCTAATCCTGAAACTAGTATCACCTTGAGATTAGAATAAGGAGTCAAAACAACACAAAACAAAAATCAATCAAATAAAAAAAAAACAAAAACAACCTGTCCTGACCCCCCTGGCTCCCAACACCTCTCCTCCCCCTCCCCCACCCAAAAAAAAGAGAGAGAGAAAAAAGTCTTATGCTCCTAAAAGCCTTTGTCAAAACAAATACATTTGTATTATCAGCTCTCTCAGCTGCGGTGACCACATCTCTTTTTCTTAGAAACCAAAGCAGATAAATACTAATATAAACACTGTAACACTGTCACAGTTTTGCAAATGAGTTCTTTGAGTTTGTTTTCTCACTTCTTTCTCTCTGAATAATCCAGTCACATCTAATGGTACACCAAATCAAAGGCATTTACACCAGTTTTGGGGAATATTGATTTGGTTTGAGGATGAATTCTGAAAAAAAATCTTTACAGAAAATGAAAATATTATTTGGCAAAGGTTATCTACACTTGCAAGTGTTCACTAATCCCTCTGAAAATGTGTTAATTACACAATGGATTTAAAAATTTGTAGGAGTTAGTATTTCCTTACAAGTTATCTGTCAAATAAACTTTTTCCCAAGTTTCAATTAATATAACCAAAGAATGCCTAAATCAGTTTTGGTGATTTCCAATCAGTTCTGCAACACAACAAAACAGTGAATTATCAATGTTTGGAGAAATTCTCAAACACTGTGGTACTAAGATTTGTGTTCAAAATTACTCAGCTAGTTAGCACATTTGATAAAATTAAAAATTAATTATAAATAATAGAACCGAGGGATATATCAGTACTATACTTCCACAAAAGATGAACAATGCCAGGTTAGAGCCAGCCAAATGAATCAAGACAAGCAGAATTAAAAAAAAAAAAAAAAAATAGTTGGAGAGTAGAAGCAGATAATCTGCTCTTCCAACTTATTGCATACCTGCTTGAGATCTCTTTTCCCAAATTTTATCAATGCAAGAAGTCCAGAAAAATATAGAAGGTATGAAGTTCAATCAAATGTATGGATCATATTACCTTTTGTTTACAGGCATTAATCCTGAAGCCACTTCCATCTGACCTGATAAACAAATCCCCTAGAAATAAATCGACAAGAAAAAAATATTTCCCTATACCAGCATTCAGTAAGGAGGCTTTAAGAGAGAAAATGCTGCTATTTAGACTAGCACCAGTTGATCAAGCTTTTGTCGAAAATTTATTTTAAAAGGACATGACATGTTGGTGAAACTTCACTTGGCTACCTTGGTAAGTTTAATCATATAATTGTTCTGCATGTGTGTGCCCTATTTCTGCATTTTTTAACCATGAGTTTTCTTCACAAATATTCCGTTGCTGACAGTCTACTCATAAAAGTAACACATAAGTACTCATAAAGAAACTCATAGGTTTTGACTTATTTAAAAAAAAAAAGCTTGCTAAACAGAAAAGTAAAAAAATTATCATATTTTTAATATAAGATTTCCTTGAAAAGATGTCTTCAAACTTTTCTACTTCTGCAGCAGAACACTATTCACATGAATATCTGGAAACTGCATGCTGAGGTGCAAAATTCTGCCCAGAGAAGGAGTAAAACATTAAAAAATAAAAAAGCAAAGAGAATACCTTGCCAAACAACTATCAGTGAGATGTGATCGCCCTTTAAAAAATAAAAGTGTTGAAATAGTAAAAAGAAATATCACCAATTCTCAGAGCAATGGCATGCAATCATATCTTCATTCAGAAGGGGAAATAGTAGTAATTTATGATTATGATCATTCTGCTAGATCTTAAATGTGACTTTTAATAAGCATATATGTTAATTAGCTCTCATCCATTAAAGAGGAATTAATAGAAGCAATATATTTGTGACTGTTCACTACAGTTGTGAAAGAAGCCATTTCTGTTGTAAAGAATTATACTTTTTTTTCCTTTAAGAATCTTCTACAGGCTGAAGAGTTTGTAAAAAGCAATACTTTGAACCTGCAAACTTGATGAAATAACCTGTTTCTAATAACTTTATAAATCGATCTGATGGGACTACATAATTAGACAGAAAAAAGCCATATTTGATGTGTGATATGCAATAACTCAAGAGAACAGTGAAAATGTGTTTTAAAAAACTACTAATAAAGTTCCCCAAATAAGCCAGCAATCATGAACAGATTTAAGATTTCTCTTAGCAAAGAAGCTAAATTACAGAGTTTGAAATCATAATCTTCATTATTTCTTGAAATGTCAGTCCGATTTTAGAGAGACTAGACATCAAAATATCTTAAAGTTTCATGAATCACACAACATATGACTATTTCCCAATCAATCAACAGATAAGTTACTAATATAAATCATTGGTTTCATCATTTGATTACAGCTTAAATATAATGTTTACTACAAATTACCTTACCTGCTAAAAAAGAATCAAAAGCAATTAGACACACCTTACCTAATTGTTAAAGTGTATTTGCTTAGGAATTCAGCCAGTAATTAGTATTTGTACATAAAGGATTTTGGACCAAGTCCTGAGACCTAGAGACTTCACTTTTATCCCATGTACAGCAGTGTTACAATCTCACTTATCAGTGGGGGAGTGGCAACTTGAAATTAGGCAACTGCAGTACCAGATGAGTAGGGTTTCTAAATACACAGTTACTATTTAGTAGATCTAATTAGAACTACTGACTGATGCTGACACTGCTTACAGACTCAAAGTTAGCAGCTGTTCAGTTTGCAAAACTGGGTCCTGAAACTGCTGAAACCTGCATTTCCACAGGATTCAATGTGAAGGTAATTGTTTCTTTACTAGTGCACATATCTACAGAGTTTTGTTTAGATTTTTTATTCCATTTGCATATTTTCACATTTAAAAATTCATATGGCAAGTTTATAAGAACCTTTTCTGATCATGTTTCCTAGGTACACATAGCTATAAACCTTTATGCTGTAAATTAAGGATGCAACAGCCAAGCTCTGATTATTCTCCAGATCTGGTCAAAGAAACCTGCACCAGCATGGAACTTCTAAAGAGGGAAGCTGATCTCCATAAAGAAAATGTTACTTTGTCTGGAAGCTGCAGCCCAGAAGATGCCTTCAGTTCAGGTGAAATGCAGGCAGTACCAGTTTGTATGGACACTACCTTGCCTCCAGGGGACTACATTCGAAGAAGAGGTTATACAGAGTCTTCACTTCTGAAGTCTTCTTCAGAGGAGTGCCTTGGAAGCCATCATGCACCTGTCCAGTTTGACCGTCATGCTTTGGCCAGAATTTCCACTTCTCCAACTTTAAGGCGACTACGGATGGCCTCTGCCTCACAAGTACTGTCATCTCAGGACTGTTCTGACATGGCTCAGCTGGAGAATCAAAAAGAATACACTGGCTCTCTCCACCACATTTGTAAGAGTCCACCTCGGTGCATTACAATTTCCTCATTGTCGTTGCCTTCTTGTGTCCATGCAAAATTACTATCTTCCAAAGCCAAGTCTGAGACAACTACAGCAGCTCCAGAGTCTGATGTACCCAGACCAAAGCTTCCAAGCCTAGAAGATGCTCTTAGTAATGGTACTCCCAGTGAGCCACCCAAAAACTCTTGGAGAGCCAATTCTGCTACGCTGCCTAGGAGACTCCCCCACCCAAGTCCTACAGCATGGGTGGGTGTCCAGGTAAGAGAAACAGGAGGATGCAACTTCTCTTTCAGTCTTTCATATTCAGTGTTGGTCCATCATGGCCCAAGTGCACATATAAACTGCAAACTGTCTTGGATAGAGCAGACCACTGATTTCTACACTCAACAGGCAGGGAGATTTTTCTTTCCTAATCAGTAAGAAATGGAAGTTCCAGTCTTGTCTCTTGGTGACCAGACTGGCCTAGTTCACTCTTGCACATGGGCACTCTTTCCCACCCCTGCCCATTCACCCTGCTGGGTCAGTACAACTGTTTCTGGGGCTATGGAAGAACAAGACTAAGTAATTTATCAAGTTTTGGATTGGGTGTTACATCATTTTCTTTCAATCCACCCTTTAACTCTTCGGGAAAGTTATTTCTGATGAGGCAGCTCTCTATTCTGCTTTACTGAATGGCATTACTAACCCAAATAAAACCAAGAATTAAGTTGGCTAAGGCAAATTTTAAGGTCTGCCACCAGCAAAGGACGATGTTCCATTTTCTTTGTTTATGTCCACTTATCTAGCTCTGCCATTCACTGCCCCCTTTCCTTTTTTATGTCCAGCTCCATAAATGAACAGGCAATTGTACAATCCTTTCTGGGAAAAGAAAAAGAAAAAAAGAAACCCTGGTCCAGTGAGTGTGAGCGTTAGTAAAGAGAAATCAGTAAAGGAGGAGCTAGCTAGACTTTCATCTTTCCATGACAGCAAACTACCATTCAGCTCTCCACAAGGACAAAAGGACAGGCATTCTATAAGTCAGGTTTGCTATTAGATCTGCTTTCAAAGACCTTCCATTACATGCACAAGCAGTTAACTTTGCACACATGCTCGACTCTGTCCTCATGCAAACTGCCTACACACACATTTCACTGAAGGTGGATGGTGTCACATAGGTGTACAGATCTTTACTAACTGGTTAGTTTTGCACTACAGGCAAAAGGCTATTTTCCCCCTTCTTCAAATATAGAAAACTTTCTGGATACCAGATGTGTTCTCCTCCTTTCTCCACAATAGTGAAAATAATTAGCCAATGCCCAAGCCTATTTAGTACATTTCTATTCACAACTGAGTTCTTCTTTTTCACAAAAATCAGATTGCTTGCTCACTTTCTGACGAAGTAACTAGAATATTTCACTTTCTTTCAGAAGAGTGGACTGCCCATACAAAGGTATGCATATATTTGTTTTATCTGATTCTTAGCTTGACTTTTATACATTTTTAATGAATCCACTTCACTTTAAGACAAAACTGAATAGTCAATCATGTATATCTAACTCAAACTTAATTTGTAGATTTGCTGTGTGAAATGCCTGTCACCAGCTCCCTACATTTTAAAATGAGATTTTCTTTCAAAAGTGGCCCCAAATCCCTTAGCTATATTTCATGCAGTATTTCAGCCAGATCATGGGGGAGCTCTGCACTAGGAACTAACTGCCAAAAGGTCTGGTTGTTCAGCTTAGCAGTGTCAAATTTCAGCTTGAAGAATGTGAAACATCTCATAATCTTGAGCAACATTCTTCAAAACTTTGTGGAAAGGGAAAGGGAGCAAAGAACCTAGCAGAACTGCTCAATATTGTTCTCACATATGAGCGAAGCAGATCTAGGACTGCTACTGGATAGGGGGATTCTTAATCCTACAAACTAAGAAGAATACATAGAATACCTGGATTTTATAAGTTAGTGCAGGCAAGATGGAGTGTTGCATGCCATAAACCTGTGCAGAGAATTGCATCAAGGTTTTACAAGTAATTATCAGAAAGTAAAAGTTTTACTAGAAGTTATTTTGATTCAGATGTGTTTCTTTCCTTAGGAAGTTCCAATGTTTACAGAAGGGGAAGAACATTTTATTTTCTCCCCATACAACAAGGAGCAGGAGATAGTACCTCTCTTTATAGCCATACTTCTCTTGCTGATGGAGTAGTGCTCCCTTCACTCATGATCCCCTCAAGGATGTTTGGGACTGGCAGGTTTGGAGCAGACTGATTCAGTCAATGAGTCTTTATACAACACAGTTCTCTAGACGATGTTTAAGAGATGTGTGCATGTATCTGAAATTACATGCTCGCTGTAGAAAAGGCCTCCTAGATTTTCTGAATTGTTGGAATTTACAACCCACTCTTTAACATTTGAATTTATAATGGAATTGGGGAAAGATCTTTTCATCTGCATGTGAAAACATGTGATCTGTACCTATAGTGGGAAGAGTCTGCTCTGGTCCAACTCAAAACTGTAATACATAAGCATATCTCACTGACAGGACAAAGATTTGCAAGATCTGTAGCAAAATTCTGAGGAGCAATTGTAGATATTGAATGCAGAGGGAGAGAGTCAACATTTAGTGTGCACACTTTCTCTTGGTGCTTATTGTATAGGCAATATATATTAATACTGGGTTGGGACTTCCCTTCAGAGGGAGCCAATTACAATACTGGCTGTGGAATTCTATCTAGACACCTTTTAAAATCAGGAAACCAAAAGAGAAACAAAGCAAGATTTTTTCCATAGTCACAAGCAGGAAAGATTGTCAAAAGGTGTTTTGGATGATATATTATGACTTCTATCTTTTGTCTTGATCAATATTAAAATGTGCAAAAATATTTAAAAAAAAAACCACTAGGTTCTGCTTTAAACCTTCTTTGTCAAGTTTAATTTGGTTCAAGGTCTGGGTTAAGCCTGTATTCAGCTCCTCCTTTATCCAAGTATTTAGTCTAATTCCTTAGCAGCTAATCCCTTCTTATCACAGCCAGTGAAAACTGTTGAAATGTTAGATTATTCTCTCTGTCTATAAGCACATTAGGACAGTAGGCAACTCCACTCCAAGACTGATGTAAATATGGTCCTGGGTAAAATTATATTTCTGTCCTTCAGTTTTAATGAACATATTTTCTCCTTGCTCCCAGACTGTACTTTGGAAAACCTTTCTTAAAGCACCCAGGCTCATTTTAAGCAGCCTTCCCCACACAGCCTTCAGTTAGGAATGCCAGTACATCTCTGTCAGCATGGCAACTTGCTGAACTTGCTGATGCCAACTGAAAATAATCAGCCAAAATAAATATAAAAAAGGTCAAGAAGGACAGCACAGAGAGAAGTATATATGGTGGAGAGAAAGTGAGATGCTAAACCAACACAGCCATGGAAGAAAACTTTGATAAAAGCAAAGCTTAAGTTTACTCTCAGCTTATTTTCTCCTTTCACCATGCAGCATATCAGAGACTGTGTGGGAAACTGCATTGCACTATTTCCTAAAGTAAATCAGCTAAGGAAGAGTCTTCCCAGTAACTGCCAAGACAGCTAATTTTTGATTACTTGAAGGCGGTGTATCATCTGTCTTGATCATTAACAACACTGAAAATTTGCACTAGGTAGCACTTGGTGCCCCTCTCAGGAAGGTACTCCTGAGAGGAGCACTCCTCTCCCTTACACTGGTACAGGCTTGCAGACAACCAAGAAACAGACACCACCCATAAAACCTCTCAAACCATATGCTAGGGGTTCAATTTCATGAAAAACCTCAGAGTTCCATTGTAAACCCTAAACCTAAACAAAAAAATCCTATGTTCCCCATTCAGTAGGACTATCAGAAAAACTTCTAAACAACTCCTGCATTGCACCTTGTAATCTCCTCAACATGTAGCTTTCAAGCCCCAATGTGTTCATGCTTGAAGTGTTAAGACCTGGCCATCCTGATAACCTACAGCCCTCCCTGTTGTTACAAGCAGCTTTCATCTATAGCAGTGTAGTGCTTAGCTAAGGCAATTGCAAGCAATGTCACTGTCAGATCATAAAGAAAAGTATCATCTCCATGCCCTAGTACATGTACAAAATCTGTTTTCTGCCTGAGATCTCATCTGCCAGTTGATAACTTGTCATGCATGTAAGGGAAAAAATACACCTGTCAGGTTTCACATCAAGTTTTGTCAAATGGCTAGATATTCACAGTAAGGTAAGGCCTAGGCAAAAAAAGTCCCAGTAAGAATAACACAGTTTTTATACATGCACACACATTCTGTGCCTCCTCCCTCAGCTACTGCCCTTTGAACTCTAATGCAGTCTTCATGCATCAGTCAGCTGAAGGCAGCACAACAGCAGCTGCAGACACCAGTCCCTTTGCAGCAGTATACTAACACAATTAATTAGGTATTGGTGTGAATCACCAAAATCCAAAAAGATTTCTGATATACACGAAGAGTTTCTGTATGTGAATGCAAACAGCCTCTGGCACAAACATGCTGTTGGATACAGAATGCCTGTGTCACTTTCCTTGATGGATCTACATCCTGGACAATGCTCTCTGTTAGGAACAACAATAGCTGGAAAGAGACATTTGGTTTTGATCAGTAGGGCCACTGAGTCTTATTATATTCAAAATAAAAAGTATTTGAAAAAGAAGAAAAAAATGCCCAAAATATTTCGAAAGCAAGTACTGCAAGCTAACCAAAAGGTTAACTATTTTTTTAGAAAAACCCAACATTTTGTTTCACCAGTGTTCTTTCTTTTCCTGAAATCACCTGAATTATATGAAGATTAAAACCAATGACAAGTCACATATATCAGTTAGGAACATAGTATTTAACTGCTCCTTTGGACTCCAGTGCCAAAACATAAATTTGGAAATCCCCATTTATTTTTTGCCTAACCTCAGAAGAACCCAAGATTTTCCAATATTTAAATACTCTAATCACTCATTATCTGAGGCAAGCCATGGCCATAAGCTCCTTGATCTCAACACCAATGAGGAGATGGAAAGGTAATTAGATATTTGCTGTTAATCACTGAAATTTTCTACTCCTCGTTCTTTTAACACATTATGTCATAGCTACTGTGATTTGGTTTTTAGCTGATTCCCTCCTATATCAGCAAGGAGCCCTTCAGAAGTTTTCTCAGCAGCCTCAAGCGGAGAGAGATGATGTGTATTGTTGTTGCATCTGACAGATCAGCCGAGCGCAGGCGTAGCTCCCTGGTAGTGAGTCTGCCAGGACTTGAGGTGTTCCCTGGAGACCTCCTGGTGTCAGACAGTTCCATGGACTACCTGCCCTACTCAGCCTTCCTGCTAAGTGCAGGTCAGACACAGGGTGGAGTTTGCTCCTCTGACCCCAGCAAAAGCTGGGATTGGATTATGTGTGCATGTGGGATGGGGAGGGAGGATGGGAACAATGACAATGTGAAGCAGTGCAATCTCTGTAGGGGATCCTGTCACCCCACACCAAAGTGATTCCATTGCCAATTTCAAAATTCCATGCTGGGTTTTTCGTTTGTTTGGGTTTGTGTTTTTTTTGGTTTTGTTTTTTGTTTTTGTTTTTTTTTTTTTGGAGGGGGGTGGTGTGGGTTGGTTGTTTTTCTTCACTGCATTTTGTTGTTGAATGCAAAATGAAAGAAATAGATGACAGGGTAGGGTATAGATCACCTTACTCCTCCACAAGCTTGAAGAAACCAGAGCCCAGGCCAGGATCTCCACCTGCAAGCAGGTTATTTACAAGTTCCTACCTTCACAGCTTCAAGCAGAGGGAAGAGAGTGGCCCATATTGCCCTTGCCAGTAGTGTTCTGAAAACAAGGGTAGCACACCCAACTCATGGTATCAGTTGGTGCACAAACTGCCTACACAAGTATTAAATCTGAGTAAAGTATAGTCTATCAAACCTCACCTAAATATAAATATATAAATAATATAAATACAAGTTTTATTTTTAGCTATTTGTTTCTCACTAATAACATTTGTTTTACTCATTAGAGTCCAAAAAGTCAAGGTGGCCATTTGTCAAAAGAGGAGTTGTGAGTATTTTACCCTTTTGTTTTTACTTGCACCAACTTTCCCTTCTCCAGCACCTAACCTGGGTACAAACAGTTTCTTTACCTTCTGCCCTGGGAGAAAGGCAGCCAGCAAGTAAGCTGAACTCAGAGTCTCAGCCCACCCACACTGGGCCTGCTTGGACATTAGTCTGCAATGAAGGTTGGGTGGTACCAGTGCAGCCATCAGTGTCACTGCACATGATGGACATGAAAGCACAGTCAGTGCCACTGCTCCCTATCCCTGTGGGTGGTGGGTGGAGTGGTGTCCTTTGGCACCAGGAGGGCAGAGCAGGTTGGGCAATGCAGGAGGTCTCATACAGGGTGTTCAGAGCCGGCAGCAGGTCCAGTGCAGGATAAGGTAGCACAAGGCAGACAAGTCAGTTGCATTGTTGCTTTGACCATTGTGTATTCTGTATTTTCTGCATGCCTTAGGGCACAGGAGTATTTGCTGAACAACCACTCACATGGAAAGGATCTAAGCTATCAAAGTAGCTTTTTAGAGGCTTTCTTAGGCTTTTATTGTCCTCATGGGTGCCCTCACACTTGCCATTAAAAGCATACAGACCCACACAATTCAAAGAATTTCCTTGTCTAACACATTTCCTTGTCTTTTCCATTTATGAAAACTTTCACTTACTAAGATATCTACATTTCTGTTCTGCAAACTGTTCAACATTCAAAAAATTATTTACAAATGTCTTAATAACTTTCCCCCCCAAGCATGTAATTGTGAACAGTCTCTTCCCAATATTTTTTGCACTTTATCAAAAAGAGTATGTACAAATGAAAATAAGTACTCAGATTACTAAATATGAGAGTTTCCTCTTCATTTGATATCAGTTGTATAGCATTTGAAGGAGCATAGCCTAAAACTGAGACTTTTTAAATTCAGCAAAACATTTGAAATCTGAAATAAAAAGCATTTGATATTCAGGGAAAAAGTTATTTCTGAGACTATTAAATGCTATAAAATTTAATTTATGGAGATTCATTTGCGGGTACGTTTGTTAAGTGTGCATATGTATAAATGCATTATTGTTCATGCTTCATTTCAAGCTATCTTTCAAAATTAAGAGCTGAACTTAAACCCTGAGTTTCAAATATAATAATGAAACATGTATTTCAAAATTGGCTTAAGTTCCATGTCTAAAGTTCAGACAATAGGAATCCATGATGTGAAAATACACCATTCCAGAGAGCAGATAAAACTTAGGCAAACACCTTATAAGTTTGTGCCCACAGAACTTAAATTAGTTCATAAATAATGATTGAATTTTTACACTGCCTGACAGCACAAAGCCAAAACAAAAGCTATTGGTTTTATTTCAGGATCTCTCACACAAACTCCTGCTGCTCTTTGAGCTTTCTGAAAGCTCATTTTACCGACAACTCTGCAGTTGACCAAGGGAGCTTATTCAATACACAGCTTAAATAAAAGATTAAAAATAAATAAATAAATAAGTGTAACTTTGTTTAGCTATGTCAGGAGGACAATTTCAACTACAAATTTCTTGTTCTCTATATCTGACAGTACTAAAGGACGCAAAATATTTTATTCATTCTTGCCTTCTGAGGGTAGCCCATTGCCTCTTGCCATACCAATAATTTGCCCTGCTAAGGACTCATGTGTTACACAAATAAGATCTTAACACATCCCAACCTAAGGCACCTACACATCACACCCATAGCTGAAAAGAAACCTGCCATCACTGCCTTGTCTCTGTGTAAAGGAATGGGGAAATATAAAGAAATCACTCAGTAAAGGACAAACCTACAGATTAGAGCACAGTTACAGAGCTGGGTAAACTTCTTAACACTCTAAAACATTGTATGAATCGGGGTGCTTTTTTATCATTCAACAGGGTAAAGACAAACAGAAGCAAGCATCTGATCTGGAAAGTTGTCTTTCAACTATTAAGACCATAGACTGCTGCACATATGAATTTTTCTGCTTCAAGGTATAGAAATACTCAGTATACCGTAATGAGGTACTTAAAAACGGAGGGAGTAATTTTGTGTTCTTTTTAAGTTAACATTTTTAAGTACATTGATCTGGATAACCTTTCTGTTAGATTAATGCATAAGTATAAGGTATATTTTTATAGTTTGAAATGGAGGGGCGAGGGGGAAACTGAGGGTCATAGAAGGTTAGCAAGAGCCCTCAAAACCATCTGGATTTTGCCAGGGTTCCAGACAGTCTTAGCTGAGGGAATTACGACCTTCAGAAAAAGGCCTCAAAACAACTGTCTCAGCAGCACCTGGCAGGTCAGGAGAAAGAAATTGCAGCATGACAGAGATGTCAGATGAGGCATAGTCACCCTCATTGCTGCCTTAGGGCTGCGTTCAGGGGTGGCCACACAGAGCCAGTGTCAACACCACGGTTTGGCTGCAGAAATTCTGCCAAAACCTGTCTGCCAGATAAACAAGGTTTCTGGCCCTCTAAGCACAGAAACACCTGGGCTACCAGGGTGATATTCAGATAACCCATGCCTAACATCATCCCCTGCTCCAAAGCAAACCTTTATCTTCTCATGGCAGACTTATCTGCAGTTTCCCAGAGACACAGTAGTGAGGGCTTCTGTCAGTGTCTAACTTATATGTGGACAACTGACTTTGGAGCAGGTCAGTAAGGTGATAGTGGCCCTCTTAGGGCTACACAAAATTTCCAAGTGACTATAAAGACATAGTCCTTTGGTATCTTGATTTTATCATCTGGAAAATAAGAAGCTATTGTCCCTCCTTGCTTTCTAACCACAGCACAACAGATTAAATTCTTTATTGTGTGCTAGCTGCCAACTATTTTTTGATACAACATCCCACAAACATAGTCTACCTTACTGTGTTACTTTCAAATTCAGTGTATTTATATTATAACTACTTTGGAGGGAAATGTCAGGGGTTTAAATTTTTTTAAGGAATCTTTAAGTTTTCAGAACTAAAATCATTAATACTGCCCGAAGGGATTTTCGCACAGGAAATAGAGCATAGATTCTTTTCATAAGGTCTGAAGCAGTTTATAACACAATTGGTGGTTTTCTTTCTTCTTCAATCAATAGAGTAAATTTTGGCATGAATTTATAAATGAGCAACAGACTGAGCAAAAAGATGTCGACAGCCGGTTAGAAGTGAAAAAAGAAGCGGCAGTGTGGGAACTTTTCACAAGTGAATGCACTTACTTTCTGGATCATTTGTTGGTTCTCAAGATGGTAACTTCAGATTTCACATTGGAAAAATTATGAAACATTATTTGTTCTGCTGTCAGCATGGCAGACACAAAGTCACCTGAAACCTCTCATTAGGTGTTTATGGGGAATGACTTAAGCACTTGGTTTTTCCTCCCATCTTGCCTGCTTCCCACAGTTCCTTTTGGTTTCTGTCTTTATGATGGCATATCTTCTTCAAAATATCACTTTCTAGTGATGCAATCCAGTGCTTTGCAATTACCATCTGATTGCATATCCTTTCAGTAATTTCAGCTGATGTCCCACTATTCCTCACACAAACACTGAACTGAAGCCACTTTCCAACTGGCTATTTCTCTACTGGACTATTCCAACTGAATATTTCTGTACTGCTAGCCTGGAACATTATCATCTTTGCACAACTTCATATAGAGCTATGGTTAGATAATCCTGACTAGAGCATGAAAACCTCAGAATTCAGCAGACCCGTAGTTCTAATAATACTTGAAAATGAGCATACTAAAAACAACTCCTCTCCAAAAAATCTCTATTACCTTGATCATAGTAAATTTTCAGAGCTTGAAATATGGACAAGAATATCACACACGGTTACAAGAATAGTTGTACTATTTATATGCACTACAGATCAAAACTAAATATATCAATTTAAAAGGAAGTAAGCTTCCAAAAATATTTCTTATAATTTTTCTCTTATTCTGCACAGACAATTTCTGATTTTTATTAGACAAAATAAAGAGATTTGTGAAATATTTTCTATGTTGCCGAAAAGTTAACCTGGACAGTGCAAGAACTCTGCAAAGTAATGGCAATAAATAGAGGAGGGGATTGAATTTCTCCTTGATGGGACAGAACAGGAAATTTGAGGAAAATGGATGACAGCACCAGCTATTGGTCCAAGGCAGGAGGAAAGATCTTTCCTTCTGCATACTTTGTTCAGAAATCTGAAAAGATTAAAAAGTGGTGAATATGGGAGGGATGATAACAGCAGACTTGCAGGCCCCTTGGTTGATTCTGATGTAAAAACCCACAGAGAAGCCTCAGCCAGGTCTGCATGGCCCATGAATGATGAACTATTCAGTCCATGCCAACTTTCCAAGCTCTCCTGCCAAAGAAAGAACCCATTACATTTGAATACCCAGTTTACAGATACCTGTTTACTTCCAAGTATAGAAATACTCCACTGATTTTAATGAATCTCCATGGGGAGCTTTAAGACCACCATAAATTCCCTTTAAGATCTCAGGGCAACGTGTTCATGGTAACTAAAGAATTACACAAGGCTAAGCAAACACTCTTACCAGCTATTTAGTCTTGGCACCTCGGTGATGGGTTTTTTCATTAAAGTTTTTTATACATAAATAAAAAAATTTACTTGGTAACCCATAACTTTTAAGCCTTTTTCAGATTTACATCAGATTCAGTACAGCTCAATCAGCTTAAATAATGTGAAACCTTAAACAGCCAATAAATACACATGCAGTTTTCATTCAATGAAGATTAATAAAACAATTCAGACAGATGAAAAATCTTCACAGGATCTCTACCTATGCTATTCCAAAAATATATTTTTCCCCATAGTAATATTAAACAACGTAGATAGCAGCAGAAGCATGGAGTATGAAGGAAAGCATTAAGAAAGGTCATAGAAATATACAAGTGTGCCTCTGATGTTATTAATTCCTTCATGCAGGGAATCCTGAGTTGTCCCTCTTGTGCCAGAGGGCACAGAAGGGACATGGCTGCTTCCATGGTAGCCACAGACAAACCCCAGAGACATCACCAATACCCTCTCCTGCACACAAACTTCAGACAGATCAGGAAACTTTTTCAGAATATCATATTCTGCTCTCCCCAAATCAAATGATCATTTCATAAGAATTACAGTACAAATACATTTTGGGGGCGGGGGGGGAAGATATATTGGATTGGCAAAACTTATGAATAACATAGGTTTGTTTTGGTTTTAAAGATATTTATGAACACCCTAAAATACCTCCAGAGTAACGAATTTCTCTTGGATGTGGATTTGTGGAGACTTTTTGCAAACTTAGAGGAGTTAAACAAGGTGAGTAAAAAAATATGTGTGACTGTGATCAGAAATCAACTAGCACAATAAAAAAGACAACAAACCATAATGTTCCTACTCAGTTTCAGTGCTCACAGTTGGAACTTTGTTCAAATAATTAGTCTTTTCTCATCTCTATTAATTATATCAGTAAGAGTCAAATATAACCTGTGCAAATCAGTCTCTTGTGTCTCCAGCAAAACAGGCATTTTAAACATGGGCAGAGCTTATTTGGCAGTTGCTTCTGAAGTTTGAAACTAATTCTCATAAGAAGCAACCTTTTAAAAGGATTTCTGATGATAAACAACTACTACACAACCCTTACAGCAAAACAGTAAGCATGGCAAAATAACTACAGTAACAAGTTATCTGGCAAACAGGCATAGAGACTTTGCTGTCTCTTACGCCACTCCAATAGGGCAAGTTAAAACACAATGGTGACCCACTTTCTCCAGCTGAGTTTTCCCTTGGCATGTGTGTAAGGATCTCTTGTACACAGACTAGATGCTCTGTGCTCTTGTGCTACTTACCCACCACTGTCCAGGTGGAGGGAGCCCACAGGGCTTGGCTGTGACGTGCTCCAGCTCTTTGCGACTTCTGGCCAGTTGCTGGGATACCACTTTGAGCTCCTAAAAGTTAAGAAACCTGTCAGTCCAAGACAGCTTTTATATTACTTTAGAAGCAAAACAGAAGTTTTTCTTAGCATGAGGGCCGTTTTACAGGACACCTTACCCTTAAGAGCAAAGTGAGTTTTGAGCAGCACTTCAGCTCCCTTAACTGAACAACTGCTCACATTCACATCGCTAGCCCTAAACCAGCTGCTGAGTTTGCTTTTTCCCTTATTGTAATTCCCTTGCCTTGATAATGAATATCTCCCATTTTAGCCTAAACAAGAAAATCGGGAAAGGTCTTCAAGGCAGAGATAATTAGCAAGCACTCAAACACACAAGCAAGTCACTGCTGCTCAGTGACAGACTATATACAATCTGGTTGTACTAATGCCGAGGTCATGGGTTCAATCTCCTTTGTGGGCCATTGACTTAAGAGCTGGACTCAATGATCCCTGTGGGTGCCTTCCAACTCAGAATAGTCTATGATCTGCAGAAAAAAAACCCCAAAAAACAAAAAACAACCAAAACCATATACCTAGAGAGATGCTGAATGATCAGCTGAGCTGCTGAATGACCACCCGAGCAGGTATGAAGATAAAGAGATTTTTAGCTAATATGTTTCAGCTTTTACTTGGATGCATGAATGGACTAAGACCATACATGCAGGGAACTACTAGAGTTCAGCAGATGTGTGGTTGTTGATTCCTTTGTTCAAAGAAAGGAGTTTGTTGTGTGCTTTGAGCTTGGCTGTAGCCTGGTCATGTCTTCAGAGAATTATCTTTAATAAATTTCCTATTTTACTTTCTAATTTTGTTGTCCTTATTAATAAAGATGACAAATGACCATCTGTTATGCATACTTGCATATAAAACAGATAGTAAATGTAGGAGAAAGTAGTTGTTCTCAATGTCTTTTGTGCCCTTTTTCCTGCATTTTACATCATGCTTTTATCCTTGACAGCAGTCTGAATCCATGAAAAAATGCATGGTGTAAAAGGTGTAAAAGTTTAAATTAAAGAATAAGCAGCATCCTATAAGCAACCTCACCCCCATCAATACATCAAACAAAGCAGTGTGCAGCTACAACAGTTCATAGCAGTACCACAGTGGCTGATGTGCATTTCTGGCCTAAAATTTGGCCTAAAACTGAGCCCAGTCACGAATTAGTGTGAAAATATTTTGTTCAGGAGGCAAGTGTGGGCTTAGGAATAGGCTTTCACTCCCAACTGACTGATGATGTGGGTACCCTTGAATCCGATGCAAACATGTAAAGTTAACTTACAGGCACTATTTGACTTTTTATAGTATTTCATAGAAACTTCCCTCACCTTCAAATGAATGAAACAAACTCAACTCTGAAATACGGTTTCTTCTTCAAATGACCATGAAGGCTTCCTTAACTGTCACAGTTCTGCCACACAATCACTGTTTTCCAGTAGATACCATTCATTCATTGTCAATTTTCATGTCAATCCATGTTAAATACAGCTGTTACCTAAACAAGTTTAAATGGAATAAATAATCTTGTTTCAAAGCTTTTATCATGAAGCATTATCACAATGTAAGTAGGTATTTGTGTAGTTTTTTTTAGCTTCCAACTAATTAAAGTATTCTGGGCATAATTCTGAAGATAATTCTGGCAATGTCAGAGAGATAAGTATAAGCACTCATTAGGCCTGGAGCCTTTGGAGAGGCTGGGGTGGGAAATAAAGTTGTTTTAATCTTAACTTCAGATCACTGATGCTAACTTCTTTCTCCCCTTACTTAGATAAGTCTCAGTTTTCTGAAAACTTTTTTTGAAACTGTGAAGGAGCATGTCAGCAAGTCAGATTCTCCCATGGATTTCAGCTCCATACTCAGAACGGTAATAAAATTAGAAGTATTCTTCTTTTAATACCAGCAGGTCCTTGCAGCAGACCATTTATAATAGCATGCAGGTGCTTTAGAGCTAACAAGTCAGTCAAGGACATGCCATGTGTCACAGGCAGTTTGGTCTCAGACCCAAACAGCTCCTATCAGCAGGATGTTTTTCCTTTTATTCATTGGCATTTTTGAAGTGGTCATGGAAAGTTGCTCTGTATGTGGAACAAAGCGTGGAAAGATTTTCCCTTCCTAGGGAAGAGCAGCCCAGACCCGAGGAGACTCGGCCAGTGGCAGAGGTGAGCTTCCCACTCTATGGAAGATGTTTTCCTGAGACAAGACATCAACCCCATCACTGGATGTTCCCTGCCTCCTTCCACTCCTTTGCAAAGATCCTCTTTTACTCCATGGATCAGACCCACAAGTGTTTCTAAGTGCTTAATTAAGAGCTCAGTGGGACTGAAATACCTCTTACACTTTGGCCTGTGTCTGCTAAGCAAGGGAGAAGCACAGCCGCTGTCCTGCTGCTGCCAAGCCCTGCCTGCCCTGTAACCCTTTTGAGTAGTCTGGGTGGTAAACTAGGCAGTTGTCTGAACAGCAGTCTCCAAGAGCTCTAATACCCACACAGGTTCCCAGGGTTTGTAAAATTTGAAGTAATAAAACAGCGAGAAAATCAATTGATGGATCTGACCTTTGCCTAGCAGTAGAGGCCATTAGAAAACTTCTGGAAAATACTAAAACAGACCCTACCTCAGTGTTAAGATTTTTAATAGGGAAAAGTAGGCTAGAGCTTAGTTTCTCACCCGTTACCTCTGACTTCAAGTATTCTCATTGCTAATGTTTGTGTGAGACAGAAAGATTCCCAGACAAAACTGCATTTTATCATGGACAACATTGGACATCTCCAACCTAGACGATTTTAAGCTATTATTTCTAAGACCTATCTAACATACTCAGACATAAAATACCATGCTACATGAAGTCATCATAGCTGTTTCAGAGATAGTGGGTTTTATCTTCAAGTTCTACATGAATTTCACATCATGTATTTTTAATGAGAACAAAGTCTAAGAATGTGTCACACATCAGCAGAGCTGTTAGAACTGTACTCCCATGTGTTGCTTGAGCATTGTTGTGGGGTTTTTACTGCAGTACACTTTTACTACTCTTTACCTTGCCCCTTACTTTTTTAATTCCCTCTTCACCTGTTTTCCTAGTTGCAAGGAAATCTCAGGTAAAATGTGCATTACAAAACCAAAACTGTTGTTTCTCTCTTTGTCATAATATTTTTCTTCTTGATAAATTTCCAAGTATTTTCTTCAGTTTTTCCAGGGTGACCTCTGCCAGACACACCAGATTTATTGCCTTAATTATACCTCCGCTGTCTTCTACTTGGAAAAACTGAGACAGAGAGAAGATTTTGGCATCTACCTGAAAGTAAAGTGATGGTTTTGTTGTTGGTTTTGTTGTCTTCAGCATTCCTACCTTAGGACAGGATTTTAACAGCAGACTAGGAAAGTTCATTGGAAACAAAACTGTGTAGACAGCATTTCACATCAATTTTTTGAACTGCAGAGGCTAACACCAATGAAAAGTCCCCCTTCTGAGTGTATGTTCACCTGCACATATGGAAGTTTGTATTTGTGCTTTAGATCAGATAAGAGGGGGCAGCGAAAAGGGAAGAACTGGCTGCATTTCTGTAGGTAGAAAATACAGACTAATAGCCTCTGTCATTCAGATGTTTTGCACATAATCCCTTAACTCAGTGACCTTCACCTTAACAAAGTGAAATGGTTACAGCAAAAAAAAAAAAAAAGAAACAAAAATGAAACCACATTGTAAATTCTCTCAAACGTTTTACTTTGGCATCAAAACAATACCAATAAGTAAGCATTTACCTCCCTCTAAGGCTGGAAAGGGTTATTAGGAATGTCTTTATGAAGTTGCAGGACTAAAGCAGGTTCTGTTTTTGCTGACACCACATCTGCCTGAAGCAACAGCTCCAGCCAGCGCAGTGGTGGGGATCTCAGGGAGAGAGCTCTACTCTTTCAGACATCAATAACAGACCAGGGTGTTCTGTAAACACTTAAGACTGATCTTCAACATCACAGGGATAGAAAGAGAAACCTGAAGTAGTGGTCTTTCCTCAGCTGCAGCCCAAAAATGGGAGGACACCTCTTTGTAGCAGGCAAACCGCAGCTTGGGCCTTGGAGTTTCACATCACTTGCTCCCTGACAAGGATTTCACGCTTTCCTGCTCAGGAAAAAGTTCCCCAGTGGCAAGTAGCAGTGACAATAAAATATAAGGTGGCCTTCAAACCTAGCTTTAGTTAATTTTCTCATTTTCCTGAGAAAATTAAATCAGGAGATAAATAAGAGCACTGTTTGATCTGATAGCATAGCTACAGCATGTGGAATGAGAAGCAGTAGTGCAGAAAGTGAATCTGAAACCCTTGTAAAGAACTGTCCTGGTTTTAGCTGGGATAGAGTTAATTTTCTTCCTAGTAGCTGATATAGTGTTGTGGTTTCAATTCAAGATGAGAGTAATCTTAATAACAGTGATGTTTTAGCAGTGTTTAGACTAAGTCAAGGACTTTCTTGTCTTTCATCCACACCCCTGACAAGAAGTCTCAAGGCATGAGAAGTTAGGGGAGAACATGGCAAAGACAGCTGACCCCAACTGACTCAGGGGATATCCCGTACCATATGGGGTCATGTTCACTATATAAACTAGAGGGAAAGCTGGCTAGGGTGGGGAGCCTCTGCTCTGGGACTGGCTGGGCACCAGCCAGTGGGTGGTAAGCATTGTGTATCACTTGTTTCGTATATTCTATTTTTTTCTTCTGTTTCTATCCCATTAAGCTGCCTTTATCTCAAACCTCAAACTTTATTTATTTCCCAATTCTCTTTTCCATCCCCCAGGGGGGGTGGGGGTGGGGAGAGTGAATGAGTGGCTGTGTGATTTAGATACTAGCTGGATTAAAGCATGACTAGAGCCTTTACATTGCCCTTGCTCTCCCTGTGTCAGAAACTCATGTTTCATCAGTCCATCTCATTACAGTCAGCTAATAATGCAGAAAACTGTTTGCCACCTCCCAGCCAGGGAGCAAGCTAAAGCCTAAGGCAGGTTCTCCTTGTCTTCAGCAGTGGTGTGAACAAAATGAACAGTGCAAGAGGTTGCGTCTGTCAGAGCTGCTGGTTGCTCCTCTGCATCGACTGACGCGCTATCCCCTCCTCCTTAACAACATCTGGAGGAGAAGCACTGATGAAACAGAGAAAGGCCTTATCCAGTCACTGAAAGAGAAGGTGGAAAAGTCTATATGTAAGTAGCTATGGTTAAAAGTCATGTATGTAGTTACCAACTAGCAGGTCACCTGGCTTTTTTGTTTATGGCCTTTGAAGTGAGAATTGGTCCAGTTCCTCTGCAGAAATGCAAGAGGGTGTTACTGCTTTTCTGCAGTCCTGAGTCTCAATCTGTAGTGAATGACTGGGGCCATGTTGTGCTGTCAAAGTTTCTCTGAGCAATGTCACAGGACTCTCAAACCAGTGAGTCATTTGTATTTTCTCAGAATCATCTGAGGCAAACAATTAAGAGTAGATCAAATAGTGGAACAAACCAAGAAAGATCTCAAACAAAGAAGTCTTTGAGTTGGATTTATGTCTAGGGAGGATTTTTTTCAGCTGATCCTTAATAGGATAAATTTGCACTCACAAGGGGAATATTACGTCTGTGACCTTTCACCAATGACAGGGTTCTACCATGTAAACCAGCTGCAGAGTTGTCTCAGCTATAGATTTTAGGTATGGTGGAAAATAAGGGGTTGGTCCAGGTATTAACTTTTTCCTGCATTTTATCTTAAGTAAATAATTTATTAATTCTAAATAATTTACTAATTCAGTCTTGTTCAGGAAACTTTAAATGCATCTCTAAGTGTCTTATGGTCATATAGTTCACCACTAGACAGATTTATTCCCCAAAGTCTTCATGCAGCCCCTACCAAAATCAAAGACAAGACAGTACATCAGCAAAACACTTATCCCAGCAGTCTTGACAGGGAGAAGTGCCAGACAGTGCGTCATCCTCCCGAGCAGCACACCAGGGCCTTGAGCCACCCACAAGGTGGGTCACTCTCTGCTGACATCCTTCTCCTCGTGCTGGAAGCCAAAGGCTTGAGCATATCCCCAGGAGATGAGGAAGAGAGAGAATTAACATCTTCTAGAGATACATAAATCTGGGGCCACTTGCGTAAATACTGCAATGCCAGAATTACCACCTAAAACAGAGATTTTGGGTCTTTCTCTTCTTGCCAAGTCTCAAGTGGAGTCTACTCTAATGCCCACACAAGAAGCAAAGTTGTCTGCACAGAACAGGTCCCATAGGTAAATAAAAAGGGTTTGTTGCTCGTCTGGGGATGTCTGCTGGGAGGACAGCAGTTTCAGATATGGCCCCAAAAGACCATGTGGTATCTGGGGAATATTACTGGCAAAGAAATGGGCCCTTCCAGAAATTAGAGACCTCTGGGTCAAGGAAATCAAAGATAGAGGGGTGATTCCTCTTTATTCACAGACACCCAACAAGGATCTCCCTTCATTTTTTGATCGTGAATCAGTCATTAAGAACAGTTTCAGTGCCAGTATTCACCCTCTGGTGGGAAGGTGTGTGTCTGAAATCATTATCTGCAACATCACTCAACTCAAAAAGTTGAAATTTAAGTAGCAAACCCATTAAAGCTTTCCCCACAATGGCCCTGAATCAGCAAAGACACGGTCCTCATTTTTCACATTCTGAGGCACCTCCACCTAAGTTAAATACCTCAGTCACTTCTTACAATACTTCCTCCAAAATTAATTCTCATTAATTTCAACAGTCTTTTTATCAGGCTGTATATAATGGAAATTATTTTTCTCTCACTACACCACACAGTTTAGAAAGGCTGGACTTCTTTTAAAGACATTTTTTAAGATTACAGTTTTATTGAGTTTTATATGATTTCCTCTGTTCCCCAGACAGATTAGTAAACACAACCTTTTCATTAAGGAGTGAATTTAAGTATCTTTGAATGCATGAATTGAAATTCTGCGACTGCTGATCTAAGAAGAGTTTAGGCATTTTTTACAATGAGGCCAACATTTCATCAGGGGCCTCACATGTGAGGCACTTTGGCTTTCACTGGAGAAAATCAGTATTGGGCATCTTCTAGAAGCACGACTGCTTTTTCCAACCTTGGCAGTAACTGGTGTTTCACACATTTCAGGGGATCTGGAAGGTAAAGTCAAGTGGCTGGACAACTTTCAGAAGTTCAGGCAGCTGCAAGAGGTCATAATTTGGCCTCAGGTCTGGGATCGTGACAAAAGGTTCTTTGTCCCAGAGGTAAGTGGATTTGAAAGGGCATTTTTAACTTAAGGAGGGATTAGTTTCCTGTCTATCTATAATGTTGTCTAATGTTGGTTGTCTGTATTCTACTCACTGGGGATGGCTCTGCTCTAACAGGAGCAGCTGCAGCCTGAGCACTGCAAACACTGTAGCTGAACACACACAGTGCCTTGGGTGACAGCATGGGTTGCTCTCAGCTAGCATCCAAGAGAGTGCAATCATACTGTCCAGGAAGTCCCTCCAATACTTTCTTTTAGGGGACAGAATGAAATAGGCTATGTGTAAGTATTACCACCACTTTATACAGATATGAATTAGAAATTATTTGCCTCTTTCACTCCTCAAGCTGAACGAAAGAATTTTCAATTTACATTTAAGTAACATTACAAAAAATTACACAACATACCTGAGTGTGCACCTTTCTGCTGTGGTTATCCCTTTATCCAAACAGACAGACTTTGAGCAGCACATCATCAAGTGAGTCTCAACTCAAGGATTTTGTCTGTTCACACACAGGGCTGCAAAAAGTATTAAACTCACTTTGTAAAAGTAAAACCCATCTTAACATTTCAAAAGCATAAATACATTTAAGCAATAGCAGTGCTGAAGTGCTCAGTTATCAGCTGTGTGATGTATTTAGCCTGAGATAAGAAGACACATATGGTCATCTTGTTTAACTGCTGGTTACCTCCCAGTTCACCATCATGTATGCAAGATTCCCTACTCTCTCTCTATCTGTCTCTTTTGGGTCAAGTGTTTGAAGCAAAGCCTAAGAGAAAACAGCAGTGAAAACATTTTGTCTTCAGCCAGCAGACTTCTCCTTCATGAAGGGAGGCTGACATTAGCAGGTAATGTCCCTGAAAGTCCTTGTGTTGGGAGATAGCTTGACAGAATTGTACTTTGTTATGGAAAGTCCAGAATGAACTTCTGCAATAGCACTTAGGCATGTCTACAAAAGAAAAAGCAAATGTAAAGCTTGTCAGAGAGAGACTGAGATACAGGCAAACTACCAAAAGGATAAGTAGTCTGTATTATTGTTTATTGCCACATCTGGATACTCAGTCTGCCAGGTGCTGAAGCAATCCATTTGGCTGGCCAAAGCCTGCCACTCAAAGGGAGCATTTGCTGTCATACTGAAGAGTGAAGCAATAGAGAAGCAGGCAGTGTAGACTGTCCTATACAATGTGCCCCACATGCCTGGGGACTGACGTTAACATACCTCACCCCTCTTGTGTTTCACTGAAAATTACGGAAAAGTCCAAAGGTACTGCCTACTTTTATTTGTGTGTATTTTTAATGTGTCTCTGCTAAGTATGCTGTTTTGATGGATGCTTTGGATCAGAAGGTGTTACCCTGCCAGGTGGCTTCCCTTTTATGAGCAGAGCACTCATACAACATGCCATCAATGCCACAGTGATCCCACACAAGCAAGTTGATTTCTACAGCACTTTCTATCACCCTGGCAGAGCAGAGACTCATGACTCTGTTCACACAGAGGCCCAGTTTTGTAGCAGGGCCCAGGCTGCTTACTGGGCAGCTGCTGCAGAATCTTCACCTATGCAGGAGAGGAGGATTTCCTCCTTACATGAAGAGGAGGAAGACCCTAGGCAATTTGGAGAAGACCATCATAGAGTCATGAAATCATTAATATTGGAAAAGACTTCTGAGATCATTGAGTCCAATCTTCAATTGAACACCATCTGAAGAGGTGCTGGAAGCTGCATGCTATGCTGGTTGCAGGGCTGTAGCACTGGTTCAGCAGAAATGAGCCCACTTGAGCCCAGTCTTACACTTCTTCCTCAGGAGCAGAGATGAATAGAAAAGGCAATCAACCTTTTTGTCTTCCACCACCATTACTGCTGTTATAAAAGGAGCAGCAAAGGAGACATAATCTATTTTTTTCAGTGTTTGCATTCTTCTTCCCTAGTGAGGAGAATTAGAGTAGCAGAGGAGAAGGCACAACATCAATGACATGGAGAGCAGAAGAAAAGGTTGCTACTGATATTTAGTGGGTGGCAGGCAGAGAAGAAAGCAAGCCATTGAGTCTTCTCCTGCCAACAGTTCCCTCTGAATTCATTGCTCTCTCAATGACACATCAAATCCCAGTGCAAGAGGAAAGGGTGACCACTGGGTGTCCACATTTCTCTCTGCAATACATAATTAGAAGATGGAGAAGAACATAGGAGCATAACTCTCACCCACCAAGACAGCCAGCTGCCTGCAGTCTGCAACATAAAATGGCCTGGCATTTGGCAACTTCTCTCAGTGCAATATATTTCAAGACAAAAATTAAATCACAAGTCAAATATAATACCACACAACATAAAGAAGCATCTCCTAAAGTCACAGCTATGACAGACTCACACAAATTTGGCATTAGAGTGAATTGTACCTCTTTGACTGAAACCACTAAGACCACAGCTGCAAGGCTTTTTGTTATCTCCTAAGTGTGAACAAGAGCAGGTGAGAGAAGTGGGTTTGTCCTGATGTAGGAAGAGAAGGTTTGCAGAAGGCATTACTGTTGTCTTCAAGTGCCTAACGGTTGGTTCTAAGGCAGATAGAGCTAAAGGCATTTTGGAGTTGCACAGAAAAGGATAAAACATAACAATGCCAGTTGCAGCATGAGGTATTCCCCCATTAGATATTTAGAAAAACTTGTTAACAGTAAGGGTTGTCAAATATTGGTACAGAGGACCAGAGAGTGTGCAGGGTCTCCTTTCCCAGACATATTCAAAACTTGACTGAATGACCTTATCTACCTTGGGCTGCTTGGAGCAGCAGGTTGGACCAGAGATCTCCAAAGGCTCCTTCCAACTAACACCATTCAGTGACTCTGTAAACACAGTATAAATCAAAGAAACAGAAAATTTTGTCCACACTTAAGAGTTTCAACAAATAATTCCTTCCTATGTAACACTCACAAAGCCCAACTGCTGTAAAAGAAATGTTGTGGAGAGCCCTCTAGGAAGTTTTTGACCTCATTGCAACTAACAGAAGGGAAATTTTTATAAGGTCCAATACCATTTGCTTTTCTGCAGCCTTCTGAAACTCCAGTGGCACATAAGAAGGCTCTTAAGTAGTTTCTTTATTCTCCATGCAGCTGGCTGACCCATACCTAGTTACAATTTTAATTTTCAATAGTTACTGACATTGCTTTGTGCATTATTAAAGAGACAGTAAGTTTTCAAGCCAAACTGTTCAGAACCAAACACCCAAAAAGTGTTTTAGGGTCCTGCAAGATTTCCTGGAAGCAATCGCTCTGATCAACCCCCTATGCCATGAAGAGTAGCTGAGCATTTCATGGTCACTTTTCACACACAGAGAGACCCTATTGGTGCAGATTATAAAGGATAAAGTCTGCAGCAGAGAAAAGACATGATTCTGGAAGGGAAATAGGACAGCAAGTTGGTATCAAAGAGGGAAAGGAAAGAAAGATTGATGGAAAGGGATAGGAACCATACACAAGAAGGAGGTCAAAGGACAAAACTCTGCAAATCCATCAGAAAGTCCAAGTTTCCTGCAGAAAATGGCTTTAAAAAGTTAGTCTTGCCTTTGTAAAATTGCTCCCTATGGTTTATTATAATACACAAGTTTTCAGCATGGCTTGGAGATTAACCTGAAAGACTTTGAAGCATTCTCACAGACATTTATTGTGATTTTCCTCACATCCTCATGACTTCTAATCTAGAAGGAAAAGATAAGTCAGCATTATTTTGTGTAGTTTTTTAAAGGATTTTATAATGCTTCTAATTAATACTTTATCACTGCAAAGGCATATGAAAAGGGCAGCATATCAGGAAAAGGTAGTACTTCCCTATTTCATTACCTCTGCCATTTTCAGAAGTTTCCCTGTTACCAGGTAGGACTTGCTTATCCATAGCATGCTGATTGTTGTATTTGTACAACATTGATCCAGGTCATTTTTCCTGGCAGGCAAGTAGTTGTTTAATCACAATGATGTAGCTGCTACAAGGTACAAGTATTAGTAGCCAAAATGACCAAGAGACATATGATTGACTGTGATTGAGAATGAAGACTGAGGGATGAGTAGTTGTGAACTATATTGGAAGACAGGGTTTGCTGGTGAAAGCATTTTATAAGATGCAGTGATTCACAGATATATCTCATCGTAGAAATAGCAACTCCTTAAAATAATCGCACCATAAAAGTGATTCTTTTTTTCCTTCTCAGAAAGCACAAGACTTCTTGATGTCTACCTCTTCCTATTCAATGATTTCCTGCTAATTACCAAAATTAAACGTAACAAAAAGGTAATAATGTATAGAGATATACATGGTTGCAGTTGTTACGGGTTTTAGCTTGGTATGAATTTTGAATGTACTTTGGAAGATTAATCTAATGATAAAAATACAAGATGACCAATTAGCATGAAGAACGGGTGATACTACCTTATGCTAATAGCAAACTATAACACTGATTCAAAACCCTGCTTTTAGGCTCAGTATGTCACAGGAACACTATTACAGGCAGAATTTACATTAAAAGACCTTAATCTTTTTCTGATGTTGTTCTGATGTGCTAGATTCTTAAACCTCAGAAAAGGTTCAAGAATGCAAAAAGTTTCCTAATCTTCCCTGCATGACTCCTGAGTTCAACAACCTGGGAATTTTTTATCTCAGATATATCAGAACTGTTGGAAAGAAAAATAAAAGAAAAAAACAGCAGGGAAATGCTAAAATGGTGGAAGGTTGGCTTTATTCTCAGTTCCTATACTGCCTATTGTCCTCTCTTTGCCTTGATTTCCCCTGGTTTAAAACTGAGGTATAGTGACTCTGCTTAAGAAAATGTTTCTTGATGAATGGTGTTATAGAGTTCTATAGATGATAAATGCCACAAAAAGGCACTGAATGACTCGAAACTCCTAAAGCTTCAGTGTAAGAGTCCATCTAGCTAATTAAGTTTAAGAAGCTGATGTAAACTAACTCTAAATGGACCTGTGCTAAAGCACAAGAAGTCTGTTTCTGATTTAAAGAGTCCTTGGGGTTTTTGTTTTAAAGAAGCAGGTGTTCTGCTTTAGAGAGAAAGGAGATAGAGAAAGCATGCAGGGAGAGATTGTCCACCAGCAGCACCATCCCTTAGAAACAGGGGTGGTTAAGGAAGCAGAAATTCAAGCGACCTCATACCCTCAGGCAAGTCCTATTGAGAGCTGTCCCATATACATGTGTTGGCGAACCTTCTGTGAAGGGCTGCAACTCATCTGGAGCTCTGGGAATTCTGTCTTCTGCGTGTATGTGAGGGGAGATGGGGGAACACACCTCCAAGGAATCGAGAAAAAGACCTGCTATTAAAACAAGGTGGGGGAGGGGAAAAACACCTATTGAATGCCTTTGGCTGTTTTCTGCCTGTCAACTTGCATTGTGTTTCTATTATGGCTTTTTAGTGCAAGGTGTGACTTTGCAGGAGAGCTCCAGGTACCAGTGAGTTTTTCCAAGATTCCTCAGGCAAATAAGCTGTGTATCTCTGATAACAGAAAGCACATAATTTAGATCTGTTTAGCACCTATACTTCATGAGCAGATGGCAGACAACCAGCTAACAAGCTTCATTTTCTATTCCCAGAAATATGGGGGCTCAGACACCAGCTTAATCCCTGTCTGTCCTTCTCTCACTCCTGAGCTGCAGTCCTTCATAAGAGAGGGTGGATGTTGCGCAGTCCTAGACCAGCCCATCCCACTAGACAGACTGATAGTGAAAAACATTGAACCCGTCCATGTTACAGGTATGTGCCTGCATGCATCTGAATGCCTTCATAAGTACCACATCATTGCACTCTGTGTGTGGTAGCATAAGGATAAGATGCTGTTTGCCCACAAACCATTCCCAGATGCCTGAAGTGCAAACACCGGTGCCTCAGCACATTCTGGCTTAACAGTTCTGCTCTTGCTGTGAGGCATGAGCTACTGCCACAGACATCACACTCCCTGGCCCCCGGCCTCTACCACTGACTTTCACATACGCAGCAGTGACTGTCGGGTATTATTCATTCAGCCCAAAGGAGGTATCGAGAATCCCAATGACTTCTTTCTCACAAGCCAAGTATTTCCTTGCCCTAACTGTGTTAAGACACTCTCTCAAACCCTGGGCCTCTTTCCCAAGTGCATTTTCAACTCCATACTAGTTATGCAGCTTTTTTTCACCTATCCCACTACAACGGCTCTCCTGGGTGTCCTCCCACATGCACAGCAGCCACAGGAGGCTGGAGAGGAAATTTGTCTCCTGCTGCTACTCCTATTCACCTCTCCATCAGCTCTTGAGAGGATGCAAATCACCCACTATACATCAATGCTTCCTTGCTCTCAGACATCCAAATGCATCATTGGGGAAAACCACCTCCCGTAACTGCTACTGTGCAGTTGGGTGAGAAGGAGAGGAGGACCGACCTCCATCGGCCTTAACCTGCCAAAATTGCATTTCTGAAGTCACCAAATCAGAGCTTGTGTGAGGGAGCAGGCATGAAACATCACGCCTCCCCTTGGTGTGAGCCACTGATGCAGGCTCTCACACATCTCGCCTTGGTGGTGAATGATGCTACATCCAGTTGGCAGCCAGTCACTAGTGATGTTCCCCAGGGCTTAGTACTGGGGCCAGTCCTGCTGGATGAGGGAAGTGAGGGCACTGTTAGCTCATAGACAACACTACGTTGGGTGGGAGTGTTGATCTGCTGGAGGGTAGAAAGGCCCTGGAGAGAGATCAGGACAGGCTGGATTGATGGGTTGAGGCTTTAATAAGGTGAAGTGCCAGGTGCTGCACTTGGGTTACAACCCCATGCAGCACTATGGCCTTGCAAAGAGTGGCTGAAAACTGGCCCAAAGGAAAAGAACCTGGAGGTGCTGGTCAGCATCTGGCTGAACATGAGACAGCATGTGCCCAGCTGGTCAAGAAGGCCAATGGTATCCTGGTCTGTATCAGAAACAATGTGGCCAGCAGGACCGGGGCTATGATTGTCCCCCCTGTACTCAGCACTGCTGAGGCCACACTTCAAGTGCTGTGTTGGTTCTGGGCCCCTTGTTACAAAAAAGACAATGAGGTGCTGGAGTGTGTCCAGAGAAGGGCAATGAACCTGCTGAAGGGTCTGGAGAATGAGTCCTATGAGGAAGGGCTGAGGGAGCTGGGGGTGTTAATCTGGAGAAAAAGAGAATCAGGTGGGACATTATTGCTCTCTACAACTACCTGAAAGGAGGTTGTAGCCAGGTGAGGGTCATCTTGTTCTCTGAGGCAACTAGAGACAGGTGAGGAAATTACAAGCTGAGCCAGGGGAGGTTCAAGTTGGGCATCAGGAAGAATTTTTTCACCAAAGTGTGGTTCAGCATTGGAAGAGATTGCCCAGGGATGTGGTGGAGTTACCATCCCTGCAAGTATTCAAGAAAAAATGACACCTAGTGCCATGGTCTAGTTGACACAGTGGTGTTCGGTCAAAGGTTGAATTTGATGATCCTGAAGGTCTTTTAGAGCCTTAATGATTCAATGATTCAATGTCAAGACCACAGGAGCCTCCTATATAAAAGAGAATTAAAAGAAATACAAATCTCTTGGCTCCAGGGTCATCCTAATCCTAAAGACTGAGAGGAAAAGCTTAGGGAGCTAGAGTGCTCTGTAGGAAATCAATAGATATGGAAAATAAAACTGGAACCTGTAAAATTTATGATAACTTTGAAATATATTCACCCAGGGTATTTAGCATTCAGCATCAATGCTGAGAAATAAAGTTAGGTAATAAAAGGCAAATAACTAAAGATCGGGTAAAGGGTTGAACACTCAAAATAATAATCTTTTTTCAAACATGCTCCAGGCATTGTCTGCCTGCCCAGTAAGTCTCCCTAGCAACCCAGCAGAAATGGAGCAAATTCATTGGCCACCTCTTGCCTGCAGGGTGGAGGGGAGGGCAGCCCTGTATCTTGCATAAGCCCAGGTTTGGTGCAAAGTCAACAGCTTTTGGGTTGGTGGAGAAAGCAGTGCAACCACCCTCCAGTCTGACCCTCAAAGACTGGCCACAAAAGCCATTATGGAGATGGGAATAAGATTTTTGGATTTTTTTTTCCAAGCCAGCATCTCCTACATTCAGAGATTTCTAACCAGGGCCTTTCTATTTCTGTGATCCACTTGCAACCATAACAATAGACAAAGTTGCCTTCTGCATCCCAGCCACTGCTTAGGACCCTTCCCTGCACCCTGGACCTCACTGCCTGACTTCTCTCCTAGATACAGCTGTTCTAACCAGCTACAGTTGTAGCTATGGCAGTCTCTGTTACTTACTTGTAGTCTTCCAACACCTTGAAAGCCCCATCCTAATGCAGGACCCCTTGGAGTGGGTTACTATAAAAATAGCGAGAAAAATTACTACAGGGAGCTTGCAGTTCAGTTTCCCACCATTCTGTGTAAAAAACCAAGCAAACCTTCTAGTGTCAACAGAAAATAACCCTTGGCAGGGGAAAAAAAATAAATATTGTCTGGAATGTGTGACCTTGGGGAACGTTGCCAATTTATTATCAGTCTCAAAGAGACTTTTATAAATGATGGTACTAAAAGATTAGTTAGCATGTTCTAAGAAAGTGCATGTGATCCATCACATTAATCAAAAATTAAATCCTGATTTTTGATCTAGCAAGTACTTTTGCATCTATTAGTTTGCTGAGGGTTGGCCTCACTTTGGAAATAAAAACACTTAATACAAGTATTAGAAAATAAATGTATGTTGCAGTATCATAGAAATACCCTTTCGGCAGCAGGCAAAAGCCTAAAAATTATGCAGGATAATTCTAGTCCAAAGCCTTCTATATGTCAGTGAAGGGGTAAGACATAAAATGGTGTGCTCATAACACCAGGAAGCTACCCTAAAAGTAGAACTTTCTGCAAACACCATGACCTTGTACAAGAGATGTAATTTTACATGTAATAGTAGAAAGCCATCTCTCAAGGCTGTAAGCAGCAACATACTTTCTGATTAGAAAATCACTTTTATCATTCTGCTCTGGATTTAATCTTTGCAACTACTTATTATTGCTCCACTAATAATGCTTTACACTACATTTGAAGGGGCCAGATCCCTGGTATGTTATTATATCAAAGACTGGTAATCTTTATAGCCACAGAATTTCTTTTAGAAAATATTATTGAGAGCTGAATGCCAAAAATTCGCCAGAAAGTTCATTTTCAGAACTGCAAAGTTCTATTTGCTATTAATCACAGACAGGCAGAAGGCATGAATTCAGAAACATTTCCCCTGCTGCTACAAATTTCTGCTGCTGATTCATGCTCTAATTTAACCAGTCTGTACTGCACTTCCCTTTTCTATAAAACCTGGATTATAGGGTTCTCCATCTTGCAGGAACATTTTGAGCCCTTGGAAAGGCTTGGACAGGGAGCATTACACAGCAAGATATTGTACATGGTACAATACTCTAGAGCAAGCTACATGAACTAGAGAAATTTATTAAAAAGATATGTCAACTGCAGTAGGTTCAGAAAAATGCTGCCCTGTCCCAACAGCTCGAGATCTGGGCTCTTCTCAGGCTGGATTCAGGAGCAGGGCTCTGCTTAGGGCCAGCGCTCACAGGGAGGAAATCCCACACGTCACTCACCATTGCTTTGTTTAGAGCACCATCAACTCCACTTAATAAAAATCAATGCCATGTGAATCCAGAGCATTAGAACAGGTTGCTGTATCCCTCTCCCTTCTACTATCAGCCCACTCAAGTATGCCTGCTGTCTGCCACAGGGTTTTGGCTCCTCTTCCGCCAAGCTTGTTTCATAGTACGCTTAAGCTACCCCATTATTCCAGGCATGTGATATTCATGTCAGAGAAACCCACCACATGATGCTCAAAGTCATGGTCAGGACCAAAAGTTTGTCAGGAAACAGAGTGGCAACATTCTTGGCTCTGTAAGACATGACTGCTGCCAGCCAACTGGGGACATGCCCAGAAGGAGGACCAGCTCAGGCACATACTCAGGAAGAAACCAAAGCCACCATCAGCTCAAGTGCAGCCACTTCCCTATGTGGCAGCCATCAGTGAATTTATTTAAATAAAATAAAAATGGGGCCTCTAACTTCATTATGATTTAATCCACTTTGAAGGGAAATATTTCTTAATGATCCTCAGCTAGTCTCAAAAGCACTATAGCTGCACAATGATAAAGTAATTACAAATAAATCAAATGCAAATGGAATTAATGTTTTTAAATAAGAAAATTTCCCCATACAGAAAAAAAAATCACCCTATCAGGGTGCATTGCAGAATCAGAAAAGATGATTATATATATCATTTCTTCAAGCATAATCAATAGGATATAAAATTGGACTGACAACTGTACAAGGTGCACTTATTATCACCTCTTTACAATCTTCCACAGTCTTCAGCCTGCGAAATGCTTTCCTAATACAGCATGAAAACAGGTATCGGCAGTGCATAGCAGTCTTCTTGCTACAAGCCACAACAGAGACTGGCAAGGTAAGTAGCACACATTTTTTTTTCTTTTCTACTTACACAATTACACTTTCCCTAATGGAAGATGGCACACTAAAAGTGGTCATGCTGTGACAAGAATCTATTACAGTTGTGACAGTTGACCAAAACCAAATAAAGTAACATCCCAATGCTCTGGTTCACACATTTGTTACAGAATTTTTGTTGCTGAACATGTACCAGTTTTATATCAGGGTTGATAGCGGGTCATATTCTTGTTGAAAAACATTACCAACTCTGCTAAAAAAAAAAACAAACCATTTCTTGTGTCACAGAAATAAAGACAGTCAGCCTCTCCAGAGAAGTCAATACCAAACCCTGCCCCTCCCCACTCACATGCAATAGTACTCAGATCAGAAAACTATCTCATGCTCATCTAGCACAACATGCATCTGGCAATTTCAGATGGAACAGATGGTACGCTTAATTCTACTGTTATATAAATTTACCCCTCGTTTTCACACCGTCTCACATTTCTAGTAACAGCACTGTATATAACATCTGAAAGTCTGGCAGCACGTCACAGGATTTTGCTTTCTCATGCAAGTTGAATTTCACTCTCTAATACCTAATGCACAAAAATTTGATTACCTCAAAAACTAATTCTTAAAAGTAAATGGCAATATACTTTTTCCAGGAAAAGCAATGAGTGAATTCTTTCCATTTCTAAGTCACTGGCTGGTACTTGAAACAGGAATCTACTCAAGAAGTTGTTGCCTTCTCCTGGTATTGAAATATGACCTTTCTTTTCCAAAGCTGCCTTCACATCAAGGCTACCATCTTCTCAATTTCACAGAATCATAGAATAATTTGGGTTGGAAGGGACCTTTAAAGGTTTTAGTCCAATGTCTAATCATAGCAATTCAGAGACAATTCAGCTTCTGTGACCAGACGATCTGGACTAGCACCAAGAGAAGGAAGTTATGTATTTTAAATTATCTCTCCAGCATTACCCTCTGTCCTTGCACCTGGATGACAAAAATATAGAGCTGAATGTTGTCAGCATGACGATAGAAGCTGAAATTCAGATGGCAGCACATGGAAGATCTTGGAGTAGGAGAGCACCTGTGACACTGATAGCACTAGGGTTGTCTTAATCAGAGGAACAGCATTAAACTAATAAACATTACACAAAAATGAGTGAAATAGCCTGCAACAAACTTCACCATTACAAGCAAACAAAGCATTAAAATCCTAACTTGCAACTGAAAAGAAAAGGCTAACTGGAAATCCCTGGCCCCAGACACAGATTCCAGCAGCATATAGTGGCGTGAGCAATTGGCAGAGCCTCCATTCCAGATAATTCATGTTTGCTTCAGCAATTACAAGCAAGTGGCTGAAGAAAGGCTAAATAAAAATAAAGGATCTGGGTGTTTATATATCTGAATTAATGGAACTTTCTTAGGTTGTCTTGATTTACAAATATTTTTTCTTGTTACAGAAAGCATGGATGTCACAGATAGAAATGGCAATCTCCAAATACACAACACAACATGAAAACAAGAAAAGTACTGCTTTCTGCTTCTCAGTTGAATCTTCTGAAATTTAATAACGTCAGCACTGCACCAACAGAGCCAGTGGAAGACTGCTGTGGTGATAACATAGTTACTTCTTCCAAAATGCTTTAAGTTTCTGAAGCTAACAGAATTTTGACTTCACTAGACAAAAGCGAGCAGTTTGGACCATGCCACAGAGGAATAAATTGAAGGGAGAGAATGAGCCATGAAACAAATGTATGGCTCCCACATGCTCCTTTGCTTCACTTACGGAAGGCCGTTTCCATCCAGGGAAGCTCTAATACTGCTTGTCATTTCCTAGTGTGTGACAGGGAAAAAAAACCCTGAGTAAGAACTCATTCACCAGAAAAGTCTAGGTTTATTCCATCATTCAAACTGTATTAATGAATTCCATCAAAGTTGTGTAGTCATAATTCCTGATAGTTATGCACCTCTGCCTACTAAACGATAATATCACAAGATGGTTTTTGCATTAATATTGAGCTTGTGTCCATACATATCTATATGTATGCACTTACCTAGTTCACTGCTCTCCAGATGCAGCCTAGGTCACTGTGATACACACATTCCTGCTTTTCCCCTGTGCCTATGATGGGTAGGCTTCCTGGGAAAGGAATAGGCTTCATGCCAGGTGGTGAATGTGTAACCCAAGAGAGCAGAACAGCATGCAGACAGCCAATGTGCACAGGGGCACCACACAAGCTGCAAACACTTAGCTGCAACTTGGCTGACACAGCTGTGCTCCATCTTCCCAGCCGCAAGCTCAGCTGCATGCTGCATCACATCGAGTGCTCACCAGAACCTCACAGTATCTTTAAACCACTGCTTACAGGACAGAAAGATAGTTCAAGCCCAGAGGAGTCACACCTGACAGACTGAGCTCTGTGCTTTGTGTGCTGGCAGAAAGGAGTGGGTATTTCACTTCATATATTTTTACCAAAACAACCTTAAGCCAGGTCTGCTCTTTACCAAACAAACAGTGCCAGAGATTCCGTAATTCCTGGAGGCCAGCACATCTCCAAGGAGGATGGTATTCACACACAGGCTGTCTACACAGAGACACAGGCTCAACAGGCTCTTTTGTGGTCTCAAGCAATAGACACCACAAGCAGGAGAAATTGACTTCCCAACTAAAATTGTCATTCAGAGAATTCTCTCCACCTTTCTCCGCTTTTACACAGAGCCCCAAGTAAGATCTGCTTCAATAGCCAAACACAGGTTTTTGTTAATGCCCCCACAATTCAATAGTGTCTCTGTCACAGGACTGATCGCTCTCTGATTAATCATCTGGCTTCTCTCTGGAACACAGTTCCACCTGAAAGAGCTTGCCATTTCACAAGTGAGACCTTCATTAGTCTAAAAAATAGAACAAGTTCCACTTTTGAGTCTTCCAGTTATGCCAATTGTCCAACTGCACTGAATGTGATGCTTGAACATAGCCAGGGACAGAAGGACTGTAATTGAATGTGGGATACGCAGCAACCCTGTGCAGCTATTGGGAATGGAAAGACTACTCTGAATATAAACTGTGAAAAAAAAAAGATTTGAAAAACACTCATTATCACTGTGTCCTCAGGAATGAGAATGCCTTTGTTTCAGCTCCCCCTAAGTGTAAGCAACTGGAGTGCTTATCTCTTTCTCAGATGTGTGGCTTACCAACAGTTCATTTGTAAAACTATAAAAACCCCCACTTCAAAGTAGCTTTGCTGCCTGAAATGGGGCAAAATAGTTTTGAATGATATAACTGGTCTATTAGAAAGGTCTAATTTTTTTTATTGTTATTAATCATTCCTTGACCAGGTTAGAAAACAAAAATGACATTTCAGTAACATTTCATTATAGTTTATACAGAACCGGTCGATGCATGGTGTCACCTTCTCATCCAAATCCACAGCCACCTTCCAAATCACAGATTTTAAGAATTACAGTGCGTACTGGACTAAATTCTTACACAATGTAAGGCACAACTACATGGTCACAAGCAGTAAACACAAACATTGAACATAGAACTTAAGATAATGAAACTTCAATTAAAAAGAAACAAAACCAAAACACACACTCATGCAAAAAATCCACCTATACTATCAAGATGATATGATCCAGTTTAAAAGTACAGTACTCTGTAAGTAAAACCGCAACCTAAGTCTATTATACATTATTTCTAAATACCAGATAAAAACTTATAATCTTTTTCATTTATATTTTATACAATTATACAGAAATTAAGCTGTATGAACAATATTCACATCTGCAATAATAAACTGATCATTAAAATTCAGAAAATATGCAAATGAGACCATGTAATTTGTGACACGCATCCATTACAGCATACCATTCATGTTCACATCTCGAGTACTGGAGAAAAAAACACAACCAAATTAATGGTACATTTGGTGACTGAGGACTATATCCAAATGACAAAGCTGCATACAAAATTGTTTTTACCCAGTAGACCATAAATATGAAAGCTTGTGGTTATGATTTATTTCCATCCAGCATCTAGAGTTTGCAAGGTTGAAACCAGAGAAGTTAAAAGCATCTGAGAGAGCTTACAGTAACTTGAAATGGTTGGGTACTTTCAAATCCACATTAAAAAAAAACCTAAAACCCTAAAAAACCCAACAACAACAACAACAAAAAAGCCAAAACCCAAAACACCATACCTTTTTTTTCTTCCTTTTTGGTGGTCAACTTTTGCAATTTTGGCATTCATTATAACTTTATTCACTATATCTACGACAGTGAGAAAACCTTGTTAAACTTACCTAATGTTTGAATTTCACACTAAGAGGTAGCTTAAACGAAATCTTATGCAATGGCATCAAATGGGAAGGTTTTATGATTTTTTTGGTGACTTTTTTCTTTTCTTACAAAAGTGACAATTCCTCGACAAGCAGCATTTTGGACGTATTACTATAAAAAAGTTCTTGTATTTGCTAACCCAGCAGGACATTCTTTAAAACATCCCTTTTGTGCCAGGAATCAAGCTTCAGCATGATACAATAGAGGACTTTGCCATAAAGCCAACAGCAGTAGCCTGGACCTGCCAGCACTAGCCTGTTCACATATAACAATGAACATTCTTTCCCAGCCCTCCTTACCCAAAAAAGGCAGGAAATACAGATTAATTCATTTTTAGTGTTTTGTTTAGCCCATAGGGGGAGAGAAAATTGGAAAACATGCCTACCAAGCTTCTGCTTTCATTGTTACATTGATCCAAAGGGTTAGCAGGGATCCAGTAATCTTCAAACATGCAGATACTTCTCTATCTGCTGTACAGTGAGTGCACAGTATGTGGAGAGCTACAGTCAATAAGCAGAGTTTATTACATTACCCAGTACCTATACTCTCCATTATTGTGAATTTTAGTGGTATCTAATGTTCTCTGTAAACACGCAAACCTCTTTATTCAGTGTCCCTTAAAAAAACAAACAGAAGAAATACCTCCAAAACTGAGTTTCCATGCCAGGACTTTATTATCCAGTTATAGCTGTTTTTAAAAACTACATCATTTAGTGTTTTTGGAGAGGCTGTGGTTGGACAATAATTTTAAAGTTATCCTAGAAGGAATGCAGAGGTCAAGACTTCAAAATCTAAGAACTGGATAACTGGCAAGATCCTTTAAAATACCTAAAATACATTTTTCTCATTTTATATTCTTAAGTTCTACAAAGACAACATGTGTGTGACTAACACGGCTTTTGTTGTTACGTGTGTTCTCAGATGATGACTGTGGTTTTGGTTAAAGGAATTGTGAGTGTAATTCTTCTTACATAGCAAGGGGCTAAATGTATACAGTGAAAAATACATTTGATAAACCTTCTGTCCAATGACTACAGTTAATAGATGAAATGTAAATTATGCCATTAAACTTATTGTAGATTCTATTAGTTAGACACTAAAAAAGTGCACAGTGCAAGTAACAGTACTGTTTCCTAGTCCTCCAAGAATATGAAAGCAGGAGAGGTGATACTTGTAGGAGTTGAATTTATTAGTTCAACATACTCAAGCCAATGATATTATTCTTCTTGGCATAATTTATATTCTGTTGAACTTCAGCTCCATCACTGAACTTACTGTCCATCACTGAGCATTGACCACAAAGTTTTTAAGTTTTGCAACAAGGATTTGTTCCCACTTTGTGATTAACTGACACTTAACAATCCAGAAAACTACCTGAGTTTTCCAGGTCCGTTCTTTAGGAATGTCATTTCTCTTACATCTAGCATGAGAGGCTCAATTGTTCTTGCTCATGTAATACAAACACAGAAAGGTTACTTCATGCTTCTGCCCCCAAATCCCTTCTTGCTTCACTGAGAAAGCTTTTCCAGTGAGGATTCACAAATAATCCTAAAAGTCCCAAAGCCAACAAAAGTAGTAATTTATTGTTTTTGTGGAACTAGTGCTCCACACTCCATAGCAACTTGGTTACTTGACACCTTCAAAAAACAGAGGAAAAAACCCACACAGTACACTACACCCTAAGACTCTTTTGCCAAAGAGTGAAGCCAGCTGAAAAATGAGATCCCTCTAAACTTCTTGCCTCTGTTGGAAACTCCAGCAGAAAATTCCTTTTGTCTCCAGACAGCAACTTTTCCTACTGTGACTCATTAATTTTATCCTCTTCATTCAACCTTTGCAGAAGGGGGAAGATTACTGTAGGGAATGCATGGGGAGAAGAAATAAGTAAAGGTGAAGCACAGCCAGCTAAGATCAAAAGGCTGCCACTGACCTCTGCAACCCTACCTGCCTCTAGAGGGGCTGCAGGACAGAAGTATGATGTGCTGCTGACATGAGGCCAGAGCGGAACTGTAGAATTTGGCATTTTGGAGGCAAAAAATGCAAGGGACTGTGGGTCTTTGACTGGAAGAAAAGGTGGTGTCCCAAGGAACTTCTCCCCACCCCTTAGCAAGACCACTTTCACGATAGCTTTTGCAGCTTGTCTCTGCCCTTGTAGCAGATCGTTTCTCACATTCTGCTCTCCCAGAAATTCTGAATGTGGATGGAGTGTCCTTAAGAGGAGAGAGTTTCAAGAATAAAGCCCGTATTTGACTGTCCCATTTCTGAAGCCATAGTAATGACAAGGCATCAAAGGCAGCTTGTGGATGCCTCTCACCTACTGGCTTAAGTGCTGGGTTTACCATTATTTTTACCTCTTCCTCTATAATGGCCACTCCTCAGTGAATCAAAGTGCCTCTTACTAGAGGCTGTGAAAACACATCACCATGCATCCTCCAATTCTAAGACTCTAGTCTGTTCTGCCATTTTATTAGTTTTGCCTTCTGTTCCTGTGTCTGCGATCTGAAAAACCAGTATATTACACTATTTTGTCTGGAATCCTTTAACTTAGCATGGTGAAAGTCATCAGGCTTTTTACTAGGTTATCCTATTATGTAGATTTTGAAGCACTGCAACAAAAAGCCCACATTTCTACAGAAACATGCCCATCAAAACAGTTAGAGACTGCAGTCGGATTCATAAACATGAAGCTTTTCACCTTCCAGTTTCCCTTATTATGGGACATTTTACCGAGCTTGAGCACAACTTCCAACCTGGCACTGAAGCCAATCATTACAGGGTCCAGTATACCATCAACCTGTCAACAAATACAGACCAGCACTAAAAATTATAAGCATAAAAAAAGGAGCAAATATTCAGCCATGGAGTCAAAAATTTACTCCAGTGAAAAGCTGTAGAAATCCTGACCTATTGCTTCAGGCTCAAAACTCAGGCATAAAAATTACACGCCACCCCTGTTCCTCCAGATTTTAACAATCCCTCTTTCTACAAAGGCATGCTTCAAAAACACTTTCATCCCCTTGAAAAGTGGTCATATAAGCTGGTCAGCAAAAAGCAATTTTGAAAATTGAGCTGGTTTTGCCCTTGAAGCTGAAGAGCTCCAGGCCAAGGTATGATCTGCAGTCGACCAACCGCACCACTTCAGCAGTCTTTACACAAGGGGATCCCAAATGGCTGAATTAAGAACAACCCTACTAGAGCTTCTACCACTGCAGAAGTCTTTCCTGAGCTTTCACATGGTCCCGTTCAAAAGCAAAATGCCTAAACACAAGTGAGTCTTTTAACAATTTTCGCAGCTCCCCCTGAAAGTCTTCCATCTTCCTCTGCCTCGTGTTTTGACCTTGTACAGTTTTGGGAATTTTCTCTCTTCCCTCTCAAGATCCCTCCTGTTCCATGTGGTTGTCCTTCACCCCAAGAACAGCACAGGGCTCTGTGCTTTACACATCAAGGCAGAATGCATCTAGGCTGGAGTACAATTGTCACATCTTTAATTTTCCCACATTTCTACAGTCTTGTGTCAGACAAAAAAAGACCCTAAAGCAAACTTTTTGGCTTCTCTCAATACATTAACAAATAGAAAACAAAATTTCCCAGAGGCAGAGATTCTGTTCGTATTTTCTATTCAAAAGATTCTTATGCTGAACAGTTACACTGATGAGGAGAAACAGGGAGTCCAGAGGCTCGTTCATATGGAATTGTTGCAGCTTTTTTTTTTTTAAGCAAGCAATTCTCAATTCAAATCAAAAAAGCAGGTCAGTATTTCACATAAACCACAGTTGTATTCCAAACTCTTTTACAGTGAGGAAAACCATTTACATCATTCAGTTGACTTTTGGGAAACAAGAATTTAATTTTAAGAAAACTCCTTGAAGCTTCAAACATAGAACTAGACAGGTAAGTTAAGAGGGGATACAAAACATATAGACCGCTGCTTCTGGAGTAGAGGGATTAAGAAGTTTCTCCACTTGACAGTTAATCAGGACAAGACATTTTTCATAAAGGAAATTGTTCTTCATTCACATACAGAGCTGTCAATAAATAAAAGCAAAAAAACCTTCCTGATGATAGCTAAGTTTTTCCATCATTGTGACAGAATTTCATTCCCTACTTCAGGCAAGAAGTAGAGGAATTCAGAACACAACCCTTTTCTCTGAACAGCTGGCAAAATTTGGTATGACACTGAAGTACTTGGGGTGTGGGGAATTTATTAGGATATTTAAGACAAAGAGTCCCTAAATACTGGAAGGCATAACCCCTGCTTGGAAGAATTAACCTTAAGGGTTTTGAAATACCAGATACAAAGGCAAGAAAAGTTAGAGACAGGCAGGCAAAAACAGAGATGCAAACAAAATCACAACAAAAAAAGAAGTTTGGAGACTACAGGAACTGCACAAGAAACCTCTTGTAAGTACATAAATATGCATAAATATGTAAAGACATAGATATTGGCCTCTTAGTTAGAGCTGTTTGGCCTATAACTAAGCCAGTAGCAGGAGATTCATTCTAAGTAGACATAACTAAGATAGCACTTCAGAGCCCCCAGCAATGGGGGTCAAATCAAGTAATGGAAACGTGATGTTTGTTAGGTGTAGTAGGAGTTCAGCTTTTTCCACCAAAAGCTGAGGGAAGGAACAGAATAAAGGGTCAGATAAACTGTAGTAGTCTCAAAAAAGACTTTTTCTTAGTGGGATACCTGGCTTGGAAGGTCTGGATGTCCCTAAGAACTGTGGGTATCTCTCAGTGTTTTTGGGGTATGGGCAGGAGCAGAGATGTGCTACAGGCTACTACCTAGTACTGTTTGTTTGCTTTTTAAAACACATATAAGGGGTTTTGAAACATTAAAATTCATCAACCAAATACACAAAAGTGAAATCAATCAATATGGGAATACTGTAATGTATCATATAATATTGCTACAATGCCAGATGAACTTGGTCTCATCATTTGTTCACACATACTCTCTTCTCAGCAAGACAGACACATTCACTCACCAACTACGTAATACAGTATACGTAAAGGTGCTCCAGTACCCAAGTGCTGTATTTGGATAAGGACTTGGGTGGTGATAGTACAAGTGGGCAAATAAAACTGAGTGAAGTTGAGTTCAGACATTATGCTCACTGCGGAGCTCAAATTTTAGAGAGAAAAATGCAAGAACCAGAGAGAGAAAGAAAACAAAATCACAAGAGGCTATAAAGAACATCAGATATTATGCAATCAAATGCAACAGTTATGCTTTTACAGCAACATTTGATACACAAAATCCTCACAAGGCTTTGCATCTTCCTTTTTCTTTGAAGGAAACAAGAATAAACTTCAATATCACATAAACGCTGTTTCTCTTGAACAGAAAAATAAGATAAAAAAATACATTGTTACTCCTCTGTTTAAACTTTATTTACAAATAACTGGGTATTTCTAATCTAGACATAAAAGCTCTTTTTACATGATAAATGGCAATAACCTATGGATGATCTGAGCCCATGTCTCACCAAAAAATACAATAATTTTGCTTGGTATCAATAAACATTTTAAAATATACTAAATTTTGCCAAGTGTTACAATCATTGTCCAAACTGAATAGTAGTCTGAGTGCTGAATGAAGTGCATCAACAGAAATAGTAAATTTTAGTGTAACATTTCTTTGTCACTCACGATAGCCAGTTATCCTTGCAAGTCATTAAAGCAAGTATCACAAACTCGGACAGGCTTCTTAGAAGAAGGAGTTAAGGCATTCTTTGCTGAGCACTCGGCACAGAAGATATTTCCACACTGTCTACAGTGATGCTGTGAAAGAGAAGAAACATACATGCTGAACATCAATGACAGGGCATCAATCACATCAAGACAACTCTCATGTCTCAAAAATGAGTATGAATTTTCAAAGGGTACAGGAGTAAAATATTCAGCAGTGCTTCACAGAGCCAGGAGAATACACCAGCTTCAGAAATTCACTGGTTGAGGATCATTCTCCACTTGAATTTGTCCTCTTGAACTTGTTCCAGTAATATAAAATATGTTCTTCTTACATGTAGCTACTGGTTTTCACACTGAAAAGTATCCTTGAATCAAAGGACCCAGCAACCTTTGTTCAAAGGCGACCCAAAGAACATCACAGAATTAACGTGGGCCAGGGGGAGTCACCTAAGACCAGTCAGGAAGACCTGCAAAATGAACCTCACAAACATCCCTCACCTACTTCATCGCCCAGTCACTTGTTGGAGTGATAATAATCTCTGGATCAAGGGCAGACCCTGCCAGTTGAGGGATGCTAACATCTTAGCTGACCACAGCTGTTTTTACAAAGAAGGTCTGACTACAGATGTAAAACACATCCAGCTATTTCTTCCATTCCATGTCTAGGTAATGTTTAGAAATATATAGTCACAAAGCACTAGATGATGGTGATACCTCATGTTTTCACAAATACCTAGTTTCAAACAATTTACACTCCTTTTATACCCATAAATCTAGATCAGACTGGTTATAAATATGTTTTCTGTAAATACCCTTACAAGAGTGTAATTTTGCTTGCTTGCTCAGAGGATTAAAGTATTTTAATACATTTTATAAACTGATGCTGTTGAAATGGAAAAAGAATTCCAAATAAAGTAAGCTCCACAGCGTTTATTTTTAATACATTAAGGCACTGCAAACAGTAACTGTATTCTGAGATGAACTGAGCATCACAGCACTATTTTCTGAAGTTTGCATCCCACCCAAAAGTTTGAAAACAATAGAAAATCCTCACAGACACACAGTAAAACATACCTACCCTTCTTACTGTCACTGAAAAGCCTTTTCCACAGGCCATACAATTCTGTACCTCATTGTCTTCTGCCCACTTCCTGTTGAGAGCTTGAGTGTGTTTGATCTATACAGAAGATGTAAAAAAGCAACATTTTTACTTTAAAAGCATGTCTCATTTCCACTAATATCCGCTATTTCCACAGCACATAATACTCATTGCACTATAAAAGCACCGATTCTGTCATGATACTCAGACTTTATATTTGTTCAGAGAGAAAACATTCCAAGTTTCAAAACTATAAGCAGATTTAAGAACCCACAGATTGAAGTATGGCACTCACACCCTAGAAACATAACATCTTAATTCACTCTAGAAACGTAACCCACCACCAATCTGACACAAATTTCTAATTCTCATTAAGTTCCCAAAAAGAGACTCAACAGGCTTAACAGTTAATAATTAAATTATACCTGTAATGACTGGTTTTCTCGGCCAAGTTCTTGCATTGCCGCAGTTGTGTTGTCCAGCTTTTTCTTCATTTCCACAAGTTTGGCTTGAAGCTTTTCAATTTCTCCCTCACTTTTTATACACCTGAGAAAAAATAACAAATAGTCAGCTGAAAGCATATAAGGCAATGTACACTGCCTTCTTTTGGCAGGTTGGCATGTCTGGGAAGCTACTCCCATAAAATCCAGCCAAAAAAATCCTTACTGTGAAAAGTACTTGGATGCCTTGACTAGAAAAACATTCTGTTGTAACAATCAGTTTATCTGTCACTGCTCCTAAGTATCTGCAGCTTATTGATAGGTGGAGTTATTGCCAAAACCAAAAAGGGACAATGTTGAATCAAGACCATGAACAGCAAACCCCGATACATATGCCTGTGCAACAGGACACTCTCATAAAAAAGCTGCTGCAGATCAGGTCAAACCAAAGAGCAGAAAAGAAACCTTCTTCCTTTAGCAAGGTCACCTCCCATGAACTGAAAGAAATTCAGTTAACTGTTGAAGGCCAAATTTCAAAGGGTGTTTTTCTGCCAAGCTGTAAGCAGCTACTGGATGAGCTCAGTACAGTACAGCAAGTGACTGTCAAAGAAAGAGGATCTCACTTGAATTGATCCCATCCTTTCCCAAGGTTTCTGCTCAAAAAACAAATAAACAAGCTTGACAGTACTGATGAAAGTTTTCCACACTGCCTTCACCAAACATGTCAGGAAATAAGGACAAAAAAAGTTTTCTGTCTCACAGGATTACCCTGGTAATTACTGCATTCAGGTAACTCCCAATACCTTCCATGCCTCCCGTTGCCTGAAGAAACAGTGCTCTGCTTACTGAAGACTTAAATACATTGTAGAGACAATAGCAGAACAGGAGAAAATAAGAGTGTGGGTTTTTAGAGGAAGAGAATGGCTCCTTTGTGAACCTTAGTCTATCTAATCCAACCAAACATTCAGTCTCCTAACATCGAGTAGTAGGCACACCTAGAAGTTCCCACACAAATTCTGTGTTACTGAAGGCATTAAGGAGTCTCTTCCAGGCTTCTGGATGATTAGTGCATCTATTCTAATTGAATCAAGGCATAGGAGTCTCAGAGTGATGGATAATGGTAACTTGGTAAGAGAAGTTCTGCCATGCCTCACAAGGTTCACACAACAGATCAGATGAGAAACCACGATCTACATACTTGAAAATTAAAAGGAGCTCCATGGATTTAGAAGGCTTTTATAGATGGGCACAAATCTTTAAGCACAAGCACAGAGCTGCGGCTTTGGTGATAAGTAAAACCCTGATAACCTGCCTTATTTTCTACAGAACAATCACCCTGTCAAAGCCCACAAAGAGTACAGTTTGATTCCAACACCCCTTGCTGTACTTTGGTAGGGATGACAGAAGATTGCACTATGGAAATTGCACTCCTAGCCAAGGAACAAACGTGGGTTTAATAAAGCATACACAGAGAATCCTGAATCACATGAAACAAGTTTTCAGTGTGAGGCTATTCATTTCTCAAACTATGCTGCCACATCGTGATGACCACAGCTCACCTCTCCAGCAATGCTCTTCTCTCATCCTGATTATTCTGCACTGTTGCTTCCAAGACAGCAATGTCCCCACGTAAATCATCTGTCTGTTTCTCCAGCTCGCTCACTCGCCTCTGACTGCTTTGCCACTCCTTCTTCATGGTAGCCAGGTTTTCATTCAGGGCTGTGACCTGCATGGTGAGCTTGGTCTCCTTTTCCTCATGTTTCCGTTTTTCTTCTTCTTTGTCTTTTTTCTCTGTGTGCTACAAAAATAGTGGAAGAATTAAAAACAAGCTTCCAAGCATTTTTTCCCTATTCCCTACATTTTATTGGGGCAAAGAAACGTAGTGTAATGCAATCACTACTTTTATTCAACAAACTCTACTAGACAAGGGTGTCATCTCACTGAATTTTCCTACACCATTAAATGCCTCAAAGATTTTTGATCTCATCATTTAAAAATTAATGCAATGTGAAATGGAAGTCAACCCATTACTTCATTTCTGTCCCTGGAAGAATCCAAAGGCATGTTTACAAAACAACAGTGTTATTCTTTAACATACTAACCAGTTTGGCTTCAATTTCAGCACATTCTTTCTTCAACTCCTCTTCTCTCTTTTTCAGCTGATCTTTGACAGTTTGTTGAGTTTTTTTTTCCTGTTCCAGAACTGAATTCATACTATCTATTTTACCCTGCAGTTCTAATTTCTGTTGAATCAACAGCTGGTTTGCATCCTTGAGATTTGTCACCTCCTGTTAGGATACAGAGTTCAATGTTAAAGTAGCAACAATGCACATGTAAGTGGATTTAAATTCAAAACTACTGTAATCCGTTCCTAGGAGAGGAAGCAATAATTTTTGTTTTATCACTGGAAGAAAGGATGATTTTATAGTACAAAGTATCAGTGATTTTCATGATCAAAGATTTTTGACTTATATCTATATTGTGATCAACATTTCATTTTTAAAATAATTTAATGCATATTTCTACTAAAGTAGAGAGGAAGATCTGTTGCATTGTTTTCTACAGTTCCTTGAAAGATGCATACACTGTCATTTTCTAGGGACTGTTCTAAAATTTACTTTGCATTGTTCTCTGGTTGCAACAATGAGGTTAAAAACATCATAATGACAACGTAAAACCAAACGCTGATGGAAGAAAGTTGTTTCTGTTACTCTTAAATGTAAAAAAAATTACTCTCTTTTTTAAGAAAGCAGGATGATATGCTAGGTTTCAAATAATGATTTTATTTGTTCTTCCATAACTGAACACAAAAAGTCCTGAGGTAGAACAGGTAGTTAAATTTGTAGAAATTGTTTTCCATAAAACCACACAGCCAAGCATGGAGGTACTAATACACTAACAGGGGTGGGCAGTTTCCCATAAATCCAAATTCATGACACAAATTAAGACGAAACCAAAGGCAGAGAAGAAGACATATGCCCAGAACCAGAGGATGCCCTACAGATACAGATACATCCATTCCTTGGTAGGAGACAGGAAACAGAATGTAAATCTTCAGAAGACAATTACTGGTTTGGTCTGATTGCTTGTAGGGATATTAAGAAATTACTATTAAGCTGTCATTGATGTGCACACATTTTATATACAGCTTTATATAATTTCTTCTTTAGACTAGAGATTTTAAGAATGCCAAGAATTAGAGTATCTTTCCCCAAATATATATTGCTAGAGAAGAACAAAGTACAGACTGTTTAAACATAAGAGACCATTTTCTAAACAATGGAGAACAAAAGAACATCTAAAACTCGTAAGTTATTGTTATTTTCTTTTTATTAGTGCATATGGAGTGTACCTGCATTTATACTTCTGCAGCAAGTCAAACTCTGCGTGCTTAACAGATGCAAATACAACTACTAATATGGTATTACGAAAAACACAATCTATAGCCTTTTAGGAGTGTTTGTTTCTATAGAGACTAAAAAGTGGGATATGGAGAGTTTGACGAGAAACAATTCATTTTACTGAGGACTAAAACTGTTCAATTAAAGACTCCCAACTTTTACCCTTTAGAGAGCTCATTTGATTCTTATGATTTTGGAAGAGTTTGTCTTTTGTGAGGCTCCTGACATTGTTTCTTTCCCAACTGTGACTTTTAAAGACATGTTAAGAAACCACAGCACATTAGGGGAGTTTCAACTCTACCACATATTCTCGAGAAGTACCAGATGTGCCTAGAATATCTTGAACACTTCACAATTGTGACTCTTCTGGAAATCTCTTCACTTCAAAATAGTCAAGCAAGGGTATGCAGAGACATTTACAGTGGAACTGAAGAAAGGCCAGGACATAAAACCCAACCTGAAGCTAAGACAGGTTATGGGCTCCACCTGGCCCACTGGGCACCGGTGCTCAAGGATTATCACTAATCAAGACATCATTGCTGAGGAACCTCAATGAAATCTGCCCTTTGGTTCCCTTACCTGTAATACTGATATTTACAGCAACCATCTTTGCAAAGCCATTCCAGATAACATCTACTGAGTAGGCACATATTTCTCATGAGATAACCAAACACATGAAGACTCAGTTTGTCTCAATGTACCTTCTCAAATTCTTGCTTGCAGGCTCTAAGCTCTTCACCCAGCTTGGCACTTTCTTTTTCAAGTCTACTCCTTATTTCCTGGAGCTCTGTTGTTTTACATTTTTCATTAGCCAAATCTTTTTCTTTCAAAATCTTGAAGAGAAATAAGAAGTGTTAGAAAATTACTTCTTCCAAGTTCACAAAATAAAGAAACCGACCAATCAAAAAACACCCAAGGCCCAACAACTACTTAGAGGCTTTGTTATTACAGGGAAACAACTGCCACATGTCTATTCACAGTTTATAGTGGAATTAGCAACATGTTTGTAGTTTTAGATTTAGAACTAATAATGTTTTCCCACCTGTCTGACCTCTTAGAACAAATTAACAGCCTATTTTGAACCAAATTCACTACAACTGTCTCTTAAAAGTCTTTTCACCAGAGGTTCAGTAAAACTGTCATTGTTATGCACTGCAACAGCATTATGCCCTCAAATTAAATATGTAATAAAAAATAATAAAGAGTGTCTGCATGGGGTGTGTGAAGATTTCAAAAGACAGACGCATTTACCCTGTCATTCTGAAGATCCTGTAACATTTTGGTCTTCTCACCCAGCTGCTGCTCTTTCTTTGATGCATCCTGCTCCAGTGCAGACTTTGCTTTCTTCAGTTCCTGAATCTGCTGATTATTGCTAGCAATTCGATTTCTGCTGGAAACTAATTCTTCTTGAGCTAAAGCAAGTTTTTCTTCTGTGGACTAATTACAAAGAGAGTTCTGTAAATTATCTGTCAGTATAAGAGCTTCAAATACTAAATAGCCACTTAAACATTTTCTGGGTGGAAAAATGGCTACTGAGAGCACAACATTTAGCATCAAATGTTGACAAAGCATGATTACAGAAACTTCTAGTTTACAGGTTACCCTAAGTAAAAAGAAATCACCCCAGCATCATTTCCAGGAGCAATACCATACAATACATATTCCAGCTTGCATCCTTCCACAAAGAAAAGGTGAAAACATGCAGAAGAGCAGAGAACAAAAGGCAACAGATAAAAAGGGAACAAACTTGAATTTGCTCACACAAATTTATCTTATTATATAGGCAAATCTACTGTTCTATAACTCTAGATGGTTGTTATTTAAGAAGCAGTGAAGCTACAGGGTGAAGATCTGAAAACTCATTTGATGCTATTTTTTACCAATGACTTACTGAAGTGTTAGGACAACTGTAAAATTTTTGAAAATCCTGAAGTGAAATGTACAAGGTAAAAATGCTATTGTCAGGAAAAAACGCTTCACAGTTTCAGCTCTATCAGCATTTGAAACATTAAACATCCATTCAAAATCTACAGATTATATCTTCATTTGCCTTCAACTCTCTCCATTACCTAGAAAAAGAACTCTGATTTACCTCTCTGAAACAGGTCACAAAATCCCAAGAAGCAACCTAAAACTCTCACCCAAAGCCAAAGCTCATTATATTTGCTCACAGCAAAGTCAAGCTTTGGGGTTCTTCTTGAGTTAGTATTCTGGAGGCTATTTTTTAAACCTTCTGTCTTAGGTAAGGATTAACACCACTTTGTAGAATTTTCCTTCATATAGAACCAATGAAAAAAAAAACAACAAAGCAACAAACATACTAATTCTCCACTCCTCCAAAATACTGGTATTTTGTGGAAACTTTTGACGCTAAGATACAGAATGTGAGCTGAAGAGATTTATTATTAAGTTTACTGTTTTCAGTGCATCAGAAAGGACTTAAATTCTTTCTAGACAATTCTTTAGGAAGATCTTACTCAAATCTTGATCAAACCTCTTCTTGAAGATTAGTAATTGTAAAAGGAACACCTTTTAATTCAATTATGCATATGCTTTAGTCACTGCAACATTGATTTAAGAACTAATTGATTTCTGGTGCCTCATGACCCTCCCTTGAAATATCTAAACTATTTTGCCTGTAGAGTCAGATTTAGTTTAAAACAGCACTGATGGAACACTGCTGATTCAACAGTATTTTCAACAACCCTCATGGCTCTTAAAAGCTCACACTGGCTTTTAAAACTAATTTGCAGACAAATGGCTTTATTTTTATCCTGAGCTATTAGAGTTTGCTACTTAACATTTTGCAAGGTGTTGACTCAGAACTTTTCGTAAGCAAAATAGGAAGTGCTTTTGCAGTTTCAAGGTTTTCAGCAAGACGGGTATTTCAGAAAGCAAAATTACCCTCCTTGGCTCCACTGTGGGCAGTGAATACCGTATTTGCTAACACTGAGAAAGAATAGGAAGTCTAGCATCATCATATAACATCTTCACAGGAAAACCCAACAGTCTCTGCAGTTTTAGAAAGGGACATAATAATTCCACAGCCTTTATTCAAATTTGTTTCCAGCAGAAGAAATGTGGTTATACCTCTCTCAATCCACCCCTAGGCTGAGACAAGGAACAGGTAGCGAATAAAAGAGATCAATCAGTACTTACTTTTGCAAATAAATAAAAATGCTCGGTTGACTGGTACAGAGTTTAAATAAATAAAAATATAAGAAAATATCACAGTCTGATTCACTACAACTTGGGCTGTGACAGTGCAAACCATAGCTACACCATCAGAACTGGTCCTAGCGTGGTGGCAGGGCCCAGATTCATTCCACCTAAATGAAGTGCACAGATCAGCATCAGAGTCTGTGTGCTTCCTGATCCCAGTTCACAAAGACAGTCATTAAATTATTCACAAATGCTAACCTGATACCTCTTCACTTCCTAAGAAGTGTTTGACTGTATGCAGCTTAGGCTCCTGACTCACAAACCTTAGGTTTGGCAGCATGAATTTTGTTCCAGAGCATTCACTAAATATATGCTGACAGCAATGCCAATACTGGAGACAAAGAAACATTCTTCTGAGAACACAGAAAAAAACAGGTCTGACTACAAAAAGCATAAATGCCAAGACTCAATAATACTTGGCAGAGCTCAGGAGATCAGATTCACAGAAAGTATCCTTGTACTAACTCAAAATCAAGGCAAAAACAACACATAGCACATTTTGATTAACTCTTCTATATAAAAAGTGCCTTTTTCATTAAAAAAAAATATTTTGTGTGTATATATGCACATGTATATATTTGCATTAATATGTGTGTATATACAAAAAGTATTTAGTGATATTCTTTTCTAATTATATGTATTATCCTTTTTATCAAAAACTGTACCTTTTACTAGCATTCAAATTCTACCCAATTTCTTTTTCCAGTCACAAAGACAAAAACTGTATGCGTAGTTAATGTTAGAGACTGTACATTTTCAAATGAAAGTAAACTTGCAGCAAATAATATCCATAAAATTATAACTACACTCCCACTTCTGATTTTGCTACAACACTTCTGTTCCCTCTGCAGGATTTAGAGCTTAAAAGTTTGCATCTGGATACAGCTCCAGAGCTTGGATGTTGTTATTGAACCAGAAGCTCAGGCTCAGCCGTGCTGATGGCACTCCAGAGAGAACTGCCCGCTCTGCAGCTCGCTTTCGTGCACAGATGTACCTCCAGCTGCAAAACTTCCCCCTCTTCAATCTCACCTCTGTCTCCCAGCCAGAGATGAGCCATCGATCCCAGCAGTGCTAATCCCAACAGATGCCAGTAGATGGTGCTCTGTGTACAGCTCAACTACTGCCATGCCCTCCTGTGAACTAGGAACCAGAACACCCTACTCCTGTCACACACACGCTTTTACAGGCTTTTATGATCCATCCCCATGCCTGGAACCTCGGCCGCGTCAACAGCATGGTGCCACACCACGTGAGAACATTTAAGTTTTCCCTTTTAGTACTTTTAACTAAAGAAAAGGTAGCATTCCTAGGATCTTGCCATATGGCCTGGCTGTGCCTGTTCTGGACAATGCTGGGCTTCACGCTGTGCTGATTGAACACAGCTGTGAAGGGTGTTTGTGGCTCTGCTAAAAATCCTGCCCTGAAAGACACCCAAGTTGACTATACACACAGACAAGTTTTAAAAACTTCTACTACTGCCTACTAAGAAGATTAAAACCAACTTAAAGTGCATCCTATCCATCCGCTTTGCTTCCAAACTTTAATTAAAATACATAGCTTTGGCTCAAATGAGCTACTTTTATGAAGTAACTTGCCGAAGGCAGAACATCACGCAGACAACTCATTAATAGGACTGTGAAATTCTACCATAAAGTTCTTCTAACTTGAGTGGCATTTTGATATTCACATCTGAAGACTAACACTGTCCCTGAGGTTCTCTGAATGTGCTTTTTCCTTTACGGTCTTCTAAGACAAGTTATCACTGCTTATTTAGCTTAATACTGCAGTGAGGCAGCACAGCCATGATTAAGATCAACTCCCCACCTTTTCCCTCTTCCACATTTTCCAGAAAAAAAGTGGTGGTAATCAGACCTCACTAATCCTAATTAGTATATGGCTTTTCATTTCTTTTTAATCAAGCAAACAGCCTCCGAGCTGGTACATCACCTTCACTATCTAGGATCCAAATCTCTAGGTTCCACAGAAACTTACATAATAATTCAAGTTACCTGAATGCTTATCTTAAAAATCTTGGTTCCCCATTGTCATCACCTCTTTTTACCTTTCTGCACAGATGTTCTCTCCCTTTCTTGTTACCATCCCCATCAGCTTTAAAAGCATGTGGGACTCCTACTGTCCTATTTTATACTTTCCAGAACTAAGGATCATCAAGCTGCTTTAATAATACCTATTCAAAGTGATTTTTGCATCACTATTTTGTGATACTTTAATGAATATTAAAAAAAATACAACACCACCACCAATAAAAAAACAGTTTCTGAGCACATCCAATGCTTTTATAGGTCACTGCATTACCAAATGTTTTAAACACATTACAGAAATTAACTCACAGATGTACATGTGCTATAGTAACAAACCAAAAGAAGAGTATGTCAAAATCTCCACTGCTTGTTAATCATGCCGAAATTCTTCACAATTTAACACTGCAATTCAACCATGCTGCACTGAAAGTGAAGCTTCTAAAACCTGCAGGTAAATGTGGCAGGTAACCCAGAAGTACAGAGGAGGAGTAAGTCTAATAAAATCGCCATGGCCTATATATGTAAAGGAGCTATTTCTCTCTTTCTTAAAATAACCTGAGCCTGGAGTTCGACTAGGGCTCCACAGTTCACACAGGCCTATGTGAAACAGCCACAAGACCTTTAAGAGTTTCAGCAATGGGGCTTAAAGGACCACCTTTGGGAGAAAGGGAAGGATAAAATCAAAGCAGGGAACAATGAAATCTAAGCAGTCACCACGAGCTCCCTTTATATATAACAAAGAAAACAGAAGCTGACATCTAAAGCAGATCAGATGATCTGTCCTCTCAAAGCATCTATTTCTCTCCATAAACTTCAGAAGAGCCTAGAACAACAGTGTTAGACATGGACTAAGCTGCAGTGGGATTCATTTGGAGTGAAAAGTGCCAAAGCTGTGAATCCTGCCAGCAGACAGCCAGTCTTTGCAGCACACTATGTCCTGGGACTGAACTGGAGCATTGGCTTAATACTGACATGAAGGAGAAGGCCAGAAAAGAAGGCCAAAAACCACCTTTGCTGACTGACTCAACTCTCAGCAATACCTCTTTGAAGGTACTGCACACTAATACAAAACAAGGTAACTTCACTTTAGGAATAGCAAAAACTTCAAGGACTAAGCTCAGACACTTACATTCCAGGCAGGTCTGTAAACCCATTGTTTCAATTAGTTTGACATCTCTCACCATCTACAACCAGCCAGGAATACCCTAGTTAAATCATCTAGAAGACAGCATTTACTTGCCCTAATTAGCTATGATGTTTAAATTAGTTAAAAGCACAAATGTATGTATATATGTATGGCCAGACTTCATGAACGAAGATTTGGGCAGGGCTCTCCCCACGTGGGTGTGCCCTTCAAGCCTGCGCAGTGGATTTTTCAGGTGAGTCACAGCGTGCACAGAACTGGCCCCACCGTTTAAGTCCTCAGGTCCATCTGCCACGGCCAAGCGAGCTTGGACAGTGACAGTGAAGTCCTCGGGACTGTCACAGCACCCGGTACTAACCGGGGCTGACCCTGCTGAGCATCCGAGATCTGACAGGATGGGATGGCAGGGAGGCATTGAACTGCCAAGGGACGATCCCCACTAAGACTTGAACTCAGGATCTTGGAATTCAGAGCCCAGAGTGCTCTCCTTTACACCACGGGACCACCCTTTAAAAGCACAATATATAACAAGAAAAAGCAACATGAAAAAAACAACTCTTACAGATACATAAAACTAAATCACTTTGCACAAATGCAAGGGTATTTCAGGTAACCTGGCAAATACACTTAGCTTTAAATTAGTTTTGGGATATCCTTTGTCCCAGGGGAAAGGAATGAACAGCAAAAAATTCTATTTATAGCAGAAGAGATTTTTTTCACCTATTCAGTTCCTGCATTGTTTCTTGGTCTTCAAAATTAATATAAATATCTACTAAGTCACAAATTACATTAAAATGACTGCAAGTACCTTAAGGTCTTGCCTGGTAGCCAGCAGCTCTGACTCTTTCCCATAAAGATCCAGCTGTAGCTTCTCCATGTTTTCTTTATGTTTCTCATGGGCCTTCTGTAAGTCTCCTAGTTTGCCTTTCTCTGCTTTAAGCTCCTGTGCTGACAAAATAGACTGCTGCTGTAGTTTATTCTCCAGTTCTGCCTGAAACATAAGCACAACAAGTTTTAGTTAAAGTTACAGACAGTAAAGCCAACTTAAGCATTTTAATTAACTGCATTTCTACTGCAAGATGAGAATTTTTTTCCTCTTATAAAATAGCAGTTCAGTAATCTGATGTTTGTGATTATACAGTAATATCTTATAACTAATTTAACAACAAAATTTAATTTGTGACAAAAGACTAAGTGAAATATTTTAAGACCAAACATTAAAAATTTGAATAATGTTTCCAACTGTGCTGGTTTTGGCTGAGGTAATTTTCTTCATAGCCTCTAGTATGGGGCTCTGTTTTGGATTTATGCTGGAAACAGTGTTGACAATATAGGGATCCTTTAGCTGTTGCTGAGCAGTACGCACAGAGAGCCAAGGCCTTTTTCGCTTCTCACCGCACCCCTCCAGCACAGAGTCTGAAGGTGCAAAAGGATTTGGGTGGGGGCACAGCAGGACAGCTAACCCCACTGACTAAAGGGATATTCCATACCATATGGTGCCACAGTCAGCATATGAAGCTGGCAGATGAAGGAAGGGGAGAGACATTTGGAGTGATGGCATTTGTCTTCCCAAGTCACCGAGTAGCTCTGTGGTGGTTAGTTGATGGCTGGGGTCCAAACCATGACACCAAAACTTAATGTTTCCACAGGCTAAAGCACAAGTATGACTATGCAGCATAGGGAGCCAAAGCTGGAGCCACAGTTAACAGTGCAGGGCACATAGCACAACATTCCCTAATGTTCTAAGACATTTGAACTCTTTCCATTATGGTTCATGAGTTTCATACTGTCACTAAGATAAATGCTTTTGGTATAACAGGAGAAGACGTGGTTTGAAACTGACATGGACATTAGAGTTTGTCTAAAATACTATCACTAAATTCTACTGCTTTACAAGAAAATGATAGTTCTCACCTAATAGCCTGCTCCTGAAGCAAAAAACCCACATTCATTCTAGCTAATTTTATCACTTTATTGAAACTCAGTTCCTATGGAATTCATATTTCAGCACTGGTTCTTTTTATTATTGTTGTTGATGCTCCTGTTTCTATCTCCAACAGGATCTGAAGACCTCATTTCCACATCCTGATCTTATAATTTCCAACAAGACTACAGCAAACACATTTTATCACAAAGATATTGACTTAAAAGCTTCAGTATTTATCAGAGAAATTTACACTCATTTTCTCGTAGGAGTAAGAGAGGACAGTCTTACCTTCTCTAAAAGGGCAGTTTTTAACTCAGCTTGCAGTGTCTCACTATGTTTTTTCTTCTGCTCAAAAGATTCCTTTAACTCTCTCAGCTTTCCCTGGAGATGTTGCTCACTTTTTTCTTTGTCCTTCAAAAGACCCTGGATTTCCAGTACTTGTTTTCGTGCTGAATCAAGGTCTATTGACAACTGCTTAGAAATCTATATTCAAAAATATTAAATAACTGTATAAAATTTTAATTTAAATCACTATGTGTATATGCTGTACACCAAATCAGACCATTCCACAGGGCCACTGCTGCCTCAGAGCTACATGGTTGAACACTGGAAGCAGATTTTAAGAACTACCATAACACATTAAAATAATCTGTTATTCCCAATTTACTACCCATAGATTAACAGCAGTCTTTTTTAACCATTCCAGCTTAAGATCAGGCAACTCTTCTCACGTCAGCAGTGGTTTGCGCTCTTCTGCTGCCAACTGCAGCATATACCAAAGTCGTCCTCCTGCACTTTACAGAGCACTATGGTGCTTCTGCCAAGCCAGAGAAGAGTCATCAGAGGAGCAGTAGTCACAGAACAAATACCATCACACCTGCATGCCCCCCAGACTCTCTTTCACACAGTAAGAGTCCATCACAGTTCATCAAAATACATGCACTGATCATATCTTTTCTGATTTCTTTAGGAAACAGATGACAGCTCGGTTAAAGAAATCCATGAAAGCAGACTTGCCCTTCAGACTGCCAGCTGAACCACATGATTTAGCAGTCTGAATGCTCATCTTCAAAAAAGACATACATTGGGTCCTTATGAAGTCACAAGCAAGTGACTTACACAAGTTCAAAAAAGCAATTCAATACTTGAAGGATAACAGAAAACTTCCTGCCAACCACACAGAGAACATATTGAATAAGCTGAGAATAAAATAGATCTAAGGATATAATAACTTTTATTATATGGAAGTTAAAAAAAAATGGCGATATGGTAATACCAAGTAACTGTTTCACTAACCAAAAAACCTGAAAAACTAAAATCCCCTGCTAAGGTATGTGTGGCCCAGAAAACTAAGACTAAAACCAGTATTTTAAAGCTTCATATTTTGATCCAAGAAATTTTTACTATCACCTTATTTCAGTGCCCCAGGTAGGTTACAATTTGAGAACTGAAACCTCTTTATCTCTCATCAGTCCCAGCACATGAGACTGAAAATGCACCTTTTAAACATTTATTATTATTGTTTTCTAGATTTTTGGAACTAAGCAGAAAGCTTACCCCCTCCTTTTTTTCCAGTGAGTTTTTCAATTCATTCCTCTCTTTAGCTACAGACTCTGTTTGTGTCTGGAGTTGATGCTTTAATTCTTGGCAAGATTTTTCCTAAAAAACATAAGACAAGGAAATATTCCTGTTAGCGTCTAAGACCAAATACCAAGTATTTTTGCAGGATTGACAAAGTTTTGAAAAATAATGCTTTCATTTTCAGTGGAAGATCTTTCCTTCTCAGCTGTAGACATATTTTCACTTCAAAACTTCTCAAAACTTTAAGTGACAAATCTCAGTTGAACACAAGTGATCCCCTGTACTAAAAAATTCAGCCATGTGCCAAGAGTTTTTCTGTTAGGGATAGTCTCCCTGTTTGAAGCTGTGGTTGGCAGCCCTTCTCCTTCTTATGGGAAGCAGTAGACTCACTGCTCTCCTTAGGATCGAAAATTCCATCATGTTCCAAAACTCACAACCAAGTACATTTGCAGGACTTGGATACAAATACAACTACATGTTAAGCCCAAATACTATGCATGTAAAACAGTGGTGAGCCTTTCTATAGAATTAGAAGGAGAATCTGGACTCCTAACTTTAAGTCTCAATTGGGGAGAAAATCCTTTGAGTTTTTAGGAAAAACTAACAGCAGTAACTAAGAGAAGCAAACAGAAGAACATATCTTTAAAAGGTGAATGAGTAAAAGAAAAAATGTTATTTTTAACTATGAGCAGATTTCTTCTAGATAAGAATAAAAGCAGGTCTGAATGGGTTCTGGGGAAAGGTGACATGTAAGATGAGCATGAGAAAGACACCCCTACCATGCCTGAGGCAAGGGTATCTATAAAACATATATTCATGTAGTCCCCATTCATACTACCAACAAGACAAAAGAAGGTGTATTTTAAGGCTAGTGAGAGTTCACTTTACTATAACAGGTCGCTCTGGTGGTCAAGCACTTGTTATACCACCACTTGTGAGATCTTTCTGAAACTCAAATAGTTCTAGTACTCTCACAATACCTTAAGCTGGCACTTCCCCAAATGATAGATGATGTTACTCTCCCTCTGCCTGCAATATGCAGCTTTCCAGCATGTGCAGACAAGTGCACAGGAAGATCTCTATGCAAAGACTTCAGAAAGGAAACTAAAATGGCCTCAGAAAAGTAACATGTTCTTCAATACAATGGCATTTTAGCAAAGGTTCTGTAACTTTTTATTGTTATAATACGGTTGATGTATTTTTGAAAGGAGGACACTTCCCATCAAATTGTTTCACCGCTTGTCTCCATTTAGTTTCTTCACTATGCTAAAGGCAGGTAGCAGGAAGAAAGGATCCTACTATTGCGTGATTTGACTGATGCTTACTACGCAAACATCCAGACAAAAATTTAAGGTAGGAAATGCATATGAACTACTAAAAATCACAATTTGCTATTTCTTACAGTAATTCATTTCCAGGCATTGTCATCATATGTACACTGTTTTCAGACAGAAAGCAGTCATTTTATTAGATTGTAAATACACCAAATTTAATGCCTAATTAAAGAATCTACTAACCATTTCTTCCAGAGCTGCTTTTCCTTTTTTCATTTCTTTTTCTAATTCCTCCTTTCTTTTTTTGAAGGATTCAGAACTTTTCAAGAGCTTATCTTTGGTATCTGTAAGGTCCTTTAACAGAGTATCCTTCTCTAATTTCACTTGTTGCAGCTCTGATGTGGCTGCTTGCATTTTACAGTCTAAATCCTTAAGCTGTTTACTTATATCTTGATTTGATTTCTCAAAGTTTTGTTTGAGACTGGCTTTTTCCTCCTCCTGCTTTGAAATTTGCTGGTTTGCTTGGTCAAGGGCCTCAGATTTCTTCTGCAAATCAAATTTAGCATTAGCCATCCTGCAAATACAAAGAGAAAAACCATATTTTTTCACATTCTTCTTTACAGGTTCTTTTGTATCATTAAATACCTCTATCACTTAATACATTAATTGTATAACTACTTCAAAGCATTCCTTTTTCATCCATGGGTATTATGTCTCTCCAGTGAAGACATAACAGCAACTCTAAATCAGCTTTCAGATAGATCTTTTTTCCTCAGCTATAATGAACAGAAACTACCCCTTTCGTGCTTATAAATAAATTGCAAATTTGTATTTGAAAAAAGTTACAGAGCTATGGATATTTAAATATGGACCTTGCTATACCAAACTGTTCAGATATTTAGCTGACAACAAGCACGGTGAATAAACTGAAGAACTGTAGTGAAACACAGAGGTAATATGGCAGATTGAGTAAAAGAAAACAGGTGAAAAAAAACACAGCGCCAGCACTTATCTATGACTTTACAAAATCACAGGAGAATAGAAAATTTCAACTCTAGTCCAAAGCACTCCACTTTTCTGCCTGACTTTCAAAAGTACTATAACACAGGAGATGCATACGCTTCTCTTGCCGATTCAAGTTGTTTACTCAGTTCTGCTGTTCGGAGGTCTAATTCTGTAGATTGCTGTCGCTGTTGCTGTAACTCCTGAAAAGCTTGTTCTTTACTTGCTTTAGCATCAAGAATGTCAGCTTCAAGTTTCTGAAAAAGAAAAATAAAAAGTTAGAGCCATCAGAACACAACCAATAGAATAAAAATAGCAAAAAAATGCAGAAGTCATCTATTCTATGAGCAGCATTTACTGCAGAAAGCAGTCACAATTCTCACACATGTTCTGCCTGTTTCATTACTTTGCTATTTATCTTTCATTATTTAGTTCCTGCAAATCTCTTGCTCCTCCAGAACTGAACTATTTTGGTAAAACATTCTGAAATCATGTTTAAATTAAAGATCAAGAAAGCATTTTACTGCAAAGTAATAGATAAAAAGCTGTAATCTTAAAGTGTCTATCCAAAACACCTATACAAAAAAAGGCCATACACAGCGCTCAGCCCTGGGGCTGTATTCTCAGCCACTACTGAGCAGTTTCAGCAGTTTCAAATGACTGCTCATTTATATATTGTAAGTCTGCTGTTCTTCATAGCAAAAGCAAAGACATGAACTAGAGCTGTGAAGAAATCCTATGCTTGCCTGGAAGAGGTTTTTCTTGTATTTTTTCCCCAAAGGTACTTATTCACTTATGTGGAGTATAAAGAAGACAGGAGCCTTCAGCAAATGGGCACTGCTTAGACTTTTCAAGCTGTTTTACAGGCACGTCTGCTTGAATACAGTGGATATAAAACAAAATGGCCAAGTTTCTCAAAAAAAATTCCTGAGCTTTCTGTTCTGTTTTTTTTTTCTATTTTTTTAAATGCCACACATCCAACTGGAATAATGTCAAAGAATGGTGATGATGCCAAAATTTTACATAGAATTGCATTCTTGTTGACAGCAGCAGCAACCCTGTCCAGTTTCACACTTCAGCTACCAGGAACCCAATAAAATCACATGCAAGCAAGCTCTGTATTCCTCCCAAGCATTTGTGTCTCTTGGCTACTTGTGAAACTTTAGCAAAAGAATGAAAAATAAAAACACTGAAGGAGGCAGAAAAAAACACCCCAGTGTTCAAAAGGAAAGATGGAAGCACAAAATAATTTTACTGGTAATGAAATGCATGAAAGCTTTATTTTTTAAGAGCATTGGATTTAAAATTTTATATAGGGAAAACAATCTTCATTCTCTCCTATAGACAAGAAAAACACCCTTTAACAGTCTTGAGCATAAAACCTACTAATTTCCCTCAGAACAGACAGACAACACTGCAAAACCAGCTCTGTATTGCTTCCAAGATCTCTGTATCATATGCTTTTATGTGTTGTGAATTTTGACCCTCAAGAATTTTTACCAATGTTGAACAAAGGTCAAAGCCCACATTTTAAAGCTCTCAAACATGAGGACTAATCATATCCTTAACTAAAAATATTAGTATAACAAAACACCAAAAGGTCCTGCAAAAGAAAACCTGCTTCCAGAATTGGAACACAAAACTCCAGATCAAGTTAGAAACAAAACAGTGATAAATAAATCTTTCTAGAAGTCTACTGAGAGGCTTTAGAAATAAATTAAACCCAACAGGTGCATTAAATTGGGCTAACCAATGTAACACACATTCTCTGCTACCATCTGGTAAGTGTGTAATTTTGAACTTGAAGACTCTAATTCTGGGACATACTCATGTTCCCTCACATAAAGACTTCAGGTAGCACAGAGGTTAATAGAAGCACACATACAAGAAAATGACAGTATAGTGGCAATGTCCTAGGCCTGTCTTCTTAGTGTGATATGCTAGCATGAAAGAAGAGGAGAACATGATTAAATGGTGAATTGGGAAACATGAGTAAGAGAAAATATCTAAAATTTTGATATAGTATTGATATAATCCTTTCCCCATAACTTGAGCACAGCTTTTATCACATGCTACCAAACAGAAGAGATCAGTTTCTGGAAGCCCAGATACTGTGTTTAATACAAACCTTAAGCTGTCCCTCTAGCTCTTCAGTTTTCTGTTCTAAGGAAAGGCATTTTTCTTTGTACTCTTTAAGATTGGCTTCCAGCTGAGTACAATATTCCTGCTTGTCATTCAGCTTAGCTGTAACCTGATCCAACTGAACGCTGACCTTATTTAACTCCTGAGTAAAATAAAAATACAAGAGTTGTTAGTTTTTAAATAATTTCAAAAAATGACTAACATCATATATACTTTAAACAATCTAATGTGTTCAAATTAAAAAGCCTCGGTATTCTTCTCAAACTTTATAGGCTGTGGGCTAAATGTTAAAGAAGATGTTTCAAGTTTAAAAGGAAGAGGAACTGTAGGTAATAAAGGCACTAGATACTGAAGTTAGTACAACAGTAACTAGAAAGTAACATTACAAAACCTTAGATGAAATTATTGCTGTCTTGTCATGAAATCAAGCACCAAACACGAGGAAAGACAGCAACATGGAAACGGTCAGCTCTCCACATACTAGAGACAATTTCAAAATATTTGGTTCAACACAAAACAAATAATTTCTGCAAGAGACATGAAGAAATTCACCTAGTAATAACTATGATGACAGCTACATCAAAGTTCATTGCTCTCCAACCAAGCTATGTATTTAGTTATTGATTAATTATTTAATGGCTGCAACAGGTTATCTTCTGTTTGTAACAATTAATTACATTCCTATGCAACAAAATGGTGCTAGATTAGCATCTACTGGATGTTTTCAGTAAGACCACAGCAACACTGACTCTAACAATGCAAATATTTGATTCAACAGCTGGTGGAATGTTTCACACACATTAAGCACGTAATTTTAACAACAGCCTTTTGAGTTTTTGTGCCAGTTGGCACACAGATTATTATTTCTGGATACCAGCACCTGATTGGGAATTTATCTGAGTCAGCAATAAAAGTTTTCACTTGTACTCAGTGCATTCTACAATCTTTTCTTCATAGCATATATGTGAGAATTGAGTAGTAACTCAATAATACCTAAAGACAGTTTAGATTCTGAACCATAACCCTACATAAAGGAGTGGACTCCCAAGTAAATTCCTTGCACTGCAAAATACATTTAGTCTGGATTACATCAAAAAGAACTGAATGTATAGCAGGGGGTTAAAATATCCTAAATGATCATTTCCAAATGCATATTCACATGTTTATTTAGTAAACAGACTATTCTTAGGTTTTTAAGCACTTTTTTAGGTAACATAAAAACTTTTTATGGTGCTTATAACCTGTTGCTTATCTTGCAGTGCATGCTGAGTCGTGTCCAGATGATTCTGTAGATCCGCTCTTTGAGCAGCTTTCGATGCTTCTGCTGAAAGCAGCAATTCGGTCTTTGCTTTTACCTGAAAGACAAATTGTATTTCACTAAAACATCCTTTTTACTTCAGGTCATTTTAATTTTTTTCAGTCACCATTACAAGTAAATCTGCAGTTTTCATGTGTTAGTGTTAAAAGAAAGGAAGAAATTTTTTCAGAATTTAGACAAATATCAGGATTTTAGGTCACAGTGAGTTCTTACTTTGAGTCAAAAAAAAAAAGAAAAAACCAAAGCACATCAGTTCCACTCATCTTTTATTCTAGGAAACTAGTTTTACTGCTAACAAGGAACAAAGGGATTTAGTTACTGTATTCACACCCATGCATCTCTTGATAACCTCTGACTACATTTAAGGGGCCCAAAATTTTTAAAAGGGAAAAGAATAAATAACAATTAAAACATGCTTCCACATGCATACTATCTTTCTCTGTTCCCACCTGCCTGCTAAAAAGCAACCTTCCTTCCTTTCAAAACAGCCAGCAAACAAAATATAGAACATGAGTATCAATGGTGTTGGTGCAGTGTGGCAATATTCAGGGTCACCCACTATTGTGGTTCACCATTTTTCTCCCTAATATAAATGTTACTGGGCAGTTAAATGCCTCCCTGACATCCGATCCCGTCAGATCTCGGAAGCTCAGCAGGGTCAGCCCTGGATTAGAACTTGGATGGGAGACCTCCTGGGAAATGCCGGGTGCTGTAGGTTCTAGTCCTGAGGACTTCACTGTCACTGTCCAAGCTCGCTCGGTCGTGGCAGATGAACCTCAGGACTTAAACGGTGGGGCCAGTTCTGCGCACGCTGAGCCTCACCTAAAATCCACTGCGCAGGCTGGAAGGGCACAGCCACGTGGGGAGAGCCCTTCCCAAATCTTCGTTCGCGAAGTCTGGCCATACATAAATGTTACTTCTCGGTGCAGTGTGGCAATATTCAGGGTCACCCACTATTGTGGTTTACCATTTTTCTCCCTAATATAAATGTTACTTCTCTGATGACTGTAAGAAGCTCACATTGCTTTCCTTTAAAAGTTTCAATTGTCCCTGGGTAATTCAGTTCTAGCTCCAATGTGAATGTAGGTAGTGAAAAAACAACTCAGAGTACTGAAGCCCATAAAACCACCACAAAGCCACATTAGATGTTTCTAGACCTGTTCAGAAACTGAGTAACGCCACAGTGTATCAATCCAACAACAACAGTATTAGCTGCTGCAAGTGTGCTGATGCAAGAACTTCTGATCAAATCTCATTTATCCTTTAGGATAGCTGAACATTATTAGCAGCTTTTAGCTTAAGCATTACTTGGTAGTACAAGAGTTTCCTTTGAGTCCATAATGGAGAGTTTTCTTCTTTAGTAAATTCAATTGACAACAAGGTGGCCCACAGTTTTTGTTTTGGTTTTGGACAAAAGACATCAACATAGGAAATTTCTAGGCAACCCTAAGATCTTAGTGACTTGACGTACTTTCACTTTGCTGGACAGAATCCAAGACTGGTAAGAGCAGGGTTTTGAACAGCCAAACATTAGAAATACAAAACATGCTTGAGAACAGATTTTTCCCAATTCAATTATGAAATTTTATGATTCCACTTTCATTTTCCTTCAATTTTATCTGCCTTGTTCACCTCTTAGTATAAAAACGTTTTTTTCTCCAAATGGCTTTCTACATTCTCTGGAGAGAATCCAGGTATCACAACCAGGATTTTTCATCACCAGAACATATAGAGCTTCATTACCTGCACATCAAGTTGTGATACTTTCTCTTTACTTTCATTTAACTGACTAGTTAGTTCAGTGATGTTTGTTTCCAGGGAAAGGACACGATCTTGAGCAGCTCTTAGGTGTGCCTTTTGTTCCTGCACTTGTTCATGCAAATTCTCTTGGGCTTGTTTATGACTTTCTGATTGATTCTTCAGCTTCTCTGTCAGCTGAGTTACCTGCAGTGAAAAAAAAGATTGTGAAAAGGCTAGAACAAGGAAGTAAAATAATAATTTTAGTGTGTCTTATTATGGCTCTGGAGACTCAATGCTACCCCATTTCTTTTCCTGATCTATTACAGTAAAGCTAGGTTAGAGTTTAAATAGGTTACCAGCTGAAAATAGAAGCAAAAGGGAATTGACAATTTGGCTTTACTGTAACAAAAACAAGGCACTAAGGAGAGAACAGATGCAGGCTAAACTGAATTTTGGTGTTGAAAGCAGGAATTAATTCCCCTTTTAAAGTAAGTGAAACAAACACATACATACATATATATATTCAATAATGATTTGTAAGCAAATATTACTAACATAAGTACACAGGAAACATCTAGAAATTCCTTTCCCTATGCTGATAGCAAGGAAGTCACCAAAACACAAGTCGTGTGAAATTTAAAGTAAGATCTTTAAAGTAGGCATTAAAGAAACAAAACAGTATAGAAGAGACTAGTGTCATATCTGATGGGGTATGAAAAAAAGAAAACAAGACTCAATAATGAGAATGAAAGAACAGATCTTGAAGTTCTTACCTGCATTTGTAATGCATGGTTTTTCTCTTGTAGCTGGTTAAGAACTGCAGTTTCTCCTTCACCAGCTTGAATTTTTGCATATAAGTCTTCTCTTTCCTTTTCTAGCAGAGAGATATTTTCCTTGCTTTTTTGAAGCAAAGCCTCAAGATTTTGAATTTTTTGATCCTTATCTCCAATTTGTCGTAGTACTTGCTCCAGATCATTCTAGAAAATTACATAACAGCCTCCTTAATTATAAGGACTTTAAAAGTTAGTGTTAATGCATAAAATGTTGGATAAATTTATTAAATATTGCCGTGTATTCTGTTCTAGATTCATAAGTTAATTTATTGAAATTAGCATAATTCATGCAAGTCACTTTTACAGAGAAAAAGTATTCAGAAAAACGAAATCCTGAAATACACTTTCATGTGAGGACATGCAATTATGTTACCTGAGCTTCTCGTAGTTTTGCTGTTGTATTTTGCTGAAGTGTCTGCTGTTCCTGGTGCTGCTGTTTTGCCTTATCTAATTGTTGTTGCAATTCTGTGGAATTTGCTGCTTTTTCCTTTAGCTGACAAAAACCCAAAACCAAACACCAAACAAACCAGATCAATGAGTGGAAAAAGCACCATTCAGTATGCCAATCATACTCAGTGCTCATTCTAAACCTAAAAAATTTTAGTGCAAACACAGATATTTGAAAACTTGTGTAAAAATAAAAATATGTAATACTAGTTAAACAATCAAAATCTAATCAAAGTATTCATTACTATTAATAGGTGAGATTCTCTATCATAAGTGAGAACTATAAAACAACTACCAGAGGTCATTTAGCTCCCATAAAATCTAAAACACAAGAAAGTTTTAGTGTGTTTTTTCCAATAGTTGTTAAGATGCAACATCACTGGTAATCTAAATACCTGTAAAATAACATTGTTATTACTATTGTTGACAGCTTTAGTAGCAACTTCAGTTTAGCAGTCTCTCCACGTCTATACTAGTCAAAGCTTTGCAAATTAGCTACAGAAAAGCTTTAAAGCTTTGAAAACCTACCACTCAGATATTTGGACAATCCCCATACAGCCAGCAGCAAATCAGCAATATATACAAGATACTCATTAAAACAAATAAAAATTAACAAAACTACTATTTTTTGCCCATCCACCCCACACAGATTATTAACTATCAATGACCTGCTGTGCCATGTTCACTTTTTCTTCATGCAGGGCTTGATCGCACAAAAATATCTATATACAAAGCTACCCATATGGGTTTAGGCACCTAAGTGCTTTTTTTTAAGACCCTTAGACAAAGCTCAGAAAGGCAAAATGCACAACTTTAGTTCTTCTGCTAAGGACTACAAACACACATACATCTGATGAGCATTTAGCCTCGCAAAAATCAGTAAAGACAAGCAGCATTTAAGCAGATTTTGATAATTTTACCACAAGGTTTTGACAGTATTAGCAAAATGAAATTCCCACAAGGAAAACTTTATAAACTGCAATATCACCACAACTGTGTGTACAGATATACTACCAGAACAAACTATAGAATCTGTGTAAAAACTCCTACCTGCTCTTCAACACGAGAAAGCTTTAATTGTAGATCAGCCACCTGTTGCTCTTTGTCCATCAGCTTCTCACTGGACAGCTGCCTCTGTTCCTTGAGCCGCCCATGAGCCTCCCCTAACTGGCGCTCTGTTTCTAGAAGTTTACTGTGCAACTGCAAAAAAGTCATCCACTTCGGTCATTCTTTAGTCAACTGGGATGTATTTTAGAATCATTTTGTGCAATGTTTACCCAAAGTTTTCATAACCCAGAGTAAAGCAAGAGCTCCTGAACTCCTGTCTGTACTTCACACAACTCAGAAACAGAAATCATTTTAAAAAACAGCATCAGCTACACAAGCATGAACAAATACTCAAAAGAACGGGTCGGAAGGATGCCGAAACATCTACAGAAGCCCTTCAACATGAGCTACAGAGATTTAACAGAAATACAAAGAAGGTGACCCTTCAAAGGCATAAGGACTAGCACGCAGAATTGCCATCTCAGCTCATACACTCACTCTTGTAGATCCAGTGGCTGAAGCACCATGCCTTTACCTGTTCCCCTGCCTCCCACAATATACTGTTCTGCATTGCTAGAATAGTAAGAATGTAAATTTTAGCTTGAGCTGGCTACATCGATGTCTTTCATTCACTGCAGAGAAGAGATACACAAACCATCAATGTAGGGTACAAAGTAACTTTGGCGGCTTATAGTTCAGTACCTTCCAGCATAAGTAGAGAGATGTGCTTTTCCAGTTGGACAGAAACCTGCCTCGTGATTTTTTTAGTCATCAAAGGCAGTACTACACCATCCTTAAAGTGTAAGAATGGCCTTTTACAATTCACTGTTCTAAAATAGCACTTGTCATAAAATCAGCTTATTCTACTTCAAACTTTGGGTCCTCAGTTCCCTCCTGCCTATTTCTACACGAACACATTCATGGACACACAAATGACCTTTTAACTCAAGACAAAACAAGAGAATGGATCAGACCATGCTGCACAGCAAGAACTTTCCACAATTATCAATATGAATGAAGCTTGCTCCCCCATGAATTCATGTCCAAGGCCCTAGAATCATTCATCTTCTCCAGGTCCTCCCTTCAATATCCCTAAACCTTCCTCATGCTTTCCTCAAATCCCTACTAATATCTAAGCAAAAGGCAGCCCAATTTTATTGCTCACTGCAAACAACAACTTTCTGACCAGCTGGCTGCCTAGGAGACTAGAAAAAGGAACAGTGGTTGTGATACTATTATTTCTATCCAGGCATTAAAGCAGGATGAGGCATGAACATAAGCCTCTCTCCTGCTGCCTGTTTCCAAAATAATTTAACACTGAAGTCCTTTGGGTCATCTATCAAAATGTGGCTCAAGTTATCAAACAGTGCAAAAGTTAAAGGGTATGAAGACATGAAAATAAATGTGCCCATGCGTCCATTTTCTCAGAAAAATCAATATAAATTATTTATCTGTCCACAACCACAAAAACTGCAAGTGAGAAGCTGTTTGGCATGTGAGTAAGATGCTGATTGCTAACTATGACTGCACAATAGGAGAAGAGGGAGGACAAGGTAAGGAAAGGGACCATAATCTCTCCTCCAGTAATCAAGAGCATTTGTCCTTTTTTGCAGGAACTTAAAAATATTTCCTCCTCACTAAAAATACCAACAAGAGTTGGAGGTACAGAAAATCTGTTGAAGAAAGGGTGCAAGAAGATAACTATTTTAACTATTCATAGCTATGTTAAAAGTTAAAACCAGGAGAAAATATCTGGAAAGTGGGAAATCAGTAAACAATATTTTACACAAGTTACTTTTATTACAGGCACATTTAAATATTTTTGAAGCACTTTAAGACAGATTTAAAGTAAACAGAACCATAAAATCCAGGATTAACCTACGCTAGTGAATGTAAAAATCATGAAAAAAATACTTAAGACTTTAAAAGATACAAAGAAGTGAATTCAAATTTTCTCAACAACAACAGTATTTACCAGCGATTAACATTTCTTCAAGACTGAAGGAACCTGTATTTTGTGTTATCCTCTTCCTATTGCTGTGCTGGAACCAACACTATCACTGAAGTTTCCTTCCATTGTGAAGATCACTTCCTTCACTTCACCCAGATTCTAAAATATACAAACCTAACCAGACATGCACCTGTCCAAATGAATTTTGAGAAGATGACAAGGACTCTTTGACAATATGGTTTGACTAAACAGCTACGCATATACCTCCATACGCAGAATTCGTTCTGCCAATGTAAGCTATTGGACTGTATGAATAAAAAGATAATTGCACTGAAGTACTAAGAGAACAAACATGAGAAATTTAGTCTTTTCATTACAGTATTAATTGAACTCTTCTTTGGAAGAAGAGGAAGAGATGTTTCTGTTTGGCTTTTATTTAATTTTATACAACGTACAAAGGGCTGTTTTTCCTCCACTAATCTTTTGCTATCTAATTCTAAAACACATCCTGTGTCACGCCTCCATTTCCTTTCTTAGGAATTCATTCAGCAATGCTTTACTCACCTTCCTCGTCCTTCAGTTTCACATCCCAAAAATCCTTCCTGAAAAAGCCTTCTCAGGTTGAAGCCAAATTTCAGCTCAAGTTCCTGGCTATGCTTTTAAAGTTTCACATATGTTGCCTAGGCAGACTGAGGAAGTTTTACGAAGTGCAGATTTCTAACAGATAACTAATATAATTATCCCCCTTCGCCCTGACAGAAGACTGATGGGAGAATGAAAGTCATTCTGGGCATGCAGTGCAAATATAAACAAAGTTTTGCCAGGTCACAGTTCTTCCAAGATAAACTATACACACAGAGCTTGCAATTTCATCTATTTCAGACCTGAAGAAGGGTTGAAAATTAGGAAACAGTGGTGTTAAAATAAATAAGGTTTAAGGAGATTAAAATGAAGTATGTCATACTAACAAGAAAAGATATTATTTTTCTATCTTAGGACTGGACACTATTCCTGATACACAAATATTTCTCCATGCTAACACATTATTTCCCAAAAAGATAAACTATATTAAAGTGAATTCAACTGGCCTCAAGTTTCTGTATGCCCCATATTACATCAAAGTCCTGCTTCTACAAGTCATTGGACTGAGCAGCACAACGCGTTTCTGGTTGCCGGTATGTAGGCTCTGGGTGCTCTCGCAGCTATCAGCAACATAAGGGGAAGTTGTTTGTGGAGACACACTAGGGAAGCAGCATTAAGATTTCACATTATCCTGGCTTTTCACACTAAGCATTCCTTACCATATTCACTACTCACTCTTAAAACAAATCAAGCCCTGATCAGCTGTAATGTACAACAAAAGGAATACTTTTCTCAAACTTCCTATAGAGTAGCAAAATTACTCCTAGAAATGAAACTACTTCTGATACTGTACTTGAATTTGATTTTCTCATAACCTTAATTCATTATCTCTTCATCCACCTTTCTGAACCAGAATAATTAACCTTGCTGCCTTCTTAGACTTTGTCTGTTACCATATTTGTCATGTAAACTCAATATCCTGGGTTACACTCTCATTTAACAATACTGCACTTATTTCAAGGAATGGATCAATAAAAAACGAGGAGAGAAAAACTGTAGGATCAAAGAACAGTTCATCTGACACTCTAAGATGAAAGAACAAAAACCCCTGTCTCAGACAAGCTACAGACTTTTTATAATCATGTACAAAAAAAAAGTTAAATCAAAACAAGAGAAGTAAACTACAAAGTTCATGCTCATTCAACCTTAAAATCTTTAAAACCAGAATTATATAGTTTTAAGAAGAGTTCCAGATAGAACAGAATTACTAAGCTGTTGCTCTTTCAAGGGAATTATACTACAGATGACAGAAATGATATTAGCCTTCCCAGACAAAAAAATGCAGAAAGGTGATTCTAACTGTGGATCTTGCTGAATTCGACTGTGACACAGGGGCTATTCTCATTTGCACCTGACAAGAATCTGGACTTACTAAAAAGATTCAGACACAAACATCAAAGAAATACCAAAGAATTTCTGCACTCTTATCACAGCCTCTTCTTTTTGCCTGTTCTTTTCTTTACTTCTCTAAAGGGAAGGGGCAATTTTATTTCATTTTCTGCAGTGTTAGAAAATAAGTTTTATATTTCTTAAAATACCAGCTAGCTGTATATTTATTCAAATACAAATATGGGTTAATTAGTCTCCTTCAAAGAAGGAAATCCAAATGCATGGGCATGAGAAATATGCATGTAGTTTAAAAAACACTAATTGGATGGTCTAAGGAGTTATTTGAACAGGATGGTCTAGGAGGCTTACTTAAGGAACCTTACCTGACTGAGCTCGCTTTGGAGTTGCAGGCCATGCTGTTCTTTTTCCTCCCTCTGCTGCTGAAGCTGTTTACATTCAGCCTTGAGATGCTGGTACTTTGTCTCTACTTCAGACAACTCTTCTTTCAGTTTTTGGCTTGCTTCCCCCTTCTCACCTAGCTCTGTCTGTAATCTCTGTATTGAGGCTTCAGATGCAGACAGCTTTGCCTGAAGCTGTTGGCAGTCCAGGTCCTTCTGGTCAAAACTTGCTTGCACGTTCTTCTTACTCATAGATACCTCATTGTGTTTTTCCTCTAGCTGGGTGTAGTCCTTTTCTTTCTTCAGCAGCTTCTCAGTCAGACTCTACGAAGAGAAGAGAGTTACAGAGCAACTCAAGTACAATTCTGCTTGCAGCACCTTAATGCGCTATTTGATTTTTTTTTAAGGGTTGATGCTGAGCAGTGAAGAATTTGCTCAAAAACATTGTTCAAGAAAATATTGACCTCTATCCTGTGTTACACAAGTTAATTCTGGAGCCCATACAGCACATAGTTTCAACTGGAAATACTGTTTTTCATACTCTCACATAAATTCACTTCCTCTTACTGAGAACACCACACAAACTACTTCTGTATCATGAAAACTAATTTGGTTTCCCTGACAGTTCAAATTAAGGTTATTACAACTGCATTTGCATGGAAAAGTTGAAGTAGTAATTTGCGTTATTAGTACACCAAAGCATTCAAGTATAACTGTCCTGCACATAATTCCCTAAATAACATCTGTGGTTCAATTCCAGTGCAATCCTGTGCAGTCATCATGCTGGTCATTTTTAGAAGTATCCTAATTTTGCCCAGTCACTATATTAACAGCATGATCTGCTACCTAAATTTTGGAAGGGAACCTGTGAAAGCTAATAAGATCTGTGATCTTATTATTCTGTGAAAAATCACAGAATGAAATACTGATGATTTAACCTTCATTTTAGTAGACTCTGTTTTTACATTAATTCATATCATCTAATTTCCTTGTATACAGATCAGCTCAAAGAGGATCATTGCTTTAAGTCTGAAAACACTAAAAACTGGGATTCCCTAATGGAAAGACATGAACATTGCTGAGTGTCAGATTGTAATGACAGTAAATATTGCAGTGTCTAAGGTCACGCAATCCAATTTACACACCAAGACAATATTGAGGAAAAAGTTATTTTCAGATAATTTTCAGCTGTTACATAATGTTTCTTATCAAATGTCATGAACTATAAAAAATTACGTTCAGACAAAAAATAAATATCTTAATGGACAATATATAATTCCAGAAATTTTGGGGTTTCCCCTGAGCTCAGCTGAAGCACTAGCCAGTATTTCAGAGATTTTCAAGCAAGACAAAGAAGCCACGAGAACCATTTTGATTTTCCAGTGGTACCTCTTGAAGGAAAGAAACAGTTGCAGGGAGGCCCTGGTCGTCATCCAACACAGATAAGTCATTCCATCTTCTTGGAATATACTAGGAGCATCCATTTATTGCAACACCTTACTATTATCTATCTCAGTGGAGCTTTACTATGCACACCTTTTTAAAGGCTGGTGTTCTTCCTGCAGTTCTACAGTATAGAATACTATACCCTCTAGTGCTCCTTCAATTAAAATACAGAAAAATAAAGAACACCTCTAGCATGTAAGCCTAAAAAAAAGCTAGCACTGAGGTCAGTTTTATGTATCAAAACTTCAAACAGTTCTTCAACTTTGGAATAACACCGTCCCAAAGCCAAGACAGTGCTGCAATTCTAGTTATGCTGGGCATCTTAAAAGCACACTTCTGCACAGTATACAGACAAACTCTGTTTTACAGAAAAAAACGCACAGAATTATTCAAACAAGTGGAGCAGTTTTGCTCTTTACATATTTCAAGAAATTGTGACAATATTGGTCATTATAAACTATGTACAGACACTTCTATTTTACAATCATGATAAAAAAACAAAAGAATCTATAACAAAAGGCTAAAAAACCATCAATCATGCAAGTGACAACTCTCAGTCCAATAAACTATGTGAGAAAAAATATCATTACTCCCCTATGTGGCCATTAAAAAAACAAAACCAAATAACTTTATAATGCATATAACTTGGCAAAAAATGGCTCCTCCCGCCTCCCCAACAGCTTCTTCAAGGATGGCAAACTGTTCAAAATAGAAACAATTTCTGCTACTGGAAGCTAATCTTAACTTTTCCACTTTTAGGTACAACTCCTCCACAGCCAAGATTCCTTAACTAGCATATCATTCTTATGGATATCACCTTTCAAGAAACTACATAAAGAGATGGCTGTAAACTGCTTTAAGTCACTGAAACTGAAAAGTAAAAGTAGCTCACTGCCAACTTGTCTTCCTATTCCTCAAGTGGTATTTGTCATTAACCTGACATAACATAGGATGCTTTCTTAAAGTGTGCTTATCTCACGCATCAATCTGTTCCACTCCACATTGTTAATGAAACAGCAATATATTCAGGAAAAGGGCTCTCTACTGTATAGCAATAATTCTGCCAAAAGCTTGACTCATTGTTGCAGGCCTGTGGAAAATTACAGCATGGCAAGTCTCCTCATCTCAGTTCCACCCCTGATTTAGTGAGCCAAACAGAGTCATCCCACAAAAGGCAGTTTCATTTACTAAATTTTAATTTCACCTTCTTATATTCTTTGCAAATACTGCTTTGATATTACATTAAATACACTCTGTTCGGTCCCTGTCCTTTCCTGTTTTCCAAGACTGAAGGTTGCTGGTAAATACATGTAGGTAATGTGTAGTTCATATAAAACGCTATATATACATGCAACAAAAAGCAGCATTCATCTTTTTCCTTGTCTCCTTTCGTTCCTTACCTTTTTTCTTTACTCCACAATACATGATTTATAAATGTAAATATAAAATGCAGCAAGCTCAAAGAGCTCTGGTAACAGTCCTCAAGGAATATTTATAAGCTAAAAAGTTTCTGGAGTTTATTTTCATTTTCTACGATCTCTGATAAACGGCCAGAAAAATATGACACAAGTACAACCTAAAAGCTAAGAAACTGGAAAACCAACAAATAGAGTTGAAATTGTCTTTCAACTTATGATTTCTAAACTAATTTAATATTTCAAAGGTTACTATTTTTTTCTTTTCATGTATGAGACAGCAATACAGCTTAATGACATGTAAGCATAAACTGCAGCAATTAGAAACCTGCAATCACAATCCAAAGGATTTCAGTTGTAGCATATGATGATCATTAAAATATAGTGTTTGTTTGCACGTTATGGTATTTCTCATGTTAAGCAAAATGACAAGGAATTCTCAACTTCTGCAACATCAGTAAGTGAAGTTAGTCTTCAGTGCTTCCCAAGGTACCGCGTGATGGGTTTCCATTTTAAAACAAGCTCACAAGCATAGGAAATAACAGCATTCTCACCTGGTTTTTCTGTTCTAGATCTTTGACTGAACTTTGAAGTTTTTGCAGCTCCTGAACATACACAGCTACCTCTTGAGGTCCTTTGGCAAGTTCAGTTCTTAATTGGTTAATGGTAGCCTGAACAGACAAATAGAAAAATCCATATTTAAAACAAAGCTTTGCATGCATAATCGAACAAAAGCAAGATGTCTGGTAGCAAAATAAAAGCATCTTGTATACAAATAAACAGATTAAGAAAAAAGTCATCTCTAAATTAATCTCAGAGCACCACCAGCTCCAGAAGTACCACTGAGCGTAATTTCCCAGCTGAAATTTACTCATGTCCTATTTCAAAGACAAAAATCTGACCCAGTATAATCGCAAATGCCAGGCTGAGCCCAAAACTGATGAAAATCGTAACAGATTATCCATTAATAATTACCACAGTGCTAGCTCAAGGTGAAACTTTTCCAAGTCATTGCAATTAGTAGACCAAAATCTTGGCTGCCCTGGTAAGGGAAATATTCTGGAAAAGGCACTAGAAGCAAGTCTGGCATTTGATGCAAACTTGGTATGTGACTTTTGGACACATCACTGCTGCGGGTCAGCATAATCAGAGGAACAACACTACCCCACTAAACAGGACTGATACAAACCAGAATATATCAATGACTGCACAGTATTTGAATACAGTAAGAGAAGAAAATGAGAAAAGCACTTTAGGGCATGGCTGCCCTAAAGCATGCTGTGTATTACTGCACTCATTTCAAATACTATATAATAGTGATCTTTTTAAGGAAGTTTTTTTCCTATGATTCTCATAACCACAGATTTCAGCACAAATATATAAAGAATTCAAGAAATAACTAAAGCAGAACAGAAGTAGTAGACAATACAAATACTTTTTACAACCTTCCTATAGACAAAGGAACACCAAAGAGAACATATGAACACATTATATGACTACATATAGTTACTGACTTTCTGTAAGGCTGTGCTTTACAAAGCTGTTTCTTAACAGAGATGTTACCTAAAACACATCCTGGGATCTGCCTTTATGAAATAAACATTCCAGGATGTTACCACAGAACAGAGTATAGGTATTACATACTGAGATAATATAATGAAGAAAACATGCAGAAGCTTGTGAAGGATACCACTGCAGTCTTTCCAACTAGAATCCTAATTTATATACATAAAGATTCATTTCTCATTCACCATTCGGTAAGTCCATCCCACATTTCATTCTTAACAGGGGAATACATCCTGGATAAATATTCATTCCTGATATCTTCTGCTGATATGTCTGTATGATTAATGAACCAATAAAATATCAGCCAGGTTTCTGTTTAACAACCTCTTGAAATTGTCTTGATAGGACAAAAATCTGTTATAGGAATAAAATGCTTTTGCAAAAAATTTACCTTAAATTTAAGTATCTCCATTAGATAGCAGAAAAAATAAAATCGATTATAAAAGATGGAAATAAGCAGTCACAAAAGCTGTTATTAGACACACTTTCTCAAATCCTTTTTCAAATATTCAAGTGTTTCTAAAGACCTTGCTTGGGGGAGAGACCAAAAACAACAACAAAAAAACCACCAGTCCTGGCTTTATTAAATTTTCCAATAATTTAGTCTACTAATCTTGTTTATTTCTGTGGCACTCAAGTTAACAATCAAGCCTAGGCCCTGTATTTTATGAAGATTCATCAAATACTGAAACAAATCCCAATAAGCAGGGATTTATAGCAATCCTTAGCTTCTAAGCAGTGCAGCTGTTTTTATAATGACTTTACTATGTAAGAAACACTGTAGTGAAAAACTAAATATGAAAGGAGACATTCAATAAGGGCATTAATCAGAGATCTAGATGCCAGAATTCCAGGTATAGCTCTGAAAAAAAGGCATAAAAATCCAATAGATTTAGGTGATAACTGTAGAGCTATAATATTCTTCACACCCCTCTCCTGCAGTATTTCAGGATGCTCTTATAGGGCCAAGATGATCTCTGTTATTATCTTTACCCATGACAAACAGTTAACTTATTTTAAAGACATTCACTTTGAAACCCAATATTAATAAGTGTATCCCCAGCTAGCCTGGAAAAATAGCCAGGTATGGTGTAAGAACCATACCTGTAAGAACTTTAAACTTTTAGCCCTTCAAGTGGTCTTAAAGAGCAAAGCTAAGATGAAACATGGCCAAACATTTATGTCCAGCACTGCAGCCAATCTCCCAATGAAGGACTTTCAGTTCTTATTTTCTTATGGCTAACACTTACCACAACTGCATTTTCTCACAGAATCACAGAATATGTTGAGCTGGAAAGGACCCACAAGGATTGTCAAGTCCAACTCGTGGCCCTGTACAGGACCATCCTCAAGAGTCATACCATATGCCTGAGAGTATCATCCAAACGCTTCTTGAACTCTGTCAGGCTTGGTGCTGTGACCACTTCCCGGGGAGCCTGTTCAGTGCCCAGCCACCCTCTGGGTAAAGAACCTTATTCTAATATCCAACCTGACACTACTTCAGGACATTCCCTTGGGTTCTGACACTGGTCACCACAGAGAAGAGATCAGTGCCTGACTGCCTGACTAGTGACAGGTCATCAGTCTGATGTTCCCCCATTCACTATTGCCCTCTGTGCTTGACCCGTGAGCCAACTGCTCACCCACCTCAGGATGTGTTTATCCAGCTGTGTGCTGGACATTTTAAGAAAAGTAGAAAAGTTTTCACTACTATAACTTTGAGTCATTTTTATTCTCTTAAGAAGTCTAACTCATCCCTTTACATCAACATTTATTTTGAACACATCTTAGGCTATTGTCACCATATGCTGAAATGAAGTAGAAGCAACACTTCTGAGAAGAATCAGAGTGCCAGTGCTTATCCTGTTATGCCACACAGCAACTTGGTCTTCTCAGGTTCAGCCTACATTCTGATGATACTACACAGGTATTACAACCACTGTGATGTAGTTTATAACCCTTCCATACATCTAAGACTTCTTATATGAAATACCTTAACAACTGGGGGCGTCGCAAAGCCTTCTCCCCAGTCTGCCATTACCCTGTCAGGAGGACTCAAAAAAACATCTTCCCTTGTTTTTTTTCTTGTTAAAGCTGCACTTCAAAACTACATCTTAAAATGGCTATTTATGTCAAAACTTAAACATACTTAATTTAGAGGAACAGGAACAATTAATGCTTCTGTGAAAATGTTTTTAAGATTAAAGGCTTTTGTTATGTTCATGTCACTATCATTTTGTCTTCACATGAAAACGAAGTATCTAAAACCACAAAAAGACTGAAAAGACAGTATTCTGAAATGAAACTTATATTCTCCAGCATAGTGGTGCGATCTCACAGTTAAAACCAAATTACAATTATGCAGCAACTTACATGGCCTCATAACTACATTATATTCATAATGCCAACTGTGATATTCCTTTTTCATATCGGATTAAGCACTTGGAATACATAATTTTAACTTGAAAACAATGGTAGTTTCATGTTTAGTAAAATACTGGACATACTGGACATACTGTATTGTACATAATTGTAATCCCTGGAGCTAAACATATCTTTTGAAGTGTAAGACAGAAAGGAAAACCCTAAAGAGTTTGGAATAATAACCCGCAACATTTCTCTAAAGCTCTGCAGTGCAAATGAAGAAACAGAAAGTTAAAATTTCAGCTCTGAAATCTAGGGCACATGAAACCCCAGGATAAAGTACATCAGAAATCCTCACATCCACAAATCTCAAGAGGACAGAGGATACTAGGAATCCTACAGAAAAACCCTAGGCATTTTCCCTCATATAAGCTGAAGAATTTCGCAAGAACCCCATTTTATGAAGGACCACAACTCTGCAGGGACAAGTCTTGCTGGCATTGCTGTGTTGGTGGAGACAACAGAAGAGCAAGGGGGTGAAATTAAAGTCTCAAACACAGCTGATGCTCTTCTTTGAAAGCTGTAACACTGTCAAGTCATACATTAGTAAAACTGTATAAACCAACCCACAAGAGAGTTCTTCTGCAGCTATGGATTTAGCAACTCCTCAGTAGAATAAATTATAGGTTAGACACAAGCCTTTTTGCTGATCCTGTATTTTTATAAGGATATCTTGCTATTATCTCTGTCAGAGATTTTCTTCACTATTAAAGCAAACATCGAATAGGCTTTAGACAGGAGTCATTTGAGACAGTTTGAGGGGTAAAGTTCACTCTTAAAGATCCAAATCTGACTGATGTGTCCCTTTTTCTCTATCATGTGGAAGTGTTAATTGGTGTAAAAGCAGAGGAACCAAACACAAGCAATGGAGTATTTGCTATGGGAGAGGCAGTTACGTTGTTTCCTTAAATTCAGAGGTATCATCAATTCTATACACAGCAACATAAAAAATGGACCAGTGTTTTCAAATCACACAACAATATTTTAAAACTTCATCTACTAACTCAGACAAAGTAGGGAGAGCCTTCACAAAGTACTTCTGAAGAAATCAGCAACTCAAGTTGATAATGAGGCCCCTTTCTATATGTGATGAATTTAAAAAGTTCAAACTCGGGAAAAGATGTAAATGTAAAAAGCATTAAAAAAACATGAGAACAATAGATTTTATTTTATTTTTTAGACTGCAGTAACAGAGAGACAAACCAAGGTGATGTTGCCTGGAAACACATTACAGGTGACAGCCTGACATCTTGATCTTAAGACATGGTGAGGCCTGGCAGTCACTCACTTTCTGCTCTAGTTGGTAATAGGCAACAACACTTGAAGGCCATTACGCGGTGGACTGGAGTGTGGGGGCACAACAAATTTTTCCCTTACACACAAAGTAGTCCTCTGTTAAGTAACAGGTGTAAAAAGGCCTTCCCTTTGAAAGGAAAACTAGGGAAAAAAACCCAGAAATGAAGACCAGTGTACAATACCCATTGAGATGTTTATATCTTGTCTAAGTTCAAGAACTACATACATCCCATAGGCATATTGAAATTATCACCTATCTTGTGTTTATCTTTTTTTAATGTATTTCAACACTCCAGCATCCATTTGCAGGCACATCAACTCAAACATTAACCAAACTCAACATTTTCAGTAACAACCATTTTTATCTGTGTGTAGCTCAACAAACCTTTGAATCACAGATATTGCTCTATTTCTCACTCCCTACAGAAAGAACAGAGCTCCACTATAAGGATTTTTCCACTGCTATTAGGATCTTGCAATAACATTTAGTGGCAAGAAAAGGCCTTGCAATGAAAAGCATAGGGGCTTTTGGAGATCAAATATCGACAGAATTATGCAATTTACTGTCTATCAGATAAGGAGATTTAATTAAGAGGCTTTGCCATTACAATTAAGTATCCGTTTTCATATAATAATCACAGCAAAACTAGAACACACATCTTTAGGTATGGTTATTACCTCAGCATTAGCTTGCTCTGCCTGCAAGTGCTTACACTCATCTTTCAGTTTTTCAGATTCTCTTTCACGTTCCAGAGTCATTCTATCCATCAGGGTCTGAACTTGGACCAGCTCCTTTTTCAGGACAGCCACATCTTCCACACCAGGCCTTTGCAGCTGAAAAGTTGAATAGCAGGGAGCAACATCATGTTGGCAGACATGCTTCCAGTGTCAATGTCATTTCTAAAAATCTATGAAATCATCACTTTATAGACAAGGTAACATATACAGTATTGCAGCTAAGGTAATTAAAAAAAAAAAGAGATAAAGACACCCACTCCCTCCTAAAAAAACCCCCAAAACCTCAGGGAAGTACTTAATCATTCCCAAAGGAAACAGGATTTAAGGGTTAGTTTTCAGGTTTTGCCTTCTAAACTTTGAACTTGTTGATTTATTTCAACTAAATGTGTCAAGTGGGAAAATGTTCCAAAGATTAAATGTCTGTAATTTTTATGTATGTAGATGGCTAGATACAGGATACTGCCCACCTTCAAGAACTATTTCAGAAAATCACAAGAACAGACAAAACAAAAGAGCAGCTGAAGGAAATGTCTTGAAGATACTCTCAGATATGCCTCATACCAAACCCACAGGTAAAATCTGTTGCTAATCACATCTAAAGCACCATAACATCCCTCAAAATAAAATGCTATGGAGGCAAAGGAGAGGGAAGGCAACCATGAGTATTAAGAATGTAGAGAAAAGGAGAGCTGGCATCTCTGGAAGAGAAAAGGTACAGGAAAAGGTTAAGAATGCAGAAGGAAAAGAGAAGACAAGATAGAACTGAACAGAGAGGAATGAATAGATCCAGCACCTGGGCAGGGCCAGGAGGCCCTTCAGGGCAGTCAGCTACAGGGAAGAAGGGGAATAAACAAGTCCTACTTTCGTTCAGCGTCTAAGCAGTAGCTGAGTGAGAGAAACTACGAACTTCCTTCCACTACTGCTTTACAAGTGGCCCAACCTGCTGAGTTAATGCGATTGCTCCCTGGAGCCATGGCTGAATATAAAAGTCATCAGTAGCCAAAATCCTAGAATACACACACATTGGTATTGTCAGCCAACCACAAGAGGGACAAGATTAACATAGGCATGATGATGACAGTGGCCAGCGTTTCAGCCACCATGTCACAGAACACCTGAGTACTTCTTACAAATGCAGCTGTCCAGGAAAAGTAGGAACATAATACCTCATTGAAAAAGGGTAATCTAAAGAGAGCTGTGGAAGTCAGCAATAACATGCTCCAAGTACAGGTCTGCACAGCACATCTATGTGTGTAACACCCTGCAAAAATGCTAAAGGGTGTACATTTTAATATGTAAGTCAGGAACAACACATAGTTCATCACTAGAAAAACACTGAAAATATAGATCACTGAAACAGATCAGAAACAATGGTGGTCTGAACTTTTTCAGCCCACAAGCAGTTGTCCCAAAGTACAACAGAGCTTGATTGCTTTAAAACTGTGTCTGCAAGCATATACATATATCTTGACTTGAAAATAAGAAAAACATTAACGTGACGTGAATACCAGCTCTGTCTTTAAGTCTTCCACTGTACTTCTCTCTTTCTGCAGTTCTTGTCTCAGGTTCGTCACTTTCTGTTCTGCACCTTCCCGAAGGCTGATTTCTTCATCATACTTTGATTTAAGATCTAGTAAAAAGGAAGTTGAATAAATGATCTCTTCCACAAGTTACACAAGAAGGAGAGAATCAAATCTCATATTAATATACTTACCCACAATTTCAGTGGCCAGTTGTGCTGCTTTTTGCTCAAATAAGTCTTTCATTTGCTTAATGTTAAAATTTTCTACTTGGATCTCTTCTAGTTGCCGTTCTAATGATTCTATTTCCATAAAAAGAACAGTATTATTTTCTGGAAGAGCTAGGACAATACAGTTCCTCAGGCCCATAACTAACTAACCACAACAGGTAAGTATGTAATCCAAAATCCCTTAATTTCCCTTCATTAAAACCCAAAATCCATCTTTACTGAAGTTAAACATCTACAAGTATGATGCCAGACCTGTCACTAGTTGAGTGCTCCGCAGGATTAAGTACATACTGCCTTTCATTGGTCACAAATAGCCCTGTAATATGCTGCTGAATTCCAAGCCCCAAACTGTGATTAAAAGCTTTAAACAGTCAAATACTTGATGTACATATAGGGAAAATTTTATTTGATGAGCGCCTCATGGAGAAAAATGTAAAGCAAAATTTATTGGTCTGCACAATAAAAAATTGTTTTCTCTGGTAGTGATGAGAAAGAAAAACACTAAATAAAACTACCCCTGACAAATGCTCCAGTTTAAATATCTAATTGCTTGAATATATAATGATTAAAAAGGTGTTCAGAATGACTCATGAGTACTTCTTTCAGAGTCAGGAGAAATCCTGTCTTGCTTCTACAAGTTTGAAACCCTGAGCCTGTGGAACATTTCCCCAGACTACTGCTTAAGATAGATAGCTCTTGATAGCTCTTACAATGAAATTTTTTTCCCAGTAGTTGTACCATTACAGCCTTCTAGCTCTAATTTACCAAAAAGTGCTAATTTACCTAAAAGCTACACCAAAAGCAATTCCAAAACAGTGCAGAAATTAATATAATAAAATGTTAGCCACCTGCAGATGTAGCTGTTGTCAATCCATCAGACTTAGAATCCTTAAGAAAACAGAACAAATGCACCATTAGACAGTAAGAATAAAAACTACTACTTCCAAGGTTCATCCAATTTTTAGAAAAGACAGGGAAATAAAGAATTCTGTGCTCAAATACCACACAGCAGTGTAAAAATACCTAATTTAAAACAGTTTTATCTGGAAGACTGTAAAAGGCCAAGATGACTTTTCATTTCATACATTGCTACACTATTAAGGTTTCCACTAGCAAGACTCCAGTAACAATGCCCTCCCCCTCCCTTCCTCGATATAGAACTCTTCCCTAAAAACAGGTTATAGACTTCATTAAGTACATTCTGAGAAAGCATTCTGGCAGAAAGTAATTTCTGGAGTTTGTAACTATCCAGTATCTAAGTAGCTGATAGTAATAAAAGAAGTGAGAGTTTCCTTTGGGGCAAAACAGACCACAGTTTGCCTTGCCTTGTTTATTGAGCTCATCTGGATACCTATGAAATCCCACTGCTGTTTTCCAAAAGTTCTTACAAGAAACACTCCATCATCCTTTCTCATAAACAATGAAACACTATATTCAATTTATTTTATTTAATAAACTGAGTTCTGAATAACCTAACAAAAGGTCTGAACTGAACTTGTAGTGAGTAGTATGGAAGAATCATTACTTATTCTGACTTTGTTTTTTATATTTATATTTATATACACAGTTACATTGTGGAGCAATAACTAGCTCTGTTTTCAAGAACATGCCAGTATTTAAATTACAGAACTAACTAAATCAGGCCACGTGCCTTACAAAAAAGGTATTAATCTTCAATGTCAATGCTGACGATAAACCTGCTTCAAGTATTTTAAAGCAATTACTTGCTGCCGCTGCCCCTGCAATTTCTCTAGTTCTTTCTTCAGCTCTTCTGAATACCATCTCTCCTCCTAGGGGGGGAAATAACAACGAAAACAAAAAAAAAAAGAAGATAGGGAGAGAGAACTATAAATTTGGTTGCTTAAGACAGTGGAACACTTTGCAATTTGAAACAAAGAGCCAAGTGCAAGTAAAATACATTTCCAACCTTCAGCGAAGCTTGCAAGTCTTGGACTTCTTGTCGGAGCAGTGATACTTCATCTCTGAATAAATATACCCACAGAGTAGAAAAAATAAATACACAGTGATTATATTTTGTCAATTACATACAGGTTATAATGAGTGTTAAGTAACTGGACTGATAGTCACATACTACATAAATATACATAAATAGTTATTTTTAGATTTTTTGAAACTTGGCACAAACCAGATTAATACCACTTTGCATATCACTTGAAAAATGCCAAACATATTAATTGGATAAGTAAAGAAATAGATATGAAAAAGGTTTCATGAAAACAGAATGTAAATCTGCATCAGCTTAACCACATGAGTTCAGAGTAACAAAGCTGTGCATTGGAACATTTAACTGTTTTGCATGCCTTTTACAAAAGGGACAGATTTATTCTCCACTTCCCATATCATGTAAAGGAATATTGCTAAGTTACAACATGCTGCCTTATTCCTTGTAAAATATGCAGTTAGATAATTTTTCATCCACAGAGCAATTTGGTATGCCCCACAGACACATTCCCTTAATGGTCTGAATATTTAAAGCCTTAGAATTTTAAATTCTCAAATTTCATACTCAAGCCTCCAGCCATGCAAGAACACAAGATCCAAGGCTACAACTGTTACTAACTGATTGACACAGAACCCTTCAAAATCACAAGTCTCCTTACAGAATTGCACAACTCTACATACACAGAATGTTGCATTACTGGAGATACAGCCACTCCAAATCTCAAATATAAGGGTCATTAAAATAATTAAAAAATACTTTCTTATTGTATGCACAGGGGCAACATTGAGGAGTACACAGAATATGTGTGTGGATGTCAATGCCAACAATTCTCTCAGTTTTACGCCATACAATTTTATTGCTGCTGTGCTGCATTACCCTGCCCTCCACAGATATTCTTTTAAGTTATCTCGTACTTAGGAGGAAAGAAATACCAAAACACCAATGCAAGCTATTCTTCAGCTGAACTGGTAACAAACTGATTTAACCTACACTAGCGCATTAACCACAGGTCAGGATCAAATAGCAAGTGAAACACATGCACTTGAACCAGTGGAGCAAAAACTCCAAGCAGACCTATTTTAATGACAAAACAAACATAGGATATTGGGAGATTTATTTTTTTCCATAGGAGAATTTTGTTATGTACACATTATTCTTCCAGTGTGATACATTCACTGGAGGTTTGCAAATACAACTTTACTGAGGCAGGTGTAGCTGTAATCCAAAACTCATATACTGGTGGTGGATGGAGAAGAGCGAGACGTTTTCTCACCATTAAGTGAAACAGCTAATATACGTATCTAAGATTAAAAACAGTATCTCAGGCAGGTGAAACAGTTAACTGTATTGAAATTGGGCTGAACATATACCAGACCTGCAATACCACAGCACTTAAAGACACTCTGGTCTTTGGAGTAGATTAAAGGGTTTGAGTTGTATAAAACTAATTTGTAGTAGAGGGGAAGGAGGAGAGGAGGAGAATGGGAAGAAAGAGTTTGTAATGTAAGGACCCTTCCACAGTAGTTGCCTTGATATCCCCCACAAAATTTTACTTGACAGTTTTAAGATGAAACCTAAATTCAGTTTAACTGACCAGTGGAAAATTAATGGGGGGTAATTAGTGTAAGGGATCACTTTAAACACTCTAAGTTTGCTTTTCTTCCTGTCATCCAAATCCTCACCAAACTTCCTTTTCTGCTAGAGCTGTTAGAATCCCTTTCTCCTCTCAGCACATCTAAGACTACCATCTGGCAAACCCTTACTACCTTTTCCTTAAGTTCCACTCTGTTCCCCACTTGTAGTGCCAGTACCTCCATCCTAGGACTGAGTACTGATGGCCTTGCTGAATTGCACTGGAGGGAGTTACATGATCTGCTCTCAGCACTTAATCATAGTGGTTTATTGGTCAGTGGGAGGAGGGGGACACTATATAATTAATAGAACCTAACTTTCCCTATTGACTAAATAAGGAATTTCACCTCCCAATCTTGGTCCTGTGAACTACATGTAAGCTTCAACCCTTGAGAGCTAATGGAGTGGCTGCCTGCTGCAGGGTGCAATATTTCTTTAATATGGAATTCCAAGTCTTGGAAAAACATTTTTATGTTGAATGAAAGTTTTCTCAAGCAAGCATGCAACTGAGAAGCATTAAAAAAATGCCACACTAATAGGAAAATACAGCTCATGTGTTATACAATGGCTCTCACCAGATTCCCTTCACTCCATTAAAACTCCCTGACCTTGTCCACTTTTTCAATTATGTGAGAGAAAACAAAACCACTTGTCCTCAAACCATCAAGAGCCAGGAAAAAAAAATTCACCAGCCAACATCTGGTTGACATTGGAAACTTGCAGGCATAAAAATGAGTATTTCATAAACTATATAAACAATATAGTTATGACTAATAATTCCCCCATGTGAATGCTACTATCCTACACCTCAGGTCAAAATTGTTTTCTTCCAAAAAGAGTTAAACTGGACAAAGATGAAATATTCATTCTTGAATAAATGTGCACATCCAACATCCAGTATGACTCCACTAGTACACTACCACTTTATCATATACGAAGTCCTAATTTTGATTTCTTTTGTTGCAGCAGCTGACAGAGAAGGCAGCAACCCACAAGGAAGGAGCCATCCATGCATGAAGACAAGATCTCTGCTAATGCTGGCTCCTCCTGGCTTGCTAGCTCAGCATAGTAGTGGGGAGATACAGATCTGCATTTGGGTAACAACTGATATATGTTACTTTCCACACTCTTTTTATCAGCAAAGGACCACCCTCTCTTGAGTTAGTTACATAAATATAGGTATTTCTTTCAATGTAATTATTTATCATTTTATGTCACATTTCTGCTAGTGGCAAAACATTTAAACTGTTTACTTCCCAGCATCAACGGGAGCCACAGGGTCGTGGGGTGTGCTGCTCACTCTGACTCTCCTGTGTACAAACTGAGAGGCTGGGGGAGTGTGACAAAACAGCACCATGGACTGTTATTTACAACAGTGGAAAACAAGCACCAAACAGAAAAAGAACTAACAGGAAGCAAATGCAAACCTATGTAAATTTTATCCCCAACCAACACAGGCTGACTACTCAGTAAAACATTTCTAGAGAACATTTAATTTTATCAGTTCCTGCCACATATCACTGCTCTCAATAATAAAACAACCTGCTATACTTCCCAGGGATGTCTTTAACCATACAGTTCTGACCAAACAATTAAATAAAATATATTAGAGAACATATCTGAAGATCAGCATGGAGTTTCTGAAACACAGAAGGAGAATTAGTGGCACAGAAACTTCTTAGATTTGCAATAACTAGGTAATAAGGGAACTTATTTAAGCAAATACTGATGTTTTAATTACCCAGTAAGTATCCTAACAACCCAGGGACAAAATCAGGTTTCTTCTGTATCTTTAGGGTTGTCCTTCCCCACCCTCAAATGATCATATTTCAGCTCTGTGTCAGAAATTAGAAGGAAGCTGCATTTTTTCTGCCACATTTGTAAAAATCATTCTGATCTGTAATAATGCATTATCAACTGCATCAGAAACAGGTGACTTAATTTACAATAAACATGTGTACCTGATTTTCATTTATTATCAGATCAGTAAGTTTCAGGATGCTTTTTAATTCTAGTTGGATGTAGGACATGAAAATTTAAATACTTGACTACATAAGTAAGTGTTCAAATTAACAGTCTTCAGTGTAATTAGAAGCAGCTCAACACTGATACAAAAGCACACACGCAAATGACCACTGTTTCACCTTTCTGGTGACAGATGACCTTCCCCTCCATGAGTTGAATCAATGCCCGAATTATGAACTGCTTCATAGTGCTTGAACAGCTCCTCAGCTGATCCATGAGACTTCATACAGAGAGGACAAATAAAGCCCTATTACAAAAATGAAAAGAAAAACAACCAAACAAAAAAATACGTGAGACACCATTCTTTTCCAACTTACTTTTACACAATTGTAAATTTTGTTTGCACATCTAAAAAGTAGTATATGCAATTGTTAAGATTCATACTAAATCTTTCATGTTTTGATAACAGTTTTGGCCACTAAGAAGTTAGAAAATGTCTACAAAAGTCATATTCCACTATTCAGCGAGAGGTTTTTTTTCCTAACAGCATTACATACTAGCACTAAAACCTTTATTTAGAAAAATAAGAAGTCATTTCAGAAGGACTGCTCTGCAATTTCTTCTCCCCCAACTAAACAATTTTCCATACAACTTTTTACAAAATCACATTCTTCTTCCAAAGAGAAGGTAGCATTTGGAGTCTGGCCTCTAAAAAGGAGACATAAAAACCTAGTGTAAATCAGTTATTCATACACCTCTTACCACCATATTGAAGCCACTGATTTAATAGGGGCCAGAAGACTGACAACCACTTTTTACCTTGTATATTAGTAAATGCAATTCAAATACCACCTCTAGAAAATCAAATTTTCTACAGCCTTAAGAATGAGAAATCATCCATTTTCCTTCCAACATATATACTGCAAGCTTACCAGAGTGGAAATTTAGCAGACTGATGCTCTTGTTCTACCCAGTAGCCCACAGACAAATGAAAACAGTATGTGTTATGTACCTCTTTATGTATTTCTAAACATTTGAGGAGTGTCCAAGCTCCCACTTATTAGAAGTACCATCCACCTCATTTTTTTACAACTTAATACATCTGGTGTTGACTGCTGGACTTTACCTATGTTCCTCACTCTCTTGGTTATCATGCCAACACTGAGTTCAATTCCCATTTGCACTTCAGCCCATGCACAACACGGTAGCAAAACTGAGAGGCTTCAGAGTGAGAGGAAAAAATTCAGTCTCGTATTAAAGGCTCCCTGTAATTCCAAACTGTCCAAAGAAAACCTCATGTGTGTTCCCTGTTTCTTTGATTTTAAGCCCCCCTGTTTCTTTAATTAATTTCAAATATGTGTTTGTATATTTATACATTTTCCTTAAGTCATTTATGCCATTATGAATTGTAGTGCACTCCAACACTAAACAAAGGCTCTACAGTATCCAAGACAAGACTACCCCTGTGGGAATATCACACTTCTCTTAACCTAGGCTCCCATACAAATTGATGAAGGATATATGAAGTGTTTTGATGCTCCTTTTCTACTCTTAACTTTGTATTTCAATGTAAATAGACAAGTCACAAAACTTTAAATATTAGCACAAAGTGAACATACAGACTGCATATGTTAATAACCCAAACAACGCTCATTTTTTTTAACTTGACATTCACAGTGTTTTGCTTCACTAGTTACTAAGATCTCAACAACCAAACACTTACATGGATTTCATCCCAGAAAACTATCATGTTCAGCTACTCAGATGTGGATGGAGCTCTGAACAGGGCCTTCATAACTGCTATTATTTATGTAGTGTTTCCAAAATTAATTACTAAATACAGTTTCTTGTCAATCATACTGAAGACTGACTCTGGCACAGCTAGACCAAACAAAACAGAATGCTTCTTTCTAAGCAGACAACAGGCATTTACCCTTAACAACTATTTATTTATTTGTAGAGTTGATCAGTCCAGTTTCACTCCACATTAAACCAAGATAACTCATATAGAGATATATGTGCCAAAATGGCTACAGAAAATAGGCCCCCAGCAATGTTTATGTAATACAATTACCATAAATGCCAGTGACAGTCACTCTGAGTGAAAGAACCAGAGGGAGTTTCCTGGCATACAGCAATGACAACGAACCATAGGAGGGATCACAAAATAAGGGATTGAGGTTTTTTTCCTAGGTGAGAGTCAGAAAGCAATCAGTCTCATAAAATGACAGTGCAGCAGCACCCTTTGGGGATGGAACACTACCAAGCAGTCCTCAGTGTTGTGTTTAGTTTCCCAGTGATGTGAAGGTCTGCTGTTCACAGAGAAAAAGCATATTTTCCTCATAGCACCAGCAAGCATATTTAGAAAGAACAAGTATAAAAAATTGCTCTGGCCTCTCCTTCTTTTTGCCCTTTATTTCTTTTCATTTTAACAGCAAAATCTTGTTTCTTTACTTGGGGCCTTTTTTTTTTTGTGGTTTTGTTGTGGTTGGGATTTATTCTGTGGAAAAAGGAGCCCTAGAGAAGAGGAACGAATAGATTACATGTACAATCAGCCCAAGGGGACAGCAATCATTTGTCTCGATTCTTAGGCAAAGCCAGCCAAGATTTCCCAGCCAAGCAGGCAAATCTGAAGGCAAGGTCCACAAGGATGAGGAGCCAGTGGCAGAGCAGAGCTCTGGGAACACGCCACAGCTGTGAGCCTGCAGGGTGGATGAGAGCTCTGGGCAGGCAGGCGTGCTCTCATCGGCAGAGCAGGGAAGCGCTGACAAAGCCCGCTGCTCTTGATGGCAGAAGCTGCCTCCTCTCACACAAGCAGGGATAGAGAGTGCATCACCCACCAGCCCCTGCCTCTCCACCAGCACTGCTGTGACGGTGGCTGGCCTCAGCTGTTGGGAGTCAGCACTGGGTTATAGCTCTCACAAGCACCCTTAATCTAATGCAGCTTTTTCTAAAGGCCTAACATACAAACTTTAACAGAGTAGGGTGTCACCCTTCAGCAACAGGACATGCTTCCCATGGAAGATCTCATCCTTCCTGTGCAGAGATGGAGTGGACAGGAACACCAGTTCCTACAGATGCAGGAACCACTGCTCACACATCAGAGCCTTAAACTGCAACCCAGGACTCAGCTGCATCTCGTAGGCTGATAATAATCAATGTCATCTCTGATGACAGCAGTACTAATCAAGTGCTCTTTGGAGTAAGAAAATCAGTATCATCAGGATCTTCCTGGGCACCAGGCAGTATCAGGCAGTAGTGTAATGATTCCTTGGTCCTGCAACTATCAGCATCATGTAACAATCTTCTTTGGAAAATGGGGTTGGTGGGTCACTCATTTCATCTCTTAAGAAAAACAAAACTTAAATACAGACATAAAAATATCTCTCGGTATCACCTTTAGATAAACTTTGCAAATATGTGCAAAAGCATATTTTTACTATTTTTAAAGACTGTCTAAGAAGGAAGAGGGGAAGAAACCTGATTGTTCAAGATGCTTAAACTTTGTGAACATTTCTGTCAGTTTACAGTAATTTATATCAAGTGCAATGTATTCCTACATTGTGACCCCTCCTGTTCTGGATGAAGAGGATATTGTGCAGCTACAACCATGAGATGTAATACTGGTCATCACAGCTTGCAGGAGAGGGGGTGAGGCATCCTATCTAGTAAGTCTGCCCAAGGATCCCTTAACAGACTCTTTTACAGAGGAAGCAAGTATCTCAGCAATGTACCTTGTATTTTGGTAGGTTTCCTTTTAACATGCTCTTAGGAACTACTTTGCATAAAAGACAGCCACGGAGAAGTAAAAAGCATTTCATACTCTTCATTTAGTAAGGGCAAAGACATCACTTACAACCCCTTCAGAGCTGCACAATAACTCATAACTCCCTAACTGATGTTTCTAGTTGGGTTTTATCTTTCACTTTACACATGGAGAAAAGAGTCTAAAAGAAATTAAACAATGATTACTTGGGTTTTATTTTTAAAGAGACAATCTTTTCACCAGGAAATGACAACTTACTGAACTCAGAGATTTTTGCAGACGCCTGTCAGTTAACAGAAAACAAAAATAAAACCACATGCACTAGTTTTTATCAGAAAAGAGTTCTTGAGATCACCACAGAATTTCTGAGGCACTATAGAGCAAGAACAGTAAAGGCATTCAACCCAAACCCCATATATGTGCTCAAATAAGCAAGCACAAGTCAGCACATAACTTAAAGCTCAAAATAGCCCCTAGCCTAGTAGTCAAGGCATTCCAATGAGAATGAGTGAGACACTAAACTGCAAATCCCAATTTTGTGATCCCCAGGGAAATATTTCTCGTTCAGGTGGATGCCTATGAACCATACCCAGCATCAAGCACCCCCACAGCACCATGCTGTTTGTAGTGGGACAGGCCTTCCTCAGTGCAACGACCCCAAAACACACTCAGAGCAGAACAGAAATTCCTATGCACAAGTTTTGTAGGAAAGTAACTTGTTTCAGCTTGAGTTATAATGCAAAATTTCACCATATATCTCAGACACTGTGGAAGCACCAGAAGCTTTTTTTACCTGCCTTTCTCAAAACAGACTCACAATCAACCTCAAAGAAGAAAAAAGCTACCTTTTCCCTCTAATAGTTAAGATTTACTTTCAAGCCTGATAAAATTAAGCTTCTCAGTGCTCCATTTCCTTAAAGGCATATGAGGTAAATTATTTCTTTCAGGAAACATTAATATTCATATGAATCATTAAGACAGCATTCTTTGGGAAGTGTGCCAGGATGCTAAAAGTAACACCAGAGAGGAAACAGAATCTAGTGGGGCTAGGGTTTTTTGGGTGGTTTGGTTGGTTGGTTTTTTTATTGTACCAACATAATTTACAGGGCTATTAACTATTGGAAGAACTTTGACCTACCACATTGAATCACACTGCCCAGCAAAAGCAGGGGCATGGACCCACAGGCAGCCAAGTACACAAGCAGATCAACTGCAGGGTATGCTACTTTAAAATAGACTATTTTAAAACCAGTTCATAAATCATTTATGTAACAGAAAAGTTAATGCATAGGACTGAATGGATTCTGGGTTTCTGTCTTCTCCTTATACTACTCTGTAGGACTAGGGGTGGTGGGGTTGGCTGTGTATAAAAGTATTCTTTAAAATTTCACCCTTTTCAGAACATCGTCTTACTTTTAATTTTTTTTTCATTAGGATGAAAGCTCCCAACTGAGGTTTAAAAAAATAACCATTTACATGTAGATGTCTGCTTCCCAATCACTACTAATGCAGAGCTGTTCAACACAGCTAATGGAGTAAGGAACTAGTCATCTGACTTAACAAATGTGTACACCCTTGACTGGGTCAGTATAGCAGCTCCCAGGGCTTCATCATCAGTAACTGGAGCCTGAGACACCTACATATAGATGCACGCCAAGTGCTATTCTTTTACTCGGAGCTTTAATAAAACGGTCTTTGTAAAGCTAATATGAAATCTTGCCTTAAATAATTAATGAGTGAAAGCACAGATTACTTTTCTCAAAGTTCCTTTTTCATAAATTAAAACTGGAGTATTGTGGCAGAAAAACAACACCCCTTGAAGGACAGTCCCATGGGCAAAAGAGTTTTTACAGGATGGAATTCAGATGTGCTCATGTCATTGGAATCCAATAAATAAAGTACCCTGTTTAAGTTTTAAAGTCACAGCCATAACCACTCAGCTCTTAGTATTTTCTTGCAATGTCTGCTGACAGTGTAGTCAATCCCATTTTAATACTGCACAGAGTTGAACAAGTGGTCCCATTTAGGCTGCTATGATTGCTGCTGATCTACAGCTCTGTAGAGAGCCATACAGCACAAATAGCATGCACAGAGCTTGATTTATTAATACAAGCAGCTTCTGCAACATCTCGAATTTTTATGGTAGCAATTATGTCATAAGTCAAGCTTAAAGAACCAGGGATCTTCACCGTTTTCCACTGAGAAGTCAATTTTATCCCACAAATGCTCTTCTTGGAAAATATTTAAGTACTGTGGTTAACAAAAAAAACAAACACCCAACCCACTTCCAAACGCCACACCACAGAATTTCAGTGTAATTGATACTTTTAGTATATGGAAAACATTCATGACTATTCAACCATATACATCCTATAGGACAGCTTAGCCTAAATGAGGATGCACTTTAGCATGCGTGGCACTCACATGACCAGTCTGTAGGTTTAAATACATTTGAGTAATTAAGTTTCACCATTGACCTTCCAGAAATACCAGGCCAGCGCTCAAGGCTGCAACCTGTCTCCAGTGAGCTGCATGAACAAAAGCCAACAAACCCAGAGCTATAATACCTTCCAGCTATGACCTATGTTTGCCCATCTCTCTGATTCCACTTACATTAGCAACTCACATGCACAGTATTGATCCAATAAGCTGCATGCTCTGAATAAAGTCCAGCAGTTTTAAAAATCTGAAATTAAGCTCACCATTCATATTCTTCCTCCCCAGTCTTCCCCAATACAAGATACTATTAAAATGCTGGTGAAGATGTGCAAGTCTAAGCTAAAATTCAGATATTCTTCAGTTACACAGTGATTTATTTAAAGGCTGAAAGATTTTACATGACAGAAGGTTAGAAACTCTATACACTTAGGGCCAGAGGGCAGAAACATACTGAGATTTCAGATCTAAAAGATGTATCAAGCAGTTCCTAGATTTTACTTCCTAAATATGTATCAAAGCAATTGACTGAATCTTCAGGAAGTTCTTAGAGGCAGATTAAACTGTCTGCCTAGACAGCAAGGGCAAGACCACTTTTCAGAACTTCTTTCAGAAGGCTTACATATCGATTTTAAAAAAATTAAGGGATATTTTAAGTCAAAGAATATTTTTTCTTTACATGTTGCTAAAAGGACAATTGACATTTTTTCATGTCTTTCACCAGAAAAAGCCCTTTTCTCTGTTAACATAAACAGTAAGATGACAGCAGCTTCCTCAGATAATATCTCTATTTAATCATTAGATAAGTAGGTAAAAATGTCTTGCAGCCCATTTCAATTTTACAAGTAAGTATTTACATTTCTGGACAAAGAGAACACAGGTGTATTGGTACAGTTTATTTTATACCAGATTGCAGAATCGATGTATTCCTGGAAAAGAAGCTGGATTCCTCCTGAGAAGAACAGAACCATCATAATTTCTAGTTCAGCTCTCTTCTGGTTTTATTGCTATTCATATTCAGCTCTGTCACAACCTACAAGGCTACATTTTTTCACGAATGAGAAACTGTAATCCAGTGCATTCTCCATTTCTTAAAGAAAAGTCACATCACATGGCCAAGTCATATCAAATCAGTATCTCTAATTCTTCATTCTCTTAATATTCTTCAGATGTTGCAGGAAGTTAATGTACTGATGTTGGTCAATCAATGATTTTTGTTCCTGTGGAAAGCAGTCAAGTAGTGTTGAGGTGAAAACAGCCTGCACAATCTAATTTGAGAAGCAACTGAAAAAAGATAAAATATCAGCATTAAAGCATTGACATGATGTTCAGTGCAAAGACAGTTTGCAACATTCCAAGGGCATCCACAGAAACAGAAGATTCAATCAACTGCATCTACAATACAAAAAAAGTAGGGGAAAAGGCTATAAAGAATGAGGTCTTTTTAAAGACAGACATAAAAAATGCCACATTTTTGCACAACTAGTATGCTAATTTAAACTCAGCAATTCTGCTGTGAAAAGCCTATTCAGAAAACATCAGGGTCATATCTTGCTTGTATTAGGCAAGAAATACATACTTATTACACAGCTGGAAAGTTATGAAGACTATCCAAAAGAACTATTTAAAATTCCCTTAGATTTAGCCTGGTGGTAGATAAGAAAACAGATATGAACAGCTGGTATATTCTAAACACTGCAGTTACCATACAGTGGTTATTTTGAAAGCCTCATATAAAAGCAGGACAGGAAGGCTCAAACTATGCCTGTGTAACTGACTCACTGTGTAGATGCCCTGAACATCCAACTGAGACTTTCAGAAAATGCTGGACAGATTTGGAAATGTATCATTCCTTTAGGAAAAAGAAAACAAAACAGAAGCCACTACACAACTTTTGTTAGTGGCACCACTGTATACTTCAAAGTTGGGGAACAATGTTTGGGAACTTGGTGATGCGTGTGACTTTTATACAGCATTTGTTTGTTTGAGTTGACTATACACGGACAGACACTTGCCAACATTTTTGATGGCTGTTCCTGCAGCTGAATAAGCCTTTTGTCTTTCAAAGTAAGGCTTCATTAATGCTTGATGGGCACGGAAAAGTACTAAACTGACATTTTCACCAGTTATGTTTCAATCCTTAGTTTGAAAAATGAGGGCTGCACAGAGAGCACATGACCATAAATCAGGATGTAGGTAAGTAGCAAGAAACCTTTCCTACAACAGGACACTGCAGGTGTGAATGTCTGTGACTGAAAAACAAGACCAGCTCTCACTGCATGGAGGACAGAGAGGAAGGAAGGGCAAGAAGAGGGGCAAACGACCAGACTTAATAAAATTTTCATCAGCAGGGAGGGTGTATCAGTGGAAGACAGGTCAGGTAAGAAACTATAACAAAAAATTTAAAGTAAAGTAGTAATGCTTTTGTTAACCAAGTAACAATTTTTCAGGTCTCACAGTGTGACCAAACACTGGCTTGCAACATGTCCTACCTCCTTGCTTAAGGAGAATGCACTGGCAGAAAAACTGAATTCACAAGCCTCTTCAGCACTGTTTCCAACAAAATGTATTTGAACTTTTCCCAGTAGTACCCACAAGCAATAAAGCTAAACAGCAGTTTCAATAAGCCAAACCCAGCAATGCTTCAAGTCTGCTACATAAGATGACATTGACAGTGTTATAGCATTGTTATAATGCTGTCCCACTTCTCCAGGGACATCCCCTTGTCGCAGGGGAGAAGCTTGCGTGGCCTCATGAGGTTGAGAGCTATGCTGGAGGTGGTTTGTGCCGCCGGTAGGGTCTCCCATGCCAGACAGGTCTCAGCTGAAGGGTCAGACAAAGTGTGTCCATGGGCAGGATGGGCTCACTAGCCGTCTGGCAACCATCCTAGGAGAAGGACAACTCTAACCCCAAACTCGGGCAGATGGAGCTCGTTTAGCCCTGTAAGGCCATCCATCTAAGAGAAGGATACTCTAAACAAACCTACATCCTGAGGTATTCGCTGTCACCGTCCAAGCTCGCTAGGCCGTGGCAGATGAACCTTAGGAGTAAAGGGTGGGGCCACTTCTGTGCACGCTGTGCCTCACCTAAAAAATCCATTGCGCAGGCTTGAAGGGTTCACCCACATTGCAAAGCCCTGTAGCGACAGGTGAGGGTCGAAAACAGCAGGTGATAGGAAGTAGCTGGAAGTCGCAGACCCAACCCTGCATGCAGGCGGTTCAGGATATGGGTCATTAGAGGCTTGACCCCGGAGATGACAGTCTCTTGCGGCAGCATCCTGAATGACCAAGCAGCCTTTTCTAAGGACAGCACTGCTTGCTCCACACGGAGAGGGGCCTAGCAAAGGTGGCCTAAACATAGCTCATCTTCACACCCGGTTGGATAACTGCGGCCAACTGGCATCTTCCATGCGGTCAAACAAAAACAAAGAGATTTCAAAGGCATACATCTGCCTGCAAAGGTGTGCTCAAACTAACACTCGCATGTTGGAACATCAGAACCATGCTTGATACTGGGGATAGTGGACGTCCTGAGCGTCATTCTGCTCTACTTGCCCACGAACTGTCACGGCTCAACATTGACATTGCTGCTCTCAGTGAAGTTCGTCTTCATGAGGAAGGCAGCCTTAAAGAACATGGTGCTGGCTACACACTCTACTGGTCAGGCAAACCCAAAACCGAAAGACACCTTTCAGGAGTTGGCTCCATGATTAAAAACTCCATTGCCTCCAAACTTGAAAATCTGCTGACAGGTCATTCCGATCGCATTATGTCCTTACGCCTCCCTCTACACAACAAGCAATATGTTGTTCTATTTAGCATATATGCCCCAACTCTCCAAGCTCACCCAGCGGAAAAAGACAAATTCTACACAGACCTGTGCCGCCTCACCCAAAATGTTCCTGCAGATGATAAGATCATAATCCTTGGTGACTTCAACGCCAGAGTAGGTAAGAATTCCGAAGCCTGGAAAGGAGTCCTGGGCAAGCATGGTGTTGGAAACTGCAACAACAACGGACGCCTACTGCTACAGTTTTGCGCAGAACGGCAGCTCACCATCACCAACTCTATCTTTCAACAGAAAGACAGCCTGAAGACAACCTGTATGCGTCCTCGATCCAAGCACTGGCACCTCATTGACTATATCTTAGTACAACAGAGAAATGTCAGTGATGTTCGTCATACTCGAGTGATGCCGAGTGCAGAATGTCAAACAGACCATCACCTTGTGCGCTGCAAACTTAACCTCCACTTCAAGCCCAAACCTAAGAGAGGCGGCATTCCAAGGAGGAGGCTCCAAGTCAGCAATCTTCAAACAGCCACAGTGAGAGACAGCTTCCAGGGAAACCTTCAAACTAGACTAAGATAATCCCATAGATCCCTCTCCCGAAGCGCTTTGGCAACATATTAAAAGTTGCATCCTGCAGTCCTCTGAAGAGTCCCTAGGGTTCTCCTCCAAGAAAAACAAAGACTGGTTTGATGAGAACAATCAAGAGATCCAGGAATTGCTGAAGAAGAAGAGAACTGCTCACCAAGCACACCTTGCTCAGCCATCTTGCCATATAAAAAAAGCCACCTTTCATCTTGCATGCAGTAAGCTCCAACAGAAACTTCGAGACATCCAGAACAAATGGTGGCTCGACCTAGCAGAAAAGACACAACTATGCGCAGATTTGGGTGACCAAAGAGGATTCTATGAGGCCCTGAAAGCAGTGTACGGACCCACACACCAGGTTCAAAGCCCCCTACTCAGTGCAGATGGTCAACTGCTTCTAACAGATAAAACCTCCATCCTGAACTGATGGTTTGAGCACTTTCAGACTCTCTTCAGTGCCAACCGTGTAGTCCAAGGCTCAGCAATTAAACACATTACACAACAACCGGTGAAACATGAATTGGATGCAGCCCCTACTATGGGAGAGATACTCAAGGCCATACAACAGGTGAAAACTGGCAAGGCAGCTGGAGTTGATGGAATTCCACCTGAAATCTGGAAGCATGGAGGTCAAGCACTCCATGCCAAATTCCACGAGCTTGTTGTGCGTTGCTGGGAACAAGGGGAACTACCACCAGATCTCCGTGATGCAGTCATTATCACCCTGTACAAGAAGAAAGGAGAAAACTCAGACTGTTCAAATTACCGAGGCATTACTTTGCTCTCCATTGCTGGTAAAATCCTTGCAAGAATACTTCTGAACAGATTAGTACCCACTATTGCAGAAGATCTTCTACCTGAAAGCCAGTGTGGTTTCAGAGCCAATAGGAGTACCACAGACATGGTGTTTGTTCTCAGACAACTGCAAGAGAAGTGTAGGGAACAGAACAAAGGTCTCTATGTAACCTTCGTTGACCTCACCAAAGCTTTCGACACTGTGAGCAGAAAAGGCCTGTGGCAGATCTTGGAACGTTTAGGATGTCCCCCCAAGTTCCTCAAAATGATCATCCTGCTACATGAGGATCAGCGTGGACAAGTCAGATATGGCGATGCACTCTCTGAGCCCTTTCCAATAACCAATGGTGTGAAACAAGGTTGCATTCTTGCACCAACTCTATTCACAATCTTCTTCAGCATGATGCTCCAAAGAGCCACAGCAGACCTCGATGAAGATAACGGCATCTACATCCGACATCGTACCGATGGAAGCCTATTCAACCTAAGGCGATTGAAGGCCCACACCAAGACCCTGAATCACCTTGTCCGTGAGCTGCTTTTTGCTGATGATGCCGCACTCGTTGCTCACACAGAAGCAGCTCTGCAGCGCTTAACATCCTGCTTTGCAGAGGCTGCTGAGCTTTTGGGGCTGGAAGTCAGCCTAAAGAAGATGGAAGTTCTCTACCAACCTGCACCTCAAGAAGCCTTCCATCATCCTCACATCACCATAGGCAATTCAGAGCTTAAGTCAGTCCAGCAGTTCACCTATCTGGGAAGAATCATTTCCTCAGATGGTAAGATTGACAAAGAGATAGACAACAGGCTAGCAAAGGCATACAAAGCCTTCGGAAAACTCCATAAAAGAGTCTGGTCCAATAAACACCTGAAGAAAAGTACAAAGATTAGTGTCTACAGAGCTATTGTACTGTCTACTCTTTTATATGGGTCTGAATCCTGGGTCATCTACCGCCACCACCTGCGGCTTCTCGAACGCTTCCATCAGCGCTGCCTCCGTTCAATCCTAAACATCCACTGGTCTGATTACATGACCAATGTGTCTGTTCTTGAACAGGCAGTGGTCACCAGTATCGAGGCCATGATGATGAGAACGCAGCTGCGCTGGGCAGGGCACGTCTCCAGGATGGAGGATCACCACCTCCCAAAGATTGTGCTCTATGGTGAACTCGCCACCGGCTGCCACAAGAGAGGAGCCCCGAAGAAGAGATACAAGGACTCTCGGAAACAACACCTCAGCCTTGGCCATATTGACTGCCACCACTGGTCCACTCTGGCCTCCAATCGGGATTCATGGAGACACACCATTCACAACACTCCTGCTTCCTTTGAGAATGCACGAAGAGTCAGTCTTGAGGAGAAAAGACAACGCAGAATGAACCGTTCCTTGCCAATGTCACCTAGGGAGACATTCCGCTGTGCCTTTTGTGACCGGACCTGCCTATCCCGTATCGGCCTTTTTAACCACCAGCACGCTTGCAGCAAGCATGGGTAGTGCCCTTCTCAAATCTTCGTTCGCGAAGCCTAGCCATGAATGCTGTCCCAGGAATGGCAAAGATTGAATGAGGGGTGATGACAACCTGGCTGTGTTGTTGTTTCAATGTACTCACTACAAATGCAAACCATTATTTTCCATCAGCAAATAATCAGCTTCTCAGTAGTCAAGTATTTTCATGCTAGCATTGACAATAGCAATTAACAGAATTCCCCACTTTTTCAATGCTTCCAGGCTTGCTCATAAAAGATCAAACTGAAAAAACCCTTATATACTTGCTTTGTTCTTCCCCCTCTTACAGATATTTACTGAACCACTGTACAAAGAAACACAGCTTCAGCAACAGGAAAGAGCAACAGCTAGAAACAATTGAATTTGTATTTCATGTGCTACACTCAATACACAACTTTTATCAAGTTAAAAAGTTGTAATCAGCTGTTGACAAGTGAAGAGTTCTGATCAGTAACTGATGAGAAAAACAAAAACTCAGAGTGGGCAAGAACCTGACAGTCATCTCTATAAAATTATACTACATACAACCAGCTTAAATAAAACAGTAACTTCAGGTAAGCAAACCACTTCTGATGGTTCCACAATGTACTGACACCATTGCATCAGGAATGCCATGGCTTATCGAAGTACAGCACTTGCACTGTAACCAGATAATAAAGAAAATAAAAAGCTGACTTGACCACAACAGAGCACTACAGATGATCTCTGCTTCAACACGAGGCAGTGAGGAGTCAATCAATAGCCATACTCCAGTTGTCCTGTCTCTGAGGAGGTCCTGCACCACTCCAGGAGAGCAGCACAGGCCAGTTTTAGCACAGATCCTACTCACTTTAACAAGTGACATTTCACCCCTGAAATGACATCTCAAGTTAATTCTAGAATAATCAAAGTATTGATGGCTTTCATGGTCTTTGAGAATAACATTCCACATATTGAAGATTTCCCTTCAAAAACAAAGAGCAAATATACATTAAGTATAGTGAAGGAAAAGAAGCGCTTCTTAGCAAATGAACACAACCACAAATACAATAACATCACACCACACAGACAGCCTAGAACAAACACTTTGATTCCTAAACTCAACAAAAGTAACATTGACAGAAAGAATGCAAAACTTCATCTCCATAAAAACCCATTTAGTGCACAGCAAGCTGCCTGCCCCCAGAAGTCAAATCTACTCTCTGAAGGTTCACAGCATAAAAGTATTGGATAGCCTTGTGCATCTGGAGGCTGTTAACTTACACAATTTAAATTCTTCCAGTTGTGGAGTGTAAAACTTTAATTGTACAGTTTTACACTCCACAGCTGGTAGATTTTAGAAATGCACTACAATTTATGTCTATTAGCTGAAACAACCTTTGCATGTTCTTTCAGGGCATAAAAACATTCCAGTAAGATTATGTATTCAAAATTTATTTTTATAATTATTTTTATAATGTTGCTGCAATATATAAGCTCTTAAACATGTCCATGAAGAGAAGTTTCTGAGATTTTATATTCCTGTCCTCAGTTCTATCTTTTTTCCAATATACCTATCTTGCACTATAAATCTGCTTAAAAAAAGTTAGCTAGTAAGAGCTAACATTTCTTTTAATAAGGATGTACAAGATTCAATATCATGTTTATCCTGGTACTGAGTCTGATGTGAAGTAAATCAAACAAGAAAACAGTCTTATTTACACGAAAATCAAGCAAAAGCTGTTAAAAAAAGTGCATATATCAGTGACTGAAGTCTTCCAATACTGCAAATGTCTCATGTGACAGACAACCGCAAACCAGAAGGCTCGACGTAGCTTAATTCTTCTGCTGCATGTATACTTTGGAATCATGCATAAGAGGTCAAATTACGTCTAAGCAAGGAATCAAAAGAAACTATTTGAAAAGCTGACACCCAAGCCACAAGAAAAGATGTAGGTTCATTTAAAGCAGCCCATTACCAAAGCTATTGAAACAAAATAAACAAGACCCACACTAAGAGCTGGGAGGTCACGAAGCTCCTGTCTTCCTTCTGTCCCAGTGTGCTCACTCTGGTAATGTTCAGACAGATCCCTGGGAGTTACACACACTTTCATACACAGTGGACAGATGAAGCCCTGCGAAATGTATATTTGTTTTTAAGAAATTAATACAGACCAAAACAAAAGTGCAGATCTGGAATCAAAAGTTCAATTCTTATGCTGAAAGTTCTCTACAATCATGAAAAGCAAAGTCTGTTTTCCTTTCGGAAACATAGCTTTTACAAACCATATAATACTACAGAGAAAACAAGAAGGAATAGTTATTAAGGACATAAAAATAATCAAATCTAAACCATGCCTTAAAAGCTAGCACCATGTTGCATACTACTATGTGTTTTCTAGACATTCTTGGTTTCCCCTTCATGTGACAGAGGAATAAGCTGCATAACAAATCGTGAATGGAGCATTACAAGGCACGTGGCACATCCATCATGAGGTTTCCTGTAAGGGTGTTCAGATGTTTCACAAAGAGAGTTAAGGGTGGTGTGGTGAGATTGCAGAAATACCTCTATAAATTAATGAGCAAGTTTGCAACAGCAGCAGATGAGGCTGAGGCAAACCTGTCTTGCTAACACAGCCACATTACACTAAGGAAAGCATAATCTCACTGGTCAACTAACTGCAAGCATGGAATATTCGATCAACCCTGTACTGCAGACAGAGTTGCACTGGGACATAAGCAAAAAAGGCAGGGTAGACTCAAATCTTTCCTCCCTGGGCAGATTGCACAGTGAATAAAAGATGTACCTAGACTTGATTAGGGGTCTGTGTGTGACCTGAAGTGCTTATGTGGCCACAGATGGGATTTAAACAAATGTTCACCTCTTCTTGAGCAGTTTGAACAGTTTGAATTCAGACTTCCCCACTCCTTCTGTTTAATACTACAATTGTCAAAAATCAGGATGTATTTCAACCAGGCTGGAGGAAGTATGAAATATATGAATCTGCACAGATTTAATAATTATTTTCCACTGGATTCTTCAAGCAATACTAATTAGAAAATGTAGACAAGGAACTGGAACGAAAACAAGTTAATGGATTTCTGACTATATGATACTGGAGAACCAGGTGGTAACATCACAATAAAACAAAGAGCAAACATTATGCAGAGACCAACTATGGTGCTCCTGAAGAGAAGCTCCAAGAGAGACAATACCTCATGCCAGCTGCACAGGAAAGGGAAAATTAACAGAAAGGTTTGAGTAACATGCTGTAATGCAAGAATCTGAGGAGAATAAAAATCCATCCCCAGGTTCAGAGCTCATTTTCAAACACACTTTGAAATTCTATTCTCAGGATAACACCCAACCATAAATAATGCAACAAATGGTGAAATTACTGACAATCAAAATACACTTTTTCATGTTATACATCCATATCAACCCAGAATGACAAAGCAGCCTTTGGTCTGACATAATTTTGTCTCAGTAGCAAGAAAAGCCAGTGGGGCAATAGTGCAGGCACACCACTTGGAAATCTCACCCCCTATAAAGAAAATACTGCTGCATTAGTACTGAGGTACATTGTGACACTCATAACCTGCACAGTCAGTGATCTTGAACTCATTTAATAGAATTTTAAAATTTCAGCCAAACTTTGGAAAAAAGCAACTATGTCATTGAACATTTTTATGCCTTAATTAACTAAAAAAGTAATTAGATTGTAGTCTGCAATTTAAGAATATTTATTTGTGTTGGGGATGGCTAAATATGCATACAAAACAGATTTAGACTCAAAAACATTTGACATATACAACATGCAGCAAAATGTTAAGGGATATCTGATTACATTGACTGAAATAAGGCTTCAAGAAATAAAAAATAAGCAGAAGCATAGATGGAAGGCAATCAGTATTTTAAACAGCACAGTGAAAATTTCTCTTATCTCTTATCATAGCCCACACAGAACTATCTGAATTGTCACAGACTTCATCCAATGTAAGAAAGGGCACTTTGCTCCCTTTAATGCTCTAATAGGAGTAATTAACCTTGCACTGTAGTTGTATGCTAAGCTCAACACATTTTCAAGATAGGTCATCAGGCTACATTAGCACAAAGTAGCTTCAACAGCCAGTGAAGTCAGTTTGCATTTTTCGGAGTTAATATTTGACAACACTGTAAATCCAAAGACATTATAATGTGAGATTGAAGCAAGAATAACAACTTATTCTGCTGATTAAATATGGCATACAGCAAATAAAAATTGATAGGACTTACAAGTGGTAGATTTATAGACCAACACCAAAGGCCAACATGTTGGGTATTTCACAAGGACAAAGTTTCCAGCATACACTACAGCTTAGCAGAAGCAAAGTAAAAATGGAGTAGAAGCATGATAAAATGTTAATACTTGTGTTTTTCAGCTCTCATTAAAGTTTTATTAACAAGGAGACTTAAACCTATGTATCGTTGTTTTTAATAATTCATCTCTAGAACTACAGGAAGGATTGCTTCTGATCACTTAAATTGATAAACCCAATTAATAGTTACATATAAATATGGTCTATCCTTACTTTTTTTATTTAAACAAAAAACAATTTTTAGATTATAATTGCAAGTACTTATTTAGTACAGCTGTTATTTAGGAAAGGCACCAAAAGTTAGTTCTAACAGCTTCATGTATCAGAGAACCAGCAGCCAGGGTTTAAAACTCCAGCCCCAGTATGGTGCACAGTACCTCAGAAGAGCCTTCATTGTTCACATCAACAGCATTTCCAGGTGTGGCAGATGAATCCGAATCTGAGCTTTGAGACCCACCTCTACCTGGAGTCTGAAATGGAGAGAGAAAAATAAGTGTTTACTTTTTAATATTTAATAAATCTTTTTAAAAGGACCATACCAATCCTATGCAAAGAGCTCTCTTTTACTTGCTGGAATACAGAAGTACTTTCCCTCCACAGGAGTAATGAAGTGAACAAGCTGACAAGCAATTATATAATTTTCAGCACAGCACTTCAACAAAAGACTTTACCCATGACTCTCCCTAAATAAAAGAACAAGCAGACACCAGAAGCAAAGGCCAGGTTTTTAAACCACTTCCTTTCATGAATGCTCTACACAAACCAAAAAAAATTGCTGAACTCTGACCTTGTATCCACTCTCACTGGTATTAAATTAGGTCTCTATCCTATAGGAAAACACTAGAAATTACAATCTAAAAAGTTTCAGAAGGATTAAACTAGCATCACACTACTTTTTTGTTAATTTCTATACAATCTGAACAAGCCTTTAAATATTTGAAAGCCAGGAAACGAAAGTGTGAGGACCCTCCTAACTCAACAAGCACTACCTTGATTTGGAAAAAGAACAAAAATAATAATCAAGTCCGTGGTAAAGTTAAAACCTATTAATCAGTAAGACAACCTATATACTACTATGAATATGCTGAAAATCAAAACAAAATTATTAATTTGAAACTATAGGCTGAGATAAAATAAGCAAATAAATTTTAAATTTTACATAATTCAAAATCTGGGTAGATGGATTGCATCTTATAATTCTTATTTAGCTATAACTTTGATTTACATTTCATTTAACTTCTCCTACTCATCTCCAGAATGCCACTGCTTGACTGATGGCCAAAGAGTGAGCATTCTCAAAGCAAACATCAGTAATTATCCTAATACAGATATGCAATCTGAGTTTCAATAAGGAACAAAAAGTTCATTATCTAATTTCCTTATGACAAATGGGATGAAGTAATGCTACTGATGTATTTTGGCCCATCTGGAAATATCTCTAATGTTAAAAAGAGTTTTGTAATTTAATACAGCAATATTAAAGAATTTAAATATGCAGATTGAAATCTAGAAAGAAGGACAGAGTAGATAAATAGTTTTAGTTTCCAGATCTTGGTGTCTCCAAAATCTTATTTGGGTTGGAATTTTCTTGCTCAAATATGTCCTTTTTTGGAAGACAAGTCAGATATATAACTTTTTGTAAGATTTCTGCAGCACACTTGCTTTTCCATACTTTGAAAATTAAGTACATTTTCCTGCTTTGTTTTTAAAAGAATGTTCTATTTTCAACTTTCATAAAGGTAACAGCCTTTTATTATTAATGAAGTAAAAAAATGTGTAATAAAAAGATCAAATTTACTGATGAAGGACTTAATTCCCAGTGAGATACATTTCAGTTATAGAAAAGCTCTGAACACTGGCCAAAGGGAAGGGAGTAGGAGTTAGGCAGCCATCTATGGGAGCTGGTGACAGTAAGAGAAGAAAACCATCTCTCCTCATTCCAGCCTTTCCTGAGGTCATCAGTTAAGTGATCAACACACAATGGTTTTCCTACTCTGTGTTTTTCATTTTAGCTGGTTTATATTTCAAAACAAAAAAGGAAAACATAGTTTCCTTCTAGTACAACATATAAAAGCAACAGGCAAGGTGATGCAAGCTCTGCAAGTTAGTAACAGGAGAGGAAAAAAAAGGGTAAGCAGAGATACAATGCATATGGCAAAACACATCAAACTGAAGGCATTGGTACTACTCCTGCTCCAGGTCACTGACGCAGTCAGTAAACAAGGCAGAGCCACAGGTGCACACTAATCAGGTTTCCATCAAACTGCAAGGACCAGCTGATACACTCAAGGGCAAGGCTGTCACTCAGGGACAGATGGGCTGGAGGAACAGGCAGGCCAACGGGAATCTCATGCAATTCAAAAGGGACAAATGCAGAGTTCTGTGCCAGGGAAGGAAAACCCCTGGCAGCAACAGAGGCCTCTCTGCTGAAAAGGTCACTGGCCTCGTGTCAGACAGCAAACCAAACAGGAGCCAGCAGCGTGCCCTGGCAGCACAAAGGGATACCAGAACCCTGGACTGTGTTAACAGAAGCCCAGCCAACAAACCAAGAGAAGCAATCATGCCCACTGGCCGCCATCCACTGGACTACATCAAGATACAGCATCCAGTTTGGCTCTCCCAGTCCAAGGAGGACATCAATAAACCAGACTGAGTCCAGCAAAAGGCCACCAAGACATCTGGAGATGGAGCATCTGTCCCATAAGAGAGGCTGAGGTTTGTGAGGGCCAAACAGCAGGCACACCACCACCTTTTGAGGAAGCCATCATGAAGAAGAAGCCAGGCTGGTCTGAGGAACACACAGTGAGAGGACCAGACACAGAACTGAAATGAGAGGTTCCCACTGGACGTAAAAAACAGATTTTCCGATGTGAGGCCAGGCCCAAGCAGACTGATCCAGACCTCAGAGCTGGTCCTGCTTGCAGCAGGAGCTCAGACTAGTTAGCTTCTGAGCTCCTCCCTTCCTGCCCAAATTGTTCTGTGGCCTATGAAGTGCTGCTCACAGAAACACACATCCTGCAGGAAAGCTTTGAAATACAAGTTTAGTAACTCCATTAATGAAGATGTGGATTGTTGTGTACTGACAATCAGAATAATATCTAAAACAGCTGGTAAGGTGTAGCCAAGTTTCCCAGTAAGACAGGTAAGTTAGGATATTGCATCTAATATTAGAAACAATTTTTTTTCAGTTTATATAGCTGAGAAGTTTCTTTCCATGCAATCCATAAACCACAACCACGCAACCGAGTAGTAAGGCTCACTTGAGAATTTACTTTGCGCAAGAACAAAGAATCTAAAGATGTATATACACATATGTCTATATAAGGGAAAATTAAGAGGTCAGGTGTCAAAGCTTTCTTCCATAAAGGATACAAACTCTCATGATGTAAGAAGAAATTTCATAGAGAGAGACACTTTTAAAAAGGGTTCAGAAATCTGAAAAATCAAAAGGCTTTGTATGGTATTTAGCTACGGCAGCTGTTCAGTTCTAGCAATCCACAAAACTTGGACCCCTATCAGTCCCAGCACTTATATGCACAAGGAGAAATCAGACTTTTTGAAATGGCAAGTGTCAGCATTAACAAATATGCATGTCTTTACTGATGCTTTACACGAAATGGTAGCCTTTTGTTTCACTTTTCATCTCCAAAAATTGAAGAATGTGCCTTCACATAGCCTTGGACAGAGAGACAAGATAGCAGAGGGACAGTCTGAACAGAACTTGACAGCCTGGGCTACGGCAATAAGAAATGATCCAGCTGTCTCTTTAGACAGGCAGCACATACCTCCACTTTTGCAATGCCTGAGCATACACTTTCAGTGAACCTAATGAATCATTTCATCTCAAACCCAATACTCTTCTGCAACAATTAACACAATATTTTCTTCACTTCTTAGCTCCTTATACAACGCTACCATACATTGTTAATCGCCCATCCCATTTCACACCAGAGCTGACTGCATTTTGCAATGAGATTTGCATATTAAGTTCTCCTACAACCTCGAAATTATTCCAACCTCCAGGAGGTAAGCTCGTATATTAAAAGTACAGAGTTATTACTAGATCATTGATTAAAGTATTTGCTTTATGAAACACTTCAGACATGTTACAATCACACTAATAGGCATCACACAGCATGTCTGACTGTATGCATTTTATGACAGAAATTATTACACAGTACAGGTAAAATCCTTCCAACCTTTCAAAAAACAATGTGCACTCTTTAAAAGAGAAAGCATAATTCCAAGCTAAATTTAGAAAGCTTAGTACAAACAGGTGGCATTTTCTGGTGAGTGCCATGTGCAGGAAAGAAGGGTGAGAAGGAAAGAGGTAATTAAGTAACTTCCAAGTTACAGTCCATAGCACCATTTGCAAAGTATACAGAGTAGTAAGAAAAATAAAATACAAAATTGGAAGGATGTTATGAAAGTCTAAACCAAAAATCCAGTAAGCATATCTTCGTAAGGTAATTCAAACATGCTTCGCCATCCAAATAAAGAATGGGGGATTGGGAATGGGGTTTTTTTTAACTGATCACAGCATCATCAAATCTGTTCACACACATGGTTAAGCTACACTCATGTACCACTGTCATATCACATTCCATTAAAAAAAAATCACAACATACTGAACAACTTGGAATTTATGATCTAAGGACAGATTAAGAATGACACTCTTTGTTTTCAGATGGCCTGCAGAAAATTTCCACACAGACTTCCGTAGTATGCACTTTTAAAAAATTAACATTTGACCCTTAAAGGCATACCTGAAGTTGAAAGACTGATGCAAAGTTAGTCTTTGATCCAGCATATTTCTCTCTCAGTTGTCCAAGTTATATTTGTTTACTTTGCAGAGAAAACGTATGTTTCTACTACTAGCAACTCCAGTACTGCAAGTAATACGCTAAACTTCATAATGTCACTCTTTGTGTTTTCTCAAAATTGCAAGTTAATATAAACATCATTCAAAACAAAAAGCATGACAATGATTGCAGCTTGTTTTCTGAAAAGGAACAGAAAATTATATAATGAATGAGCTAATGCTTTAAAATGATGGAGTATAAATGTGTCATTTTGCATGTTTATTTATCTGTCTGTAGCTACAGACCTTTCAGTTATGATACTCTTTTCAGCAGTTTTAAATTCCGAATAAATTAAAACCTTTGAAAAAATATGTAAAGCCTTGAGAAAATGTGAATGAATACAGATTTAGACAGTTTTGCCAGTGGAGATTTAAATCCTAGGTAAGGGTACTCCTACAACCATAAAAAGGTCTTGAAGCAACTAGCAAGACACAAGAAAAAGAAGGCCAAAGCCCTTATCAAACAACTCAGTGCTAGAAAGAGTACCTTGCAATACAGAATATAAATACCATTTACTTCTAAACAAGTGTGACACCATTTTATGGTTCTGCAAAATGAAATTACTCCTGACTTTATAGGGCATAAAGCCTCTCCCATCATGCCACCAGTTTCATACAAGTAGACCTCGTGCCCAGGAGCGGGCACAGATGCTCCTTTTGATTTCTCAGGACAGGGCACAAGCACAGCTGGCAGTTAAGCATCCATCCCAGTAAATATGCTCTCTGCCTAGCCTTGAAATGGAAAATGTAAAAAGAAAATTATAGGTAAGGCATGAGATCCAGTGCATCCCAGACAAGTAGATATATCTGTTCCTGAGCTTGGAGTTGGAGAAAAGGTGACCATACTACCTGAGCTACAGAAACACCTGCAAATTCCTGTTCTCACCCTAGACCCCAAGATCTCGAGAGCAAGAACTCAAGCTTTAGTTAGAAACAGAGAGCAAAAGAAACCTACCACTCAAACACAACACAGTTTCCAATAGTTGTAGTCATACGCTTAAACACAAAGAATAAAGATAGAAACTAATGTAAATAGTAGTGACACTGGCCCAATAGATGAGTCTTTCACTAAAAAAACATGAGCAATGGGAAGAAGGCTCAGAATGAGGTCAAAGGAATCAGTTTTCCATCAGCTGAAAATAAATGCTTCCTCCTTGCAAATATAAGAAGTGAGCTCTGCTTTAACAGGCCAGAGGCAACAGCCACTGGCCCACCAGTAGATGAACAATGGAGAGAGGACACAATGCCCACAGAGGGCATTCAGAATTGAACACAAAAAAAGACAAGACAGACAAAAATCAAACTATCTGAGCAGGAAAGTTGTGTCTTGGACATTCCACACAGATTTGGGAAAGACTACATTTTTCTAGATCAGCATGACAAACCATGCATGAAAACAAGAAGTGGCTAGAATGAATGAAAGGGGGGCTTGTGGTGCAAACATGCAAAACAGATAGATCCCTGAGATGTCACACTGAAAACACAGATAAAAGTTAGAAACAGCTTGTAGGGAAAGGACCTAAAATGAGGATCTAGTTGAACACAGCATGAAGATACTAACTTCAAAAACTAAATGAGCAATGCTCAGCACATAATACTTTCTGTTTTGAAAATATGCCATTCAAATTCACTATGAAGATACCTGCAAAAGCAAAAATTACAGCTGCAGAAGAAAAAAACAGGGGATCCAGGTACAGAAGTAGTATAAAAAAGAAACATCTGATGTTTCAAAACTTCAGGAATCAGAATTTCAAATAAGTCACTGAAACTATAAACCATATCTTTGTAGCTGTTGCCTTCCTTCCTAGCAGCTTGTCAGGCACCTGAGTTACAATACAAAGGAATGTAATAAAGAATTTCTTTTTAAAAAAACATACTTTCATAACTCAAGTTATATCACCAGTAATAACTAGCTCTCTGGCTAGAAAGGATGGCATCACCTACAATCAAATAATAAACCAAATAGATAATAGGAAGAAATGATGTTTCAATGACTGAAAGGTGGGGGGGGGGGGTTGACAGCTATATTAATGATGCACAAGAAAAGGGTCAAGAGGCAGTTCCTTAACCTTCAATTACTGCATGAGACACACAAAAGCTTTGAAAAACTGTTCTTTATGAAAACATCTGGCAGCAACTAGAAGTTCAAGAGCACAGCAGAAGTATTTTTCACAGTTTGCCAACCAGACTCTAAGTATGTATGAGGCTGTACTTGCAATCACTACTTATACAAAATGCCTTTTTTAAAAGCATAGTTATTTTCACCAAGTAAAAGATTAACACCTTTAAAAATCTTGGCATTTCTCTATTTAATTTTTGGGCAGGAAAAAGTCTGTTTCACCTTTGTCAGCTCTGCTGCAAACCTGTAATTTTCAGGCGTAACTGGAAAATAGTTATTTGTTCAAACTATTCAGAAAAGATATCTGTTTCTAACACACAAAAACTTTCGCACTGACTTTATTAGATTTTTATAGGAAGTGTTGAGCTTAATTTATACTTAAGGGCAAATATCCTCTGGCACTGTATCAAGTCTTTTCCTCTCATACAAGCTTTCCTCGACGGCTTGGTATTTCTCAGAATCAATAAACACCCACTTAACTACTGCCAGTATTTAGTTAGGCTCGCAGTACGTTTCTGTGCTCTTAGCAGGGCCTCACATCAAACTTCAGGAAGTTCTTGTAAACACGAAGATCCAAATAGACCAAGACCTTCACCTGCCCACAACCTATGACCGAAAAACAGGTATGGTTTTGAGGTATGCTTTACACTGAAAAAGTTGGCAGAATGCTTGCTTTATTCCCCTATGTTAATTCTCATTGTAGCAACGCTTCCTCGCATGGTAGATGAGGAAAGAAGGCCAGCCTCTCCAGTGAAACGCCCCTTCAGAGGTGCTACGCATACAGCACGCTTTGGAAGAACACCAGATAAAGCGGGGAGAACAGCTGGTTTCCCCTCTCTCCGTGAGCGGCTCCTGCCTGACACCGACACCGCTCTCTTGCGGTGCGGGAAGTGGAGCGCTGCCTGCCCATCACCAGCGTGACTCAACCCTTTTCGCTGCATTCCCGGGCCGAGCGGGGCCGGACTCCCGGAGCCGAGGACCAGCCCTGCCCTGCGCCGGCACCTCCCCGGCAGCGCCCGCCCGAGCCGGGGGCGAGCTGCACGGCGGCTGCACCGCCGCGGGGCCGCACGGGGATCCGGGGAGGCGACAAGGGTTTCACAAACCAGTGTCACAACTTGGCTTTCCAAGCCAGGCAGCGCTGCCGGAAAAGCCGGTTCCTAAAACACGGGAGACAGGCGGCCAGCGGCTGCCGGGCCGGCTCTCGGCGCTAGGAGCTTGCTGCCCGCCGGCCCGGAGGAAATCGCGGCGGGTCCTGCGGCATGTCCCCCCAGCTGGACTTCCCTCGCCCCTGCCCTGCGCGGGCTGGCGCTGCCAGCGGGCGGAGACGCCGCCGCGCTGGTGGAAGGAGCCACGCTGGGGCAGGGCCGCCCCGCGCCCTCCGCCAGGCCCGGCCGCGGCACCGCCCGCCGCCAGCACCTCCGCCCAGCGCAGGGGGCACACCGCCCCCCGCTGGGACCGCGTCCTGGCCCGGCTCGGATCGGGTCGGGCCGTCCCTCGGCCAGGGGGCGGGGGCGGGGACGGAGAAGCTCACGGCCTCCGCGGCCGCCACGGCCCTACCCCGCACCCTGCGCCGCAGGACCGGCAGCAGCGCGCCGGTGCCTGTGGCTCAGCTGCAAGAAGCGCGGCCCCGAGCCCGGCCGGCACCAGGAAGCGGCACCTCCGCGGCACGGTAGGGCAGGGCACGCCGCTCTCCCGCCGGGGCGGGTCTCGCTGCCTTACCCGCTGCAGAATCCGCCTGAACATGGTGGCAGAGCGCGGATGCCGCCGGCCGGCTTCGGCCAGGCCGAAGAGAAGCCGCGGGGCCCCGCGCAGCGCCGCCCCCGCCCCGCAGGAGCCCCGAGCGGCCCGCTCGCCCCGTGACAGCCGCCGCGGCCGGGGAGGCGGAGCGGCCGCCGCGCCGAGCCCCGCCCCGGGGAGGGACGGCCCCGAGGGGACGGGTTACGGCCGCCGCCCGGCCGCGAGGAGCCGGGGAAGGGGAGACGGGGTGGAGGTGTGCAGGGCGCCGGGCCGGTGGGGGCTGCCCCGCGGGGAGGGACGGGATCTGCGCCCCACGGGCTCCGCGGGGCCCGGGCCGGGCTCCTTCTCGCCGCACCAGGCCCAGCGCCGCAGCTCTCGGTGGTCCCTGAGCTCTGCCCGCGGTCTCCGCCGCCCGAGGGGCGTCCCGGCTGCCGCGAGCTGGGCGGGGGAGGAGGGACGACGGCGATGCCTTTGCCCCTGCTGTCGGCCTGCCGGGCCGGGCTGTGCCGCGCTGCCCGGAGGAGGCCGGGCAGGCCCCAGCTCTCCCCTCGGGGGCTGCTGCCCCTCGCCACCGCCACTACTCTTGGCAGCGGCCGAGAGAGGAAGAAGGCTGCAGTTTGAACTTGCAGCTCAGGACTCACTGGATGAGGGAAAGCGCAAAAGCAGCGCCGTGTCACTTTGTTACTCGTGCGGCACTGAAAGTACTGAGATGCGCGTTCAGAAGTATGTTAAAGCATAGTTGTCTGCTTAATTAACTGGAAATTTAATTCTGAAGGAGCAGTTGCTTCCTTCAAGCCCTCAACAGAAAATACTACATTGTGGTATGAGGCTGTTTTTAAATAATAGAAAAGAACATTTTGCTCGTACATACACAAAAGCATAATTTTAACTGAGAAAGAATCTGTATCTGCACGTGCTGAGGCAAAACCCCACGTCAGACATGGCAGAAGAGTTGCTGGAACACCACTACCCTCTAGGATACATCATTCAACACATTACAGTTCCCTGTTCTATCCTGAAGCTGCAACTTTCACATGTTGGGAGCAAGACAAAGGGTCACGAGTAAATAATAAATCTGGTCAATGACTAATTGTGTTGACTAGAACAAATACAGCAGAACACCAGTTGTGCTGCAAAGATCAAAAACATTTTTCCAGTCAAAAGTTGACATTTCTAAGCACTCTAAAATCCTCAGACTTTGCGTGAGTTACAAGCGCATGACCTTCTGGATTTGGCTGTCACAGCTTAAAGCTTGAGGCAAGGCAGCCTTACAAAACTGAACTCAGTTTGCTCCAGCTATAGGTTCCAGTGTGTTTCATGTTAATGTCATTGGGTCCACAACTGAGATGGGTTAAGAGCACAAACACAGTGGGTAATGTCTTCAGCTGATGAGCAGTGACATCTTTGGTCACAACCATGACATAATTTTCATGTGTCCATAGTACAAAATGGCTTTGAAATTTGGCAATTAAGTTTGTTTCTGAATTTTATACATGGGATTAATAATGGGGATAGGATTGGGTTTGTCCTTAAATATCTAAGCAGCCTGTAGATATTTGTTCTGAAGCTAATCAAAATTACCGCAAATTTTAATATCTCACTCCCTTTACCAGGTATTTCAACAAGAGCAAGTGGCAGCCTAGACAATGAACTGCTGGAGTGCTCCTTTTGCCATACCCAAGTAACTTAAGCCGCCCATCTTTGCAGCACATTTTTCACTCTCCTAGGATAGCTCAGAGGATGATAGGGATTTGAGAACACTAGTTAGAACACTATGTCAGCCTCTGGCATACCTGTCAAAGCCAGCATGCCTTTATTTCAGTAAAGAACTTCAATCAGTCTTTTGACTGTCCAAGCAGTATTCAGGTCTGCCCAGCAAGCACCAGCACCTCTCATACCTTCCAATGGATAACTGCTGTCTTTTGTTGGGGTTTGGGGGCATTGTTGGTTGGTTGGTTGATTGATTGATTGATTGTTTTAATGGCTATACATATAGCCAAATAAAAAGCAGTGATTTCTGGACCATGGCTTATAAGAATTGGAGTCCGTGCAATTTTCTACCATAATTGAGGACTACAAGAAACCACCATCACTTCAAGCAAAATGGCATGGGACACAATGTGTGGTATATCCACAACTTGCTTAGACTTGTGGCCTATAAATTTGCAACGTTTCTGGGCTATTTTCCTGCATATTTTCAGTGTTTATAAAGATGATTATTTTCAATCATGTTAAATTCCTGACCTCAACATCTCTTGGTCACAAGCTCCTTTGGTTCATGATATGCTGCACTGGAAAACTATCCCGTCTTTTCAAGATGCTGTTTTTAAGTATCCTGTTTATAAAATCAGCCTCTGGTTGGTTTTCTTTTTCCTAGGTCATTAACTGTACATTTTTGACTGTCACTATGTGCTGTACACATACTTTTAGCGAGTAACTTTCAAATGTACCCATATCTTTTTCAAGTTAAACTATGAAACCCAGTTGAACCCAGCGTGTTTAAAGATTTTGGTTTAGTTGACATGGTGGTACTTGATCAAAGGTAGGACATGATGACCTTGGAGGTCTTTACAAACCTTAGTGATTCTATGAAAAGCATATGACAAAATTTAAAAGATTTAGGAAGTGCAGATTTGGTAAAAATGCATTTTCAACTGAAGGCAGGGCTGCTTAGCAGCAGAGATGGGCCACTTCTATATAATGGGGGTACAGGGACCTTGCCAGACAGTGCTAAGGCTCCCTGCCTGCCGTCTATATAATATAGGGTACATCTGCTCCACAGTAGCCATAGGAGAACTAACATATCCACTTAAGAACAGCTGAAAGGCTGTTCAGAGTTCTCAAAACATGAAAATCTAGCATATTTGTTATTAATCTTACTATTTATGTAAGAATATACTTTAAAATAGACAATGGCTAAGTATTACAATTATAGCATCTATCTTGCCTTCAAAAGAGTTTGATAGTTTAGACTGAAATCTCAGTATTTTGTTATTGACCTTTTGTTTCCACCTCAACTTTATTAGGAGAAGCAAATGTGTTTAGCCTGGAAAAATATTTAGGATGGTTTTAAACTGCTATTAGGAAATCTTGTGGCTTTGGCAGTAGTGCATAACTTTGTACTCAGCCCAAAACTGGTCCTCTGAATAACACTCCCCAGCTATAAAAAGAAAATACTGATACCTCTCTATTGTGAAAAGAAATTGGAATCTTATGATGAAAAGCATTATAGAAGAGTCCAATATTGCTCCTAATATTTAGTAAATCAGTAAATTTATTGGCAATCAATTAGGTGATGATAACCAAATTATTTATAAGCAGTGAAAAACATGAAGTCTACTGTCCCATGAAGAACATATTCCACAGCTTCACCTTTACAGAAGCCTCATCTTCTGTCTCTCCAAGGCCGCTCAGGGTCCCCACCACACAGGAGACAGGATGTGCTGTGGTCAGTTCAGAGCTGCCCAGAAGCTTGAATTGCTGATATTTCCAGTAGCATAAACATGGATCTTTCACCTCTACCCAGGCATTAATTTTGTCAGAAATCCACAACATGTAACTGTCTTTGAGATATCTACGCTTGTTCCAGTTTAGATGTAAATGACCCTATGGCTTCCAAAGGTATGGAGTGGGGAGCAGAGGAAAAAGACATTGAAAGTCACAAGAGGTCACCTCTGCTTCCCTAAGGAGCTTGGTAAAACACATAGGGTGGTTTTAGTCTATGCTTGAACTAGTCATGAACAGTTCTTTACCCATTCCCTTCTCACTACAGAATATAATAACAGCCCTTCAAGTCTTTATTCCTGGTACTGAAAAGGTTGTCCAGAGCCTCAGTACTTCACCTTGCATGTGTTAAGAGTGAATGTGTCTGCTCAGCTGTTAGAACCAGGCTGACTGTGATGAGGTCTCTAATAAAGGTCTGATGACTGGGGCCCAGCTCCTGTGCTACAGAAAGCCTCTTTCAAGGCAGTGCAATTACTTGCATGAGTAACGAGTGTGTGTACTAATAAGGGTTGCAAGGCTAGCATTAATACCAAGTCCAAGAGCACAAAGTCATGACTTCATTCTAGTGAATGAATCTGAACGTTGTAAAATTTGCATAGCTCTCTCCAGGAAACCCCAGTTAAGGACAGAAATAACAGAGCTATCTCTATTAACAACAAAAAAGTGCTCCAGTCACTGATCTTTTTTTCTATTCAACTCAAGACTGAATCCCTGTGTAGTGTATACCATGTAGCTGAGCTGGAGTAGCTGGACAGACAGGCACTGGGCCTAGAAAAAGCCCAGCAGCATACAAGAGAACTTAAATCATAAATATGTATGAGTTCATGTAAAAAATAAACCTGATATTAATATAACCAAAATCTGAGATGGAGAAGGTCTGCTACTGAGTCATGCAAAGCATTCTTTTCCAAAAGCCTCAGCTAAGAAATTATTCTGCATAAAGTTGAAAGCCTGCCAGAAAACAAACATTTTCAAATTCCACCATAAAAAGCTGTGGTGATACCATTCTGATCTAATTACTCCAGAGACATTAGGACTTGCTGGTAAGTCTCCCAGGGACTTTCCAGTAAATGGCACAGAAAATGGGTGAAAATGAACAAGAAAACAGATTTGTGGAATTCCACAGCAGTGTAACATTAAAATATTTTAAAGAACAGATTTTTTGGGGTTTCTTATCTTTTCATTTTGGCAGGTGCTAATATACATATTCGGTTTCTCTTTCCCTCTTCTTAGACACAAACTTACTAATCTCTATCAGTCTAGGCATGTTTGAGACTATTTCAAAGATTTTTAAGCAAAATGCTTGAAATGCTAAATGAAATAAGTAGAGGAAATAGTTATGCAGGTTGCAGGGGATGTCAGTATTACTGATTATTAAAATAAACCTTACTAGGACTTTCCTAGTTATAGCAAAAACATAAGAGGAATTTTCAATACCACGTGTGAAGATTTAATGTTAACAGTTACAGGCATCATTTTGGTTACCCTTCTGCATAGGTACAAAAAATGCTGAAGGTCTGACTAGGGTTGGTTTTTGTCAAACACAAAACTAAAGAATTGCAGTAACAAGATTTTGCTTGGAGGTTTTTGTTTTGGTTTGGATTTTTGGGGGGAGGGGAAAGGAGAGTGAGGGGTTGTTTTAGTTTGGCTTTTTAATATAGGAAAGTCCATACAGCACCGATTCAAACACTGTCCTCTCTCTCTGAACATTAATGCGCTATTTGTTCATGGCTTTGTATATAAGCAGATGCAGTAAATGTTGGCTTTGTTGGGAGTCACTGTGTACATGCATTGCATCAGCAATTCAGTTAAATATTTTTAAATGGCCAGAATATAGGCTACTAAATAAAGAGGGCAAATTTTTACTATAAAAGGAGATTGACCAACTTTCTTAAAACAGTAAACAAATACTCCCATAGCATTACATTAATCACATAATAATTAATGCCATCTGTTATTATAAAGTTAACCTCTCAAAGTCTTTCAGATTTGTATTTTCATGTTTGAAGTCTACTGCATCTAGGAACTAAAATGCTATTTTTATGCTGTGTACAGCATTCTCTGCTAAATGCTAGCTGGCCAGCCCTTGATTTTCTTGCACTACTAGCCAAACCTGTCTAGTGGCAATTTTAGTAATGATTTAGACATGAGGAAGAATCCTGGGTGTAACTAAAGGAGGATTAAAAATATCTCTGTGTTAAGTTTTTGGCATTTTGTTTGGTTGGTTTTTGGGGGGTTGAGGGTTTTTTGAGCTACAGTGTTCACACTGATATAGAGCAGGTAAGATTTGTAATGTTATAAAATACTGAAGTAAAAAAACCACCAAAAACACAAAAAGAAAAAAACAAACAAACAAAGCACTAAAAAGTAACCAAAACCCATAAACTCCCCACCTAATGTATTAATGGAAAATAAAATGTATGTACCAAAGCCTAGGGCAAAGAGACATAGGGAATCAACGAACGAAAAAGAAACAAATGGATTTTCTGTGGGATGATGAAATGCTACACAGAGTTACCAAGAATCAACCCTTCAACAGCTGAGGCTTCCCTGTCATTAATGCTACATGCATTACTGGGTCAACTAACAATATAAATTTAATCTGGAACAAATACACATGCACCACTGATTTTTCTGTGTCTTCTGAGCTAAGAAGAGTGTGGGTTATAGTGTTCAAGCACTTTTATGCGTTCTGTTGACTGTAAGTTGATTGCAGGCAAAAATCTCCCCCATGTAATCAAATCGATGTAAAGCTGGCCAGAAGAAAGGGATTGTTTTAAAACAACATTAACTCATTTTGCTAGGTAGAATAAGTTTGCACAAAACCTGGAATTTTGCTATTTGTGCTGGTAACTTTTCTGATCTACTGTTAAGTACTCAAAGCCAGATTTAGCAAGCCATGTAACAGCCTGGCCTCTATACCTCTCTTTTCATAGACGATTGGTAGCTCTAAAGGCAAGAGCAATGCCAGTGATGCATCTGCTCCAAAAAACCCCCAGTGTTAACTCCTTACTTCCAGCTTGACATTATAACGATACTGAAAGGGCCTCTCCAAAAGTGGATATTATATATTGTAGAAGGCTATAGCATAGGCCATATCTGTTTCAAAAAGTTTTAAAACCAAATAAGCCAGAGAAGAATCATATAAAGATTTTTTTTAAGATTTAAGATTATGAAATTAATTTAAATCATCCAACCTGAAAACCTTCTCAGTGGTGATTTAACTACTTGGCTATAACATGTATTTAGTTCACCAAAATCTCTTGATGAATTTGCCAGGTGATTTGGATGAGCAAGAAATGGAAAATCAAGTGTACCCTTAGAAGTTAGGGTATTTTACTCATATTAGACATTTCTAATCAAATATAGAGATTTCCCATAGTGATTAATAAATTGGGGGGGGGGGGGGTTGGTAGGCAATTGGATAATATTGATTTGTATAAAAATCCTTCATTTTTGAGCCTGTATAGTGTATTCATGGACCCTGGCAATATAGCTGAAAAAATATAAGGGTAAAAATGTCACTTGTCTTTAGGAAGGAGGTGAGGGTCATCTACTGCTATATCATTTCTCAACTGCATATCATATTTCTCAGCAATATGATGTCCATAGCCAATTTGTACAGGATAGCCATTTTATTACCTGGCCCAAGGCTGAAAAATAATTTAGCAAGAATTCAGTGTTTCATTTCAAGACATTCAAAGAGATCTCCCAATAGGTGTCAGATGTTAAAGGCTGGACTTTTGGCTCCCTTGAACACAATGGGACCTGACCTAAGCGAGGTGTTTGAAATCAATATTCCAGTCTACACCAAGGAAAGACAAGAATTGTTACACATGGTTCATGACTGGGCAGGGTTTTTTGGGCATCCTGACTTGATTCCCATTAAGGACTGGGGTTCCTGTAAGGTAGGAACACAGCTTGGGGCTTTGTTGACATGGAAAGCCAGATTGCGTGTGCATGTATCTGTCAGAGAAGTGTATGAGACCACAGCCAACCACTCAGTCTGGCTGAGTGTGGCAACCAGAGGGAATCCTCCAGTTACACAATGCAAGGGCCTTGCTCTGAGTTCTCAAAAGGAGACCTGTGCCTTGGAAATAGGTGGGATCTAGAAGGAAATAAAGTACATTGAGGGTCACAATCTTATACTTGAAGTATTGGGATACTAGATATGGAGCTATCTCAGTCTCATGGGGGCTTTGCAAGAAGGGCCCTAAAAGAGAAAGGAGTTTTGTGAACTGGTGAGCAATTAGTTTTAATAAGCAATTTAATGAAGTGATGCATAAGTCTTACATTTATAAAGGATCCTTTGATGTTTAAGTAGTAATTTTATGAATGTAAGAAACAGCAGATATTAAAAGATGCTCTCAGATCTGAGCAGAAATTGATGCTGAATGAGGTTACTAAACTGAAATATATTTTAAGAGTATTAAAGAGATTTTAAACTGAAGTTGCAGTCAGAAATTCAACTTGCTGTTTGTCATTAAAGATGTTGTTTTCCCGATGTCAGCTACACACAAAGAATGAGTGCTTGCTAACATAACTATCTCTGCATCATGAAAAGAGTTACATGATTTTAACAGGTGTCTATCCACTTTCAGCTGTCAAGGTCCAGGCTAATTCCTACCAAGACAAAACTATGTAAAGGCTAGAATTTTGTTCAGTTACTATTTGCTCTTTCTAATTGACCTTTTGGGATCCTTTAGCATCTATCCAGGGGATGGCTGGGATCTTAGCTCAACAAATGACACCCCTCTGCATCTGTAGGGTCATCACACTAAACTTGAACCCCCCAACAGCCTGTGATGGCTGGGAAGGCATCTGGGGCTTCTCTGCTTTTCTCCAGCAAGGCTCACTTTTCATCTCTCACTGACTCCTCCCTTGAACCCATCAAATGTAGTTTTGCTAGGGTCTTTAGCATGCCCTTCTTCCCAAACGTGTCCCTGTCTGCTCTTTCTTTGTGATACCACTGGGAACATCTGCTTCCTTCCCAGAGGTTTGGGTCACTCTCTGCAAGCTGAGCCGACACTGGGACAGATGCCAGGGATTGTGCCCCCATGGCAGCATGCCTTCATCCAGTGACCACATTCATCAAGCAACATGCCATGGGAGAGAGACTGCCTCAAAATAAAACCCATGTCCTTTCCATTTATCAATGATATTTCTAAGACCTACAGCTGATGGCAATACTTCTCCCAAAAATGGCAGCCCAAGAAACAAAAAGTGAGTTATCCAGTGCTAGGCAAAGTTGCTGAAGAAAAACTATTATCATCTGATGGAGATAATGTGCCACAGCAGCCTCTGCTAAAGCAGAGGATCTCTGAGCCATCCCAGTCTTCTAACTCTACCAGCACAGCGCAAAGGGCAGTTCATATGATTACAAGTGCCTTTGCAAAGCATATTTTAGTATACCATTTACCTAGAGATTTTGTTGATGTTTATCCCCATCGTCCTTAGCAATTTACACTTAGTCAGTATACTACATGTATTTTTCTGGCTGATGCTTCACAGCAGCAAATAAAAAATACTTAACTGTGTTTGCGCAGCCTTCAAGGGGATCCTACTCCTGTATTGAACCTCAGACTCATTCATCCTCTTTCCAGGAATCTGACAAGAACCTTCTAATTTACCTCTTCTTTTTCCTTATTCCACTGTCCTGTTGACGCATAGTCCTATCCTCATAAACCAGGGTGAACTGCTGTATGCATGGCATGTCCAACACCACTACAGAGCAAAGGCAAAATGGAGAGTAGGTTTTCTCCAGCCCAGGAGCTGTTTTGACCTATCTCCTGCTAGGAGTCAGTTGCCTACCAAAAATGCTTCTCTTCTTTGAATGTTGATTTGAAGTTCAGGTGAAATCCATTTGCAAAGCAGTGATTTGTAAAATAGTACAAAACCAAGAAATCTACCACTTTTCCAAATTACAAATGAACTAGGAAGATGTGAGGGATAAGATTCAGAGAGCTCCTATAACTAGCTAAAAATCTACCGAAGTCTATCCGGGCTTTCCACAGCACACAGGCTGTGAGTCACAACTTCCAAGGCTTCCAGTTAACAACTAAAAGGGAGAAATGATCATAACATTTTTCTCAGTGAGTGATTAAGACTGCTTTTAACAATGCAGTCATGCATGTACTAAAAAGGGTGATTCATTAGTTACTTGGAAGAGGAGCATCTTCTTTTCTCAGTTCAAAAGCCAGAGGGATTAGCCAATGCCCTGTGAACAAGGCTGATTTGCATGGAGAAAGAGAGGAAATACTGGCTACTTTTGTCCCTGTCCCCTCATCTGCAAAGCAAGGAAGAAATAGGGGAATTTTGTATTCAGAAGTGGCATTGTTTAGTGGCATAGTTTAGACTTTGCACAAGTCTGACACCAGAGCTGGCCACTGGCAGCTAACGGCAGCTCACTCCTCTGCCCTGTGGTCACAGGTACCTGCAGCCAGCCTGGAGTAAAATCTTCATGGTACAATGAGCAGCCAAAATAACCAGCTGCTATGCACACCACTTGCTGAGGTTGCCCTGGCACATACATCAGAAGTTTGTTCATCCAGATTTTTGTGGTGATTGCCTTTGCTGAAAAAAAAGGTAGAACTGGCAAAGAGGATGATGACAATAATGGGGTTTTTTTATTTGAACAATATTGTTGCTGAAATGAAATTTATACCAACTCGTCCCAACTTTTCACCATCTTAAGTTTGCTAATGCTAATCTTCTTTTAAGATGAGGCCATGTGAACAGTAACAAATGTGTAACTCCCAAGCCTTTTTAGATTTGGATAGCCCCACATTTTAAGGCATTCTTTGCAAAGTCCTGGTGGTGCAATACTGTAGTGTGGTGGCATAACCATCTGAAAGGTAATGCTGAGTTGTCTTACAGTCTTCTTCCTGTGAGGAGAAATGATGTTGCCAAAGCCTGCATGCAAAACATTTCCAAGAAGCAGAAATCAATGTTGTTGTGTTTTCATAACAACAGGTGTTTAATTTATGGGCAAGTACAAAGCAATTTTTTTTTCTGAAGAGACTAAGCAAAATTGTCACATTTTTTCCCCTACATTTCTTTCCCCTTTTCTTAGTATCTAAATATCAGATACAAGTATAACTTGCATGCTACTCATTTTGCATGCTTCTGACTGCAGACACATATAGCAATCACCAGGACACACTGTACTTAGAAAACCAGTAGCAATGCCCTTACATTCAAACTACCACCAATGCTATTCCTAAGTACACCTGCATCCTGAATTCTTCCAGTTTCATAGAAACTCTGCATCAGTCATCCCTGGGCTAATTCTTTGTCTAAGTGTTTCTCTCTCTGTTTTAGCTTAGTCTTTTTTTTTCCCCTAATCCTAGCTGTCCCTTTTTGCCTTTCACCGCTCTTCTCCACTGTCACAGGTTGCCTCCCTGGCTGCTACAGCACTAGATATTTAAGCAAAATCATTCTTCTCCTCCTTTACTCATGCCTCTGTTTTCTTGAAGAGTTCAGAGTGCTATGAAAGGAGATGCAGCCTTCACATCCGAGGACAACCCTGACCCACATGAAATGGTTAGCAGCTCTAAGGGGTGGATAAGCAACTGCTCTCAGTACTTCCCTTCTCAAACACATATGAGCAGTATCCTGTCCTGAACATGGCCTACACTCAACTCTTCTGTACAGATTAATATTTATTACTGGATTTTGTTATCTGAATCTCTTCTTATTTCACCTTGTCAAGTGCAGAGTATGCTTCCCATACATGCTTTCCCATAGGAGTGGAAAAAGGGTCTCTCTAGGTGCCTGTCTAGCTGAGTTCCTGATAAAAAGACATCAGGGATTTAGGTTTATATGATTCATTATGTAAGAGTGTTTAAAGCCTTGGCTACATAAATTCCATACAATAAAATTCTGAGCATACAATTTGAAGGAAATATGTCACTACCAAAAAAAGAGAAGTACTTTGAAGAAGAAGAAAAGCGGTTTTTTTCTCAACTCAAAACCATGGTATTTTGGGCTAAAACAAGGATAATTTTTGTGGTTTTGAAGGTCAAAAAAATTTCTCTTGAAAACCAAACAATTTAATTGAAACGTGGCCAGGGTTTCTTTTCATTAAATAGTGGAATATACTGACCAAAAGAAGGATCTTCTGTAAAAAATCTCATCTTCAGTCGAAAAGTTTAAATCTCCTGAATCTCCTGAATATATGCACAGCACATATTGAACACCAAATGAAATCATCCTGATTATATATATCTACATGAGCACCAAAGAGAAATTTATTCCATATAAAAGCCGAGCATTATAAATTCCATATGTGAGGTGTTATGTAACTTACATTATTTTTTCTTTCATCATTATGCTTCAGCTTTCACCAAAAACTTCAAATAAAACATTAGTCATTTAACTGGTGATACATAATACTTATATTTGTCATCTCTGGCAGGGTCTGCTTTTAAACTTAAGTTAAAGCAATTAATTTGTGTCCTAAGAGACATAAGGATATAAATTTCACTGCAGCAGACCTCTGATAATGCTGAACTCAGAGCAAGTACAGACCTTGGGAAGGAAAAGTGAGCACAGTGCTGAAACACTGTTATGATTATTTTTTTCTGTAACTCTTGAAAACTTGTGTGCTGCTCTTCTGACACTTCCTTGGAAACGGCTGCATCATTTTAGTTAAAACATTTCCTACCTTCTCCCCTCAGCTCCCCACAAGAAACAGCCAGAGGCATTTATTTAGCATTGAGAACATCTGAACAATGTATTCACATTTAAGAAAGTATGGAAGAATTGAAAACAGTATAATGTAACGGAAAAAGCTGGGCAGTCTTTTCCTCAGTGCTATTACCCACGCCCTGCATAATAGAAATGTTGCTGTTTTTCATGATCTGAAATTCACTGCCATTTTTAATCTGCCACTCTCTAAAATGGTTAATATATAACTCACCAATGTGTCAGTTCTTCCCTAAAGTGTTAGTTCAGGCACTGCAGGGGAATTCCCTTTGATATCTGTGCCAGAGCAAAGGTACACTGGCAGCTGCAGTTTCACAAAGGGAGACTTCAGCACAAGGACAGCTTGGGAAAGTCTGTATCCCATCCCTGACTTGCCTCCAGCTGCTGCTTCTCACCCGTGCTGCTCTGCAACTGTTGTTGGATTTGTGCTGTAAATCAGGTCACTGAGCTGATCCAAATTACAAATAGTCTTTTTTATTTACAGAGTTGTTCTTCATACAGGTTGTTTTTCTTACCAGAACAATGCCAGAAACCGCCAGTGCTGGTGCAACTGAGGAGGCAGGGCCCTGGGACAGAGAGGAGAGGAAAGCAGTTGGGATAGTGGGCACTGGGGAGGAAGTACACCTTAGGGAACTGCTGGCTCAGACAGTGACTCTTCCATTAATAGGGGTAGGATGCAGTCTGGAGGCTGTTGTCATAAACCATTAACAAACAGAAAGTTCAAACACAAAAGGTTCATGCATTGGTTTAAAAACAAAAGACTAAAACTTAACAGTAAAAATTGCTCCACACATGACATCTGCAGAAAAAGCAGCTATATGCATAGCTGCTAGGGAATGTGTGTCTGCATGCATATCTAAATATATACATACCCCACATCCATGCACACACAAACATATATTCATGCACATATACACACAAAAACCATCTCTAAATTTAAAAGAAATTCAAAATTCATCTCACTTCAGCGTTTTTGCAGCTCTGATCCCCCGAATGGCTGGTTCATGCAAGCAACGACCAGGAAAGCCTATAGAGGGAGCAGGTCGCCTTCTTTTCCAGAGCTAAAGGAGTTTTCAACCTTTAAGTGACGGTCCTGAGAGGATGAAAAAAATTTATTGAAATTTTATTGTTACTCTTTTTCTTTTTGAAACAGATAGCGAGCTGTGACCAAAAACAGTTTAACAGAAACTGGATCTTATCAAACTAACTCAGTTTCAGCCTTAGAGACCAAAAGACTAGCAACTAAGAAAACCTGTTTGGGAGCAATGACTTCTGTGAGATTCTTGACTGAGCAGTATATGTGTTCTCAACTTAAAAATAGAACAACTTAAAAATTAGAAATAAAAAAATGGTGCTCAATACATGGAAAATATACATGCACTATTTACCATGTTGCAGCTGTGAGCTCTCTTTGTAGACACACTGGCCACCAGAGTGTGCACCAGATAACTTACATTTTGGTAAAAATCTAAGAACGGGCATAAAGCATGAAACATTTATACATAAAAAATTATACTAAGAGCTCTTCCCCCCACGCACTAAGGTCTAATTATACTTTAGTGTTTGTCTCCTGGGGAGCAAGAGCAGGTCTTAGCATTGCAACATAAATAGTTAAGCACAAGTCATGCAGCAGTAAAAAGGAACATTCTATGCCCTTCAATTCCAAGGCAATGCAGCATGAGAAATAAAATAAAACAGAAAGGATACTATTACTTTTCCTCAGATAATCTATATAATATATTTCATCTTTTGACTTTTCATGCTGACTTGGGGTTTTTTGTTTGTTTGGGGGTTTTTGCATCATTAGAGAAAGGCCATTTGAGGAATATATTCTGCACAGTGATGTGATTCAGCAACTTTCTGGAAAACAAAAATGCAGCCCTTTTTTTGGTGCACTAATGAAACACAACTGGCACTACTTTTCATAGAATTGAGCTTAACTGAAGGCAGGCAATGTACCATGTAAGCTGAAGCTCAGTGGTCTTAGATCACAGTATTATTTTTCGTGGTGTTTTATATATTGAAGATGAGCTGAACATACCCTGCTGCTAAATCAGGCCAGTGATGACAAATACATTACTGTATGAGCTGTTGTGTTATCCAGAATGACTCAGCAAATACATGTGCCTTTTTATCCAAATTCTAGGTAGCTTCCATACATACTAACATGAGAGACCATTGTTTCTGATTATCTCCCAAGGGCATATCCACAGAAAGGTTATCCAGCAGTTCCACAAAGGCAAAGCCCCTTGTCATGATCTTGCCATGTCATAACTTCTTTTGCGCAAGGGCACTGAAGGGGACTCAGTAACACCACTGTAGAGACACTGCATAATTCTGCATATTGGGTATTCTTTACTCAGGAGTGTTCCAAGTCTGGGAAATGAGAGCAGGATCATGAAGAGGAAGAAAATCACCCACAGTGACACACAGAGTAGCCAAAAGAATTTAGGAAGTGATAGGGGCCTGGTGCTTCATGGATGTGTTTCCTGTCAAAAATATCCCAATAAAGAGACCCTCATCTATTTAGCCCGATGGAGGAGCCCTGTCTTCAGGCAGGCATGATGTGGTAGCCATCAAGTGATGAGTCCCTGAACTGGGATGCGCTGCATACCCTGGCTAAGGGCACATGCTGCTTTTTCTGCAAGCATCGCATGGGAGTGACAGACAGCATGTGTCCCAGGCACCACCACGCTCCGAGCCACAGAAGAGCTGCCACTGCAGCTCTGCAGCCAACAGCGACCACAGCTGGTGAAGAGCGGGTCCCACACACTCAGAGAATCCATCTGAAGAAAAGTGCTGCATAAACACTCAGCCTTACTGTTCCTGGCAGAGATGCTTGGGGATGTTGGCACCCAGGACCCGTGGGCTTGGCTAACCACCAACCAGCATGGAGCCTCTACTCTTAGAAGCACCAAGCAATACTCCCCAAACATATTGTCATTTGCAAAAGGAAGAATCATTTTGACAACAAAGTCTTCAGTGACTAAGTGGCCCGAGTGCTGCTGGCATTAAATAGCTGGTATAATTTCTACCATAAATATTTTTATCAAGCCATTGTATCTCAGCTGTAAAAACTTGCTCCAAGCTGATATTTGGCAAACAAGACCCAGAAAGATAATCCTTCATTAAACGTATTATTTTATTTGAGTAATCTACAGATAGGTAAATCAACAAGTTTGCAAGTGTAGGCCTCATAGACACCTTTACTGATTCTTCTTTGCTGATGCTATGGCCATTGGGGAAAGTAAACACTGGCCATCCCAAATTTCTTGGTATCGAGCTTTCCTTTTACCTCCAGGTGCCATGAATGGTTCAGATAAAATTGCTAGGGAGGCACAGGGCAGAGCAGACAGGCTGCTGTCAATGAGGAAACCCAAAGAAGAGTTTCCCCAGAAGAAAAACCCATCTCCTGAGAATGCACTTATAGTAAGATATGGATCACCTTTGTACACAGGTGAAGAAGAGCCGCTGCTGGAAAGTCCCAGAGTCCTACCTAGCCATACATATGCCTCCTTCCAGATCAGGAGCTAGCCAATTTTTTCAAGTAAGTGAAAGAAAAATTGCACCTATTTCCATCTCAGAGGAAGTATCTGCTGCTGCTGCAAAATGAAACCAGTTTCTTGGTCCTAATGCCATAACACTGCACTGGCTACACAGTCTTCTTGTTTTGAAATGTTTCCTGTGGGTCCTACCACAGCTGACATATACTTTGGTGCAAAACATGTCAACTGGCCATTCTGAATTGAGATTTCCAGAGGTGCACAGAATATCCCCAGGACAAACAAGTGGTTAAATACAACAGGACCGGAAAAGTCAGCACTGAACAAACAGTAGCAAGTTTTCATGTATTAGTGCTAAAGTATTCAGGATTTCTAGTCAGAAATACTCTTTGCATTAATTTCATTATTAGAAGTCTGTTACATCTGTGAGGGTTTTTTTAAATGCCGAATCTCATTTCCAAATGCCCTGAGGGAACAACAGCCACAACAATAAAATTAAGAATCCATTACTGAAGATAAAATTAGAATAACTAAGCTCAACACTATACAGGGGAAATGCAGTGTTAAAATGTATGAGGTAAAATGTTTTCTAACTATCCTAATGTTAAACTTCATTTTGTCCTTGGAATGAGCAAGGGCAGAAATTTGTGACAGCCTACTCCAGTAATAAAAAACAACCATGGTTTGTGCAAGTTATGTGCTAGATCAGTATATTTTCTCAGTATAGTTAAGGATAAAGAGGCTTATAAGATCTTTTTAATTAACTTTTAATTAAAAAGTCTTTTTTTAAAAATACTTTTAACCCTCCCTTCCTTTGGGATTGTGATTCTGGGAAGTCCTGAGAATATAGATAGTTTATTTTTCTGTCCTGCTTACACAGAAAGTCCTGGAGGGATTTCTCAAGTGATTCTTTAGCAGGCGTGGTGAAGCCACTGTTATCACACCACCTATCATCTTGGTGGCAAACGCAGCAGAAGGTGATGGATACCCACCAATCCGTACCAGGGCAATCACTCAGATACTTTGCAGAGAAATTTTCTGAGATGGGTAGGGCTAATGTTTCAGAGCATACATACTACCATGCTTTGAGTTAGAGTTAGGCTTCCCTTATTGCTTCTGAATAAGTATCGTCATGAAATGGACATTCTCACATCACCCGCACATAGCACATGCACAGGTTGTGCAGGCTGGGGAATGGCACCACCTCACAATGAGGCTGAAAAATGCATTCCCTTTCTTTTATTTAGGAGCAAAAAAAGAAATGGCACATTTCCAAAAGCAGAACTGTGTCGTAACAGACAACACAGGATAAGAGGGGCAGTGGGTTGTTTCACTCTGCAATGTCTTCTCATACTAGGTAACCCCCCTTCCTCCTCCTCTTCCAGTCTCAAACATGTGGCTGTAATAAACTCTTTGAGGCAACATTGTCAAATACAATCACCAAACTTTCCAAGGAAAAAGAATCATTCAAATAAAAAAAATAGGGTGATGAAAATACTGTGTTTAGAGCATTGCTTCATGTTGATGAACAGCTCATTTGCTATTCCTGGGTATTAGTGTCAAGCTCAGTGCTTTTGCAATAGATATTTTTAAATAAAGGTTAAAGAACATGTTTGTCTTATGTTACATACTTGAAATGTCTGTGGAAACAAACAAGCACCCAGTTCTTACGATAGTGTCTATAGGTCTTGAAACGAGCATATAGGCCAAACACACAGAGGCTTCACAGGCTGTCCTGCAGCAAAAATTTGCACTTATGAGCTGAGTCCTTATCTCCACTTCAATCAAATGAGCTTATTGTTAAAGTTTTACAAAGCAACCCAGCAGCAAGGTGAAAGATGAAGAGATTATTGAATAATAGATAAGAAAATTTTTAGTCAGCTCAGATGCATTCATGTATCTGAGACAGCAGCAGGAAAAAGCCCTCAGAAAAGTGCTGACTGAACTCCAGCCAAAACAACCCGACTGTCGGGGCCCGTAAAGGGTGGAGGCTTCCCATGAAAGATGGCAAGGCAGAGCAAAACAGAGCTGCTGTGGGAACACCAGGGAGCCCAAGACAGTCCCAGGCATGGGCACTGGGCAACTGGGAATGGGGACATGGACCTAGGGTGGGCCCTGCTTGGGGTGCCCGTAGGTGAGCAGGGCTGTGGGCATCTGGAGGGTGGCCCTGCTGCAGCATCACTGGGGAATGGACTGACAGCCTGAGGGGGCTGACATGGGGTCCTAGGCTGTAAGCAGGGTGGGGGGAGCCCCAGGGGTCTGGGCAGGGGCAGAAATGAGAGTGCCCTCAGGGCCCTGACATTGTTATGCAGAAGTGCAAAATTAGTACTAAAAAAGTTCTCAGTCTTTCTGGTCCTGGAATTTGATGAAGACATTTTTGCTTCCTTTTCACTCATAGCTTTATAAGGCCAGCAATCCTGTCCTTAAATTTGCAGCAGCTGGAACAGTAAACCTATTCCCAAGGTCATTCCTTCCCATCAGAGTTCCTACAATGTAGTTAAATGCAGGGGCAACAAAGATTTTGTAATGACCTTCCCCACACAGAAAAGAAGGTAACTACCATATTGTCTGATTCTAGCACTGTTCTGCTTCTTACTCTGCACCCTTTACTCAGGTGAGAGTCATTATTTTGTGATTATGGTCTAAAGAGACAAAGACTTTTAAAATATCTTTTCACTGCGTGATCCAGCCCTTTCTCTGTTGTCTTTCCCTTTTAATGACAGTCACAGGGTGGTTGACATCTTTGATCTCACCCCAGATCCCACAAGCCTCTGAAGAAGTGGAGGTATAACAACATCATTCACTTAAAAACCAGGGAGATACTGACTGAAACTACATCTACTGAAATAAAAGTACCAGTGAATAATGAAGTGTCACTAGAATATTCAGAACTTCATTCATTAAAAAACATTTCTGAAAGGAACTGGTTCACATGCCCCTGGAAACACTAATATAAGACATGCCAGGCTAAATCAGACTTGGCATTTAGTCTGGAATCAAAGTACTTGCACATAGTCCATCCTCCCACAACACGACTATAAAGCAGAAACCCCCTTATTTTACCTTCAATACAACTATGAGATTATATGCAATAGTGGGATAGAAAATCTCTTAAAAGGTCAGTGTAAACAGCAAATACTTATCTCAGTAGTATGTAAGAAGCACAGTCCATCACAATGTAAAGGTATGACAGACTCCCAAATACTCCACCATGTGAAAAGACCCAAACTTCTGTCTTTTGGGGCAGGGACAGCCATAACCCTGCAGCATCATAGAGCTCTGTGCTGCCTAATTTATGTTAATTTTCTGACAGAGCATTTTTGGCAAACTCCTTGCTCACCTAGCTCTACTGCTGTAGGCAACTGAGTTAATGTGTTCAAAATTAGCTTGGATGTGCCTAAGTTATACCCTGGGTTCTGCAGAGAAAGAGCAGATATGAACTGGGACTTGAGACTGTAACTAGTAAGATGCTTTGGCTTACTAATGGTGAAGCATGTTGAGAGCTCCTTTCTGGATAAGAAATTATCTCTGAAGGGTTTTATAAAATGCAGTAGAGCCTAAGGAAGCAGAAAGCAACCATTATTCAGTTTCTCTCCTCTCCACCTGAATGCACTGGAACTAGGATGTTTTGCCATAACACTCGGACATATTCAAGAGGGCCATCAAAGTCCCAGAAAAGTCAGTTTTGTGGGTAGTGGGCAGGTACAGAGAGGGCCCTGGTCCCAAGGCCAGGCAAGCCCAAGTGCCAAGTGACAGAATACCAGCATAAAAGGACAGGGAGCCACACATCACCTTTTGTGAGGACTTGGACAGACTGTTGTGCCATTGCAGCATGCAGGGCCTAGAAGAGAGCTGCAAATAGCACAGCTTAGTAAGAAAATAGTGGTAAATTAATCTGTGTGCAATACTCTCCTTCTGTTTAACAAACCAGATCAAAAGAAACCTACAACAAGCACATTCAAAAGAACACCATGTAAGAAACCATCCATGTACACTCAAAAACCACTCAGAAACACCAGCACATTTATCCAAAACCATCTCACATAGTATTTACTTCAGATCTTGTGAATCATGTGGAGGTCATCTACACTTAGATCCACTGCTTTTGCAGCTGTTTGGATCCACCATCTGCATCTTCTGCTTCCCAGCTCCTTCAAAGTGAAGTTTCAGAGTGACTGAAATACTGAAAAATCTCCCTGCCTGCAGACTGCAACATTTGGAAATGGCTGTGTCAGCTGATGTTCAGCCCCCGTAATGGCACCATTTGATATTTGAAACTGTGTTTTCATTTCTGGAGAATAATGCACATGCCTCAAGTCCCTTCTCAGATGTGTCATCCTACTGCTATTCCTTTCTTCTTTAAAGTACAGCTTGGTATTCTTTTAAGTGAACATGATTACCAATAAAGCAGTCCCCACTTTCTCCTACTCCCACATCTTCTCCCAGATCATCTGTTGTACTGTGCCATCATAAATATTTGTGTGGCTACAGGGTGAACCAGATCAAGGAAATGATCCAGATGAAAACCAGTCTCTGGAAAAAAAAAGGCAGTTTTTCCAACATAGTTACCCACAAGGTCATACACAAATGCTTGTGCTGCAATTGTAGGAAGGTTTTGGTAAAGATCTGAATGACTGACTGAGAAAAGGGAGGGGGAACTATCTGGTTTTTTAACAGTTCTGTTGTTCTTAATGTGGTGCCAGGGTTTGGCATTTGCTTTCACCAGCCTCTGTCTCCAGAATGCACAAAGAAACCCTGCTTTGGGAAGTAAACAGGGACAGAGCTGCTGAAAATTCCTTCTGAATGCACAGGGAAAAGTTCTTTGCACAGCTATATCTAATTTTCACCTGCATTGGAGGCCAAGTCCATAAAGTACAAGACTGTCTCTTTATACCTCAAGAAGAGCTTTCTCCTACCAGTGCCAAACTCAAGGATCCTTTGGAGTCAACTTCCAGCACTTCAGAGGCAAACAGCCTATCTCTCCTTCTCTTCTTCTCTTACTTTCTCTGCATTTAAGGCCTGGTGAGACAGAAAACTACCTGCTCCACAGCCCTGTGGTGTAAATGGGAGGGGAAAGTCTGGAAGCATTACCATTTGATTATATTTTATCAAAAAGCCTTTTGAAAAACAATTCACCTCCCCATTTAATGGTTTCTAATAAACTAAGCCTAAAACTAGAAAGTCCTAACACCAGTTCCCTCTATTTCACTTCTTTTTGTATTTTCTTTTTTTTTTTCCCAATAAAGTGACAGTTCTACTGCTACTTCTCAGGATAAGTGTGATAATCTTCTCTGAGACACTTGAAAATTCCAATTAAATGCAAGCTTGCTGCTGAATAAAGCTGCACAGAATGCAAAAATGTCTTTCCCTTTCCTCCTTCACTTAAAAAATAGAGTTAAGAATTATTGTTTTCTCCCCACTGGTTTGCAGTGTGAGATAGTTGGGATACAAAACTAGCTGATGCCATGAGTAGGAGGGCTGACTACAAAAAGAACTCTTGTTTTTTCCAGCAACTGTACAATTAACTTAAATTGTGGCTATATTTTCACCAGTGAACTAACATACTCAGACTAAGGATAGTGTCTAAGTGAACATTACAATTTCCTGAAGAGACTGCAAATCAACAATCTTCCCTGAAATTGTATACCATCTCTTACCCTTCACTAAACCAGAAACACGAAGCTGTATGTTACCACATGCTAGCAGGCTTCCTCCATACAGTGTCTGTGCCATGGTAAGCCTGGGGAAAGAGCTCTGATACATACGCTGATGGACATGCTTAGCTTGAGGCAGTTTATTCAGCAAAGATCAGGGGACAATGCGCACAAAGATAACAGGAAGGAACTGATCCTCATAATCTCTACTATTTGGGCATCTCTGCTAATTTTGAAGAAAGCCAAGAGGGACTTGACTATGTATGAGAGGTGATAATTTTTAGACATTAGATGTGTTTGGACACTAGGGACTCCAGGGAATGTAAAATCTACTGCTGGGCAGAGACTGTGTAAGGAAGTCAAAGGCCTGTTTTCAACATATCCTTGGGAAAACTGGTGACAAGTGCCTTTGAATTTTTCCTCCAACTACCAGTTCCCCACACATTCTGTCTCTACTTCTGGCTATAATCATGTGGCTATTGGAGCTGTGATGGTCTCAGAACACAGCCAGTATTTGTAGGGACAGGTCTTAGTTTGCATTAACTTAAAGTGGGAGAAAACCAGACTGATTTTCAGGCACACAAACTCATCTCCATGTCACTGAAAAGTCAGTGTGTTTAGAAGTGTGTCTGAGCTTTTTCTAGCTATACCTGTGTAGTAAAAAATGACATCTCCCTTCAACACCCCTCTACTTGATTTGATGCTCAGCTTTCTCTCTCTCTCCCCAGTAAAGCCTCCTCTAACCCTATTTTCATTCTAACAGCACTCTAGATGCACTGAGTTTTCATACCCTCATTTCCACTTTCCTTTTCATTTTCTTGCCCTGCCCCACTACCTCATCAAGGTCTCACTGAGAAGATCCTCTGGATCCCTTACTCTTCTTACACTGACGCCCCTTTGACAGGCCACAGTCAGGCAGAGTAGTTCCACAAAACTGTCTTCTGCAAGGCAAACCCACTAGAGAGATTCCTGTCCAGCCAGAGCCACTTTCCCTGCCAGGCACTGCCGGATAACTGCATGATGGGGTGTGCTGCTGACTACACTGCTGCAGCCATAAGGAGGGAAAATGACCCTCAGAAATAAAGACCCCTTAAGCTTTCATCATTTCATTGGTAGGGTTCAAACGGCTGCCTGGCACAGAGTTGGAGAGATGGAGCTGGGGGGATGAAGCAGTGATGGGAATGAAAGGCTAAGCATAGGGTAAAGGAGGAAAGTGGTGGGGTGATGCCAAGAAGCGTTTATAGTGTCTGTGCCCTGCAGAGAACACCAAGGGGTCAGAAAAAGCTTTCTCAGTAGCAAGGAAGCAGCCAGCATACCACGGACAGTATTTTTCTCTGCATTTCATAATAACATAGCATTTTGTGAGCTTTGTCCACCAGCTGCTTTACAGAAAATGCAGGAACATGTTGCAATATTTTTAATGCTGTTGTGTCATAGTGTTCTCCAGTTCTGCATGAGGTTACAAGGGACAAGAACAGGTTAGGACCCTGTTGAATAAGGGGAAAAGAAAGGCAAAGGAAGGAAAACTGCAAGTGTTTGCCTCAATAGGCCATCAAGAACTGAAGGTGCAGTCCCCTGCACACACAGAGGTTGGCAGCACAGCAAGGATCAATCTGACACTGTGTTTCTGCAACTGAAGTGAAGACTGAAGAAAGTCCCTTGAAACAAGGGTTGTGAGGAGGAGAAGAAAGAATTTGAAGCACTGCTCTGCAGAATGGTGAATCCATATTCAAACTTGGTTAAGGGTGAGGAGCAGGAATACTTTAAGTAGACAGGATGAAAGGAGAAAAATAATGCCCCAGCTTTCTGTCTAGCACAGACCATACAGACATTTGAGCTGCTGGTGAATCAACATGAATCAGCCTTATTATACTGCTGACCATAATCATGATGTAAACTGAGGTGATGTAGCAGCTGACTCAGAGGCTGCACATCCTGGTGAGGCACAGAGCTGGGGACAGAAAGCTGTCAGCCATCCCCAAATAAAGTCATAAAGCCTGGGCAACAGGCCCAAGGGATTTTGCCCTCACTAGTTCAAATAACCAAGACATATCATGCCAACCTGTAATGTGCATCGGCTCACTGCCTTCTTTTAAAAGAGCATATGCTCCTTCAGGATTGATTTGTCTTACTAGTGAGGTCACTGACAAGTGGAGGTGCTGTAACTACAGCCTGGCTCACCCCACTCAGAGGAGGCAGGGGCTGGTCAGTGCATTTGATCCTCTCTGAGGACTGGCCAAAGGGTAGCCAGGGACACATATAAAGGTTCATGTCACTGCAAAAACTGCTTGAAAGGACATAAACAGTAATCTATAAGAGACTATGCAATGGACTATCCTGAGCCTTTAAAAGCTACTCTGAGCATGAGTTTCTGCATGAACCTCACCACAGATATCTGACAACAGAGCCACATAAGGCAGCAAACCACACAGCAAAATAATACAGAACACATTATATTCCTGTGGCATCAATTTTCCCATGCAGTCTCTCACATGGTGATATGAACAGCTGTGGTGGCATGGAGAAAAGCGCTGTCTGGCTTGACATCACAGCTGGGAGCAGGTCTGCCACCAGAGAATTCCCTTGAGATAACATTCTTAAGCTCTTGACCCTCCACTACTGAAGTAGTTTCTCAAAAATATCCCTCACATACTGCAGCTAATAATTTGTTCTCGGCTCATAAGGAATGCCACTTACATGCCTCTTCCTGTGCTGTATGTAATACTGGTTGGCATGCAAAAAATGCAGGCAGAGCTGTCACAAGAAGATTTGGGAGCCTCCCTCTCCCAGAGCATCCTATTGTGGTGCTTCTTCCTGCCTTTCACACTCCTATTAGTTGCCATCAGGAACCTCCAGGTCCTGTGTCTGGGCAACATCAGCTACTGGCACTCCCTTACAAATCACCTGCCAGTATGCTCTCTAGGTTGTGACACCCTTCACAAAACCCCTGTGTGGGGCACTGGCTGTGGCCATGTCTCTGTGTGTCAGCATACTTCTGTCTCTCCTCATCACAAGTTCCTCTCTTCAGTACAGACCAAATCTAGATAGAGCTAACATGATCATGTTAGTAATAAGATGAGGCTCTCAGATCCCCATGTTAAACCTGGACACAATGAGACGTGTACTAAACCAGGCATGAAATTCATCTAACTAAAACTCTTTATGCTTTTAATGTGAACATGCAAAACTGCTCAAGTCAAGTAGACAATCTTTTTACTGTAGTAGAGGAGCACTTCTGGAATACAGCTCATGTGAAATAATTTATATATCTGCCTTAGAATGGCATGACTCATGTATTGCGTAGCATTTGTTCCTCACTATTGAATCCATCAATGAATCCCATTCTAGATGTCAAACAAGTGGAGTGTATTTGCTTGCAAATATCCACTTGGATATGTTTATATCAGTTTGGAACTGATTTATTACAGTTTCATTTGCATAGTTGGAGTTGATTCTCAAATATAGCAAAATTTTAGTATTAAGTCTCCTGCCTATAGTTTCATGCATACTAAAAAGAATTTTATGGGGATTTTTAATTGAAATTTAATTGTTCAGGCTACTGAAAAAGTAAAACACAACATTCTGAGCACTGGACAAAGTGTTCCTCTTCGACCTTGGATCTCTTTGTGCAATATGATGAGATATTTTTGAATATTATCTCATTGGAAAGAAGTAGAGTAGGGACTGAGAGCTGGAATACCAGGGGAACATCTTAGACAGATGGCAACTGTGGAGTTCAGCACTTCCTTTGATATCTGTATAACTGTAGCTAAAGAGTGGGCTGCCTTGTCTTTCACTTCCTCTGCGTTTTGCACATGAGGCCAGGCATCTGGAGAGGAACATGGCTCTCAACACCAGTATCATGGCAAGGAAGAAGGAAACACAGGCATGTATTCTACATCGCTATGCAGTCTACTACCAATGCAACGTGGCCCTGACCCTGAGACATGACAGACAGCTTTGAAGGATAGTCCCTCACCACAGAAGGCACTGCCTGCTTTGTCACTGGCTATGGAAGAACAAGCTAAGTAGCATGGGCATCAGTGGTGCAGGTACAGGGTTGTTTACTGTCTCTACCTAGACATCATCCTTTCAGCTTTCACATCATTTACAATTAAGCTGTAACAAATGGAAATAAAACAGACTATGTAGAGCAGTGTTTGCAATTCTTACTTAGGACAACGCAGAAAAGAATAAAGAAAAGTTGCAATAGCATTCTTCTTAGTAAACATTTGGTAGATGTGATCTGGCTTTCACTAAGTTGAGCATATCAGGACGCCTCACACCAGAGGGCCTCTGTCTCTGTTGAACAGTCTTGATCTTAGCTTTGTGCTGAATGAAATGTGTGCAAATGCATGACAGAGTCAAAGGATGCCTGAAACAGGATTTAAGTTTGAATCATAAAACCACAGAATAATTGAGGTTGGAAAGGACCTCTGGAGCTCACCTAGCGCAATACCTTGCTCAAAGAAGGTCACTTGATCAGGTTTGCCTTTGCTTTCACAGCACTTCCCTGGTCTGAGGCTTTGGCAGCAGTGATGCTTTTGCCAGCCGAAGCCATTCCTATTCCATCTCCAGCCCTGGTTCTCACAGTGCCTTCCCAGTGCAAATATTTGTGTAGTCTCCTAAGGAAGTGATTCAGCTGAAATATAATCTGTACTGCCAATATCATAATCATTTTTTTATCCAGAATCGTTCCCCAGTCCAATTTATTCTGCAATCCTACTCACAACTGTGGATGAAGAGGCCAGACAAGGACAAGCAGCCAAGAGGAGGAAGGGAAAGGAGGAGGAAAGAGCAAGAAAAATGCCTGCCAGAGCCAAAACTGCAGATTAATGAATTCTGTGCCAAGCCCAACCCTCAGTGAAGCAAGATCCAATTCCTGTTCAAGCCCCTTCCCAACTACAGTTGCCTCTTCTGGGGTGGGGTGGGATATGATAGGTATTGCTTATTGAATATTTTCACAGCCACGGAACTTCTTGGGAAAACTTTATCAAATGTATTGGAACCAAGTTTATCTCTACATCTGACAAAAAGAAGCAGCAAGCAGAGTGTTGACTTGAACAAAAATATGAAAGAAAAAAACTTTCCAACCAAATAGCCCAGACTGGCTGAGCTACAGAACCTGGGGTGTCTCCACCCAACATCTTGTGGAAAGGCACTTGCTCAGAATTAGATCAAGTCTGAGCAAGGCTGGAATGAACTAACCTGCCTGTACTCCAGCTTTCCCATCTTCACAGTATCTCCATATTTTTCAAAATTATTCAAAATGTTATTCAAAATAATATTCTGACAAGAAGAGTAACCACTGATTAAAACAATCCAAGTAAATTTCAGAGTAGTACTAGATTGCTACTGATGTGCTGAAAATTCAGGCAATTGGTCCTCATCAGTTCTAATGCCAACATGCGAAATAAAAAGACCTGATTCATTCTCTCTAGCAGTAGGTATTTAATGCAGTCATGTGAGTTGGAAGCCAGATCACTCTAGTATTTCTGTGTAATCCATGAAGAGTAACAAGCACCCCCTGAAGGTAATTCACACTGACACCTGACTTAACCATTTCTGTATAAGCTCACTGGAGGTCAAACTGCCCTACAAGCAAACTCAAACCCTCATGTTTATCACCAACCAGTGAGAGGCGAGATGGACTGTCCTGTTACTTTTTAGTCCAATTTCAGTCTCTCATCTGTACTGAGTAGAGTTCAAAATGCAATTTGAAAGCCAAATACAGATTGAACTAAAACTTCAGATGTCAGAGACAGTGCTTATTAAAATCAATCCAATAGTGAAGCTTGAGTTTATTTTTGAAACTACATGACACTGATTTGTCTACATTAAAGGATAATATTCCTAACCACAGTATAGTATTTCCCTATATACTCTGCAGAAGCCAGTCTCCTGTCAGTGATGAATCTCATAATTTCCCTGACTTTAACATTAAATGTATCCTTATAAAGATTTCCAGTCCTACCAAATGTGGAAGTAGCAACAAGCTCCTGGCTCCTAACTGTCAAAATTCCTAATTCATTTCAACACATGCACCACTGCACAGTACCAAATAGCTGCCTTAAGAGCAAGGAGTGTTTTTAACCAGAACTCTCTACCAAACCTTTAATCTCTGTTTACAGCTCTATCACTGATTCAAACTGACAGGTTACTTGGAGAGCCACAGCCCACAGATCAAAGACATCCAAGTACACAATAGACACAATGCACATGTATACACCCTACATACACCAAACACTGTACTGACAGTATTTCTCAAAGTCAATATCAAGAGCACAGGCGCCTTCCTTTTTAAATAGAATACAGTATTTAAAATTAAGATGTTCCCTTCCTAAAGTATTAAGCATAACTTAATTTCTAGGATTGATTCTAAGGACAAGACCTGTACAATTAAGAAAAGGGAAAGTGCCATAATTCCACTTCCCAGATAAATCCTATACTGCAAATTACCACCTTATTCAGTAAGCCAAACTCACCCTTCTACTTATAAAGTATCCTCCCCCATTTAGGTAATGGAAATAATAACAAATGACTTAAGTAACTACTCACAGCTAAATAGCACAGCCTGTATTGTGGATACCAAGTATTTGAACCACAAAACTACTCACAGAATATGAACAAGGAAAGTGCAGTCTGTCTGCATAAACTTCACAAGTAGAAGAGGTTAGATTCACTGACCAGAATGTAGACAATTAAAAGAAATTATTTGTGACTAATCGGAAACGCAGTTGATATGTGATCATTCAGAAGCTTTTGGTTCCAATGTGTTACTTCATTTTAAAGATGGTATATGGTCTGTTTTCTGCCTTTGTAAAGTGCTACTAAAAGATTCTACATGTGAGTATTTAAAAATAGCTCAGGAGGACCTGCAAGTAGATTATTATTGTTTGACTATTCTAAATGCAAGCAAAGTGAAAGACCAGACTGAAAGCTGATTATACTGCTTTTGAACATGTCCCTGAGTGTCATGTACAGTCTGTACAGTGGCTTTTAAGTCCTACATGATTATTATGTAGAAACAAGCCATTCTTTGGTGCATATTAGCTTGAAGTTTTCAAATAGCATAATATATTTTCAGGTTACCAGTCCTGAATATAAAGAAAAATTTAATAAAAACTCCAGTTAGGAGCACTTCTGGATATGAATATGCTCAATGTGGGTTTGCACTTTGAAATCCAAGTCCTAGCATATTCACCTTAGAAGATTCTGGCAGGTAATTAGTGAGACTGCAGCAGGGCAACAACAAAAGGAAGCCAACTGTCATTTTACTCACTAGCTACTAGATTATTTGCAACAGCTCAAGAATAAAGGGACAGGAGAAGGATACCGAACCTCTGCCTTTGAAGTGCAGAAATAAAATACTGATGTATGCTTGTAAGCAGAACTACACTTGCCATATAAAAGCAGAAATGAAAGAGGGAGGATGAAAAATTGGTTGCCCCTTCTGGTAAGGAGGAATGGCCAGGAGTTTGGACACTCACCTCTAGTTTGGGATGCTTGACTCCAATTTCTTGCCACGGTGGGAGACCTACTGATTGCCTCTGTGCCTTCTCCTGTAACATGGCAGTAGTGGAACACCACTACTTCATAGGCATGGCATAAAGAAGCCTGGAGAGGGTGAAAGAGAAGGGGAGAGGGAGAGAGAGTAAGAGAAGCAGAGAGAGAGATGCTGAGATGCTATGACTATAGCCAGCTGTGTAGCAGGGAAAATTTTAACAGCTGGTAGGTTTAAGATGCAATGATACTGCTCCACCGCTTTCCTTCTCTCTTCCTTGTCTGTATCTCCATTCCCAAGCACACAGCCTCAGCTCCTCTCTTGTGTAACTTTTGTTGCTCTATCTGCACAATAAAGGCAATTCAACTTACTAAGCAGCAAAAAAACTATGCTTTGCTTTTGTTGGGGGTTATTTTACTGCTGCCAAGTGGAATTCACTGGAAAGTTAGTTGAGTCCTAGTGACAGTGGAGAGTACAGCCAGAACTACACAGCCTGGAAAGGGAGGAACAGAGCAGCTGAGTGCAGCAGGATCTCCCCTCCTTAGCATCAGTAATCCACTAGACTGGGAGCTACAGCATGTAACTGAGTGATGGACACCTTAGGTAGCAGTGCACAGGTACAGAGAAAAGGAGCAGCTGGTCATTGCAAGGAATGGTAACCAAGGCCTGATCCAGCACAGACACCAGAACTCCAAAAGATTCCAAAAAATTGACAAAGAGCTCACAAACATAATAAAGCTGGAGCTTGACATCATTCTGTTTTAAAGAAGACTGAAACTGTAGTAGCTCAAAAATACAGGCAGGGAAGTCTACTGTCAGCTAAGAAGAATACCCTCTTTCCCTTACTACAGAACTTATTAAGTCTTGGTTTCAATTGACTGCACAGTGCTACTCAACTAGATTTGATACTGTCAGTCAGTTTGCTTACAAATAATACCATTTTCCTAACCTATCTTGCTTTTTATAACATGCTTCAAGGACAGCTTGTATATTTGAATAAGGGGGTACAAGGTGACCATCTTCAGGAAGACAAAGTTTTGGATCTGTGCAGTAGAACATAGTAAAGGCATTATTTCTTGACTGGATGGCCTTTCATCCATTGGGGCCCAATAGAATATCCAGGGGCACATTAAGAATTGTTGTTAGCTTTGGAATACTGTTCCAGCAAATTAAGCACTGTGTTAAAACAAACATGTAGCAATTGTGTGACTCAGTGTGCTTGTCCCCCTTCTAGAAGGGCAGAGTAACTGGAGATACTGCTTTTACATCCTGAAAGACCCAAGGCCTCGAGGTACAAGCTCATCAAAAGGGTTCTACTTCAAAAATATAAAAGGCTCCAAAAATTTGCCCACCAAACTTATTGAAAGGGGCTTCAGTTCTTTTGTACTGTGGGCAGTGGGTTGACCTTGGCCGGTCAACCCGATACATTCCACCCCTCGCCTCTGTGAGTCACATATTTAAGAATTATCATTAAAATCCACATTCATCACACAATCTTCAACAAAGACATATATATCAACAAAGACAACCAACCAAACCAAAACATAGCCAAAATTCCCCCCACAAAAATCAAAATAACATCTTCACAACACCAAACAAAAGCACAAAATCCAGCCCTTGACCCTTCACCACAATTACAATTCCCTGTGGTCATTTAATTCTCTAACACTCTTCAGTATTCATTTTGCCCATTTCCTCTCCCAATTGCTATCCTTATTCCAAAATACTCATGATCCTGGGTTTCAGCATCCAAAAAGACTGTAGTGGGCTGACCCTGGCTGAATGCCAGGTCCCCACTAAAGCCACTCTCAGTCCCCTCTGGAACCGGACAGTGGAGAGAAAATATAACAAAGGCTTCATGAGGCGAAATAAGGACCAGAAGAAATCACTTACTGATCACCGTCACAGGCAAAACAGACTCAAAGTGAGGATAATAATTAAATTTATTACTAACAGAATCAGAGCAGGAGAATAAAAAGTAAAATAAATCTTAAAAACACATTTCCCTCCTCTCCCCCCCTTCCATGTTCTACCTCCTCTGCCCCAGCAGCACAGGGGGATGGGGAATGGGGGCCACCATCAGCTGTTGTTTCTGCCACTGCTCATGGATAAGAGTCCTTCACCTGTTCCCCTTGGGGTCCCTCCCATGGGAGACAGTTTAGCATGAACCTCTCCAGTGTGAGTTCCTCCCACAGGCAACAGTTCTTCACAAATTGCTGCCATATGGGTCCCTTTTCCATGGGGTGCAGTCCTTCAGGTACAGGTTGCTCCAATATGGGTCCTGCACAGGGTCACAAGTCCTACCAGGAACTGTGGGCTTCTCTCTTCACAGGTCAGGACCTTCCAGGACCCTGCTCCAGGATGGGCCACCCACAGGCTCACAGCCTCCTTCGGGCACCCACCTGCTCCAACATGGGCTTGTCCACTGGCTCCAGGTAAATCTCTTCACCCCCTTTGTCCTCCATGGGCTGCAGGGGCACAGCTGCTCCACTATGGGCTGCACCATGAGCTGCAGGGGAACCTCAGCTCTGGCACCTGGAGCACCTCCTCCCTCTCATTCTGCACTGACCTTGGTGTCTGCAGAGTTGTTCACATGTTCTCACTCTGCTTTTTCTCTGGCTGCAGTTTTGATCTGCACGCTAACTTTTTTTTTTCCTTCTTAAATATGTTATCACAGGTTGGGTACCATCATTCCTGATTGACTCAACCTTGGCCAGCAGCGGGTCCGTTCTGGGGCTGACTGGCATTGGCTTTACCAGACATGGGGGAAACTTCCTGCAGCTTCTCACAGAAGCCACCCCTGTAGCCACCCCCACTACCAAAATGTGGCCAAGCAAACTCAATACACCTTGAGAGAGCATACAGGAGAAGACGTTACACACGTTTCTGAGAAGGTCGGATAACACACTTTTACTAGTAAACTTTAGAAAATAAGGGAACATTCATAAGGGAGCATTTCACAAAGCATTGACTTAGTACATGCTAAACCATACAACTTAGTAAAATCCAACCCATCCAGCTTTGAGTTACTCAAATACCAAGAAAGGAAATTAGGAAGAAATTAGAATTAAGGAAGAAATATGAATTAAGAAGAAATAAAGAAAGAGAGAGAAAGGGAGAAAATTATAGCTACTACCCCAGAAATGGCAGGCCACAACCACATGATGGCCGCATGGTGCTGGTTTTATCTGCTCTGAACCCTGTGGCCACCTCTGGCCCAAGTGGGACTTCTGGCCCACTGGTCACTCTGGGGCAGGATGTGGAGCAGCGCTCCCAATGTGCCAGTGATGGAGAGCTGCTCCAGGGCTGGCCAAGGAGGCTCAAAGGGGCTGGACAGGGACAGTCCCAGTCAATCAATAGTATAACAACCCAGTGTCACACATCCTACCACCGTGAAAGGTAAGGCTCCCTCCCTTTGATGCACAGGGGCTTTCTGAATCTGAAGCATATCATTCCTGATTACCACTGAGTCTATCCATAAGAGGGCAGTGATATATATCTACAACATATCCATCAACCCCCTGAGTCTTGGGATGGGACTTGGGTAAACACAGTTAAAAGTATGCCCAGAAACATGCAGAAAACAGCAAGAACTGGCATGAGGCTGTTGGCACCACCCCTGCCCACCTTCTACGTGCCAGCCTGTGTGACTAAGCCTTCATTTAAAGCAGGATCCCTTGGGAACCACTGTCAGGACACATTTGGAGCACAGCCTGTGCTCATGACTGGCTCTATGGCCAGGTGTCCTAATTTCTTTGCTACCAGGCCCCTACAGGCTGACACAAATTACATTATTAATGCCTGGCTATAGCTCTTGGAAGCTTTGAACTTATATACTTTACCTTTCACACTATCTTCCCTGCAGTATTTATCCCCAGCTGTGGTGGTGAATTACACTGCATGAAGAAGGCAACCAGATCATAAAACCTATAAATAGTCCTACCTAGTGTGATTAAAAGAGGAAGGCAATTACAACTGGTCACATCTGTTATCTACATTCTTCCACTTGTTTTCTCATTTTCAAAAGGTAAACAAGAATATCATCTGTCAAGCTTCAAGAGTAGATCAAGCAGCCTTTTGTTCTCAGGAAAATTCCAAAATAGCAGTATTCAAAGGGCAGAGAGCACACCCAATAGTATGTGCTGCAAAGTTCCAGTACCCTAGAAGTGCAATAAATAAATGATCATAACAATAAAACTGTCTTGCATGTAAATAACAGTTCACTTTCATGTTTAAATTTAGTAAGAAATATTTCCCACTGTACATCAGTTTTGATTTATCTATGATAAGGCCAAATCATGAAGTGTTGTTGTGATGATCTTAACATAATAGAGCAAGGAATGGGATGTGAGAACTAGGTAAGGGCAATTTAGGAGACTGAAAGAAATAAAGATATACTCCTAGGAAATTAAAACAACAGAAAGTAAGTGTCTTCAAGACAGTTTATGAAAGACTTGAGGCAATTTATTAGTTATGTAAAAATTTATATAGAAAGGATAACTGGCATCACCCAGACACTTCCCAAGCAAGCAATTCTCACAATATCCAGCAGAGAGAGAGAAGTTCCTTTGCTGGCTGATCAGGTCTTTTCAGTTGCCTTGTCCATGGGTCTAGCTCTCTGCTACCTACAGAGGAAGCCTAGGCAGCCTGTTTGGCTGATGTGGTGGCTGAGGCCACAGGATTCAGCAGCTGGGCAGGCTACAACATCATGAACACCTGCCCTAAGGATCTAATGCTGATGAAACATGTCTTCTCTGCCCTCATACTGCATTAATCTGACAGTCCGTATATTATTCATCCATTATTTCTCAAATAAAAGGTTTTGAAATTAATTGAGCTGGGGTTTTTTTGTTTGTTTTCCGAAGATCATATAGCTTAAACATACCCAGAGCAGAAAGCAGTCCAGTAATACAAAAGGCAATGAAATAAATCTATAAAAGGCATCACTATCTCCCATAAGACAGCTTAAAAAACGTCAGACACTTTGCAGAGAAGACAAAATGTGAGATTTTTTTTTTAGTAGCTAGATAATTTCCAGATGTGTTGAACTCTTTTTTTTTTCAGAAACTTTTCATTTGGTTATGGAACCTCTTATAGAAATTCCATCATCTGCCCCTTTCCAAAGCTTTCATTTGGTTGTTTTATCCAGGATAAGCTAGTTTTATTCTATTGAAGCTGGCTGGTCTGGAGTGTCCTAAGCTTCTGACTCCACTGGGGCTGAACACGTCAACTCATGCTAGTGTTAACTCAAGCTCTAACCCGTGTCTCCCAGACCATCACAAACATCACTATTTAAAATCCAAAGACACATCTTTGGAAATACATGGAACAAACTGCACAGAACAATGTTCAGTTTTTTAGCCTGAACTATCACACACAGAGAAACAAAATGGGCTGCCACCAAATAAATGCAGCCAAAGGCAAAAGAGGAGAAAACTGGAAAGGTCAAGAGGGCCAGAGTGGACAGCACCTTGCACAGGAGCAGTAACAGTACAATGTCCCTTCTTCCCCTCCTGTTTTACATCTGGTTTAGGTTATTCTTCTAACTTATACAGACTCCATTTCTAGAGTTCTATACTCCTGCTCACTAGTGGGAATACCAAAATCCAGCAAAACAAAAACAGATGCTCAGGTAATGGCCTAAGCAGTCAGACATGAAGAGGCATTAAGGGTTTCTATGCTCTTTAGAGCAGGGACAGATGGCAACACAGGACTGATCAGAAAACAAGCCCTTATATTCCTTTCTGAGCATTATTAAGTTTGGCTCATTTCTAGTTCATTCCTGCCCAAACCAACTGTGTTTTCTGGATGTCACCTTTTGCCAAATGTCACCTGAAACAGGATAGCATTACTCCTGTACCTTTTACTCTTTGTGTTGATTTCCTCACCATTTATGCACTTTTCACTGATTACTCATAACAATTTGGTCTGAATAAAGCATTTATTTTTATTTGGGTTTTTCCCAACTCTGTGCATTCGTATTCTGCTAATAATTGCTCCAAGGAACAACAATCAGCAGAACAAATTTATAGTGCGTGTAGCTAGCATAAACTGCTGTGTAATGTTCTCTCTTGAAGAGACAGTAGTTTCACTGCAGTTAAGGTTGTTATGCCTGATCTCACAAAACTAAAACAAGGGTTTCCATCACCAGCTTATCATTCATCTACTGCTACTGCAAGGAAGACTAATTTCTTTTTTAGTTTTTCAACTAATACGAGTTGGTCTGTGATTGCACATAAATGCAATGTATGTGTGTCATAGTTTTAAGCTACTCTCTAGGACATTCTTCTTTCTCTTCCAAGATATCCTATTTGTTATGTCTTTTCACACTGGATAATAAATGAGTTTCAATATTAGGAATACTTTTTCTTAATTCTGTATTTTCTGTATTGTGTCTTGATTAAAAAGTAGTAATAATTTTAAAAAAGGCCCTCTAAGCCTGAAAAACCACACTGACATCAAACTGAAGTAGAAATCTTTTTAAAAGGCTTCTAAATGTTGTTACAATGTTTGCCTTGGAATATCTTGTACTTTTTGAAATACACAGACTATTCTTGATATATTCTGGTTTTAATTCTATTTTATTTTAACAAGATGTATCCTTTGGGAATGTATTGTGAGTCCCTTCTCATAGGTTGGCTCTGTCATCCAACTGTGGCACCTCTCCACTACTAAGTATGCAATGTATATTTTTGTGAAGTGTTATTTAAGCAAGATTTAGAGATTTTTTTCACAGACCTATGCAAGTGCCACAGACTTTGGCACCAGATGTGATATCTAGTGGTAACCCCAGAGAAAATTAAAAACCAAGTGTTGTACTGCAGGAGAACCAGGTAAGCAAGTCTTGGAGCTGTTCAAATTATATGAAAACTTTCTTGTAACAGACTCACTGAATTCAATACTTAACTTCTCAATTATGAGTTGTTCAGAAATATTTTCACAACCAACACTGTTCTAACAGACTTCTGCAAAAAGTAGTTTCACGAACTTCGTTGTCAAGAGATAAAGGAATGTGGAGAGATGTATAGAAGTGGAAAAAAATATTGATAAAAATGGGTGTATTTGATCAGAAAACAGTAACAATATGACTTTTAAAAAGCATCTTAAAAAGTCTGTCCTCTAAATTTCACAGTATCATGATTTTTAAGCCAGTATCAGGATTCTTCCAGGGGTCAAACTGTTAACCTTACATTGATTGGACTGTCTGTACTGGGGAGATATCACTTACAGATGGTGAGCCATCCATGCAATCCATTGGTCAAATACAGCTGTAATGATTGCTTCTCGGCTTTTTAAAACTTAAACAGGTTCATGGATACTTGATAAACAGACAAAAAAAAGAGCTGTGTGGGTTGTTTGAAAAATAGAATCACAGAATATGCTGAGTTGGAAGGGACCCATAAGGATCACTGAGTCCAGCTCTTAACCCTGCCCAGGACCATCCTCAAGAGTCACATCATGAGCCTGAGAGTATCATCCAAACACTTCTTGAACTCTGTCAGGCTTGGTGCTGTGACCACTTGCCTGAGGAGCCTGTTCCAATGCCCAAACACCCTCTGGGGTAAGAACTTTTTCCAAATATCTTCCCCAACCTTCCCCTGACATAATTTCAGGCTATTCCCTCATGTCTTGTCACAGGTCACCACACAGAAGAGATCAATGTCTGCTCCTCCTCTTCCCCTCATGACATTAGTCCTCATAGATCCTTTCAGTTGCTGATACAGTATAGAGGCTAAAACTTTTCTAATGTCAAAAAAGAAATTCAAAACAAAACTACTCTGCACTAGCAGAAAATTAAAACTGTGCCCAGGATGCTCCAGAAGATTCAGTGGATGTGACAGTCACACCATTCATCCAGCTTGCTGGCAGCTCATGTTCAAATCCATTATTGACAATCTTGTACTTTTCCACAGTGCATGGGAATCTCCTGAACAAAAAAAAAAGAAAAACAAAATAAAACCTAAACAAAATCCCAACAAAACAAACAAACAAACAAAAACAAGGAAAGAAGGAAAGAAAAAAGAAAAAAATAAAGAGAGAAAAATAATTACCTCAGGTATTATTAGGATGACCACTTCTACTTTCAAACAATTCTATTTCTCTTTCCTTCTCTCTTTACTTGATCCAAATATCAGACAGAGCACTATAATGCAAAACTATACTCTCAGTTTCACTTTGATACAGCTTTATGGACATCCACACCATATGTACATTTTTTGAACTGTCTTGCTTATCAGTCACAACTTCAGACTGTCTTGGTACCTTAAAATATTTATTAGAGAATTGTATCATCCCATTGCACTCCTTCCAACCTTAGTCTTCATTTCCCTTCTTTCTCCCTTCTCCAAATAAACAAAAATTAATAGCTAAAGTTTTTATTCATGTAGAGGACAGATTCCAGGGTTATCCGGTATGTCAGGGAAACAGAAAAATTGTCCTCCTTGTGCAAGCCATGCATACATTATGCTAAATTTGGTGTAGAGAAAGCAAACCTTGCAGATTCTTGGCAACCTAATTCCATCACTGCTTGCAGATGAAATGAGATGACTGGTGTTGGTAGGAGAGCAAAGAAGAATGGTGTTTAAATTACGTACACTCAATAATTCATTGCAGAAATAAGCCTAATAGGTACTGCTGCTTCATGGACATGAAGATGTTACACATGGCCAGCACTGCCCTTGACAGCAGGTGAGGGTTTGGATAAACAGCATCAGGAATCAGCAAGCAAAAGGCAAAAGAAACGTGCTTGGAAAAACTGTGCTGGAATTTGATCAACATGTTTTCCAGACAGCTCAGCTCCTAAGAGATACTCAGATTATTTCAGTTCAAAAGCAATATCCAGCTGGGGAAAAATCACAAAGATAAAAAAATACAGAATAGGAATGCTTGGTCAAAAAGGCTTGAGCTACTCTAATAAACATTTGTGTGATACATATACTGCTTCAGCGTTAGCACTCAAATTTGAAGACCCAGTGTTAGAGTTGAGCCCAAAAAAGCTGGAAAGTATGAAAGAAAGGAAGGAAGGAATATCCCACAGCAACACCGCTTCCAATATGGGGTCCTCCTGGGAGCGCTCTAACCCGAGTCCTGCCATCACCCTCACCACTGTATGTTACACGAGTCAGCAGTGCAAGTGAGCAAGTGCAAGATACAGCTGCTGTGAGAAGCACTCCTGTATGGGTGCAGGTCTAAGACTGCAGGGTTAAATCTTTCAGTGCATCCTTATTTCCACAGGATTCAGAAGTTTGAGACCCCCGACACTTGTGTGAAAGGTCATATACAGAGAGACAGGATGAGGACAAACAGACAATAGCTTCATTGTGCAGATGCAACATGATTATCCATTTCCAAAGAAAAGCTCAGCAGAAAACAGTGCTTTCCAAGGCCAGTCTCAGACTTTTTTTGATGAGTTTCCAGTGGAATTATTCCCAGCACAAAGCTCACTATCTTCTACTCTGAATGTAAGTCACATAAATATATACAGAATCTTGTGTAGATAATGTAAAAACTATTTTAAAAGACAGCAAAAAGAAAGAGCACAAATGTCATTTTTTGAAAGAATAGCAGAAAGGAAACCATATGGAGGAGATGACAATTCTACCACTTAATGCACTTCTGGAAGACATTCAACTCTGTGACGTGCAGCATATAAGAACCAAAACAAAACTTACATAACATTGCATTACATTGACCTAGTTTTCTAGGTAAAGGCACTGGCTGGAATTCATATAAACATATCCATGGAAAAACAATATCTCAACCACAATAAGAAGAAGTACCACAGTGCTTGGCAATTATCATAACATGAACTTCATAAAGTGTAGCTATGGAAAACAATATCCAGTGTCTCCTAATAGGAAATAGCTAATATGGCTTGAAGTGAGTTTTATTCAATTGTCTCCTGCCTTGCCAGGTAACAATATTACTCCATGTATACTACACAACACAATTCTGTAGTGCCCCACACAAGTCTAGGTTTGGTAGCATTATGTGTCTTCCTTTTGATGCAATACCAGGATATATTTCACATTGTCCTAATTCTTACTTTGCTCCATGTAAACCTTTTTGGAAGCATTTAAAACTCAACCTCCCCAACAGAAACACCAATTAACATTTCAGCTATGAAGATTATTTTTAAAACAGTCATGGTACAGCTCTTATCCTGCTAAGCAAAAATTCAAAACATTGAAACTGCATATTAAACATTACAAAATGGAAAGTGAAGGTCAGCAGTAGCCTCATCTGTAAGGATATTTAAGTATTTTTGTTCTTGATAAGTAAGAACTGAGCATTCATTGAAAACCTGGCCATGAAAATTGTCATCCAACTTGTATATTTGCACAGCACCATGGAAAAAGTTGTAAATAAAGACAGCCTTTCCTGAGAATTTAGAAGCATAGCTCCCACTATATTTCAGAGTCAGCATACTTTCTAAAAAGAGTTCTGCATCAGATTCCAGTGAGTACAGCATAAACCCTGTGAGCAAGATTTAGCACAGCATTCTTCTCTTTTCATCATTTTCCTTGTGTGGTGCAACAAAAGACATGAAATCATTCCAAACACCTTTATCCATCAAGCGGATAAAAGGGAGGAGCTGAAGGAGGGCCTGCTATTACAATAGACTCAATGTAAAATGATTTTTATTTCCCCAGCCCTTAATTGCTCCTACTCAGTCCAGATATTTATACTTCTTCTGGCCCTTGTACCACCACAGCAATCTGCTCTGAGAATTCTCTGAAGCTGTGTCTGTACTGTGGGAACCAACAGTATTTTGCAAATCTCAGGTATATGCATAGCTGGCATGTCTTGTCTCGACCTGGGACATATCAAGTCTCAGCAACACATGTTGGCATCCAGTTTCCCATGAAAGAAAAGGGTACAAATTGTTTTCTTTTAATTTTTTCCCCTTCTATAAGAAGAAAATCTAGGCAGACAAAGTGGGAGAACATCACAATGTGATACAGTAGTTGCTCCCATTTAGACCTCATAAGAAACTGTACAAGGAATTAAATAATAAGATTAATCCTTAATTATGGTGCTTATCCATGATTTTGCACATCTTTAAAGGAATAATCATTCTACAGATTTACAGGCAGAAGCATAACCAAATTTCTGGGCACATATTGTTTTTACTAGGACATGTAGTGACAGGACAAGGGGGAATGGCTTTAAACCAAAAAAGAGTAGATTTACATTGGATATTAAGAAGAAATTTTTTACTGTGAGGGTGGTGAGACACTGGAACTGGTTGCACAGAAAAGTGGTGGATGCCCCATCCCTTGAAGTGTTCAAGGCCAGGCTGGATGGGGCTTTGAGCAACCTTGTCTAGTAGAAGGTATCCATGCCCATGGCAGGGCATTGGAACTAGTTAATCTCTAAGGTCGCTTCCAACACAAAGCGTTCTATGAGTCTATGATTCTGCCATGTCAGTCATACCTGGACTTCCTCATGCCTACCTGGTTTGTACCACTGCTCCCTGGAACAACTTTCCGTGTTGTCCAGGGTGAGGACAAGGCTCCCACAGGATGCAGTCATGAGGACATGCACAGGGAGTGTGTGCTGTGGTGACCACAAACACACATCCAGAAATGAAGAGGACTAGCAAAACCGCACACGCACATGGGAAGAGATCTCCTCTGCTATTTCAAGCAAGAGTATGCTGACTCTACCCCAAAGGCTATTGGATGTTAACGTAGGCCAAACATTTTGGTTCCTGTCATATGATCCAATGATAGCATCTTAACAAGTTACAGTGTCAGATTAGTAATTTCAGCTACCCATGGACATGCTCTCAGACTACCCCAGATATGAGGCTCACCTAAATATCTTCCATGGAGGTATAAGCTAAGTCTCATCTCCTTACAACTATGGTGAGCTAAGTTTGCACACCTGGACAAGTATCAACAGTTAGTAAAGCTCTTCTGAGTTTTACTAGGTCAGGGGCAACTTTTCAAGCCTTTGTAACCCAGACATGTGCTGAGACCTTAGTAACTGACTGCAGACACTAGTAATGTTCCTACTGAACCATGCTAGTAACAATTTATAAACTGGACTAAGAGTAGGAGGATGTAAAGGACTGAGATTCAGAAACAAAGATGTTAAGACTGCTAGTTTTGAGATGCTGTTTACCTCAGGATTAAAATACCATTTCACTTTTCATCAATCTGAGAGCACATTTTTAAATTTTGGATTCCCAATAAAGAAATAATTCTGAGAACGTATTTAGATATGTAGCTGTATTCCTAATAATTGCCAACAAAGGTGAAAAGCCCACTCAGATCACCGTTTGTGAAGTATACAGGCACTCTTGGGTCTCTGCCCAGCTCAAAAGGGTACAGTATATTCTGCACAGAGTGTGAAAGACTTCTCCCAGCAAACACCTTGTGCTATAGGTGAGGGCTGCTGCATACAGCTGCCTCAACACACAGCTCTCCAATGCCCTCTGTACTGCCTGCACTCTGGACAGAATCCATGAGATCCTCACTGCCCTTTTTACACCAAGTGAAGGCTACCTCTGAAGCCTGAATGCACTGCATACAGATTTCTGTATAAGACCCCTCACAAACTTGAGAAATGGATATCCTTCCCTAAAACCAAGTCTTTTTTTTCCCAAAGCCACAAAAAGTTAATGCATGATGAATACTGTTCTTGTAAACCACCTCTTAACTGTTTGGGGTGGTAGAGGTAGAGAGAGGTTCTCTTAGAAAGCCCATATTTTTATCTAAATTCACTATTCTGCATTCCATAAAAAAATCTTAACTGTTTTCACAGAAGTCAAGAGTCAACTGTTCTTACAGTGGGGATAAAACACACTGCTGCTTTTATAGAGGAACACATTTGGCAAGCGCAGCTATCAGCAGCATTATCTCAGCAGCTTCTAATTCTACACCACTAGCTCAAAACTTATTATCAGCTCTTGTATTTTGGATGCACACTAAAAAGTGACCAGATACTTTCCACAGTAATATTTCTACCACACAGTTAGCAAATCCACCTACATAAGTATTCAACCTGCTATTACTACAGTGTAGGAAAATCTCTACCTACAGTGTATAAAAGTTCCGTCAGGTGCCCTAAGTACAAGTTTTGTTTCTTATTGGGGGGGGAAGTCATACCCATAGAACTCTGAAGGTTGAATTAAAGATTTTGCACCAGTGTGCTGCAATGACTCAAGTTTCAGTGCAAATACACATGGTCAGATTGGTTCACTCCAGTGTAGACAATTGGAAGTTGCTTGTCTAAATCTTTTAATTTAAGCACCCTGTACAGTCAATGGAGAGGGACTGACATCTACAGGGTGATTTCTCTGATTTATCTGGACTATTTTATATACATAAACTAAAGCTACTATTCCTCCCATTGACAAAAAGGAAGCCCAAGACACTTGGTTAATTTACATGTGGTTTAATTTGATGGACCCAATGTATAGCTTCACTGAGCTTTACAAAGGGAGAGGGGTTTTTCTGCTCAGACCAGAATGAGGTATGTCAGTATAAGCATTCCTGCTTAAGTATAACTGCATCCCACTGGGATTTGAGCTGGCTAGAAGTAGAGTACTCTGGAAAAAAATGTCCTGGGTAAAAAAATGCTGTGGTTTTTTTTAAAGTGTCTGTAGCTGGCCTTTGCCACTGGAGAAAGAGTCAAATACCATACACAGGAATTTCCAAATACCAATCTTGAATAATTTATTATTTGAAAGAAAGAATTTGAATGACAAAGTAATACAGCCAACAGATACGGCTTGCACATACTAAATCTCCTGCTTCTAATGAAAAAACAAGAGGAAAAAAACCCAAACTCTTTCACTGTGAAAATTCCCTAGATCTGGGTCCTTTTCCTCACTTTCTCCACATTAGTACATTTTTGGTTGGGATCCATCAGTCTTTTCTATAAGCAGTTCACTATCACAATGCCTCCTACCTTTTTATCAAAGTGTGTAAAGACAGGGGGTATAGACAGCTTTCCTTACTTGCTCAGAGGAAGGGGCAATGTAGGTAAAAAATAGTAAGATAATAGAGGCCACTGTTTACCCATTATAGCTGGGCCAGTCATTAAATTCCTGGTGCTCTACGACTTTACTTGTGTCTGCACTGCGATGGATGTGGTCAGGGTCACCCCTCCTGAGCTGGTGAGCCTCATGGTACAGGCTCCCTAAGGCACAGCCACAGCCCCACCCGTATGTGAGCGGTACTGGCCCTCCCCGCTGCAGTGAAGGCCCTGCCATCACTGGTGCTGTGGCTGGACAAAAGGCAGCAAAGTGCAGCTGCTCCTCCTCCTCTCATAGAGGCTTCTCATTGCCATTCCTGCTCTAGGATGACTATCTCTGAACCCTGCCATCTGGGGCAGATCCAGATTCCTTCCCCCCTCTTGGGCAGATTCCCTGCTAGCATTTCTATGCTTTCATTATCCCAGCTCAGTGAGTGATTCTAAAAGCAAAAGCTGACCAGAGAATCAACAGCCCTTTTGCACTTCCAGCTTCCTCAAGGCCTCTGAGCCTTCAGCTATCTCTTGGTTTTTATTTCATGCATCAGGGACCTGGGGGAAAGATGAACTGATGGTCTTCAGCTACTAAACAGGAAAGCAAATCGTTTCCAGTGTGATAAGGAGTCTGTATGGACTGTTCTCCCTTCACTTTGCCCACTCCAGGCTGCTCCCCAAAGGCTGCCGATGACCAGCACATGAGCTACGTGCTTGCCTGAGAGATCAAGGGGTTCAGCTCTCTAAGCTCAAGATACAGTCAGAACCTGTATTTTAAAGTGTTAGAACCTCTCGACAAACAGCTAACCAAAGCTAACCAAAGCAGAAAAATCCTACATTCTCAGCAGCAAATAGATCAACTTCTGGTGTTTGTCATACCGTACTCTGTTCGATTGCCTGCTCTATAAACCAAATACCTCAATCTATTCACATTTCTGAGATACTTTACCCACTGTAACTTAGTATTTTTTTAGCACATATCTTTGTGGAAGATGATCTTTCTTATTTTTCTTCCTAGTGCAATGATTTTTCATGTTTTCATTAGTCCGAAGAGAATGATGGAGTGCTCTAGTTATACAGATATGCAGTTGCCATACCTATACTGAATTTAACCAGGTCTTGAAACTTCCCAGCAATCTATTTTTCTCACTGAAAAATAACAAATACAAGAAGCATCTAAATATTTGCATTGCCACAAACACAAACAAACAAATAAACACCCCTACAAACAACATCCATGTTTGTTATATTACCTAAGGATAGAATTAATCTTTTCTAATCCAAGAGTTTAAAACTCAGATGTTGAAGTGTAAGGTGGTCAATCCTGACTCAATGTAGTCAGTAAACATACTTAGTACCTTCTTCAAGACAAGTCATCTTGCCCTACCTGGTGACTATCATCAGATTCATTGCTCCCTGAAGGTCAAACTGTCTCTCTCTTGACTGCAAAGAAAGCCCAGGAAGTCCAGTTTACATTTGTATATTTCATTTCAAGCTTCTAAAACAAGTGGAGCTTTAATGTGATTTGCCAACAATTAATCATTCCAAAGTTTAAAAATTACTAAATGAAAAATCAAAACAGAGTCACGAACCTGGTTACCTGAAATGAGATAACAGAAATCGCAACTTCTACACCTGCAACATAGGGCTGAGCAACTGTCAGAAACAACAGCATGATGGTGGGTCTGAGACAACATCTTTAGTGTCCGGAGCAGCAACAAGACTGCACCAGGAGAAATCATGAGGAACATAGACACATTGATTTTGGAAACCACCAAGACTCATTATAGCAAAAAATTCAGAACTGCATGATCATAAATGAAGTTTTCATAAGCATTTAGGAAATGCCATTCTTACCAATTCTTAAAATTGGTTAGATCACAACCAAAGTTATCGTCTTATTTCAAGACATGAAGGATGAAGTGGTAAGTGTGCCACCAAGTACCTTTGTTCTTTGTTAAATCAGGAGCACACTCCACAGTAAAGGAGTGTGTGTGCTTCACTTTCAGAGAAATGTCATACATGATGCATCTTATGCTGTGAAGGAAGAAATGTGAGCTCCTTATATAAGAGTCTGAAGTAGGAAAAAAGATCAGAAGTCCCTAAAAATAGTAGTCAATCTGTCCAAAACTCTGCAAAAAACAAATATTTTAGGAACAGAAGATCCATCCTCTCAAAATGGCACTTACTTCATTTCAGTGAATCCACTACAACATACTGTGGGACCAAAATCATCACTAAAGTTTACAGCTGAAGATGCCCGAGATGCCTGAGATGAAAAGTTTCCAAGAAAATCCAGAGAGGACTGGCAAAGCCAGCTCTTCAAACTTGCTGAAGTAATGCAGCACTTCAATTGTTACATAATGGATTTTACAGGTATTCAGACATTATTTTTTCAGGAAGACTCAGAACTATTTACGGTCTTATGATAGTTCCAAATGTGGGAGAATAATTAAACAACCAGTTTAAGCTATATAGTTCTGATTTCAGTCATGGCTGACTAATTACTCAGCTTTATCTGTTGAAAGCCAACTGTTATCTCACAGAAAATTATTGAAGACAGTTCAAAAATATCTCTATTTGCTCAGCCAATCTAAATATCGGATTTTTTTTTCCACAGAATCATAGAAGTCGATTTAAATTATTTTTCTGGAACTGAAAAACAGTGCTGTGTGCAAGCAGGGTATTAAAACACGGTTTAACTTCAGAGCAAGAATTACACCCCAAGCAGTGTAAGGCTCTTGTAACACTGCAGCCAAACCAATCATGTATTCTTCCTTTTCAAAGTCTCCATTGTTCATAACCTTTTCAGATTTGCAAGACATTCCTGTTTGACATATTTCAAAAACTGTTACAATGCACAGTTCTGCACTATGACTAAATTTATCTTTTTCTAATGAATTGAGAGATACAAACTTCTGTTCTAAACCATGTTTTCTCTAGTTACAAGCATAGCCCCATCATTTTTGAGGCAGCTGAAGACTCTCAAAGGCCACCAATGCCTGTTAACATGGGTGGGTTCCCACACAGTCCTCCCTAGCTTCTTTTCTTGTTCTCCTGTAAATATGAACATTTTCAAAGGAACTTCTATAAGGTTTATATTTGAGATCAACCTAGTGATTTTCTGCACAAAACATTAGGCAAAAAATTCAATGTAGCTTCTGAAGAGAATGTAACATCATTAACATATAACACTTTGTTTCCCTTTTCTCTTCCCATCCCTTCCCCTCCTTTCTCCTCTGCCTCCCCTTCTTTAAACCACTCCCAATCACACTGTTACTTTACCTTACCACTGTGATACTGTTTTGAGAGTGGCTGTCACACAGCACATCCACTCAAATTTTTGTCACGCTGTTTACTTCATCACATGCAAGGCAACCTATTTTTACTGTGTCTGGAAGTGAGTTGAGATTAAAGTGAATGAACAACTGTTAATGACAATTGACACAAAACTATGCCTGTCTTTATCATTCCTGCTGGTCAGTCTGACAGTACTGCTCTAATTACAGGACTATACTAAAAAGAATGAAGCTCTATTAAATTACTACCTGTTGCCATATCCTAAAATTTTCATAGTTAAGGTTTATGAGCTGCTACATGTAACATCTTTGAGCTTTGAAGTCTCTTCTCATCAAAACCCTGCAGAACCTCATCATGAATTTCATATGCAGAAAGTACAGACAGGTAAGATGAGCTGTGTAGATGAGCTGTGTACAGGATTCATGTACTAATAAACCAAAAGAAAAGGTACAAAAATGCAAATGAGTTTTCTTCTTTTTATAAGAGAATCATAGATTTCAGTCCAGTACTTTGTGGACAGACTCGGTCCAATACTTTGTGGACAGACTTCCTCTACATGTCTTTTATTTAGGGAAGATACTTATTATAATTTAAAAGTAACAGCTCATCTTCCTTGTCATAATTTCAGGGATCAGCAGCTTCTCTGAACAGGACTGCATCACCACACATGTTTGTTGGTGGTTTTCATTAGTTACAAATCATAGTTATTACTTATTCTCTCTTACCCATTCTTGTAATTTTTTTGCATTCTCCCCTCTTTCTTGTGCTCCTTACACTCCCTGATACTGGTTTTATCTACACACTGACTCTGCTTCTAAACCTTTGGTGCTACTTTTGTCTGTACACTTACTGATTCTGTTGGCTCTGACACTTTGGCACTCTGTCCTGCTCCACCTTCTCCCCTCCATTTCCTTCCCCTCCTCCCTCTAATGATTGCTTTCCCTAAATTCCATTCATTAGAGAGGTCAGGAACAGAGATCGTCCCAGTCATATGGAGAAGTATTTTCTTTACTTCCCATTTTAAGATAATCTCTGTTCCAGATGGTTAAAAGCATTACCTGGTTGTGAACTGCTAGTGTGCATTTGCTCTAAAATTAGGCAACAGAGTGTATGAGCATTAAATTGCAAAACACAGAGAGAGAGAGGCAGAGAGAGAAGAAATTGCCATGCTGGTTGTTACAGCTGCTTGCCACACCTATAATTAGTATTATCTGACAATTCCTATTCCATGATGTTTCTTTAGTTCTGACTACTCCATCCGTCTAGCTTAAATTTTCCAGCTGGACATCTGCTATGAGACAGTATCAGGCCTAATGAAGCAACAATGTAAGAATGAATCCAAAGAAAAGCCAGATTTTTCCACCTTTTACTCATGTTAAAAGATGCAGGTAAACTTTTTCTTTGGAAACTTTGACATCCCCATATTTGGGGGTGGAAGTTTGAACCTTAGCAGGGAATAGCCTGGTGTAAGAGAAGAGCTTTCTCTTGTATACATGGGAGGAGAGGAGACAGGGAGAAGGATAGGGTGAGACAGGAATCTTAAGTGAATTTTAGACCAGAGTAAAAGAAGTTCAGAGTGAAGAGATAAAAACTGTCTACACAAGGCAGAAGCCCTCCAGGATGTGGTCCCTTTCAGAGGAGGCATCTCACCACTCTTCTGCTGTAGCAAACATGACACAGGCAAACAAACTCCCTACACACTGGTGAGGGCACACAGGAAGGATGGGTATACATGCAGTTAATCCAAGAGCTTCAAATGGCTCACACAGGGTATCTATATCATTGCAACCTTGGTGAAGTTGCTTCTTAGAGCTTAAAAATCTGACAAAGTAGGCCTTATATCATGAAATACCAATTTTCCATTGGTCTTTTAAGCCTTGTGAAGTGACCCATGACAAACCTGTCACAGAAAGAAAATCTGAGACTGTAGAAAAGCATAAGGAAATTGTGTAGTTGTTTGCATTACCTTGTCTTCATTTCCCCTGTACTACAATATATTTACTTTACAATATACTTTCAGGTACTTTCAGTATCTATACTTCAGGAATACATGCCATTGGTTTGCAAAGACCCTGTACACCAGTGCACACCAGATCCTACTCAGAGATGGCTTCCAGAGAAGACTGTTGGATCTCCAGCCTTGCTTCTTTTTCTGCAGAAGTTGTAAAGCCTATGGTAAAATAGATTTATATCTTGCAGAACAGAAAGGATCATTCTGCTGCTGAACACTTCCAAGAATAAATGGATTCTATATTTGCCTCTGCCATAAACCTCCACAAAAGGTATTTCATGCACCTGCATTGTTTCAGGGATATGTATAGCTCCCTAGTACATGTAAAGAGCGAAGTCCTGTGGTTAATAAATGCCTTGACTATACTTGTTTTTCAGCCCACCTGCTATGTTGTCCCCAGACTCTCAATTGGAAGCCTGAAACCCCCCTAGCCAGAACAAATGTCAACCAGAAGACTCAGAATTGGAGATGGCTAGACTTCCATGTCCTGATTCTCAATACCGGGGGAAGAGTTAGAGCCTGCAAATCCTTCAGCCCCAGAGCAAAAAACAGCAGCTACACTGTGATCCAGATACTTCTCCTGAATGAAGGGTTTCATGACAGTGAAATAAGAATGCATTGTTCACTTTTTTCTACCCAATTGCAAAGTCGTAAGGAGAGACAAAGTACTCCTTGCATTTCCTGCAGCTGAAACTACCTCTGTTTGCTCCTGGTAAACCTGGGCCAGCCACTGCATGAGTCAGCCCATACCAAAACCACACCTTTTTCTGTATGTGTCAGGGGGCCTAAGTGCACCAAGATGCCTTACTGGTATTGATGAAACTCACCTGGAGCCTCTCTGACTGCCTGCCAATGGTCCAGGACTCCATTTCCACTCAGTCCAGAGTCATCAGTCCCTGTGCCAGAGATGCCACAGGAGCGCCAGCCTCTAGCTCTGCCTCTTGCCTGGACTTCAGATCCACACTGCAATCATACCTCCCATCCTGTCTCTGGCCTCATCTCCTTTTGTTCCCAGGCAGATACCCTGGATGCATCCTGCACCTGGGTCACCATTACTCCAGTCTGGAGCTGTTGATTAAGCCTGTTACCAGCACCTGGCTCTGCTCACCATGTTTGGCTCTCATTGGAAAGCACCACACTGGTTAGGACACCGGCTCCACGGGGGTGACTATCAGCCCCGAGGTCCCTCTCCCACAAAGGAGAATGCTGCTATGCAGTAATAGATAGCCTACATTTGGCTTCACTTATAAGACACTAATCTCCAGGTAAGAACTTGGTCAAGCTGTGACAAGAAATCATTCTCCAGAACACCAGGTTAGACAAGCACTGCCCAAATCCTGCCTGTCCTGAACACAGGGTATATGGCCATTAAATTCGTATTCTCTTGTTCTTCCATTTCATAAGTGCTGTTCACTTACTAGATTCACTGATGATTGAAAATCAATGAGAGTCAATGTTCCTCATTCATCTCCCACACACCTCCCCCTTTAGAAGAGTATGAAGTACCATTACAGCACCTCTTACAAAATGCTTGGCAGTGCATCAGATCCCTCTACCCCCAAACACCTTTTGCTTTCAGAAACTGTATCTGAGTTGGACACTGGCATATATAAAAAGCACTCCCTTGAGTGCCACCTGTCAATGAGCCTTCAGCAAGGCTATAAAACAAGGGCACTGACAAACACATGCCAAAACACAATGTATGGCAGTTTGAGCACTTACAAAATATATTTCCTGTTATATAACCAGGGCAGCAATCCTATATGATCCCTCGGCCTTTTACATCAGCCTCCTATCAGAGTTGGCATTTAGTGTTGGCTTTCCACCTTTCTCCATCAGTCAGCCTCAACAAAGAGAGGCTGTGTCTTTGCCAATTTTAACATCAGAGTCAAGGTGCTGAGTGGCCACAGCAAGTGCAAACCTTGTGGTGTGATGTAGTTTGATATGAGTAGAGACAATGTTTTCCTGAAAAAATGTATCCAAAGCAGACGTATGCCTGCTGGACCTAAAGCATGAGTCTACAATAGGACTGGTGGCATGAAAATGGCCTGATAATTAGAATGCTGGATTCTCACCCTAGCTCTACTCCAAAAAAGCTGTATGACCTTGAGCTATTTCTCTCTGCTCACCTCTATCCATATGATCATCTTTGCTGCTCCAGTTAGGAAATTAATGCTTTCTCCAGATATGTTTTTTGATCAATCCTGCTACCATTCCCAGCACATTTGACATGGTGTGATCACCTCCAGTGACCTGGCACATTCCTGCATGGCAAGTCCACATTATGAAAACATGCACAACTTGGTGGTGGTGTCTGGCTCCTGGAAAGGGAGGTGTTCTTCCTTGGCAGTAGCAGTAGCAGTTCTGACTCTGCTGGCCAATGGGTAAGTGCAGGAGGAGGTATCTGAGTGTCTGACAGCTGCCAAAATATCTGCTTCCCATCCTCTCATAGATAAAGATGGCAGGTTGAATTCTGTCATGTGTACCACTTCAGAGTAGCTGCAGTACTGGCTATGGCTGACTGAACCAGTATAGGTCTGCAAAACAGGTCACTGCTGTGAAGGAAGTCCAGTCTGTCTCTGTAAAACCCCACTGGACTTGTGAGCCCAGGGAAAACTCGCCTGGCACTAGCCCAGGAGCAAAGGCATCCCGTGGCCCTGCATCATTCAGATAATGTCCCACGTTCAGCTGTGAAAACCTGAAAAAGACAATTCCCAGAGAGAGGTGGCAAGTGTGTGGGGAGGAGAGGAAAGACCAGGGGAAGGCTCCTGTAACCTCAGCAGCAGCGCAGTGTGAGGAGAGGTGGTACTAAAAAGGCTGCTAGTGACAGCAGGCAGCCAAATGGCAGAACTAATCAGCACATTTGACTAATGATCTTGATTACCAAATACATTTCCAAAAATCCCATGGGAAGACGTTAAAAATAACATTCTTGCTGAAGATAGGGAGGAAGACAGGTGTGTATTTGCCTGTCCTTTTTGACTGCAAAGAAAGTTTCATTTTTATTTGTATTCTTCATCCTAAACAGGCAAAGAAGGAGTCATGAAGTAGAACAATTGTGAAAACTGTCTCTGCAGAAACATTTATTACCTGCACAACTTTCTGCACTAGTTTCATGAGGAGCCATAACGGGGAAAAGAGACAAATTACTAGGCTGGCACTTGTAGGTTCCAAGACCTCTCCTCAGTGAAACAAATAATGTTAGTAAGACGATATGATATACAGTGACATGTCTCTGGCTATCACTACATTCAGCAGTTCAGGGTAAAGAGAAGGGATGAAGATAAGTCATAAAAAGGAAAGAAAACCATTTTAATCTGAGATTTTAGACCACGTGGTATAAAATTGACTACTAAAAACAAAATGGGCAAGAAATTATACTACACTATATGACTGTATTATTTTGCTTTTATTTCAAAATTTCTCTTTCCTAAAATAAATATTTAGATATTTGAAGATTTACAGCTTCTCTCATCTCCTGTTTGGTTTAGATCCTTTTCATAATAATATTAAAATAAAGAGTCAAAAAGAGGAGATGAACTGGGAATTCAGCCACTAATCCCAAAGTAGAAAAGGAAATGATGGTAGTCTTGCTTCCTGATATGAAAGGTTCCAGAAGGCAGGGCAGGAGGCAGAAAAAAGCGAAAAGTCTCTCCTCTTTTTTCAGAATTTTTCAGATCTTCCCCACTTTTTTCTGACCAAAATATTGTCAACATCAAATTGTTCTCCCCAACACTTTTGCGTTAAAACAGCATTTTCTAGTGGAAAACTTCTTTTGTCAAATGTCATGACCAACTCTATTCAGCAACTTCTGTTGCCGTGGAGATCTTATCAAGGTTACAAATAGAGCACTAGAAATAATATTTTCTCAGCCAAGCTGGGCAAATTCTTGCTCCCAAGAGCATTCGTCTGCAAGGAGGGGGGGACAGAACAGCCTGAAGTGGAGATTGCAACACTTTCCAGGACAGTTGGGTCATTTTGAGAGATACTTAGCCTACTTAAAACAGTTATTCCTGACTTTAATTTATCTTCCTTTTCTACATAAACATATCTGGCAATCTCTAGGCTCTGAGTCAGTGTTTTATAATGTTTTCCTCTAAAGGTAACATGCCAAACTCCCCATGCCTATATCTGCCTTTTAAGCTACACTAGTCTTTTTCTACTGAAAAAAAAAATCAACCCATACTTTTCTATGGTTTCAGTTTATATGGTCCCTGTCTATTTTTAAGGAGCAGGGAATGGTAGGCAGCAGATACCAGACAGTGCTGAGTGAGAACCAGACTCCAAGGATAATAATTAAACTATATTTGTTAGTAGTGCTTCCAGTTTGGACCCACAAAGTATAGATCACACCCATTTAGACATAGATATGTTTCTCAGACAGTGACATGGTCTTTCCTGTGTTTGTACACATGGATATACACACCTCTTTACTCAAGTAACAGTTATCAACTACATTGCCCCTGCCCTGATAAAACCAATGAAGTAGGGTGTTTTAAGCAGTATCTCTTAGAAGAGTTACTCTGGGACGTACCTGTAATATGAGACAGACCCACATTCTGCTTTCATTCATTAATATGGGGACTGCCTTTTTGAATCCAAGATTCCTTGCTCTGTATCCTTACTGAGAGCATTGTTTTCATGAAGCTTCTTGATTATCAGCTCCAAAAACAGCTCCTCTGCACCTACCAGAGAAATGTCCTCGGTACTCCTTGCCCTAAATGCACCCAGTTCCACTTTTTCTGGTCTACAAATCCTCAAGAGTATGGTAAACTCTCCCCTACAGCACCAGAAAACAGACTCAGAAATGCCATAGCCATGGGACACTAGGCACTCACCCAATATATATTCAGTCTGCTGGTTAAAATGCAATAAGGCAATTTTGATGGATTAATTTTGCACTACTCGATTGTATGCCAGATCAAGCACTTCCCATCTTTGCATGGACACTCTAAAGCCTGAACAAACACACAAAGCCAATATCCACACCAGAATGCATTCAACATAGATGGGATCATGTGCCCATCCATCATCTGGCTTAGGTTTGCATTCCTGTGTGATCCAGGGAGGGATATGTAGGGCACAAACAGTCATGGTACCAAGACCAGGGGGGAATTCACAGTCCATATAGAAATGAAAGATTATCCCCCGGATCATGGGATTATGGCTGTGTCTGCAGCAACTGCCATTTGATGTGGCAACTTCTCTTTTCCCAGCCAGCACCACCTTTGGTTTGCTTTCCTCCCAAGGGTGCACCCCAGCAATGCAGGCTAACTGGTTGAAGGATCGGCATCAGCCCTCTGAAGTAGGGCAGTTTCATCATCCTAATGAGGGGTGGACTGGGCCACTCCTTGGTGACAATATCTGAACTCTTCAGAGCAGAATATTTGCAATGATTAACAGAGTCTGTCATTCCATTTGCAAAGCTATTGATGATAGGTTTATCACTCCTCAAACATGTCTTTAGGTTGGAGAATCTTTAGCTACTTGTGGTTTTACAGCTTTCCAAACCTTTGTCCATGCTTAAGCAATAAAAATGAATGTTTCAGCAACACCTGAAGATAGGGAGTAGGGAATAACCAGTGTGCTTTCAAGACCTAAGTGGTCAACAGTGGAATAAAATATATTAATCTGCTCGCAAAGTGAACTTAAAATGCTCTCACAGTGGCCTTATCAAAAAAGGATGGTTAAAGAGTAATTGTGCAGGTCTCAGGTCTCTTTTATGTAAGCCTAAGGAGGCAGTTAGGAGGCAAGAAAAGAGCTTCGCTCTTGGTAAGGAAGATGGGAAATCTGATACCATAGTTCCACAGTAACCAATTTTCAGCAGAAATGTCCCATCCTGGAGCTCTGCCTTCACCTCCCACTGGCCAAGCAGGTCCTTCACAGCTGCACAGCGAAACACCACGCCTGCACCACCACTCCTGAAACACGGCTGTGAACTCCATAAAGGAGCCAGGTGGAGAAAAAACACAAAACAAAGCTTCATTTTTAACATGGATTAGTTCCTTGATCTGGCTCATGACTTCTGTGTTGTCTGACTGAGGGGCTAGCTCCTTGCAGTGCAGGGGAAGGAAGGTACAAGGAGGTACGAGGAAAAGGAAGCAAGAACCCCGTTACCTGTCACTGCTACCAGACGCCTCATACTGTGAAACCACAGTCTGAGGTCCCAAACTCTAAGAGGACTAACCTCTTGAATATGTCTAACTAACATCTAAGAAAAAGGACAGGCCATCTTGTGCTGTTTTGATAGATTTAAAAGTGGCACCTTGCTGAACCACTGCACATGTTATCTGGTAAACATTCAATTTGCCATGATTTTAGCAACTTTCTTTTGACTAAGACTCTGTAAAAAACAAACAAACAAACAAACAAAAAACAAAATACCCCAAAAAAACCCCAAACCAAACCCCAAAACAAAAAAAAAAATCTCTGTCCTCTATGTTACAAATACTTAGGAGATGTGGGAAATTGTGAAGAGAAATTACCAGATACTTAGGAGTTTGGATACAATGGAAAAGTGGACCATAAAGATCCTTAAGTAAGTTTGTTTCAGTAAGTTACAATAACAAAAAGTCATAAAGCAACTAGTCGTTCTAGGAAACCAGCAAATTGACTAAGATGCTTTTCAACCATAAAATGATCTAGGAAACACAAACAGGTAAAGTGCATGTATAATTCTCTCTTAAGTCACCGAACTACTGAGCAGTAGTTTATCATCATTCAATGTAGTTGCCTAAAGCTTTCAATTCAGCTGTATGATCATTATAAAAAAGCACTGTGAACTGTAACTTCTGTATTCAACAGACGATAACTTCTGATGTGGGATTTTCTATCCCCAATGTAGGTCATGTTACTAAGGTCAAGGAAAAGAGAAAATTTTTACCTGCAGATCTCTGCTGCATCTGTATTGAAGAAATAAATTTGCCTTTAGTTTTGTGCACTTGTACTCAAAAATGGAGTTAATAAAAATCAGGAAATCAATCTTCAGTGTTTCCCAATAGAAACTATTTGCTTGTTCAGATCTGTCAGATTTTGTAGGCCATTTAAAAATAATGAGTAAGATGAAAGTGTAAAAGAGAGAGCTTGGCCCTTAATGTGTCTTGTGCTTTAAACTCTTTTTGAACATTCCTTCTTGACCTCCATTCCAGATTAGCTTCATTAGTATGATTTATGAGTCATTAATTCTTGTCAATATTATCAGAAATTCTCTTATACAGTTTGCCAACTATTACCTGTTCAGAGAAAGGAGAAATGTGGCACAGTTGTAAGAAATCAGTTCAGGGATGTGAGCTGAATTCATATCTATGCTGACAATTGCTCTGCTGCCCTGCAAGCTCACCTATCACTTGCCCTTACCCTCCTGAGATTTGAAAATCCTTGTGTCCACATAGGGCTCTTCATATAGAGGACTGTGTCATGTGGGCAGGCTAGTGTAAAATGTATGAATAGTCCTTGAATCAAGGATGAAGGAGAGCCTTCTCAGCAGGGAGTTGTCCCCAGTCAACCACAGCCTATCCATGCTTCAATTTCTACACAACACTGGTCATCTACCCCATTACTAAAGGGCACACTTAGGTACCTAAAAAAGATGATATGGATTCTCATCTAGCCTAGGCACACTCCTACAGCCTAGGATAAACAAAGAGAAAGAAGTGGGGTTCAAACCTGCTGTGCAATTCAAAACTTCATGTTTGATGTTTTAGGTAGCTGCAGACTGCTTTTCAACTTACTCTGAGACACCTGCCTTTCCATGGGTTGCCATGGAGCCACAGGGACTAAAAGCAGGATGTGAATTCCACCTGGGGAGCCAGGATCCTGCAAGGAAAAAGCCACTTTGACAGTGCTGAAGTCCCCAGTAGATTCAACATAACCAGTGTCAGAAATAAGTAACTACTACTTTCATCTGGCAGAGCTGTAGTAATTAAATACACAACTTATTTTTCTGCTAATTGTGTCAGGTAGTTCGCTGCTAATAACTACTCCCTGTGCTCCCTCTGGGCTAGGTTTGTTATTTGTTCCCTCTTGATACCAATGTATTTGCAAGTCATATTTTTCAGGGTCATAAACTTCCCTAATGATTGAATTAACAGCATGAAATTCCAATCTGTGAGACTGACAAAACTGGACTTTGGAAAAATACTGTCTTGTTTGTTTTGGTGGGGTTTTTGTGGTTTTTGTTTGGTTTTTTTTCCATGAGGAAAAAAGGTGCTATAAACCTCACCCCATAGGGAGTTGTTTTATGTTTCAGTTTGTTGACATTTTTGTCTAGCTTTGTGATTATTGGACAAAACAAATCATTAGAAAGTCAAAACCTGCCACTGAGAGCAAATCCTGAAGTATTTTAGTTAAGGGCAAGAATTTTCCTACTGTTTTACCTTCCATGATACTGCTAGACAGAAACAAAAGCCAATCTATGCAGTCCAAAAATTAAGCTTGCAGAAATACTATGTTGCTGTACATTTGACAAATAGAGAAAATATTTTAAGATCTAGCTCTAGAGATGCATGAGAAAAATATTTACTGTGTATCATCCATGCTCAAAAAGCAATTTCCTTTTGTTCCAGAAGAGGCCCAAACAAGAAGATAAGGAGAGCAAGTCTGCTTACAATACAAGTCTGTGTCAAGCTCTACACCTGCATATGACACAGACAGCCACATGAAAGGATAAGGGCATCAACTGGCTGATGATAGAGACTTAAGCCTCCTAAATCACATGGCAACAATAAATTAGAATTATCTGCCACCTACATCAGATGGTGAAGGAGACAGGAACACAATGCTCTCAATACCAATTAGTGGCATAATGGAGCCAGTATCTCATGTTCTAGTGTGTCAAATTCCAGCAGTGCCAATGAGATCAGAACAGAAGTCACAGCAAGGTCACTGCGATCTGTCAGCAGCATAGCTTCAGCCAAGTGCTGCATCCTAATCCTTGTCTGCTGAGAATCTAGCAGAGGAGAAATGCCTGCAGTTATAAAATGCCTACAGCAATATCCTCCAAGGGCATCAGGCTGCGAGTAGTGCTACACAAGATAATAAAATGCAGCTGATTTTAACTGTTGAATGAGCACTTTCTGTTTTCATACATGAATGTACTGAAGTCTGCCTGTTCACAAAACACCAAGGACATCAGCAGTGTGGCAGGGACATATTACAGTATGAATACCTTCAAACTATGCACTACTTTCCCCATTTCCAGCCTGGAACAGCTACCTCTGCATGGAAGGTTGACTATGCCTGTACTCACCCCTTTGGTAGCTCACCCTGAGGAGTCAGTTGGTTCACAATATAGCAGCTACACAAATGATTTATCCTCCCAGCACCACATATCAGGAAGAGAAAGAATGTACCTGTTGTGCAGTGCATAAGGGATAAAGTTAAACTTGTCCTAGCATTTTTTTCAATCCTGGAGGTAATTAAACAGAGTTTATCCACACATGCTAGCCTACTCTTCTACAGTATGGTCACACTCACAAACAACACATTTCTGTCATGTTTCACACCTGCCCTTGCTGTATGTAGCCCCAGCAAGCAATACAGTTGCCACAGCAAAGATGGTAAGGAATGCAATTTTTCTAATACACTCAAGAGTGCTTGGAAAATAGACAAAGTCAGGCTTGGGGTGTGGTATGGTGTGCTGGAGCTGTTGCTTTGTATGTAGATACAATCCTTATGTGCATATTACAAAAACAAACATTCTTCCTTTTTTAGCATGTGCATTGAAAATTGTTGAGGTTAAAAAATCGTTGGGTCAAAATATGTGCAGATACAATAGAGAGAAGGACCCACTCCTAGGGATTAGAAGACACATTAGACACATCTTTATTCTTTTTGAGGTCCACTGGCTCCTGTTGTTTGCTCATTTTGCCATTAATCTTCTGTCTGTTAAGAATTGTTCTTAGATGTGCTTATCCTCAGGGAAGAAATTTGGAGTTAAAATTAACTTCTGATTATTCAAAACAGTTGTTGAAGTAAAAAAAGTTGATAGGTCAGTTAGCAGAAAAGATAGCAGCAGTGGCTATGCTGTGCCCTTCTCAGAGTTCTGCAAGCTCCCATTCAGGTAAGGTCTCACACTGCATCTGGCCAGATCTAAGACCCAGATCTTGCTGCTATAAGGAGTGGGCTGCCTCCTCCACCATTTCTTTTTGTGCATTCCTGCTCCATTCCTTGTGTGGCTTGGCAGCTTAGCAAATCTGCTCTGGCTCACTAAATCCTCAGAAGAATATTCACTTGCTCATGTTGAGTGAGAGTTTTTGTGTGTTCAGTGAGCTGAACTGGCCCATCAAGGGCAAGAGGAATGCCAGGAATAAGCTGTCAAATTGGTTTGGTGCCTGTTCCAGTGCCTAGCCACCCTCTGTGTGAAGGACCTTTTCCTAATATCCAGCCTAAACCCTTCCAACACATCTTCATGCTATTCCCTTGGGTTCTGTCACTGGTCACCAGAGAAGAGATCAGTTCCTGCCCCTTCTCTTCTCCTCACAAGGAAGTTTTAACTGCAATGAGATCTCCCCTCAGTCTCCTCCTCTCCAGGCTGAACATAACAAGTGACGTCAGCTGCTTCTCATAAAGGTTTCCCTCAAGGCTCTTCACCATCTTCCTTGCTCTCCCTTGGATGGTCTCTAAGAGCTTAATATCTTTCTTATATTGTGGCACCCAAACCTGCACACAACATTCAAGGTGAGGCCGCCCCAGTACAGAGCAGGACAATCCCCTGCCTCAACCAACTAGAGATGTTTTGCCTGATGCCTCCCAGGACAGGGTTGGCCCTCCTGGCTGCCAGGGCACTGCTGACTCATATTCAACTTTCTGAGGATCAGGACCCCCAGGTCTCTTTTTATGGTGCTGCTCTCCAACCTCTCATTCCCCAGTCTGTACATACATCCAGGGTTGCCTCTTGCCAAGTGCAGAATCCAGCACATGCCACATGTTTCAAACTGTCCTTTGAAACAGGAATAAAGACAACTGGCTCCATCTTCCTATCTTGAGATGTCAAGTCCTAATCTATGCTGCTTATGTTCTTTGCATGATATATATCCTGTATATCAAAGCTGAGCTTTTCTCCAGGGCCAGGTAAGGCCACTTACCTCCCATTGTCTTTCACTCTGTTCTTTGATGGCTGTCTGTGTGGACTGGTCTTTGCAAATGTTGTGTTCAACATAAATACCTTTGCCCTTGCTCTGAGCTCCCAGGGGTGACAACACATAGCCCATTTCATCACTGGAATTTTTATCACTGTATTTCCAGCCACTACCACTTCAGGCTTTTTATCTCTCTTCTACACTGATCTTCAGACCCCTCAACCCTTTGGTCAAAACAGCAGCAGCTTGATGTTCAGTGCTTCTTTGTTATTAAAGGAGCAGACTGACATCAGGAGTCTGACATGTTTCTCCAGTCAAGCAATTTGTATAAAGACTTATGCATTTCTGTGGGCCCACTGCTCTGCTGCTTAAAGAGTAGAGATGAATGAAAATTAAGAGATTGTAGGCAGGTTGGGATATTAGATGCTAAGCAAAGGTTTTATGTCTCTCATTTCAGGATAATGATGCAAAGAGTGAGCCAGCACAGGTACACAGTGTATGGGAATGAGTGCCCAGAGGCCTGTGGGTAGGTGTTAAAAGACTCATTACTTCTTTCTGTGAGTACATGCATTCAATGACTCCACTTGGCACTAACAGCTGACAAAAAGTCACCAAGGCAGCTTATGACAGAGCTTTCATGTGTGGCTCTGACAGCTGCTTCAGATTCAGGAGTGGATCCCAGGCTGAATGGGAAAACCCAGGTTAAACACAGAATTAGCAGGTAATGAAGATAGGATTCCAATACTATTCCTGCCACAGCGCAAAGGAAAATGGAAAAGTGATGTAATCAGTTGTTAATTTCATAACTTCTCTAGCTGCTATAAAAGTACATCTTTGTCATAATCCATTCATAAGAGATTTCTCATTGTGCCAGCACAGACAACTTCTTATGCCATTGTACCTCCATATGGAATTAAAATCAGCAGCACAGGAAGTCTGAGTAAGTGCACATAAAAAAACATCAATAGCAGGGATAATGCCATAGCGTCAGAAATACCCACCATGAATAGCTCCCACCAGAGGAAAGATGTCATTTATAACTCTGCTTCAGTCTCAGTTATAAAGGCTGACAAATGAAGAAAGACTTCCTTAATTTGTGCTGGAATCTTGTTCTTGATGAAGCTATTGAATTCAAATACCGATCACTTGACAAGCTTTTCTTTATATCTACTCAGCAATTAATTTACTACTTAAAGATTAGCTTATACTGACAAAAACAAATAGGATTTTGGGAAATAATTTAAGACTAAGAATCTCTCATCTAAATTCAGTAAGCACTGTGTTCTATTGCTTATCATGGTGAACATTAATTTGATGGACAAAAATCCCAATACAGTAAGAATGTATTTCCACATAAAACATCTACCATAACATTATTAATACAAGACTGCTTTTGAGGGGTTAGGCAGAAGGGACAAGCAAGACCTTCTGAAAATAATGATGACTTCAGAGTGTGACACCAACTCTGTGCAGCTCACAGCAGTATATGATTACATCAGGTATCTGTTTTGCATGGATAGGTCTCATGATAGTTAAGAGTGTGCTATATTATGGGTGCACATTGAATAGTGTCAATAGAATGGAAGCCAATTTTGGCTTCTGCACTGTTACAGGAAACTGCTCAGCTGACCAGAATTATGTAGTATGTGAAAACCAATCCCTAACAGAGGACATTCAAAGAAAAATCACTTTGTGGTTAACAAGTGTCACTACACTGATACTTGTATTGGACTGTAAACATTCCTCGTAATTTTCAGCATTCACATTTTGTCATTTTAACCAGCTGCCTCAACAGGTACGAAAGATAACAGTGAGACAGAGCCTAGAATTATGTTTAAAGATGGAGAAGTTTAAATCAAAGTCAGGGAATGAGGAAATCTCAGCCCTATTTCCTCTTTTACCACTGCAAAGCAAATGGTCATATGGCAAGTCATTACCATGGCACCATCACTACTACCATGTCTCATGAAAAGCAAAGATGGTTCATCCTCCTGAAAAAAACCCCAACAGTTGTATCATCTATTACAGAGAAGTAGTTATTGAGAACAGCAATTAAGGCACTCTTCTTTTACCTTACTGTGATTACAATCTACTGCTTCCATTATATAAGAGTAGGTCCATTACTGGTGAAGAGAATTTCACACGGGTAAAGAGCCAAATATTAGAATATAAACCTAACTTCCCAAATCATAGTCTTTTCTTATTCTCCTTTTTTTCATCCTGTAAGATTAACTGAATACAATCATACTAGTGCAAGGATGAAAGAGAACAGATCACGTGCCTCCAGGGAATGAAACAAAGTAGAAAAAAATTAGAAGATATATAAAAAAACATACTATCTATGACTAAGTAAAGGGAGTTAAAAGAAATGCAGCAGCTTTAGAAGAAAAATAAAAACAGTAAAGACTAGCCCAGTAACTGAAAATGCGAGTTATGAAACAGACACTCAGCACACATGAGTGAATGAATGAATGAATGAATGAATGAATGAATGAATGAATGAATGAATGAATGTGTTGGCTTCCACACTGGAAAAAAGCAGATCTTTTCATTTCAAGAGACAGAATTTTAAGCCAATTTAAAAACAAACAAACAAACAAAAACAAAACCCACAATGTTTATAACATTAATAACTGCTCATATGAACAACTGCATGATTCCATCAGCTTGCTGATCCCTTTCTTTAGTGGCAATGCTAGCTTAAACAACGCCCACCTTCTTCCCACCACCAGCAGTCTGAACTTGTTCTCTTCTTCATGAGGGCAGATGTTTAGGAGGTCCCAGGAGGAACAGGTTTCAAACTGACTGTACCCTCAACCCCCACTAAAGCCTTGGGTTTTTTTCAATCCAGTTATTTCAACTTAATTGGGTGATTTCTTAATGTGATTGCCCAGTCTGACAATACATACCTGTAAAACCTTATTGCTCAGAGTCACTTCTAATTAACATGATTCCTGTCAGCAGAGATAATTAGAAAATCCAGCTCAAGCCAGCTCCTTAAACATCCATGAGTAGAGAAAATTTGCGTGAAGCCACAGAAGACAACCCACCACCCCTGCCTTTTATTAAATGCTCTGATCTATGAGAACTGGTGAAAGCAAAAACAAGGAAAAATTCCCTAGCATGCTGGTGGAGAAGACCATTTGAGACCTCTTTAATCAACCTGGCACATCACAGTACCAAGAATTAGCAAGGGCAAAGAGAATGCATTGCTGAAAAATGACATAATTTTTCAAGGCTGACACAGGAGTCAGTCCAAATGCAAAGAGAAGAAATACAGTAAAGCCATTCACTCATCTAGCCTAGGTAATGGGAATTTGAAAATATGAGGAAGGCAAGTTCCCACTATCTTATGAAAGAAACAATTCACATTGTGTTGGACAACAAGGACAAGCAGCACAACCAGCTCAAGGAGGCAACTGGACAAAACAAGTAACACTGGCGAAGATCCTGCTGTCTGAGCCAAGCCTGGGCCTGCACCTGAAGCTTCACACTCCATCATCATGACAAGCTGTGCACTGTGTCCTGTACAGGGGCCATCGGCCCTTCCCTCCCTGTCTGCTCCTGCCCTTATGTCAGCTGTAGCATTCATCCAACCAGGGGCCAACTCAGAACAACTGGATGATCCACATGAAAACTCATCAATATATTTGCAGAGCAGGATCATTATTTTCAACAGCATCCTGATCTTAATCTTGCCAGGAAACCATAGCTGAATCTATGGTAGTTATCTGAACACCAAAAATAGCCTACAAGATTTACAGAATTGCAATTTTTCCACTGCATGGAAATTATTTGAGATTTTAAGAAAAGCTAACTGTTTCTTTCTGTAAATAAATCTAATAAGGGCAGGCTTCCCCTGGCGTAAACCTTGTAGATCTGAAACTCTGGCATACTGCTGGACATCCACGAAATGACTCATGGGTCAGAAGCCTCACTAGGGTAAATGTGTGGGCAACCTGATGGTGACTGCAGATTTCAGAGTGCAGATACTTTGTAACAGGATACTGGAAGGAAAAGTAAAACTTGCTCAAGCTCTCTCAGAACGTTCAAAATATCCTTTTAAAAATACCTGGTTAAAACAAACAAACAAACAAAAACCAACAACAAACCACAATAAAAAGACATCACCAAAAACCAACCAGAAAAAACCCAGCCCTTCTAACTTTGAACATAATATTGTAGCTATTTGGCTGCTAACTCTGGGACACCTCAGAGTTCATAAGGAGAAACAGCAGTAAACAAAAAGCCAGGGTATAAACCCTACAGGGTTCTATAATTTACCTACTGTCTCAGAATTTTTAACCAGAATAAAAACTGCTAGATCACCGAATGAGGGCCAGCAAGCTAAGGTAGAGGTATATATGATTCTACCTCCTGGAACCTGAGGAAAAGTAAATATTAGAGTGTGATCCCCAACAGGAAGATTTTCCTCACCTGTGTACAAGCACAGAGGTTATCAGTCCCCCTCTGTTGTCTCATTCTTTATTTTAGCAATAAAGAAGATTACTACCTATCAGCTGTACAAAACTAAGCAGTTTTGCAATCTCTCCAGACAGAAAGACACCAAATGAATTCTAGCACAAGATGGGAACCATGAACTGCACCCAAACCTATACCTTAAGGGCACAGCTGTGGTACCTTCCTACACTATTTTCTCCTCTCATTTTTCACTAGAAGTTAACTAGTCTTTGTAACCAAACAGCCCAAGTTCGAATGGACAACTGATCATGCAAAAAATCCTCAGCTTCGGGTAACACCAGCTGGCCTGGCTCCCGGAACACAGTGAGAGAAGGAAGAAAAGGAAGGAAAGGGAGGGAAGGTGGGAAGCAGGAAGGAAGGCAGGCAGGCAAGAAGGAAGGCAAGAAGGCAGGCAGGCAGGAAGCAAGGAAGGTTTCATTGGGTGTGAGAGCAGAACCTGCCTTCAGTTGCAGTATTTGTGCTGAGGTAGGAACTGAAACAGCCTGTATCATCATGAAGAGGCTTTGTTTACATTGGATAGCTCTTCACAGTGACATTTATTGAGGCCACTTAACTAAAAGAAAGATCAACCTGTTCTCTTTAGGAAAGAGCAGATATATCTCCTGTTACTGAGAAAAGTGCATTGACACTGACATTTCATGTCTTAATCTGTAGTACAGATTATAGAGCCCAATTAACAGGTTTGGTTTTGAAGTTAGTTATTATCATAGAATCATAGAATCGATTGGGTTGGAAAAGACCTCCAAGATCATCGAGTCCAACCCTTGGTCCAACTCTAGTCCATTTACTAGATCATGGCACTCAGCACCACATCCAATCTGCGTTTAAAAATCCCTAGGGATGGTGAATCCACCACCTCTCTGGGCAGCCCATTCCAATGCCTGATTACTCTCTGTGTAAAGAATTTTTTTCTGATATCCAACTTAAATTTCCCCTGGCAGAGCTTAAGCCCGTGCCCCCTTGTCCTGTTGCTGAGTGCCTGGGAGAAGAGACCAGCCCCCACCTGGCTATAACTTCCCTTCAGGTAGTTATAGACAGTGATGAGGTCACCTCTGAGCCTCCTCTTCTCCAGGCTAAACAACCCCAGCTCCCTCAGCCTCTCCCCATAGGGCTTGTGCTCCAGTCCCTTCACCAGCCTTGTTGCTCTTCTCTGGACTCGCTCCAGCACCTCAATATCCTTTCTGAACTGAGGGGCCCAGAACTGAACACAGTACTCAAGGTGTGGCCTCACCAATGCAGAGTGCAGGGGAAGGATCACTTCCCTGGTCCTGCTAGCCCCGCTATTTTTGATACAGGACAGGATCCCATTGGCCTTCTTGGCCACCTGGTCACGCTATTGGCTCATGTTGAGCTTCCTGTCAATTAGTACTCCAAGGTCCCTTTCTGCCTGGCTGCTCTCCAGCCACTCTGTGCCCAGCCTGTAGCACTGCAGGGGGTTGTTGTGGCCAAAGTGCAGGACCCGGCACTTGGCCTTGTTCAACTTCATCCCATTGGAATCAGCCCATCTCTCAAGTCTATCCAGATCCCTCTGCAGAGCCCTCCTGCCTTCCAGCAGGTCGACACTCCCTCCCAGCTTGGTGTCATCAGCAAATTTGCTGATGATGGACTCAATCCCCTCATCTAAATCATCAATAAAGATGTTAAACAGGACTGGACCCAACACAGACCCCTGGGGAACACCACTGGTGACTGGCCGCCAGCTGGATGCAGCTCCGTTCACCAGCACTCTCTGGGCCCGACCCTCCAGCCAGCTCTTAATCCAGGAGAGGGTACACTTGTCCAGGCCATGGGCTACCAGCTTTTCCAGGAGTATATTATGGGAGACAGTGTCAAAGGCCTTGCTGAAGTCCAGATAGACCACATCCACAGCCTTCCCCTCATCCACCAGGTGGGTCACCTGATCGTAAAAAGAGATCAGGTTGGTCAGACAGGACCTGCCCCTCCTAAACCCATGCTGGCTGGGTCTAATCCCTTGTCCACCCTGAAGGTGCTGTGTGATTGCACTCAGGATGAACTGCTCCATAACCCTGCCAGGCATGGAGGTCAGGTCAAGCTGACAGGCCTGTAGTTGCCAGGGTCCTGCTTGCAGCCCTTTTTGTGGATTGGGATGACATTGGCCAACCTCCAATCATCTGGGACCTCCCCAGAGAGCCAGGACTGTTGGAAGATGATGGAGAGCAGTTTGGCAAACTCTTCTGCCAGCTCCTTCATCACCCTGGGATGGATCCCATCTGGTCCCATAGACTTGTTAGGATCCAGCTGGCTCAGTAAGTCAGTAACTATTTCCTCCTGGAATACAGGAGGGCTATTCAGCTCCCTCTCCCTGTCTACCAGCTCCAGAGGCCAGTTGTCTTGAGGGTCACCTGTCTTACCGGTGAAAACTGAGGCAAAGTAGGTGTTAAGTACCTCAGCCTTCTCCTCATCTTCCTTAACTATATTTCCCTCCAAGTCCAACAGAGAATGGAGGTTTTCCTTGCCCCTCCTTTTGTTATTAATGTATTTATAAAAGGACTTTTTGTTATCCCTAACTGAAATAGCCAAATTTACTTCAAATTCCACTTTTCTTTCCCTAATTTTTTTCCTGCATGACCTAGCTCTATCTGTAAATTCTTCATAAGTAGCCAGCCCTTTTTTCCATAGTCTGTAAACTTTCTTTTTATCCCTGATTTCTTTCAGAATCTCCCTATTTAACCAAGCTGGCCGTCTTCCCCTCTGGCTGGCCTTTCGGCACACTGGTACAGCCTGTTGCTGTGCACTCAAAATTTCCTTCTTAAAACATGTCCATTCCTCATATAGCCACCTGACATCAGACACACTGACTAACTATTACTTCTACAAACTGAAATTCAAAAAAACTCTCAAAGCAAGAGAAATAAAATTCTGGTGGCTGTTGCAAACTACATTTGTATTCAGAGATTTTTCAGGATGCCTCTGAAGCAGGGAATTTACCTAGTCTTTTCTTGTTACATCCTGTAATCCAGACACTCATTAAAGCTCTAACTTCCTTTTAGTTTGGTAGGAAAAAACCAGTATTCTCAGAAACTTCAAAGTGCAAAGAATCTAATTTCAGGAGAGGTCTGTATTTTAAAGCACCATCAGCTTTGAAGGCAGACTAGGTTGCACAAAAGATTTTTATTAATCCAACTATTTGACTGGCTCCTCATACTTTTAATACCACAAAAATCTGTCTTTAAAGAAGTCCTTATATTTTGGTCATTCTAGCAAAACCTGCTTTTGTCAACACTTCTGTTTTCAATAGATAGCCTGCTGAACTGAAAAATAAGCGCACAGGAAATATTTCTTTCTTAGGGGGGTTAGAAGGGAAAATTGCCTGTGGTTTTAGGAGATACCATGGAGATGACACAGCTATTGCTTTAATAAGGCTTTTAGATACAGTCTCACACAACATGCCCCTAACCAAACATGTGAATATTGTCAAGTTACAAATATTGTATGCTGACCACAAAGCAAGCTGGAAAACTATTAAAACAGTAATTTTCACTAGGTTCCACTAAGTAATTTCATACACTAACTGTGCCTTGCATAGAGTTCCTGTTAGACCTGTTAGGTGCACAGGTCTTATTCTGTTATCGTTACTCTCTTGGCTGCTAATGCAGCAAAAACATCTTTCAAATGAAACAAGCTAAGAGGTGTTGCAAGCACCACAGTGGCAATAAACGACTTCAAAATAGCCTTGAAAAAACATGACATGCAATTTAGAAATGGTAAGTTCAAAGTACTGTACTCAGGGAGAAATAATTGCATGAATACATAGTGGGCAGGAATTATGAAAAACAAAACCTGGGAGTATAGGAAACCACAAACTGATCATGAAGTAATCCATTGCCACAATATAAAGAATGCCAGAACTGTTCCAAATATATCCTCAACAGAGTGGATAATCTTAAGTAGCCATCATTTCCCTTAAAACTGCATGTTGACCCAGGCTTCTACATAGACCCATATTAGTTCAGGTAATTTAAAAGGGAACAAAAAAATGAAATCCACTTATTTCTTAAAAAAAAAAAAAAAAAAAACAAAAAAAAAACCAAAACCATAAGGTGTCATTTCAGCGTTAATACAATCAAAATTACCTCTGTCAGCTTGTGCATGAACCACTTTTCTCCTTTTTCAGTTTGATGGCTTATTTCTGAGAAGCCAATGCATTATACTGAGAACTTTAGAGCACGGGATCTTCACAGTGCAAATGCCAAACTCTTCCAAGAACAGGAGACCCACATTTATGCAGTAATGATATGAACAGACATAGTAGGTGAAACTGCAAAGGTATCCAGTGTTAAGCACAGGTTCTTGTGAAGTCACTTCAGAACAGCTGTTTAAAAATTACACATGAATGTCTCATTTAATTGACTACAAATAGACAGACAGCAGTGTTACCTGCAGAGATATTTTTAATTAGTCAATCAAACATGTAGGTGTCTAAAAATGTTCAAGTAAAATAAACCCAAGTATATCAAGAACAATATATGAAAAATAATGTTTTTCTGGTATTGGTATAGTGCCCTATAATCATTAAGGTTGAAGAAGACCTCTAAGATCCCTGAGTCCAACCATGACTCACATCTTACCCCTAGAAGAAACTGTACTTCAAGGATGATTGTTTTACTTGTCATATCTGATGTCTACATTTTCACTGAGATCAGGATGACATGGGAAAGGAAATTTGCACATGAAATTTGTGCAGATGGATATATTAGTTTCAGAAGTGTTCACTTAAGAAAAAGAAAAAAGAGAAAATGTTATTTAAATCAACTCAAATACTTGTATCTTATCTGATGAGCAACTAATGGAACCAAATTTGAGACAGTCTCCCATCTTCCATTTATTGTTAGCTAATAAAATGCATCTTTTATTCTTTTCCCTTTCTGTAGTTTCAAACTCTAATTCCATCTTTAAACACTTCACAGACCTGAAGGAGTAAACAAAATTCTGATGTTGGAAGTCACCCTCTATCTATCATCTTCTTCAGTTTAAATAATGATTACGGGACTGAGGGAAAGCATGCCTATAGCTTTAAAAGTTCTTCAGTGTCAAGAACTATTAAAGAAGTACCTACAGGTCTTCCTAATTTCAAAAAGCATAGCAGGACAAGAGAAACCAAGGAATAATGGAGAATATGGTCATTTACCATGTTATCACTTGCTGCAAAATTCAGAAACTCATCCAAGCAGACTCATCAATATTATCCAGTAGCTCTACGGCTGCTTCATTACTGTAGTTGGATTCCACCACTAACAGTGAATGCAGGACACTGGTTTGAATCTCTTGGATACACTTCACCTTTCATTTAAGGGTGAAATGAAATTTTTCATTTAAAAAGTCCCCAAGGTCCTTCACGGGAGAAAATGAAACAGTGGAATTCTTAAAATCATAAACCATTTTTCCCCTTGGTCAACATTAAGCAAGACTGAATAATGTAGGCAAAAGGACAGCAAGATATGCCTTTGGTGCCTCAGATGTGCAGTGTATAAAACAAGCAGTTCATGGCAGAGCAATAAGAGATGGGTTTCATGTTTAGCAGCAGCACTATGTCACATGGTGTGAACAACTTCTCCATCTTAGATCCTTCTCTGTTCTGCCAGAGAAGCTGTTTGAGCAACCAAGCAATGAACTTGATCAGAGAATTGATCAGTCTGTAAAGTAACCCAGCAAAGTAAATGGTTATTTTCAGACAGATCCACCCCGAGTCTTGTTAAGGGTACGAGTGCCTAAACAGATGTGACAGCATGATGGGGGAAGCCATGCATGGACATGAGCAGGAGGCCAGGAGCACTTGGTTAAGTTGACAGTGGCACTTCAGAAAAACACAGAATGACACTTACAATATCACAAGGATGAGAAAGCCTGAGATAGCCACACAAACAGAGGTAATTCAGCATTGGTCCCAATCTTACAACACCTCTGATCCAATAGTGAAGCTGACTCAGCAAGTTCCTGTGCCTCCGGGCTGTTTTCTTGTTTGTCAAGTGTGCTGATCAAACTCTTTCTATGTTGAACTGAATATTGGTTCAACAAAAGCAGTTAGAGTGAAAACAATATCTGAAAAAAAAGGGAGACAAAAAGGTATTCAAGACCTCAAGAAAAACTCAAGTAAGACTATTTCATATAAATCTTTTATTAAGACAACTCAATTAGTTGTAATTCTTTTTTTTCTGCTGTGTGGTGCAAATCTGTGCACTGAGACATGTTTTCAATGAAAAGTTCACAAATATGATGTGGCTCAAGGTATTTTTTATTATTTAGCATCTACATAAGAGAAACTAAGGAGCACAGCCAAGCAAAATAAGGTGGCTACAATGTACCATTTCATCATGTCCAGGGAAAGGAAAACAAGCACTGGTACATATATCTTCAACACCCAGACATCAAACCCAGTATTTTTCTTTTCCAATTCTGTTTATTTGGACAGGCTTAGGAGGTTGTCTAATTCATAAAACAGAGATGATAACAGGAAACCAACTTCAGAGGACTTATCCCCAGTTACCCCTGGGATAGTGTTCACGGTTTAGAGCAGACAACATGCACCATTCAATTAACAACTCACCACTCACCAGGACCAGCCCATGTGAGAACAATTGTTCTGATTAACACCAGAAAGAGATCATATGAGCAACGGAGAAAGAAAGCAAAAGTGCATGGACTTCACATTTAGGTTTGTAAAAAACACAAAGGGAAGTTATGTTCACAACTTTTTGTTGAAAGTCAATGAGATTTCGACATCTGAATTTTCTACTCTGAAAAATCATTCTTTTATGTAATCCAAATTGTGAGCTAACACCTAAACTGGCTTAACTATACTTAAAACATACTTTCTGAAGGACACTATGGTGGTCTCATAGACATCACATTACCACTGTGTACTTGGAGAATGAAAAACTGATCTCGTCTCCATGAGACAGCCCTGAGATCCGAGGTATTGCATTTGGTAATTATGTAGTTACATAAAATAATGAGAAAACTGTGCATTTTCAGAAGAAATTCATCCACAAGAAGATTGTGCTAAATACATAATATTACCAACCACTTGAATTCTATTCTAAAGCACTAGAAAATTATTACAGGACAAACCTTTTTTGTGAGAAATAACTCCCTCTTCTTTCTTATCTATAACTTCTGTGAAATACAAGGAAGTTTAATACCTACCAGATGCTATTGTCAATGTATTAAGGGGATGATTTTCTTAGATGATGACTCTTACTAGACAAACAGGGTATATGCATAGAACAACATTCCTTATAAAGAAACCAACATACATTACAAAAAACTGCATGTAACACCACATTGACTGTGATGCTTAAATAGTATTTTAAAGTGTTTCCACATGTGTCTAAATACTGTCCTGAAGCCTCAGCAAAATCAAGTACAGGACACTTATATACAAACTTAATACCTCTTAGATAATGTAATCTGATATGATATTATTAAGATTGTCATTACAACTGAAGGATTTGATTGAAAACAGTACCATGAGCACAATATGAAAGTTCCATTCCAGAAAGAAAAATACTGATTAAACTATTTGAAATTAAGGACAAATACTGCACAACAAACTTCATCACAGTCATTTTATTTTCCAATGTTTCAGTTGACTGAAATACATTTTCTGTCTAGGGACACAGCCTGTAAATGCATATCCTGTATATGCATATTGCTTCAAATGCTTTTAGCTGAAGAAGACCTTTTTATTTAGGAGGCTTACCATATATTGAAAACAAGGGTGTGGCTTGCAAATGACTAAAAAGAATTCTGTAAAGTTCTGTGCACAAAGACATACTCTCCATAAGATTAGGAACCACACTCATCATCATCATCATCATGGCTAGGCTTCATGAACAAAGATTTGGGAAGGGCACTCCCCATGTTTGCTGCAAGTGTGCTGATGGCTAAAAAGGCCGATATGGGACAGGCAAGTCCGGTCACAAAAGGCACAGCGGGACGTCTCCTTTGGCGATATTGGCCAGGAATGGTTCTTTCTGTATTGTCTTTTCTCCTCGAGACTGATTCTGCGTGTGTTCTCAAAGAAAGCACGCAAGCTTCTCCCCCACGACAAGGGGTTGTTCCCAGAGAAGACGAACCACACTAATCTTGTATCAACCTGTGCAGGATGTGTGAAGAGGCCAAGTAACTCAACTTGGTAAATACAACAGGTTGAAGTGACCACAGAAAACACATATACTTCAGACTTAACCAGCCAAAAACCAGCACTGGAAAACAGCTGTATGAGCTAAAAGGCAAGCAGAAACCTGAAATGAGAAATTCATGTTCAGTTTTAGTTCTGCTACACAATTCACTGTTTTAACCTTTAGCACTGATCCTATCTGTGCGTCAGCTTCCCCACACAGAAAAACAGGGATTTGCACAATTTTGTCTGTTGTATCAAATTTGCTCTGCTCCCAAGCTTGTGTTAATAATAGCTCTGTGCAAGATGGAAAGAAGCCAGATTCAAAAGTTGAGTGCAAGTAAAGAACATCTGTCAGCTACATTAAAAAAAAAAATACAAGAACATCTTCAGCAAGCAAAGCATGACCTAGCACTCTGCTCAACAGCAATTCTCTTCCTGTGTGTATATAAAGCTGCAACTTTTGGACATCTCCTCAGATTTTAGAGGAACATTTCATCCTTACTGGCTGAAAACTTGAAAACAAGGAAACAGAGGCTACATCCACTGACTAAAGTTTGGGTTTTTCAATCACTTCCATGCTACCATGAACTCCCAGGGGTATTCAAGGGAGTCATTACCACCCTCTATCCCTCTCACCCTGTCTTGCTCACTCAGCTTTGCAAATCTCACGTATCATTGAAAAGACAACTTACACTATAGGTTGCAAGAAAAGAAAGAAGAGAATGCTTAGGGAGACGGCAGCAGGAGACAGGCACAGCATCACTGCTGGAGAAGCCAAAGGGTCTGGAGGAGCTCCCAGAGCCACTGGCTGAAGGAAAGGGAATGCAGGGCATTGACAGGGGTGGGGGAAAAGGTGGCCAATGGCATGGGAGACTGGCATATGGGATGGGTGCATGGAAAATAAGAAACTCACACAGTCCCTGCCTTGGAGATGCATATCCCATGGACTTTTCTGTTTGCAACTCCCACAGGGCAACTATAGCTCCAACTGGCAACCTGCACAGTCATGGAGCAAGAGAAACCTGGCAGTGCTGGGTGAAATGGAGATACCAGATGGAACAGAGAGAGGGTATGAGGATGGAAGATTCTGAGGGGATCCCTGTCAGTAAGTGAGCTTGCTAGGCTCTATGCAGCCCATCTGCTTATCTGCCTTGCTCCAGTTTCTCATGTATTGGTACTTTCCATTTAGCAAAACTTCCCTAGTGCTGATCTGCTCTAGGAAGCCTCCTGTCTCCACTCCTACAGCTTCTTTCAGCACTTAATAAACACCTGATGTCAGTAGGTAACTCCCACCTCACCTGTGACTGCCTGACACGCTACTCCTGGGGCCACCCTCATGCCCACCTAAGATGTGCCTCCAAGAACTCACCATTGTTGGTGGGTTGCACAATTGCTGTGCTTTCACCTTATGCATATTAGTAATATAAGTGCACTAAAATTTTGGGCATGCTCAGACTTTTGTTTTGCTCAGACTTCAGGATGCTCCAGTGTCACTACTCTTCATGTACTTTTCACATGGTTTGTGGCAGGTCCGTTCTTGATTTTCTTACTGATAGTCACAGCTGAAAGGTCTTATTTGGAATGATAAAGCTGAGAGGGTTTTCTGTTAATTTTTAAACTTCCCTCAACTCCCCTTTGCATTCCCCTCATATCAATAAACATCTGCCATCCTTCGTGAAGGCCACCCATGCTAGTGTATTCCAGCAAGATCCTGTTACAGGTCACAGCACACAGCCCAGGCTATGCACTTGCTTTACCTCCACCCAAAGGGATTTAAAGAAATTTAACCTCCAGACAATCTGGAAAATCTAAGTTGATCATTTACTGCCATTAACCCCACAAAAGATTACTCTAGGTTGATATGCACAGGTAGTTACAACATTTGGAAGCACAGACTTCATCAAATGCATATGCCACCTGAACAAGATGTTTCCAACAATCTGAAGTCAATGCACGCCACTTAAACTGTTCATTTGTGACCTTCCCCCTCATTATCCCTCTCCCCTCACACATGTATTACTTGGCTTTGTCCTTGTTCCAAGAGAAACAAATGGGTTTGATTCTAACTACTATCAGTGAGCCTCAGCTCACAGTACTGGGAGTACCCAGACAGTGCAAGGACAAATCTGCAGGAACTTTCTGAAACAAAGGCTAGAAACAGGAATCAGGCCAACGACAATCATTACTGTAGAAGGCTCATTTCAGTAGCACTGGTCAGCAATATGCTGAGGAAAACTGGCACATCATAAAAGGATCATCACATTTATTACTAAAAATCCAGTGCAGATGAAGGAAGACCTTGGCTGTTAGGTACTCTACTAAATCATGCACAAAAACCCTATCAATACAGAGAAGATATGAGATAATCAGAAGTTGAAAAGAAGTCACAATACTAATACCTCAATCCCTGCTGACACTCAACCAAGATGACACTGATCTGGACCATGAAAAAACCAGGACATCAGGACTCACTTTGACAGTCACTGCCTTGGATGAGCACTCCTCACATTTTCCCTGCTGTTCATCTCTTTCTCCTGAGTGCCGAGTGGATACTTCCACCATCAGTTTAACTGACATTTGCTGCTCCACTCTTCTTGAGATTATTTTGGTGCAACAGTCATGGATGCTTCAGTTTATCTCCCCACCCGATCTCTCTCTGAGCCCACAGACTCAGCAGCAGTGTTCTACATACTTTGTTAATTGCATTCAAGAACTATGCAAAGACAAAGGATGAACAAGAGCCCAGGTGATATACAAGATAGCAAAAAAAGTTTTCACTCCACAAAAGCAATTGAACTGACTATTCTGGGAATTTTGGATAATGGCACAGCCCCTTCACTGCTCTCCTAGACAACTCCAATAAAGGAAGGAAGCCATGTAGACTTCTGCATACACAACAGTCAGGCAGATAAGTGAGGTGCAGACAAGGAAAGCAGCTACATCTTCCTTTCCTGCTTGCCTGTTCCTAGACACCTTTTTCTTCCTGACACTACCAGTGTGTAGAGGCTGCTTCCACTGTTAGCAAGTAGTAACTGCAGTTAGTAGTACCTGCTGTGTCAGATTGCCATGCTCCTCTTTCCCTTCAAGCTCCCAGAGTCATAGCCCTTGTTCCTCTTCCTGCATGATAGCTTTTCTAAGCTTCATCTGCATGTTCTGTTCTACAGTTATGTTTCTGCTCCTCCACTCTTCTGATTTTATTGAGAGATGGTAATGCTTGAGCTATAAAGTAGTAGCTTTGTAGTCTTTGCAAGACCATCATATTTCAGAGCAGAAATAGAGAGGAAGGAGGTGGTTAAAGGAGCCATTTCTTTCTATTTATAAAGAAAGGAAAGATAGGATGAATGATGATAAAAGCTGGTGAGAGGAAAGGTGCAGTAACAGCCTAGTCTGCTCAGCCAGTATCAACTAGTCCCATCTGGTAACTGGAACAAATTACGAAGTGTATCATACGGCTTTACTCTCCTGTCAACACAATCAAGCCACCTGGTGAGATGAAGCTGTTTGTGTTTTCAAACTATCTGCTCCTACAAATGCTTGACATTCTTGCTCAAGTTGTATCCTCTTTCAGTTACTGGAGAGATGTTAATGTCTATAGTATTTGGGAACGGCTTATGTGCATCAGCTGTACATAGCAGTGCAATATTGCATGTGCAAAGAACTTGAAAAATGTTCCATCCTTCTTCCTAAAACGCTGAAAAAACAGGATTTCCAACTTCTAACATAACAGCAGATCCATCTGTTTCTAATCTCATTGTTCTGGGTACTTCCTCTGGCCCACAGACACAGAGGGGAAGTCAGTGATGTTTTCCAGAGGGTGGAAATTAATCTGTCAGTGCTACAGCCAGTTCCATTGCTTTCCTCTAAGCCACTCCACAGCTCAGGGCTGTCACCTTGTTGTACTCATCAGTCCTACTTCCCACTTCTACAGAAAAATCTGAAGAAGTATCTATGCAAAAGAGGGGGTTATTATTGATAAAGTTCAACTTGTTAGCTCTTTGTCATACTTGCTCGCTACTCTAAATGGGCAGAAATACAAATAAATCCCTTATTATCCCACTTTCTCTTAAAGTTCAGACAAATAATCAGGTTTCTCTGCCACTTAATGCCACTGCTATTTACCAATAGCCATCATCCTGTAGAGATAGGGAGCAGCATCCTTGCAAGACACAATTTGCCTGCCATGGCATACTGCAACAGACTGGTCTAATTCTACAGCACTTCTTATACCTGTTTCTCAGCAAAGGAGAGCACTGAGCACCTACCCTGTTGGGTCATCCCTCCATCCCCATACCCACCTTTTACAACGGCAGTTCCCTGAAGCTATCACATAGCAATACCTACCAAGTTCTTAAAATGGGTATTTTAGGAAAGAAGACCTAGTGATTTTTAGCCTCTAATGCTAGTGTTTCCACTGAACAAATATCCAGAAGCAATGTTCTCCATCAACTCTGTGACATTATGGAAGACAACTGATTTTCTGGAGTGCCAGAAATAAGCTTTATATATCTGGCTTTCAAGCAAAAGAAGTGATAAAATCAAAATCCTCCCACCACTGTTTTGAAAATATATTTCACCTGAAGTCATTTTCTCTGTGATTCAAACTTAAGGGAGTGTTTAAGGTGAAGTAATTTCCAGCTCCTGGGAATATTACATCATTTTTGTCTGTCTACAAGAAAAGAGTTTGGTCCCTAAACAAAGTTAATACTCTGGTTAAAAGTTTCCTGCCCTCAACTCTCTATTCCCCATCTGAGGATCCCATTCTTCCTGCCTGCTTATCTGTATATGTTGTAACATGCTTATGTCTGTAAAAATAATCCTGTTCAACCCATATCCCCTTTTGCATCCATCCATGTGGTACTGTAAGGATTTGTGCTAACCTGGGTAGCCCTCACAGAAACAGAGGACTAAGGGAAAAGTCACATGTACAGTTAGGCACATTACAGGTTTCAGATGAAACAATAAAAAACACTTCTCCACATGAACCTACAAGGTATCTATACTCATGCAGATCATGCTTATAGGGCAATTTCCAAGACAAGGCAAGCTGAGCATATCTGACATATAAGTAACATACAGCAACCAGAGGAGGAGGAGGACCCTAACTCTTCCTCATATCATTTGCAGTCATCTAGTGTATTTTCTTGTCTTGTTCTGGCTTTCAATGAACTCAATGATCTTAATGAATAGGCAGAAAACTAATGTAAAAAATGTAATAGAAAAGCAGATTTTTCTCTGCTGTTTCAGTAGTTTGAATTACCATATAGGCAGCTAAGCCACATAAGAGAAGACGCAGCAGCATGTGGCCAGGAGCAGGAGAGAAGAAATCAGCAGACCCTTTGGAAGCAATATGCCAGCAGGTTCTCATCCTGAGGCATTACATTCCAGTAACAATGGACAGTGTAAAACAACATCTGGCCTTTTGGCCTTTCCTTCCAAGCAGACTTGGAAGTCCAGAGAGCCACATTTCGCAATAAAATAAAGAAGGGAACTGTCTCATTTACAAAGTTTCTTGACAATTTTATTTCATGCAAACCCATCCAACCATTCCTAGAGCTAATCATGTTTTAGCAGTCAGTTCCACAATTTCAAGCACTTAATCCTTATTATAGCTACTGTCAGAGTAGACACAGTCCTAGAGCTGAGCCACCCTCAGCCTCTGAATGGACTCACAGTTTGGGGGAAGGGATAACAGCCTGAAGCTTTTCCAAGACTACCCATCAGACACCATGATAGTTCCTAGCCAATGCCTGACTGGGTGATAACTCAGTTTCCCAGTTGAACCTTTCTGCTGATAAGGGTTCAAGCTGAAGTGTAATAAATAAGTATGTCTTTCCAAGTTTCTGATACATTATTTTCCAAGATGATTCAGATCAAACCAGGTGAGTCCAACACCCACACATCAGCACAAACCCTGAACGCTTTCCAAGTTTCGATATACTTTGTAGCTTTTTTGTATAACAGCAAAGTGACATTTGGGATTTAGATCAGTGAAAAACAGGCTTCTTATGTATCCAAATAGAAAGCCAGGGAAAAGAAAGAGACTTAGGAAAGTAATAGATATAGTTTGGTTTTTCTACCCGTGGTTGGCTCGCCATACAGGAAAATCTGAACATGTCCGTTTGCTGGCCTGCTTTCCTTCATCAGAAGACACAATGCAAAAACACAAAGGCATTCCCTTTCCAGTCTCCTGCTTACATAACAACTTGAATGTATTACTCCTTCAAAACATCTGTTTGCATTCCTAACATGAGAAAAAATGTTGAGATTTTATGTGTTTGATAACAGGTTGTGACCTTTGCTTTGGAATTTGGAGTTTGGTTAAACCCACCTTGTTATGCTTTCAAAACTGAGTCACTTTTGAAACTTCAATTTAACAAAGTCTTCTTATTCTAAAATGAAATGTTTCCTATGTTTCTGTTTTAGAGACTATTAAAGAAGTCTCATTAGCCTTGCTTCATTTCTTATTACTTTTTAATTACATCGGTGGATGAAACTCTAGCTAGTGAGTCAGAGTGATTTCAGTGCAGGGGTGATGAGCTCATGAGTTCAATACAGCACACCAAGCCCTTCATCCAGCCCACATCCCAGTGTAAACACCACTTTCCACAGTGTCCCTGAAGCATGGAAAGGCAGCAAGGCACAAAACAGGTGATTACTTGGGCAGCCTGAACCAACCACTTCTAAAGGTCTCACAGACCTTCCGTTGCTTGCCTTCACCTCATCTATAGCCTAAAGGCAAGTCCCACCACCATAAGAAAGATGCACAGTGGAACTGTGCACACATGTCTGCCAAGACAGATGTGTAACCTCTGGCTATATGACACTGTGCAGTGATCACAGGACAGAGTAAACCAAGTAACAGGACACACACAGAGCCTTCAGTGATGACTTGTTTCACATGTGCCTGGACACGTGGCAGCTAAATGACAGGGCAGGTAGATTTGGACAGTGTGACATATATACAGTCAGCGAAGGGTCACATCTTTCTTTATCACACAGCTTTCAGAAGCTGTGTGACTGCCCAGGCCAAAAGTACAGGCATCACTGCCTCAGAGCAATTCTGGTTATGGCAAACATACCACTGCTCTTACAAGCACATAATTTTTTGTTTCTCTTCTTCACAGATATTCCTTATTACAGGGGATAGCAGTCTGTATCTGCAAGATAAGAAGTCAGTCCATTTTATTGCATATTAATGAGGATCAGTACAACATTTCCTTTTTATTTTGAACCATTTGACTGATAATGAACATTGTTTTCATAGTCAGGCAGAATGTCTATGGGATATCGTAAATCTCTGTTCATTCCTACAAGTGGCTTATGAAATTACAATAGAATAAAATTGCCAATGAAGAAGTAAATACTAAAATAACATCTCAAGCAAGAAATACCATTGTCTTCCACTGAGTACTTATTTGTTTACCTGCTTTTCTGAAGTGTGGTCATTGTTCATGATCTTTCTTAAGGAAGAGATCTTAAACCATGGAAAGACAGAGAAATAGCAGAATCCTACATTAGTGGCAGGAGGAGCAACAAAGAAGCAACAAGCCCTGTTAAGGATACAGGTGTTTGTCTTTTGCAAATGTATTATGGTATCAGGCATAAAAATACATTGATAGGGTAAATTCCCACCCAGAAGTTCAATGGTTGGGAAACAATTACAGAATAAGCACCTTCTTGGCAAATGATCAAATTTCTCCCAGTGCTGAGCCTTCACTGGAAGATAACAGATGTAATTCTGCATTTGCTATTGCTTTATTGAAACAGTTCTGGCTGTAAGTTTTTTCACTGTTATGATGAAAACCTACACTTTGGGAATACTTTTTAAACCTATATGCTTCATGTGTCCCAAAACTATATCAAAACACTGTCCTGAAATACAGTACCTGCAAGGGCAAATTAAAAGTGAAAGCCAGTTTCTTTCCTTCGGGACTCAGTGGTGTTTTCCTACATGGATTAGGTTCTTCCACACAAAGCAATATGCTCCTGATAACATTAAACTCTTACTCTCTTTATGCAAACCACTAATTTTCTACAAGAGGGTTACAAACCCCAGGAAGTTTATGAACCACTTCTGGAGAGTCTGAGGAAGATAGTTATTGTTAATAGTCACAGAAACACCAACCAGAGGTCCACACCTCCAGGAGAAAAAAAAAAAAAGCAGTGTCCATAAATCTGTTGCCCCCTTGTCTGCCCTGCTGAAGTTTCTATACTCCTCACTCTTCTGAGACCCCTTAGTCCTGTGGCTTGGTCCCTTATTTGTGATCTGCTTCTTTAAAATAATTCCCTTCTATATTCAAATCCCTCCCCTCTCCTTTAAAAATACAAACCTTTTACCAATTAACTACTGAAAAAATTTCTCTGTGCCCTCCTGCCCTGAGTAGACAGTGTTGGCCATTCTAATATAGCAATTCAGCACCTCTTTGGTATGTGTTGCACATTTGAAAACAAAGCATGACATTTATCCACATAACTGTAATTTCTTAATGACTTTCCCTCAGATGTTCCTCTTCTAAAATACAGTCATAGTTACTGAAGGGACTCTATAAAATGGCATGCATACCTGATTACTCTGCTTGTCTGCTTTGAGGCTGTTCGGGGGTTATTTCATAGCTTAATTGAGACATTCATTAAGTGTTGTATTTGGTGGAATGGCAGAAGTGAATTAGCTGGAGGGGAGAAAACTTATTTCTAGTCTTCTGCCTACACTGACAGGCCAACTGCAACAATTCTGACTGCAGGACTTACAGTTCCTGACAATGCCCAGGTTGGACCTGGCCTCCACAAGAACAGACTGAGAGAGATGGATAATTCTCCCACTGCATCAAGTCACAGGAGAAAGACAACAATTGCTATCTTGCCATATGCAGGAGTATATTGCCCACTGGAGTGAGACTTGGGAATGTGCTGAGGAAAAGTGTGCTTTCTTCAGGTGCTGAGCAGAACTACCATTCCTATTTATGCACAAACTCAGCCACATGTAGCACATCAGGTCAAAAGAGTCACACATAAAAACAGCATGTGGACAATCCAGATTCCCAGAGGAACATGGGAGCAAATACACAAGCTAACATGCCTGCTCTACCAGCACTTGTCCACCCTCATAAAACCCAGCTTGGAATGGTCCTATAAGATTATTGTTTAATTTTGTATGGTGCAAGTTGACATTGCTGGATTAGAAGCAGAGGCCATAGTCATTAGGCTATGTAAATCGAACACATTTAACGTTAGAATGAAAGTTACAAATAAAGAAAATTCTGATGTCAGGTAAAGATTTTTCTGAGTATATTTACATTTAAAAATGTACTTGCAAAATAAAAGCAGAGACTCATGTCATTATGTTTGTTCCAATTCTCCAGCAGCAGTAGCAGCACAGCACACATTACAGGGCACGGCCTGGTTTTCACAAAACTCTGAAGCCAAAACTTTAAGCCTGCTTTTCTAAGTCTCTGCCAAGCTACAAAAGCACCTGACCTTATGACATAATGTTGTGCTTAAGATCATCTGTGTACACTGAGTGAAGTCCTTAAAATATATTATTACGTACCAGCTTTTTGAGACCCTTGCTTTACTCAGTTTACTACATGGCTTTCCTCTGGGACAAAACCAGACAACACAGTTATGAGGTTATACTTTCTGGATGCTCTTTTATCCCCCTTTATATTACTTGTTGCAAAAATTGGCAAGTGTTTAAAGGTAAACTTGAAGAAAAGTGAAGGTGTCACAACAAAAGCAAATGAATGTGCCTTTTTGCCATGTAGTTCTACAGTGTCAGCCAAGCCATTTAAATCACACTTTTCACTGGTTTTTTAACAACTGCATATTCCTCATCTTCCCATGTGTTGCTTAAGATTGTGGATTGTAATTTTAGGCAGAGCTAAAGAGTCAGCTTGTAGTGATTTATGTGGATGATTTACTTGAGTATCAGCAGCACTAAACACTGAGTACTCTGAAATACCAGCTCTTGGGCACATCTGCCATAAATTAGTCCAGATAACAAAGAGAGGATACAAAAGCCCCATCATGTCCTGCAAGTATTACAAAATAAATTCAGTAGGGAGGGACAAGGAAAAAGAGTGCATTAGGAAATTAAAAACTCATTTCAGACTTTTGTAGCTACTTAGTAACTTTGAGGCGTTTGATTTTACAGTCTTCAAAGTATCATTTTGTGTAAAATCTACTAAACACTTCTCAAAATCACAGCCTGAAAAGAACAAAACTAAATTACTACCCCAACTCCTGCCTTCCTGTGACAGGTGTCTATCACACATACACAAGCCAATACTTCTGAACTCAAAGCATAGGTCTCTGTCCCTGAGCTAGACATGCTGCCTTCCTGCCAGTAAGCCAGCAGAAGTTGCAAGTCATTTGCTTCTTCAGGTGACCTGTAAATAGGAAAGGTAATTCAGGTATGGTGGGTTCCATCACAGAAGAAGAATATGCTCTGACAAGTAGAACTCCCACCCACTCTTTTTGGATTTTGTTCACAATGCCCAGTCCTGCTTATCTGTCCCTAGGTATGCATAAGGCTTTCTGTAACAGCAGCTCCCAGTCAGAGGCCAATGCCTTTTGCCCATCCATTTGTGTCCTCCTCTTTCTCCAGCAAGACTCTTATATCAGTTCCACTGTCCTTGCTAAGCCAGTTTCACCTCTCTTCCTTTGCCCTTCCTCCATGGTCACTGCTCTCCCAACACCTTCTCCCAACTCTCAGGTAGAATATCCTCCCAGTTTCTTGCTCAGGTGTGTACAAGTTACTTTGTCCCTGCCTTGTCCTCAACGACCCTGACCAATCTACCTCTCTTTCAGGATTTCTCCCAGCCAACTTCTATCCTTGATTTTAATATGTGAATTCTCCTCTATATCACTGTGGCTACCTGTCCTTCTTTTTGTCCACCAAAGTCCCAGCTTATAATCATCTCAGTGGTTTTTCTCTCCAGCCCTAGCCTCCCTCTTAAGTCTCTCCCTCTTCTTGCACCTTCTCCATTACTCCCTGCTCTTTGTCACCCAGCTGCCTCCTATTCCTTCTCTCATTCTCCTTAGACCCCAGGCCATACTACAACACTGCAGAGACAACCTTTCAAGAATATTTTAAAGGAATAAAGCAACCTATTCTTCCCCTAATATTCCTTTCAGAAATTACTCAGTCACTTGGCTGCTACTTCTCAAAGGTTTTCACCTCACGGAGACATCAAAAAATGGAAAAGTGCAGCCAAAACTGGTAAAGCTTCTCAAAGGCATGAGCAACTGATACACGGAGCCATACCAGGACATGCTGTGGAGACTTAACAACACACACTGCTATCTGCCTCTCCTGGAATCCTACTTAGCTATAGGTTTGGCACTTTCATTTAGATTATTGACTTGAATAAATATCAATTAGCTCCATTAATTTTAACTTTGCTTCAGTGAAAAATATTGGCCCTGGTTAAATAGAAAGGGTGGTCACCTCCAACTTTAAAACACAGACTTTGCTAAAAATCCTTACTAAACATTCCACCCTTCTGCATATGGTAGCTACAAGTAACCAGCAAACAAGCAGCAGAGTTTGCTTGCCAATGTTATACTGCTACTCTGCTGTCAGATCATTATAAAAAACATGTTAAAATGTACACATTTAAAGATAGTCATTTGACTCTAGTATGTCTAGAAGTTACATGACCTGACATTTCCAATATGTTTCTTGAGTTAGCATTTTGTCTATATGTAATTTCTTTGTGCCTTATCAAGAACCCTTCCATAAGTGTTAGTAGCTTTAGGCACCCTGAGCTATGCAGGAAAAGAACGGTAGGCCTACAGACATGAAATTCCAAGGCTTTCATTAAACAAATACTATACATGAAGTGCAAAGATCTTTACAGAGTGCAGAATGTTTGAAGTATTTTCTTCCAAAGTCTTTGCTGAAAGCTAAACAGACACATACACCCCCACACAGTGTCCTTAAAAACACAAACATTCTGCTTGTATCCCATGTTCTTTTGAAAAAATACATAACAGGATTTAAAAGTTTTCTTATATCTCTCTGTAGTTTCAGAAGGTAAAAATTTAAGAAAAAAAAAACCCAACCAAACAAACATGCAACATAGACCAAAACTAAAAGTTGTGAATACCTGTTTTGGTTTACTCCTAAAGACTAAGAAACTAAAATAAACTTTATGTTTAATTCATTACATCAGCTAAGAGGAAAAAACCTCTCATCTGTCACTTAATTTTTACTTCTGCCTGTCATCATGAAAGTTTAGGATGTACTGGTGCTGCTTTGTTTCATTTCAAATTTCAACAGACAGGACAGAAACAGTGCAAGCAAAATTTCAGGGACAGTGAACTCCTTTTATAAATAAAAGTGTGAGCACGTACAACATATAAAATACATGAGTTCATATTTGGTCAGATAATGTTCTTACACCTGTTCATTCAGGCTTTGGACCAAAGCACTTGCACAGCTAGTGAATGATATTTGAACAGAGCTGGATAAAAATAGATTTGTTCTTGTAACATTATCAAAAGGATCTGACCTAATATATGATGACATCTGATGGGGTAAATCATCTGAATTGGATGTTTCTTCATGTTTTAGGATTGGTTAGTATTATTCAGTATGCAGAAAATAGCTGACCTCTATTACAGGACATATTTTATTTATGGTCCGTAACTTATTTCTTCAGTCCTATGCCAAGTTTATACTTTAGTCCTATTTATATTAAACATCAAAACATTCATTGCAGTTGTTTCCTTTGCAAAGTAATCCCAAACTACAGTCAAAGTAAGCTACAATATTACTGCAGAACTTTGGCAGACAGCAGTCTCTTAAGCTGTTTTGTCTTTTCTGAGTATCTTCTATGCCTTATGTATGTATCTATATACACAGCTAAGAGTAGTACTCTTTATAGCTGTTTGTGTCTCCTTTGATAAAAGAAAGATTAAAAAAAAAAGAATTTATACAGTATCTGCTGCATTTTAGCTCTATATATGTGCTCTGTGACCAAGCCATTTAGCTCTACCTGCATGGCTGAGGACTGTGTCCCCCTCTTCAGAAATATTCACCAGTGAGTGGCTCTGCCTAGCACCTTTGCTGAAGTGCTCATTCATTGCAACAGTGATGACCAAACCTACTCTTTGCTGTCAGAGTCACTGAAGAAGATGGCATTGGAAACAGGTTAGAACTGCCACTGGGGATAAAAGCTGTGCATGCCTGTATCTGTCACCAGAGAGGCAGGTGAGAAGCCTGCAAGAGAGTGCTTATGCCCAAATAGCAGACAATGAAAGCATCAGTTACTCTGCTGAGCCACTCTTAATTCATGTTTGATCAGCTTTTGTAGGCATTCATTAATTAGGCAATTGTGGCACCATGCCTCATTTGCTCAAAACCCATAATGGTCCTTGTTGACTCAGAATTTACATTTTGTTTCAGCTAACTGCATGTGAGACTTTGCAACCTTGACTGAAGCCTCAGGATTTATCTATTTACAGAACACAACATTAGTTTAATTTGAACAGTTTTCCAAGCCAGTAAAAGACCTGGTTGAACATCGATGACTCAAGTATGATTTCAATGTATTTCAATTACTCTAGATTTTAATCAGCATAAGTTTTAACAAGCCCAGGGCTTTGGTTCTGAGGCATTCACTGAGCTGCAGCATATTGCAGAAAAAAAGTGTTTATAATTACAATCAGTGCTTGGGGATCTCTTCTCTAGTTTCACGACACATTTTCTAATGTCATTTTTGTTGTCTGTACTGTCAGTGTTTTCCATTTGTTTCTGCAGGAGAGATGGGTCTCTGCTATATTTTAAAATTTTTGACTATTTATAAGTAGGGCAGTGAAACAAGGCATTGTTACAAAGCTAAATGTTAACAGCTCTCCTACTCCTTTCCCTGCAGTTGGAACTAAAATAAAACAGTTAATGATGGTACCCGTAGCGTAGAAATATACAGAAATATATCCTTCCTTCAGTACCCCTACTGCAACTCTCTAATTAAATAGCTAACTAGCTAATATAGTAGCCAAAATACCAGCTGCCTGTGAGGTTGCCAGCACAGTATGAAACTTCTAGTAGACAAAAGAAGTGGAAAAATATTGATCTCTCTTCAGAGCAAGCATTCAGAAAGGGTTTGGCAGAAAAACCCAAGCAGGAAAAAGTTATCCAAGAAGAAAAAAGATACCATGCTTGCCAGAGCTATATAATTAAAATATGACATACATTCCAACATGGTGGGGACCATTCCTGTCAACTTCTTACTAAAAATATTAATGCCAAAAGAAATTTTACCCTTTTGTGTGTACTTTCAGACAGGAGTGCTGCAAAACTATAACTAGGAGAATACACCGATAGAAGTAACTCAGTGCTGGATCCAGCACAGATACACCTTAAGCCCCTTTCTGAAATCCTTGTCCATTTTCACATCTGCAAAATGAACGCAGATCTCACTCTTCTTTGTCTTACATGGCTACAGAGATTAAATAGATTTTAGAGTATGTTACCTTCTACCAGTGCAACACAGCAAACAGGCTCTTTTCCTGGGGACAGAAAAACACTTAGAAGGGCCTGGGGGAGAACAAGGTGAAGCATCGACAAAAACCTTTCACCCTGCACGTATCAATAGAGGATTCCCCAGACAGAGAAGGAGGGCAATTGCACATCCTGAGGTGCCTCTGCTGTGGAGTTGAACTAAGTGTCATGTGTTGTCCTACCTCTACAATAAAAAGTAGGGGTAAAACTCATTTTCCTCCAATAAGATTAATATTCCCCACCACAGAGAATGCAAAGGCTTTCTTGATACATATTAAGCATAAATATATATAAAATGCATTATTAAAATAATTAGGATAATGAAGAGTTCTATCCTATACAGTTAAAAAACAGGAGAGATCTCTTGTATTGCTTTTGTGTTTACCAGGCTGGTGATGACAGTCACATTTTAGCAGTTCAGCTCACAGTAAGGGAGTACTCTGTACAGCAGCAAGTTCACCTTGCAGATGCCTCACAATAGTTTGCAAGAGCAGGTAAATACTAAATATAACAGGAACTTCACAAATATGGCAACAGGGGAATGGAGGACTTAAGGAACTGAATTCCTTTTTTTTTTTCACTAAGCTGCTGGCACACAAGCACTGAACAAAGCTTTCCCAAATTCACTTCCAGCCCAAGACCAAACCAGTCAGTTGCAGGCATCTGCCATGGTATGCACAGGTTCCTCTTGGAAGTTAGATGACTTGCATATAATCACTGAGCCACCTAGAAGCAGGACATTTTAAAAAGGCATATTTGCAATTCCACACCCTTGTAGACCAGGATAGGTCAACAGATCAAGTGTCTGCCATGTTGAAGTGGTAATCCATTTCTCTTTTAGAAGGAAAAGTTTAGCAGAAACAGATAGGTATTTGTCTCTTCAGAAGTTCAAAATAAAGAAGAAAATGTCTTTCTTTTTCTTTATATAAACTGTGGCTTGAAGATTCTTTTTGTTGTCTTGCAGCCACGGGGAGTTCCATGCACAAACCAAATGGATGAGACTCGGGATTTTAGATACCAGTCAATGCAAACTAATTGAAACAACGTGTGCATGTCCACATCTGGCTTACCATTTAGCCAAATTTTCCTTATATAAAGGCCACCAATATTCCAAAAGACAGCAGCACTGCTCCTGGCTGGGAAATAGGGTGCAATTCTACATAGCAGTGGGAAGCAATGGGACCTTTGCTTATCTTTCAGTTCTGCGTGCACAGAAGCAAGATCATTTCACATATTAACAGCTGCAACCTTTCATATACAGAGTATTTCTCAAGTTTAATTTGAACTTTCACTACTCTTTTCAATAGTGGAGCATTTAGGAGACTTGCTCTTTAGGAATTTGGGTGATCTGTTTTCCATTTATAACTTTAGAAGAAGTGCTACTATATGACAGGCAATCCGAACGTGTGCAATACGTACTGTACATGAAAGTGTTAGTCATACAACTGGATGAGCACCACGCCAGCCAAACTCATCCATCAGCCTGTCAACACCTTACTCTTTTTCTGCGGTGACCTATGTGGAAAATTTTCCTACAAACAGCTGTTCACATTGTAGGCAGACAACAGGTTGTCTTAAATCCCCTTTCACTTGTGCATAAAGAGTTCTGAATTTCTAGTTTCATCTGCAAGATAAACAAGAACAGGATGTTCTTTTAATTTACATTTATGATTTGTTTTACATTTTCTATTTACAGAAATTCTTCTGGAACTCCTAACTCCATTGCCAAAAAAAGACTTTTAGTTCACTGACCTTTTCCATCTGATATTTGTGTTGGGATGCGAATCCTGCAGATGGAATTGAATTCTCTTCCCTACTCACCTTTTTTTTTTCTTAAGCATTCATCAGCAGATGTGAAAAGGTGGACTAGAATCATATGACATAAACTCAGCAATAGCTACTGTCAATATGATGAAGACTTGTATTTTACAAAACTGAATTGTCCTTTCATATTGTAAAGCAGTGTCTTTGCCAGCAGCAGTGAAAATGAACATAGTGAAAGTGCTGGAGTGGCTTAGGACCCTACTCTTTTGAAACATTAAGAAGACTTAGACATTAGAATACAGGCCAAATTAGTTATACGTTCCCTAGCATTCTGGCATAAATATTTCTTTTGGACAAATCTAGGCCTTGAAAGGTGCCAAAAGAAATAACAGATTGACAGATGTAGGTAGAACCTTCTGAATTCATCATGCTGGATGACATGTCTGAAGAAAACATCTGAGCTGGCCAGCAAAGAAATACTTGACCTGTTTGTAATGTCACCTTCAGGATGAAACATACATCTAGATTGTTGTTCATAGACTAAAATGTTACCACTGCTTCTCCTGGAATTCAGAGGTAGTGCATTTCTAGGTATCAACACTTTATTAAATAAATCCCTTTCAACTCAATTTTGGAAATAGGATTCAAGTCTAGATATTTTTGAGAATACATCTGGTAATTTTTTTGCAGTCTAACATAGACTCTTAACACCATATATAGTTAAACTAGCATATGGGCACATTTAGTAACAACAACACTTGGTGTCATTCAGTAGTGTGTCCTTAGTTGTCCAAAAGCTTCACCAGAATTATCATTTCTTCTTCTTTATAAAGGTGAAAACAGAGAGGCAGATAAATACTTTATACTATCTGTAAGTAATATTCAACTATCTGGCTGATGAAAAAGAACTCGTCTGGGGGCAATTTATAGCAGTGTCTTAACTTAGCTATATTTAATCATATTTTGGAAGAAGGTATTGGTTGTGAAATGAACTGTGCATGCAGTAAGCCTTGGGAGTCTACTACACTTATGAGAGCTCTAGCATCCCTGGGGTTAGATTGCATCACATATTGATGTTTGACTGATGATCATTAACTTTTTCCTCCTAATGTGACATTTACTTTTCCTCTAGGAGACAACCTCATCATTCTTTTATTCATGCACAAAGATTATACAACCCTTTCATAAAAATAAAAGTACATTCAGTAATTCATACTGCTTACTCTTCCTTACCATTGCATGTGAGTCTCATGACTGTAGTTGGTAACAGTATTTCCAGTGCACAGAACATTCTTTCACAAGGGAGCTGGTTTTATTTGTTTAGCCTTTCCTTTACACATTTCCAGAATGTCAGCTCTGACATTCCGTATTTTTATTCCTTTGTGGTCTCAAAACTATGGATTGCAAGCTTAGTCAGAGCTATAACTGAAGGTGAAGTTAATCAAATACAAATGTTTATAAACCAGAGTTTTAAATGCTACAAACAAAACCATTTTTTCACTTTTCCTCAGAGCTCATTCTGTTCTCTATAAAAAACATTGCTATGGCTGATTCTTGTACCATCAAAAGCTATTCTGACTCTTCTTGATATAAATGTGTAGTCAATGCTAGCAGAAAGCAAGCAAAGCAAGAAAGATGTAATCTCTGCTATGAATGAAAGGTGACGGGGAGAGGCAAGATCTTTCATTAGAGTAAGTGCTGCTCTCAAGAAAAGCAGACAAGTCTTCGGGAACACAAATCTTTCTACAGGTTTAAACCAGAAATATCAAACTTAAGATAATTACATTTGGAGACAGTTACTCTGAATTTTTCTCAGTTACATTAATGTATTTGATTAATGTCAGAGAGAAGAGTAACAGAAACAAGCAGATTAGATGGGAAATACGGCCAGCAGAGTGAGGCTAGGACAGTGTGGGGACAAATGAAAGACAAGTCACGCTTCTAAAAGAAGGGAGCATTTACTGTGGTTGTTGAAGAAATCTGTGTATTAGTTTTGCATTTGTTGTTCTGACACAGGGGTCTATGGGAAGATTGTCTCTGATGATGAGTTTGGCGAGGCTCTGGCGAGACAGGAGTTATTTGGCACCTTTGCAGCCAGTGTGTTGGCCAGATTTTCTTTTAAATTGTGATCTTGTGATAAGCAATCCAGTATAATTGGGAAGAGATTAATTAAGACCCAAACACATCAACCAACTTTGGAGTTTATCAGCTATGACAAACTGCCTTCTAAAAAGTAGTCAATTATTTTCTGTTTATTGATACAAACAGGCACATCCATGATCGTTATGTTTCAGCAGACCTGCAGAAGTTTGTGCCTGGTCTCCTGTTTTCTGACTCCTTACAACTAAACACCTGGCCAGAGACAGGCTCATAGACTACAAGTGGGAAAGACTAATGACCAGACCACTGTCATTCATGTGTGATTTACTTTAGGATAGTAAATTCAGTAACATTTTCACAGGAAAAATAATTAAGTATGGATACCTTCAGCAAGACTTCAGAAGAGTGCTGGCTCACCAGCATGACAACACGTGGGTTCCAGTTCAGGTTGCCAAATTCATATGAGCTGATTTTTCAAATACCACAGAGGATTTCTTGTATTAGGAAAAAAATACACTGTTTAGTTTGTGAGGCTAATTCAGGTAGGCTTTTCTGGAACAATGTGAAAATAATTGAATAGTTCCTGTTAAGAACATTGCTTGTGGTTGTTTGCAGAACTGCACACATGTTTAAGCACAACAGACAACATGTTAAGCGTTTTCAATATCTAAGAACTCCATTAAGAATAAACACTAATGACATATTTTGCAAGATACATAATATGTTTGTTTATATGACTCAATATTTCTAATGAGAAGACTTTTATTATTTTAATACAGACCTGTGGTGGCTGTTGTTAACTTTCTGATAGGCAAATGGACAGTCCAACAGCTAAATACTTGAAGGGACTCCATACTGAAATATCCCCAAGAACCGCAAATTTCCAAATCAATTAGACACTACATTTGGGTTAAAGCTATTAATAATCAAGTGATATGATGGTCAAAGACATATCTTCGTTTGTTAACAGATAGGAGTGTAGCTGCAAAAATAATGATGTACTGTCAACGTGAACTTGTGCTTGGTAAACACAAAATAAAACCCCTGCAAATATTAACTAAATATAAATCCCAATTATTTTTGAGTTAAACTTCTTTCCTGTGAACCTCCCACCCCTCCACCAACACAAACAAACCACAAAAGCAGATGCAAGTTAATACTATTTAACAATATAATATTTTTTTAAAAATCACATTTCTTCAGAAGACGGAACATATCAAAGTAACATTCAGTTTTAAAATCTAAAATTTGAATAGTTAGACAAAATTGCAGCCATACTATTTCAGTCTTCTACTGCCCTAACATAATGGTACCAGCCTATAAGCCAACATCCCATACACAGGATTGCCATAGTCTACCTTAACACCCAGAAAAATGAAAACAACCGCAAAACTTTTCAGTCAAACATAATAATATCTGACATAATGTGAAAAAAATACCATGTGTATATTATTTCTTCACATCTATCCAAAAAGAAGTGCTTGTAAAGCATTGATAATGAGTTAGAGATATTGTAGCAAATGTTTAGCAAAGAAAAATGCCACAGCTTTCATCTGAGGATGCATTTCTATCTGCTTTGTGAGAAAGCATTCATCCAGGCTACTTTTACAGCTGCACTACAGTTTTGTATTTAAATCATTAGACAAAAGTGCAAGATTGGACTAATTATTAGTCAGAAAATGGGGAGGCTACACCCATCCATACTCAGCACATGGGAGTTTTAAATCCACTCAAAAAATGGTGTGATTTGTTCCTCTCACACTACAGGAAGTTCAGTAATTGTCATGCTGTTTGTACCAGCTGTAATGTTAACTAGGAGTTTTAAAATAAGCCTAGATGGGAGAATGAGGTAAAGAACATACCTTGAAACTGCAAGGAGATGTGGACTCTGTGATGTACCTGATGTTAATGATCAAAGTGAACTAACATAAAAAATGACAGCTTTGCAAAGCATTTGAATGTTCTGTTGCTGCAAGATATGTCACAGACAACGAGTACTAATCATGACTTATTTAATTCTTCTGTTCTCAGTGATGCACAAAGTGTCACTTGAGGGGGGTACCTCTGAGGGTATCCTCACCCTCACCATGTGCTCAGTCTCTCATAGAACACACTGGCATTATTTTCTTCCTACAGCAATGTCCAGTTTGTTTGTCCAAACTGCCTCATCTCAGTTTGCAGTAACTGACAAACCTTGCCCTAGGTAATTTTGTCTGCTCCACATGCTCTCTTCAGGACAGTTTTTGTGGGGAACCTTTCCAAGGATGTGTCACCCTGAGTTCATACCTTGTATGAAGATATTAGATGACTATTAAAATCTCACCACCACATCTGCTTCTTCCTGTATCAAATTCATAAACATTGTGCACCCTCACAGAGTCCTATCAATTAAAATAAAAGAGAAACTGATCAGCAAGGTAATCATAAAGCAGAATTCTCTTCAGCACTATAAAAGGGCAATGAGGAGCAAAATGATCAATGGTTTTAACTGAGCAAGAAGAAAAGGATTTGTACAATCAGTATGATTAGAGTTCCAGTTTCAATCCCACACAGCCTCTCCACAAACAACAGTGAGTAATTAAAACCTGTCTCACAGACAAAAAAGTAAAATGCAGGACTGTCCTTCCTACAAAACCATACTGTTTAATAAACTAAGCTGGTTTTAAACTGAACCTTATATTTAAAGGGTAGTTCTGTTCACATTTTCAGCCACAAGTAAACCAATAGAAGAGTTTTCCAGTGTCTTTTATCCTTGGCTAACTGGTTTTTTTTTCTTATTTGTGCTGTGCAACTACCTGTGTAGGACTGTTGTTAAATACAATATCAATTGAACTGCCAGAACTTAAAATACAGAATGGGAATGGCTTTTCAACATGAATCATTTCCCTGACCAGTTTAAAGTCAGCCTCTCGTAGATGCCACAGCACAACTGAAAAAAAGAGTGAACAGCAGCACATACAGGAACAACTGGTTCCCCATATAGGTGAGAGTTGGTGGTGGAGAAAGAAGTTAAATTTCTAGTTCTCTGGCTGTAAGCCAATGACAAAAGACCTTCAGTGGCAAAACTGAGCAAATACAGATATTCCCCCCCACCCCTATTCTGTTTTGCTAATGAAAGTCTTTGTGGGGTTACACCAAGCAGCAGATCAAAGAGCTGATCTGCATCAGAAGTAATACTTCACTCTGACAGGGCCTTTAGCACCACCAGGAAAGCAGGGCACTCCCACAAAGTTGTGTTTCTATCAACATCCCTGTATCATCACATCATGTCCTCATGGGGAATTTCTGTGCATCAGTGGACTTCCATGCAAACTGTTGTCACATTTTGGCATTTGTCTTTAATGTACATTGCAAATAAATTGAAATTATTACTATGCCAAACAGGTAACTGAGGAATGGTATCCTCTATCCATAGAACAAGTTTAATGTCTCCTGTAGACAAATCCAGTCTTCATCTTCCTCATGAAATCACTAATACAAATACTAAACATAAATGGCCTGTGGTAATGTCCAAAGTGGCAGTGAGCTTATTTAGCCTCTGACCTTGAGAACCAAATTAAAGCTACATGTTGACTTTGAGCAGCATTGAACAGATATAGGCTAGACACTACATTTGAGTTATTAGTTTAAACTGGTGTTTGCAAACCTCTGAGTTTAATGCTTTCATCTACTGACAATTGGTTGTGTGTCCAGTACTGAAAAAATTGTAGTTACATTCACACAATCCTAATTCAGTTCAATGTACTGTGATAAGTTTGCTCCTCTTAAACAGCTACCACTGCAACGGGAAAGAAATTGTTTGCTGAAGCACTACAAATACAGTACAGCTGGTTCATTGGTGATGGTCCCTAGGGTTTAAAGACAGATCATCAGAACTAGAAGAACAACATCAACATGCAGAATGTGTATAGAGGAAATCCACCATCCGCTGTCTGGCCTCCAGTCTGTGATATTATCTGGAATTTGCAATCAATATAAGAAATTAAATATTTTATAGGGAATTATAAGATAGACAATTATCCTATAATCTCCATTTACTTTACAATCTCCTGTTGCTAGTTCACACTTAGGTTTACATTTCTTTCTAAGTCCTACAGCTAGTTCTAAATACAGCACTTCAGGTTCTCACCAATAAGAATTCTCCAAGCCCTTTATCTCACTATTTCTACACGATGATACAGAACAACAAGAGCTGCCCTTCTGTCTCCTGCTGACACTTCAGTTTCATGATACAGAGGATTTTGGCAATGAAATTCTTCTCTGCCCTCTCTGTCAGTCACTTGTTTTGTTTAGCACTGGTGCTTTCTCCTACTCCATATGCAATGACACATTTGCAGAATATTTCCAGAGGTACACTAAACTAAACTAATAGCTCCCTGAAACTATGAGCAGGAGGTCATGCTTCTGCTGTTTATCTCCTACTAGCTCTGGTACTCAAGAGACCCTTCTTTGAGCTAATTTAATGTGCTAAAATGGCAGAGTAAAAAACAGGTTTGGATAGTTTTCTGCTGCTCTACCTAGTAAGCTCACAGAAGAGTTTGACAAATATTGAAGCTGTTGTCCAGGAGCAGGAGAGTGCCAGTGAAAAACACAGCTCTGCTCAGGGAAGAAATGTAAAACCTCCCCCCTTTCACAGAAGTAAGCTGGTACCTTCTCCTGATCCCTTTTCATTTGCATTATTTTTAACCTTATCTGATTCCCTGATCCAGTTCACAATCCCCAAACAGTTGTGTCAACAACTGACAGCCTGAGTGTAGAATTTCTTCCATTAGTTTCTCTCTAAAGGCCACATGTTGCCTGAGCAGTATTTTGCTTCAGACATGTCTCTTAGGTTCATTTAAATCAGACTATGTGTGGAGGTGGTGCCAGGCATAAAAGATGAGGGCTGGTGCATTCAGCTTTTATAAAGGTTCTGTTAGTCCACCATATTCTCTGCTCTACCACAACAGGAAAAATAGCATCATGTATGATGGGCAGCTGTGGTATATTCCACAAACACCATTGTTCTTATGTTCATCTTCTTATTTATCGGCTTTAGTCTCCACATAAATTAGAGTTAAATTTACATTCTTCATTATTACTAATAAAGTTTCACAACTACTCACTATAGATATAAAATATTTGCACTAAAGCTGCTATGACAATTCGGAGTTCATCTCATTAATCATTCCAGAACAAAGTAAATCTGATCAACAAGAGAGAACGTAATTATATTAATTATTATTAGTGTATTAATTCTATTAATAAGCTGGCTTCTATACTTTAAGAGTTATTTATCTTCAGGGATGCATTTCAGAAAAGCACTTTCAACTACCAGAAAGTTAGACTGCATTTGGTAAATAGCAAGGGAAGTTTAATACTGTACTTAGGTTGATCATCAAGGCTGCAGAAGAATAACAGGGGTACATTTACCTGACTAGGATCTTCTGTGACTACAGGAGTACAGAAGAGAATGCTTCAGTCAAAGTGCAGCTGAGTTTGTGTGGCAACTCAAGCGACATTTAGGAAAATGCCTCAAAGACCAGCCCTCAGGACCTGCAAAACCTTTCTGTCCACCAGATTTATCAACCTTGGTGTGCTGGCTATACAAAGAGGTTCATAACTTCACACTGACATGTAGTTAGTTGAGTCCTGTCTGTGACATTTATTCTTTCATTTCCAAATGCAACACAAGGCTTCTTTGGTGCCTTTTACCTCACTGATATGCCTTGCTCAACGCTGGGAAAAAATTCAGGTTGGTTTGGGACACACTGGGAACCCACATTTCCCAGGAAGTGAAACCACAGATCATGGATCGCAGACCCAGTGTATTCAGTAGAATCAAGAGCTGCCACTCAGCACTTCCTACAAAACCCATCTCCCATCAAGCTGCAACAGGATGACACAGCAGCAAGCAGAATTTTCTTCCTTCAAAATCAGCAGGACAGCAGGTAAACAACTTCCCTACAAGTGTCATTACAGTGAGTTGTTTCAGCTTCAAACTGTGAAAGCAAAGCAAAATTAGATATATACAGAAGAAGCCATCTTCTCTCAAAAATCTCACTGCACTAAAAGATCAATGGATCTTTTTAATGCAAAGCCAGTAATTTCTCTTCTTTAAAGTATTCCTACTTTAATGTTTATTGCCATAGCTGTAAAGATCTCCGTGAGAATAATGTGGATGTAGTTTTTGAAAGGAAGAACTAATGGCTTTAGCCCGAGTTTATCAAGCAGAGAGTCAAAGTTTCATCTAGATTCTATTGCTACATTTCTCACATTTCATTTTCTCTGATCCATAAAATAGAAGCATACCTGGATCTACAGCTAGCCTAAATCAGCTGAAAAGTTCAGCCCAGAACCCAACAGAAACACTGTATAAAGTGATCCTTCTTAATGCCCGGTAAAGATAGGTAATACTAAGTCATTTGGCTACATACACGTTCTCAAGCAAGTTTGACTGCTACAAAAAAATTCAGGAAAAGACTATTAAAATAGTTTGAGAAGTAAAATGAAAAAAACTGAAAAGTAGCACTGTACACTGAGACTGAGTCATGCCCCTCTCTGATCGCCCAGCTCAGAGGGCACAGCAACAGCTGGGGTGCAGCTGTCACTCAACACAGTGATCAAAATGCAGATTGATAGCAGACCTTATGTGACACTTACACTTTATCCTTTCAGGATTTCACTGATTTTAATGCTCATATATGTGAGATTTCTGAGAAGCTGAGAAAATTATCAGATATTCATTCAAACTGGAATATATAGATATGGTTATACACCTCCAGGACTGCTTTATTTTGAGGGGGCAGCTGTGATCCTCCCCATTCCTGTCCTTAACCCACCCCTGCTTTGTCCCCTTCAAAGCAATAAAGCCAGTCCAATAAGCCTCCTTCCTGCTTAGTGCTTCTGTGAACTTTTCAGTCAGACTTGCAAACATCGCTAAACATGATCTTCAACTCACACAAGACTTTTACAGACTAAATTACTGACATTCACCCAGCTGACTTTTTCTTCGGCAGAACTCTAACATAGCCATAGTACCCAGCAATCTTGAGAAAACAGCAGCATACCATGCCTCCAAGCAGAGTAAAACGTTCAGCCAGAGACAAAAAAAAAAGGGCATGGCCACAAGGATATAGGTACCAAGCAGCCGAACATCCACGTAGTAACTGTAAGGAATGATATCTAGAAGAAAAGAAGCATGACTTAGGTCAGACATCTACATGCCTAAAGAAATAATGAAGCAAGGAAGTATTTTATGGATTTAGCTTAAACTAGAAAAGAACACTCCTAAGAGTACACTTGCTATTTTCCACTTTTACATCCTACAAACAGCATCCAGTGGGATTATAGAATTAAAAGGTGTGGCTGTTGTTCTCCTCTACTATCTCTGTTCACAATATTCTGGCACTGGCAAGCAGGACATACAAAGGGAGGAGCAGAGACTGGATACCAAAAAGGTTTAAGAGTTTAGTTTTTCCCATCCTGTGATTCAAAAAGAAATCCAGGAGAGTGTTCTTTTATGTGTTGTTGTCTATCACCAAACTCTATTTTTTTCATTATATAATACAATATCTCTGTAGCAACTCCAGAGAAAATTCATAGTTGTTCTTAGTACAAATATGTTTGTTTTCTTTGGTTTACGTAGTCACTGAAATGAACCAGGTATGTACTGGATCTGTTTATCTAATTGCCACTGAAGGATTAGCAATCTTTTTTAGCATAGGCTTCAGTTTTGCTTTGTCAGAAATTTGCAAAACTCTTGTCAAAATCATGTTACTTCTGCTTTGACTGGATAAAATGATGCTTTCACAAAGGCGAAATTTAGATAGACAATGTCAGTGAGGCAATCTGAGCTGGAATGTACAAGGCTTTCCCCTCAGACTTGCGCAGCCCTTTGAACGGTGAATGTCTTCTACCTGGGCTAAAGCACAGACCAGAATCAGATTTTATCCTTGGCTTGGATACAGATTTGCTTTGTGACCTTGATCAAGTAGTTTAACCTCTGCATTTCCTTATGTGTAAACAAGAATAATCACCATCCCTTACCTCATGGGCTTAATTCAGGAATACTTGTTAAGAGCTGTGAGATTCTTGGCTGGGAGTTGCTATAGGAACAAGAAGCAAAACTCCAGTGTGATTGTGTATGATACTTTTATGATACCAATCACAGTAATACACAAGTACTTTTCCCTTTCATTTTAATTTGAAGTGAACTAAGAGTGAAATAGCAGCAGTGTCCTATTTCATCCATTTTTTGAGCTGGGGAAATGAAGTACAGACATTATACGTACAAAGTATTTTGAGCTCAAAATTGTGTTTTGGTTTAACTTTCAAATTCAGTCACATACATAAGGAAGATATAGGGAACACTGAGGAAAGGAGACTCAGATCTACATTCCTCGTAACATGGGTCCAATGTACATAAGCCCAGACCATATGGGCAGGGTAACCATGCTGCACTTAGGTGGCCATCAACAATTATCCCTTCTTGCAAGACAACTGCTAAGTGCTTCTTAAGAGAGTTAAGATATCATGCATTGCAAAAGCAGATGATAGAAGATTTAGGCAGCCTAGGAGACCCACACACACTCGTCAAAGGTATCTAGGTGGGTAACAACATGTCTTCATGGAAATAGGTGAGCAACCAAACCAGTGTCAGGTTTCTCAGTAATCCAGTACACATGGGCATAGCATAGGCAGAAATATGGGAGACTTCACACTCTGTGTCAGTCAGTGGCATAATTCACACTGACAGCAGTCAGTGAAGGTTCAGTGACTAAATGACCAACTCAGAATCAAAGAAGGAAAACTGGAGCAGGTCTGTTACATCTCATAATAGTCCTCTGCCTGACCAGTCCATCTTTCTCTTGCACATGTGGAGCTTCCACCAATGTCACTGGGAGTGCTGCACATTCTAGAGACCAGTAAAGCTGAGATCATCATGACCCAAGCAGATACTTCCATATAGCACAGGTGCTTGCACATGCCATTTGTGCACCAAAGTCAGTCTGCACATCACTATGGTACTCCTTCTATCTCAGAAATACAGACTACATGGTTGGAAATGGCAGCTAAACAGGCTATTGCTTGTTGCTGTTCCTCAAAATTTGATATGGCTTGAACTATAAAAAGTTTTAATTAATCCTTGTGAATTAAGATGTGCATTTTAATGCCACATTTTCTTTTATATGGTGATACTTATGATAAGATTTCTACAATAAAGTTTGTTTACTGACAGGCTTCCTTTGCCACTCCTTCTCCAGCCATCAACACTGCAGGCAGACAGCTCAATCATGGAACTGCAAGTTTGGTGGTGAAACATCTATGCTCTAAGACTGCTTTAGGATCTACTAACAGGGATGTGGCTAAATCATCATATGGCTTAATTTATTGACAAAAAAAAACAGTGTAGAATTCATGTGGTGAAAGAATTCTTAAGGATGAAATAATTTATACAGCAAATCATTTCAACTGATGGAGATTCAGCCACTCAGTCACTGTCAAGATGCATGGGACTGCATCCGCTGCAACAGGAGTCAAGTTTGAAGGGACAGCCTATTTAATTAGGTTGTAAATTCTTAAAAAAAAAAAAAAAGAAACCATGGATTAAATCTCCTTCATAAATATTTTTTCTACAGTGCTGTAACATGAGCATTTGACCTAATGCTCCTTTTTTCTTAGATTAGATCAACAAAACCTTGGCAGCAGTTGCTGGACACTAGTATAAATGGCTGGGTTCCCTATGAACTCAAAGATAGGCTTTAAAAAGAAGACTCTATTGAAGACAATTTTTAAGGCCCTTATCAAAATGCTCATCCTGAATATTCCACTGATGACAGACAGTCCATACACATTAGATGGACCTTATAAAAAGGCATTTCTGGAAGCCCAACTTAGTTTGCCAAAGCATCTCTTAGTATATTTTGACTGTCTGCCAACACTAAGGTTTGCACAAAATGATGACCTTCAGTACCTTTGCTAAAGAACAGTGCAATTGACATCAGCAGCCAACCTCTGCTGATTAGCATGAGACTTCAGTAGGTTTAGCTGGAAAGTTGCTGTGAACTCAGTTAACACAGTTGAGGTATTGCCTGTGCTGTAGAGTAGCATTGAATGAATCAGCAAACACAGGGAAATAAACACATAGATATGACGTGTAGAAGTCAGTGTTGATCATTTCTTTATCAGGCAGCGTATCTTTGCTTTCTTTAGTGGCTTGAGTTATACTAATCCACAAGCCTGGATTAAAAAGAATAACAAAACATTGTTCCTTTAGTTAGGATAGACTCAATTGCTTCCTCTCACAAAGGGAAAAGCAGGGCAGAATCAGAGATCAGACTTTTTCTCACTTGATCCTAGATAAGGAAGAAGAAAAAGGATAAGTGAAAAGAGGCTATAAGCTTCCCTGGTGGGATTTTGCCAAGTACTTTTCATACATGAGCAGTTAATGGAAAGACCAGTGCCCACATTTCAGAGCCTGTCTCCCACTACTTCCATTCCTGCCTATAAAACCTTGCCATTTCCACCACAGAGGTTGTCTGTGACTGACCTCATGCTTTTAGCATGGGAGGGGACTTCCTCTTTCCCATCATTTTTTTTCATGTTGTTTCTGACAAAAGCTGGTACTTGGTCTCTTTGACACTACCCATTAATCTATCAGTACTGTTTATAGTTTTACAGCTGTAGGCTAGAATAAAAGCAATAACTAGCTATAAAAAGGTCCTTTAAAAATGTTTTATGCTAATAGTCTCAGATTACCTCAGCTTTTACACATTCTAGGAGGTGGAAGTCTTCATCACTTCCCACTTTCCCTGCCCTACTGTCCTTTCTTTCCCCTTTAGGCTTTCTCTAGCCTTAAGTTTACATTTTTAAAGATTTCATGCAAGTTGCTTGTGAAAGCTGCCATATTATCACCTACTCCTGGCAAAGCTGAGAAAGCTAGAAAATCTGTGTTTATAATCCCTCACATAGTTAAGATGCAATAGCAGTGCAAATAGCAAAGTAAGAGAATGCTTTGAAGAAAAATAGTGTCCATTAAAATTTTACTTACAGTAAGCCAGGCTTTATGCTACTTTAGAAAGAGCTGCTGAGAACTAGAGTTGTCTCCATGTTCACCAGCAAAGATATGTGTCCACTGGGTAGGTAAGGAAGGAAGAGGAAAGGATGGCTGAGACAGGGCAGAGCACAGCACCCCTCAAGGAGACAGGGAAGCTGAGTGGCACTCTAGCCTTCACAGTGTGCAAACACCTTTTCTTCTTTGGAAAGCCAGAGAGAACAAGAACTTCTGCTCCTGAGCTGAATGGCTCTCGTGTTTAGCTCTGGCAAGAGGTCAGTCATCACATAAGCACTGCTGAGTGTTAAAATTACTGTGTTCACGTGGTCACTGTCTTATTGCCCAGTTATTTCATAACTAAGTGCTATGTACTGTACCAGATCCAAGCACTCAGTTCTCACGGACTTCTAGGGCTCCCTTTACACATGGATTTGTTGGAAAATACCTTTTCCATAACTTTATTTGCCTTACCTATAAATATTTTGGAGAACACAATGATGCTTTTGAACATTTCTGTATTTGCCTTTTCTACACACTGAAGATGTACTTACATATGTATTTCTTGCAGAATTCATTCAGGAGGAAAACTATACAAGTTTACAAGTTAATAATTTTCCTGAGTGTCAAAAGCCAGGGCAGATCAGGATGTGGATTGTGTTGGCAGTGCTGCAAACTGGACCGTATTAGTAGTAAATTTCTTAGCCTCAGTAAGAGTTTTAATAGTTTTTGTAACAGGTTAACAACTTGCCATGGATATTTGCCATAAGTAATTGCAAAGCACAGGAAAAAAAGTGTAAACTAAGAAAAAAGTGGCTTGAGTTCTCAATTCAATAGAAAGAGTCCAGTGCTTTCTTTTAGCTTTCAGCTTCTGAATAAAACAGATATCCTGCCTTCATGAGAAAGAGCAGCAATTTCAAAAACCTACTGATCAGCACATTTGCTATCCCAAATGTTCCAAACCAACACCTAGTAAGATTTTGTTATGGCTGCAAGTTGTAGAACTGTAGTACCATAACTGAGTAGCATAAGCTACACAGGCTCCAGCTTCAGCTACACAATCAATGAGGCCAAAAAGGCAATGTCAGGTGCATAGCGCAGTGTGGCAACATATGCTTTAGCTGCTCTGCCTCACCTTCTGGTAGACAAACAAAACCACCCCTGTGAGACACTCTGTTGACTGGGATGACTGGCATGCTAACACACATTGTGCCATCCTGGTTTTGGGGATAGCAACATTTGGCAAGGCGAACACGTACACCTGAGAAAGAAGGTTTTCTCAGAACTCAGACTATTTTTTTCATCTGTTTCAGGAAGTTAAAGAGCAGTGAGATCCTTACAATGACTCTTCAGAGACAGCCACCTCAACATCAGTCATGGGTGATAGCCAAGAGAAAAGAATCACTCTTCTGGGCTTATGTTTAATCAAACACTAATATTCTTTCACCATTCCACCTTTCTCATTTTATTTTGGTTATAAATCATGAGATGCAAAACATGTAAAAACTACTTAACATTCTGTCTTTCTTGCCTGCTCCTCTGACTGTCCCTTCTGTCATCCCCAAATTTTCTTCTTGTGGTTGCTTACAGAGTGCAAGTAGAAACAAGGTCAGACAAATGGGGACAGTCAGATAAGAAGTTTCAATTTATGGACATGTTGTTGTCTCTGTAGAACCACAGCGTTGTTGTTACAAATCCTTAAAAGTTTGTTTTAGCCTGAAAGGCTATTAAACTTACTTCATTGGCAAAGAGAAGGCTTTCTGCAGGAATTTCATCTGATTAAGTCAACAAGCTCTGCCTGCACAGCATACCTTCCAAACATGAGGCTTCAACTTCTATAATTAATTTTTACCTCTTCCTGTTCATAATGGAAACTATATGAAATGCCTAAACACACTTCAGGTTTATTTTGCTTTTTCTCCTCACCTTTGCCTACACATTCCAATCCCAAAGTCTCAAACAGTCATTTTAGTTTACAATGATAACCAGCACTGGATATGCATGATTCGTGTATTGGTATGCTCCATACAGCCACAAGACTTTGTCTCTTCATGCAATGAGGAGTGCACACCACACTGGGTGGTGGTAATGGCAGGGAAGGGGAGTGGAATTTACAGCTCTTTTAACTCCTTCTGCAAAGCCACCACCAGTCAGTTTACAGTGGCAAATAAAATACTTTGACACAAACATGATTGAAGTTGACAGTGGACCCCCAAACATCAGCAGAGTTTCCAACAGTGTTGACAGTTTTAGAGAATTAACAGCAAGGGAAACAATTTCTGCTCCATCAGTCCTGTGGTCTGGTAAGGCCAGAATGACAGTTTTAATAGTTTGTTGTCAAATCACCTGTCAGAATAACTGTCTGTTGCCTCTAGACTCCTGCTACATGTGTGAAACATGGTACAGTAAATAACTGTAGGCAGGTACTTTCTTAGACTGTATTATTACATATTACAGCAGCAACCTCAAGAAGTGCCTTAATTCAAGTTACAAAAAAAACCCCTACTCAGATTTATTGGCTTAAACAAAAGGATAACCACTTCCCCTTGTTCTCAAGAAAACCTCAAAAACATAGCAGGGTCGAAGTGCAAAGAAAAGAAAGTTCATAAACTTACCAGTGGTGAAATCTTAATGCCACTAAAATCCATGACAGTTTTTCTATGCATTCAGTGAGACCAACATTTGACTTCATACATTTGGTTTTGTGTTAGTGAAACAAATAGAAGAGATAGTGGTCATTGTTCCTCCCATCAATACTGAAGCCCCTAAGTGGTGGCAGGTCAACAAATGGAAATATACTATTAGATTGGGATCAGAAGCAGGTAGAAGTCAGTCAAAATTTCTTCAATAATATGGCCCATTCCCTTTGGAAAACATCCTTCAGGGATGCTTGGACAGAATACAGGGGAGCCTTTAAACTGGATGAAACTTACAGGGAATGGGACTCCTCCCCACCTATATTCCACACAATATGCCTAATGTAAAGGTTTACATTTCCCACTGTTTATTTCCTGCAGATATCTTCAAAACATTTATATTTGAATACCTTGTAAAATCTTGCCCTAAGAAATAGTGTTCTTCCCTTTTTTGAGAGGACACTGGAATGTCTACAGTGGTTACTTATAATTTCTTACTGTGAAAAAATATTACTTTAACTACTATGGGGTGTGTAGGATCCATCTGTCCCATAGAATTTGTCTAACTAGATGGAAGTTAGGTGTCCATTCTCACCAGCTGTATAGGGACTCTGTAATAAGGGAAGTTCTGTAACTTAAATGAGGTAATTTCTCGTATCATAAAACAGATGCCTATGAGGAATGACACCTCTTGAGGGCAATTCAGCCCTTCTGTTAGAAAATATTTTTAAAGGAAATGTTGCTTTCATTACTCTCATTAACACTCAAATTCAAGTAACTCATGAATCCAAGTAAGGCTGTGAAAATGAGTGCATTATTACTATGTCCAAAAAAAAACCAGTTAAGCTGAAACCACTTTCCTTTGCAATAGCAACTTGGAAATGTTTCAGCTCATAAACTCATGGTGCTGATAGCTTTTGCATCTTATGCTTTATCATGACTCCTGAATATTTCTAGTTCATTGTATCTGTAAATGTTCAGTGTGAAAACCTCAACAGCGCTTGAGGGTATTCTAAAAAATTATTCAGTTATCTCCCAGCACTCAGTTCAGAAAACAGGATTAAGTGTTGAAGTCATCAAGAGGCTTTCAAAATTCATAAGGCCATCCTAGCCAGTTAGTTAGAATACTAGTCTAACTTTAGCAGCTATTTAGCTTTTGGTTGTGAAGCTTTCAACACTGTTCATTTAGTGCTTCCCTTCTGAACACAAGTAATTTTACAATTCCAAAGACAAAAATAGTATGTCCAGATCTCTTTAGAAAGTACATTGCTAGTGGCAAGAAATTCAATGACTGCCCAGACTTACAGTTAATAGCTGACTTATTTTAAAGCAGACACCAGTTCTATACACATGCCTCAAAACTTCATTCCAACCTGTTGTTGTTAATCACTAATGTTAATGATATTACTTTGCTGATACATTCAAAATTTCTTTCAGTCTTCATCTAGTGTATGCAATTGGAACTTGGACTTCCTTCTATAAAATGTTGGACATAAAAAATTGCAAAATATACCACCTATATTAAGTACCTCAGAGTTACAGTAAAAGAGTGTGACCATGAGAAAAAGTCATTCTGCTCAGTGCCACACAGTCTAATAGGGCATGCCTATGTGTCCAGCAAGGCATGACTGTGTCATATGAAGGTACTTAAACAGGTAGCCTGAAAGCAGCATAGCACCGAAACTACAGAACTTGGCACAGACCACAAAGCCTGACTGAACAGCAAATTCAAAAGGTTAGTCTGTGCTGAATTGTTTGCTGCTGAATCTATACTGATTGGGCTATTTGACTGGTGTTAATTAATATAAGGCTATTTCTGTGTAAGAGAAAGTCATAATGGGATTGCTATGCAAATATCTTTGAAGTAAGATATGGTACTTTCTTGTGGTTGCCAGAATTGAGAAAAGGTAATGTCATGAGAAAACAAGGACTCAGAGAAGACAGGCGGCTTCCTTAATTTTGTGCTAAAAATGGCATCCATCTACAGATACAAACTGCCTGGCATGAACTACAGTGAATGACTACAGAAACAGATAATTTCTAAATTTAGTGTCTACATATTTCAGAAGAAACATCTGTGGTTAAGACAGCCCAACAAACTTTACTTTCCTTTATCAGCATAGTGTCAGCCTCTTGGCAACTTCACTTCCCAAATTCACCCTCTTACCTCCTCAATCTGAAAAATGAAACTAAAAGCAACTCAAAAGTTTGGAGAGGCAAGGGTGGCAACAGTGTTTTAAGGATGGATATTTACCATCCTACAAACTCCCTTTAAGGGCAATGAAAGCTACTCAGATGAATTATTTCTCCAAAAGTTCCACTTACCAATCTTTTCTGTCTATTGCCAATTACAGCTCCCCTCATATATCTGCACTAGGGACTGCATAAGTCACTTGGAAGATAACATCAGACCTTCAGCATCAGGAACTGGAGACATGAAGCAGTAGCTGACCACTAGGTTCAAATATATACAAGAGGTCTCTGTTACACTGCTGCTGTTACACAGTTCTCTGAATTTCTTGTTTCCAAACACAATCTCCTGATACACTTATCAATATTCAGTGGTTAGGGTTTTAGCTCAAATTTGGAATAGAAAAAGAAAACAAAAATGACAAAATTGTGAATATGCAATCAATTAAAAATTGCAACTTCTGAGGCTCCTTTGCCTTTTTTTTTCAGTCTTTGACTCAAACAGTGATAATCAGCTCTTCAGCTGGAATACTTACACCCCATATTTGAAAAACAAACTGTTGACATTTTTAAAGGACAAATTAAAAGGAACTATTTCAACAGTAAATTCACAAACTACTCAGAAGGAAAAGTAAGTAAAAGAGGACAAGGAAAGATCAGAAAGCCACGTTATATGTTTTGATTTAACAGTAGGTTGGCTACTTGTACTAGTTACTTGGTTCTCAAAGGCAGAACAAACTCCTGGACAAGTCTTACGTAGTGAAAACACGGTATTTAATGTCTAAACATACAGTTCTAATGTTCAGGTCTAGAAACTAGATGGTAGCTTTCCACACTCAAATCTAGGAGCTCATAGCCAGATACACATAGCAAAGTTCTTGAAAGTCAGTCTGCTTGTAGGGACTCCTCTTTATTGCCACAAAACTTGGTAGGGTATCAGGGAAGAAAAAGCCTTATTTGGTCATTAAGATTTCAAACTTGCTTCTATTGCCATAGCCCTAATTCCCACTGACTTCCTCTTGGAACTGGAGCCGATTCAAAGCCCCTAAAAATCAGATGCAATAAGGCTCAGTCATGAATAAAGTGTCTGTGTTTAACTCTCTGTCTGACCTGCTGAAGTAATCTAATACCAGACAACCAAGTTACATAATTTCAGAATAAATACTGAGTACTTTTAAGTTATTTTATCATTTGAAGGCTTCGATGACAGTAGGAGGAAGAGAAGTAGGACAGAAGATACTAAGATTAGCATTCCAAAAAAATTAATTTACCCCAAAATCCCAAGACTGCTCTCAATGCATTTTCCACCCAGTCTATATTTGTGTTCAAGACTATCCTGATCCAGGTGCAAGACTTTGTCCTTGGCGTTGCTGACCTTCATGAGGTTCAGATGGCCCCACCTCTCAGGCCTGTCCAGGTTCCCTCTGGCTGGCATCCCTTCCCTCCAGCCTGTCGGCACCACACAGCTCAGTGTCATCGGCGAGTTTGCTGCGGGTGCACTCAATTCCACTGTCCATGTCACTGACAAAGATGTTAAACTGCACCAATCGCAATAACAATCCCTGAGGAATGCCACTGATCTTCATTTGGACATTGAGCTGTTGACCACAATTCTTTGAGCACAACCACTCAAAGGAAATAGAAAAAGCATAAAAGATGTCTTCAAGAAGCGAAATTAATTGCTTCAGGAGCTAACCAGGCACAGTGTGGCTGTTCAAATCCTGGAAACAGAGATGGTCAGCGAGTTGCATAGTCTCCAAAAATATCCACTGTGCATCTGACAGTATGAAGACTACTTCCCTAATAAGCTTAAAAAAATTTTATGCAGGAAGATAGGTTGAAACACTGAAAACATGAGTTTGACCCTTTATTCTGGAACAATCATTAGAAAACAAAGAACTCTAAACCAGGAAAAAAATCAGCCAGCAGAAGTCTGTACATTCCTGCTCTGCTTGCAATCCCCCAGAGAACAAAGGGTGCAAAAAACTGGGAAAGTTAAAACTGTTCCCTCAAGCAACCTAAGTTCTCTCTTAGCCTGCTGTTATTGCAATAAAAAGAAACTTATTGCAGCCAGCATTAGTCAGCTATGGCACAGGTTTTTAGAGCTAAAATAGTCATCTCAGGGTCCCTTTAAAATCAATGGAGAAAACAAGCATTTAACAAGTGATTCATCTGGTTTATTTTAGACAGTGGCATTGGGATGAGAAAAATTGTGCTTCAAAATGAAAAATACAAGGCCTCTTTCCCTCCACACACAATAAATGAAGTCCAGATGAAGAATTGTATGTTTAGTAAGATGAATCCCACCATTAAGCCTGTGGCATACATACAGTCCTCTCAGAAACTTTTTGTTTTAGCTGGCTACATTTTCCATCACTTCCAGACCATCAGGCAGTGTCTCCATGATGGACAATGGAATGACAGATATTCAAGGCTATTCTAGGATTTCTAAGCTATCCTACTGTATGGACTGTATAGATCTGAAGGGTACACCTTACCATATAGAATACTCCACATAGCAAACAGGAAAGAAATAGATCAGAGAAGCTCTTTTTTTTCTATATTGAGAACATAAAATCCTTTCAATTGCAGAGTCTTATAGTAAAAACAGAAGAAGTGAAAATTGCAAGAATATATGCTACAAATTTCAAAGGGGAAAAAAAGGATACTAAGCTGTATTCTTATAATCAAAAATCAAAATGCTAGCAACCCAGAATCTACAACACAGCATGAAAAATAATCCTCTTTAATTGAAGACCTACATCATCTTCCTCATTCCATTGTATAGCAGTACTGAACATCAGTGGAGAAGATTTGCTATGGATCTTCCTAGTCAGTAGCAGCTATAGATGTCAAGGCAAGTACTGCCCATATTGTAAGTTCATCTTCCTAACAGTTTGATTTCTGAAAATACAGCTGTATGTTGTCCTTTACTTGATGGAAATTCCCCAAAATTAATTGTAAAAAAAAATTGCTTCTTTTGTGAAAACAAAAACAATCAGTGTCTGGATAGTGCATACCATGACAATGCTCTCTTTCATGCTCCCTCAAACAACTGGTACACATGTCAGATGGAACTGGCACATCTTTAACTTCAACAGGTAGAACAAACACCTTATTTATCCACATGAGTGGATCCACAAAGGACATAATAGTTGCAGAAGTCATGTAGTATACAACATGTGGCATTCACCATCAGAACCATTTCAGCAGTAGAAAACCAGGCTTCTCATTAGACATTGTTATTCTTTGGTGTTCACTCATTTTGGGCTTCTTGGCTCTGCTTATAGAACAAAGTCTTGTCCATCCTACAAGAGACAAAACTACTCCATATATCAGTAGAGCTTCACTATTTTATAGACAGCTTGGAGTACCATGTTTAGTTTGTGGCTCCTCACACTGATGTGCTGGAGGGAGTTCAGAGGAAAGCCACTTACCAAGTTGACTGGGAGATGAAGCACATGATGTACATAGACAGAATGGAAGAACTGTGTTTTTCCAGTCTTTATAAGAGAAGACCTGGAAGAGATCTAACTGGATAGGGATCTGAGCAACCTGATCCTTTTGAACCTGCAAGGGGACAACCTTCCAGAGATCCCTTCCAACCAAAATAACTTCATGATTCCATGATGGGAATGTGAAAATGTGAAGAATGCTAAATACAGCCTTGAGGAAGGAGTTTCTGTGGCTTTAATGTGGAGTTCCATAGTTCTTGAAGGATATGCAGTATTCAATATTCAGAAGCAGTCTCACCTAGTTGTATGCCAAATAATGGCAGGTTAATGTAGTTGTGTCTACACATAGACATCTCAGACTGCCCACAAACCTCATCACCCTTCATAGCAAGTGATGGCACAGCTATCTTAAAAACAAGAAACCATCTTATCTGCACAGATAACAGAATTAGCCAGGTCCACAGCCTATCCACAAAGCAGTGAGGCCACTCTTGAATGACCTTTAAAATTCCAGCACTACCCAATGTTTTTCCTGTTGGAGAATTGGCTGCTTTCACATGCCCCCAGCTTCAGCAATAACAACCCCCTAACAAGGGCAGAATGAATAGTTAGCACATTTGGCTTCAAGATGAGTGCTGCACAGCACTACAGGCACAGTTACCAAGATCCTCTTACATGTTGCGTATATTTTGCCAGTACAATCTGAAGCCATGAAAAAATATATTGCCAACAGAAGCAATTAAATGTGAATGCATTCTGCCAAAAGAACTTGCTTCTGCACTATGCCAACAGTCTGTTTGCCAGCTAGATCTCATGCAGAAAAGGCCATGGATTTCCACTGTCTTTCAGACTCTCTGTCAGATTCCAGTATTAAATGGATGGATTAACATTTTCCAAACAACAAGGTGACACTAGTTATCTTCATAACTGTTTTCAGACACTAGTCAGTACTAGTTAACATGTCAATTTACACCATCATCTGTACTGAACCTTGTAAATACAAGGCTGCAAATATCTGGAACTGCCTAATGAGATACTCCATATATGTGGACTTACTTGAGAAGTCTGTGAGGTTTCATACGCTGCTACGTCTATTACAGGCTGACTATTCCAGCATGTACACCCAGCAGACACTCTGCTGAAGTAGCTTTACAGGCTGTGCATTAGTACAAATCAAAAGGACAGATATAATGTGCTAGCAAAAACAGTAAGTCATTGTTTATGTTTCACATTACGATTTTGACTTGTACAGTCCCAATAATAAAACGACCTTGATGGAAAACTAGATGGTGGTTCAGGTTATTTGCAAGTTCCTTGAAAATATGTTTTTATTGCTCTTTACCAATCCATTGAATAAGGAACTTTGTGGGAACACACTTATTCTGATTCAACTTTTAATGAAGGTTTGAAAGTCTGTCCAAAGAAAAAGAAAGAGAATAGACTAAGCATAATCTGGCACTGAACCATAAACCAGATTCAGATAAGGCATCTGATTTGCCATTTTCCCAGCACATTTAATGTTCAACATTTAACTTACCATAAATGTTTTCTGTCTTGAGCTTCTTCTATATTCAAGAGAAAATATAAACATTAGAAAGTATTTTAAATGTTTTAGTTTATTAAGAAGGACTTTATTAATGAAAAGGTGTGGGAGAGAAGATATAAATGCTGTAGAACCAATAAGTTAGCAAAAGGAAGCTACAGTTACCCTTGGAATCCTTCCTGCAGATACTATAGTACATTGAAGAACTTGTAACAATTTTGGTCACACCTTTTTTGACATATTCACAGGAAGAAGACATCTACAGCAAAACAAACTAACAAAGCAAACTTTCAGTCAAAGGTAACACTGTAACAGATCATCTTCAGTCTATCAGCAGAGAATGAGAGAGATGATGTACAGGACAGATGATGGCAGACTACATGGCAGCAGCCAAATACTGTGATGGTATATAGAGACTAAAAAATGGGTTTGAAATAACAGAAGAGCCAATGCCTGCCTTACAGTAGCAATGGAAGTTGTACGCAGAGAGAAATAAGCTACACAACTATAGACCCCCTTTCTTATGCCTATACTAGGATGCAAGTGAAAACATAACAAAACTCCATCATTTCCAGCAGAGATATTGTAACAATGTCACAGAAAAGATGACCTTGCAAGCCACATGAGCAAAATTAATCAGTTGGTCTCTGTGATAAACACTACACAGCATTTACAATTGGTATTAAAACAGATTAATGAGAATCACTGGTACCCTATAAAACTGACACCAGACAGACACATTCAATAGCAAAATGGCTCCATCCAGATGAGTTAAAGTTAATGATTCCCACTGCAATAAACACCACATAGACTTCTCTGGACAGGATTCGAAACCCAGGAAGGCTCTCACCTTCTCAAATCTGCTCTTAGATCCCATCAGTAACTAAACCAAGCTGATCGAGACCATTAGGAGGAAAAAAGAGATGTAAAAACAACTGCTGACTTAGAGAAACTACAGTCTGCCACCTCTAAGGCAGAAAGACGTTTCAGGAATCCATATTCATAACATGGCAAAAGACATTCTGCGCATTTTGGAAGAAAATCTAAAGGAACATATTTCCGTGGTGCTTAAGCTGAGGCTAAAAATAACATGGAAACCTTGTCAAAAAACAGGCTGGACTTTATGCTTGCATTGAAGACATTCATTAACTGGTGAGGAAACATAAGTGTCACTCACCAAACTGCCATTGACACATATTAAATTTCTGAAGGTAACAATATACTCAGTAGTCATAGTTCCTGGAAAATAAATTCTGTATTTAAGAGGATAATTCAAACTTCATAAGGAAATTTATCGAATACAATTTACCTTCTGTACGTCTTAGTTCTTTGAGTGGATTCAGCAAAAGAAAATAGACTTTTAGTTTCTCTCCAAGTTTCAAGTAGTAGCAAACCAGAATTTTGAAGAAAGTGTTATATTCCTATGAGTCAATATCTGTTTGTATAGATTTTTAAGAAAACATTTGTGAAGGACCTAGGAAATTAGTAAACACTTTTATGGAAACATTATACTTAAAATGTAAATTGAATCATGTTTATTATCTAAAACCTTTCAGAAATCCTCTTTAACTACTCCATTTTACAAGTTAGAGAGAATCTTGCTCCTGACTTTCATGGTTATAGGACTGGCTCATCCTGACATGAGTTAAGACATCCAGCTATTAAGGAACTGTTAAAGATGCACACGTACTCAGTAATATTTGGGCCTTCACTGAAATGGTTTTTCTTTAAAAAGCAGTTGCCACACAGTCATGTAGACCAGATAAAAATAGTCAAAGTAAAATGTAGGCCAGCTCCCTGACTCTTCAAATCTTTGAGCTTTGGTGTAAGTCTGGTTGAAAAAACATGGCTATTCAATTTCTGTGTTGTTTAGAGCAACAAGAAAGGATATTTTTCCCACCTACTTATTTTTCCCACTTCAACACTGTTGTGAGGAGGTATTTCTGATATGCACCTATGCCAGTGAGAATCTGGTCTACAGGCTTTTTAAATCTCCATACTCAGAAGGACTTATTCAGGTAACTGCAAGAGACAAATCTTTTTGCAATAACTGCTGTTCATGGTTTTACCTATGCCCCACCAACAGGTCAGTTCTGAAAAGCACTGTTCTAACCACTCTTTGTAGGACACATGCTCAGGTTTTAGAATAACTGCTAAGACCTCGCTTCAGCCAGGTGTAGCTAGGGACTATCTAGACAGCTATGGGCTAGCTAAACAGGTGGTGCTAACTAAGGAATTAACACAATTTCTCAGTACACTCGAATTAAATCAGACCAATGTAAAAATAGCTTTCCCAGGGTCCATATCTCATACTGAAAATTTATCACCTGAATGTTATCAATGACTAGTATATTAAATTAGAAATAGCCTATAACTTTTATTTGTCTGCAGGATGTAGGTTTCCCATTAAGACCTTAATAAAGGCCAAACAGGAAATGTAGGATGGATGAGAGAAGGCTACTTAGAAGAATTCTTGGCGTCCATGTTACTTTAAAGCTCCACATCCTCTGAAATACTGTTTAGAGCACAAACCAAGGAGCTGGAGGTTAATATGAGACTGAGACAACTAATGTCCTTTATCAGCGGATTAAAAATAGCCCACCAATACGGTGGAGAGGTTTCCGCTTCCAGAAGCCAGGCTAGGAAAGCGACAAGCAGGGCTCCCTAGGATCAGGCCCCTTAGAAGCGAAGGTCGGCTCCTCCCGCCCCCGGCCCGGCGACCGTCCGGAACGGAACAAGCCCGCACTTGCCAGGAGTCCACGAGGAAAAGCCAAGTTTATTGCCGCGCGCTAGCTTTTGAGGAGAGCATGGGAATTCCCCGGATGTAGGCGGGGAAGAGGGGCGGAGACGGGGCAGAGTAACACAGTTCATTGGGTACATGCAAACGAAGGGAAGGAGGGAGGGGAGGAGTAGCAAAAGGACCAATGGGAGAATGAGATGGGCGGGGAAAGTCACCGTAGGGCTTCCGGTACTTCGAGGCGGGGACAGCCCCTGCCCAGGCTCCAGCGGCGCCACGTGGGCGGCCCAGCCAGCAACCGCCCCCATGGCCGGGTCGGGCCAGGACAGGGGGCTGCGACCCGGAGAGTTTTGTGGGAAGAGGGAACTTGGATAAGGAATGACTAAGGGAAAGTGACTAGGGTAGACATATTGGGGTGTATAACATTCAAACTGGGGAAACATCAATATAGGGTGTGAACATTAGAGTCCTTATAAATCTCTCGCAGAGCTTCCATATTCCGGGAGCCGGGTTCCTGGACTTCGGCGTCCTCGTCTATCCATCTCTTGTAGTATTTTTGCCACTGTATAAACCCTGGGTCTCCTCCGACAGTCCTTCAACACATTTTCTGGCCTGCAGGTGAGAATCTAGTGATGGCTTGGGTAAATCTTGGTGGATGTTTTCTTGTTGAATAGTACATGCAGAATCCCTAAGTCCTATTAGTATTGCATTGAGTAGACAGCTCTTCTTATTTGAATTTTGACAATCAAAGCTAAGCTTATCTTTTGGGTAATTATCTCTTTTAAGTTTTTTATTCTTAATTAGAGGCATTGCTGGGATAGTAATGATGTATTATCACTTCTCATTTATGCCTCTGGTGAATGATCCAGGCTAAGGGTTAATTCTGTCTTAATTAATGTTTTGTGTCCTATTCTGTGAGTGTAGACTTTAAGCTTTCTCAGAGTCTACAGGCTTCCACTCTTGTTTTAAGATTTTCAGGGAACACGATGTTGTAATACATAACCTCACTACTGTCAACTAAAAGCCTGTTTAGGCATCAAGACATCACACAACCTGAATCGGATTTGTAAGTTTGGGGTTTTTTTCCTCTTAGAAAGAGTGTCTGAGACTACCTTTTCTTCCACCATTAGGTACCTCAGCTGGAAGGACTTATTTTTACTAAAGAATGGTTAGTATGACTGAGAACTACTAAAATTGTTTTCTAGTGTTAAAAAGAGTATCTATGTAAACTTCACTAAAACAGCATGTGTTAAATAAAGAAAACTTATAAAGACAATTGAGAAGCTGTTCCTAAAATATCATGGAATAAGCTTGAAATATTACTCAAATTATACAGAAAGCCTGTTTTAAAATTACATGCTGAATACAGCTGTGCCTCAGTTTTGCTTTGGAAAGATAAACAGTGTTGCTAACACCTGCTCATGTCTTGTAGCATGGCACTTGAAATGGGCAGCACCAGGTTTCCTAAAATTCCAAGCTTTAATTTGCTTTTTAAATAAAATACTTTAGTAAAACTTATAAAGTTTGGATCATCTACTAACTTTGATCCACACAAATTCTGACAGTAAAGGATGAAATATTCTTATTGTAGTATAATTGCATGCTCTTTAATTAAGATGCCTCTTTACTTGGTGTTATCTTGATTACCATCACTGTTGCTTTTTCATACAGGCATAACTGTATGCTTAAACACTTAAACCTGGAAATCTGACTTTAGTGCCATTGGCAGATGCAGTTAATACAGGAGTACAGGACACTCATACTCTAAGGCTTTTTTAGAACTGCCTCCAGAATCAAATATAACTCTGAGTTATTGGTCTAGTTCCTTTGATCTCACTACAATCATTCCCTTTTATCATGTGCTTTCTCTTCCTGTAATTCAAATATCCAGGAATTCTGTTTCCAAAAGTCAGCTTTATCCAGTGGACACATAGAGCATTCTTTTGTGATGACAACATTGACAACATAGAAAAATTATCTGGGAAAAGGGCATTGATTTTTTATTTTTCAACACACTCAACTGTTGGAAACAGTCTAATACCAATAACAGTGATCAACTTTCTCAATACACTGAAAGTAATTTGTTGCAACTATAATGGATAATTTTATTAGTTAATTCTATTTTGTATCTTTTTATATCAACAACTTTAAAGGCAAGAGCTGTTGGTGTACAAGTTGTTGTGTAAAATATACTAGATAATTTCTGTAATCAGTTTCTTGCTCTAAAAAAACATAAGCATCTTTACTTTTATCCTTAACAGGGTTTTATTTCTGGTTGCCACATCTCTCCTACACTCACTAATTTCCATATGTTATTCTACTTGGTGTACTTCGTGCTACTAAGAGACATTTCTTGACAACTTCTTGAAACTCTGCAATCTTAACTTTCGTAAGGTCTTTGCCAGTGTTTACCATCCTCACAGACAAACTGACACTATATGGGTCATATCAGTGGATAGTGAGGTGGACTGAAAACAAGAATGGCCAAGCTGAGAAGCTGGCATGATATCCAGCTGGAGGCAAGACACTAGTGGTGTCCCCAAAGATCAGTACTGGGAAAAGTACTATCTAACACTCTCATTAATAAGTTGTGTGAAGGGACAGAGTGCATCCTCAGCAAGTTCACAGATAACACAAACCTGGAGAGCATGCACTGTTTTCCAGAGCAACCCTGACAGGAAGAAGAAACAAGAAGAGAAAAACCTCACGAGGTTCAACAAAGGGAAGTGCAAAGTCCTGCACATGGACCTTAATAATCCCAGGCTCCAGTACAGGCTAGGAGCTGACTGGCTGGAAAGCAGTCCTGGAGAAAAGGACCCTGAGGTCTTTCCAACCAATATGTTAACCATGAGCCAGCAGTGTACCCTTGCAGCAAAGAGGGCAAAGAGCCCCCTGGACTGCATTCAGAACAGCACTGCCAACAGATGAAGGTACCTGCCTTCCCATGTATTCAGCCCCAGTGACACACAGTTGGAGTGCTGAGTCCACTGCTGGGCTTCTCTCCTGGAATAAGCCCAGCCAGCAAATAAGCACCACACAGCCACTTGTTCATTTCCCCATTTCCCCCCAGTGGAATGGGGAAGAAAATTGAGAGAGTAAAAATGAGAAAACTTGTGGGTTGAGATCAAGATAATTTAATAGGGAAAGCAATAGCCACACATGCAAACAAAGCAAAACAAATAATTCATTCACCACTTCCCATGGGCAGGCAGGTGTTCAGCCATCTCCAGGAAAGCAGGGCTCCATCACACACAACAGTTAACCTGACCATCACTCCAAACTTCTCTGCCTTCCTCCTTTTTCCCTCAGTTTTAATGCTGAGCATGACACTATAGGTGACCACCCTTTGGTCACTGGAGGTCAGCTGTCCCAGATGTGTTCCCTCCCAGCTCCTTGTGCACCCCCAGCCTCCTGGCTGGTAGAGGGCGGTATGAGAAGCAGAAAGGGCCTTGGCTTTGTGTCAGCACTGCTCAGCTGTAACTAAAATGTCCCTGTATCATCAATGCTATTTCCAGCACAAATCCAAAACTCAGTCCATACCAGCTACTACAAAGAAAATTAACTCTACCCCAGTCAAAACCAGCACAGCTCCCCACTCCCCACTGCAAAACACTGGAGTCAGTCCAGCAAAGGGCAACTTAGGTGATCAAGAGACTGGAGCATCTGACAGTAAAGACTTGAGATAGCTGCAAGTGTTCAGCCCAGAGAAGAAAAGGCTCAGGTAGATCCTATCCATGTCTATAAACACTAGACAGGAGGGAATCAAAAGGAGGGAACCAGACTCTTCTCAGTAGTACCCAGTGACAGAATAGGAGGCAATGGGAACACATTAAAACACATAAAATTCCATTTAAACACAAACCCCTATTTTTTACTTTGAGCAGGTGATCAAACCATGGACCAGGATGTCAAGAGAGGTTGTGGAGTCTCCACCCTTGGACATACTCAAAACACTTGCTTGGACACAGCCCTAAGCAATCTGTCATAACTGACCTTGCTTGCACAGAAATTGAACTAGATTATCCCCAGAGGCTCCTTCCAACTTCAACTAATCTGTGAATTCAAAAACTGAGATTTTGTTAACATTTTCGTTACTGTATCTTCCTATAAAAGCCACATGGGAACAGAAGAGAAAAGAATCAATTCAATCTCGAGGTTGTCATCATCTCAGTGTCAAAGTGTTGCTTACTTAAATTCATCAGTCCTAAGTGAAGTTAAGACTTCCATTCTCACACCCTATACTCGAAGGTTAAGTGGTTTTAAAAATCTTACTGTAATTTATTTTAGCTTAGTTCACACCATATGTTCTCATCCCTACACTGATTTCCAGTCTATCTGTATTTTCCTCTCACACATATTTATAGAGAAGTGAATTTATTTATCTTTTATGGCCTCTTGTAATGTGCCATCCACTCCTGTGATCAACCTCATAGCCTTTCCTTGCACCTGCTCTAGTTTTAGTTCATTCTTCCTGAACATGGAACAGCAGAATGGTACATGTTATTCCCAAAAAAAATATATTAATGCCTTCCTCTCTGTACTGTCTATTGTAAACAATTTCCAGAATCTTTGCAGGTAACAGATCTTTTATTAATCTTGCCAAACTAAATTGGAGAAATTAATAAAATAGAAGACTTAGGTGCTTACTTGCACTGTGCTTACAGTTCATGCTAGTGTGACTAACAGATGTGAGGCCCCTTTCTGCATCCTCATCACAGTCATAGTGCTATGTCATGCTGGCTGCAGCCATTTCATTAAGATCTTGTTTCCAGGCAAGGATAAATTTAAGCTCTTTTATTACAGTTGTATTGCCACTCATTCACATTCTCTGAGGCAGCAAACTGCTTTTCTCAGGAAATCTTCAGCAGCCCCTGTAAGATGCCTCAAGAAGTAGAAAGATCTTAGTCATGACAGGATATAATTCAATATAGTCCAGCACATACCAAACTACTCAAAAGAGAGTAGGTGAGTTTGGCTTCTTTTAAACAAAGAGGAAACCTGCATTTTAAAGCATGCCTATGAGAAAATTTTTCAAACTTGTTCTCTGTGTGGACCTAGTTCTCCCTGAAAAGAAGTAAGGTCTGCGTTAAAATTTTCAAGAATAGCAAAAGTGACTTAGGCTCATCAGTCACTTATAAAAATGACAGTTCAGGCCTTTGAAATTTACATTCTGAGTAAGTTCCTAAATTAGAGAAGACACTGAAGCAGAGCTTCAGCAGTAGAGCAGGCCACTTGATATCCCAAAAATAGCTATTAGCAAAGCAAATATAACTCTGAAGAGATGCAGTCTATTTAGAAGAACTTCGGAAGGTAGAAGGTGATGGAAGGATGGGAAAAGCTAATGTAGAGACCAGTTATAACTTATCGTATAAATGAAATATGATCCCATGGCATCTGGAAGCTTGGGATATATTTGTTCATGAGATACGAGCTCATCATCTTCTATACAGAGTTACGACAATCTTGTAAAACTACATTTTTCTGCCCACCCTCCCTAAAATTCTGAAGGAAATTGAGGTAAGAGAGTTATAACACAAAGTGGGAGAAATTACTCTCTTACCCCGAGCAATCCACTGGCAGTTTTATGCTCTTTACTCTTTTACAGTTACACTATTTTCAAGAAGACTTTATTTCTGTCTTGACATCTACCATGTCATTACAACCATTAATATGTGAAAGCCTGTTTTCAAATCCCTATCACTATCATTCCCCATATCTTGGAGCAAATTCCTTTTCTTGGAGCAAATATACAATGTGAAGAGTGGTGGAAGGTGATATTTTTTGTTTGAATGTAATAAAGTCTACAGATATAAAAAAAGCTGAAAAAATAATTCCCATTGTCTGACTTTTATAACTACAATTCCACTCTCAAATATTTTGCTTCTTAGAGTGATTGTGTATGTTCATCGGAGGGAAGCAAAAGGCAATCCAATATTAGGTAGACTTTCTGTAGCTAAAATTATAGAGTAAGTATCAGTTCACTGAGAACTTGCCGTCAATTTATTAGCAAATGTTATCCTCATTATCTCAATACATACACTGCTATGCATTCTTCTAGTTCTCACAAAAATTGGTTTGTCTCCTTCCTCTTGTATGAGTCTATGTTGTACTTCATATGAACACAGTCACTCTAAAGAGTCACTTACCCTTTGGTTGAGATTATATTTTTAGAGTGTCAGCTATAAAGATATACTAAAGCAGTAGCTCCTTTTTACTGGATAATAAACATAGCCCAACAGCTGAAAAGATATGTTTACAATCTTCCACCAGAATCCTCCCAACCCCTTACTGCTAAGAAAAACAAGTGGGCCACTGCAGTGTGTCCCAGAACTATTTTGGTATTGGGTAAAGAACAAGTTCCAAAGCAGTGTGGAAAAATGCCCTGCCAGCTGCTCCTCTCTCATTCAAATGTAGGCTTAAGTGTCTTCCCTGGTCAACTGGTACATAAAAGCACTTTCAGATAAGTTGCTTCTACATCATTAGTGCCACAGCCACAGAGAGTTTTGGGAGTCTAAAGGCTTAAAGGTTCAAATGAAATGCTGAAAGCTAAACAAGTATCATACCTCAGCTGACCTACAGTAATTGGCTGTGTAAGTCTACAAAAAAAATGCAATGTAACTCACAGCAGCTCAGCTCCCTTCACTGGGGAGTTCTCTCACTCGAAGTACTTGTGTCTGTCACATACTAAGAGGACAGAGCATAGAGACCTATTGAGGCACAGTAACATGTTACCTCATACCAACAGGCTCTGCTCTGAGTAACATTTGTATTTATGAATATAAATCTGCTTTCAAAACTCTGGCACCTGAAAGTCCCTGGTGCTCTAACTCTCACCAGTGATGTTAGCCAAGTGCCAGACGTTCTACCCTGCCATGTGCCAAGATCCTGGTTTGGCTGAGCATTTCAAGGGTCCATCTCAGACCTACTGCTCACAAGCTATGAGGCCTGTGCTTTACCTGCTGATCAACCCAACAGACAGGCTTACAGAACAAGCACCACACCAAGACCAGATTAAACACTAGGAATAACACAAGATTTTACTTCAAAGCACTACCAAAGCAGAAAGTGACCTTTTCTATAGCTGTCTAGATTCTGGCACACTAAAGGATGAAGTAAGAGACTACTCAGCTGAGGGATTCAAACACAGATTCTTACATTATCCTTGGAAGCATGAGAGCATTGGCTTTTTAAATGGGATTCATAATGAGGATCATTCTTATAAAGAAAAGTTTAAAAATGTGAACCTCCAGTGAGTCAAAACTTGGGAAGCAAATCAAAGTCATGTGTATGGGAATTTTTTCCAGATCTCATGAGCTCCTGGAGCCTGATTCATACATATTGCATAAAGGACATTAATAAGTTCAATAATGACAATAATAATAGGTGACACAAAGAATGCTGAAACTAGTTTAGTTTGGAGAAGAAAGAAATAAAGGAAATAGTTGGATGGTCTATAAGAACTGCAAATAAACACAGCTTTTTGGTCAAGCTTAGTACAAAAGCCTGTCAATGTGGCCGCTGATGCTTCAACCTTAGCACTATTCTTACAAGAAAGCAGTTGTAAGATTGAGCAAATAGTCATAACATGCAACATAACCTCTTTCATCTTTACTGTTTTGTTTCTTCAAATTAATGGTTTTTATTACTATTAGAATGTCCTCTTTCTTCAGAGTGAGTTTAAGGCTGCTTGTAAACTGCAGTCAGAGGTAGGACTGAAGCTGACTTACACACAAAACTCAATACCTATAAGCAGAGGCTTCAGCCACCACACAGCACAAGGATACTGCCCAGATTTGTACAGCTAAAGCTAAATTCAATGCTAGCAACTTCAGTGTTGTTGCCTGGGCTAGCTAGATCAGTCTGGGAGTGTTGCTATCACACTTTTAGCTGTAATGTGAGATACAGTCACAGGTAGTTGCCATTAGTGCTCTGAACTCATATAGACACCAAAATTGGCAATTTGCCTTCTCAACTATTTTGAGACACTAAAGCTTTGTGAGTAGGCTAGGTTTTATTAGAAACTATGGATCACAACTGGAAAGCAGTAAGTGACATGAAAAAGCTGAGAAGCATACTGGGAATTACATCTATCTCTATGCAAACTGCCGAACTTCTAAGACATCCTGAAGACTACTATTTCAAAATGAAGAGAAGCTAGACATTCACTATACCACATTTTTTACTGCCTAACTTAATGCTGTTATGAACTCAAATTATACTAAAATGTAAGAGGAGGTAGTTAAGCTGTGAGAAACTTCTTTTAGTCTGCCAAGATTTAAAATTCTCCCTTTTTACTTTTTCTGAAAGCAATATATTACACTACAGCAATGTCTAATTCTACTTTGCAGTACAGGTATATATTTAAGGTAAACTATAACATGTTACACAGACATGCAGACCCATCAAGAAATTGTTTTGAAAAAATACTTTGGTGATCCAAGCATCCAGGAAAGAACAAAGACTAAAAAAATGTTAAGACTTAAAAATGGATTTGCTGGGATTTTTATCCTCTACTCAGTTTCAGCTCTGATGCTTTTATACACAATAATCAAGAGGCCATGTTGCAGATAGAAAGGGAAGAAGCTACAAAATAGAGTAGTCACCTTCCTATCAACTAACCCTGAGCACACATCCCATGCAGAATGGCACTGTTGGAAGAATTACTGCCTCCATATCACCTTTCATACATTCACATCTGCTATAATAAAAATTTGTTTTAAATATATTCATGCTGTTCTTGACAGTTTTGGGTTTTTTGTCTACTGATTAGCAAATTCTATTTTCAGTTTCCCCCTCAAGGCTGAAGGCAAAGGCTGAGAGCTTCTGCTACAACTTCCACCTGCAGAATCTCTTGTGCGGGCAGCTGCAAAAGAAGCACTTCAAGGCAGACTGCAGCTCAGAAGACACTGATGGTTGTGTTTGCACTATGTAGTCACAGTAGATATAAACACCGAGCATGTTTTACATTTCATTTCAGAGTATGTGAACTATGGGCATCCAGAAGATGGGACATAAATATCAGAGAGGAAAACCCAGAGTCACTGCCTGTCACCTCACCTTTGCAATAATGGTAGCTATGAAACATGCCACCACACAAATTCAGGAATAAAATCTTTCCCCTCCTCAGCTTTTTTTAATAGGGTGGAGGAGGACATTTAGATTTAATTGCACACAAACATAAAATAAATGAAGAAACAATCACCCTTCTTAAATAAAAATGTATGCTACTGGTTGCAGAAAGGACTATCTTTTTAAGTTAAAAAGTGAGAAAAAATATGCACCATACACTGACTTCTTTGGCTGATACAAAATCAAAATAAAGATAGATGATACAGAAACTAAGGAGTCTTTCTTGTGGGTTGCTGTCACTGCAAAGCTCAATTGCACTGTCATAAAGAAGAAGTTGTCAGCAAACTCATTGCTGATGGTGGCCTGAGGGCTGAGTAGCACCATTCAAACAATGGGTATGACCAACATGAGAAAGGAAGTGGAATCCAAAACGTGCTGTTTGATCCTATCCCATCCATGGTTCCTTCCAGTAACATTGTTCTGCAGCCTAAGCAGAAGCCAGACCCCCATTTGCAAGTACGCTTAATCATCCAACTCCTATTGATTCCAATGGGAATCAGGCTCATAAGTGTACTTGTCAGTCACAGCTTTACTCTCTTTGCCCTCCAACAGTAGTGAGAAGCTTTTGTACTACATTGTTTCTACATTTTCAGGAGAAAGGGGGGAAAATACATGTGTGTCTTATGCATGATTCATGTCCATTTTCCAAGGAAATGACCACACAGTCAGCGAAGAAAGATATATCAAGAAGTATATAATTGTGTGGCTTTTAGTAGTAAATGACAGCAGTGATGGCTATCACTATATTATCATAACTCCTTCAGAAACTCCAACAGCATAGCCCAATACTATGGAAATTCCTATTCACCTCTTTCTTTCACACATATTTGAAAACTAGCTTTAAGGCTGTGCAATTCTGTTACATTTAACAGCTTTTTTCACATGCAAAATCTATTTAGGTATAGTTATCCTGGCTGTCAAGCAGTTTGATTGTATCAGTTTATAATACCACAATGGATTGCATTTAAGGTGTCTCTCTTTAGACTTATGTTCTGTTAGCATTCTACCCCCCCTTTATGAGAGAACATGTCAGAAGGAAAAAAGAAAAATAGCATATGCCAGCCAGTGCCAAAATAAACACATACCAAATCTTGTTCTGAAACCCTGCATGCTACTCAAGTTACTTGAAGAGTAAAAAGAGTTATAAAAAAAATCAATTCCTTTTATTGCCTATTGGGATTTTTTTCCTGCCTGACAATGGAACATCCTTGTTGGCATTGCAAAGATCTGACATTCATTAAAAAAAAAGCAGCTGTGCTAGAAATCATGAATGTCAAAGGAAATTGAGAATGGTAGCTCATGCTGAGTCTTGTTCTCCAGCACATTAGCAGAAACACATTCCAAAAACAGGTTTTATCCTAAGAAACCCTGATTAGAGGTAATTTTTTCTTGCTACAGAAAAAAAGAGAGAAATGTGCAAAATGATAGCCAGTATTTACATTATTTTTAATGCTCAAATGGTTTATGGACATACCACCACAGACACCGCTTATTTTTGCATGCCACAGTGTCATCACAGATCTTCAGCAGTGACAGCTGACTGACAGTTTATCTCCTTTTGCATAAATAAGACATAGCTACTAGTCAGACTACACTGCTCCCACATAAGACATAGCTACTAGTCAGACTACACTGCTCCCACAAGAGAAAAAAATCAGAAAAAAAATTCTTTGTAGGAGGACTTTAAAAAGTAGGACTTAAAATGTCATCTTGTCCAGTTCACTGCTTCAAGGCAGGACTCTTAATGTTTAAATGGTATTCTGACATTTTTGAATCTGTATCTAGAACAGCCTCTATCTGATGACTAGGAGATACAAGTGACACCAAACCTCCCCCGCCCCAGAAGAGGCTTTCACTCTGCAAACTAATTATGGAAAAAAATATGAAGTGATACTCTAGGAGTTGCACTTGAATTACATGGTTTGAGCTGTGGGAGGTTATTGTAAGCTGAGTGTTGAGCCTTGATATGATGTTTTTAGTATGAAAATTCCTGAACATAGGAATGCCTATGTCTGCAGGCCTTTCCACTGACTTACAATAATTTGATACACTGTAAGCAAATCAGAACTGTTACCAACAGTTGTCTGATAAGATGATACAGAAAAATATCTGCTTTATTTTCTTTATCTATTAAACATTTTGTACAAAAGTACTGATATTATTAGACATGTAAACTGGCACATCCAGCCTGCAGGTAAGCAAGTATTCCTTTCTCACTAATAAATAATGAGAATTCATGTTGTTTAATCTGTCAGCTGATAGAAGTATCATCTAAATAAATGAATGTTTTGTGTTCCTCCTGAAGACAATGTGCTTTTAAACCCATTTATGTATGATGCATGGAACAAACTTGTTTCCCTTCTGAAGATATTTATATTTTCTTAGTGCAGCTCTACCAATTACTTCTATGTAACAAAAACCCATCTGTAAAAAAAATTAAAGCTAAGCACACTTTCAGAGATGCTCTCCTGTTTAGTCATTACTTTTTCAGAAAAAAAAAGTTGGCTCTGTTAAGGAGGAAATATCAGAAATACCATATGCAATAAGGTTCCCAAAATGATGTCTGGCAGCAGCAGTAAAATCCTTTCACTGATGCAAAAACGTAATTCACATGGGCAAAGGAAATAGCATTTTCACTAGCTGCAGCTAGCACGCACCATAAATGCATCTTTTTTCACTTTTTTGTACCATTTATATCTGCCTTTCCCTTTCTTCATATCTGCCTTTCCATCTCAGTTCCATTCTTTTTCTTGATACTCACTCCTGTTACTTTAGTTTTCAGAAATTCTTCCTATATATAGTTCTACTTCACCTTACTTTCAGATTAGCCTAGAACTCACTGCCTACAAGTTCTCAAATGACAAATATTTTGTCATTGCTAAGGAGCAAAAGCAAAACAAAATAAAAAAGTAAAAAGAGACCCAAAAGCAAGTTAACTTGCAACAATTTCAGTCTTTTGCACAGAAGTGCGCAATTTGAGGTGTTTACACTGCTGGAAGATGGAGACTTCTTAAAGGAAGTTTAGGATTTTTCTATACTATTTCAAAACAAAGTAAGAACGGTTACCTTTACCCTTGTAAAGTAATTGTCTAGGATTTACAGATACCTGTCTGGCCTGGGTTACTGTTTGAAAACACTCCTTGCCAGTAAAATTAGTATCATGGCTAATATGAGTCTACTTATGTGACTCCTGATGAGTCACTCAAGTGACTACCTGAATTATCTACTTAAGTCATTTTGATGCTCATTTCTGCACAAGATTACCATTAAAGTAGCAGAAATAATGCTACTAGATAGGCCAGTGATCCTGTTGTTTTCAGGAGCACTGGAAAAAAACAAAATCCTTTTGTTTAGGATGTTTCAAGAAGCCCTGATGTGACAGGTTTAAGAACTTGCCCATGTGGGAATTTCTTTTAATTACAGGGAATCAATTCTTTTTACACCGAATTCTCGGATTTTATTTCAATTATTCCAAGTTTCTTCATCGGTGTCCATACAGCAAAACATATTATCAGAAACAATGTGAGAATGTTGGGAATATAAAATTTAATTTTGCTTGAAATTTTATAAGACATCCACATTTATTTTTTTAAGTAAAAACTCTTCTGAAATACAGGTATAAAAACAATTTGGGTAATACAAACCAGTACAAAATGTGAGAAAACCCCCATGGGCCTAATCCTCCAGGTTTTCAATTATGACAATGAAAACTTGTTTTGTTGTTGTTACAGTCATTGGATTACAATCAACTATGATAAAAGCTGAAGTAATCTTTGCACAGACCAGTCCTTCCACACAGCAAAACAGAGCTAACTGTCCTTCCACTAGCAATGGTTATGCCTCACGTAACTTCCTTACTGCCAGGATAACCTTATCACTGTAGAAATAAGCAGGCATGAAGGGAAGAAAGGAAAAGCAGAAAGGAAATTGGGAAACACAGAACTTTTTTGAGAGCAAGGTGACCCAGTATAAAGTCTGTATGTTTTCTCCCAGTCCCAATTTTTTTACATATTTAAGTAGCAACTTTTTATTCCTTTTAAGAAACAAAGTTCCAAACTTCAATAGGAATCAGGCCACAAGCAATGATCAGCTCCCTGGAGACTCCTCCCTTGCTTGCAGACTTTGCTACAGATCTGCCCTGTTCTCCACTCCTCCCTCTGTCCAGCCATTGAGCCTCATTTTAGCTTTTTGGAGGCTTAACTGTCTACCTCAGCAGACACTGCCTTCATTGTACTCTGCTATGATTCTGACCCTTGGGTGGGGCTTTTCTTTACCAGACACAGTCCTCTCTCATTAGCACATAAGTAAGGATCTGCTCTTTGCTAGTACTCTGTAAATTAATCCAGTTACCTACTATTCCTCAAATTTAGTTTTTAATTTACTTTTGTACTTGTACACACTGACATTCATTCACACAAACAGCAGTTACCAACACGCTATAGCATTCAAGTGTGCCTCTCTCTGCCAATAACAAATATTTATTGCCCTTCTGAATACCCAGGAAGACTCACTCATTCCCTGGCACAACCCTAGATATATATATATGTATACTCAGACTGGCTTCACACATTGCCTTATATGTCCTATTTCTGAGCACCTTCTTTTCCCCACATTCAATCACATCCTCTTCTTCCTCTAGCACTCTTCAAATTTACAGCACAAAGATATTACTTGCAAAACTGAAGTCTCCAAGTTATGGTAGATGTGAACATTACCAAGAATGTTAAAGGCCAATGTGTTAAGAAGCTACCTCATGGCTGCAGAAAGAAAAGGTGGAGTATGCATTAGTTAGAAATAGAATCATCCAGTGGCTCACCTGAAGACATTAAAGAACATCCTGATTGAGTTTATATTATACCCACATTGAACAGGTGCTGCACAGCGTTCTTATGATAAAGTAACATTATCTAAGTAGCTGGATTCACAAAGAATTACTCAAAAAAAAAATCTGAAAGTATAGTTTCTTTAAATCACTTTATACTTGAAATTGGCTTCAGTATTTAAAGTCTATTCACTGAGAAATGCAATGAGGTAACATATTGTATAACAACTTAAAGCTCATAATGTGGCAAATGCTCAATAGCTATAGACATGAAAGATGTCTTCAAATACCTGCCAAGAGAGCAATATTTTTGTTGCATCTGTAGAAGTATATGCTCCCTAAAATAAGCATGAATTTTAGAGTACATTTAAAAATTAGTCTACTGAAGCAGTTTCTCTGCATGAATCAAAATCATTGTAACAGGAACTTCTGTAAAAACTAATCTTAAAATAAACTACCAATTCTGTATTATGCGTGCACATTATATTTAAAAACTTTTGAAGATGGGTAGTGTCAGCATCAGTTTTTTAAATCTGTATAGTACAGAACTTATACTACATGTTCAGTTTTTGTAATTTAGACTTTATTATATGAGGCCTGTAAAATGAGTTCAACTGAGGACAAATCGAGTGGCAGACATCACTTCATAGTAAAGAGGGACTGCTCCAGCATTGTTGAACCAGGAAAGTGTACCACTGGAGTCCACGCAATACAATTCACATGTAATTATTGGTAATTTGCAGTGGTCAAGAATGAAATAATTTACTGATCTCTAATACTGGGGCAATGCTTACACATGAAACTCATAACACTCTTACAAAGCATTACACCAATTTCACAACTGGATCTATTCGTGTCACTTTCACATAAATGGAAAGCTCAAAAGACTTTAGCAGACCTTTGTCAAAGTCCATCTGGCAGCAGAATAGATATGAGTATGACATAAAACGGAAACAAAGGGGATAACACTTCCCAAGGTAAAAAAACATAAAAGATGAAAGGAAACACAATTGTGATAATCAGAGAAAATCAGAAAACGAAGGAGGGATACAGGCTAAAAAGCACATGCTCAGCATTTACATTATAGAATTTTAATTCATGTGTTTTTATTTATTTATTTCATGGGACTTTGTTTGGTACTACTTATGATGGATCTCTAGAAATTATGTGCACTTGTGTCAATAATTTTAGTCCTACTATCAGGGGAAAACTAGTACCCAATTGCAAAGTCCAAGCATTCAATTGCAAAATCTGGTTTCAGCCACATTCCAAGACAAGTATCCTGACACTGAGAGTTGATTTTGAAAGACATGTCACCACTTTCAAAAGTAACAAATTTGCAGTTGCAAATACAACTGAACTTTCAGCATTTCCACAATCAGGATATGACTGGCAAAGACTATACCTTCTAACTATCTAAACTAGATCTGTCCTCAGTCAAATTCTAAACCTTATTCCAAATTTAATTAAAACCAAAACATCTTCATTTCTTTCAAAACTCAAAATGACAAGATCTGTAGTAAACCACCATCCTTGGTGGATCACTCTTGCAAGCTTCCTGTGAATACTACCAACTCATAGGATACGTTTAGTCCATGGGATCTTTAGTCTCTCCCTAAGATTAGTCTTCATGATTTGGGCAGAAGGGAAGGGGAGTGTGACAAACACTGAATGACAGCAATCAGATCTATATTTACCATTAAAAAAAAAGGTTGTTTTGGACATGTCTTATGCTTACAGTCATGCACTGCTATTGCCAGAATGTCCTTTCTTATACACATATAAAGATGTTTTATCTAAACTCATAAATTTAGTAGCAGTAAAGCTCAGGAAATAATGTAAAAATCAAAATGCTCATCCTTTTACATCCTGTGAGAAATGTTAAAACTGGATACTAAAATAAGAATTAAGGTGTTCCCTAAACTCTTACCTCAGAATTGTACTTCAGTATATAATTTATATACACATAGCTTAAGGAGATACACTGTCTTTTAAGAAATTTTACCTTGTTACTTTATAACTCATTTATCCCAGTAAAACCAATATTAAAATTTATAGTAAATGGAAAATGAAGCTTTTTAAAATCAAATTTCAGTTCTACATATGCATAATACTGCTAAAATTTCAACAGTTCTCCACACTCCCACTTGACCTGTTGAGAATGAGATGGATTCAGTACCAACCCTGAAAATTCACACAAACAAAGAAACCTAGAGGTAAAGCTGAAAACAATATTTTAGGAAATCTTATGAAAAATATAGAGCTACAATGACATAATGCAAGTCAACTAAGGTTACATGAACTGTTCTATCTACCATGTTTAGTGAAGTTGCAAAGTTTGCACAAGCATGGTGGAAGGATAACATTTGTTGCATTAAATATTTAATAAGAAAACAAATTAAGTAATACAGCAAAAGCAGAATAATTTTAAAAAAAATAAAAAGCAGCATTCAGATGACTGACATTGCCATAAGATGAAGAGACATAGTCTATCAACACTAGCAGCAGACGGACCAGACAAATCCTAAAACTATAACAAAACTTCCCTCTTCTTCCTGAGAAATATGGAATTACCACAGTAGAAAGCATTCTCTTTCTGTGGAGGAAAAAAAGAGCTGGATATGTTCCCAAATTTGGGAAATAGGGAACTTTAATAAAACAATGGACAGATCAACCCTTATTGTGGTTTAACTTTACAAGCAGTAACAATGAAAAAGGTATTAATTTACAGCATACTTACACTAAACACCACTCCCATAATTACTTCAACACTTGTCATCAAGAGAATAGTAAAATCTGAGCCTCATTACACTGAAAGATGTGAAGCTGTTAACACACATCTCTACAAGATGTTGAATTACAGAATCAACACCCCTCAGGCTTTGATTTGAAATCACCCACATTTAACGCCTCTTAGGACATAGTTCAGTAACCATTTACTCAGCTTCTATTGGGAATGTGCAGTAGTTATTACAAAGTGGTAACTAAAGCATGATATACTAACTTCGGGAGAAATTCCAGGTGGAAAACTTAATTTTATTCTGTATAACTGCATTTGTTGTACAAGTCAAATTTTTTCCATTTATCTTCCTAAAATTTGGGAAGTGGAAATTACTGTTAAGGAAAACTATATCACTGGTGAATGCTTCTCCAGGCTACCTGCTTACATATATTGGACTACTCTCGTACTAGTTGTATGGGGGGAAAAAAATACAAAAAACCCACGTTTCAACAGGTACTTATCAAAATGTGCAATTTAAATTATTTACAATTAAATAAACATAAATATTTAAATAATTAATATTGATTGTGTAATAAAGAAAAACACTCACTTAGAGCACTGGTCAAAGAACCAACTAAAAGTTCCCTTCTTGGCTTTTCCGAATTTGGAGCTTACTGCGTCTCAATGCTCCAATCATCTGACCATTCTGATGAACTGCCTCAAGTACAAATTGTATCTCCCAGGCCCTGAAAAGCTTTCCAGACACAGTTTGTCAAAATAAATAAAATTCCTCAGTAAAACTTCCTTTTCTAAGGAAAAAATAAATTGAAGGAGTGCTGTCTACCTCTAATAACATATTTTTGTTTGAATCCATCCCCCATATTGATGGCATTTTATTGTAGCCATACAGTGAAAACATATTCCACCTGCTCAGAAGCTGAGCAACAGAACACAAAGCATATGGAAATCACTAGGCTTAGATCCAGAGCCACCACAGTGATTTCCTACTGCTACCAACATGTACATTTAAATGCAAATCTTCTGTTTGCCCGCAGACTGTCCTTGCACCATTTCCTATGTGCAAAAACAAAACAGGAACACATCTGTGCCTTTGACCTCAGCAGAGCCCTTAGGAATAGCTTAAATGCTACCTTCTGCTGGCCCCTTAAAACTAGGAGGTTCAACTCTTAAATTGCAAACAGCTCCAATGCATATATTTAGTAACAGTAGACAAACCATAGCCTGAAACAAAAGCACTGACACAAAAGTAATAATACCTGGCCCCACTGTAATTTGGTTCCAAAGCTACTAGCAGATTCATTCACCATACACACTCTATAAAACAGACCAATGACCAGCTTGCATGTCTGGCTGTTTTGAAGTACCCCATAATCAGTCTTAGAGTCTTCTAATAGGTCAGTGAGTCATAAAAGATGATAATGACTAACTATGATCAAAAATTTGTGTGCTACCTATTATAAGTCTGCTCCACCCATACTGACCTATAGATCTGTGATTATTTTAGAGGTATTTTCTAACCTATATGATTCTATGGCTTTATCATCTGCTCTTTTTTAAGAGTAACTTCCAATAAGAAGTGCTAAGCCTGACTAAATGCATAAGGGTCAAGAGTCAACATTTTGGAATGAAGCCTTCAGATGAAAACAGTGGAGAGGGTTCAGGGCTTTTTATTGGCTTCTCTGCCACCACACCTTGCAGTAATCATTTTTTCCATTTACCTTTGAAATTCAACAAGACATAGGAGCAAAATTAATCACTGTTTACTTCTCATGTGGAATTACCTTCAGTAATTTTCTGAAGTATTTCTTGGACTTACAGGTACACAAAATAGCTTCCACTCCTATTTAGCATTGGTCAAGCCTCCAGTGATTCTGCCACAAATTACTGTGTTTTTCTACAGTACAAAAAAGATGTGCATTACCATACAAATCTTTTTACTAGATTTATACAGTGTCATATCAGAAATAGACAGGCTCAAATAGTCAGGAACTTGGCTACACAAACATAATAAAATAAACATAATAAATTACCTGTTCCATGGGACTCAAGTACAAAGTGTAGTCAAGCAGACTTCCATTAGATTAGGAAAGATGATTGTATAAATGACACTCTATCCTTCCATTTTTGGTGTATCTGATAATAATACAACTACCTTTTTTCATTAACCTTGTTTCTAAGAGGTAGGTTCTGCCAGAAAGTTGCATGGTTTTGAGGTAAGGGCACTATGAACTCTTTTCCTCAGCCCATTGCTGGAAAACATATTCCACAGTAGATTTAGCCAAACAGAACATGCACCTATCTCTTGGCAACTCAGTTCATGGTCCCATTTTTTGTGTACCTTAAACTAGGACTCTGAAGCAGCTGGTATTTGATACAGGCTTGCTGCTGCTGCTGTTGCTGCTACTCTGGGAGTGGTAACATCTCAACCACAGACATTTCTAAAACTATTTGAGTGTTTTCTCAGTTTTGAATCAGTGAAGTCCTATTTTTCCAAGAAGCCCAACTTCTCAAAACCCAGACATATTTTACTCTTTTTTATTCAAGAAACTGAACAAGGACCAATGAAGAACCTACTCATACCGCTACAATCTTCACAGAACACACTTCTAATCTTCTTTGCACATAAAGCAGGATTTCACTGCAAACAGTGGAAGGCATAACTTTACCACTGAACAAACCTAGTAAGTCATATTGTCTCTCCAAACTACATCTACTTACACTAAAGATAGTCTATTACCAGAATTAAACCAAAACTTGAATAAAAGAAGTGTTACAGCAATGAACTCATAACTAAGGAGGAGAAATACTATGGACCCAATAGTGGAATGCATCTTTCATGGCACGAATATTTATGACTATAAAACTAAACAACAGGAGACCCCATTAACAAAGGTCTAAAGGCTTAGAAGCTTAAACCCAAATTTAAGATTACATAAACTCATAGAAAATCTGAAACATGCAATTACCTTAATTCATTCTTACTTATTTCATGAAGTCTGGACAAATTCTTCAGGTTCTAGGTGGCCTCTGTGGTAGAGGTAAAATAATTTTTCATTACTCTAAAAAGATCTTTTGATGAAGTTGCATATCGCCATTACAGCTTTATTGTAGAAGTTGAGTAATATACACTAAACAGTTATGTAAAGTACTGCTTTTCCTATTTTGCTAAAAGTTCAATTTCAAGCAAATCCAAACCAATCACAGTTCATTGAACACAAAAGTCATGTGATTCTCTTAATATATAAACATGCTCAGATGTCTACTTTCAAATGAACACAGTTGTTATTTAAATGATTTCCCCTTTTAATTCATGGGTGACTATTATTTATCCTCATATATAAGCATTTGATACTAAGCCCTATCTTTACTAGCAAGGCCACCCTTACCAGACATCAAAACAATGCTAACTATACTCTTTTGATGTAAGTCAAGATTATAAAGCTGGAGGGGCAGACAGTAATAGTGTAATCACATATGGATCATACATGATTTTCAACGATAATAAGCCAAAGGAAAAGACATTTGTTGGAAGTCATAGCAGTGCTCTAGATTCGACTGAAACCTGGGGAGCCCTCTTGATGGTGAATGTAGCCCCTATCTTAGTGAGCATACACATGTATTCTCTTTGAAGTGCAGCTTTTAACAGATTCAGGTAACAATGTAGCTCTAGAGAAAAGACAATGTGGGACTTATTTTATAACAGCTCTTGTATGCAGAAGCACAACTTAGAAATATGTAAGTGTTGCATTTTTTAAAGTTCTCCCTGTTCAGTGTTTACCAGAAGAGAGCATGTGTATGAATAGTCAAGCCTTTTGCATATTTTTTGGCACTTGGAAGTACTTCAAGACTAATGCTGGCATTTCCATCACTGCTAAATCATTAGAAAGATGATATTTTAAGTCAGCAGGGAAGTTATCTTGGCACTGTTCTCACTTGCATGCTCACCAAGAGTAATGTTTTTCCTGCCAAATAATATAAAACCTCAGAAGAATCACTACTCCCTCCTTTTGTATCTTGGGGGAATAAACCACCTTAAACAAGAACTAACCTGGTGAATTCTTACTTCTTCCATAAGACAAATCTTCTTATATTCAAATATGTTCAAGAATTTTTTTCTAATTTTGGGAAAGGTGCTAACCAGTCTGGTTGTCAGCGAACCTTTCCAACCTCAACACTACAGTGACTGCAAGTTCTGCTGAAATGGTGACTGGACCTACAGCTGCAGGCAGCCTTTCACCCAGCTACAACGCAGCTGAATGAGGAGCTACTGCTCCCAAAGCACACCCTATGCAGCACTAGAGGGTTGCATTCTCAAGACACTGTTCATTTTTGGATTTTTGTCCTGGTATAGCGCTTGAATACCAAAGAAAAGTTGTAAGTGTGACAGAGCGAATTATCATCTAGAATAATTATAAAGACACTGGCTTCACTAATATAAAGTAATTAACTTGATGTGCTATTTGCAGAGGTGAGAAAAAAAAATTAAGTATCCATTCCTCTTCACAGCAAACGTAGAGGACTGAAAGTACCTCCAAAGCAAATATTTCTTTTTTTTATTAACCATCATAAACTTAGAGTGGAAAAGAAAGTCACATAAAACTTGCCAGAACATAGTTATTGAACACTGCAGTTTCTAATCTTGGCAATAAATGTAGGTCAAGGGAACTGGAAAATCTAATTACTCTGTAAATTTTTAAACCTGTTTCTTTATTCTCAAGGAAAAGAAAATTGTTCCCTCTCATTCAAGCAGACTTCACTTCAAAGGTAACTACAGCTAGGTGGAAAGTTATTTTTGCCTGAACGTAGAGGTTTCTGAACCTCCTTTAAAGTATCTTTGCATCCTGCATTGTACACTCAGCTCTGTTTCACACTTGTACCCACAGTACCTTCAGTTATTTCACAATTACTATAACTAAAATGCAAAATCCAGAGGCAGTCTTGCAAAAAATAAAAAGGGGGGAGGACCCAATCAAACAAAAAAACCCCAACCAAAACCCAAACAAAATCCATCAGAAAAAAAAATCCCACCTCTGAATAAAAGAGAACTGTAGCATGCCTTTCAGTAATATATTTCATACAATCATAATTTGATACCCAGTATTCATACATTGCATTAACAAAATACAAAGCAATGCATCATTACAGAACTATTATGAATATGAGTGTCTGAGAGCATTGTAAATATTAATTATTCACTGATATTTGACTGTTTCACACAGTTGATGCTGGCTTCAGTGTATTGCACAAAGCGTCTAACTTACACTTATAAGAAGACAGAATAATTTTTAAAAATACAAAAACCTTGAGAATTCAAGCCTCTTGATGATTCTAAAAACCAAGGGCAATTTAAGAATCACATCTCCAAAACAAGAAAAAAAATAATTTCAGGTATTTAAGATGAATTCACAGCACAATCAATCTCCAACTTCTCTCTCCTATAAAAAAAAAAAAAGGAAACAAAAAAGGAAAATAAAAAGGCTGCACCTCTCACTTCTCAAAAGAAAATCCTTCAAATTCCAAAAAACAAAAGGTCCTTCCTACCGTCTCACTTGTTAGGATTCATCTGTCATTATTTTTTAGTGTTTTTCCACATTCACAAAGTTGTGTTTCTTCTACTTTGTTAAATAAAAGCTGAAAGTACACATAGGCAGAAGTTGGAGCTTGCATAAAACCCAAGAGAGTCCTAATGAATTTACAAGTCATTGGAGCTGTAATGATGTTTGAGGATCTGTGGACTGGAGGTTGGAACAACAGCCAGAGTACTGACCAGTCCAGCTCACGTAGCTTCGTCTTCTGGCTCTTACCTCTGTCACACGTTATGAAGAAACCATCGAGTTTCACAACAGCTTTGTGTTGTGTTCTGCTTTGGCAGTCAAATGTTTTGTTTGTTTTGGGGGGGTGGGAGGGCCGAGTTGTACAGCAGTGGAAAACCTGGCCTAAGACCATCTGATCTTTGGACACTGCTCTCGTTAAGTATAAATCCTACTTTTGAACTTCCTCCAGTTGCGTAAGAGCTGAAGCCTCCCAAACAAACAAAACACAACAACAACAGAAAAAAAAGAACTCAGAAAGATCCATACTGAAGACTTAAAATGAGTTTGTCTTAGAAAGTAAACCCTGAAACAGTAAGCTCAAGGAACAACCCAAAGGTAAATGAGTGCTGTCATGGTCTGCAAAAGAATGATAAGATTTTTTTTGCTATATACATTTGATGAATGACATCTACTGTTGATATAGATGTGTCTATTGAACTACATGGTAATACAGCAAACCACACCACATCCCATTTTCTGTATCATGGATGAATTTATTAATACAAGCATCAAAACCATTCCTCAGCTTTCTCTAAGCTTTCAGATATCAACACTACAAACTTTGAACTAAAAATTTCAGACACTAATTAGGTATTGATTCTTCATACACACACACACACACACACACACACACACACACACACACAAAATTGTCCTGACTGGAGATCCATGAAATTGCTAAAATCATATGTAGCCTGAGGACTGACTGGTGACAAGTAGTATTGAATGAGACCTGGATCTGCACTGAATGAGGAGAAAATGAAGAAATCTTATCTGCCAGTTCATTTGCGAAGTGGCAAAAGTGGCAGGGGCCTTCTTAAAAAGATATGTTTGCACAAATGACTAATGTGTAAAAGCAAATTCAATATAGTTTCTTAAACTTTGGGTGTTTGACTTTACAGCTTATTATAATTTTGCACAAAATAATGTAACTCAGTGAAATTGTGCATTCCTTCCTTTAACTTCTATGGCTTTTAAGCATGACATTGCATTGACTTCTTGCGTTTACTTCATGTCCTGAAGGACAGAAGGTCCAAATTTCACTAAGAGCCAGAGCAACCAGTGATGATGAACCTATCTCCTTACAATGCATGCCCACAAACAGCATATAAAAAGTCCAACCTGTTACAGATCAAGACTGACAAAAAAATAACCTTCGGATGAACAAGAAACAAAGAGGATAGAAGTTTAAAGCACATTGGTCCACTCTAAAAGCACAAAAGCCTGCTGAACATCAGTAAGACTCAGATGAAGGAAAAAGTTTATGAAACAGTTTGGATGGGTGATTTCTACAATCAGACATCACTACAATAAGGACACACTACCTTCCCTCTGCTAACATGACTGAGCAATCTTTCATGAACAAGCACTAAATGCGTTCATGGCTACTTGCACCTGACAGAAATCCAGAGGCACTGAAAAGAATAGCATTTCCTTACTTTGGTTTTAGATTGGGTTTTGTGGTTGTTTTTTGATTGTTTGTTTTGTTGGGTTGTTTTTAATAATGAAAACACCAGGGCTTTCACTATGTCAGATAATAAAGGTATGATGACAGCAGACCTTCTCCTGTCTTCCTCCTGGCGGCATTGGAAAGGTCTTTTGTCTATCCTTAGCTCCCAAATATTATACAAACAAAAAAGACGTAAGCTACCAGCTTTTCTAGCCTGCATACACCGGATCTTCTAAAGGCGAGTTATTTAAGAAAGGGTTTAACTTACACTGCCAAAGCTACACTCTTACTACTGCCTTTACGCCAGGTGCGTGCCCCTGCGCCGAGCAGGGCAAGCCGCGCCGCACACCTGGCCCGGGCTCGGTGCCACGGCGGCTGCCGGCACAGCCCGCACCCCGCATCCCTCCCGACCCCCGGGAGCCGCTCCGGGCATGGTCCCGGCGGGACCTGCCGCCGCCCCGGGGCCCGCACAGCGCCCTCCCCGCGGGTCCCGCCGATGGCCGAGCGCCCCCGCCCAGTCCGGTCCGGTCCGGTCCGGTCCCGCGCCGCGCCCCGCGCCCCGCGCCCACCGCCCCTCCCGCCGCCGGCCCCGCCCCGCCCCGCCCCGCCAGGCGCTTGCGCGGAGCGGCGCGGCGGGGCAGGAATGCGCGTTCCGGTTAAATAGTGGGGGCGCAGGGGTGGCCGCCACGGGCGGTCGGCGGCGGCTTCGGGCACGCCGGGGCAGCCTCCATGGCGCGGCGCGGCTCCCGGGGCGGCGGCGGCAGCGGCAGCACCGGCAGGAGGGGCGGCGGCGGCGCCGCGACTCTGTTGTGACAGCAGCTTCGCAGCTAGGACTGGCCTTCCTCCTGGCCCGCTCCCGAGCGGGGGCCTGCGCCCGTGTCCCGGGGCGCGGCGGCGGCGCACGCAGAGAGGAGCCGTGGCGGCGGCAGCGGCGGCGGCCGGGGGCAGCCGGCGTATCACCGCCTCTATGATGAAATTCAAGCCGAACCAGACGCGGACATACGACCGGGAGGGCTACAAGAAGCGGGCGGCGTGCCTGTGCTTCCGCAGCGAGCGGGAGGACGAGGTGAGCCCGCCGAGCCGCCGCGCACGTGGGCCGGGTTGCTGCGCCCGGCCTGGCCGAGGGGCCCGTTCCGCTAACACCGGCCCGCCCCGCCGGGCCGCGTCCCTTTGTCTGGCCGGGGGCGCCTCCCGGGAGACACCACCTGCGCACACAGTTACACCGATGCTCCCTCTGCCCCGAGACGGGGAACGGGGTGACACGGCGGGGCCGTGCGGGTTCCGCGGGAGGCGGCGGCCCGCGGTGGGAGCGGCGGCGGCGGTCGCCGATCGGACCGGTCCGTGCCGGGGCGGGGCGGGCTCGCCTCTCGCCCACCATCTTGGGGCGGCGGGGCGCGCGCCCACGTGCGCGGCCCCGGCGCCCTCGGCAGGGAGCGAGGGCAGGGAAGGAGCGGCGGCTCCCGCGGCGGACGGGACGGGACAGCGGCGCGAGCTCCGGGACTGGCCTTTGTGTGCCCGCAGCGCGCGGAAATCCCGCGAGTGTGTAATGGCGCGTGCAGGGCAGCGCTGGCGTGTCACCCTGAGCGCGAACGCTCTGCCTCGCATGGGTGGGATGAAATAAGAAACTGTGTCTGGGAAAACCGGGTTTTCCCACGAGGAGAATAAAACTGGACTTGGAAGTATTTTGTGAAGGAGCTCGGGAGCCCGAGCGATGGTGTTGCAGTTTGGCCTGTAGGAGGTAGTGCTCGGCCGGGGTTTTCTGTTGCAGCAGAATCGGAAGGTGGCAACAAAGTTGTCTCGTGTTCGAGCCAAGGTCAATGGCACTGCCCGTTATCTGGGAACTCGGGTGATGGCTTCATTGCACAATGCCTTTATACAAGGGCTCAGGGTGGAAGCACACCATTTTCTGATTTCTGTTTTCATTTTCTTGTTTAGCAGCTGTCAAATAACTACAAAGATTAGGGTTTGGGGGTTTTCCTCCCCCTTTTCTATATCCTGAAGGATGCTGGTATCCTTCCCAAGCTGCCAATACAACAAATGTCTTGCTTAAACATCTACTAATATAACTCAACAGTGAGAGGCCTGATCTCAAAATGCAGACCCTTGGGTTTAGGTAAAAAACCTATGTGGTGTTCTAGTATATGCCATTCCGTTTGTGGTATAAATACAGCCTTGGGACCATGCTGATCAACTTTTCCTAATATTATAAGAGAGAAAGGCCCCTAGCAGGAATCTTGCAAGGTTTTGCTATTGGTCTAGCTTTTCTTTGGTCTCTGACACTCGGGTGTGCTTCCCCATTTGTGTGACTTTAGTATTTATTTTTGGATGTTGCTCCAGCTCAGATATATTTGTAGTTCAAACTTCTCAGCCACTGTTACAGATTTCTTGCATCAATTGAAGTTCAAAATTCATTGCTGGGGACATCTTTGTCAGTAATTTCCATTCGTTATTCATTTCCTGATGCGAGTTCTTGTTACTCTGTTTCAGTCTTGCATCTACAGGAGATCACTGGCTACTTCAAAATACTGTTTCTATATAATAGCATCGTCTGAGACAGAATGATAGTAGCAGCTTTGCTGGGCTGTGTGAGAGTGGGTGCTGACACTGCACTAAAGTCCTTTCTGGTATTGCAGAGGAATACCTGTATGGCTCGTGTGAGGCCGGGCTTTGGCACCATGCAGTTAGACACACTCGAGAGTGAACTAAATGGGATAATGCGAAGTCAGATTTAGGATGTAGATTAAGTGTGTGGGAACAGTTCAAATTGCGTTCTGACAAGTTATTTCAAAAAAAGCAGCAACAACAGCTTGAACCTGCTTAGTAGCAGTTTTCCAAGTGCCAGATTCACCTGTATCAGTACAGACTCTATGCCGTATGAGTTTCATGCCTGACTGCTGTTTGTGATTGACTTAAATCACCAGCCCCATTCTCCAGATTGGTTGGATGAGACTTCGTTCTATGTTTTTGAGCACTGTTTTGGTAAGTTTCTGTGTAGGTCTACTTCAAACTCCATGTAAATATCTTCAGTTTGCTTCCAAGTCTCTGCAGATTGTACCATTGATTTGTAGCTGACCTGCATCTCCAGGGTCTTAAAGTGCAGGGTGACTTTTGCTGTGAAGGAACACAAATGCACCTGAGTGCCTGGGAGAAGACAGGAACAGGAGACTCCTGCAGAAGCTATTAGGGTCTGGGAGGTGGGAACTGCAGGGCAGAATAATTTTCATTGTTATTTTGACTTAAATGATTACCCCATAAGCAAATAGTTGCTTGGCTTTAGAAGACAGAAAATAGAACATACAAGTGAAAGCAATTTTTAGCAATACATTTCTATTTAGGAATCTTAAAAGCAAGAAATCCAAATCCCAACTTTTGCTATTTTTTTTTTACTGGAGTTACTATTTGCAAGTCAGTAGCTCTCTGTCTACTTTTCAGCTGATTAGTTTCTGTGTGGACAAGTACTATGAGTATTGATACAAAGCTTAGAATTAACCTTTCTGCTTCCACTGTGACTGTCTGAAAGGCCAGTTTACATCCAGTTGTGCCTGTGCTTTAGCATCTTTTCCTCCTTTCTTGCACTTAGCTTTCTGATGTATCTGTAGACAGCAGTCGTTCCTTTCTTAGCATTTTTTATGAACTGAAGTCTTAAAGCCTCTTCTCTTAAAACCAGTTTTGTCTTTGGATCATCCTGGTTGATCTTACATCTCCTTCAGTTTGACAAACATGTTTTGTAATATGGGGAACACTTGTGGTCGCTTCAGATGGGAACTCACTGTGTTGTATAAAAATACTCCTTTAGCAATTACAAAAACCATTGTAATAGAATTCATCTTTGTCATGATAGTAAAGATGTAATGTCTTCTTGGTGCTTACTGGTGATATCTAAGTAACTTGTTCCAACTTTCCAAACTCTAAACTTGTGCCAGAAATTCACAATATCTTGTTCTTAACTGAATGTGATTCTCCTTTTGCAACTTCAGCATGATGTCCCCTGTTCATAATCATGACTTACAGATACTGCCTCTCAATTTAGAGACAGACATTTTCAGCTACAGCTTTTTGTGCTCATCCACAAAATTTGGGCAAGTCATTAAAACATTTAATGTCTCTATTGTTCGTCTAGCAAAATCTGCTTGTTACAGCAGCTTGGTTCATTTTTTAAGCATATTGCGTTTCTGATGCTACCTTCGTAGCTTTGTTCATGCCAGTGTTACAGATGAGTTTTATAGACAGCGAAGTAACATGTCAGTTGAAAAAGACTGTGGTAGCAAAGGATGGGTTTGACCAAGCACATCCTTTACATTCCAGTATGTATCTATTTTATTATTATTACTATACATCTGTGCATTTATTTGTATTTGTTTTCTGTTTGCTTCTATATTTCTTAATTTGAAACATAGGTAGACTGTAGAATACTGCTGAGGCAAAATTCAGTCTGGTGATTCCTGCATACAATTCCTGCCTACAGCCACTGAACTCCTACTTTCCAGCTGCAGCACCCTGTCCTGTTAGACTTACAGTCTTTGCTTCCAGACTTAAAATTGCTGAGTCAGTTCTCTTGAGTGTTGCAGGCTGGAAACTGGGCTTGCCTGCAGTCCTGCAACCTGTCAAAAGCTTCTGCTTTGTCTTGAGAGCCGGTATTCCAGTGGAAAGCATGTACCTGAGGTGACTGATGGTTGTTCAGATACACCACTGTGAAAATCCACCCTTCCTGTTCCTTCATCTTCAGGTGCATCCACATACGATAGCTTAGTGCTATACAGTCCAGTTTAGTTCAGATTTTGTAGCCTTCATGCTGTGATACTGTATGATTTAAAAAGGAGAGTATCCTGGAGGAAGCCCAAATAGTCAAGTAATGTGGCCAGTAGCTTTGGGGTTTTTTGGGTGTTACAGGAGAAGATCTCTCAGACTACTGCCATTAAAGTGTTGCCTGTTTTGGTTTCAGTGCTGTCATTTGGGGTGAAGAGAGTAAAACAACTAGATATAAACTGAAGTGCTGGCTCCTTTTGTTCTTAGTGGAAATAAAACAGTAATTGCAGGCACTATCTGCCCTTTGAATGAAAAAAAAATCCTGGAAATAAAGCAGGAGAAATCTCATGAAAAAATGCAACAAGGTTATGTGGGTGTGAAATGTGTGGGGGCTTTGGCTTTTTGCTTTGAAAAAGCAAGAAGCTGCTAGGTGTGTGCTGGTATTCAGCACTGTGGAATGGATTGGTGGATTGGTATATGAGGAAATACAAGTTTGTCTTGAGCAGCTTGGAGGGGACTGCAGCTTTAGAATAAGCCTGCAGGAAAGCAGGTACCATGAGAACCGACTTCTTCCACAGGCTGGAACTGCTTATGCATTCAGTGTTCTGCAGACAGGGTTGTATAAAATGATGCTGCCTTAGGGTCTGGGCAGAGGATAGACAAAGAAAGTCTTACCTTTCAAAGCAGAGAACAAAGCAAGCCTTTAAAGCAACCAGAGCAAATAGTAATAAACATAATTTTTCTAGTAATTTGGATAACTGAAATAATTTTAAAAGCTCATCTAATTTTTTTCCATCAACTGCATCTTACTTATACAAATAAACGAGCAGTTATTTTTATCTTGAATATAAACCTTGGGTTCATACTAATTATTTTGGCATCTGTAACACTGCTTTATGTAATCAACTATGGTATCAAAAGCCCTGCTTTAGTGTTCAGCCAGCAGTTGCTAGTGGCAGACCTAAAATAGTTTCATATGCAAAAAAAAAGTCTTCAAGCTTTTCAATTTTTAATTTTGCCTTTGTTGTTCAGCCTTGTACATGAGATGAAAACAGATGAGACTGGTTTTCTTTTCCTATTGAGGCAGTAGGGAGGAAAAAATGTTGTTATACACTTAGGGGAAATGGAGATTTCCCCTCACCCTGAAGCAGGGCAAACACTTGCATGACAACTATTGCCTCTTAACCTTGAGTTACAAATTACAGGTTCCTGGTATTGTAGCTCCTTTTTGGTCTGATTTAGTAATTTTATTTATTGGCTTGTAGAATGTCAAGATATAAGAAACCCTTGCCTAATTTGCCTTGTTCTGGTGGTCACTGTTTCATCATTTTTAAAAGTAGTGTTTTTCAGTTTTGTACACCCATTGCTTCAAATGAGCAATGGTTTTATTAAAGGATAAAAGAAAATGTTATTTTTATTGGTACTGGTCTAAATTGTCTGAAAACCAGAAAGATCTGTTGTAATGTTACCTGATTCATAAAACCAGGGTCCAGAAGTATGACCTGGCTACCCTGGCAAAATGGGGTGTTCTAGGAATTATTGTAAATAAACTTGCAGAGTGATGAAAGACAATCCTTGCTTTGCTTGGAATTTTTCATTTGGTTTCATTATGCTTCTGTGTAAGCTCTTGGGTGTAAACACACAAATAACATATGCTTTGAATAATATGGGATATGACCATGGCATGATATTTAAAGATTTGCACAGTCCCCATAGTGATATGGGCTAACTAGCACTGTGATTGTCTGAAATAATATAGACATATTTTAAAATACCAGAGCATACACATTTCAATGTGCACTTCAAACACACTGTGGTTTTCACTTGTTCTGTCTCATGTCCCTGCCCTGCCAACATACAGGAGGAGTAACTGACAAAGGGTAATTGCTGCCTTATATTTTCCTCAGCATTTTCTTGATACTTGGACATCATCACCCAGGTTGGGTGAGCAATCTGGTCTCATGGAAGGCGTGCCTCCCTGTGTCAGAGGGGTTGGATCTACTGGATGATCTTGGAAGATCTTTAAATGTTCCTTTCAACCCTTTTGACCACTCAATGAATCTGTGCTCTGTGTGCTGTAGAAAGGGGTATAGCTTCTTGAAAAATCGAGACCTACAACAGCTTCCAAAATGGCTCTCTAAGATACATCTGCAGAGGCAGTGTCTGAGTGTTGTGTATCTGTGCAGGCTCATACGGGGTTCCACAGTGGTTACAGCTTGTGTTGATGTTAAGAAAAGTTGAATGTTAGGTTGCTGTGGTAAGGTTTATGTCAGTTAACCAACTAAGGATAAGACACTTGTGTTTATTACTTCCACACAAAAACAGCTTTCCGTAGGCATTGCATATGCACCTTGCTTTCATGTTGGAATCTTTTTTGACAAACTGCAACTGCTTGCCAGGAGTGGAAGCCTGCAAGTTTGGTGAAGCTGTGGGAATTCATCTGTCCACAATGGCAGAAAGCTTTGGTCTTCATTCATGCATCTTCAGATGAACTAGTAATATTTGTGTTTGGACACTGGTGAAAAATATCCTTTTAGCTTATTTGTACCATCCTAAGGTTACTTGGAGGATTTAAACTCGTGGCTAAGTTTCTGTTTGAATTGCCCCAGTCAACTTGTTGTTTCTCAAAACTGCCATGTTGCCAGTTTCTGTGTAATAGAGGACTGGCTGCCTTCTTCAGAAATATATTCAAATCTTAGCTAGAGATATGCATGCCTATATACATGCACATATATGCATATATGTATGTCTAGGCAGGGTTTGTAAAGATGTTTCCTTAAACATATTTTGTAGATGTGTGTGTTCACCGACCAAAGGTTGATGTGTATTTCTTTCCAGTCTTGTTTGTAGAACACTTGAAACGCTTATTTTAATTCAGTGGCTTTCTGACTTGGTGCTTAAGCACTTCAGTGACACCAGCCCTATAAACGTAAATACTTTAAAACAAATTTTTGTCTTCAAAGATGGATGGGTTTTTTTCCGAAGTATCTCAAAGACAGTAAAGGCTAAAAGATAACTTGTCAAGAAATAACCTTGTCATGTCTTTACCTGTAGCTGAACTGCTCTCCGAAGACTTGGAGCTCTTGTTTCTGACAAATGCTTGGATGCTGATCTCTTAGTCAAACAGATTATGTTGCTGAGTAACCAGTAAAGCCCAGCTCTCCTGCTCAGGATTAAGCCATGGTTTCAAATTAAAAGAGATGGACAGCAATATGAGTTTTAGCTCTACCCCTGCTACATTATGGTTTGAGTTTTTTTCCCTGGTCTGTATTAGCAAGCATGAGGGAAGGGAAGAAGGTCATTCTACAAAGTGGATTGGGGAACTGGCCCAATGTGAGATGTAAAACTTCTTTTTATAGGCACTTGAGGGAATTTTCTTGTTAGTCTCCAGGTTTTTTTTTCAGCCAGGAATCTCCTTTTGCCATATGTCTTGTGTGCAAGATCTGCACCCTTCATGACACCATGAGACCTGTCACATCTGATTCTCCAAAGCATGCTAAAGTGTAGGGAGAGATCTGGTGTTACCGGTGACTTGAGTGCTTGTTGATAAGAGGAAGTGTGTTCTGACTGGCATGCCATGGTAGTATAGTCCTGTCCATTCCTGATACAAACATTTCAGCCAAAGAACAAATGACAACCCTAAATAACCAGAGAAAGGTACTCAAATTCTGATCACTATAACAAGTTAGCCAAATATGTGAATTTAATGTGAATTAAAATTTTTAAATAATAAAATTTTAATTTCAAGGTAAAATCAAAATTTCTTCTGAAAGAGGCTGATGTTTCTATCCTCATTGCCATATGGCATTAAAGTCAGAGATCTCAAAGGAAAAATAACTTCCAGATTTAATTTTGAAGTATTATAAAATTATATCTGTATTTTGTTATCATTCATCTTGAGAATGGGAGTAAAGTTGCACTGATTGATGTCCAAACATTGTGCTGCTGCTTTGAAAAGTGATGTTGAAGTAAAGTTGGGAGGATATTTCAGACTTTATTATATTGTGTGGACAGAACCCAGTTTTCTGGGATGTGTTCAAGATGTTGCGCTCAAGTTAATGAGTGTTACAGGATTAATGTACTGTTAGTTAGCCATTCCTCTGCTGTTTTGCCAGTTCCTATTCATTGAAGCTAAATCATCTTTTTAGCCTCTGTCATAGCTTGGACTTGTTTTTCAGTCTGTCATCTTTGAAGTACTTTGCTAGAGGCCCTTGGGCTGGCTGAGGCTGGGCTGAAATGGGGCAGTTGCAGTGGTGCCTTTCTGCCCCAGTTTTTGGGCGCTGACCCTTGAATGGCCGTGAGCTGAGATCGGTGTTGGGTGCACAGGCTGGAAACGAAGCTTTAATGGACAATGTAGTTTTCAGCCACATCAGCTTCCTGAGCTCGTTGTGCCATTGTAGGGGAGAAAGTAAAGACATTGCAGTCTTAACTGGCTTTTAAAATGCTGTCTGATCCTAAGGGGTTTTTTTTTACAACTTGGAATAATATGTTTTCAACTGTAAGTTTGATTTTTCTTTTATTTCAAGTTATGGATGACTTTGTTTTTCTGAAGTCAAAAGAATCCAGCTGTGGGGGTTTGTTCTGTAACTTTAACCTTGGTTTTTTTGTGTAAGTTGGTTTTTAAGGCAATTATTTTTATAAGCTGTAGAGTCCTAACGTTAAGGAATATAGAAAGCAATGATATCTTATATAAACTTAACCAATTTCCTACCACTCTAGTCTTAATAGGAAAAAAGATATAAAGAAGGATAGCTTGTGCTGGTAATTTGTATTACTCTTAGCTGTTGCCATGTTGGTCTTCTGGAATATATGGCTGCTAACTGTTTCACAAGCATTTTTAACTTGAGAATACTAAACAGGCCAAAACTTTGGCATCTTTAGAAATTTTCATTTGTTTGTCTGCAGGCTTAGCATTTATAGTGACCAAGTTCCATGATGCCACCTGCACTGTAATTACCTTTGGGTTTTTGGTTAACCATAGCATGGTTATGTGTATCGATAGGCACTTATTGCAAGTGGGCGAGCTAGCAGTTAGTCTTCCTCACTGCACTCAAAGGTCACTGCTATTCCTGGACTTGAAAGCAAGGTGAAACTTGGCTGGTAACACTTAGTGGAAGAATTTTCCTTTGTTTCCTCTTAGCTGAATTTTGCAGTTTTACTTCCTCACTTGGCAGCATTATGAAAAATGCTGTCTTTACCTTAGTCTTTGGAGTTCAATAAACTTACCAGATATGATGCCAATACTCTAAATTCTTTGAGCAAGAGTTAGCAACAGTAAATATGAGCAACAGAGACATGGGAAAGGCAGTGATCACTAGCAAGTAACACCCCTTGAGAAACCTTAGTCCTTTTTCTGCATTTGGTGATATGAGACACGAATTTCACTGCATAGGAAGTACTTTTGCTTTTTTCTTCTGAGCCTAAGGAGGTCATGATGTAAAATTTGGTTTGCATAAGCCAGAAAAAATGCAGGTGCATGAGATTCTGCAGGGTTGGGTTTTTTTAGTAGACTACTGTAATCTGCGTGACCGTGAACCGCCTCAGAAAAGACCATATGTCCAGGCAACCTAAGTCTGTATTCTTGTAGTTTGATTATCTTCTAGAAAGTGAAAATGAATTGTTGGATTTTTGCTGCTGATTCTTGGCACCTCTCTTGGCATGTGAGTGCACTGTCATGAACCACAGCCTTTTGGTGTCTTCACAGTTAAGTGACATTTACAGCCTAGTACTTTAGGCACTGAAGGATGTATCTTCTGGCTGCTTACACATGGAAACACCTACCTACATTCACTACATGGAAGGAAAAACAACACACCAAAACCAAGACTGCAGTGTGACTGAAAGAATCTGTGTGGAGTGCTTTTCAGCCTTCCTGCACCATCTTGTGACTGCTAGCTGTCAGCATTTGCAGAATCTGATTACCACAAAGTGTGTTTCTGATAGCGTATCCCAGGATGGATGCCTCATGTCCTTGCTGGCTTCATGTGATAATGTTCAGGGTTGAAAAAAATTGTGCATCTGAAGGTCTCAGGGATGTACCCTTAGAGTGGTCCCTTGGATTCAGGCTGTAAAAGCAGTAGGATCACAGAGAATAAAGCATAAATGGAAAGATGCTTGAGAAAATGCTTCAGTTCCAGGGTTTAGTGGAGATTTGAATAGTTAGTTGCTAAAATGAATTCCCAGGCTGTAATGCCTGGGAGTTTATTGTATATGTAGCTGCAAAGCCTATCTGCAGGAGCTGATGTATTTTCATGTTGATTACTTGTTAGGCCTATTAGTTTTTGCTTCTTAAAAGCTAATAAATGTACAAACCCAGCCTGATAGTCTATTGATCAGATCAGTGGTAGTCAACTACTGTATATAGATGCATACAGAATTCCTGGCTTTATGCCACACTGCTGGAATGAGAAAGCCAATTTATCCCATAATGGTAATTAAGAATTTTATGTTTAGCTTTAACTAAACAATGAATGCTGATTTAAAACTCTTCTACCAAGCTGGGAATGATTTAATGTGATATAACCATCCTTTTGTTCATTGTTGTTGCTAGCTCTTGCATGGCTGGAGTGAATGTTAGTTTCATCAGTAGAAAATAATATGTAATGCTTATATCTGAAATCTGATAAGTGAAGTCTTAAGTTGGTTTTTACAACTGTTCTTTAAGAACTCCTGACATGGTGGTTCTGTGTAGAGATACAGGTGCTTCATCTATGTATTCAAATTTTTTTTCTACAATTACATTTAGTAGAGCTGTGTATACTCTGGAAATCTTCTGTTAATGTCAAAAAGATCCTAGGAAAACAAAACCTTTGGCTGTGAAGATCGAGTTGGCATGCATTTCTGTCCAACCTCGTTGCCTTTGCTGACAATTTCTAGGTTTTATGTAGCTGAGTAAATTATGAGTTGACTAAAAAAAATGAACATTTAGATCAGATGCTAAGAATGCATCTGTACTAAGTGTGTATTGGGAGAAATTAGTGCAGTGGAGAATCCTTCAGAGTAAGACTAATCTTGACTGCACATAAGATAAAAATTACAAGGCAGTGTCTGTGAGATCAGGCTCTTCCAGGTGTGGACCTCAGAATGCACATGTATTGTTGCATTCACAAAGTATGCAGTCATCTTAATTACACTGCCTAGTTCCTGTAGGTGAACCTACAACCTGTTTCCATGAGTGCCAAAGGGACATAGTATAAGTAAGTGGTAATCATTTCCCTGTTGCTGTCATCAGGGAGTCATTTTCCTACTTAATCCAGTAGGGGATAAGTTTAAAGTCCATCAAGGTAGTTGGTGGGGACTGGGACTGTCACTTCAGTTTTCTGGCACCAGTGAAAACTTTAACCTTTAGACTGAGGTTCTTGTTGCTAGTCTTTTAATTGCTTTTTAAGATTTGAGCGCTGACCCTGCCCTTTTACTCCCCACAGTTGTTCTTTGACTTCAGAGTAGGGTTTATGTAAGTATTGCCTAGAATATGAAGCATTTTACTGCACAGATGACTGTCTTGCTAATCGGGACATGTCTCAAAGACCAGTTAAACTGTTTATTTCCGTGTGGGCCTGAATCAAGGTCTTACTTTCATCAACTTCTATTGCAAAATTACTCCAAATACTAGGCATTCTAGTTTGCTGAACAGGTTGATAAAATCTTAGCTCTGAATATTGTGAAGGACAGATCCCATAGACAGGGGGATTTAATTTGGTGTATATCAATGCTGGAACCAGGTTTGAGTCAAATTAAGTGAAATTAAAGTGTCTTGGTAAAAAATTGTTCTTAAATTTAGAAATCAAATTCAGTGTTTTGTGGTTTTTCCTCTTACATAAATGTTTAAAAGAAGCCAAATTGGACAAAGGCCAATGAAGTACTCTCCTTGTATTTTAGTTATGTAATATTGTAAGCATGTCATACTAACATAACACTTCAGTAACTAAAAAGAAGCTAGTTTCAGACTAAAAATTGGAACTATTTTGAGAAGTCCATTATTTTATCCAAAATATGCCATTCCAGAAGAAGTAGTTTATTTTCTATGTGATGAAAATATCTTAATTTTCATGCTTTACCTTCTATATGATCCGAAGACTTACTCAGTATCAGAAAATATTGTTACTAGATTTTTGTTGTATACATTCTTTTCTGTGTGCATTGTCTTCTGCGTATTTGTGTCTATGCATCCAATTAAAGTGTTGGTACAATGAGACTGCAATGACACTGTCTTGATTTACTTGTTTTAAAAAGACTGGATGTCAATTATTTCACTTTTTTTACAATTTCTGGCTGCCTGTTATGTTTCATTCCCAAAGTCTGTCATCCATTTGACTAGGTGCATAAGTGCATTGCTGAAAAAGTAGATAGTAGCAAGATTCCTGACTTGTGAGCTATATTTGACAGTCACTTGCAATTATTTATAGGTGCTGTTGGTGAGCAGTAGCCGATATCCAGATCAGTGGATTGTACCAGGTGGAGGAATGGAACCAGAAGAGGAGCCAGGGGGAGCAGCCGTGAGAGAGGTGTATGAAGAGGTAACAAAACCAAAACAAAGCAAAAACTCCAGCTGTTTTTTCCTGCTGCTATCTTCAGATGGGAACCAAGAAGGAAGAGGGAACTGTCTCTTTTATCCAGTATTTGACTGAGACCTCTGTGATTATGAAATTCAAAGAGCCGCAGTTCTCTGTTAGAATTGGAGTATAGTGTGGTGAGGTGAACTAATTAACTTAGCTTGCTTCCCAGCAGTCTTTCATTTCATAGCTAAATTTCTGTCTGCCTTTATAAAAACACTTACTGGAAGAGGAACTGTGACTTCATGCCAAATGACATATTATAATAGTGTAACATTTCTGTGTTTGTGCAGAAAATGTTTGACTCACAGCTTTTCTAGAATGGACTGAAGGTGAACTAAGGATCAATGTGTAGCTGCAAAGAAAGATAAATAAACAGACCCTTGAGGACAGATTAGACATTGATGTATCTGAGCAGATGAGAATTGATACATTTTATCTATAAAGATGGCACCATATTCTGCCTTTCTGTCTCTGCTCCTATACCCAGGCAAAACAGAGCTTTAAGTCTTGATGAATTCAGGCAGTTTCCCACTCCAGTACAATACTTAAATTTCAAATTCAAAATTCTGGGGTTTCATTTGCTATTTTTTTTTCCTAGGAAAGCTGTCAAAAATGTTAAATATTACTTTAAGCCAAATAAAACTGCAAGAAAATTCAGAGTATCATACTTTTAAATAGGAGGTATAAGATTTTGCAGAAAGTGGATGCATCCTGGCAAGTGAGTGAACGGCAGGATTTCTACCAGTCTTGAACAATTTTCTCATCCCTGTTTGACTATGGCTACTCCCAAAATATACTAATATTAGTATGAAGAATGATGATGATATTATTACTATTACTATTAGCTGTGGTATCTAGTGGTTTAGTTTGCTTACCCTTGAGACTGGTTCTGTTGTGTTGTTGTGGCTTAGGAACTTGGTGCAGATGTGACTTGCACCAAATGCTGCCTGCTGTTCAGTGTCAAAATGAGATCTGTGAACTGTGATTGTGACCCTCCTCCCTTTTTACATGGGGAACTGACTAGTTCACTATTCAGTGCTCTTAGCAGCCTTCATGAAGCAAAGTTAAAGCACAAATAAGCCTCACTGTATCAAAGTTGTTCTGGACTGTGTTCATTTTTGCTAGAGGAGCTGATTTTGATCTGCACAAGACACACTCATCCACAAGGTGGTCCATTTGAAAGAAACAAGGAGTTAAGTTTGTAGGAATGAGTCAGGAAAGATTTAGGCTGCTAAACAGGAGTAGCACCTCTGGGGAAAGTCCTGGTTATTCCCACTGCCACAACTTCATGGGTGGAATTAAAAAGCACAGTCTTGTGCTCAGGGTTCTTCTGAACACTGGTAGTTTTAACTGCTAATCTGACCTAAGACATAGCCCATGATGAGAGACAGTGAACTTTCATCTTCATGTCAAACTAGAGCTGACTGAACTGTAGTCATATGTTTGGCTTTTTTTCTTTGGTGGTTGAAGAATGGATGATCTTGAAGGGACTATGGTTTTTACGATGTTTATGGTGTACAACATGAAGTGCCAGCCATATTCAGCTTTGAGCTGTGCTTGCAATTGCATAAAGACTTCTCAAAGGCTAGAGACTTCAATAAGCAAAAATCGCTTGGTGACGTTTGTTCTACACCTTGATCAGCCTTAAAAGCTCATGCCTTAAATTAAGATATTCTTTAACTGTGGGCTAAATCTTTTGTACTTCCAAAAGATTGCAAAGCACCATATTTAAAGAAAAACACATTTATTGAGGGGTTTGAGCCATGGGAATTCGTACTGACCTTTCTAGAGATTGATGTCCTTTCTATTTTTATACTAAGGTCAATGTCACCTAGCAAGCTGGTTACAGTACACTGAACTGTTAGGAGTTTTGTGAATTAATAAACTTCAAAGAAAACACAGTGGCACCGTTTTGAAATGCACAAACTAAGCATTGGCTTCTATTAGTTTATTTCAATGGATAAATTCATAGTGGGATTTATAATGCCATTTCTTAATGGTAGGAGTGTTGATATCCCTCACTTTGACACCAGCAGTAGTGCATTTAAAATCTTTGATTTAAAACCCAAGCAAAGATCTGTGTAATCAAATCTACATGGACACCAGTTGTTTTATAGTCTTCATGTGCACATGACTTCAGATTTTTTTTATCCTTAAGTTCGTATTAGTGACATGGGTTTTTACCTCTACTGAATATTTAGTATGTTTCATTTAAGTTTGTCTGACATTTCATAGGTTACAGGAACTTGACAGGCTATCTAATTGTTTAGATACAATAAACATTTACAAACATCAAAGTGTAGAGTACCAAAATCAAGATACTTATATAAAGCAATCCCAGAAAGGTATCAAACCTTGTCTAAATGAGGAGCTACTCTGTTAATGCATTTGGAGCTTAATCTTTAATTGCATAGTGCGAAAGCTGAAAGTTGATTGCGCGTTCACTGTTCAAAGAGAAATGACACGAAAGAGTGGCACGCTGGTGGCCTTGTAAATGGAGGAGCACCCTCTCACTCCCTTTCCTTGTTCCATCTCACAAAAAACAGACTCTTGCTTTGTTTGAACTTAGTAGTATTTGGAAATGCCCACTAGCAAATATGCAGTTTCCAGACCTGTGTGAATAGAGCTTTTGAGAAGAGACTGATCCTGAAGGTTAATCTGCTGTAATAGTGAAAATGACAGTAATATTATCTAAGACCTCTCACAGGAAATGGAGGAATCAGCTCCAGTGAGCATCTAATATTTAAAAAATTATTAAATGCTACAGACTAGGCTTAGGGAGACACTTCAGGAAATAAATCAGTAAAGCATCCTTTCAGCTGAAAGATTATGGCAGATACAGCAAAACACATTGTTTTATAAGAATATGCAAAAAAGGGGGCAGGAATATTCTTCTACTGTGCCTTCAGAAGTGTAGCCATTAAAGTACTAACTCAGAGTTAAAAATAACTCAGACTTTCAGATTTTAAGCAACTTTCTGCCCTGGTAGACTGTTAGCTTAAAAATTAAACTGCAGCATGACTCTTGCTCCATCTACAGGAAACAGGCAAGTCTGACGCACATCAGACTGTGGTACTTCTGGAGCTGCCAACAGGAATGACCTCGAGGCCAGAAAGATTATGGGATAGAGGATAGTTTTCTCTCTTGTGGTTGGATTTACACTAATGCTAAAATTTATGCATAAAATTCAGATTTGAGGTCTTATGTCCCTAGTACTCTGAGTTCCTTAGAGAAACATTTGGGGGAATTCAACAGCTTGTCTGTCAAAAGAAATGCTCAGGGGTTTTCAGACCTTCTCCCAAAGTTTAGACTGCCTTACACACTTCTAGCAGCTTATAGGAGTCTGCTTACTTGAAAAGCCATATTTTAACAGCCATGAGTACATAAAGGCCAAAGGAAGAAGTATGTTTTTATGAGAGGCAAAATGGTTCGAAGCCTAGAATTTAACCAGTGCACTGGATTAGAAGCTTACCAGTGGGAAAGGGGGAACTTCATTTGACTTTCTGGGGATAAAGCTGGCATGTTTCTTGGTCCTCTGGCACTTAGTTTTGAAACATTTTGAAGGAACTACATTACAATAAGAACTTGTAGGAAATGTTTTTCTTAACAAAAGCATTTAAAAGTTCAATGTCAGATTTAAGTACTTTTAAAACTATGAAGATTGTTCAGTTGAATATATTTCTTTCAGAGAAAAACTGGGACTTTTAACTACTACCCTTTTATACTTTAGGGTTAGAGGTTTTCTAAAGACACTGCTGTTTGCAGGAATGATGCTACGTTTTGGAAGCATGTATCCGCGACTATAGCGTAACCAGACATCAGTGACAGTAATCACATTTATGTAGCAACATCTGGTCACACCAGAGCGTCATTACAAGCTTTTGGGGAGTTTTTACGCTTAATGTAATGGAGTGCTTGTAATCATTTCATTCAGAATTACTTAGCTAAGAGTATTTGTTTAAACAACTGATTTTCCTTGGAGAGAGAAAGGAGAAACTGTTAAGTAAATTCCACTTAGAGTAACATTGATAAATTCATATTGTGACTATGAGGTGCTAAGTTGAAAAAACTTCTCTATGAAAGCTGTTCAGCATTGATAACCCTTGCTGGTTATGGTGTTTTTGCAGCATGTTAAATATAGTTAGTTGTCACTCCCACTTAGCAGCTCAGAGAAGCCCTCCTCCATCTACTGATGACAAGTTTTTGTCCTTCAACTGCCCTGTGGCATAGACCTGCCTTCAAAAGTCTTTACAATGTAAAAAAGACCTTCACCAGGACTTCTAAAAGAGTTAAACAACCTTTAAAATTTGAGGGGAAGTTGGGGTCAGTAGATGGTGCAGCTATTTGGGTTTGGCGAGAGGAGTCTTTTTTTTTCTCCCTCTGGTGGAGCATAGTCCCTTTTCATGCAGTTTCCTAGTAAAAGGTTTGAGAAACTTGCAGAGTCTGTACTGGCCTCACTGTGAGGCTCTTAAGCCATATATTTAAGGATATTAAACAATCTTGTTCCCTGCTGCAACTTGAGGGACTAAATGAAGTTACAAAATGGTACTGAAAAAGCTGCACAGTTGGACAGTTGAAGTATTAAAAGAAGACTAATCCACAGATTCATGTTTACTTTTAATGGAATAGGATGATGGGAAATCGCTTTTTCTAGTTGTTCATTTTGCAACAATGTAGAAATCTTAAGGGTGTAGTAATTCCTAGATAGCGCAGAATGAGAAGAAAAGCAAAAATTGGGGACAGAAGCATATGTTTGTAGCCCTTTAGGTTCTGCTTCTTTTTTTAAAAAAGATACTGTAATGTTGAGGAAATTAGGACTGATCAGTATAAATTAAACATTTCTTCAGCATCTTCCTTTAGGCTCATGATTGCTTTTTCATTACTCAGCATAAAGCACAAGCAGTCTTTAGTGCCCATTGTTGCATAGCTTACTCTTTCAGACCAAACTAAGGGACTGCCACTTTCCCAGTTAATGTGCTACCTAATCACTTACCCAGCAGGTCCGGTCGTGTATTTCAGCTTCATCATCTCTAAAAGGTATTTTGGTCATCACAGCAGACAAATGGAATATTATATGTAGTTTTGCATTTACTTCTGGTCTTGCTCTTGCTTTGGATAAGCAAAATGCTTGACTTGCACCGGCTGAGATCAGACTTCCTTCATCAAAAAGGCTTAATAAAAAACAGCAACAATCTGCTTTCTTTAAAAAGAGAGTCACAGAAAACATTCACTTGTAAGACTTTGATTAGACTTACTGCTAAAGCAGTTATTTGTCAGAGTTACTCCTTAAAATGTAATTAAGATCCATATGGTCCTTTATATAAAGACATAAGACATCAATAACTGTCTTTGGCTAAAGCTGGAAGCAAAGACTGAGGATTAGAAAATGCCATCTTAGTGCTAGGAAGCCCTGTTTTAAATACTGGTTATACAACAAGACTAAAAAATCTAAATATGGCTTTGTCTGCCGGTAGGCAACAAACACCTTGATGTCTCAGGCATATGGACTGTGTTTTGTTTAGAATTAATGGATGATCATATGTTTGTAGGAAAAGGCATTATGTATTACTTTTGGAAAAGCAAACAACAACCACCATCCATAACTGAATTGAAACATCACTAAGGGATTGTTTTAAAACATTGGATTAAAACTCTGAATTTAAAGCCTTTTGTAATATTACTAATTAGAAAAAGAATTAAAAAATGTAGAGAACTGGGGATATAGATTTGGTTTTTGTATTACATGCCAAAAGCTACATTTTTATATGAAAACCAGCACACAGGAAGTCATGCTGCAAGATCCATGTGATAAGCTACAGTTTAATGTGTTACTGTATTTTGAAGACTCGTACATAAGTTTCTGTGTAAAATAGCAATGGAGTTTCAAGGATTGCTTCTCTAGATTAATTATTATACAATGTGAAATTATCCTATCTACTTGGATTATTTCAGTACTGGATATCATTTATCTATTGAATAAAATACAGTACACAAAGAACATGGTAAGTAATAGAGCATTTTGGTCTGGATGGAAATCTTGAAAGATTTATGCTTTCTTTGATCCACTCATTAGGTCAACCTTTATACCCTACTACTTGTAAGTACTCTAAAACTAGAAACTCTAGAAGCAATCCCACACTATCTAATCAAAACTTAGGTTAAAATAGTCGTTTAAAAAGCCCTGATAAGGAGGAAGATGCTAATGTAGGAGAATGGTACTGATATTTTAGGTTTTTAAATTAATACCACATGTTAACACTTGTTCCTGTTTGTTTTGTAGGCTGGAGTAAAGGGAAAGCTAGGCAGACTACTTGGCATATTTGAGGTGAGCTATTTCTTTTAAGTGTTTAAAAAGAATGGGGCTTTGGTTGTGTTTTTTTGTGAAGATTAATAAACTTAAGTGCATTAAGTATTACCTACCTATAATTTTGCAATGCTTCTGGATGTGCTACATTAGACAGGTGACTGACTTTAGTTGTTAATGCAACATGTGAAAAATTGAATAGGAAGAATTCAAAGTACTTAAACCACTTTCACAGAACCAGAGTCACAGAATATTCTGAGTAATTTTTTTAGGTTACTTCTAACTTAAATCAAGGTCCTACTTCAGTTTCACAACATGGCCCCACAGTTGCTAGTACTATAGAAAAGGGCATACCTTGTAACCTGGGGATGGAACTGAGAGAAGATGGACATTAATGCTGCTGAGTCCTCCTATTCTGGAATAACAGGCAGAAAGGATACATGTTATAGAGACAGATAAATCTATTCCATTTAATAGTCATACTAACTAACTTAGATTTTTTTTATTTACCAGTAAAGCACAACAGTTTAAAAGTATATTGAGTTTGTAGTGAAACAGAGTTAAGTAGGAAAGGTTGTTGGCACAAGGATACCATCGTGTGTAAGGGGAGCTAGGTCGTAACATCTCTTGGTTCTTAATATAGTTGTAATCTTAGATGTTCCGAGATTTTTTAGGAGCTTGGCCCTTTTCCAAGGGGAAAGATGGTTTGATTAGTCAGGCAGCACCTCAAACACTGCCACCAGCTTGCTCTGGAGCTAGCAGGGAGTGATGCCTATGCCAGCCTTGTGTGGACTTGACTGCAGCACAGCAGCCTTGCCCTGAGAAGACCGTCTCTGTCAGTCTGTGTTAGACCTGCCGTGTGCAACACATGATTTCTAAAGAGGTGTGATCATGGCAAACCTGTTGAGTGAGCAGATGGGAATGATTTTTGCATTTGTCATGATTGCAAGTGTAGGCTATTTAATTTGTGTCACCTACTGAGTGAAAATTTATAGCCAGCATTGTGTAGCTGACCTGGATGACCAAGGACATACTTCGGCCACAACTTCACAATCTTCAAAATTGTTTGTGTCATCTTTGACTTGTTTGGGGTTTTTTTTGACCTAGTAGAACAGAATAGCTGTTTCAAATAAAACTTTTGTTTTCCCATCATTTTGGGTCTCATCAGTACAGATGTTTGTTTAGCCAAAATAAAAGCCAGGTTTGCTGGCAAGTATGCTTTACAGGTAAGTCATTTCTAATCTTACAGTTGTGGTAAATGTGTAAGTCATTTTGCTGAGAATTAAAACTTCTATTTCTAATATTCAAGCAGAACCAGGATCGGAAGCATAGGACATATGTGTATGTTCTTACTGTGACGGAAATACTGGAAGACTGGGAGGATTCAGTTAATATAGGTAAATTAATTCTCTGGCTTCATACTGCACTTAAAAATGTATTAAGCGAACTTTTTTCATTTTTCTGAAGTAATTTGTATAATTTGGGGGGAATACTAATTCTGTTCTAGAAACTGAAGTTATTGGATGCTATTCATACCTGGGGTTATTTCCAATACATTGCATTATTCTTATAATAACATTTTTTTCCCGTCATAATACTTAGAATACTCTAATATTAGTTCAGGATACAGCTTGTAATTTTTTTAAGGGCCAAATACCATATTGCCAAATTGTTTCTTCCTTAAAATTAGAATGTTTTGCTCTTTGATACTGTAGGGTGTTTTTGAAAGTGTCCTTGACCTTAAACAAACAGTTTATATATGTTCAAGCATAGTACCTGTAATGCCGTAAACCCAAATGAAAAACAGAATTCATTCCACTTTTAATAATACTATCCTTGACCTTGTCTGTAAGTATTTTCAGAAACTTTGACTTTTAAAGGACTTACTTTTTAACAAAAAAGATGGCCTTAGGATGATTGTAGTAAGATTTTCTTGAAACATAAACATATTTCTGGTATAAGGTATATTATTTTTAAAAACTTGGAGCTAACCTGTGTAACTCCATACATGGATACATATGGAGATTTTTGAGTATGGAACACTGCTTTTGAAATCAGACCAACCCATTCTCTGTAACTTTGTGTGCATGCATATTCAGTCTAAAGTCTGTTTTTCTGCTAGGCACAACAATATAGGAAGGCAGTATTGAGTCGTTTAAATACTATCTTTTTTTTTCCAAAGAATAGATGTGGCTTTTTGAGCATATGAATGGTCATATGAAGTTCTGCCCAGCATCTTCTTCAAGAGTGTTACCTGAATGGCTTTATTACGAATTGCATTTTAGTAAACTTGAGTGAATCTCTTGCATTTATCAGTTCTTTCCAGGTTTTTTCACTCCCTTTCACCTAACCACTTCAGCTTCTAAAGAACTGAGAGAAAGTGAATGAGTAAATAGGACCCAATGGTGCTGTTAAAATTTTGTAACTCTGTTCTTCCTCATTCAGGAAGAAAAAGAGAATGGTTTAAAGTAGAAGATGCAATCAAGGTCCTTCAGTGTCACAAGCCTGTTCATGCAGAGTACTTGGAAAAACTGAAACTGAGTTGTTCACCCACCAATGGAAACTCCGGGGTTCCCTCTCTTCCAGATAATAACTCCTTATATGTCACTTCTGCACAGACTTCTGGGTTGCCCTCTACTGTGAGATAAACATTTGAATTACCTTTTTACTCATGTCACAGCGGGAGACATCTGTGATCACATGTATGCATCTGTGTAACTGTCAGTTCTAAGTGAAATATGTGAATGTGTCATAATGTCAAATTCATTTGAACATGTTTTTCTTTTTTAACAATGTAAAATAGTATTTCAGCAAACCAAAGCCATATAGGGATTTTTTTAAGATGCCTTAATAGGCCATTTAAGAAAAAAAAACCTTGAGTATATAATTTTCCATATCTGCTAAAATAAAATATGCATCTCAGTGGTGTTCAGCTTATTTAAGACTTGTGAGTTTTAGTCAGTAGTTAAAGCTTGAGCAAATAGTCTTCTACTAAACTCTTACTTGGTATCCACAGATGAAGTGCTAGTGGGAATTGGGTAAATGGATGTGTTGAAGGCAGAGATGCATACAGGTGACTACAATAAAGCACTAAACCACATTCAGCCTGTCCAGAGCAAAGGATACCAACTCTAAGCACTGCTTGCCTGTTACCCAAAAGATTGCCTTGTCCTATGCAATCTTCATTAATGTATAACTACATGAAGAACAAAAACTTTGTCTTGCAGCTACCAAAACTGTCCACTATAATTCTGTGCCATCACTTGGTTAACTGATGACCTGTCAGAAGACCTGGGTGAAAAGCACTGTAGATCCCTATTCCACTCTTTTTCCCTTTTAACATTGATACATGTTTTGATCATGGTGTAATTACACTGCAGGTTCCAAAAACATCTAATCTTCAATTAGAAGCACCTCATGTTGTGTTCAGGCAGTCCATTACAATGTAAAAATGTTTGGAGGAAGGTAAGACTTAACCAGGGCCACTCTTGGGTTACAGAGTTGTCTATGGGCAAGCATGTGCTGAGGTGTCTTTGCCCTTCAAGGAGCTCATAGTGCTACCTCCAGGGCTTGGGACGGGTGTGTTGATACTTACTACACTAGTAGGGAAATAATACTACTTTGTCTTATTCAGAGGGTGGGTGTGCTGAAAACCCCAATTTTAAGTTAATTCTTAAATCCTTCAATTCTACTATTTTAACATCAATTAGTTTAGCTTCTTCAACCAAAAGCTGGCCTCGTGATAAAAATTTAGTTGGAATAAATGAGGTACAGCTGACAACTTCCCTGATCTTAATTATTTTCTCCTCTTCTTCAGCCAAAAAGATGAAAACTAAATCCACTGTTGGTCTTAATGTTTTTACCATAGGATTACTCTCTGTATGTGTGTGTGTGCGCATGGTTTCTTCTACAAGAACACAATCTCATTCACATGAACCTCCTCCTTCTGAATTTTTTCTAGGATCTAAACCCAACTGTACCTCCTTTATATCCAGCCAAAACAGAGGTTGAGGTAGACCACTACCTCACATGTGAAGTTAATTCTGGATAAAGCTCATTCTCTTATAGAACATTTGAATCTTTGTAAATAGTCCAACTAGTAAATAGTGAGTGTAAAATGGAAAATAAATGTAATTTAAACCTTTTGTTACTCAATACACAAATGGTTAACTTCTACTTTTTTAACACAAATTGTGTAAAATGCTGCTATGAATTTTTTTGTGCTGTTACACTTTTTTAGGAAAAAAAGTCATTGCCACAAGTTACTCCTAGAAAACTAATCTTGTGCCATATGTAAATGCAGTGAAACTAGGGAGGCAGATGATGTGATCTCTTAATGCTGCTCTCTTTGAAGAGGCATAAATACTACTGACAAAAGGCATGAGCCACTGGAGGCTTTTGAAACAGTGGGTAGGGCACTGTTTTCCATCTCTCTTAGCTCCTTGTCCAAGTCACTTCCAGAACTGTAAAGAACACACAAATGTTCAGGTGCACCTGAGGGTGGAAGTATTGCCAACAGCTTATCCATCTGCTCAGCCATGAGGTGGGGGCCAGGGAAGGAGTGTTGGCACTTCAGTAGTGCACACTTGGGTGCCTGCTTGACACTGAACCTGATCCAGACTGGGACACCATTTGTCAGCTCACTACTTGAAACTAAATGGTCCATCCAATGCACAGTTTTGCCAGGTGAAACAGGGGAAGGTAGAGCTGAGCAGGATGAATGTCTAATCTTTGGTAAAATCATACCCAGGGTGTTGAACGGTACTTCTAGCTCTAAAGCTGCCTTTAAAAGAATGAATCATTTAGTTCCTGGTTTTGATCACTTTAATGCTCACTTTTTTTGTTCAGTAGTTATTTTAACACTTTAAATGGAGCAAACTTGTACAGGTATTCTTGTAACAAGATTATATCGAGTCTGTGAAAGCTAAAACAAGAATCCAGAGTTTCAAGTTCTTATTCATAAAGAAAAATGCTGTCTCCATTTCACATTCTTGGAATGAAACCAATCCAAGCTTGTATGAGATTTAGTGGTAATGCATGATTTTGTAACTCTTGAATTATGTATTTGATAATAATGTAAAATGTACAGTATTGTTGTTGCTAACAAACGCAGAGTTGATTGCCTATAAATATTTTGGTTATTTTTTGGTCACACACATTTAAGCTGTTCAGTAATGCCAGACAGGTGTTTGGGGTTTTTTTTAACAGCATTTGTTGTATAAATCTCTTCAGTCTCTATGCAACCTTCAGAATTAAGCTTTACTGCTTAGTTTGACTTCTGCTCCCTTTCAAAGATAAATGTTTTGTGGATTGCAAATGTATACTGAAAACACTTCAGTTATGCTACAGGGGAACAACTGTAGTAAAGGGTCGGCAGTACAGCTTCAGTACTAATGAAATCTGACACTAAACTCCAACAGAAAGGATCTGTGTAAAAATGGAAATAGGAAGGCTACACTTTTTTCTACTTCCTATCAATTTAAATGTAGAAGCATTTTGTTTTTACATGAATGTCTATTTAGATGGGTGAAACCTATTTCATACAAAGCAGATTTGGGATTTTTCTTATGCCATAAATTCTGTACAATGTGTCCAGATTTGGTTCTGCAGAGGAGAACTGGAAGAGACAGGTTGTCATCTGCAATTGTCAATGAGTAGTTTGTACCACTGGTTTTCCTGACTTAGGTTTTGAGATTCTCAGGAGTTAAGATTGTGGTGGTATCAAAGAAAAAAAGCCTTAAAGTTTAAAATCACATGGAGCCAGAATTAAGTGAAATGGATGTGCTTTTAAACATTGCCAGAAATACCGAGGTACTGCACAAAGGCTGTTCAAGTGAAAACTCTTTACTTTGGTGCTTATTGCACCCCTGACTTAGCCTAGGATTGTTCTGTTAACAATGTGCTGTGGAAAAAAGCCTAAGGGGCACTTGGTGACACTTGGTTTCATTACCAACATGGTTTGTGAAGTGAAAACTGAAGGGAAGGGGGGTTGGGGGGCGGGGGGAAATTAAGCTGTAAACATTTTGACCTGCTTGCATGGATTTTCTCTAATGATTGATGTAAGAATTTTGACTTTTTATATTTGAGGAATACCAGAATAAAATCTAAATTAGTCCTGTGGATGCTGTAGTTATTCCATTGCAAATACTGCAACAGAATTGTTTGTGCAACAGTCTTCAATCCCATCTGAACTTTCTCCTTGTCCTAGCTTTACCTAGCCAGGTAGAAGAGCCCTCTGATGGGCTTACCCAGCACCGCTGCACCAGCTCACTGTACAGCTTTCCCATGTAGCTGCTGCCCATAACAGAGAGATTCCTAACTCTAATTCCTTGTGCTATCTTCATACATACTAGGTGCAGCATAGATGTGTATTAAATATCTGTACAATGACAATGAGAGCAGCTGCATCAAACCAAAAGTCTATCCATCGCAGTGCCTCCTTCCCAGCAGTGTGGAGACAAATTAGTAACAGGATAGTATTTGCCTCAAGTATGCCCCCACTGTCTACTACCATTTGCTGCTCAGGATCTTCCTAAGCCAGGCATCATTTTCTCATGTTATTCCAAGGAATAAATTTCCTTCAACTTGACATGGCACTCCCTCTTCCCTTAGCACACATGTCTAGTACCCACCTTAGATTGGAAATGGCTGCCCAAGCTCAACCTGCTGCTGCAGACCTACCTCCTCTTACCTTGTTTTAAATTTACTCTTACTTTCAACATTTTTCTGGCCTCAGCACTGCTATGGCATTAAGTGAGGCACTGGCTGCTTAGCTCAAGTGATGAAACCAGCACCACATCCACATTAGGAAAATGCTCCACACAAGGAATGGTATCATCTTTTAACCTGCAAACAATAATCACAGGCATATCCCTTCTTGTGACAATCTGATTGCAATGGGCTATGCACCACCCCAAAAAATGGTCCCAGTTTTCTGCCCCTGAATAAGCAGCAAATGATGTTCAAAGAGCTGATTTAGGAAGGTTAGGGACCATGGAAAGACCCTGGTCTGTGATCATGTGCTGCTTGCCTGGTGGCACATACTGTGCTTTCACAGCAGCTCTTAGTGGTAGCACTCGTTTCCAACAGCTTTCCCTCACTCTCTTACCACCAATTCTGATGGAGGAACAGTATGAAGAAGCACATACAGCAATGCATGACACTAGCCAAAGACCATCAACTTGTGTGCTTCCCCTCCTGCTGGCTTCCTGGGGCCTCATGCCCATTACATCCAGACAGACTCTGTAACAAGACTCTAGTCCTAAGAGACTTTCCGCTATCATTCAACTGCTTAATTCTCCTGAATACTTCCTTTGTTCCTGCTTTTTGGGTAGGACACCAGCATAACCTGTCTTTGAATAATGCAGGCAAACTTGTACAGCAAGGGAAGGAAAGAAAAACACCATTAGAATCACCTTATTGTGACTTCTGAGATTAGTCTGCCTTCGATAATTGTGCATGGGCTTTGGGACCACAGACACCCTTCCATAAATTTACCAGTACCCAGCATAAACCTTCAGTGTTATCTGCAATAACGAGTAGCTGGTGGGAAAGCTACAGCAGCTGTACTTCTGAAGGCACAGCAGGTATTTGGGCTGAAACAAGCACACCTGCTGTAGCAAGCAACAACTGAACACCACACATGAAATCTTTCAGATTTATAACTGACCTTGGAAGCCTTGGTAGGTAACTTTGGTAGGAAGGGGCAGATCAGACCTGATCCAAAAAGACTTTTGCTGCAGTTCCGAAGACAAGAACCTAGCTTCCATCAGAGTGTCTGGAACAACCTTGCAACAAGTACTCGAGTCAGAGATGAGTTTCTTACATGGAATAATTTGTAATTACCTCCTTAAAAAAATAAATAGAAATTCTTCTGCTGCATGCCACACTTGCATAAATCTCTTTACCTGGGAAGGTTCATGCAGTGTGATAGACAGAAATCACAGGTACTGCCCCTTCCAAGACTCAGGAATCCTTCTCCAGGCAGAGAGCACTCAGTCTCTCAGTGATGGGCTGATCAACAGTGACAACTCCTTAGCAACTAAGTGCTAATTGATGTGTCATCTTATGGTACAATTCCCTTTCCTAACACAGGTCAGCCAGTGGGTAGTGTTCAGCTGACTGCTTCCACTAGAGCAGTCTTTACCCATAGTTTTCTGCCCTGCAGACAAATGCTCTACTTGCTCTTAGCTAAGTGTTATGGGGAGTCTATGAAAGGAAACACCACAGATAAGGCAGTCATGCTGCTTGATGCCACTTTTCTAATGTACTTCAATGCAACATAAGGATTAGATACTTGCTTTAAAATCTTCCTGCACACTTCCACAGGCAAGGTTGCAATAAACTGTACAAATAAGTAGGCATGTAATTACTAACCTCGTGCCATCCTTATAAATGTAACATAGTTTAGCAAAGCTCAATACATTTATCAATTGCACCGGAAATTGTCCAAACTGCACATAAATACAAAAGTCTTGTAATAAACCAAACAGATTTAAACAGAGGCAGGTACAAAAAACCCAAAAGAAACACAAACCAACAAAAGAACCCCCACCATCCTCTGAGCTGTATGCCAGAGCAGTCTCCTATGATGGCTTTTAAGGAAAGGTGCTGCTCTTCTCTCCCCTTACCATGGCAGGGACAAGCCACAGCAATTGAAAAGTTAGTTATGAGAGAAGTTATCAAGGTTAACTTCCTTATTTTACCAGATGTTAAGAACTGTTAGGAAACTTGCACACTGATGGCAGCCCACTACAGTTAAATGAAGCTCAGTGTCTAAGTAATGAATAATCACTCTTCCTTTTATTTCAGTGTCATATTACATTACAGTCAAGACACGTTATTGACAAAACCTACCAGACATTTTACTTGAACCCTTAAAAAAAAACAAACCAATCCAAGAAGGAATGTATATAAATAGAGATGTCACAATTTTTTATGTCACTAGTCCATTAAGATGTTTCACAATGTGTTAGAAATACACCTTCTTGAAAGATACAGAAGCAATGTTTGACTTGGTTTAGACTAGTCAGCTAAGATACAAAAAACCTGTTTCATCAGTTCCCAATGATCATAAACTTCACACCCATGAGAGGACAAGGCTACGTGTTAAGAGACCACCATTTGAATGCTTATGCAAAACCAAAAACCTTCCAAACCCTCCTCTTTATCTACAGGAAATTACTGCAAAAGTGTTTTGCATGTGTGGCTGTAGAGCCCATGAGATAATCCAGGCTCAACAGCTACACAGTCTCTACCCAAACGCTAACATGAAATGCAGTGTCATCAGTCTTGCTCAGGATTTTAGAGTGTTTGACACATAGCACCAGTAATGGTTGATGAAACCCATTTCTAATAGACATGTAAGAGATGAAACTACTGCTCCCTAAAAGACAGCTGCATTTGCTGATCAGCTGCAATGGTAGATGTAACAGAAATAACTGAGTTTCACGTAACAGCTGGGAATATACACCTGCTTAACGGAGGAAAAGGTTGTATCTAACTGGCTTGGAAAATTTAGCCTAGAAGTTTCACACATTTCTCGGGATAAGCTGGAATGGAATTCCCAGCTTGCCTTTATACAGCGCTCTTAAGTCACGTTTAAAAGTAAAATAAGTATTATTTAATATACATCATGTGGGTCTGGATTCATCCCACCTATGAAATTAAGTGCCAGCTGAGGTCCAGTTTCTCTGCTGAAGGAATGGAAAGCCACTTTCAACAAGATGCTTAGGTGGGTCTGTCTGACTGTCCTCTGGGGGTGTCACTCTCCCTTGAATGACAGACAGAGCTGAGGAAAGCTGCATGTGTAGTGTAACGTAAAGCTTTAAGAGGTAGGTGAAGTAAATCCAGAGTCTACGGCACAGCTCACTTACTCTCAGCTGCCTGCCATAAAGGAGAGCAGATATGGGATGTCTGCCAGCTAAAGCCAAACGCGCTCGTTGGTAAGGAGAACACAGTGTTAATGCTGCTTACCCACCCTCCAAAACATTACAAGCCCTGAACACAACTTTGGCTTACATTCAACAGTTTTTTTATAACTGAGTCTGGTGAAAAAGTTCAATTCTGAATCAAACTTCAACCACATTACAGAGAATTTTGGGTGACACTACTGGTTACTGACCACTGAAAGCACTCTCTGTTGGAAAACGTAGTTTTAATAGATATTCTTCATCTTACATAAGAGCACAATAAATACACCACATTCTATAGAAATTTGAGATGACACAAGTAAGAAGAGGTGAAAGAGGGAGAATACCAATACACTACATAACCATACCTTTGAACCGCATGACAAAACACTCCCTACTGCAACCACTACAAGCTGTCATTTATACACTTCAGGTTGGCCTTACCAAAAGCTCTTAAGCTTTTTTTTTCTCTCACTTTTTTGTTTGTTTGTTTTTGCAAGGGAGAGGGCTTGGAGAAAGGAAGAGAAGAGCGCTACAAGAAATGAAGAAATTAGATGGGTTCCCAGAATAGATGCTGGACTCCCAGACAAGATGCATACACAAAATACAAGGATGAGTTCATCACTTTCCTTCCCTCCAATAAAGAAGCTTTTTTGCTATTTAAGCTGACCAGTTGCTCAAGTAAGTAGCTTAATAAGGCTTGTAGAGAAAACCAGTGGTACTAGGTGCTGGCTGGAAGTGGTTAAGCAGACATCAGTCAATACACAAGCTGGCTGTAACAATAGCTCTACACACTAGGATTTCGTGTTAGTAGAGGGCAGGAATTAAAGAAGTTAGAAAACCATGCTGCCTAACATCTGACAACAATCAGCAAAGAAAGTTAGGTAGATAATTAGTGCTGTCATTTGCTCTCAACCTCCTACTTCGTTCTGGTTATTCCCATGAAAAGACATATCGACACATTACTAAAATTATTGTTACAATTGTTACCTCAGAGACTTCTTTCTAAAAGCCACTCCAAATGCAATTTTATATTAAATTGGCCAGGTAAGATCACCTGCATAACATAAACCAATAAAAAAAATCAGCAAACAGAAGCAAAAAAAATCCTTGTGAATTCCACCTCTTTACTGTTTAAACTGTCAGACTGGTGAAAACAAATTGTCAGTTCTGGATTCAATTTTTTTAAATACGATTGTCACATTAGAGAAATGAAAACACAGCAAAATAAACTATACAAAGGCAAAGTAGAATAACAAAAAATATTTTACTAAAACATAAGATTTACAGGAGATTTTCCAGACAAGCCATACAAAATGGTCACAAGCTTTTTCTTGGAGGGATTTTTCTACACTTGACAGCAGAATCACAATATTATTAGTGAAGGTGATGGATGTTTAATGTTCCCATTTTTTGTCAAACAATGAAGCTTGTCCATCTACAGCGTCTAAGTTAGACTGGGCTAGAGGGTATATTCTAAAGTATAACTGGTTAGCTGCTTTTACCAATGCAATTAGCATCACCATAAAAAGGGAGGAGGAGCCCACAAAATTAAAATAAAAAGCCCCGCAGCTAACCCTGCCTACCTTCATTCACAGTGCTTATACTTAAACCATGACGGAAAATATCATTAAAAGCAGAGATGTGCTGCTGCTTTCAAACAATTTCACAACAATCCAGATGATACTTCTAGCCTCTGCTCATGCGGTACAACAGTGAATTAGGACAAGACACAGATTTGCTAATGTGCATTTAATCACCAAAGGACTGAAGATGTCTGGGCTTTTATTCTGTAATGTTTCTAAGACTGTGTCCATTAAATGCAAACAAAAAAAGGAAGAGGTCTTGGCAGAACAGGAGAAGTGATGCACACTTGATGTTCAAAGCGCATTTAAATATTATTCATGGCATATAGCCTAGTCCATGCTCTGGCTGTAAAGAAAAAGAAACACATTTAAGAAAAGATGTATCTTTCAAGCTTGATTAAAGTAATTTTAAATACATATTTTTAAAGATCTCTTTTATATCACTGCTGCAAGCACACAAAATGTATCAGTTCTGAGATTTTAAGTGCAATTTTGAATTTCAGCAGCTGTGAAATTTTGTATATTACAGAAGCAGCCTGACAGCAGTGAATCCAAAAGTGAAGAGGGGTACATAGTAACTCGATCTACTACAGCCTGCAATAGAAGCAGGTATCAAAGAGATGTACTTGTTGGAACCTGGTCATTTGTTCCTTAAGCTTTAGAGGAAAAGCAGTAGTGTGCTCTTTCATTTTACCACAACTGCAAATTAGACAGGCTAGCAAATTCGTACCATGAAAACTCAAGATAAAACAGATCAAGAGATCTTTTCCTCTAGCAAGCCTCACATTTCAGACATGTTCAGGATACCTGGACTACGACTGTACACAAGAATTGTTTCTGCAAGTTGCAGACATAAAACAAGAGGTCAGGATTTACATCCCCCAGACAATGAGTAATAAGCTATTTCTAAAACTAAGGGGAAAAAAAAGATACATTACCTGTTTCTATGGCTTGGGCTTCATTGGTCTTCCATTGCTCAGCTACATCATTTGCTAGTGGATCATCTGGATTGGGAGCGCTTAACAAAGCCTGGATTGATAGCAGAACTGTACGAATCTGCAAAGCTGGGGACCATTTATCTGAAGAGACATTTATAGCACTATGAAACACCATAGTCACCAGTCGAAAGAAATAGCAAGTTTTACAGATAAAAGCATAAGCAAAGTATTCTTGGTATTCTTTAAAAATAAGAAAACTCTATTAAATATGAAAACTCAATTTACAAATTTCTGTACTTAATACAATAAAAAGAAAGTAGTATACAGTAGCACTTACCTTTCAAAATATCTAAACATATTCTTCCCAGCTTGTCTACATTAGGATGGTAAATTTTGGTCATGAAACGTACTTTAGGAGCTGCCATTGGATATTCTTCTGGAAGGAATAGTTCAAGTTTAAATGTCCCACCCTCGAAGGGGGAATCCTGTGGACCTGCAATGACCACATGAAAATAGCGTGCGTTGCTTTCATCTGGCTCTGCTTTTATCCCAGGGACTGGCTCCGCCAGCAAGCGCTGGGTTTCCTAGAAGAGGAGGCAATGTAACAAATACAATCCATTAAAACTAAACACAACCTGTACAGACCATTTGAAAAATAATAAGAATTCCGTTTCCTACACTCGGAGAAACTATGTTAGACAAATATCTTAAAGTCCATCTGCAGAAAGCAGATGAGGCTGTGGTAAACTGGTACCCATCTCCTTTCAGATCCCTCACCTGCCATGTGTGCTTCTGTAGCACACAGTAAGAGAGAACAATTCAGCTGTCCTCAAACTTCTTAACTTTTGATTAAACTACTGTCAAGGTGCTATATTTTTTCAATATACTTAGAAGCACTTTAAAGAATACCCAACACATTTCCCATTCTACCTTAAACAGAAACTCCTGTAAGTGAAAAGCCAAAGGTATTAATCACTCGCAGAAACTGTTCAAGGTTTACTCTAACAAGAGTGGACTGGTTTATTAAGCTGAACATTTGTACTGGAATCAGATCCAACTTCAAAGAATTTAAAGGGCTACTCTGCTGCAACACTACAGGTGTGTTTTAAGGATGTTTTATATATTCACACGTATAGATGCATAAATAGCTTTGGCGTGAGCACTTTCAGGCTACACAGAACCATGTTTGGTCACCCTAACAGACAGTAGGGGACAGTCAGGTTGTTCTGTAAGGAGCAGAATTAGGGAAGGCTTGTTTCCTGCAGTGACTTCTATTTGTTGTTGCTCAATTCTTGTGCCTCCAGCACCAATCCTACCTCAGGCACCAAGCTGTGACCATAGCTAAGAGCTGCCCACATTGTGATCATCCATCCTGCTAACGCACTGAGCAGACAGAGCAAGTCCTGCACATCTTTCTCTCTCCTCTGCTGCCAGCCTTCACAAGTCTTATGGGCAACATTCTGCTTTCTATAAAGAAGAAACCAAGGCCAAAATGGGCAAAAGGACATTAGGCAGGAACAAGAAATCCTGCCGAAGCCTCATTTGCTCAGGTAATTTTAGCCCCATTTCCTACTTTTCTTCTAGCTTGCTTTTACTATGTACAGTTAATTTTTTCACTACCTTTCTGTGTTGGCTTTCACAAAGAAAAATTATCCTGTTTCTACTGATTGAAAACGGCAGTTTGCAGGCATAACATTATTACTTCAGTTTTACGGAATATTTGTTCCATGTATCTACAATAATACTAATCATAAAATCATAATATGGTGTGGGTTGGAAGGGACTTCACACATCATCTAGTTCCAACCTTCCACTAGACCACATTGCTCAGGGCCCCACCCAACTGGCCTTAACCACTTCCTGGGATGAGGCATCCACTGTTTCACTGGGCAACCCGTTCCAGTGCCTCACCATCCTCATAGTAAAGAATTTCTTTCTAATATCTAATCTAAATCTACCCTCTCTTTCAGTTTGAAGCCTTTCAGTACATGCTCTTGTAAATACTCTCTCCAATACAATGAGTCTCTAATACAAGCACAAAACAGACAGATTACCTCTACTTGGCTTAATAAATATTTCAAACATTACTGTTGCATCACTGTTTTGTAGAAATAAATGTACACAGCATTTAAGCAACGTGGCTGTCTTGATGCAGTTAAATAACACCTCACTTTAGAAAAGACTAATCAATATATAAAGTGAAGTCACAGTAATTAATACCAATATCCAATTACTCATCTCTGAATTGTCAAGGTCCTACAAATGATCATACTGAAGTTATTACTGTGTACATATGCAAACCTAAAAATAAATATAACTGGTGTCACTTCCTTGTTATGACAAAATATTGCCTTGTTCCCTTCAGAGACATTATCTCCCAATGCCACTTACACACCTCGCTGGAAGGCCATCCAGCTTCTCAGAGCTGTCTACATTCACTTCTCTAAGAACATTTTAAATTATACTCATGAATTTGTAACTTACTGTTTTGTATTCTGCTGGCTATTTACTTGTACGGTAATTGTGTAGAAAAGCAGTTAGAACAAATTCTGATAGTTTATGTTCCCTGGTATGAAAAGTCAGTAAGAAACTATAAAATAACCCTGTAAATGGATAAAACATTCTCGGTTTCTCTCTGGAAGTTTTCAGTGTGAGTGCTGTCACAGGTAAAGGTGACAATTTGGATTTCCACCGATTAAGAACCACATACTTATTGACAGTTCTGCCAGAGGAAAGAGTCTTATACCAAATACAAATTAACGTAGTAAGTCAATTCAAAATTTAAAAATAAAGAACTTATGGAAAAGACCAATTTTTAAACTTCTTCACAGCTGCTACCCTGTGACTTTGTAGATATGCTCATAGGCAAATTGTGGCTTTGGTTCTGATGGGCACACTGGAAGACTTTTTTTTAATATTAAGGATAACACATTTTAATAGCTGGGCTGACCTCAGCAGCCCCTCTGGTCCCCAGGCTGCCCCCCTAGTTATGCCAGTATGCTGAGTGTAACCATACTGGGCAGCCAATCCTGGCTTACAATAACCCAGAATCAGCAGTTCTCTGGCAGCAGCATCAGCACTTCTACCTGCCAACATAAGTGAGGGAGCAATGCCTGGCTGCAAGCCACACATTGGGCCACTAAAAAACATTTGTCAGTAAACAATGAGAGAGCCCATGTGTGAGAAAAACAGTTCTTTTAATCAAGGCACCCCATATTACTGAAGGGGCTATTCCCCTGCTAGGATGCCACCCCCTTCAGAGAGCCCTTTATGCCTCCACGTTACAGGGGTGCAGTCAGCACGCTGTAAAACCCCACAGAAAAGGGGAGTGCAAAGACAGGCGTTGAGGCTGCACAGCCACACTGGTACTGAGGCTGCTCTGAACAGACACAGACCCCTTGGGGAACATTAATATTACAGGAAAAAACCTTTAAGCGGGCACGCCTTGCTTCCTGTGCTGTGCATGCAGCTCCATCTCTACTGGCATAATGGAAGCTGTTTCCAAACAGAAGTGAGGAGTATTTGCAAGAAATCTGCAAAGGATTGGTTGGCGCTCATCTTCCACACCTGCCAGGCTCCTCTGCAGCAGAGAACAAGCACTGGGCTAAACTTCTCAGCTACAGACAAAATGACAGGTCATGACCCCGTGAACATCACTGTCTGTGTGCAGAAGGCAAGAAGCACCTCTGCTTCAGGAAAGGCATCTTTTTGAAACAGTGTAACACAGACAAATTTCTTAGACTATGAAAAACACAGGAAAGATGCCGTTTATTAAGTGAGTGTAGTGTTTGTACTTAAATACATCAACACCACCTCTTAAATTCTGAAAGTAAATAAGGTTTTTGCCCTGCAATTATGAAGACATTAATAATAGTATCTTAAATATGTTTTGGAGGAAACCACAGAAAAGGAACAGAAAGGGAGACATTAAACAAAACATTAGGTTTTAAGGTCTAAGAATATAAAATGCTTAAACATACAACTAGGCCCAGTTCTAAGGGTATTACAGGGATTTGATTTCCACATTTTACAGTAAAAGGGATGGTAGTTATAGACAAGCTGATAGCAAAATGAATTTGATTTGCCATAAAACTTGGAGAAATAAGTCATATTTGAGAGAAAAAATTGTGAGTATACAGAGCAACACTATGCACCTAACTGATATGCATAAGATTTTAATTTTTTCAGTGTATATAACCAATTAAAAAAAAGAAACAAAACCAAAACACCACACACAAACAAAAACAACAAACAAAAGCTACACCAAAAAAAAAAAAATCCCACACCTACAATCCTGTAAATCACCCACAAGAGAATCATGAGATGTGGAACAAACAAGGGTATGTTTAACTACACATTAATTATTTTGTAATTTCATACTACTTCTCCCAGATGGCTATGGCTACCCAATGAAAAAAGTTTCTCAAACACACTAAAATAAATAAATGTCTTCTATTAAATTTTTAGATTCTCACCTTTTTAAACTAATCAGGATGATCAAGCATAAGCAATACCTGACTTTCCCGTATCTTTTAGGCAAAGTCTTTCTAACACTTTTTTTAGCTGAGGAAGTGAATTTTAGGCAATCTGTCACTTTTCCCTTTCTCCCCAAAACTGCCTTTGAACCCTTTGTCCAATTTCAAATGTTCTGTACATTTTGTAAGCTGTCAGTGCCTAAGACTAACCAAGCTCAGAGCTACTAAAGAGAATGACACAAACAACTCCAATACCACTACTGCTGTTTGGCCAGTTTATTCCAACCAAGTATATACTACCCTTGCCCAGCAAAAGTCTGTGCTAATAAGGATAGAAAGAGCTGGAACATTCATATATAAACATGCTACAAAGGATAAATTCTGAGAAAATTGGGGTTTCCAGTTCTGCTGCTCACAATAAATGTTTTTACAACAGAACAATTAATTTTGTCTTCATAAGAATACAAAACCCCATCAAGTAAGTGTTTCAGAATAGTACTTTATACTGTTTTTTATTAGTTCTCCTCTAGCATATTGAAGTAAGTTCCACAAAAGAGATTTCAGGACATATTTTGAGCTCTAAAGCTTTTAATGAAGTGTCCCGTACTGCCCTAGGCAGTTATTTCTATTTGGCATACTCTGCAATGTTTTTACATTGAGATCTCTTCTCTTTCCCGCATTTACTCCACTTTTTCCAAGTAATGTCACAATAAAACCAGGATACATGCCAGTCAGTACTTTGAAAAACAGGAAAAAAAGATAAAAAGAAGAAAAAAACCCAAACCAAACAAGCACAAAAACCCTGTCATTCATAACTAGTTATGTCTCCCGCCCTAGTTTTATCTTTTTTAATTAAGTGGTTAGAAAACACAGAAGTGTTGAGGGTGCTTTGACAAGCAAAAGCAAAGCTTTCCTTATTAACACAGGTGGCCTGAAGCAGAATGACAGATGATAGGGATGGGACAGATGGTGCAGCTGACATTCTGCATAGCTATTATTCTGTGAAGACATTAAATTGAAAACTAATTGTACTTGAGGGGGAAGACACTCTCAACCTGTTTTTACAGTAACCTGTGAGGACAAGAAGCCGCAGGAAGAGAGAATACTGAGATCTTTGGAAGAGACCAATAAAGCAGGAGGTGGGGGGTGAGGATTTTTGGGGTCACCAAGACTAAGAGAAGCCACACAAACTGCAGAGATCGATCTGCAGGGGAATGTGTTTCACACTGAGGTTTCACTTGGTCATTTTGCTTTCAGTGAAAGCGGACAAAAGTTACTGACAAGCACACATAAGCATCAGGATTCTTCTTGCTCACACACACGGAACAAGACAGAGCACTTCTCTAAGGAAATGAACTGAACAACCTGGAAGATGCTCCCACACAGGCACACATGAAAATCATCTGCTGGCGCACATGGAGATATGAACAAGCACAAAAAGGAGGAATCCATTAGATATATACTATTTTAATCATTTCCAGTCTTGCAGAAGTGTTTACAAAAGCCTCAAGCTGCCATGGCTTCAGTCAAAACAATTAAAAAAATATTTCTGTTGAGAAACAAAAAGCTATTTCAGAGGTCTTGTTTGCTATCAACAGACCAAGGCAGGACCAGACAAGGAAGGTGGCAAAATACAAAGGTGGCAAATAACTACAATCAGAAGACTCTCCTATGAAAGTATTTGCAAAAATACCCAAACATTACTTCTTACACAGCAGAGCCAATGCAGCTGAACTGTAAGGCCTAAAGCTTCTCTGTCTGACAGAGACTACTCCAGTATTGAAGGAAGAAATTTCTGCATGAGATTAGACAATTTTTAAAGCTTCTTTGCTTTGTAGAAAGGAGTATTAGTCTTTGCTTGGAAAAATAGTTGCAATTCTGTTCCCTGTACCAGGGCAATAGTTAATCACCACAAATTTTACACTGCCTGCCAAGAGATGTGCCTAAAAACTAAACTAAGAACAAATCAATATCTATCACCTCTCAAATATGTGAACTTTAAAGCTACTGCATGAAGGCCACTAGAATTTAAGAGAAGCTTGCTTGCAAAGTCAGCACAAACTAGCTCAAAGAAGAAATCCGAAATCCAACTCCTTATCTCCATCCAAATTTGCTTTGTTTAGTAATTCATCTACCTGCATGTTCATGTTCCTGACACCCCAGTCTTCTTTTTTCATATTCAATATTACCTCAATACAGTTACCTTCAATAAGTAAAAAATGCTGCATATTAATCCACAATTTAAATACACTGGTCTCTAGTGAGTGTTACAACTGAAGGAATGCACTTCTTGACAGAATGGTCTTCTGCTCTACACTGTTCTTTAATGCCAGCTGTGAAATCAGCTATGGAACTTTGTAAAATCCATTAGAACCAAGGAAGCTCAGAGAAATCCCAACACCTTATGAGATCTCAACATTTTAAACTGATAAATGAGTGACCACTGAAGAAAGAAAAAAAGAAAAAAAAAGCTGTGCTGCCTTTCCACTATTAATGCACTTTCACTTTTGCCTGTATAGATGTCACTTGACCTCATGGTTCAATATAGTACATAGTCAATCTGGAATAAAAGAAAAAAAAAAGTCATGCAAGAGAGAAGAGTCCTGATGCAGTTCACCACATGCCCACACTAACATCTGTACAACAAAAAACAGGGTACAAACACATGCTGTCAGAGTGACGGGAGAACAGACCGCTCCTTTGGATTAAAGGGCTGGTTTAAAGAATTGAGACTGCACTGTTAATCACAGCAAGACACCAGCCTAACAGATCACTGCTCCATAACCAACCTAAAAAGGAAATGCAGAGGCTTCCTCCTCATTCCAAAGGAAGAAGCTTAACTGCCAACAGGGCTAATTTCAGTAACAGATGATAAACTGCTAAATTAAAATCTTGATCCATCTATGAAAGTCTTAAACACCAAAGACTCTGTATATCTTCTTACTTGTTTTAAGTTATCTAAGAACCTGATATAGTGTTAAGACCACAGAAAGGCATCTTTATGGCTAGCAACTTTATGTTAGTACCTTGAAAAGAGAGATAACACTATTAAGACTTTCAGAGGTCAACATACTTGTGATAAAATTACTCTGAAACTTCAGAAAAGAAAACATTAATAATGGCCTCTTACATAAAGAGAAAATACTGCAAGTCTTAAAGCTGTTAAATATTTTAAATGGCACAATACCACATTTTTATGCAAAGTCTCACGGGAATGGATCTTTCCTCATATTTTCAGCAACACATTTACTAGCTCAATTCACTATGCAGTGGGCAAGCAACTTTCCTTCAGCATCACCTACTAAAATGGAGGTTACACTCCTACAACTTTGTCAGGACACAGCAAGGTACAAGCCCTCCATAATCTACTTCAGGGAGTGCAAAAATGTAGGTAGTATTCACCCTTACTTGTAGGTTCAACTAGCGCTAGGTGGCTTTATCCTGCCTGAAAAGAACAGGGAAGATAGATCACAGATGAGTATCTTTGCCTTAACAGGACTTAATCTACAGCAGGAATTCAGCTTAAGTGTTTAGAATCGAATCATAGAATCGATTGGGTTGGAAAAGACCTCCGAGATCATTGAGTCCAACCCTTGGTCCAGCAAACCTGCCACAGGACATGGCGGAACCCACTAGTCAAGCGGGTGGCACATCTGGGATAATGCATTTAGGAAAGGACAAAAAACATCACACAGAGAGAACAGCAAACTGTAAAAAAAACCAAAAACAAAAAACCCCAAACAAAACAAAACAAAACAAAAAAAACAACACCAAGGCCAGAGAAGAAAGGTAAGGAAGAACTCCAGGCACTGGAGGAGAGATTCCATATAGCCCATGAATGACCAGATTGGAACAGATACCCACAAGGGCAGCCCACGGAGTACAGGAAAAGCGCAACGAGGAAGGAAAACAAGAGAGGAGCTGTTGTGGACTGACAATAAACCCCCATTACCCACCATCCACTAAGGATAGGGGTATTAGTGAATTAAAAGTGAAGGACTGAAGTTGAATATTAGAAAAGGGGTGCAAAGGTGTTCTTTTAATTTCATCGGTTTTTCTCACCATCCAATTCTACCTTACTTGGAAGCAAATTAATTAATTTTCCCCAAGTTGAGTCTCTTTGGTCATGATGATAATCAGTAAATGATCTCTCTGTCTTTGTTTTGACCCATAAGCTTTTTCATCTCATTTTTCCCCCCCTGCATGGTTAAGGCGAGGAGATGGTGTCACTGGGCTAAGGTCAATCCAGCACAGCATAAATCACATGGTAACTTTTAATCTGAAATGTGTTTGAACTGTTGTATCCAGAACCACTTTTAGAGAGGATGTCGTAGACAGTTTCAGGTCCTGCAGATGATATTGCAAATTAGAGCTTTTGAGAAAGAGTTGACAGACTTAAAGTGAAAACCACTAGCTCCATTTTCTGCTACACTTGCAATGATAACACTTATCATCTGGAGGGTACCACACATAAAAATTTAAGTGAGAGAAGATGTGATGAGGCAAAAGGGAGATGTTTCAATTTAAATGACTCCTCATCAGTCACGTCAATATTTGCTTCCTAGGGGAAAATCAGACATTTGCTGCCAAATCCTCCAGGAAGATTTCTAAAACAGATGAAATAGCAATAGCAAAAAGAATTTTATTTTTTTTAATTAAAAAAATTACACCTAAGTCGAACTAATTTTTAGTCACAGAGTGGAAGTTCTTTGTTTCATTCTTTACTGGCTTCAGTTGTTCAGTTTACAACTGAGTCAAACTGCTTTCCTCCCCACCATTTCAGCCTGGTCCTCAGTTCTTCAAGGTCAACTTCACTCACATTTGCAACTACTTCCACCATTTCCTTTCCACACAAAATGCGAGGGTTTGCCAGAATAGGAAGTTCTAATTTCTTAGCAGCAGTGCTAATTTGTACAGTCACCCTGCTGTGCACCCCTTTCATCAGCCCAAGCTTTTGAAAAGTAAGGTAACAGATGAGATGACAGAACTGATCTGGCTTAAGAAATAACTATACTGCGGAGTTCTGAGCCAAATCAGTTCCTCAGTCTAAGTTCATCTCATCAACACAAAAACTTTTGTGCCAGCACAGTCCAAGCTGGATCTGTCCATACAGTAAGGCTGTTCAACATGAATCAGAATTGTAGAATGGTCTGGGTTGGAAGGGACCTTAAAGATCATCTAGTCCAACTCCCTTGCCATGGGCAGGGATGCCTTCCACTAGACCAGATTGCTCAGGGCTCCATCCAACCTGACCTTGAACAGCTCCAGGAATGGGGCATCTACCACTTCACAGGGCGACCTGTTCCAGTGCCTCACCACCCTCACATTAAAGGATTTCTTAACATCTAATCTAAACCTATTCTCTTTCTGTTTGAAGCCATTCCCCCTATCCTGTCACTACATGCCCTCATAAAAAGTCCCTCTACAGCTCTTTTGTAGGCCCACTTTAGGTACTGGAATGCTGCTAGAAGAACAAACCACAGACTAATCACCTTGAGAACTTGTAGTTATCTAACTTCACTAGGTGGTAACTTCTCTGCCTTGTGCTAGCCCTTGTGCTATTGCTCTGCCAAAACCAGAAGCACAGTAACCAACTTTGGCATTTCAATTTAGACTATGCACATTGTACATCTGCTTCGTATTTTTATCCTAATTGCAGGAAAACCTTACCAGCTACCAGTACCATTACCTTCCAACTACATCCAATAGTCTAGATTAATTCTGGGGTATGAAATAGAAACTAAAAGCTTTAGCTGCATAGGACTAAACTTAAAGCAGTACATTGGCACATGGACAAGCTGTAATTACTTGCCAATGACAATTCTTTCCTGTTCTGTCAGACTGCGATAAGGGGGAAGATCACACTGATCTCCTGCACCAAGAAGTGACAAATTGCACATAAGAAGGTAAAAAAGCATGCATGGTTTTTCTTTGATTTTTGAGGGGGAGACTAGGAAAAGTGAAACTCATCAGCCAAAACTGTCTTCTACATATAGCAATAAAGCTGTCTCAGAAAACTACAGAGACTTAATTCAAAACTTAGTATAACATTACATCACATTTTGGTACAAAATCTTCCAGGGTCTATCAATTCATTAGCTACAATTAAGTAAAGAACTGACTGTAACCAGCATTACTGAAAATAAATTGGTTACCTAAGCAGATGTCATATTGTCAGAGAGATTTCAGAATGTTTACATTAAAATTATCACTATAAAACAACTTCATTGAAGAAAATTTTCTGAAAATAACATCTACTCTTTGAGACAAAAGAATAAAAGAATTATCAGTAGAGCCTATGAGACTGTAAATAAAGCCTAGACATCATATATAGAAGGCTGCATTTTTGGTTCCAAATAGCTGCCCTCCACATGAATTCCCTTCCTTGCCATATAATCCCTAAGTGTCAGCACTCCACATGTCCTCGCTTCCTGGACTCATTACTGAGCTAATGTCTCTTGTACGTTAGTGCTTCTACCACACTGCAGGTTCCCAGACTCCATCACCATCCCTGTCTGGATCTGACCAAAAAAGTAAAAGGACATTAACTAAATCTGTGGATGATTATCCAGCAATCTGAAACTACAAGTCTGCTAAGCAAGCACCTTGAGTTCTGGATCACTCACCATCTTCCTTCACACACTTCTGGCTCTCCAGCTTCCATCCCCACACAATTTTAACCACTGCAAAGCCGCTTGCAGTGAGATGAAGGAAAGTGTACTCCAGGTAACAGTGCCTTCCCAGAAGAAAAAAAAAATCCAGAATCCACCTACTCTTGTAAGAAGACCTTGTGGCCAAACAGTACCATGAATTGGGGCATTTTAAGGTCAGCATCACTCTCCCCTGAGAATGACCTCTTTCTTGGATTTTCCACAGCAGATTACAGAATTTTGGAACTGTGAATCTGAGATCCTATGCTACTTCCTAGAGGATCGTTTATATACCACCACAGAACAAGCTTTTCGTAGTCCATTTCCAGCTATAGTAAAGTGAGGCATAACTAAATTCACTAAGCTAATAGTGTAAACCATTCCTGCACTTACACTGATGGAGCACTTTTGCACTGGAGGTTTGCATTACCCTGCTGTGGGGTAACATATTTAAGAATGGAAAAATAATAACCTAGGTAGCAGCAGCCAAATACAGAAGTGAGAATGTGTGAGAGCAAACAACTCTGCAGACACCAAGGCCACTGCAGAAGTAGAGGGAGGTGCTCCAGGTGCTGGAGCAGATTCCCCTGAAGCCTGTGAGGAAGACCATGGTGAGGCAGACTGTCCCCCTGCAGCCCACAGAGGACTCCATGCCGGAGCAGGTGATGTGCCTGAAGGAGACTGTGACCCCATGGGAAGCCTACAGTGGAGCAGACCCCGAGCAGGACCTGAGGAAAGAGGAGTCCACGTTGGAGCAAGTCTGCTGACAGGATTTGTCAGCTAGTGGAGGACCCATGTTGAAGCAGTCTGTTCCTGAAGGACTCCACCCTGTGAAAAGGACACACACTGGAAGAGTTCATGAAAAACTGTAGACCGTGAGAAGGACTCATGTTGGAGAAGTCCATGCAGGGACCCCATGCTGGAGTGGGGGAAGAGTATAAGGAGTGCTGTCCCTGAGGAGGAAGGCACAACAGAGACAAGGCATGATGAACTGAGCACAACCCTCATTTCCTGTCCCTCTGCACCACGGAGGGGGAGGCAGGAGAGGAAATGAGGAATTAAGTTGAGCCCAGGAAGAAGGGTGGGGAAGGCGTTTTAAGATTTAGGGTTTATTTCTCATTACTGTACTCAGATTTGATTGGTAATCAGTGATATTAATTTCCCTGCATCTGTTTTGCCCATGACTATAACAGGTGAGTGATCCCTCCCTGTCCTTCTCTTGACCCACCCTTTGGTTGTGTTTTCTCTCCCCTGCCCAGCTGAGCAGAGGAGGATGGAGAGGCTTTGCTGGGCACCTGATATCCAGCCAGGGACAACCCACCACACCGTCTATGGCAAAATCTGCCACTTGCTTCTCACTATTAATCCACCAGTCCCATGTAACCATGAAAATGTGGTTTTGTTTTGAACTATTACAGAAAACAAATTTTGATGATACCCTGAAAGCCATCTAAACATAACAGACAAGTACAGTATAAAACAACTGCATGAAAAGCGATAAAAATCCATTAGTGTCAGTACTCAGAAACTTTGGTGTTCTATCGGTTTGTGCCTCAAAGTTGCTCAAGTATTATACAAGATGGTCCAAGCAAGATTATCACCTCTAGCTGTATTAGTTGCTTGGTTTTTTCCTCAGTTTTTATTCCATGGAGTCTACTCAAAACTTCTTTAAGGAAAAGGCTGTGAAAAGTTATCAGTGTCCTCTTTAAGAACTGTTACTAAGACTACACATTTCCTTTTTAAAAATGATACCCTGGCCTAACTTCCAAGTTTTCCTGTCCTCTGGGCCTGAGCGTTCCTCTCAGTCTCCCTCCCACATCTGCACAAAAGATCTGTCCTGCCAAGCTTCAGGCTTCCAATACCTGCCTAAATACCCCTCCTACTATCAGCCAGCCTATGCCATACTAGTTCACCTGGCAAGACATCTCAGTGAGGGTTGCAAAACAGCACATGTATGATCTTCCTACATACCCACATTTGTTGGAGGGGCAGGGGGAAGATGGTTTTACAAAGAACAGTACAAAAACACCTCTGAAAATTCAACAAATTTTCTATCAAATTTGAAGTTGGCCACAAGATTCAAGCATACAAGATGCAGAAAGACATTACGCAGGCCAGGCTTCACTGACAAATGCCAAGGAACAGCACTGTTCAGAAGCAATGGTGTCTGTGCCTTATCACCATCCAAACAAATACAAAACACAACAAAAAGGTATTATGGTTACCTTGTCTTTTTTATTTATTTATTTTTATTCAGGATATTAAAAAAGTGGACAGAAACATCAGAGAAATCAAAAAGTAACAGTGACTTTAATTTTCATGTGGAGACAGAAGTCCATGCCTCAGAAGTCCAGAGCTTTCAAGACAAACTAAGAAAATTCAAGCTGGCTGCCAGCAATACTCTTTAGGAACTTCTAGAAAGTTTCAGTTGCAGGCTAAATACTTGATTTATACTTTTAATAACCTCAAACAAAGCTGATTATACTGGCCTCTAATACAGAATGCTGTAGGTGCCTATTGCCACATACACACACCAAGAGAATCTCCATAAAACCTCTGAAAAATTTTACATTTTGAGGCAGCATTTTGTGACTAGGAGTTCAAGTGTTCTTGGAGTCCCAAAAAATACAGGAAGCAGGAATTCACTGGCAGCCATGTGGAAATAGCTTCTCACAGTAAACAGCAAGGAACTACTATCTCAGACAACACCACACTATCATACAGGGGAGGAAATCAAAGCCTCTGTAATTTAACACTGACAAATTTATTAATTAAAAAAAATCCAAGTCTCAGATACTCCTTCAGATGGTTACTTTGTAATAGGAGCAGCTGCAGTGATTGTAACAGAAGCAAGGCTACCAGCTGGCTACACAATCAACACATACACCTAGACAGGAAATCATGAATCATGAGATCACTGCAGCAAAGAAAACACCAGTCAAAAAATTTCAGGTATTATCTGAGGCAGCACTGCCCATCCCATTCAGATACACTGACTGCACTTGACACAGCAACGAGGTGTATTGAATGTCAGCCAAGAAAAAAATTCAGATACAATTCAATTCCTTACTCAACCAGAGGTACGTGACTTTGCAACACAGGAAAGAATTGATGTGATAAGTGCTTGAAAGCAAAAACCACTGAGTTTGTCTATGGTCTGTTGCAAAGGCTCCCCTTTTAATACTGGAAATAGTCACATTTTGGAAAAGAAGTTTACAAAATCAAAACCACACATCTATGTAAATGTGCCATATGAGTTCAGTTTTATCTTATATATTTAAAATTTTTATTGTCAAGATGATTCTCATAGGACCCCTGGTTTTGAACTACTGAAGAAAACAAAAATACCTCGCCTCTATTCACAAGATAGAAGGTTTTCCAATTCTGATTATATCTCTGAAGATTCAAAACTATATCGTTTTCTACTCACCATTTGTGAAGTGCTAACACTGTTGTAACTCTAAAGCAAGTCATCTCTTGAGCTTAACAGATCATTCACCCTGCATACTTTAACAAAGTCTGTGCTTTTAAGTAATCTGAGGACAGCAAAGCAGGAATAATTCCGTATCTTCTGCAACAACTGCTTTGCAACATCGATACTATCACTTTTTCACTGAATCTGAGGAAAGTATGGGAAATATAAATAGAGTTCTTGCAGTGACAAGGAAAGCTACTGCTCTCCTGCTGGGACAGATAACAGCCTGCGCATAGCAGAGACGCAGGCTGAGGAGCAAGGGCTGCTAGTCAACCTGTGAGCCAGGCCATCTGACGAGGAATGCCAACTGCACTGGGAGCAGCCAGCAGGATTCTGTACTTCCCTACAGCCCAAACAAGCTCTCTTATCCCCAGTCACCCCATACAGAGTCTCCCTTGGATGACAACACCAAGGGTGCATGTGAAGCAAAGGGAGAAGGTCTACTCCTAACAGTAACCTAAGACATTGATTTGTCATAAAATTGATCATTGTGCAAAACAAGACGATCTAATTTTCTTTGTAGGAGCTATTTTACCTTTCTATACCTCTTTCCTTTGCTATTTCTCTCTCTTCCATTTCCTTTCCTGATCTTTCAAGTTCTCAGTAACAACTGAGTTCACTCACTCCCCTCCCTTCAAGATACCAGGAACAGGAAATTTAACACTAACATCAAAATTGGCACCATAGGAAAGGTCAAAACAAATCTCACTCAGGACTTCTGAAGTCTCAAGCAGGCGTATTTCTGGGTCTGCACCTCTGCAGCTGTGATATTTCAAAATATGACTTCCCATATTTTTGAGGCTGTAGTAACTAGTCAGATTCAAGTCCTGGACCGTGTGCACATCTGGCAACCTAAAGCATGCACAGCACAGGAGCTAAAGAGCTGGTCACCTAACAACCAATCCAAGATTTAAAGGTTCTACACTGGCTGCAAACAACTGATAATACATCCATGGAAGTACCCTACCCACCATACGAACACACCATAACAGATAATAATCCCAAAAAATGTCTAAGGGGGATCCTCCACAGATCATGTAGAGTTTCTAGGTCTCTCTTTACTCCTCCACTTTTCCTCTCCAGGAGGAAATGAAACATTCTCACACCATGACACCTCTTAGAAGTCAGTTGTGTAAATTGCGCCAGGTTTTTTTTCTAGAAAAGCATGAGGAAAAAAAAAAAGGCACCAAGAAGGACATTTATGCACCAGCTTACAAGTGGGTGCACTTTTTCGCTGTATTCCAAAAAATTGTCAAGAGCAACACAAAAAACTGTATAGATAACAGACTCATGACTGAGATGTTACTGCAGCTCTGTGATAAGTACCAGTTCCACTGTATTACATATCTCACACCTGAAATACATTCAGCTTAACATGCTGTGCACTCAGGCAGCTGCATGAGCGTCAAAGTCAATCTGTAAGATTTGTGTTCTTCATTTTCACTGCTTACAATTCTGAGCAGTAATCACAATTCAGTCTGTTTCACACAACATGAACACTACTTCTGCCTTATTTTACCTCATCTCTAACACATTCTTGATAACTTGACTTCTTAGAGAAAATATGGGGGGAGCCACTACTTAACATATTCTACATTTATGTATTTTACAATGGTTGCCAACATTGCACGCTCAACCAAGAGAGCTTCAGTGTTGTAAATGAACATTCATTCATTCCAAGAGGTGAAGTGGATGCTGCCGTTTCCTACGAGGGCTAATGAATCTTACCGGAATCACTTAGCAACTTTTGGAGAGAATAATCACCCATTTGAGGGCTTCAATTCACAGCATTGCAAATCGAGTAGGAGACAGCAGCCCCGCAAGAACAACCATCCCTACATGACCGAGCTGCCTTGTGATAGCTCGCAATGCAGGTACCTGTATCTCCCCTGAATGCCTCCAAATCGTTCGAGTCTTAAGCTGAAACTGAATTCGGAGGGTCAGCTGACAGTACCCCAAAGTTGCGAGCCCTTACAAAGCTTGGTAAACCAAAGCTGGAACACGACATTGAGTCACGACCACGACACGGAACACGGTACGGGCCGACAGCTCGGAGCGCACGCAGTAGAGCAGTGCGGATGCCGCGATACAGGCACAGCTTCAGTCCGGGTTTGACTGCTCGCTGCGGCGTGTCCCTGAGCGCACAGGAGGAGGAACCCGAGCCCGGCGCCGCCGCCCGAGCCCGGCCCGAGCCCGGCGGGAGCTGTGCCGGGGCCCGGGCCGGGGCGGGGGCCCGGCTGAGGAGCGGCCCGGCGGCAGGAGCGGGGGCCGGGCAGGCGCTCCGGCGGCAGCGCCGGGGGCAGCACCGGGGGCCGCGATGGGCGCGGGCCCGCGCCCGCCAGGAGGGCCCGCGCCCTCCCGCCACCCGCGCGCGCCGGGACAGCGCTCGGGAGCCCGCGCGGCGGCGGCGGCGGGAACGGGAGCGCGCGCGGGCGCAGCGGGTGCGGCAGCAGCGGGGCGCGGGTCGCCCCTCGCCCGGCACGAGCAGGGGGAGGCCGAGGAGGCGGCCCTGCTCCGGCGCGGCCCTGCTCCCGGGCACCGGCAGCGGCGTCCAGACCGGAGCAGCGCTGCCCGCCGCGGGAGACCCCGGCCCGGCGCCCCCGGCGGGGCGGAACGGGGCGGGGCGGAGCGGAGCGCGGCGGCGGGCGGGGGGCGGCGGTACCTTGATAATCCTGCGGGGCAGCCCGGCCATCTTGTCTCGTCGGTGCAGGCTCGGGGCGCGCCTCCGCTCGGGGCGCGCGCACGGCCGGAAAGGCCCGCACCGCGCTTCCGCTGGCACCGCCCCGCGCGCGGCACGCCGGGAAGTGTAGGAGACAGAGCGGGGACCGCGCGCGGCAGCCCCGGAGGCGCGCACGGACACGGCGGGACCTGCGCGGGTGCGTCCCGAGCACTGCCAGCTACACCGCCACCCCTCCCTGGCTTTGGTCATGTGAGTGTCGCCAAACACGTCACAGGGGCATCTTAGAGCATCAGGACAAGAAAGGCAAGGAGCTACTGGAGAGCGTCCAGCGGAGGCCACAGAGATGCTGACGGACCTGGAGCATCTCTCGTACGAGGAGAGACTGCGGGAGCTGGGCCTGTTTAGTCTAGAAAAGAGAAGACTGAAAGGGATCTCATTAATGCATATAAAGTATCTCAAAAGCAGATGCCACGAGGAGGGTGCCAGAGACAGAAGTTTCACCTCAACATGAGGAAGGACTTCTTTACATTGAGGGTGGCAGAGCACTGGAACAGCTGCCCGCGGAGGTTGTGGGATCTCCCTCTCTGGAGACATTCCAAACCCACCTGGACATGTTTGTGTGCCACCTGCTCCAGGTGACCCTGCCTTGGCACAGGGGTTGGACTGGATGATCTCCAGAGGTCCCTTCCAACCCTAACAATTCTGTGATTCTGTGATCTTGGTCTTAATGACACCTGGTTAGTGAAACTCTTCCTTTTTCAGCAGAAAGAGAAATATTGTAGACATTGGACTGTAATTACCACAACAGGCACTCTAGGACATTACTACAGCTGCGTAGCAATAGTAGCACCTAGGACTGTGCACCATTATTGATGGGAAATAAAAGCACAGAAAGATAAACTAATTTCCTGTAGATTACTTAGCAGGCTAGCAGCACAGCCAGGAATAAGACCCTGGTACATATGAATCCTTGTCAAGTGTTTTCTCCTGGTTTAAAACAGAACTTGTTTTTAAACAGGACATAATTTCTGTATACTCTGGTAGAATGTAAATTTCTTTGCCAACAGGAAATCTGGACGTTGTAATTGCTGAAACAGTCCTATCACAGACAGTACAAACATGTTCTGCATCCTACAATTAAAGCATTTATATTATACTGTGGTTACAATAACCTAAAGGATGTATCAGAAGAGGGATGTGCCTCCCCTCTTCACCCTGTTGCTATCAAGGAAAGTCAGCAATTCCTTGTGAATTTTATGAAAGTAGGAAGACAAAAGAAAAAAACAAGCCACTAGTAGTCCCACTGGGAGAAAGACTCCATGACTGCAATACTTTATTAGAGATGAAAGAATCTTCATTGAGCCATACCCTCAAGACAAAAGTAATTAGAAACAGATGTATTTTGTTACAGTGCTTGCTGAATTACTTCTTTTTCTTTGTTTCTGCCTTCACATATTTTTTATTTTTATTTTTTCTTTTACACTTCTCCCAGAATACTGTGCATAAAAAGACTGGCATAAGTGGCAGAAAACATGGGCCAAAAGATGTTTTTAGGCTCAATATGAATAAAATGTCACTCAGTTTCTTGAAAGTCTGTGAGAAGCAACAACAGAATGGATAACAGTTGACTCAAATGCTCATTCAGTGGCCCCTTTTAAGTGAAGAATCTTTTGCTTCAGTCTGAAGTTGAAGCAAGTCAACCTGACTTACTATGTTTTGATTGCTTTTGTTGGACAAGTGGCCTGTGATATCCTGGGAAAGTTGCAGTATTTATTACACCTCTCCTTCTGGTGTCTCTTAGGAAAAGGCTTTTGAGGTCCACTTGCTCAGGAAATGGCAGTGAACAAAAGCATTGATTTTTTTTATTGTTATATCTACAAAGATTTAGGTTGTTCCCCTAAGTTGTTCCAGCTTAAGAGTGCTGGACTGCTGCAGAAATCCCTGAGTATCCATATTGGTGCTGGAAAAGCCATCCAAACTGGCTCCTCCAAAATCCTGCCTATAGACTTTGCTTCTTTGTGTTTGCCCTCTACCAAGAGATACCTTCCAGGAGAAGCTGTAGTAGAAATTGTCCATATTTTCATAGCATTCTCAAATTTTCAAGGAGGAAACTTTGAATCAGAGCTGGAACAAGGCATTTAAGTGCCAGGCGAGGCTTTTCTCCTCAAGCTGGCCACACCCCATGGGAGTTCTTGCATCCTCCAGGTGCCTTCCCAACCCAATGACCTTCCTGTGTCCACACCTGGCCTTCAGGATTTTCCCCTTATCCATTATTGCCACTGTAACTGGGTCCTGGACCACAGCTCACATAGCTCTGTGTGCGTATCCTCTGGCATGTGTCTTGGAAGACATCCTCGGAGAAGCACTGCGGGCCATCCAGCATAGTGTGCTTCTGCTTTCTGCTTCCCTGGATAAAGCAGCACTTCAGCATTCCTGCTCTGGAGTGCAAGGTTGTTAAAATGTATTTATTCTTCTCTCCCAGATTATTTATTTTGAGCAGTATGGTACAGGGATTCTTTACCCATACAGTTTTTCAAAGTCACATACACCATTAAACATAAGACAGTGCCACCAAAACCACCTAAAATGTTAAAGTTTCTGGGAGGGCATAGGAGGAAGGACAGAGGAGAAAAGGAAGGAAGAAAAAGTAGATGCCAAAAACTAGCTGTCCACAGTGCTACAAGTGTAGTTTGTTAAAACTACTGATTGTTTCAGCAATCCCTTTTTTCCCCCCTTGTCATGTAAAATAAAGGTTTGATGGAAAAAAAGATCCTGTTTTCATCCCAAGTATTGTAATTAATGAAGTCATGCATCCTCATTTAGACACCTGCCCTCCCTGACTCAACCTGGTATTTTTCTTTTGATAGGTTAAAAGATTTAGATGCTATGTGTTGGCTTAAGTTAAACTGAAATGTTTCCTTAGACTCATTGCCTGGAATTCTGCCTGATGCTCTTCTAGCACCAGGGATTGCTAACTTTTTGCTCCCTTAATATCGTGAAATAAACCGTGCACCTCAGCCAGAATGTGAGGAAATCTGGAAATGTTATACACCTGTATTTTGTCATGTATATGCTGACAAACAGTTCCAGGATATCAGACAGGACTCTGGATGGTTAATAATGGCTTTTTAGATGCTATTTTGAGGACAGAGCTTTGTGTCAGGGCACTGAGTGCACAAATAGACCTTAATTGCTGTGACAGGCTCAACAGAGGCATCCACCCTCACCCTCTGATGAGTCTGGCTGTTGAGTCCTTCCTCAGCTGTGCCCCAGCTGTGCCTCCCTTACTGTCAGGGGCTCCTGGACCAGCTTCACACCTGCCTTGTTCCTGTGTCCTTCCTGATGCCCCCTGGATAGGCCCTGCTGCAGTAACCAAACTGTTCTGCTCACTGGCCTCTGGTGTAGCGGGGCTGGGCCTCGCTGATGGAGTCACTGCTTGGCTCAGCTTAGGGTGCCCTCAGCTTCTGGCTCACATCATGGGAGACCAGTGCTACCCTTGCTGCTTCCTGAGGCTTTGCTTTGGAGTTCAGAATGCCTGAAGATGCAGGTTGTTTTCAGAAAGGTGATATTGTCACGCTACAGTGGCTGCTGGTTTGTTATATAAAGCAACATTTATGTTTACATTTCAGAAGAAATTTAGGTACAGTGTTCAGTCAGACTGATGTCCCCTTTAGTTGCCATTCAAACAGCACTTTATTCCTACAGCCCAGCTCCACCAAGGCCTGCCTCCGCAGCGGTTATTGAATGTGTAGTTTCATGTCAAGGTTATGCCACTTTGTATTTACATTGCTGCTAAAGAGGGCTCCTGCCCTCCATGTCCACCACATACCACTGGTCCCACAGCTCACACCATGATCTCACCCAAGGTGAGTTAATAAAAAGCAGGAATAGCTCCTGGGCGAGCAGTGAGCTGCTGTGAACCACAGGCAGCCACACAACTATGCAGGTGAAGCACTAGCAAGGGGACAGGAACCCATACTCTAGGGTGTAAGAAGGAGGCTGTCTACAGTTCCCTTCTTAGGGGAAGCATGAAACCACATATTTGAGGTCAAGTTATACCAAACAGCTAAGTCAATCTATTAGAAAGACTGCCTCTTACTTCCCTTTCCCATCTCCTTCTACCATCCATCCTTCCTCGTACACAGCGTCTCCCCATCATTTGTTCTGTTGAGCTGATGCAATGCACTCACTTGGCTGAAAACCACCCCTTCAATCAGGTCTTCTGCTGTACTGGTGAATTGGTTTGGCTCACAGAGATAACAAAAAGTAACACAAGTGGAAGTGAAATTGCCCTCTGTAGTATATTAGTATTTAGTTATTAGTTATACTAGTTATTAACCCAGCCTTGGATGCCTCTTAGCCCTTTGGAGAAGCCACAGGCAACACTGAGCTCCTGCTCTCTTTCCCTGCCCTGTATTCCTGATCTGCTCCTGCCATTGGTGTGTATCTTTTGGGGTACAGGAGTTCTTTTGGGTTTGGGTTTTTTTGGCTGTGTTATCTTTCCAACCAGCTCACTGAGGCATCAGAGCTGGCACAAGAGAAGCAGCAGAAAACAGAGGGAGGTGTGGCAGAAATAGGATTACCCCCCCCACAGCACTGCCCCGCTCTGTTGGCTGTGCTGATCTTGTCCCAGTACACCTCTGTGACAGCCAAAATGGAGACCACAGTCCTCCTCCCACAAATCTGTGATCATCACACTGTTCTGGGATCACAGTGGTTCCAAGGACAAAGTTAGGCAACCAGTTTATTCACCAGCAAAGTGCTCTATAATGTCCCTGTAGGCAGGAAAGGTAAAGAAATAGTTGCAATTAAGCAATTAATACTCCCAGAACAATTCAATACAGCTGCTGACCATCTTCCTGTGACAGCTTTTGCTGTCATGGAGTTACTCACTGAGTGGGTGCATCCAGGCCAGCTAAGCCTGTGACTGACTAATCTTACTTCCTCCTCCTATCCCTTTTTGCAATATTATAGAAGTCTTACTGCAATCACAGCTCTATTTCAAACCCCAGATTCTTTATTTTTGCATGAAAGCATTTCTATATTTTTGTCAAGTGCTGCAGAAAATCTGTTCTACAGCAAAAACCAGATGTATGTATATATGTATGAATTGTCACAGTAATATCTGGATTTTACATTTAAAAGATTCAGAAAACCCTAGAGTATTTTACAAGAGTTGCTATCATCCCTATGTCCAAATGGAGAAACTGAGGCATAGAAGTGCAATGTTTTCCATTTAGCACTAATTTAAAGTGTCACTGGACAATTTCTGAATTATCCTAAATGGCAGGGCTAAGTGAAACTGTACTGAGGGAAGAAAAAAACCCCTCACTAGTTATATGTTTTACCAACCTAAAACATCGAATTGGGATGCTGTGAGTAGGAGCCTTCACTGTAGAAAATAACTTTTGATTTTTTTTTCATTAAGTGGCTTCTTGCATAGAGACATAAAATTGTTGACTTGAACTATGGTGATCAATAGGAACACAAATTATTTAGGTTGCATATGACTGCTTAGTTATTTACAGTTGCAGCTTCACTTCTTACTGGTGGCAAGATGATGGGAGATATGATAAATAATTAAGATGGCCTACTAACATAAGCCTTGGTGTTTACTCTTGGTGTTTACAGGCTGACTTAAAACATTGAAATCCATCTACAACATAACTTGAGAAGATTTGAGAATTAAGACCATAACTAAACTACAATATCTCATTAAAAATTTGATTCCTACCTTTATAGAATAATCTCACAGATTAAGATACATTATTTTGGGAGTAGAGGGCCACCCATTTCCCTTGTTAAGACACAACCTTTGCAATAAAACAAACCCATCCATTTACAAATTCAGTTCCACTTCTAGGAACAACTACATAGTACCTTTTCTACTTCAGATTTAAAAGGAAACATAGGAAACAAATTGCTTTTTCCTAGGAAGATTTTAAAACATTGGTTTCTATGAAAAAAAATTGTATTATATTCAGTTTGCCAATGATCCAGCCTGAATGATTTTACTAAATAACAATTTCCTAAATATGCCTCTGCAGCAAAAGAGCTAGAACAGCCAGGTCCCAGTTTTTCATTTCTCAGAAGGGCTGTGTATGTGTGTGGAATTGCTCACACAAAACCCTTGCCAGTCCAGATCCCATCTCTGATCTAAAAATTTGTTCCTCTAAAACAGAGCCAACCAGCTCTCATTACTACATGGTGTTGCCTAACTATAGTTCAAGTCTGATCAGTTAGAGCATTTCCTGGAGAGATTTGTAACTGACTACCTGAGTAAGAGCAGGTTGATGGTTTATCTTCAGTGAGAGAGCAACCTAGAAACCAAACTTGCCAGATTTTCAGGGACATGAAGTCCCAGAGGTCTAGAACTCACCATTAGCTCCTCCACAGTAATCTCCACAGGTAAGGGAGAGAACAACCTCCTTTCTTTGGAGCCACTGCAGACTGTGTGCCTCCCCTTTGCTGTCTACAACCTGCCGAAGCAAGCAAGGCCCTTGGCAGTTATTAATAACCCCATCTCCAGACATGCTGGAGAAGTGTGTAGTCATGCCTCGGAGCTGTCCTTAAGCGATTCCTGTTTCCCTCCCAGAAAGTTGTAATGCTGCTAAGAATAGACTTGCAGAACATTATGTGTCAGGGAGGGGGTAGACCTCATCTCCTATCTCCTAAAAAATCTTTTTATAGAAACCACCTAAAAATAACCTGGAAGCCTAATAGGGTATATTGTTCAGTTTTTTAAAAATAAAGTTCTGCAGTCCCTTCAATTGGAACCTTTTAGAACTAGGATTTAAGTTACAAGATTTGCCATTACAGTGATGTTTTAAAAGCACACAATTCCAGAATAAAATCCTTACAGAAATACCCACAGGTTACTTCTTAATTTAAAACTAATTATGCAGTAAGGATATAAAATCGGGGAATCCAAAGGCTGTTTTATGAATCAAGATTTCAGAGGGCTATCAAGTGTTCTGAATGAGTTCAAATAAGGTACAGAAGATTGATGACAGCAATCTCTGATGAACTTTGCAAGTGATATTTCATTGCAGCAATATGAAAGAGAACACTAAAGATGTGGTCATTTTCCTGGTGGCTGCCCTCCTGCCTGGAATCAGAAATTCCTCCCAGAGAACCATCTAGCATATGCTGTGCAGGAAAAAATAATACAATCATTGCAAACAAGCAGTACAGGCTGTAGCTTCGCATTAAAGAGCTTTTACTGTTCTTTACAATCTCATTGATGAAGCTGTTAGCAACTCAATTCCAACAGTCCATAAAATCCCACCATTAGAAGACTTGTTGGTCATATTAATCAGTAACATCAGAAATGCTACTTTTTCAAACTTGTGTCTGAGAAGAGCACAGGTATCTGCAAGTCTGTGTCTGTATGCAGTCCTCAGGAAGTGTATATGGCACTGAAGAGTTAAAAAGTTGTCTTGATTAAAGCGAATAAATCGATTTAAGAAACAGTAATGTAGGAGCACCACGGAAGTCTAATATTGGAATCATGGCTAATACCCTCAAGCATACTGAGATATAGTAGTTTTTATTGGGAGACAATTTCTAAGGGGCTAGCAAAAGGGTTTTAATTTATTTTTTAACAGTGGCTGCTTAATATAGAGAAGATAGAAAAAAGGAATGTCTTACACTGGAGAAGAAACAGGTATAATTTGCATTCATCTGCAGCTGTGAAAGGAGTTAATATCATGGTTTCCACTGGACAGCAAAGAATTTTTGTCTCCTGCGTGGGTGAACAGTATCCTTTGAGGAAGCCTCTAAGAATCAGAGGTGTTAACCACAATCATCATCATCAGTTAGGCAATCTTTTAAAGAAGCCATGACAACTAAGTCATAAGCACCTTCAAGACAAGTCAGAAAAGCCTTAATTTTACTTCTTATGTCCTAGGAAATTAGATCAAGGCTTAACATGCTTGTGTGACACATCAACACACACACATAGCACACATGGCGGGGCTCTGTGCTAAGGGACTGCAAGGTACATCTGCATACAGGTGTATCACACTGCAGCTGACCAGGAGAAAGGCACGAATCCTGAGCAGTTCCCTCGTTGTCACAAACTGCTCCCTGGCAAGAGTGACTTTGAAATACCTCTGTTCATCCCCACTGTGCCTATGGACCAGATATTCCTGAAGCTCACTCCTTAGATGAAGTTTCATTCCTTTCTTTTAATTTCTAGAGCACTCTTGCTTCAGACAGTTTATAACCATTTAATTTTTTTCAACACTGTCCTTGAGTATAAAGTCCTCAACATGTTTTATTTGTCCATCAGTAGAACCAATCTTGCTTGTATTCAGCTTCAAAAGGGCGGCCCTCATCCTAGCAGAAGGATTTCCTTGTGGAAATCATGAACTGGTACACAACAGAAGACACACAGAACTCCATTGCTTCTGTTTGGTGCTTGAGCACAAATCAGATGCCTTTGTAGCTGCATGCAGAAACTTAATGGAATGACAGAGTTGAACACCACAAATCTGGAGTCTTGTAGTGGAGTTGTATTCTCCCACCTTGTTTGCATCTCTCCAGGTAAGTATGTAAGACATTTTGGCCCATCTCCACCCCATTTTTCTATGGCTTAATTAATCTAATATTGCAAGAAACCCCAAAATGGATGTCTTCCATCTTCCACTGTACAGAAAAATAAGAGAGAACCCTTTGCCACTGCTAATGGGAATGATCAGCTCTTGACTAGTGATTTCTGGCTATACTTCTGCTATATTTCCAGAAGTTATCAGTGTTAACTACAACTCTGCAGCTGCAAAATAAAGTTAGGTAAGGATGAAATTGTGAGGCTTCCACTGATAGTGACATGAAATTGCAGTCCCACAGCCAGTGACTGTGATGCAGTAGTTTGAACATACCTGGAAGAGGTTGCAGCTTTTCAGAAGACATTTTCTAAGTCTCCCAAAGGGTAATACTGTGAAAGGAACGAAGACACAGTCTATTGATGTGAATTAGAGGGCTTCATGGATGTTTGAAAGCTTACAGTGCTGGAGCCATTTTAGATATAAGAACAGCAGATCCGATAATTGCTGATGATTTTTGCCTGCTCTTGTCTTTTATCAATGTTGTGTAAATATAATCTTGTCTTTGAAATGCTTTGTAAGTCGGTGTCCAAAAGAAGCAAAGCAAGTCACCTCAGAGCAGGAGTGTGCCTAGGGTATGCAGGTGAGTTTTTTGCATGCCTTAAATATTAGAAACATGCTATTTCATCTGCATAAACCTAGCCCTTCCCTGTGGAAAGGTCTTACAGGTACTGAGAGGGCTTGGCAGGCTGAACAGAGGGAGCTGGTTTTGAGTAATTTAACCTGAAGAGCAAGCAGGCGATGCTCGCAAACTTGTGAAATAACCAATAATGTTAGAGATGTCCCTTCAAATGCTGGGATTAATGGGGGTTATTTGGCAGCGAATGTAAGACTGTGGCACGTTCCTGGGACTGGCAGATGCATTGCTGCCTGCTGTCGGGGCTTTGCGCCCTCTCCCAGAGCTGATGCTGTGGTGCCCCAGTGCCTCTGATGGGGGTTTCGGAGCCCCTGAATCCCACTCAGCACAGGGACCACCACAGAGCACTGAGGGCAAGCACCAGGCGTTTGATGACAGGTGTAGAGGTCAAGGCCTGTGAGGAGTGGCTGAGGGAACTGCAGAAAAGAAGGCTCAGGGGCGACCTTAGAGCTCTCTACTACCTGGAAGGAGGTTGTAGCCAGATGGGGGCAGGCTCTTCTCCCAAGCAACCCGGGACAGTGTTGGCCACAGAGAGCCATTACTGGCTGTTGCACACTGGATAACAGATCCGATTTTTTGTGGGCAACAGGACTAGAGGAAATGGCCTCAAGCTGTGCCAGAGGAGGTTCAAGCTGGACATGAGGAGAAATTTCTTCACTTATTAAACATTGGCCTGGATTGCCCAGGCTGGTGGTGGCGTCACCATCCCTCGAGGTGTTCAAGAAACCACCTTAGGTGGCACTTGGTCCATAGTCTGGGCCTCAAGGTGGAGATGGGTTACAGGTTGGGCTCGATGATCTCGGAAGTCTTTTCCAACCTAACTGATTCTGTGGCTCTGTGTCTGCTTGCTCGGCCCGGCCCGGCCTAGCGCTCTCCGCCACGTCATTACGAAGCGGCTCAGGGCTTGTGGCGAGGCCAGGGCAGCGCTGAGGGCGGAAGGGACGCGAGGGGCTGTGGCCGTCGCCTTCTCGGCCCGCACTACATCTCCCAGCCTGCCGCGGGGCGGCCGCCGGAGCCGGAACGGGCGCAGCGCCGCTTCCGCCGTGCGGGTCCGGTCTTGACGCTGTCGGAGGGGTGACCGCGGATTGCGAACGGGTACTCTTGCGCTTCCTTGGGCGGATAACTGGCTTTTGTTGTTGTTTTTGTTAAGCTAAATGATTGCTTTAATTCTAAAAGTGCCAGGTTTCATATTTGCATTTGTGGTGGCACACGTGTCGTGTGTCTTTGAGCTGTCTCCAGTTACGTGTTTTATAAGTTTCTCGTTGAAGCAGTTTCTTTTTTCAGTAGACAGTGAAAACATGAGATGTCTTTCTGCTTCTGTGAAGCCTGGAGTAATATTTAGGGTATTCTAAAGGGTGTTTCTTCGTTTCTGGGTGTATTGCCTGTGAGCTGTGTGAAACCAGCTAGCTGCGCTTAGACAGACAGGTTGGTAACTACAGCGGGTGTTATTTATAAGTACTTCTGGTTTCGCCCTGGGTAATGGTATTTACATTGTGAACAAGAAGAACATGTCTCAGGAATAATTCTATGGAGTGTGCAGAAGGAAGGATGCAAATTTAGGTGCATGAGTACCATTTAAAAAAATCCATGAGAAGACCCAAGATTGGAAGCTTTTTTATTAAGTTAATGATGTATCTTCAAAGACTACCTCTCTTGTACTACTTTTGACTGTTAAGAAGGTAGGTACCAGTATCTTAAATAATATGGACGTCTAGACAATTGACAAATAATGAAGAATGTATTGCACAGATTTTATTTATCTTGAAGATATTAAAGATATTTAATTGTTAGTCTTCTGTATCCTGGACAGTTATGAAACTGTTTTCTTTCAAAGGGTGTTCTGCAAAGAAGAAGGATACGTGTCTCTCTGAGTTCCATCTAGTTCCAGGCTGCTTTCCCCTCTGCTGCCAGCATGGCAATGCCTCTCAGGGTTGCACGGTCCACCCTCCTTTGGATGCGTTCAGGAGCAACCTGTAATCAGGCCCCACTGCACAGTAAGTAGTGATGAAATTATAGAAGTCCTATATTAAAATTTGTTCTTTGAGAGCCTCTCTCCTGTGCTGTTTAAAGTAATGGAAGTGATTTTTCTATTTGAACAGAAATCTGATAGTCTGTGCTGTCTGCTAATAATTAAGGATATCTTGATCTGTTTTTTCTCTCTTTTTTTTTTAAAGCTTTCATGGTCCACACAGAATACTCCTCTCATTTATTAAGTTTGTAAATACCACCCCTCTTACCATTGAGTAGCATTGAAGATTTATTTTTTTCAGACTTAGAAACAGGGGTGAGTAAAGGCTACAGTAAAATCACATTATTTAACATAAACAGAGAATAAGTAGAAACAGGTAATACTATTTCTTAGATTTTTGTTCTTGTTTCAGATGTCAACAGAAAGACAGGAGAGCTAGTAAAGGAGATAGAAAAGACATTCATTGAGAAAATACAATGGACATGTTACATTTTAGAGGTAGTGGGAAGGGAAAGAAATCTTAAGAAGAAATACAAGCTATTTCCAGCTTACCAGAATGCAGTGTTGTAATTAGAAGAACTGAAGCATGGAAGTGCTAACAGTAATTCTGAATTTAAAAATTTTGCATCTAAAATACTTCTGAGAGGAAAACACTTACACAGAAGTTTCTTCTTGGTTCTTTCAGCATTCCCAGTCTTGACACAATGAATGTTCTCCCCCTCCACTATGAAAAGCCAAGAAGAATCATATTTATATTAAAACTAAAGATTATCTGCATAAAATAATGTCAGAAAAAAGTTGAAACCTTTTTATGACTTATCTGAAAACAGAAGGCTCAGAACATCTGAAGACTTGGTTCTTGTGATCATAATTCCATTCTTAAAGTGCAGTGGTAGAAGAGGCCTCACTGGTTGAAAACTTCCAAGTGGGTTTGTGTTGGATTCTGGCAATAAAGGAAGGGGTTTCCCACTAAAAGTCAATTTCCAGGCACCTCCCAGGCCCATCCTGGGTGTGCATTCCTGCATCGCTGTGGGAGGGAAGATGCCTGTAGCAGGATTCCTGTGTAAGGGACCAGTACTTTATAACACCTCACATTAGGTTTGTGTTTGGACTCTGTGATCTTAAAAGTCTTTTCCAATCTAAATGATTCTGTGATTCTGTAAAAAATTTGAATCAAACCAAGGGGAAGGGACTTTGATTTGTAGGCCAGGCTCCTGCTTAAAGCAAGGGCAGCTCTGCAATCACATCGAGTCACTCAGGATTTGCTGGAATTTTGATTTTTATAATAAATATTGCTATTAATGAAATTATGCTTTTCCCTGTAAGTCACAAAGTAATATTCTTTGCATATATAGAGAGAATATTCTCTAATGATGAACCCTCTAGGTATTTTGTTCATACTGTGAATTTTCCTAGGAAAGCAATACAACTCAAAAGTACGTGTAGCTCATCGCTCCCTGGATACTGTGGGTTTTGGATTGCATTAGCTATCTGTGTCATAACATGAACTTCTATTCAGACAGTATTTGGCTTTTGTTAATCTAAAACTGAGCAGGATTATAATCCCCAATTAACACTTGAAACAGAATGAATATTGCAAAGGTAAACATTCTTAAATGAGCACACCTCTACCTGTTTTTACATCAGTGTTCTTTACTTGGGTTGCTGTTGCAGATGGAGCTGTGTATCATGCCTGCCATAAATCTACCTACTCTGTTCTCCCTGAAGACTACAATTGGTATGTAATTGTCCTTTTACATGTGGCCTTTTCCTGTAAGGTTTGGTTCAGGGCTACTTTCTCTGTCATGAAGGTGTCATATAATGGCATCAAACACATTTTCTGCCAGTATTGGATATATGTAATAGTTTTAGCTAAAGTACTGTTTCCAGTAGTAATGATTGAGAAGTTAATATTTAAAAAAATAAATGTAATGAAAAATGGTGCAGGATTCGTTCTAAACATGCTGATGACCCCAGGACCCCACAGTTATGCCTGTGGGAGAGCAAAAGTAGCTTAGAGTAGTAATTTCCATTGATGCTCCTTGTTAAGACAAAGTCCAGGTATTTTTGTACTGCTGTATGGGAAACTTGTGTAGAAGTGGGAAAAGACAGTACAAATATAATGAGAAACACAGAGTTCATGTCACCCATGGCTTTAGGAAGCTTAATGTATCATGGGAAGGAAGGTGAGAAAAGACCTATTCTCACCAAGAAATTCTCAGGAGGACTTCATGTTCATCAGCTTTTGCCAAATATAAAAGTGGGACCCCCAAACAGAGCTTTGTTTCTAATTTTTTCATTGTAGGTGCCATACTTCTTATAAAGGCATGTTGTCCTAGAGATCATTATCCCCATCTATTTAGAGTTGTATATGTAACTATAAAAGTGTTAAAAACTTGTTTTCCAACCCATATTTTCAGCTTTTTTTAATACTTTTATCCCTTTTTAATGGAGAGGAAAGATGATGATGTCTGGGGGAACAAAAAATTGGAAGTTCATATCAAATATTTGTGACCCTTGTTTTATGGAAGATTATTAAGTATTCATAAATGCAGGGTCAAACCCAGTTTTGTTTGGGATTTGAACTGCTCTGTTGTTCAGCATTTCTGAAAATTGTAAGAGTTTATTTTATATTTTTATAGCAAAGTGGAACTTGCAGTGACATCAGATTTGAAGACAATTGTCTGCTACCACCCTTCGCTTGAGATTCCATATGAACATACCAAAGTATGTAAAAATGTACACAGTTGTATTTCTTAGCCTTGTAAAGGCATTTATTAGTTCATCGGTTTGAGTCTTTAGGGCGTCTCTTTTAATTTGAAATACTGAGATACTTTTTAGTATGTGATTAGCATGTCTGTGAAGTAACTGAATGATGAATGTTGCTGCTGCCACAAGGAGGAACTTAGTTGAATTGAGGGAAAGTGCATTGTAAGAAATGCTCGGATATCACAGCATATAGTAACTCAAATAGAATTAAATAAGGCACTGAAATACTTGTGGACTGCTGAGAAAACTGGTGCCTGTCTCTAAGCGTACTACTCAAAGAGGGTGTTTGGAATGCAGGTTATGGTGCACACGTCCTGCTGTGCACAGATGCCACAGTCTCAGCAAGAGGATATAAAGAAATGCTGCTGCTACTGTTTGCAACTCGAACTTCAAATTCCATTCAGCACTCTGAGTTCTTAAAAGCCAAAAAAAACTTTAAATATTGATTTTTATTTATCAATAGTACTTTCAATGTGTTCTGTACATTGCTTAAAGCAAGTCTAGTGTTGTGGTTTAAACTTTTCTAGTGTACACTTCTTGTTTGAACTTCCAGTTCTCATGTGCAAGTAAAATACTGCAGCTGGTAACTATGCTGCTGATGTACCCCCCCAAAAAATCTCCATTGAAATTTCAAACATTTTTAGCACTCTCTGCCTGCAAGTTACATATGGGTATTTTTAAATCTGTCAGTTGCACATGCCTCAGGAAAAACAGGTGTAAAAGACTAAAATAAGAAAAAGTATTTGTATTAATACTAGCAGTTAGGTTTCCAGTTGAAAACAAACTACTTTGTCTTAGCTGATGCATAAAAAATTCAGAAGTGCCATTCTTCTCAAAGGTACACATATTCTAAAAGCTTTTTAGAAGGAAGACTGTCACTATGAATAAAATTCTAATTAGGGATAATGTAGATATTTCTGGGTTAGTAGAACTGAAGCTTATGATTCAGCTAGTGTATTTTAAGACTGGGATCAGCAATACACGAATGCTTGTTTTAGGGGTAGGGGAGGATGTAGCACCTCGAGTAATTAGATGTTTCTAGACAACTGCTCCTCAGTGGTGCAGTTTCATTTGAGATGGACAGGTGAGAGCAATAAACAGCCTGTACAGTTACAGGCATTTTTCTGTACTCCTTTGGTTTCAGCTGTTAGATAGCATTACAGTTTACTCTTATGTAGCTTGGCTTTTTGACTTTCTCAGAAAAGAGAAAAAGGACATACACATACATTACTGTTTTTATAGCCCATACCACGGCCAGATCCAGTGAATAATAAAGAAGAAAACCTTGATCAAGTTTTGAAGTCCAGATTGAATGAAAAAGAGCTAAAGAATAATAGAGGTCCCACAATTGAAGAGCTCAGCAAAATGTTTTACACAACAAAACATCGCTGGTATCCTGTGGGACAGTAAGTATTTTCTTTTCAATGATTGTTCCTTTTGGAAGTAAAGGGAAATACAGGAATAATTTAATGACGAGATTCAACCTAGGATGAATCATGTGAAAAAAGATACCTCTAGCACATGGACTCTTACATAAAATCTTAAATGGAGTGTTGTGTAAAGAGAAGACTGTATTTCATGAGGGGTTTTTTTTAACACTGCCCCTTTGGTAGCCTTTGCCACCTTTTTTTTTTTTTGTAAGTATGTCACAGTGTAGAAATTTCTCCTACCATCTAGTTGGCTATTGGTTCACATCGCTTATTAGAGTTGCATAACAGAATCTAGTATGTAAAATGCCCTGGGTGGACATAACTAAATACAGCTTGGAAACATGCATTGTCTATTCCTTAACAACTTTTCCAAGAAAAACCCTCAATTGGATGATCTCAGACTTAAGAAGAGTTGAGGTTTTTCGTTTGAAATGGTGAAAAATGCACCTTGGTGTGCTGTGTATTCAGAAATTGAGGCCAGATGCAAATATGGATGTCTGAGCTTAAAGAGGAACTATGTACATTCAGATACACTAATGGAACCAAGCAGTATTCTGTTTTGTGCTCCTCCCTTCCAGTCCATGTTACTACATCTTCTGATAGCTGCTAATTTTACAGCTATGGAGATATAATACAGTAAATTTTTTTTGTTTTGTTGTCCTCCAAAAACTCATTAATTAATATGCTTTGGGAATAGGTGTAAGGAATGGAACAGTAGTACTGTCATGACCAAAGGGTATGTGTCACTTTAATGAGGATCAAACAGAATATATCTTGTTTTAGAGTGCATAATTAAGAGGAAAATATGAATCAATTTTTGTAGTTAAGAATTTGATTTTTAGTTTGTATACAAAATACTACACTATTTAACTCCTGGCACAACTCCTTTAAACATCAGATCTCTTTGTTCTGTAGCAATCATTTTAGCCAGTGGGAAAGCTGACCATGTAATAAAATTAACTTCACACAAAGGATTAAGAATAAACAGCAGCCTTTGTGCCTATTCAGCTGCAGAACTGATTGGATTATTGTGTGCTTGTAGCAGATGTAGCAATAGAAATGAGTAGCGTTATGTAACTCCACAAACAACAGAGATGACATCTAATGAGTGATGATGGGTTGTGCTTGTGTATCTTGTGTTTCGTTTATATATGTAACCTCAGATCACTCACTGGGGGCAAAAATATCAGGAAAATAAAGACTGTCCACAGTCCTTGTATTCACTGCAGCCTTTTTTTCTTCTAGGTATCATAGAAGACGGAAGAATCCTAATCCTCCTAAAGACAGATAATTAAGATAACTTCTTGTCCATCAGCACTTTGCTGTTAATCATTATTGGAAATAAAAATTACAGAAAGTGAGGTGTTTGCCTATGATAAAACACGCATAACTTCATTTTAACTGTTACTTTCTACCTCAACCAGTTGACAGAAAACTGGCAGTGATAAGATGAGGCATCAGTGAAGGCAGTTGTGCATGCCTGGTCAGCACAGGGGTCAGTCTTAGAATGGAGAATGGGATGTAACAGGCAATGGGCTGCTCTGATTAAACTCAGTCAAAGGTTCATCATTGGTAAAGTGAATCCATGCAAGTCTTGTGTGAAAACGGGACTCCTGAAAATGGACACGTTAGGGTTTGGTGTTTGGGGGGGCGGGTGATAATTTTTATTTTCTTTAGAAATCCAGTAACTGAAATGCAGGTGAGCTTGAATACTGAGCTGTTATTGAACTTGTGTTTATGGAAAATATTATATGAGGTATTTATGAAAACAATTTAATAGTTTTCCTTCTTCTGTTACACTTGTAAGTACCTGGTTCCATGTTTAATTCTACATCAGCCAAGTGATTGTATTTAAGGCTATTGTTGTGGACTAAAAACTGGCCAACTTGGTTTTAATTTTATCATCCAAGACCTAGTAACTTGCCCTTCTAAATCACCCATCATTCTCAACTATCTGAGAACTTCTGTGTGCATTTGTGGTTCATAAGGGTTTTGTTGTTTGTTTAATCCCACCCCAGCTATGGTTCCATGATGATGCTGTGTTCATGTATGAATTGGAATAGCTGTAGCACAGTAGAGGAAGTTCTTTGCATCAGCAAGATAGTCACTGAAGACTTCCAGCTCTTTGTAGCTTACCTAGGAGGAAGGATTGACCCTTTATTATGTAAAGTGCTGTAAATTAGAAAAATTTGATCTGATTCTACTTCAGCACTTTAGCATTTGGTAGTGCTTAAATGTTCCTGCTCTTGTAATATGCTATGTCATCTAGAATTTTTTCTCTCAGGAAAAGGAGATTCTTCACTCCAGTCTACAGTCTTAGGCATCAGCCTCCTGATAGAAAGGACTGGCTTTGTGCCTCTGCAGAGATCCCAGTGATTTCATAAAGCCTTCTTAGCAGATCCTTGTAAATACTCAAAAAATAATTACTTCATGTACATCATACATTTTTATTGCATTTCCTTTCCAGAGAAAGTTGGATAACCTAGGAAGGTTTTTAGTTCTTCTGGTGGTTTAATGTAATTTTGCCAGCATATGTTATCTACAAATTTTGCTGGAAGTTGAGTACTGTATGATGTCTCTTATTCTTGGTCATTGTTAATTTCTAAAGTTATTACTAAATAACCTTTTTTACCTTGATTATCCTGAAATTGTGAAAAAAGCAGTGTTGGATGTGTGTAAAAAGACTGCCTTCAAATACTTCTGGAAGATTTTATGTAGAGCTAGTGTAAGTGCATTTTTAAATTTTAAATGCTGGGTAGCTGATAATGGGTTTTGGTGGCAGAGCATGAAATAGTTTTGCTGATTTGCTCTGTTGTGCTTGTAAGATATGAGTCCATGCTTAAGGTAACATCAGCCAAGTGATTTTGGCTCCATATTAACGTGTCACTCACAAAACAAACATGCTGTTGTGAAGGAATGTGTGTGGTGTCTATGCAAAGTATGGCTCCTTAACGAGGCAAGTTCAATCACATGATTATAATTGGTTTTTTCTACCTGGAATATAACTTTTTAAATAGTTTGTAGCAATGTATAGTACAACAAATGTTAGTATTTTCATCAATTCATGGTGCCTGGTACTGACACTACCACATAAGTGAGCTTACATCTCATGTCGTGTTTATTATGTTCTACTGCCATCTGAGACCTGATTTGTCAGTTTGACTTCACTCCAGTGTAAGAAAAAAATATCCTTGGACTAATTTAAACTTTCAATTATTTCCCCCCCTTTTCTCCAATACTTTTGCTTATTGCTGCCTAAAACTGGTAAGACATTTTGCTTTACAGAAACCTGTTACATTTGTCTGTTCTTGCCTGTCTAACCCTGTTTATGATCAAGCATCCACAGTCAGTGAAGAGATTCTGGATTTCTCAACGTTTCCCGAACATTTTGGATGCTTTTCAGGTATTTTGAGGGCTAAAAATCTATGATGTCCTTGACTGCAGTCTTTAAAGTACTTTCTCTTTTGACCAGTTACAGGAAACTGAGTCTAAAACACTTGTTCATACATGTACCCTCTGACATTTTGTTATTAATTCATAACACTGAAGTTTTATACCTTCATTGTGCTGCCTTTTTCAGTCTTTCCATGTTTTCTTCTCCTAAATCTTTTTTCCGGATCGCTTGCAGCATGACATAATTAAAATACTACTCTCACAGTAATTTGAAGCTCTCTTCTTGATTTCCTATGCCTCAAACAACTACATAAAGATATTTTTATGTTGCTCTTCACTTGAAAACTTGGAATTCAAAATTCATCCACTTGATTCTTGTCTCAGTTCTATGCAAAAGGAAATCAGTGTGAAAGTTTGGCACTTCTGTTTTCTGTTCTCTTGTTTTAATTGAAAACTTCAGATGCTTAAAATTCACAATGGTAAGTCTGCTCTGTCACTTTGTATCCACTTTTGGGCACTTAGCCATTTTCTTTGTATCTAGCAGCTATAAGTGTCCCAGACTATATTAACTCATTTCTGTGGATAGCATACAGTTGGGTACATCTTACTGATTGATTTCTGGTTTAAAATGTTTCACTCTGAGTCTCAGGGCTCACTTGCCTGCATGCCTTTAGAAAACTGTTTCAGTCATGCATCAAAACTTTTGTCCATAATTTAGAGAAGTGTTAGGGTTCGAAGGGACCTGTGGAGATCATCAAGTTTGCCCCCTGCCAGGCAGGGTCACCTAGAGCAGGAATGTATCCAGATGGGTTTGGAATCTCTCCAGAGAGGAGACTCCACAACCTCCCCAGGCAACCTGTTCCAGCGCTCTGGAACAGGAATTCAGACCATTTACATAGCAGTTCAAATTATCTTGATGCCCTAGTGAAAAGAAGTCTTTTCACTGTCCCTAGTTAGACCCGCATGAAAAAAGGAAGATGCTTTTAAGACGGGTTTTTGCCTTTTCTGTGTGCCAGTGCTGATGTTCTGCAGATCCTCGGTGCCACCACCAGGAGGCAGCCTTGCCCAGGAGCGGGACTGGATCTGTGGGAGACCATCGAGGACTTGCCTGTGTGGTCTGTGTGAGACAGGCGTGAGCCGCTGTTAATTAATTTTGTAAGTACTTCAGGAAAAGCAGGTCCGAAAGTGGTTGTATTTAAAGGGTCAAAGGTTCTTAGGTAGTGCTTGACTCTTTGCTTTGACTTTTGTTAAGGTCTCTGAGAGATGTATGTCCATGCTTAAATAAAGCAAGCACCACCCTCCTGGTTCAGAATAGAATGAGTTGCGCAGCATGAGTGGAGCAGTAGCGGGACCCGTGTTACAAGTGTCATGTCTTCATGTTTCAGTTCCTCATGACTGCAGGGGAGGCAGCAGTTACCCCCCAGCCACCCATCCATCCCTCCCTCCCTCCCCACCCCTGCAGCTATTCAGTTCTACAGGAAAGTTTGCTTCTTGTCCATTGCTCTTGTATAGGGTCTGAACTTCATCTGTCATGACTAAATTCTGCTCTAACAGAGTACATCATTGTGGTGGGTCCATTATGAGTCATAGTACTGACTGCTGTTTAAAGCTAGCACTGCATTTCTCAGTTTCTGCAGTCTATGAATATTAGCAGCTGCTCTCCTTTAATTTCTCACATGCTCATTCCACCCTCAAAACTAATACAACATTATAAAATGGAAAGATAAAATATATGTAGACTGCATTCCTTGCCTGTAATAGAGGATGGATATTTTATTTTAGTGCTGCAATATAATAAAATTGACCTAAAGCAAGCCCACTACTAACCAGAATAAAGCAGTAAATTGTGTACCTACAATATAACAGTTGGATTTATGCCCAAGATTGAGACAGCTACTAATTAGACATCTAAGCCTGAATTAAGCTTCATAGGCTCCCCTTATAGTCAGATGACGCAGAAAAAAACCACCTCCACGAGAGTGTTGGTCTACTTTTAACATTTTATTGTCTAGATGATGTCACAATTGGTCTCTGGAGGTGCATTTTCTTTCTCTGTGAAGAGAGGATGAAGATGAGATTCACATGTCTGTATTGGGGCAAATGAAAGCTGTCTTACCTTGTTTTTCAGAGAGCATCTGTGTAAAAGGAAAATACTCCTCTTAAAATTTGGATTCAAAACCATGAAAACCATTTTTGCTGTTTCTGCTAGCCTTCAAAAGCATGTAGTTCACATACATGAAATCTTGCTTTTCTGTGTAGAGCATTTCACACACGTATTTAATTTGTAAGTTTGAATAAATTGTGTAAGATTTTAATCTCACCTCATAATCAACCCTTCAATGCTGAAAAGACAATACTTCAGCTTTTTTTTTTATTCACTCAGTATGTGGTCACAGAAGAAAATAAGATAGTCATGTATCACTGTAGCACCTCTTTTAAAATGAGCTCCTGATTGCGACTGTTACATCTAGGTACTTCTAGAAAAATGAACACAATAAATTACGATTTACTGGGCAATTTGCTCAGAATTATCTAAAAATTTAAATACAGTTGACACAGAATGTTAGTTCCATTGTATATAACTACCGCTGTTGGGACATTTAAGATGAGACAGTGGAAGCTGCTTGAACTAAACAGCATGTTTGGTCAGCAATTTTGCATTGTGTGGCTCCTGGAGAAGTAAAAGTCTATGGCCAGGCATGCCACTTTATTAAGAGTCATATAGGTGAGAAGTGATAGTCAATGTATCACAAAGTTTTTCATCACCTAGAGGCACCACCAGGGGCTAGAATGGCCAGTAGAACTGAGAAACTTTGCCAACGGGTCTTTATGAAACATAAGTAATGCATACAGAAAACAGTTGTGCTAATATACAGCTTTACTCCTTGTCAAGATGAAAAGCAGTCTTGGGTCAGCAGCAGTTTACCTTTTTAAATAAGGCCAGGTTTGACTACTACTAAAGTTTACAATTCCTCAGCAGGAAAATCTCCCTACCAGCAAAATAAGAGATATTTTAAAAAGAGAAATTCTGGAAGAGCTGTTTTTTAGCATCTCTTCTGCTAGAACTAATAAAATTCTAATCATGTAAGTATCACCAAAAAATTAAAAAGTTATTGTTGAATAAGGCTACTGCATTAAGCCACTACCATGTAGAATAAAGTTTAACCTAAGCAAAAGATTAAACTATTAAAGCAGGACCCTATGTACAAACTTATATTTCCTACTCACTAATGGTAACAAAACACAGCTTAACAGTTTCAAGCCATGATTAGTGTTTCTTAAACACTGCTAAGTCATTAGCACTAAGGTTCTTAAACACTGCTAGTTTCTCATTCAAATGTGTTTTATTTGTTTAAACAAACAACAAGCATTTTTCTGAAGTCAACATCAGTAGGAGTTGCACTGCATCAGAGGTGTGCTGGAGTAGTGATCCTCACCTTCTGCTTTAGTTCAGACTCACTGATGATTTCAACTGACTAACAAATGAATGCCAGGAAAAAATTTTACTTGACCCCGAGTTAGGTTCCATTTATTTAGTTTAATTAGCATAAGCCTTCATATCCTTTTTCAAAATTTATTTTCTAATTTTTAATCCCAACTGGTTTTGGTATGGGTTGACTTGTTATTTTCCAAAAATGTTTATAGAACTCCCTCTCCCCTATGTCATTTTTCATACAGTTAAAATCCTTGCATTAGTGATGGGGAAACTGAAGGTGAGTTCCACAGAATTTAGAACTGGGTTAGGAAAAAGGATTTCCTATCCAGAGTAGAAGCCTAGCACAAACAAAATTCATGGGAAGTTTACCACAAGCCTAGGTAAGAAAACCAGCAGAGAAACTCCCTTTCTAAAATCCTTAATAAACATACTGTGTGTTGGCTGTATGGATTACAATCCATTGACTTTATATGGCTGTATTTGTTGAAGAGAGATCTGAAGCGAGGCCAGGGAGGCCACTGGTAAGGCACACAATGGCCTGTGAAGAGAAGAGCAGAAGTCCTTGTCCAGTGCAAGGTCAAAAGCTTGAATGGCTGGAACTTGGTGAGTGTTTCAATTCAATACGACCAAGATTTTAACTCATGACTGTTGAAACAGTGATGCATATTTATCCTGCAGTCAGAACACCTGTGTCTATGCTTTACCATGCATGAGGTGGCCTCAGCAGCAGACAGATGCTCAGGCTCCCTCTGATTTCTTCCTTAATGCAGTGGGCTGGGAAGCAAGCTCCAGCCTTGGCTGCTGCTCCCCACAACTCCTCATTACCTCCTGCGGTTCCACCAAGCCTAAAGCAATGGCTGCCCACTGCTGCAGGGAGAGCCTGCACCGAGCATTGCTCCCAACATCACGTCTTGTTTGAGTTTATGCTACCTGCTCTTCTAAACTGCCCAAGCTGTGAACCCCCAAAAGTAACCACATGCCAAAACATACACTACATACCTTCACTTTCATGCTAGGAAAGCACCCTTCTCACAGGCTAAATAAAATTTCACATAATTTCAGATACTTTAAAGTATCTGAAAAGATAGATAACACAAAAAAATCAGAATTGCATGTTGGATCTATAGAGGCACCAGAAGGAGTTCAAGGAGAACTGTGGGATGTGAATTTGAGAATCTGCTCTAGAGGGAGCTAGCCCCAGTTAGTCTGAATATAAGCCATATATATTCCCCTTATATTCCAAATGTAAGTCCTTCTTGACATCAGGGACTTTTTTTAAAAATAATTTTGAAAGACAAGTATGCCCTCTGAAATCTGGAAGTGTGAACCCACAGCATTTTTACAGATTACCTGAATTTAGATTGCCTTTGGCCGTTCAGAGTACCAAGTCTGAATGAGTCTGGCCCAGGCTTATACAAACATCTAAAACCAGCAACTCACTCATATAATTACTGTTCTCTAAACAACTTGAGTCCTCAAGATTCTCCAATCCAGTTCAGAGATGCCCTGGTTGAGACTCCTGTAAAATAAAAGGATTTTAATTCTGAATGAAAAAATAGACAAAGAATGTGCACTTCTATAACTTCAAACAAAATCTGGATTTAGGAGCAAGCATCTTCTTACACAGTCCATGTTGGAGTAAATGAACCATACCAAAGGTCACTAAATGTCAATGTTCTGTAATTTTCAGCCTTCAGAGGATCAAAGAAGTTTAAAGAAGTTGTTCAGGTTAAGACATTTGGCAAAATAATGAGGTGAAAGGCTTTCGAAGTTTTCTGGAGAAGAAAACCCACAGTAATTGGACACAATTCTTAAAATCTTCATTTAGGCATTACTAAATAAAAATGCAGTTTTCTTTTCAGAGCTAATGAAATGTCAACAAAAGAAAACAGTGGCATAAAAACCAAAGAGCTGCTTTTCAGTTATTCTCAGGGCATAAGAGGTTTGTTTATTCAAAAAAAAATAAGCTGTTCACTTTAAACAGTTTGTCAGGTGTTATTTTGTTTTTGGGTTTGGTTTTTTTTCCCTTTTCATCTATACTTGTATGATAAATTAATTTTGCTAGAAATATACTACCAGTTCAGCACATTTTTTTTTAAAACAATTAATAACCTGGCATACTTTTACTGCCTTAGAGCAGCCCAAGGAACTGATCTTGAAAATGCCCAAGGAGATTAAAAGATATGCTTCAGTAGATTGTTGAAGTATAACTTAAAAGCCTAACTGATCAGTCATTTGGGGAATTTCATTGCCAGTCCAAAGGGATTTCATTAACATCACTAGTACCTCTGACTAAGTAGGAATTTTGACTAGATTTTGAAAGCTTCTAGAAATAATCTGGTTTTAAGTGCTAAGTATACAAATGCAAATTGAGTGGAAACAGCTGTTTTTACATTCTGTGGACACACGATTTTACTCCCTGATGGAGAGGGGAAGAAAAAAAGCCACTGAAAGATTGAAATGCCATTAAAGAAACTGGAAAAATAGGGATCTAATAAAAATACATGCAATGGCGTGCATTGTCAGGTGGTATAAATTGGTAAGACTTTACTGGTTTTTATATAGCCCACCTGCCAGGAGGACATGAAGAGCTCCATGTATTTCTTGGAGAAAGTGAGGGGAGGGGTTGAAGGAATGAATACACTGAAACAAAAGCACATGAACAAATTCATGTTTCAGCCTTTTATGCAATGGCTAACAGAGAACCAGGCATTTTCAGAAATAGTCTCACAGAACAAAGCCCCCATTCACAACAAGATTTTGCTATGGACTTCTGTTAGTTTGAGATTATGTTCTGGAAAAATTACGGAAGCTCCTGAAAAATGTAAGCAGCATATTCTAGACCAGTATGCCTGAACGTAGAGGACTGTGCTGGAGGGAAAAGAAAGCATAGTGTGAAAATTCCCCCTTTCGATGAACCCAAGCTTTTTACAAGCCTGGGAAGGTCCCTCCTGAGTGCCCTCTGCACGTGGCCCCCTTTGCTTACCTGGAGCAGATCCCGGCTGTCACATGTTCCACAGGAAAGCTCATGCTCCCTCCGGCCATGCCTGCTTCTGTCTGTAACATCACCAACAACCACCTGCAGTAGAAAGAAGTGATCGATTGTCCTCAGGAAAGGTTAGGCTTGTTTAAAAACATCCAGAAAGTATGGCTGCTAATTTCATTTGGGCCAAGCCCACTCAGTCAAGTCAGCAATAGAAACATACCCAACACAGCTAAAGCTCAAGCAGCACAGAAAGACTAATTCTTGAGTGCCTGTTGAGTGATTCCCTCCAAGATAAGTTCTGATTGATTTAGGATTGCTCTGTGCCTGCCTGCACACAAAACCTGTCAAAACACAGGCAAAGGTGGGACAGAAATTTCATTCTTGTTCCATTTTAGATACACTCTTCCATGCTGTTCTGTCTTACACAAACAATACATCCAATGTCTAAATGCATCTTTTAGTTCCTTCCCAGAACAAAGACTGATCTACTACAGCAGCAGGTTTTGCAGCTTCCTTCCATCTAGTGTTATATGGCACGAAACGCTGGGGAAAAATTCTGCTGTGCTTCAGGGGTCTTTCTGGATCAAATCTATTCACAGAGGGGTAATTCATGAGAGAAGTGAGCTCTGAAGAGACTACTAAAAATAGTGTTAAAATTTTGAAATACAGGGCAATGGCACTGAAAGTCAGAAAACATGTCTAGCCCAAAATCACACTTTATAAAAGGCTTTGCATATTTTGTAATAATTATGGATATTATTTCCCCTTCTCCATTCATTTATAAAGACAGAGAGATAATAACAAACTTCAACAAAACTGAATTTAGTTACACAGAGCCATCTGTTAATTCTGGTATATGGCAGTAGAGGGCATCTAAGGACTTCAGGTCACATATGGTAAGGGATTAAAATCAGATGGCTGAAGGAGTTAGGTTCACTCCACCCTGTGACAGAACTTGCCACCTCACAACCAAATAGCCCACGAAGCTGCTCCTGAATGATGGCAATTTTGAGCCATGCCGAAATTGGAGTTGATACTAACACACAAGACTGAAAGCTGAAGTTGTTTAGGAGGACATGCAGGAGTTAATTTCTCTTCCCGGCTGCAGGCAGCGCTCTGTCAGAGCCACAAGGAAGGATGGTTTCAGATACAGTACAGAGGAAGGTAGTAACTGCCTCAAGCAGTCCATCCAATTTTATCTACTACTGTTTGACCTTTAATTTCCACATACTGGCAAAACTGCTTACAGGAGAAGCAAGCAATTCTGGGAATGGACAGGTCGTGCCAAGAGAAGGCAAGCTGTGGACTAACACTCTTTCCTTAACTAGAAAGAGTAGCCTTATGTCTATTTCCTCTGTTGAGCCTAAAAAATACCAGTCTGTCTGTCTGGCCTGCATTTTACTCTACGTCCTTCCAACATGCCAATCAGTTATACAATGATGCCTTGAGCTATCCTGACAAAAAGCAAGCACAAATACTGACAAATAGAGAGAAGGTAGTTGGCAGCTAGCACTGTTTTCTTGTCATCTGTCCAGGTTTGTATGACATTCCACATGCAGCCTCTCTCTATACTGAAGCAGGAAAGTAGCTGTGCCTATTTGAGCCAAAAGAAGCCAACACGTCAGAGGCAGGTTACGTTCATTACCTGACACTAGCACTTAATGCACTAATCTGAAAAATGTATTTGAGCCCAGCAGCTCATTCACCATGGGCAACATATTTTCAATTAATTGTAAGAAGCTTAAAATTGTATAAACATGTTAGTAAACATTGATTAGCCTGTTATTCAAACTCCTAAATACAGCAAGACATCAGGCCTTATGCTGAAGTCTATTACAGCCTTAGCCTGAAATTTAAAAGTGGTTCATGGCCAGGAAAAGGTTCTACAACTCATTTAATGATCCACAGCACTCCTGAAATTATATTCATCAATCTGCTCTTCATTGCAGCACTTCCAATCATAAACACTTAATTGTAGGAATTCATACACAAGGCCAAATAGTTCTGCATGAATTAAACCATAAAAGAACTAGAACAGTGATTTAATCTTTTTCTGATGGGAGGCCATTTTTTCAGAGACATATAGCCCTGTTTCTTCTTCACCTCCACTTTACTTTGCACTCAAAAATCTCCCCTTTAGAGTCACTGCATCACCTGTTATAGTTTTCCTTATTATTTCAGAACTGATTATTTGCCAACAAAAGAACTTTCATAACTTATGGATTGGCTGAGCACAGGAGAGCTGCATTCATGCCATCCATCAGGAAAATTTTTTTCACAGACATTACTTGCTCTCTTTTACTTTGAGAACTAGAGCTTGCAACTGGCAAGAAAACATCTCAAGCCTTCTCAAGCTTAAAAAGCTTGTTTTTTCTGGCAGCATCTGGGACAAGAATGCAAGATTTCACAGTACTTTCAGCTGTGCTATCTCTAGGATTTTCTAAAACAAAGACAAGAGTGTATGTTTCTCTAAAAATCCAGAACTTCAAAGAGTGGGGTTCTGAACACATGTATGTATAGGTGTATGAGTATTATACACCTATATGCTCTTTCTCAGCCAAAAAACAAGATTAAAAATATTGCAGTCACAGCACCTTACACTAAAATCTGAATATTAAAATGCAGAGCAAATATTCTCCTAGTTGCCTGAAATGAGTGTATCAAAATGGTCCTTTCCAGCAGTCTGGTTTTCTACTTACAGCTTATCCTTCAGTAACTTTCAGCAATATTTAGCTAGTTTTAGTCAGAGTGAAACTGGATAATTCACAAAATAACAAAGTAATAGACCAGAATTCTGCTGTTTATAAAGAAGCCTAACATAGTATAAAGTGAAAACTGCTGTGTAAATTCCTTTTTTTTTTACATATTTAGTACCCTCTGTCACCACATTCTACTTCTCCTTTATAAGTCCACCTAAATTATTTTTATACTATTTTGGTTTTACTTAAAATTGTAAATAGCAAAGTAGAGAAACTAAGAAAGCAATGCATTTCATTATTTTCACTGAAGGTCCTAAGTGTGTCTAGATAGCCTCTTACTCAATGCAGTTGAGGCCTTTAGTTTTAAATAGTAGATAGCACATGATGAGATGAGAGATGGACTTACATGCCACCTTTTTAAGGTCAGTTTCATGCTTGTCACTCCTTATCTGTCAGCTTATCCACTGAACCAAAGTAAATGATCCTTTGTTTTCTCAACTGTCTCTGAAAAAAAAAGAATCTGGATGTTATTTCAAAGTACTACTCTCGTAGTGCCATCTCTTGATGGTTTGCTTTTAATTTACAAGTGCTGGTTTTCTTTTAGAGCAGCCCTGATTCATAGATATCATTCACTGAGTTTTTTGTTATTCTCCTTTACCAAAAGTATATTCTCAAGAAAGACAAAGCATTCATATCTGAATAGACTAAAATGGTAGGAAATAAGGTGGCTAGTAAATAGTAAAATTGTTTGGTATAAATCGTAATGTATTTAATCAAAACATTTTGTTCCTTGAGAAGCTGGAAAGAGCAGGGTGATCCCATTTATGAAAATACTTGTTTTCTCTATATTTTATTTCTTATGTTATATGCACTTTGTGAAATAAGGAAACTTTCCTCCTGACTGCTAAGTGAGAAATTCTCTGAGAGTTCACATTGCAGACCTTGTTCATGGTGTGGAGCTACAGTTAACTCATTCCAATCTGCTTGAGCTAAAGGCTCAATATTCATATTTCTCTGCTTGAGAACCAGACTATAATCCCAGGACAGGGAGGACCCGTGGCAGTTGCACAGTGTTATTTTACATCAGTTCAGATAAGCAGTTGTCAAAATACAGCCAATAAGAAAAGGTGTGTGATAAGCAATAGCTTTTAACTAAAGGGGATTTTTTCTGACCAAATGATATGTCATGGATAATGGATATTCTGTGCTGCACTTTTGGAAAGTAAGGATGCAGAGACTAGGGAAAGGCCCCTTGTATTCTTCCACATAGCTAGATAAATCTAGCTGAATAAATCAGTAAGTCTTTTCAGCAAATCAGAGGAAATTTAGCGAAATCAGCTGGGTCAAAAACACATTACTCCTCTGCCCACGTCATATTATATAAATAGATCAGCATGCTAGCCCTCCAGTAAACTTGACATACTTTTCAGGAACAAAGTGAAAATTATTTCCAGCAACAGGCACTTCACACAGCTTTGAAAACGGTGTTGCCTCCTTCCTCAGTCATGAAAAGGATTTTTGCCTAAAGGAAAAATAAAAATTCACTCATCCCTCCCTGTCTTGGGCACATACATTTGAAATCAAGTCAGAACAATATATTCTGCTGGTGATTTTGAAGAACTCTTAATGTTCATGTTTTCACTACTAATATAAAATTTGACTAAATATATCTACTATATGGATGATACACATTCAGAACCAAACTGTTCAGGAACAGTAGAAAGTATTTGGAAAAAAAAATTTAGAGATTGCTTAACTTTGTGCCTTTCATCTCCAGTCAGGTGATATGCCTTTAAAACTGGCTGAGAAGCATTCATAATTGTATACGTACAGGCAATGTTTGTCCTAGAACTGCTACTCCAAAACACACAGATTAAAAATAAATAAAGCATTTGGTTTGAATTGTACTTAAAAATTCTAAATCCCCATTTGTACATAGTTTTCATATTAGTGACTGTTTAGAAGAACTACAGCTTGTTATATAGCAAATTAAAAAAACTTTTGTTTACATGATGGAAAGCTAAGTTCTCAGAGTCTGCTCCTTTTCTCTTCTCCATCTTTCTCCTACTTCATTCTAATTTTTACACAGTAAAACACTTAGGGCAGAACAAGATTGCATTAAACATCCCAATGCCAAAGAAGCTAAAAAGTAACTTTCAGTAGTTTGATGCACTACATATGGCCCACAGTCCCAAAAGTAAATTAATTTACTCACCTTTTCTTACCCTTAAAACTATTTTTTTCTCCCCTATGTATGGAAGAGTCACACAGACAGAAGAGAAAACCACCAGCAAACACAGATGAAAGAAACAGTGAAATACAAATGTACCCCACTGAGTCTAGAGCATTTATGGAAGTCTCGAGCCAGAGAATAAAGGTAACTGTGAACCAGAGTACTCTTATGAGGTGCCAATATTGTCATTTAAACATTGATTTGCAGTTTTTTAAGTTTGAATTTCATTACTCTTGTAAATTTATCAGATATTTAGTGCTATTTTTAAAAGACATTATGTTCTCATGAAAAGAAAAAAACAGAACTCTGTTTAAGAAAGATCCTGCTGATATACTGCCTATTTAATTTTTATGCTACCTTTTTCATAACAATATCCAAAGTTTAAAGTAACAAATATTTATTACATTCTTCTGTTCTTGTTTCTAATTCACCACATAAATCATGGTCTTCCTCTCCCTGCCTTTATAGCAGCCAGCTGTGGTTTTAGAAACAAATTATTATGATTTCAAGTGATGAATAAACAGCAGAAGCAAAGGAAGTCTTGAGATACTATCCACATAAAAATCCCATTAATAACATAACACAGGGAAAGAGAACTACAGCAAAGCCGTAAAAAAGCAGCTTTGCACCTAGACAAGATGCATTGCATTTCTTCAAGATGCATCAGTGAACTTTAAATAAATAGCCCTAATTTGAACGATATAAAAAGAACTTATTTTTGAGCAAAAGCTTTGTACCTGCATATACAGAATTATTTTAATAATAAAACCAGATCTGTGTTGGGTTTTTTTGTTGTTTTTCTGAACATAGCAAAGCCATTGCCATTCTGGAAAAAGTAATGCAGGTTTTATGCGAGATCTCACATTATCGGTAGCTGAACTGTAAACTAAATTCCAAGGAGCACAAATCTATTCTCTTCTCTCTTCACATTTATCCAATGAAAAGTAAGTGGAGATTCTGCAAGAGTCATTGGAGGCTGGATCTGAGGCTATCTGAACTGTACGGACAAAACCAGGAACAAGAATGACCTTCAAGCCCTAAATTGTTTTAAACCATTTCTGAGAATGCTTAAGAAAGCCCGCGTTTGTTCCTCAGACCTCATTTTAAATCTGTGCTGCTGCCAATGATTAAAACCACCTTTTTTCATAAACTGAATAAATTAAATTCAAAAGCATCCAGGCATTACAAACAGATGAAACCATACTGACCAATATTTCACTTAACAAAGTAGATATTTTTTTGTCTCACATGAATCTGCTTAATTATTAAAGACAGCACTGGATTTTGAAGGTAACTATTAACTCTCTTATACTCTGATGGTTAAGAATTATAAGCAATAACTGTTAAAAATTCCGGCAGGAACTGTTCTTTTATTTTCCCCCTTTTTTTTTTTTTAAGAAACGTCTCATTTCAGGCGTTACTGGGCAATACGACCCACGGCAGCGTGTCCCTGTGGGAGCTCTCTCTGTGCAGGAGCTGCCCCGCTCCTTCAGCCACACCGACCAGCCTAATACATATTCATTTACCTCTTTGACAACAAAGGCTCCCTGCCCCCTCCCAGCCTGATTTTTAAGGGGATTACTTTGTATTATTTTGTACCTTTTTTTCCCCTGAGGGCTTCAAAAAGACACCCCTTAATCCTTCTCCCGTCAATTCGCCCTCCCAAACACCGCCGTGCAATTTGCAGGGAGCCCTAACCTGCAGCCAAAGGGCAAGGGTGAAACCCTTACGGCTACTTTTGCTTTGTTTCCTCCTTTTTTTTTCCCTGCTTTTGTGTGTGTGTGTGTCTAAAGTCGGCTCGGGGCCGCCCGGGCAGTGGCAAGAAGGTGGTTGGTTACCGCGCAGCACGCGCGGCGCAATCGGTCATCTTTACGACGAAAAACAGCTCGGCGACTATTAAAAAATAATAATAAAAAAATAAAACAAAAAAGAAGAATCGGGGCGGGGGTGTGCGGGGGGGGGGGGGGGGGGGGGGAGAAAATCGGCGCGCGCATCGGCGGGCAATGGCTGTTTGTAGCAACGAGGTATTTAGCGCCGGAGGGTGAAGGGGGGTGGAGACCAGGGTGGGGTGTCCCAGGAGCTTCGGCCGCCGCAAGTCCCTGGCACGGAGCTTCTGGCACCAGCCCCTGACGCACTCCCGGTCCCGAGGGCGGGCCCCACCGCGGCGCTCAGGTGCCCGCGGCTGCCGGAGCCGAGCTCCCCTCGCCCCGCCGGCCCCACGCTCGCCCCGTTACCTCCCGGAGTCCCGCCGCGCCCCGCGGGGCCCCGTCGGCCCCGTCCCGCTGCGCCCCTGGGCACTGACCTGCGCGTCGCCCGCGGCTCCGCGGGTGGAAGAGGAGGAGGAGGAGGCGGGGGGGCTGCGGGGCGGCATTCGGCGACCGCTGCCCCGGCGTGACAGGGGCGGCGGCTCGGTGCGTCGGCCCCGGCTGGCCGCGATCGCGGCGGAGGCGCCGGAGCGGGTCCTGTCACATGATGCGGTTCCTGGAAAGTTCCTGGAAAGCAGCCTTTGTATGTAACCATCCCGGGAGGGGGGAGCGGCGGGGGCAGGATGCCCTCGCCTCGCAATCAAAGGCGAGCAGACCGCCCGCGCCGGGGAGAGGGGGGGAGTGGAGGGTGTTGTTTCCCCAGAAGCACCATCCTTCTCCGGCAGCCTCTGTCCGCCCCAGCACAGCCTCGACGCTTCTCCCTGGGACGCGGGTGTTGTGTGTCTCCGGGCCCTTCAGCGCCGCCGGGAGCCAGAACAACCTGACCGCCCCATCTCCAGGCGGCGGCAGCGGCGGCCCCAGCCCAGTCCCACCGAGCCCGGGTGAGTCCGGTTGTCCCCCTCCCACCCGATGACCTGCCGCGCTTCGAGAGCCGGGATCCGGCCGCCCCGCTCCCGAGGCGGCGCTGCCGACCGGCGGTATAAAGCTTCCCCACAGCCGGCGCCAGGCTGCTCCGGCGCTGCTGTCCCGGCCGGGGGATGCCCGTCTGCAGCCCGCCGCCACCGCCTTGCAAGCCTTCCGTGCCCACTGAACTACAGCGGGCGGAGGCGCTTCGCAGCCAGGCTCTCCCGGAGCTTCCCTTTCACAAGAGGTTGCGCCCGGACACCGCCGGCAGGACTGCTCCCACCTGTGCCGGGCGGCCCCGCAGCCGCTCCGGTGACAGGCGCACCTGCGCCCAATCCCCGAGGCGGCGCAGGGGAGGAAGAGGGTGGGCTTTGCCGGGGGGTTGCCGCGTGTGTGTCCGCATATGTTGCGATAGAAACCAGGGAACGCAGCCTATCAGTTGTCACTAAAGTTTAATTTGGAGAAGTTTCTGAGCTCCGCCACGGAACTTGTTACGGGAGGAACCACCTCGGCATAACGCCTCACCTGGCGGCTGCTGCGCAGCCGGAGGCTGAGACTACCCGGTTCGCAAGCACCGGTGCCTGGCTGCCCCGGGCCTCCCTCCACCCCGGCCAAGCCGGTTAGGCTCCCCCTCGCTGGTACTGTACGGCTTTGTATCGCTTCTGTCGTGACGGTGGTCGCAGAAGAGGAGAGGCTCTTTTTGTCCCTCCCGTTTGCTTCAGCCGAGCGGAAAGTTCCCCCCCCCCAATATCAGCATTTAATGGAGCGGGAAAAGCACATTTCCTGCCCGCGCTAATTATATCGCACCCTCCACCGCGCTGCCCCTTCTCGTTCCCAAGCGGCCGGGGAGCCCCAGGGAGTGTGCGCTGTCCGCGCACCCGCCCCGCAGCTCCTCGGACACGAAGCTGCGCGGGAGGAACTCTCCCACCCCGGGGAGCTCAGCCCAGGCCGGGCACCCATTCCTGGAGGTACGACTTTAGGGTATGATGTTACTGAAAAACTCTACCGCACCGTTCCTACGCACCGCGCCGTGCAACGGGGGCAGCGCCGGGGCTGGGACCTGACTCGCTCCGTTGGTTACTCCTCCTCACTCATACCTTTACGTGCTCGGCTCTCCCCCACGACCTCCTCCCTCCCCGGCGCTGCGGCCGGGCTCGCCTGCCCCGGCGGAGGGAGCGGCGCATCAGCAGGTTTGCCCTTGCAATAAAGCGAGACCACCTTCGCGGGCCGCCTCCTCCTCCTCGTGCCCGGCGGAGGGGAGCCGAGGACAGGCTGGGCGGCGGAGGGAGGAGATGTCCCTCCCCCGCTCAGCCGGGAGGTGATCTCTCGCCTCGCGTTCCTCCTCTGGATGCTGGGAAGTTCCGAAGCGGGATCGCCACAAACACACGGGCTGCGTCGGGAGCGCCTCTCGCGGGGCTCGCCGCTAACCACGCTCTCTCTCCGCTTGCAGGCGGCGCCCGGGCCAGGGGCCGGAACGATGCACCCGGCGCGGTGCTGAACCCTGCGGGGGCGGAGAAGCGGAGCCCTCGCCTGCCGGCAGCCCCCGACCTGCGTGCGCGCGGGGCCGCGCCCGCCGCTGCCGCCGCCGCCCATGACCCTGCGCTCCGCCGAGTCCCTGGAGAGCGCGGAGAGCTCTCGGGAGCGCTGGGGGCACCGCGGGACGGCGGCGCCCGTTGCCGAGGAGTCCCGTGAGGCGGCGCAGCTGGCCGCGGCTATGGAGGAGCTGCGGCGGGCAGGTAAGCACGGGCGGCTGGGAAGGGGAAGGCGCCCGGGGCGGCGGCGCGGTGCCGGGGGAGGCGGCGCGGCGGAGAGCCCCGCCGGGCCGAGAGCGGGGAAGTGGGCGGCGGGGCGACTCTTGGCTGTCGCCGCCCGGCGCTGCGGGGACGCGCTCCCGCGGCGGAGAGGGGCGGCGGCGGCTCCGACCTTCCGCGGACTGCGGCGGCGGCCGAAGCGAAAGCTCCGGCAGCGCCGCGCCCCGGCGGCAGCCCGAGATCGGCGGCTGAGCGGGGACCGGGCGCTGCCGCCGGCCGGGGCGGTCGCAGTGTCGCATCCCCGCGGCTCCGCGTACCTGCACTCCGCTCCCCGGCGTGGCGGCGGCTCTCCCGGCTCCGCAGGACGCGAGGCTTGGCTGCGGGCGGCAGGAAGGGTTTTTGTGTTCATCGCTGCCGCGCCAGAACCGCAGCCACCCCGCCGGAGCTGTGTTCTTACTCCTGTCTTCTTCCTATCGCTACACAAAGCTCATTTGAACAGCAGCCTGCCCGGAGTTGCCGGGCTCTCTGCGAGCTGCCAGACTGTGCCGTGCGGACCCAGCGGGGAGCCGCGGGACGCGTCCCTGCCACTGCGAGGCGGCTCTGGGGTCTGTCTCGCAGGACGCTGCGGGGAAAGTTTGTGCGCGTGTATGCATAGATGTGAAAATAAAGAGTGACCTGGACGGCTCTGTCAAAACGAGACGCATTGTAAAGCAAATGGATGTAAATAGCAAATAAAAATTTACTATTCCTGAAGGACTTTAGCTTTCCAACAACAAAGGAAACGGGGGACTACAAGTCTATCTGCTAAAGAGCAGCTTTTTGAACAAACAGGAATAAACAAATCCCTTCTTTCTCTCATTTTTTAACAGGATGGTACTGGGGCAGCATGACTGTTGCTGAAGCCAAAGAGAGATTACAGGATGCCCCTGAAGGAACCTTTTTGGTTAGGGATAGTTCACATTCAGAGTATCTACTGACTATTTCAGTCAAAACATCAGCGGGACCAACCAATCTACGTATAGAATATCAAGATGGCAAGTTTAGACTGGACTCTATCACTTGTGTCAGATCTAGACTTAAACAGTTCAACAGCGTTGTGCATTTGATTGAGTACTATGTTCTTATGTGCAAAGACAGAACTGAAACACCTTCAAATGGAACAGTTCATCTTTACTTGAACAAACCCCTCTATACGTCTGCTCCAACTCTGCAACACCGCTGCAGAATAGCTATAAACAAGAGTACAAATCAGATCTGGGAGCTGCCATTACCAACAAGACTAAAAGAGTACTTGAAAGAGTATCAATACCAGGTATAAATATATTTTCTAAATGCCTCTAACATACGTAACTTTTGAATGCAATTCTTAAAATCAGCCAAAGAACGGAGTAACCAGTTGTAAAACTGCACATGGAATTCACTATCAAAACAGTGGCAATTCTGGGAAAAAGGGTTTTATTTCAAAAGCCACAAAGGGAGACTTTATGTAGGGTAATCCCAACTTGCATCCCTAGGAGTTTGACAAGGTGGCATGCTATTCTTGCAAGGAGAGGGAAGTCAGGAGTCTGTCCACATTGTGTTGCTTTGTCAATGGCATAAAATGCTGCACTAACTACCAAATGCTTACTGAAGCAGTGAGACCGAGAGACTGCAGAAGTGGTCAGAGATGTGTGAGAGTTCACAAGTATCTCAGTTATCTGATTCCAAGATTAATTTGGTGCTGGTGTTCATATAATCCTTAAAGCTTAACTAGATCACACTGTGAAAATCTTGCTGAAGTTATGCAACTAGTCAAATCCAGTCAGAAACGTGATCATGTATTAAGTTTTTATTGAGCTATTCTCCTGCTTTTTTGCAAGCAAAGGAGTACTGTAAGTAATCAGTTTAAAACATTGTTTTTCAAAGTTCTGTAAAAGCTGACCTTAAGAAGAAATGCCACATCTTTCACAGGAACCCAGTATGTTGCTGATTATACCAGATTGGTATCCCAGAATCCTTAACATGTTAACATCTTCACAATGGTGTTATATCCATATTACTATTAAGCCTCTTTTGGTTGAGGCTTTAGGACTGTAAGCTGCAGATTTGCAGTTGCTCAGTTACAATGTCAAAACATGGATATCAGCAGTTACAGCTGTCTTTCTACAGTGTAGAATGTTTTCTTCAGCTTTTTTCCCAAAATATGGGGAAATAGGATTTTGATTTTTTTTTGAGGGGGTTGGGTTTTTTCTTTATTTTTTTTAAACTTCTGATTCACCATTGTAGCTATCAGACCATTACTCAATAAAATTAATCAAATTGCTCAACATTCTCCAAATCTTTGTATGTATGGATTTGCTACTATTCAGGAAACAGTGCTCTTATGAATCTATATAATTTGCCAGCTAATATTCAGATATACGCACATGTATCAGTGAGGATGAATACTCCTGCTTTGCCTTTGTAGTGTTGCTCAGAGGTACAGCTGGATTACGTTCAGATTAGTAGCTTAGAGACTGCCTGCTGAATTCCTGTAGTTAGGTATTAGCATAGGATCTTGCTTTTTCTGTTACAGCAGTCTTCCAAACAGGAAGAGGGGACTAGGACCCTCAGTACCCATTCTTCAGATTAAATGTGAAGTATTTAATAGAAGACATATTCAGGATGAGAATAGTAGGAGAGCAGTAAAGAGAGACATAGATTCATCCTCAGTCAACAAATTCACAGTTTTAGCTCTTTCCCTGGCTTATTTGTTAATTAAAGACCTATGCTTGGACAAGGAGGATTGTCAAGACTTGCTGTAATCTAGCTCTGCCCAGGCTGAAATAGAAACAACATAAAATAATCTTCTTGTTTTCCTTGTGACTTAACTGCTCTGTTGTACTGTCAAGATGTTCTGTCTCTTCTCATAAACTTTGGGGCACTGACCAGCTTATTTGTTGCATCTAAGTTCCCAGTATTATACTCAATTTTTTCAGTGACATGCTGGCAGAAATAAGTAGCAGAGCCATTAAAAAAACCAAGATACCAAGAACCTGAGGCAGAGGGGATGGTTCCTTGGTGTGACAAATACTTCATATTTTCTTGTTCTCTCTGTGGAAAAGATGGCTTTTCTCCTCCATGGATTAAATTTTCTCTCCTCATTTTTAATGCAAGCTTTAGTATAGAAATGGGAGGAGTTTTCTCCCAAAAAACAAAACAAAACATTTCATTATGTAAAATTTTCTCCATGTCCTGCCAAAATGTAGTTGGAAATTTTTCATGTTACATGGTGACCACCCTTTCGTTCCCATCCCAGAAGACCTCTTGTATTCCAGGTATGTGTCAATCACACATTTCTGGTCATCAGTCTTCGTGGGATCTGCCACCCTGATGCTGAGGAGCTTTTCCTGTGAGCAGAGCCTGCGAAAGAACCATATGCCTGGGAACACACTTCATTCTATTGAATCTGTTTTCTTACAGTTCTTGTCTAGTTCTGCCTTGCAGTGATAGAGCTGCTATATGGCATAACTTCTGTCACAGTTAGAAACACTCTAATCTGCTGCTATGTTAACCTTCTGCTACCATGCATTTTCAGCCAAGGTGATATGCTTGGGGTCTCAATGATAAACACATTGTACAAAGGTCCTTTAAAATAACCCTTCCCTGGATAGGCCCTGGCCTGAGGATCTAAAATCATGGATACCAATGCTGGAGCAGGCAGACTGAGAAGATAAAAGCTTCAGGGTTCAATGAGACTGCTGTATTGCAAGTATAAGAAATGATTTATGGATTGTTGTTGGCAGTCTGCTGTAAGCAGTCATAGGCCACATGTACCCCATGGCAGAACCAAGCTCAGCAATGACCTGGGGCAGATGCAGGGAAGCTCAGGTGTTTTTGATAGTAGTTCTCTGAAGCACAAGGGCAAGTGGTAGGCTGAGGACGAGGAGTACTAGTAAAGTGAAAGGTGGTGATCCTTATAAATTATCAAGATTAGTTACTGTGATGTGGAGTCAAGTCAACATGGAGCATACTGACTTAAACTTCGTGTCATTTGTATTAGTTCCTGTGAGGAAAAGTAGGGTCTGTAGCTATGGTATGCTTGAAGCAGTGAACAATATTTTAAACAGACTGGAGGGGGAACTAGTCCTCTTTGTATGAAAGCACAGTTCTTGTCCTCATTAGGATGCCAGTCCTGGGGGTGATGCATTGCACTAGTAAAACTAAACTACACTGTCGCTTGCTGAAAGCTTGGTTTCTTTCTAATGCAGCACAGAGGAATGACTTGTTCTAGTACAAAAGATCCAAGGATAGCACATGATTAGATTACAGTGGTGCAAAGGTCTTGCATGTAGACTTCGTGATCAAGTTGTTGAAACATTTAAAAAAAGTTCCAGTGCCCTTTCCTTTTCCTTTCTTTTCCCTTTTCCTTTCCCTTCTCCCTTCTTTTCCCTTTTCCTTTTTTCCCTTTTCCCTTCTTTTCCCTTCTTTTCCCCTTCCCCTTTCCCTTTCCCTTCCCCTTTCTCCCTCCCCCTCTCTCCTTCTTTCTTTTCTTTCTCTCTCTCTTTTCTTTCTTTCTCTCTTTTCTTTCTCCTTCTTTTCCTTTCTCTCTCTCTCTCTTTCTTTTTCTTTCTCTTTCATGGCTTGTTTGCAGCTGCAGCTTTTAAATTGCTGGTCCTTGAGATTCCAAAATTACTTCTAACTGATCTATATCATCTTGAATTGCTAGTACAGAGTGTTCAGTGAAGCCAGTTTCACATGTTCAATGCCCATGAGTCAGACAAAAATCATGATAAGGACTTTAATCCTTTTTCCACCCCATGTGCTGGTTGGGCTTTTTGTTTTTGAGTCTTGACATTTCAGATTTTCCAACTTATACCTGGAATGTTAGTTGCTGAAAACCTCTTTATTTTAATTAAAGGAAAACTAAGAATCCTACAATCCCAAAAGGTGATGTTTACAAAAAACCCCAAACAACTAAACCAAACATAATTGCAAGATGAATGATGAAAATAGAATTGGTGACAGTATTTTGTTTAGCACTAAGTCTGGCAGAAGTGCGAACTGTGGCAGCATTCAAGTTGTATGGGTATTTTCCTGCTGGTAGTATTATCACCAGAGACAGAAAATGGTTCGAGTGCAGGATGAATGGGTAGAGTGGGAATGTAACCAAGCAGCTGCACCCAGTGCACTAGAAGTAATTTTTTAAATCTGATCTTGTCTGTATTGTCCTAATTATATTTTGTGTAACCACAATCTAGATAAACAATATAAAATTATTAGCAAGAAGGAAAAATTGTTCATTAGAATATGGGGACCGAGGGGTTTTTAATATCTTAAAACAATGAGGAACTTTTCAGTAGGAATGATGGAGCTTTATAATGAGACTCTTACTAAAGTCTCATCACCTTGAGAAAACAGAATCTACATATGATAGAGTTCGGTAGTTGCATGAATTACTATACCTTAGCCAACTTCTGAGTCTTAGTTCCTGCAGGTAAATTGCCTTGTTAAAGATTGTAAAGAAGTTTATTTACTTACATGTTCTATTCAAGAGGTTTTTCTTGTATTCCTGACAACAATCCTATGGATTTTTCCTTTGACTATAAGCTTAGGCTCTAGCAGAAAGTAAGTCGAGTGATGTCAGGTCTTTGCTCTCCTTAACACAAAACACATGATGGAAATGGGAAGAGATATCTCTAGACATGGCTGTCATGTCTAAGAGTCATTTAAAATAAAGTAAAATAAAATTTCTGCTGACTTTGCTGTCATTAAAATAAAACTAAATATCATATTTACTGCTAGAGGAAACAGTGGCTTGAGGGATTCTAAAAATAGTATTGCTAATTCTCAATAATCATAAGAAACTTTGTTGAAAGGATAAGTTTTATTTAAAAAAAACTATAGAAATAAAAAAAAAACCTTTTAGTATATAAACCAAAAAAACTTCCAAATAGAATAACTAGAAATTAGTTGAAAGGTCTGAGTGGGTTAGTTCTGTATGCACAACGGCAGTGAGGATGACAAGCTACTTTGGTATCTCATCCTAGTTCCTGAAAACCACTTCTTTGTTAGTGTTGAATTCAGCAGGTCTCAGTATTTTGCTAAGCCTTTAGCATGACCGAAAATGCCTGGAAACAACATTCCACTGACACATAACTTCAGTCACCGTGGGCTGAGCTCGCTTTACAACAACATGGTGATTTGCCACAGTGGTGCTGGAATTGGCTAATTTCTACAGTGGGCTGAATATCAGCCAAAGGAACTGGGAGGCAGAGTTGGTGCTGCCTGAGGCCATGAAAGGTATCAAGTGCTGACCGTCACTGGTCCTTATCTGCTGTCTTAGACAGAGGGCAGACTACAAGCTAGGTGAAATACTGCTGCCAGGAAACAGATGAGAAAATATTCAGCTTGCTACGGAGGGAAATATTTGTCTGGCTTTCGTGTCTGAGAAGGGACTGAAGGGAAAGAACATGGAAAAGCCTGCAGCTCCTGTGAGAGGCAGCACTTCTCACAAGGTGTCTCAAATAACTAACCATCAGGATGAGCACGGTACTGTTATTAGCAGAGATTAAAGGTCCAGGGGCATAAGTTGTATCAGTACAGTTTGAATCCTCATTTGAACAAAGTCTGGCTAGATAACTGAATTTCAGGGGAAAAAAAACCTACCTTATATCAAAATCAGTCTCTCCTGGTGCCAGGGTTACCAAACCAGAGAAGTGATTAACTGTTTAGTAATCAGGTTATCTACAGAGCTTTGAGGCCAGTGCCTCTGAGAAAGTCTACAGAAATTTAAAAACATATCACCATAATTATGGTGTTTAATCTGCCTGAAAAATTGTGAATTTTATTCTACTTAGATCCTGTTTTGAAAAGGGATTGCATCTATGTTATATTTTGTTTTCCTCCAGAGCTGAAGCCATTAACTTTCCAGGAACTGAAATACCAAAATAATACCACTCCTTTCTATGGTATTAAGGAGGAATATAATGCCAGAGCAAAAGCTATTTATGTTAGCGTAAGGGGTGGTGGGGCACTGAACAGGCTCCCCAGAGAAGTGGTCACAGCACCAAGCCTGACAGAGTTCAAGAAGTGCTTGGATGATTCTCTCAGGCACATGGTGTGACTCTTGGGGATGGTCCTGTGCAGGGTTAAGAGTTGCACTCCATGATCCTTATGGGTCCCTTCCAGTTCAGCATATTCTGTGATTCCATGAAGGTATTTAGTAGGAAAAACTTCAAGCAGACACTATCAGCAAAAGTTAGTGCTGAGTGCTGCAAAGAACAAAATACATTTAACATCCCCACCACCACCAATTCAGTGGTCCTGTCTTGTCCTTCACTGGCAGGCAGGGTTTGTATAAGTAAATCCTTTTGATTCTAGTAAAATTATTCTGAAATTGATGTTTCATAGTTGAGCTTTGCAATTTGGTGTGCTGTTGGTTAACAAATAGTTAATGCAGAGGTACGTTAAATGTGGGGACATATTCAAATCTTCATGCAAATTCTTCTTTTGAGGTTATTTGGATCAGGCTTGATAATAGGAGTTATAAAAAAGATAGCTTTAAGTCTGGTAGTTGAAAGCTGGAAATCTCTTTTCAAAATGCTTTATTACAGCTAAACTGTATCCCTTCAGGTTACAACCCTGAAATAGGATCTGTTCAGCTGAGTTGCTGTACCCTTACTCTGTTTGACTCAAGGGGAATCTCCAAATTTGAGAGATTGCTCCAGACACAGATTACACATCATACATTTGCTTTTTTTTACCCAGTATGCTGTTTGACACATACGGAGTGTGGAATAAGTTGTGGATTGACTGTGATTGTTCAAGGGATTTTATTTGGTTCATTTTGTTTAGGACAGCAATATTAAACAAGACTGAGCTGCAATTTTCCATCTGTAAAACAGGCGGTGGACTCAACATTTTGTACTTTATCAGTATAGTGTGAAAAGTGGCTTATATTTCAACTAACATCAATAGGAACTTAAGCTGTAATGATGGCAACATCTTTCACTGGCTGCTTTGCTTGGAAGAGAGAAGGAAGTAAGTTAGGAAAGTGAGATCCTTGTCTAGCTAGATCGCAGTGCAGGTGGCATCACAGCTCCTTCGTGAGCTGAAGTGCTTCAGATGTGTGTTGTCTGCAAAATGAACTGGCTGTGAGAAGACAACTGTTTTCTGTAAATTCCTCTGTTTCTTTTAACCCTCCTGATGGAGGATGCAGTGCCTACTGCAGGCTGCTTCACTAGCTTGCATGCAGGCAGGTTTCATTTTAAAAGGGAACAAAATAGAGTAAGTGAATTTTTACTCAAAGTGTATTTTTTGTTTGAAAACAGGATTTATGGGAAAAGTATAAGCAGTGGCACATCTCTTGCTGTAAAAAATTTCCATAAATCATTACTAGCTCCTGGAAAGTTTAACCTTAGAGTAAGAAACTTGAGAAATACAGGTTTGTATAAGGGTTTGCCTAGTTCATATCCTGGGAAAGAAACAGAAGATTATAAAATGCAATAGTTATTCTCCCCCTAAATAAAACCTGCCTACCAATCTTTTATGTAAAATGCTAGAGAATGTTTTTATATGCTGTAATTTGCAAACAAATTAAGTTGGGTTTGTGAAAAGGTTTCAGACTTGAATCATAAATTCATTTCAGCCATTTGTCAATGTTTGATTTTTCAGGATAATTAGTGAATATTCTTTGTTTTCACATTATTAAAATGGTGCTTTACATTTAAAAAATAATCTCATAAGTCTGGAATAAATAGTAAATAATAAGAGGCTTGCAATATTTCATCTGTCTCTTCAAAGCATCTTTAAATTAAAACCAGAACTACATCAATTCATATATTTAAAGGAAATGGACTAAAAATTCTGAAAAATACTGAGTCATGTTTTACAAATATTAATTGCAAGTTTTTTATTACAATTCATTGGAGATATTTTTTTTCTGGAATGTATGCAAAAGTTTTGCATTTGATGCCTGTTTCTTTTCTATAACTATTCCTCATTTAACTTTTTGCTACAGATTATTTGTATCAAAGCAAACAGCATTAAGAATTCATTGCAGTACTGCTTATAAACACTTATTTTTATTATTGAAACAAATGTACATGTATAGACACTCCAGGGTCACTTTAAACCTCATGGTTTAAGATGTTTTAAAACTTTCTCTGCTATATTTTACCTGCATGCTGGACATGCCTTTTAATAAAATAATACTTTTAAGAAAGTTCATGATGTGTCACCTATATTTTATATCAATTCCTCTGTGAACTGCATTTAATTTAAAGCCTCTATTGCTTAAATGAATGGAAGTTACCAAGTATCAGAATAATTAAGCCGCAGCCCAGGGGCCGGTCTCTTTCAGTGCTGCGCTTCAGTCTTGCTTTATCATCTTTTCTTAGGAGTGATAAGGAATCATTTTTGGAGTAGTAAATGCTACCTGAAGAGTGACACCCTCTCCCAACTCACAACCTAATGCCCTCAAACCCTGCTGGCACCCAGCACAGCATCCCTAAAATTCAGTCTACAGTTTGGGCAAACTTTCCATACCAAAACCTTCCCTTCTGGCATCAGCCTGTTTTTCAGTGACTGGCACAGGATGTTGCATTACAGAGGCCCACACTTGTGAAGGAGAGTGCAATGGGGACCACGGTGAGGAAGAGAAGAGGGAGGAAGTGAAGGGATTATTGTCTGGGACAGCAGTGGACAGCAATGGCTTGCGAGACCCTCACCTGGTCTTCAGACGACCAAGTTTGGCCCACTCTGACATACATTTTAATACTGTTTTTGAGATACATCACATAAAGAAGTGTTTTCTGTGCTCTTCTTTCTAAAAATGACAGGCAGGCATACAATAAGTTTCTTTCTTCCCATCTTAATTTCTGAGGTTTTGTAGTGATTTAACCAATTAGATGTGTTTTTAATAAACAAATCTAGAGGCTCATATTTTTTCTTTTGTCCTTAAAATTGGTATGCTGTCCTACAGACAATTGAAAACAGCATAATCCTAATAGATTAAATCTGCTTGTGCTAGTTTTAACAACACATTTAGGGTCTTGTTATCAGCAGAAACAAACTAGTCTGTAAAAAACAAAGAAAATACATACAGTCTTGGATACAACCTGACTAATTAGCACAAAGCTTTTTTTTCTGTTTAATCTCATACATGTATAGAGTTTCTAAAAAGATTTGGGACTTTTAAGTGAGCTTTAAAAAAGCATATAACAAATGGAAAAATCTGGCATTATGACCTGGAACACCTCACATGTAAAGAGAATAACACTGTCAGAAGAGATACTGCTTAGCTTGGTTCCCACAAATTTGGACTTGTGAACCTGAATTCAGCAGTCCTTAAAAGTGTGGTGATCGTCCTTAAAAGATGACGACCACTGGTGACTCCTCAGTCTGCAGAACCAGACAGAACAAGTTTTTAAGTCTAAAAGTCAGATGATACTGATGTGCAGGATTAACTGTGGTCCACTGATCTGCAAAGTCTAGGAAATACTTTCTTAATCTACATGATTAGCACTGAGATTTGAGTAGTTAGTGGGATATTGAACTGACACCAAACTGGCTGAAATATATAAAAAAATGTGTATTTAAAAATATATATATATTTGTCCTTAAAACTAGAATAGAACCAAATCATCTTTCTGAAGTCTTGTTGAACTTGGACCAGAACAGAACTGGAAGAACTTTAGTGATGGCTCAACCCAAATGGAACTGAAATAAAGAGATAAAAGTCTTCTTTCCTTGGAGTTTAAATACTACCTGCAGACATTCTTATCCTTTAGCTGTACTATATAGTCAACAACTGGGCTACAATGCTAAAGATGAACCCAAAACACTAGGAGCACATTTACAGTTCCTGCTAAGTAAATTTCCAGCAGTAATTAGTTATCCGTGGAAGAAAAAGGAACCACCATATTTTCCCTTTAATCAGGCCTGGACCTCTTGCTGTCCTCTTCCTTCCTAGGTTTATCTGTTTCCTTTCATTGCTTTCCTTTTTCATATATCTGTTCAGACTGCAGGCAAAGGTATGACTAAATGCTGACTGTATAACTGCTACCCTCAAGTGGAATCTGGAGCTGCTCTGTGCATATCCATGTTTTGTTAACTCTCTAAGACATTCTTGAACAGTATAAAATAAATAAACCTAATTGCCTCATCTGGCAAAAAGATATAGTAAATGTAAGTGATGTAACTGCTTCTCCTAATTTCTATTTTAAAATGCAGGCACATTATCTGCAATTAAATGCAGCTGTCAAGATTGCAATGATGTGATTCTGTGAAGTCTCTAGGTCCGGTCACTCCAATTCCAGATATAATACAGTTCCTTAGATCATGAGTTTGGGGGGGGGGGACGGGGAGGGGGGGAAGCAAAGCTGACAATCAGAAGGACAAGCCAAGAAAGGAAACTTTTGGTAGCTGTGTAACTTCTGGTTGCTGAGCTGAGGAACAATCATATAGATGGTTTATGGTGTTCTCTGCTCCCTGGTGCTGATCTGTGCTGTTCACAGATGAATTTTCTCACAACTAGTATCAAACTATCTATGACAAGAAATCCCAGTTGTACTTTGGCCACAATAGCAGCATACTTCTTGTTTAAGTTACCTAAGATGACACTTGTGTGGTTTCCACTGTTGTCAAGGTCACACTAAATACATTAATGCACTGCTCTGAAACAACCCATAGGTGTACTCAGTTTTTTATGTCTGTGTATTCCTAGAACACTAACATGTGTGCCTGAGACAAAAAAACATTTACCTTGGTTTACTATTAATATTGGAATAAAATATTATTTATCAATTATTCACATGCAATTTAACCTCCCGTATCCAAATTATTTCCTGCAAATAATCGTAAACACAAGCATTATGTCAATCAAACCAAAACACTGCTTTAAAATTGCCAATAAAGTAGCATCTCTGCAGAAGCTGGCCACATAATAAATGTATATATATTTTTAAACATTTCTTAAAACCAGCATACCAACTTGGCTTCTAAGACTGATCTACATTCTGTGTCCACATAAATTCTCAACTCTGCTGTCAGCCCTAGGAAAATCAAAGGAATGATTTAAGTTTCCTGAGTGCAACTATGTATCTTTATGTAAAATCTTGTAGGTAAATACCATGTAAAGCGTATGCAGTATGTGAGCTCTACCAGTAACACCTTCGGTTACATTTTTCCATGGCACAGTATCTAGGAAAGGTATGTAAAGGTTTCGCTAACTTCCAAATACCCTTAAACCTTTCAAATACCCTTAAATCTGTATGATTAGTCTAAACTGAGTGTACAAAAAAGATTCACATGGTGACAACGTTTCTAGCAGCAGCTGCAGCCACCACCTTTCCTGCTTTTCCAGAGGGTAGGCATTAGCATGCTGTGCAGACCACTGCCAGCTCGCTGTGATCGCCAGCAGCTTCAAGGTAGTGCGTTCCAGCAGTGCAGAATATTTTCTTGTTCCTTCTTTTTTTTTGTTTTTCTTTCATTGCTATTGCGGTCCCAATATGAAAGACAAAGGACTGACACTGCTCAATCCTGTGTAACACCTGACACCTACCTACATGAAGATGTAAAAAAGTTCTTCCGTAAGTGAAAGTGACACCACCTCATTTTTATAGCTCTATGAAGCCTAGTCTTCTCTCTTCTGCCATATTTTGTTCCAAATATTAGTATAAAATGATGTGAATTCAATGATATTGTATTCACTAACAGATTAATCAAACGTCGATATGCATAGCACTGTCATAGGCACAGGCTGGCTCTTACTTTACTAAACGGTTTTCATCTATTAAAGTTTCGCCTTTTTTAGGCTCTTCAGATGAAAGCAGTGAAGGTAAATACGTATAGTATTCGATATAATACTGCTCTGTGCTGGACAGGACGATACAGCACCGGGATGAAGTTCGGCTTAGCACACACTTGCAAACAGGAACGAGTATTCCTCGAATGTAATGGGATCAGCTGTTTCTAATGCCATTAAAACGCCAATTTCGTAATTTCTAATTCAATTTTAGATCCAACCCCTCCACTCCCTAAACACCCCCACCACCGAGACGCGGAGAGCGCAGCAGCTCTTCCGAGCTCCTGCGAAGGGACTCCTTCGCGGCGGGGCAGCGGCGGGGCCCGGCAGCACCCCCGGGCAGTGGCAGAGCCCGGCCGGCACCCCCAGGAAGGCACTCCCGGGCAGTGGCAGAGCCCGGCCGGCACCCCCAGGAAGGCACTCCCGGGCAGTGGCGGAGCCCGGCCGGCACCCCCGCTCAGGAGGCGCTCCCCGGCCCGGCCCAGCGCGGTGCTCGCAGCTACCATGGCGGTGAGGCCGTCCCTCCTCGGCCGGCCCGCAGCGGGGCGGCGGCGGCGGCTTCCGGTGGAGCCTCTTGCCTTGCACAAAGACGGTGCTCCCCGCGCAGGCTCGGCGGCCGCCGCGGCGCCCCGGGCAGTTCCGCGCTGCGCCCGTGTAAGTAGCGGCAGGGTCGGGGCGGGGGGCGCTCCCCACGCGGGGCTCGCTCGCTGGGGCGCTGCCGGCGGGGCTGCCCGGCCCGGCCCAGCCCGGCCCGGGTGCTCCCGCCCGCAGCCCCGGGCGCCGCGGAGGGGAGAGCGGCAGAGCAGTACCCCCAGCGCCGCGGGGCCGCGGCAGGGGCCGGGCTTCCGCGGGGCGGGCCGGACCGGGGCCGCCTCCGCCGCCGCTGTCGGCCCCGTGGGGAAGGCCGGGGTTGCTGCCGACGGGGCGCGGGGTCGGCAGGTGGTCCCGCTGTTGCAGGCGAAGCAGCGGCCAGACCTCGGCTGCAGGGAGGAAGTTAAAAACTTTATGGGGGAGAGATTTTGAACCCCTGGGCTGTGAGTAGGCAGAGTCACTCACGGGTTATGCAGGGGGGAGCTTATCCTTAGCTAAGCAGGCGTGTGGGAACGCACTTAAGAGTCGTAAGCAGCCCAGTGCCCTCGGTGTTCCGGAAAACGCCAAAGGTTTTCTAGCCGAGGAGTAAGTGAATGTGCCTTTTAAGATCAGAAGGGGACTTTATGAAAAGTTTTATCCCTATTCGTAGACAGACTCTGTAAGATCCCAGAAAGTGGTGTGGCGATGAAGTAGGGATTGTGCTGATTCAGCGGGACATAGAGTATATTTCTTAAAATTTGTCTTTACGATGGAAAAGATCCACTTTCAGAAGTACGTGGGAAAGGTTTGAGCCATGCCATCTTTCGGGTAAATGGGCATCTCATCTTTTTCGCTTTCCCTGGAATTACTAGACAAAATTTAGTTCAGAGTCTACTTTGGATCCCTAGATGTAGACTGTGATTGAAATGAATTTAAATTAATTCTGTGTTGCACTAAACTCTGTCCCAACACGTTAAACACACACAGAGAAATACTTAATCTTTAAAAAGACTTGAGAAAGCATTACTCCCCATCCTGAAAGTTTATCAGGTCTTTAAAACTTCACTTGTCTACAGACAGCAAGACAGAAGCCTTTTTCAGCCCTTCAGATTCATGGCTCAACAGGCATTTTTCAGCAGCCATAGGTGCAAACTGGGATGGTTTGTAAGAGCTTTGTTTTTGAAAAGAATTGGCTGCTTTGGTCGTGGAGAAAAGGAACTCTCCAAATGCAGTGACTGGAGGACTCAACGTTCCTCATCCAGCACATGGGCAAGGAGGCTCCTGGACGGGTCTCTCAGTGGCCCATACAGAATGTGAAGTACAAGAGTTTTGTAGCATCTGAAACAGTTTTCTGCCTGGGTTGAGGTAACACCCTCAGAGCTGCTGCTCGATGCCTGCCTTGAACTCTGCGAGTGCTTTGTGAGCTCGGGAGTGTTGTAGAAGGGAGAAGTGATGGGATTTACTGCCTGAATTTTGCTTTAGTCCAGAGATTGTTTCCCAGTAGTGTAAAGGTACTATATGTTGGAGACCAAGATCTTCAGCTTCACCTCTCCAAAATTAGCATCCTAACATCAAGTGGGATGTTAGGGAAATCCAGTTCTTTCTTGCTTGCTCTTTTTCCAGCTGCTTGCTTGCGCTATTGTCTGTGTCCATGATGGAGTTTGATGTTTGAGCTATGCTTAGCAAACCAGCATATGTTAAGGGCATGGGATAGCTGTTGTTTCATTCCCATGTGATCCCTAGATACAAGGTAAGCACCTTGAAATTCACTTCAGTATATGAAAAATGCACTTAGTAAACCAGGAAAATCCTCCAGGAAGGTGCCCAGCAGCAGTGCTTTTAGCACTCAGTGGAAGCATTTTCGAAAAGTAACTTTATCAGAGGATGCTGCAGACAGAGTTTTCCAAGTCTGTCTCATGGTCCTTGCATTCTGTCTGAGGTGCCATTTACATGTCGATATGTTCTGTTGGTTGCCTGCCCTAGATTTTAATGACCAGATCAACTAAACCAACTTTGATGGGGCCTTGGGTCAGTAGGCACCTCTGATGATAAAAAGACTAGCAGATTTCATAGATAAGCTTTGAAAATTCCTATCTCTCCTTATATCCTCAAGCTGAATGAAGTAGAGTTTCTGCGGGGTCTAGCTGCTCAAACAGCAGCTTCTAGTTTAATTATTAGAAACCTCCTGCTAATGACACTCAACACCTACTGCACTTTTTTATCTTCATTATTTAGTAATGAGAAAGTATTTCATTGTACTGTCCTGTCAGTTTCCTTTTCAAGTACCATTCATGGTCCTAGGGATATGTTTGTCATTAAAGAATAGACTACACATCTTCATTCGCTTCATAGGTCTGGCATGGACTCCTGTCATGATCTTGGTCTCTCTGGACCTTGACTCTTCTTCTGCAAAGTGGCTATAAAAAGCATCTTCTTCAGCTTTTATCTCATCAGAGTGTTAGTCAAGTAAAATGGAAGCTGGCAAAGGTCATCTGATTGCTTACTGTGAACACATTAGAAGGGAGGGAGAGGAGCTACTTAAGCTAAATAACAGTTTCAGCAGAACAAATGCCTATAAATAGAAGGTGGATAAATTTGAGATAGAAATTCGAAGAAAGTTTCTCATTATCAGATCAGTTGAATTCCAGAGCAATCTTCCAGGATGATTCAGGGGGGAGAACAACCTGGGAAGGTATGTTTTTATCCCTCCTAAAGTTAAAATGCATTGTGTAGGCCAAAGCTGCCTGCTGATTCTGGCCCTGCTGCTGCTGCCTGGCTGTGGTGTATGTACCAGTTCTGCTAATGCTTTTGTAATTGTGTCAGTGGTCAGTTGTGACATCTCTTTAATTTTCGGAGTTACAGTCTCTTAAGGACTGTCAAATGCTCTAGCTGCCTTTAGTATGGACCTTAACCTAAGTTAGTGAGCAGGATTATTTGGCATGGGTTTCACTCCAGCAAAGGACTGGTCTTCACAATGCCAAAGATTCTATTCCTGTCTAATATTTCCCAGAAATGGCTTCATTTTACCTTGTGAGATGGTGAAATCTGAGCAGAAAGAAGATGATGTGGATCATTACTAGTTTTTCCAGGGTGGTGATTCCGAGTTCGTAATTCTTTCTAAAGGTTGGCAGGTGTCAAACATCACTTCTGGATGTTAAAGGTTGAAGTATTTTAATCTTTACCCATTTCCCTACTCCTTTTTTCACAATTCAGGTTACCAGATGGATGCCAGAGACAAGCAGCTTTTACGCTCCCTGCGCGTGGAGCTCTGCACAGAGGTGCTGGTGGATGGACTTGTTATTCAGTATCTCTACCAAGAAGGAATTCTTACAGACAGTCATGTTCAAGAAATAAAAGCCCAAACCACCAGTCAGAGGAAAACCATGATGCTCCTTGATATTCTCCCCACCAGAGGACCCAAAGCTTTTGAAGTGTTTTTGGATTCCTTACAGGAGTTCCCATGGGTTAAAGACAAGCTGAGAATGAAGCGTAAGGAAATGATGGTACAAGATCCTGCAGGTAAGTTGTTGTTGCTGGTATTTTGAAGCTTGTTCTCAAGCCATAATTTTAAAAGTATTGAATGTACCAGTAGTTTCAAGTTATGCATGATACCAAGAAAAGGGAACAGCCTGAATTTCCTGGAAGCCAGTCAAACACCAGGAAGTACTGCAAAGTTTGGGGCGTGAGCAGGGCTGAGCTTTAGAAGACAAGGAGGCAGGAGGAGTGACTGCCTTGGGAGAGGATGGGATATAAGAGGACCCAAAATCCATTACCTCAGAGGGAGCGGACTATAAAAATATAGTTTTGACTAGCTGCAGGACAGTCTCTTTACCATCCACACCTGATTATTGTTTGGTTTATGTATGTTTACAGTGGTTTGTTTCTGGATCATTTGTATTGACAGAGTTTTGTTTTACTTTTATTATGATTTCACTGTAATTTTTATTTAGTATCATGTGTTAACTTAGATTTATTTAGTTTATTATGTTTATGGGAGTGAAAATATCTAGGATCATTGCTTTCAAAATTACTAGCCATTGCTTATTTTTAAAAGAATATCAAATCTAACTGATTTAGTGGGTGTTATGTAATCTTATTTAGTAAAATCTCTGGCATTTAAATGTACTTCTGAAACTAGTTTTATGGACCTGATGTTTGTTCAGAAGTGATTTCTTTACCAATCCATGCATGCAATTAGCTGAGCTGTTTTGAAGTCAAGAGAACTGCTTAAAATGCACATTTCTTGTCCCAGATTCTGGCAGCATGCACTGGCTGCTAATCTCATGTTACCAGTGAGACAGTGAAATAGTCCTCAATTGGGAACATCCTTTTCGAGCAATCTGATTAATCTTTCTTCAAGCCTCCATCCCCTGCTCTACCCCCTCTTGAGTTTGGTCATACATATTTTGATGCACATGACCTGTGATTTTTCCAGAGTCATTGTGCTTTGTTGAGACTGAAAGCCTGTGAAGAGGGGTAACTAAGACCTGCTGACCAGCATGCGCACTTGCATCTCAGCTACACGTTCAAGATCATTTTGTCAAGATCTGGTGGGCAAATTCGAGATTATCTTACTTTGGGATGTCTTTAATGGAATATTGTGACAGCCTGTCTTTCTGTTGGTCATTGTGGAGGTTGCTGTGCGTGTGCTTGGAAATGAGTAAATTTTCAAAAATTGGGAAGTAAGTGTCCTATGCTGCATCACAATGCAAACCAAGGCATTGAGTGTGTTGGAAAAGGTCTTCCTTACTTACAACAAATCCTGTCATATTAATATTCTTTATTTGCATTAAAAAACAGCCTCTTCCTTTGATAATTGCTGCTTAAGCTGTTGAATAGTCCTTACAGGTCCAGAAACACACAGTCAATGAAGTGCAGTTGGGGACGGTGTAGTATGTTACTGGGAAAATTGTTACCGATTTTTGGGGTTTTGATTGTTTTGTGAATTGCTTGTTCCTGTCCTCGATCACTTGTCACTAAGGTGCTGGATTTATGCCTGTCAGGTTCTCCAGGTTTCGAGTGGGTTTAGTCTACTTGATAATTCTATTGCTAAATTTTGTGTGTAATTTAGAAAAGACTTCCAGATTAGATCAAAGGTTGCTGTTACTTTTATTGTGGCAATACAGAGTGTAAGAAGAGGATAAGAGGCAGATAGCCAAGTTTGTTGTAATATTTAGGCATGTTCTTTAGAAACCAAAGAAAGAACACCATCTGTGCCCTAATAAATGCTGAGTGTGCCCTGGAAAGAATTGGAGACTATGGTGGCATCATCAGTGCTGATTACATGCAAGAAAATGTGGTTTGGGATAAAAGCTTTGCTTTGCGTTCTAACAACAAACTTGGAAGTTTTTGTCTTGGCAGAGTACATGAGCATATGCTTAGCCTTAAGCATGGAAAAAGCCATTGGCTCTAATAAAACTATAAGCATATTTAAAATGAAATTTGTTCTCTAGTGCCATGCTAGATAACTTAACTTCTGCCTTATTGAAAACTGTTCTTATAAATGATTGTTTGTCAATGGCAATTATTTTAAAGAACCTGTTTCTGGTGAAAAAGCCTACTACATACACAATACCTTTTTTCTAGACCCTAAAACTTTTAAAATTGAAGTTGATTTTATGGTCCCAGTTTTTTAATTCTTTTTTTTCCCCTTTGAATCATATGTACTGTGGAAATTGAATGCTTGCTGTTCACTTGTTTGTGCTTAATTAAAATTCTGTTAACTCAAGCAAAATATCCTCACTTTTTACAGACCCTTTGCAGGACTAAGGCCTGATAGCAAGGTGATTCTTGAAGGAGGGTTTTATTTTCGTCTCTTCCTTCACAATGGCTACATGGAGGGTTTTTCAAGTCAGTAACTAAGTGGACTATTAGGTTACGTCTATCTGAACCTAAAACCGGCCTGTGCATAGTGATTTTTCTATGTAGGCCTTTGGGTTATTTTGTATTCTATTTGATGAGATCAGGCTTCCCATTCTTGCTTCAGCTGAGAAGTATATTTTGTTGGTTCCTAGTTAAAAAACCCCACAACTATAATTATTTAGAAACTTTAATTTATTTGCTTCTCCTAGTAAAAATCAACCCCAAAACAACAAACCAAACAAACAGCAATTTCAGAAGGTCAGAAATAAAAACATTTTTGTTGATGTTGTGTAAATATGATCTGGTGAACTAAGCAGCTACATAATGGAAGCCAAAGTCTGAGACCTACGCAAGACACTGCCACTGACTCATCATGAGCCCTTGAGCAAATTCTTTCAAGGCAATGAATTTATTGATTCCCAAGTTGTGTAACTTGATGTAGTGTTCATGGAACAGCATGGAGTGGAAGTGTAAATTGGCCCAGGATTCAACCCTGTTTGACTGCTTTCAAATAAGTGAACTTTAAAATCTCTGATATCCTGAGTTTTATTGCTGAATGTCTGTTGACTTAATAGTTCTGTGTCCTGTTATCTGATGTAGTTTCAAGGAAACCAAAAGACCATAATTGTGCAGAGCATAAAGAGTATTTTTCCATGAGAATCAGGAGAGTGAGGTGCAGGCAGGTAGGACCACTTGCATCTGTAAAACTGCAACAAAGAGATCCAAGATTCCTTCCCCTTGCTTGTTTACTTATGCCCAGGACAGCCTTTTGCCTTGGGTCACCTTTCTCCTCTCTACTGTGGATTTGACAGATGGCCACAGCTTAATGGAAACCTTATCGTAAGGTAGGGAAAGCATTGCTGTAAAACCTCAAAATCTCAAGAAGGAAATTTAAAGTCATGTGCTTTTGGAGGTGGTAAGTATTATGACTTTAATTGATTTAAAGTGGATAGGATATCTTTCTTACTTGTGTAATAACTTGTGATAAACCAGTTTACTCTATGCAGATTGGCATTGGAAGACTTAATCATTATAAACATCAACAGCATGAGTTCCTGGTTTTGAAGATCAAAATTTCTGCCATAGTAAGAGTTAATAAAAGTTATGTGGGTCTGTTTCGTTGGGAAAAGACTATTCCTATTTTTTTTCTACCCTAGTTTGGATAACTTTGTGCCTTTGTCAGGAACATAAATCTTCAATATAGTCTTATAATTCCTATGAAAACTACAGCTGTTGGCAGTAGAATTTCCTTCTTTCTAGGAACAGAAAACAGTTACCCAATATTTTTTGCACTGAATTAAAAAAATCTATAACTTTTGATGGCGTTTGTTTATCAGAATGTTTTTCTAATCTCTCTCTGCTCCAGAATTTCTCGCCCCAAGTATTGCATTTTTCTCCATAAAACGTGCTATAAAATAATTTTCTTCTAAAAGTGTTAGTACTGCTCCTCTTTGTAGTATAGATGATTTTGCCATTCCACAGAAGATTGCAGCATACTGAGAAAGAAAAAAAGTCTGATTTATGGCATTTGCCAAAGGAATCCTGGAGCAGCTGCTGTTATCTGACAAATGTTAGTGATTTTAGGGCATGGAGTTACACAGAATTGCCATGGGAAAGCTGTACTCTCACAGCTAAACAGGATATTTTCTAATGTATGATTTTGTTGTTGTGGTACTTAGTCAATATTAGAGTCCTATTAGACTTGGGTGAGGTTTTTTGATTTGAACGGATTTTAGTGTGGTTGAGGTTTTTTGCTGGCTGTGTGGGGAGCGCGTGTTCTCATATAGCTATATAAAGCTTCATGTTGTGTAACACTTTGGATGAGGCATGCAAATAGACAACAAACTGAAACATGTACTTATGCTGAGAAAGCCAGACTTCCTGCCATCCCCTCCCAGCTTTCCCAAAGTCCTTTTTCCACAGCTGGATTGTGAGTTTCTAATGATTTGGATTCAAATGCAAAAGCCTTAGGAAATGGGGAATTTTAGTATGTCTTCCTACCTTTTATTGGCCGCTTCCAGCCCTTTTCCTGTTCTGCTTCCTCTCCCATTTAATGCAGTGAGGAAGCAGCCTAATCTCTTGCCTTTTCCGTTTGGTTCTCAGATAGGAGAGCAGCTAATGAATCCCTTTCCTTTCTCTAAAATGGTGGTCAGGAGATTGTGGGTTTTTTCTTTCTCTTCTTTCCCTCCCCACTTTTGTATAGTCCAGTGGCAGAAGGGGGAGTTTCCTCCCATATATGTCTGAAGGAAAGGGATGAGCTAAACAGTCTGGGCTGTGCTGGTTTGACCTGGTGGAGATGAAGGATTGCCCATGTGCCACATCCTAATGCCTGGAGGTTAGAGAAAATGTTCTCTGGTTATCTGGAGAGATTCAAAGGTATCTTCGTAGGAGAATTTCTCAAACTCTTTTCCACATTCCCATCTCCCCTTAAAATCGAGTGTTACATTTACAGCTTTGGCTGTGTTCCTGACCGCAGTGAGATCTGTGAAGTCTGGCATTAAAGATTTGAGCAGACACTCAATATTAACAGTATGCATCATGGCATGGACAAGTAATCAAATTCCCTGGTTTTATGGAGCATTCTGTGTACTTATTTTAGTTTGATGTGTGTATAGATGTAAAATTTTCTTTTTTCTTTTTTTTTTTTTTTTTTTACTATTTAAGGAATATTTGCTTGCTTTTTTGCTATTTTTTTCCTGTCTTTATGCTGCTTACATCTTTTATTTTCACTTTGAGAAGCCTGAATCCTAGGAACATCACTGTTAGGAACTGTAGTGTTTCCAGCCTCAAACAGTTTCTCTCAGGTAAGTTAGTGGAAACACAAACCCATAATTGGTGTCATCCTCAGTGACACATGTATATGAGGCTACTAATAATATAGATTTAATAAAATGTATAGACCCTGGAAACAGAAGAGGAGGAGTGAGTTCTGGCAAGAGGGGTGTTTAGACCAGCTGTGCCTGATCAACTACTTTTAATCAGTGCCACTAAGAGGAAGCAAAAGTAATTGGGATTGAAGACTCCATGGTGTAGGAAGTGGAGGCATCCATCTGCTGACCAGACCTGATGACTTTCAGAGATTGCTTCTTTGCCAGTGACTGGATCCAGGACATCACAGAGGTTGGCAAGACCTGGCCAATCATCAGACTTTGCTCCTCTCTCATGTAGGTGGTAATAATACTTCAGGAGATTAGGGATGACCATGGATCTTAGTGATCCCATGTGAAGGGCTGGAGCCTCTGCAGTTCTCCATCCTTCCAGTCAAGGGGAAGAACCTGGGCAGGGGTGGATTCATCCTGCATATTCACATTTGTCTGTGCACCTCCTGTTCTAGCAGCACATTGGACTCCATGACCACAGGGCAGTTGTCAACAAATGGAGACTGCTAGGAACAGATGGGATCAACTCAACAGTGTGGGGCAAAAGTTTCTCTACCAGTAGGTGTGTGGGAACAAAGTGGAAGTCTGCACAGCTGCAGCACTGTGATGTCATGGGATTTGCAGAGTCATGACAGGATAGTTCACACAACCACAGGGCCATAGTGCTTTGGGTTCTTAGACAAGGATGCCATTGCAGCCTCTTCAAAGGAGCATCTTGAGTGCCCGAGCTGTGCTATTGCCTTGGCAATAGGCTGGTCAAAATCCTGGGTTAGGATCAGAGGAAGGTCAGTCAGAGAGACATTATGGTGGCATCTTTAGTAGAGCTTCTGATCAAGAGAAGGTAGAGCCTGTAGAAGGGAAAATAGCAGTTTTCCAGTATCTTCCAAGAGAATATCCATGTGAGACAGGGATAGGCACTACACAGCAATGCATGATGGGAAGATGAGAGATGAAGCATGTAAGTTGAAATGGGAGGTTCTGACTCATTATAAGGAGAGTTTTTATTTTAAGGGTACTCAAGAAGTGGAGTAAGGACCCAAACAGGTAAGTAGTCTTCAGCCCTGAAGGTTTTCATGGCTGATCTTGGAGATCATCCTGCTTTGAACAGAAGGTTGGACATGAGACCTCATGAGGTTTCCTGAATTTCCCTGTGATCCTATGAAGTCGTCTTAAAAGAGTGCTGCTTTTGGAGGTCCTGTTTCTCAGGGAAACTTAATAACCGTGGTGTTTAATGTAATGTGACGGGAGACTTCTGGAACATGGAAGGTCATTTCTTGATGAATTCCCTAGATGAGTAGTGTAAGGGAGATACTCTGCTGGCCTCGCCACTCACAAACAAGGAACAGCTGTTCAGGGATGCATTTGTTAATGTCAGCCTTGACTGTGATTACCATGCAGTTCTGAAGTTTAAGGCAGAGAAAAGAGGAAAGCAAATAGAAGTGTAAAGGTTCTGGACTTCAGCTTATTCGTGGAACTGGTTGATGGTACAAAGTAGAAGACAATTCTGAAGGGGAAAAGCACCTAGGAGACATGACTGATCCTCAAGGAAAACCTTTTCAAAGCACAAAAATGATCCATTCCTATGTGCAGGAAAAGTAACAAGCATGTCAGGAAGCCAGCTCAGCTGAAGTTTCAGCCTAGCTCAAATTCAGAGAGGAACCCAGGGAACCCTCCAGACCCCAGGGATAATTTGACACAGAAGAGTGGGACTGCCTCTCAGAGGGATCCCAGCAAGTAGGATGAATGGGCCAGCAAGACCTTCATGACATTCAGGAGAAGGAATTGTAAAGTCCTGCACTTGGGATAGAACATTCCAACAAAATAACAAGATGGGCACTGACTGACCAGTTGCAAGTCTGCAAAAGAAAAGCTGAGTGTCTTGATAGAAAGCAAATATGATGAAGACTAACCACACACAGGACTCCAAAAGCAAGAGAAAAGCCAGCAGGAAGAATGAAGAAAGTGATTATTCTGCTGTACTTGATACCAGAAGGCTGTATTTAAAACACTGTGTCTAGATTTATGCCACTAGTACGAGGGAAAGATTGACAAACTAGAGAGTCCTATGGAGCACCACTAGTGGTTAGTTTAACATAAACTACAGGGAAGGGCTGACACAACTGAGTTTGTTCTTGGAGGAAAGAAGGCCGAGAGTATGCTCAGAGAAGGTGGAGTCAGACACTTCCTATGGTGCAAAAGGGAAGAAGTGACAGCCACAAGTTGTAGTGAGGGAAAGTCTGATTGAATGTAATTTTAAAATTTCACAAGACAGGTTAAACACTGGCCAGGAGAGTTTGCAAACCAAATTGGTTGCCTAAAGAGGCTCCATCTCAGATCCGTGGAGACAGTCAACACTCAACAGTACATGACCTTGAGTAGCCTGATCAGACTTTGAAACTGGCCTTACTTTGAGCAGGATGTTGGACTAGACGACCATTTGAAAATGTCTGATTTTTTTTATTTCCATTGTATGGGGAAAATTGATTGTCTTTCATAAATTAAGTCTATGAATGTTACTAAAAAACAAAACAATACTCAACCATCCAAGCAGACAACACATTAACTTATCTGTGTTAGGGAGGCTGCATAGCCACCCAAAGTCAGTAAAAATGTTAAGTAGTGTCTCTCAGTGAAAGTCTGACTTGAGTGAAGTCAGAGGCCGGACTCTGTGGGCCAGAGCAAGCTGGTGAAGGAATGGGTGCTATGCTGTCTTCCCTGCACTAACATGGCAGCATGTCTTGCCCTTCAAAGTAAAATAATTTCCACAGCTGGAAAGCTATTACTAGTTAAGACTCCACACTCCTTTTGCGTGTAAGCTGAGAATATCAGCAGTGGTGTGAGTTACTTCTCGGCAGGAAATGTCACTTGTATGACAAAGGTCAGGAGGTTCCTCCAGGATACAGTTAATTACACGTGATTACTATATCTTGAAGCCCTCCCTGCACTGCCATGTGCAACTAAATTTTCATTATAGATCTGTTCACAGTTATATGTATGTTTATGAGAACGAGGACTAGAGCACCCAAATATCATTTGTTACTTCAGAATGATATGGTTTATCTTGTTAGAAGATTTATGGTTTTGTACACAAGACACTTAAAGCCAACTTTTATCTACTTGGCAATTGTCTGGGTAAACAGAAAACCAATCTTGTTGCTTCTTTCCCCCATTAGACCATTGTTCCAGTATTCTGTCAGATTTTCTTTATGAGTTTTCTTCCTTCTCTTGCTTTATCTGTGAATAGAATTGTTGATACTAATTAATGGCCCTTATGGCCTGTGGATATACACTAATATATGCTCCAGAGTAAATCAGAAAACTTGTAATTCATTCTTGTAAATGACAAAACCCCATATATCAAAAAGGAGTTGTCCATATGGTTTGATGAACACCTCTGCTGCAAACTGAAGTGAAGCTTCAGTGTTTCTTCCAATTTACATTTAGAGAAGGAACCAATTTGATTTATATTACAGGGTTTATGTGTGCAGGAAATGAGCATTAATGCATTGGACCAAGGTGAATAAATCGACATTATGTACCACTTCTGGCAGCCTCCTTAATCTTAGTGTTTCACCACCTTGCCTGTGATTTCCAGAAGTACTCACAGTTAACCCAAGCTTATTCAACCCTTCTCCCGTCAAGGTCAAGGGTAAGCTCCCCTTGGCTTTAAAGAAGGCAATTTTAGTCCTGTGCAGATGCTTTGGAAAGTCTTACCTTTCATTTGTAGTTAACAATATGTTGAGTTCTTTAATGAACAGCCTGTTTCAGTTTTTGGATCTTTCTAATAAAATATGTGGTAGGGTTGAGTCAAAGGACTTTACACAGGTTAAGGTCTGACTAAGCCCCTTGCCAGCCCTTGGGGTCTCTGACTGGCTCTGGTGGGAGGTAGCCTTCCTCCACACGCAGCTGGTGCTACCTTTAAGCAGGGGCATATGAATCCTCAGCAAAGTAACTGTTGAGAAAGAAATGCTGGAATGAAAAGGAAAGGCAGTACTTTCTAGTATTTTTATGTGAAGAAACTATTTATTTAAATATGGTTTTATTTACTGTAGCCGATGGCTTTGTTTGCTCAGCTTTTCTAAGTGACATGTTCTTTATTCTTACTCCTCTTCCATTTAATTAAAAAGTCATGTAGTCCTCTGTGATCCAGTTCTGCTACATCCCACATGAGATTAGTTTAGTCTTCAGATTCTTGAACAATGATTTCTGCAGTTAGGGTTGCAAAACACTCTCCCCATACCCTCAGTTAATGTACTCTTGATGGATCTGTCGAGTTCACCTGCAAAGGGCTTGTTTTGAAAGCAACATCAGGCTATAGCTAGAGCTGCTGTTTGCAGTAGAAATTAATTCAGGATTCTTGGGGCATTCTTCTTGCAGACACCAGGATCCAAAATGGGAGGCCTTAAATCTTTCCTCAGCAAGCTGCTGATTGTGCTTTCATTCAGGTCCCCAGGTAGCAAAGCTCTTGCCCTTGGAGCTACCTGGGCACTTCAAAGCCTGCTCTGGGCACATCCCAGGCTCCTGCCTCTCAACAGTGCCGAGGGCGCCGCACCTTGCTCATGCTTGTGTTGGGACACGCGGCCAGGTGTTTCTCCAGCAATTTCACCCATGGGATTGAATCCTGTGGGTGTTTGCAGAACACACCTGTCAGATGGGGCTGCATCCCTGCCAGTGGCTGGCAGCGAGGTGCAGCTCTTCACATGGAATACTGTAATATTAATAGGACCCCACAGTGTAACAGGAAGGGTACCACCTTGTGATTTCCCTCGTAAGTGCATGTATGGTTTATATAATTTTAAATATTTGGTGGAGGCATAACTCCAAGAGACAGCTCATAGTTTAACTAGAATAAAGTCCTTTCCAGTAGTTGAAAGAAATGTATCTAAGTCCTAAAAGAGGGCTTGAGTTTCTTTCCTCTTTGTTTCAGCTGTGCTTAGTGCAGCAACTTCTTAATGGGTGCACTGGCCTCTGGGAATCCCCCTCCTAATGCCCCTAGCTTTGCCTAGAGTTCGTGCACACATTTTAGCAAAACAATTTGACCTGTTCTGAGGGAAGGGGATTGATGATAAACCTGTGTCTCTGTCTTGCACCTGAGTGGAGCAGAATTGACCTGTAACCAAGAGTCTTGTTTTTATTTATCACTATTTGTTTATATGTTTCTTTTATCCTAGTTCTCATATATAGCAATGTTAAATGTATCTTAAAGTTGTTCAACTAAGTCAACTCTCCTTTTCCTATACAGAGGATAGAGACATACACTTCCTTGTCTCTTTAAAGTTGTTACACATGTTAGGGATTGTTCAGCTTCCATTATGACCAATGGGAAAAACAGAAAAAGAAATGAGAAATACCTGTTTAGTGCAAGTGTCTGTCTTTTATTAAGAAGCTGTTACCATGCTTGTGTTTAGATAAAATAAAGTTGGCCACCTCCTGGCATGGCACTGCATTGGCCTGATATCTTGCAGAAGACAAAGTCTTGAAAGGAGCTCCTCAGTCTCCAGAAGGCAATAGTCGTCTTACATGCTGTCCATATCCCAGGTAGTGGAAACATGTGCATTGCTGAAATTTAATTGGAATGGCTAGTTTAAGAGGTGTGAGATAATATATTTTAATTGTCAGACTCAACCTGCAAGCATTTCCCTGTGTGACTGTGCTTGTTAGGATGCTCATTGGCCGTGGTTGGATTATTTGTTCCAAGTTTACTTTAATTATCCACAGGATTGGGCTATAATATATGTATAAACAGAGTCTGTAGGAGGGAAAACAACTGTGTTTCCACTGAAGGATGCACAGGGAGTCCTGGGGGATATTACGAAGTTGTTTGTGTGTTGTTTGGGTTGTTAGCATTTTTCTTTTGTTTTGCAATTTGCCACCTACAGTAGTGTAAAGAATAAACATCGAGTCATTTAGAGAAAAAGTGAATCTCAGTAGTGTGGTGCCTTTCTGTTCAGACTAATATCAGGAAGGATTGGAGTGTAAACTCTGTTGTTCACTTGAGTTTCATGCTCTAGCCTCCTGGATGACAAGGTTTGTTTCTGGCTAATGCTGATCAGAGGCATTCTTAGTGTGATTATATGTCCCCTGCAGTGTTCATTTTGCCATTGGTATGCACCTTTTGACATAATTCTTGGCATACCAGGCTCTGGTTTAGAAGATTTCTTCCTGGGTTTTGTGTTGGTTTTTTTTGTTGTTTTTTTTGGTTTTTTATCATGCCCACCCCCAAGCCAGATGTGAAGGGAACTGTGACTTAGTGCCTTGAATTTATGATTTAACAGCTTTTGCTTTCACTACTAGTAGCCTATGCACTTGGTAAAATTTCTCCTGTATCACTGTTTTTGTTGCCAGGGATAATGTTCTGATTAAAAAAGCAGTGTGCTGGATTTTGCTCCTCTGGTTCTGCATGCACAAATATACTGTGTCTTTTCATTCAAAACTTCTTTGGCGAGTGCTGAAATCATTTAGGAACTTTAACAAAAACAATCTTGATAATTATAGCAGCAGTAATTCCATGAGATTCTCTGTAAGTCTTTTGTAATCACCTGTAAATGCTAGGAAAGGCAGAATTATCTTCCTGCTTTTGTGTTTAAGCCTTTGACATTGGTCTTAGATTGTGTGTACTTGTTAGTGTCTACCCCTCCTGGTAGTGTCGCCCAAGATAAGGTTCACCATTGTACACTTTGTCTTGGGTTTTTCAACTTAAGCATTTTTTTCTTAAATGCTATCAGATATTGAGTAACTTTTGTCTATAAAGCTTCAGAGGTCTAAGGTGAGGAAATACATAGGATGACCATGTCAGGATACTGCTTTCATGCCAACTAATTCCTCCTGATAAACATCTAGGGTAATGAATTATTCTTGCAATCGTCATAACTAGTGCTTCTTATACCAAATAATATACTGCCCAGTTAAAATTGCAAATCCTCCCATTTGTGTACAGACAGATACTTTTTTGTGTGTTGTCCTTACCTTGTAGATTCGTACTGGGAAACTTGTCATCATGTCAGCAACACTGTCTGAGGGATACATATCCAGACAAGCCTAGAGCTCTTCAGACTTCATCACTGTCTTGCATTACTCCCTGTGGGTAAATTATGAACTCTTCCCACACATGGCTGGAGAATACTAGAAATTCTGGAATTGGGGATGTAGTAGCTTCAATTAATTAGTTAATCATGGACCATCAAAGTGGGCTCAAAGTCCCAAAGCATGCCTATTCCTGGTAGGGAGAGGGAGGTGGTAAGAGATTCTGTACTGCCAAGCGTTAATTAGCCTTCTGATTTGGCACACCTCTAGGGTTTGCACTGATAAACAAAGTCCTTTTCTCCTGTCCTATGCCGTAAGTATGGCTTTTTGCTTTTTTACTGCTCAGTTCCTGCTGACTGTACAAGCTGTTGCAGCAGCCCGTTTCCTCCCTGTTTAGTTACTTAGACTGCTAATTTAACCTTGTACATCAAGAAAAGCATTTATATTGTCATATTAAAAATGAAGAACTACTCTTTCAATAAATTAAATCCTCTGTTTCATTGAGTAAACTAGTGTGGGAGCAGGGTATAAAATCCTCTGAAAAGCCACTTCTGTGTGCACCCAATTCTAAATGGTCCTCTTTCTCCTTGTCTGGTTCTAGTCATGTCTGCACCACAACTTTTTAGTCTTCCCCCCATTCTGGATAGAGGTTTGCTTCTCAGCTTACAATTTTTGTATATGCGTAACCATTTTACAGATCAGTCACCATTATAACATATAATTGATTTAATTCTGGCATGCAAAGCACATTGGCCCTACATATCAGAGAAAAGCTTAATATAATTGCTGTGAATGAAGTGAATGTCATTGTAGTGCATCCTTAAATATCTAAAAGCAAAGTTACTACATGAACCTTTCTCTAGGATTGCATGTTCTGCCCTTCATCAGGATGTTTGGAGTGAGTACATTATTACTTCATATCCTTTCTTACCAGCTTCTGAGTCCAGTGGTATCACAAGGTTAAAAAAATGTTGGCATATAGAATATATAAACTATGAAGAACTGTGTGCTTTGTCTCATTTGGGGAATGGCTGTGAATTATTAGGCAATGACACCAAAATTGGATATTAAGTTTCAGGTTTTGGGTATAATTTCTCCCTAGGGATAAAAATTGTCAACACCAAAATGACCCAGAATATCCTCCTTCTACAAAAGTGTTCATCTTTCTTTTGCAGAGTTAGTATTAATGCTGGCCAAGATGATCTTCTATGTTTTCCAAGATGTTATGTATCTGATATAAATTCTAATGTACCATTTACTGCTTTGTCCTTAAATCATTGCCCTCTGTAGCAGATAGCCACTTATTCCTGATCATGGCTGATGGGCTTAGTCCTCATACTATCCTTTATAGTTTTCCTCATCTTAGTTTTGAAAAAGGGGCTTTTTCAAGATGGAATCCTAATCTTATCATATCCTATCCTTGTGCAGCCTACGTTACAAACTTACCAGTGTTTGTTGCCTTATCTTTGATCTGTAAGGGCCTATAAGACTTTGATTTTTTTCCCCATCTGTGGGAGCCATTATGTTATTGGTGGTATTTCTTCCTCTATAGCAGTCTTGCAGTTGCTTAGCTGGAAAAAGAGAGATGCCTGATGTTTTGTTCCTTTCTGTAATATAACCACTGGGATGAGAGATGATGAAAGGACAGCCATGCTGGTTCTGTCTTGCTTCATATACCCATCATGTCAAGGAACTCACTGCTAACCTTTGCCAGGCTCTGTCAAGTTGAATACCCACAGTGCCATGGGAAGGAAACTGGACTGGGGAAATCCCAGTGGGACAGGACCACTTACCACTCCATTTTGCTGACCTGTCTCCAGACAAAGAGGAATGGCATCAGAGATGTCTTGTTTGAAGCTCCCCTTTGGCCCTTTTTTCATATATTTTTGAACACTTTGACCCTCAACCTCTCTTTTCCTTGTCACATGCAGTATTTTTCTTGGTTTCCCCATATCTAGCCCTCTGACACCTGTCCCAGGTAGAAAATCCAGTCAGGTCAGTGGTCTAGGAAAAAAACCTCTGAGAGTGAGCATTTAGTCCCAGGGTTTTCAGTGACTGCCTTTTTAGGCATGGATTTTAGGACTCAATTTGATTTTTTCATTTGGCTGGAGTTGTCTAATCAAAGTTCTGTCTTTTAACACCACAGTTGTAACTATTTTCGTGCAAAGTGATAATGCAACACATACTTGAACAAACTGCCTATGCCATGTCTGGAACACCAAAACAGATTACCTCAGATGTAGAGGCAGAAGAAAATCACTCAAAACAAGGTATGATGTAGGCTTAAGATATGGGAAATGTGCTGTCATGTAGTCTCCCTCAACCATTCCAGATTTATAAAATAAATATTGGTGTCTGCAGACAAAGGTGGTTGGTGCTTTAGGAATGCTAAAGCGGATGTAGCAATTTGACAGAACTACAACCAATTCTGCACTTGTTCTTGCCTACAGGTTATAAGAAAGTGATGAGAGCTGTTCTCAGCTTTGAGTGAGTCCCCCTGTTTTGGTAGCTTAGATTCAAAATGTATAAACATATCCAAGAAGTTTATTTCCTATGGCAAAGGAGTATGTTTTAGTAACTGAAATGAGGTTGTTCAAGAGAATCGGTGCTTCTGGCAGACGGTGATTCACTTACTGTGTGGTATACTCAGGCTGATTGGTGAACCTTTGACCAGGAACAGAAGAACATCTGAATCTGTTGCTGTTCCTGGTGTTTTCCAGTGGGGAAATCTGCATTGAGTGATATTTAGTACTGAAGAAAGCTAAATGGCTTGTCTTTAGAATTTCTTTATATAACTTATTTTTTCCCTCCTTACAAGTTGGGTGTGTGTTGCTTCAGGCAGCACCCAGGTGAGCTGAGTCTTCTCAGAAAAGTGTCTTGCACTTTGAGCAAACAAGTAGATTCAACTGGAGCTTTGCCCCAGTACATAAAGCATATGTGTATTACATGTATACCGTAAAATGCACCAGAATTTAATGTCAGGGTCGTTTTCTTCATGACTAAAGCCAGAGGAAAAGCTGAAGTTTTCTTCTTGTCTACAGCTATTCTGTGGTTCCAATTAATCTTCATAATTGGTGTAGTTTTGTTACAGTATTGAAGTGAAACTAAAGGATCATTCCTGTTTGAGGATAAAGCCAGTCACAACTCTTTATGCTACAAGTTGAGTAATTGAGTTTTGAGTTGTGTTTGTTGTTTATTTTCTGAAGATAAGCGAACTCTTGCAATATCAGAAAGATTAAGGAAAAGATGCTTTTTGTGTATGAAGCTCTGTCCATTCTGTGTTTTCTTATCATGTTTCTTAGTAGTTCTTTTTTTCTTTTGGACCATAAGAAATATGAACTGCAGGCAGAAGATACCTTTTTATCAAAGTTTTTGGCAAACAAAAAAAATTCTATGAATTAGGGAAGGATGTCTTTTTGTCTCTCCTTCATCATTCCATGATATGTTTTTCTGCTTTTGGTCCTTGCTGTGGTGGAAGAGTTAAATCGTAATTTGTACAGAAAAATATGTGCAGGACCTTTAGACAATGACATGAAAAATCTTAAAATTTGATAATAATTTATTGAAATAGTTGTAGAGAACCTTGCCTATGGAGTAGAAGTCACTGCAGCATCTGATGACTTTTATTACATACATCTGAAGATGAAGGTGCTGGTTTTCAGGTCTACTCTGTGGCCTGCCCTAAGGAATAGGCAGGGGAAATCTGAACTTCAGACCAGTTAGTGTTAGATAACATTTCAGAGAGAAACTTCTCACATTCCCACCAGGCACTGGGACTAGAGAGAGAACTCTTGTTAAGAGGGATATAGATCTCAGGCTTCTTAAGTAAAGGTTAGCAATGCTATTTTTTTAATAAGTACATAAGTAAATAAATAAAAAAACTTGAAAGCTATGATCTTGCATAGGCTTTACTCTTAGCCTTTGAAGATCTTACAGTAGTTCATATTTGAAACCCATAAGAGAAGATAATAGCTGATACAGTTTAGTACTGAAGATCCTTAGGCCCTGGGGCCCTAAAGCATGGTGTTTCATAGGATGCACTTTCCAAAGATTTGAACTTTTCTTGCCAAGCACCTCTTGCTGCTGGAGAGGAGTTTTAACACCAGGCTGAACCTGGGTATTCATAACTTGCCATGGAAGACTTCTTTGTGAACTACAGAACAGTTCTTTTGGACTTTTGGCAGGTTGTGATCAGTGTGTTGTATTGCACTAGGAAGAGAAGAGCAAACTAGTGTAGAATATATGTTGTCATTGAGATGAGCTCATGGTTTCAGTAGCTGTGCAAACTTCCACTTCCCTTTACTCAACCTGTTTCGATCTGTCTGTATGATACTGCTCATAACCTAATGTTTTTGTCTTTTCCCCTGGGACTGAGATAAGGTTTGCTGTTGGTAATGTCTGGTGTGTTAATTCTCATGTTCTGTCTTGACTGCGCTACTAAAAATGGCAGTGCATAATTGAGTTTTCAGGAACAATTACTCTTTTAAAGAGCTCAGTTTGCTCTGTCAATGGACATCATTGCTGTTTAATGCTATTTTTTGGAATTTCTGATCCAAGTGGTTTATGACACGAACTTCCCAAATTAATATGTAGTTCAAATGGATCTTAATCTTTGTCCAGGACACACTGTTTGGAAAAGGAATTTCCTCTTTTAAGTCAACAGCACAAAATGATGTAATAGAAGTTAATGTAATTGTGTGCTCTATTTGCACAGGTGGCTGAGATGGGCTGCAGTCACACATACCATCTTACTGTTCTCCTCCTAAAAAATGTTGTCAAAGAAAATGGGGTTTAGATGGTTGTCTACATGACAGTTGTACCTGCAGAAAAGAGATTTAAATGGAGCACTCTGGTTTTGATCTGGATTGTGACTTAACTTTATCCGGATGCCAAACCAAGATTCAAAAATCTGCTCTCTTCTGAGGCTTTACAAGAGACCAGTTGCCTCTCTTCCTGGCATGTCTTGAGGGTAGCTGGAATGTGCCAACCACAGCTCCAGTCATGGCAAAGAGGGAAATGCATGGCTTTCATCTCTAACTCTTGAAGGTTTACATTCTCAAGTTTTCCCCACCTCCTTTCCTCATGGGGAAGGTAGGGGTTTTTATTTCATGAAAACCAAGGGCAGCATGTTTGGCAAAATGATGCTGGGAACTGGGTATTTAGGCAGAGCGGCCAAGAGTGTTGTTCCTGTTGAGACAGAGCTCTCTTGGTGCTGGGCCAGTAGTGAAGGTGAGGGTGGGATGTGGACACCACACTCTGGAGACCAGTCTGTTTGCTCCTTCTCCAGACTGCAGCCTCACTGCTCCAAATGGCTTGTTTCATTTCCCCCCTTTGTTAACATGTGGATCTCCATTTGTTTGTGGTAGGGACCAGGATTTGTTTTCTTTAAGGACACTTTGGTAGCTCTGTGCTTTCCTAATTTTTGGCTTGCTCATCCAGGTTTAAGTGTGCCTTTTTACACCTCGTCTTAAAGGTCACAAGCCATCTCCCAGTGTGCTGTTGGTGAGTTGTCTCTAAACCCCCAGAATGGTCTCATCTACATTTTGGCCTGATGCAGTGCACATACTGGAATGCCATACATCTTACACTTCCAAAGACTGATTCTGTCATAGTCTGAGGGTGGTAAGATTCCTTCTCCTTTAACACTGATGAATTTAGTCACCAAGTCACCACCCTTATAATCCCTGTATATGGTCTCTCCAAAGACTTCCTTCTTGAGCATCAAAAAAACACCCTAAGAGCCTTTTGCTTACATTTTCAATAGGTGGCTTCTTCAAACTGCTCCCAGATTTGCCATCCATCCAAATAATATCTAGCTGGTTAGTTTAAAGCTTCTTGAGAAACATGAAAGAATCTCTGTATTGCTGAGTTATGAATATAACTTCACTCATGAAAAATTCCTTCCCTGCCTTCTTAGGGTTAATAGTTGCATTTTAGTTGTGGATCCCAAGAAACCTTGGTTTGATATTTAAAAAAACCAACCAACCAACCAACCAACCAACCAAAAAAAATCCAAAACCAAAAAAAAAAAACCCAAAAAAACAAAACAAAAAAAAAACAGGAAGAAAAATTGCTCTGTGTGTTATTGCCCCCTTGGTATCAGTTTGAAGCTGTGTTGATGCAGGACATAACCCAGCAGAGTGTTAACTGGGCAGGACATTGTTTGCTTTAATAATTTATATTTGCTGCCTTTTCTCTCTCACTGTATATTCCCTTTTTAATGGATTTTAAAGATCATTCTGAATAGTATGCCAGGCTGTTGAAACAACTCCCCTAGCCTATTCACCAGTGACTCCCGTGTATTTCTAACCTACATTTATAGCTCTGATTTTCTGTATCCTGCTAATGTCTGACTGGGGCATGCATCGAAACCTTGCTGTTTCCACTCATTCCTGTCATCACTTCAAGTGCTGTGCAGCTCCTGTTCACTTGTAACCTTACTGAATCATGAAGAATTGTCTTCTGTGTCTGTGTGGATGTATATATTTATGTGTTACACATAACACACATAGATATAGGATATATATACTGTAAGTAGTGGAGCAGTTACTGTTTGCCACGGTGTGCCTCTTTTTTCAGTGTGCTGATAATGCCCAGGGCTTTTAAAATTACCCACTTTTCTTTGGGGGTTATCAGTACTCCCGTTTCAGGTGGCTGCTCTGATTGAGCTTGAATGTGTGTTATTTGGCTGCTGTTAGCCTTGTCACAATGCTCCTGTCTTGAGATAATTTTTCCTTTACACCAAACTGTTAATTTTGTCTGTGTGCTTGTTTGTTATTTTTGTGCTGTAATCCACTGAATGGCGCCTGAACCAGGAAAGCAGAATGATTTGGGAATTATATTCCCTGTTCTAGTGCTGATTTAAAGCGTTGCCTTGGGCAAGTGACTACTGGTCTGCTTTGTCTTATATTCCCTGGAGGCAATGATATTCATTTATGCATCTCCTGTAACTGCTGAGCTGTGGTATGAATGCACAGGGTGAATGGACCCACAGGACCTGTGGTAGCCAGCTATAGTGGGTATCGTGAAGTACTTCTTAATCACTTTCTCTATATTTTTATTGTCCTCCTCCCAGACCAGATGGATTTTAAATTTATAGTTCTGAGAAACTGGATTCCTTTGCTTATAATGTATGGCTTTTTTTTTTTTTTTTAGTTCAGTATGGGGGTATCTCATTTAATAAAGGATTCAATCACCTGGAATGTGAACACTGGAAAGTGATAGACAGCAGAGGCTTCCAGGGGAGACCAGGCATATGAACTGGCTTTAGGAGAGAAAAAGAATGAGGCAATTGTAAAATAGAAAATGTCTAAGTATTAAAATACAAATACCATCATAGACAAAATAATCTGCTCTTTTTCTTCGTCATGCTAGAATGTGATGGTGTTTCAGACTTCATTACTTCTTTACTTCAACAGTTTAATGGTGTTTGACAGGTGATTAGTTTGATGGCATCCACTTTCCTTAGATTAGAAAAAAGAAAAAAGAAAATCCACCTGCCTTTCCTTTCATTTGGGGCCAGCAAAGGGTTAAGGACTTCTGAATGCAGACATATATGGTGCTGTATTGATATTATGTACTTTGTAATAGAAAACAGAACTATCCAGGTCAAATATCAATAACATTCTATAAGCCTTTCTGGGAAAATATAATTAAAACCATTCAAAGCTGTTTCCCATAACTGAATTTACTGTGTCTTATGATTTCAGTCCCACATCTACAGTGTGATATTATTATTGACTTATAGAGCTCTGTCAATTTTAGAAAAAAACACACAGTCAGGTGGTGGTATTCATTTTATTAGAAATCCTGCCCTCCTTTTCTCCCTGAAGCAGGAATCGTATTGAATTGTCTGAACAACAAAATGGTGGGGTAGGGCTTCAGCTGGTTTAAGTTGTCATAGTCCCACTGAAAGCAGCTAAACCAGTGGACCATCAACTGAGACTCTGTCCCATATTCTGCATTTAAGCCATTTATTCCTTTGCACCCAAGGCTATAGTTACAGCACTATCTCTGGTTTTATTGTCAAGCTATATTGACTTGTTTTCCTATTGAATATTGTGAGTGGGATTTGTAGTAGGAAGTCACTAAATTGCTTAAATATTTCAGGCAGAATGAGTTTGCTTTCTAATTCTGTCACTCCCTTTTCTCAAAGCAAATATTTTTTCATATCATCCACATTTCAATCAGAAGTTTATTTCTCCAAGCATATTATTTTCAAAATAAATATATTTGGTGCATTTGGTAAGTTCTTACAACCTATTTGCTAGCACAGCCTCTTTATAAAAAGAAAAGCATAATGGTCTCAAAAATTGAGTGTTCATATAAAATAACTGATACTATACCATATTCATTATTTATATTTATTTTGAAGAATTTTGCAAAATATTTACTATGTCTGTGGTTTTTTACAGAAATCTGCTACTGGAATAATTTTTTAGCTATAAATATTAATCATATGAAACTGTTTCTGCAAATATTACAAGAGCCTAATAGAAATCCTTTCTGATAATAGTTTTATTGTTCTTTTATGTGGGTAGTTTAGCACTTCATGGTTATCACACAGTATGTCAGCAATATTTAATTTTTTTAAGAAGTCCAGTGTATGCAGATGTCTAAAACAGATGTATATGCACACTCACCCACATATGTATCTAAATAAAAGAAGAAGTGGGGTCTAGAACCTTACAAGGAGTTTAAAATTTTTATTTCCATAAAATTCAATGTGCTTATGTAACATTGGTCTGATTTTCCTGAAATCCAAAGTTTCCCAGAATTTTGTAGGGTTTTCATTCTAGAAGAGAGGGAAGAATTCAGGCTGTTTCCTTTCTACTTGAATTGCGGCTCAAATAGAGTACCTAGATTTAACATTAAATTCTTTAAAAACATTCAGACATGGATATTTATTGGTTGTGACAGCCTAGAATATTTTTAGTCTGTTAATGTGTGTGTGTGTGTGGGGGGGGTTATGTACTTGGGACTTAATTGTTAAAATAAGGAGCACCCCTCATGTCCCAAGGCAGATAGTGGCAGCACTTCATAAAATCTGATGGTCAGTGGTAAACATACTCTGAAGGAGATGAGGTAAGAGAAAGTCCAAAAGTATTAAGAGCTGAACAGACATACTGTATATTGAACAACAAAAATTAATTTTTTTCTTCTCCTTCTGCAAGTACTTTTTTACATTATTATAAATTAATAGATACCTGTGCAGTTGGGAGACAGAAAGACTTCTGTATGAACCATAATTATTTCTTGTGCTGTCAAAATTACTATAATTGTGTGTCTGAGTTTTGAAATTACATCCAAAATATATGGAGCTACTGTTCTTGTTGCTGTTTGATCTGAATACTCAATAAGAATTCATTTGGGTGAATAGTATCTTATTTTATTTTTCAGGAAATTTTAAGTCAGCTATAAATTGTGGGCAAGTCTGAGCCATGATTTTTTTTAACTTTTTGAAAAAACCTCAGTGTTTCAGTTTGAAATGCAGAAAATTTTACACCTGAGATATTTGTTTAATATTACAATAACTGTCAGTTTTGATGTCTGTATTTTCTGCTTATGGTATTAGAAATTACATTAGCATGCAAAAGGAACCAGAATAAATAACTTAAAAATCTGTAGGGCTCTTGTGTAATTTTCATTAATTAGCCCATGTCATTTATATTTTATTTTATCTTAAAAATGTCTCTGCAGCGTGATTTTGGATTGATGTATATCTTCTATAAATACAAAAGTGGTGGTAAATTATACCAGGAGATTCTGATGGACAGTCTTGTTCTCTTACCTTTAAACAAAACTGCTTACAAACACTCCGGAACAAGCACACAGACTGGGCAGTGGCAATGTATTTTCACTCACAGAAGTTCCCCCTTTTTCAGTCTGATAGTGCTGTGCTGTGCCATTTCAAGAAGGGTATTGCTTACAGGCATTATGGTATCATTTAATGTTCCTCATTAAAACCTGACTGTTCCAGCATACAGGTGGCATTGGAAGATGAAACCAAGCAGATGAATAGTGTTAAAAGAAAGTTTGATCCTGACCTGTATCTCTTGTTTTCACTGCGACTTCCCTTCAACTCCCATTTTTCATGTAGCCCATGAGTACTTAGAAAAAAACATGGTTAAGTCAAATTTTTACACACATCTATAAATTTGGCAGAGTCAATTACTTGCCCAGGCCTGCCACTTTTATATTTTTAACTCTGTTCATACTTGCCACGTGAGAAGTATCACTGCAGTATTCAGAGAAATTGTAATTACAGTAACATATGCAGTAGCATATTTTTTCCAGCTACAAGTTGATTATTCTCTTTATCTTTAGGATTATTGTGAAGCACTGTGATTTTATTATCAGGCCTCTTGAGGTAGCTGGAATATTGTGTAATACTTTTATGAGTTCAGAAACTGGACTTTACTGTATAAGAGTGGTTAACGCATAGGGATACACCCCCAAAGTTTCCAGTAACAATTACATTCCAAGAAAGGTGCTAAATATATTGCTACCAAGAATCTTCTGGTTTTTTCCTTCCTCAATCTTTGATGTAATTTGGGAGTGCCAAGAATTTTCACTTCACCTACTTAAAACCTTTAAACATGAAATAAAAATTCACTTCAGATTTTTATCCTATCCAGGAAGCTTGATCCTGTGGCTATCACCTGGCAAAAATTCCCACTGTATTAAATGCACGTCTTCCTTGTGTCAGAACTGCAGGCATAGGGCTGGAGTTACAGTCAGCCCTTTTGGTGAATCAGTCTGAATCCACACGAGGCTGCTGATGTTGTTATGAAAACTTCACTACAAAAGGCACAAGCCCTTGAAAATAACGTTTGCAAGATCCCTTGTTTACATTTTATAATTCAGAGTTGTAAACTGGTTGGTAGTGTTAGGGTCAGTGCTTGTTTTAATTAGAGATGCGTTAACCTTTTAAGGATGGGTTTTGGGGGGTTTTGGGGAAAGAAGTTAACATTTTTTTTATATGCCTAAAGCAAAAGTTGTGACATACATTTTTAGATCAGCATTATATTTACTACATAGTTTCTACTCATGATTACTTTGCAAAGTGAGAGCAGATAATAATTGGAGTAGTTTGCAGGCAATAACAACCTGCATTTTCTCACAGGAACCTTAGTAACAGTGTGACATAAGGAAGGTAAAAGCAAATTGAATTAGAAAAACAGCAAACATTGTGTTTTATAACCCAAAATAAAATTCTCCAGCAGCAACTAGTCCTGTAATGTAATCCAATCTGTTTTAATACTGAGATTTTTCCAAGAAAGCAGGAAACAGTAAAGGGTAAGGCTTTCAAACCTCTGCTGTTTCGTTTACAGATCCCTTGTGTTAATTTAATGCTTCTAGGGAACTGGAGCTCTTTCTTTTTTCTCAGAATCCCTTCTCTAGGAAATACTGAGTGGTGTGGTGCTGAGAAGCAGTCATGGTTTACAACAGATAAGCCAAAGGACCTGGCTTCAAATTCCTCACTTCTCTGAGAAAACAAAATACTCCAGTGCGTGCTTCTCTCTAAAATGGATGATTTTTTGCTAAAAGGCTACAGAAAATTTACCTTAGAAGGAGTTTAGCAGGCCAGTTCCCTGGGCCTTGACTTTTCTCCCCTTCTGTCCCTCCAGTGCATGCACCAGCAACTAGCAGTTCTGTGTAGTCAGGCTTTTTAAGCATAAAGGGTAAATATTTACTGCTATTACTTTTGGAGCATTACCGTGAAAGTTTTACTGGCACAAAACTGACGCTCCTGACGGTGTGACTGTGCCAACTGCAACCCCAGCAGATGCCCCTTCCCACACCCTGCCAGCCTGTTTTCCCAGTGCTTGAAATACCCCCTCCCTCCCCAAAAACCAGAGACACCCACCTGCATAACTGGGCTTTGCAGCTAAAACTGATTTAGTCTGGAAAAACCAGTGTGAGTTGCTTGCAAAAAGCCAGCCTGGCTGATGTCAGCCGTGTGCGTTCGCAGCCCGGCTGCTGCAGCTTTCAGAGATGCCTGGGCAGTGCGTGTTTTGGCCTCTCGCCGGTCCCCTTCCTTATTTTGCTGATTCTAAAGAAGGGCTCACAGTGTGATTGCTGGAATTACAGCAGCCCTGCCTCCTGGGGGTTTGCTGGCAGTGAGTGTTTGGGGGGTGAGCTGCAGGGTGTGGGCAGTGCTGTGGGTGCCCCGTGGAGGTGTCAGAATGTGGCCCCTGCTGCCAGGCTCACACATGCCTTGGGAAGAGAGCGGGAGAGACATCTGGGAAGGGACCATCACTGGGAACACGTCTGTGGCATCCTCCTGGTCCTCGGAGGGGCAGGGAGAACAAGATGTATGGAGAAGCAGCTATAAGGGAGGCAAGGCAGAAAGGAGCAGCTGCCTGCCCCCAGCTGCCTGTGCTGTCTGTGCTGCCTGCCCTTCAGCAGACCAAGCATGACATGGGGGGGAAACAAGAGAAACTGAGGCTAGGAAGGGGGAGAAGTTAATCTTCTCCTCCCCACTCCCCACCACCAGCATCTGAGTCAGTAATTAGAATTTTGTGTTAATTGGCAGTGAAGTGAATTAAGCAAATTCCTGGAGTTGAGACTGTTTTGCTTGCAAGAAGAAGCACAAAGCAAAGACTGACAGCATACTTTATAACCAGCAGGCTCCTCCATCTTTGGCTGTAGTTTGCCTGGATGGGATGAGATTTTCAGGAACTTTTTTCTTGTGGTACAGAACATCCTGATAGACTGATACTTTTTCTATGGTTATTGATTTTTTCATTTCTTTATAAAGACAGGGAGAATATTCAAGGCTGAGCTGTATCCTCTCCTAGTCCCAGGGTAGGCCAAAAGGATCTCAGACTCATGTGGCGGGAGCAGAGATTTGGCAGAAGGGAAGAGCATTGCCCTGTATCCTACATGCTTGATCCCAGTCTCACCTCTGGTGCCATACAGCTTAGGAAAGAAAGTTTAGCAAACAGTTGTAGGTGTGCCACCAAGAATCCTGCTGCAAGCCAGGGCAGGTGTGGCTGCTCTAGAGTCACGTTCATGAGTTAGGCTTATGGCTGTGAAATTAGTTGGTAGTTCATGGGGTCAGCATGAGAGTGGGATGTTGTGGCACTTTAGAGATTTCCCAAAATCAAGGAAGTATCATGAGAATCTGCTTCATGGATATCTGTTACTCCCATATAAGCAGAGGGAGACAAATCTCAATGATGTGGTAGATCAAACACTGCCCTGATTTTCTTCCTAAGCCTTCTTTCCTGGGTTTTATGTAGGCAGGAGAGCTCTGTATTCATTTCATAAACAGGTTCAGTTTAGACTTGCAATGTTCATTATATGAGCTAATGTTAAGGAACACCAGAAGAGAAAAAGTCCTAATTGTAGAGGGTATATTATGCTGAATACTGTGCTGCTCCAATTTGTAGCAATTTTAGAGCTTCTTGTTTAATTTTCCTATTGTAAAGGAACTTGAATCCTGCAAAGAACTCTTGATAATGTAAGAGTGTTACCACTGCCAATTATGGAGACAAACTTAGAAAAACAAGTTTGCTAGTCAAAAATTTGCAAAATAAACTTCCTCTCCTTGCCCTGCTATTTCCATAGTTTTATTTTATTTTGTCATTTTGTTGTGTAAACCCCTTGGAGTTGGCAGTGTTGTTCGAAGCATCACTGATTTCTTCTTCATGTGTTAACTCCTTGGAAAAGCATATTGTATGTCTGGTTTTTTGTGTGTGAACAGACTTTGAGAGAGCACAAACATAAAAGTCATAGAATCATAGAATAATCATTGGTTTGGAAGAGACCTTAAAGATCATCTCATTCCAACCCCCCTGCCGTTGGAGGACATGGACACCTTTCACTAGACCAGGTTGCTCAAAGCCCCATACAATCTGGCCTTAAAGACTTCCAGGGATGGGACATCCACAGCTTCTCTGGGCAACCTGTTCCAGTGCCTCACTACCCTCTAAGTAAAGAATGTCTTCCTAACAACTAAAGGTTAGGAAGAACGTTAACATATAAAAATCTTCTTAAATCTGAACCTGCCCTCTTTAATGTCCTATCGCTACATACCCTTGTTAAAAGTCTCTCTCCAGCTCTCTTGTAGGCCCCCTTTAAATACTGGAACATGCTGTAGGGCCTCCCTTGAGCCTTCCCTTCTCCAGACTGAATAGCCCCAACTCTCTCAGCCTTTCCTCACAGGATTCCAGCCCTGTGATCATCTTCATGGCCCTCCTCTGAACTCATTCCAGCAGGTCTAAGAATGGTCATATGAAGGCAGACCAAGGTCAATCTGTCTCAGCAACTTGCTTCTTATTAGGATTGTAGCTCAGCGGCTGAAGGAAAGCTGCAAGAATAGCTGCCCATAGCAGTAGGTATCTGCCATGCTTTTCCTGCAGGATGGAACTTGGAGACTTCATGAGCTGCAGTTTGTATCTTCATGATGTATGGACTTTCATGGATTTTTCTCTTCCTGAGAATGTGCTTGTTGAACCCTGGTGCCTGGAGATTGTGACAGATTGAACTTCTGACCTGCTTTCCTGTTAGCTTAAAAGAGAGAGAGCAGTATACTCTCACCAAGGATGCAGCCTGTGGTGGCCATGTAATAAAAACATTAACCTTCAGGTACAAATTCCAGTTGTACAAAGAGCTGCATGCAGGAGGATCCTTTCTCTTAAACCTTCCTGTTCATTCACCAAGGCTCTTCCTAGGCTGAGAAGACCAAAGTGAGCCTTTTTTGCCTTGAGGATTATACCTGTAAATTCACAAGTGCTTCTGATAAAGAATAATGGCACCGGACTGCCAGGGGGTGTCAGTTTGGTGTTATTTACATAAAGCTGTGCACAAAGACTCAAAGCATTTCCTTTGGTCTGTGTGCAGTGCATGACAAACCAGCTTCATATGCAAAAGGGCATTGTCTGTCTGTCTGTCTTTCTGTCTCCCTTTTATTAAATAGTCCCCAACAGGGTTAGCGCGAGTGGCTGCTTTGTGGCCTGTACAACTTTCAGCATCGTTTATTTCTTTTCTGTATGGGATTTATCTGCACTGTTCATGTAGTCTTTCGGCAGTAATGCAAAATAATGTGTGCCATGGTGTGAATATTGCGTAACACGGGCGGTCTGCCAGATCTATCGAAAGAACTGCTTCATCTATGCCACTTCTTCTCTTCACTGGATTTCTTGGAAGTCACAAGGAAGATAATAAAACTGTTCTCTCAGCATACCAGTCAGATAGAATTTGTCCTACATCATCTTAAGTAGGGCTTATTAATTCATAGCTGCTGGGGTTTCTAAATGACATGAAAGTTTGTAGGTATTTAATTCACAGTAGGTAGAATGAGGTTCTGTGTTGCCTTATAGGTTGTAAAAGTAATAATAAGCAAGAAAATGATGAAAGGCCTTCCATTACAAAATATGGATTAAAATAATTCAACTTTTATGCAAATGTGATAATCCTTGTTTTTACAAAAACTTTTCTAGACATGCAGTGAGTTTTTCTGATTACACTTAAATTTTGAGGTTAATCCTATTTCCTTTGTTACATTGTTGGGAGATACTGAAATTGTATAAAACAAGCATTTTCAGAGAGATGTCTTAACATACAGATATATTCTATGAAAATATATTAAAGTTAAAATGTACATTTTATTTTTACTTAAATATTAAGAGCATGACTGAGTTTGACCTTTGATCTTGAAGAATAGCAGTTATAAATACGAGAGTTTTGTGACTGACCATGTGAATTGTGGTTAGAATTACATTGTCTTTCATTTTCATATCATTCATTTACAAGCCAGAGCTTTGATCTTTCAGGTTGGTATAGAGAGGTTGACTTCTGTCATGGCGGAGTTCCAGGTCGTTGTGTGATTTTACTTGTAAAAGCACAGCTCAGTCAGTCGCTAGAAGCCAGCACAGTGGGAATAAGCCAGTGGAGCCAAAGTCATCCTGTGTGATCGATTTGCTGGTTGCAGTAATGTGAGAAATGCAATATGAGAACTGGCCCTAGTGTTCTCAACAGTCACCATCTCCAGGTGTGGAGACCTTAAATATACAGGGCAAGGGAAAAGAAGATGAATATTTTACTTTTACAGCTAGCAAACTGAGCAGCTGAATGAATGGTTTCCCTAAAGTTTATGTCAGATTCAGGAATGAAACTTTAAAGTCCCAGTCCACTGTCCTAACCACAGATGGTTTTTCCTATCATCAATTTTACGAAAATATGTAACTCCAGAATGCATGAACTTTACGCTGTTGCAATAATGCCTCATTTTTGTAGTTATCACTATTCCTAACGAATTTGCTGCAACTTATTTAATGGACTTCTAGTGTGCTGGCTAGGATTCCAGGATACTTATTGTTTGTACATCATAAAAACACTACGCTGTCTTTCAACAGAAAGGTTTTTCTTTTAATAATCCTTTTAAGTATATTTCATGAAATAACAAAGACAGCTATTAAAACACAGCATTGAACAGCTTCTGCCAAGTTTCAGTGAACAATTTTTTTATTTAAATTAGGAATGGAAAAGATTTCCTGAACTTAGCATTTGTTCTCTTACCATTCCAGCAACCTCCTCCTGCTATGCCATTTGCAAAGTGATCAAAATCCTGTTAAGTTCTTTGTCTTCACTGCTGTCATTGCAACTATGTTTCAAAGCCTCAGTGCGGTCAGGCTAGAAGCCTTCTTCGAACTTCAGCCTGAATTTCATTGTGGCCTGTTTATATCCACTTGTTCTTGAGTTAACATTGTCATTTTGCTTAAACACTTTTTTTACTTCCTCTGTAATATACTTAAGTAAACAAATCTTGTAGCTCTCTCAGAAGTCTAGGTCTGGGGAGGCTTACCAAGCCAAGTTCCTTGAGTCCTTCTCTGGTCTAGGAGAAGCTTGTCTGTTCTCTTGATCACCCTGGTAAGCTTGCTCTGCACCAGTTTGAGACCAGTTTCCTTCAATATGCATAGTGAAAACCTTTTGCTTAGTGCTCCAGGTGAACTCTTGCTTTGTGGATCAAGAGCACTGCAGTGATCTTTCTCTAGCAGAAACTCATCTGATACACTTTAGCAGTGTCTTTATCTTTTATGATTTTATCAGGGTAGCTCTCTGTGATTTTACAGATTTTTCTTCGATATTCCCAGCTGATGAGTTTTGTTTATAGCATAAATTTTTCTTTCAGTCCTTCTGTTCATGGTCTTGCTTTTTCAGTTGCAATTCTGTAGCAATGCCTCAAGGGCACAGATAGTTCTTCCTATCTGATATCTCCTCAGGCCAGGTGCATATTTAATAAACTGTTTTCTTTTAGCTTATAAAAACGTGCCCATGTGAAGTCCTGAACTTGTATTTCAAGTGTTTTGCTTATTTCTCTGTTTAGTCTAAACAAAACCAAATATTGGTCTCATAACTCTATTATTTTCTTAATCCAGTTGTATTACAGATAACTTTTCTACTCCCAAAATTAACCCTAAGAATACCCACAGTCCTTTTGTTTAACTGTTGTTCAGTAAAAAAATACATAGGATCTCACATCCAGAAATAACTGGGCCCCTCCTGTTACTAAATCCATTTGTTTTGCTATCTAGAACTCATAATTTAAAAACTTGTTTTCTACTGGGAATTGTGTCTTGTGAGTGTAAGGTAAAAATTTGTTTGGGGAAAAAAGAAAGAAATTTGTTTCAAAGGAACTGAGAATCTACTGTGCAGTGTCTTTCTCCTAGAAAGATTTTGTATTATTGATGCTGTTGCTTTTTATCCCATTGCCATTATTCATGTTCAGTTCTTGTGCACCATTGTTGCCTCTGTTTTCACCCTTCCTGAACACAGTCATGTTCCACTTCTGATTGCATTTTATGTTATTCCTCTAATATAGTGCTTTTACATTTAGCACCAGCAATTGAAATTCCATTTTTTCTTCTCTGGTCCATGGCCTAAGTATTAGTACACAATCATTTTACTTGTTTTTCACTAACCACATCCATTTCCCTGACTGGATTAGGCATAATCCTGTGTTTCCTCTCAATTACTGCACTCTATAGTATTAAATCTCTTTTCTTTCTCATTTTTTACTCACTGACATTCTTTTGCCCGTTGCCGTACCTTTTAAATGCAGTATTGTTCAGGGTCATATTTAAACCTAACTCCATACCCTACATCCATTTGATATGCCATTTTTATTTGTCAATCTAGTTGGATGACAGATTTTCAGATCTGTTAAGGACAGTCTCCCATTTTGTGTATCTTCTTCCTCTGCCTGGTGATGGGATGACTCTGACTCCTTTATCTTCTCCTGTCAGTGGAGCATCCTGCTTGCTCATGTTCTCTTTTTTGCCCTTTCTCATTTTCCTCATGTTCCCTTTCCCTCCACTGCTCATTCTTTGTTTACACAATCACCCTTATTTATGAGATTTTTCATAAACCATAAAATCTTTTAGGTTGGAAAAGACCCCTAAGACCATCAAGTCCAACCATTTATCCAGCACCACCATGTTCACCACTAAACCATGTCCCTAAGCACCACATCTACTCATTTTTTGAACACTTCCAGGGATTATGATTCCATTTTCCTGAGCAGCCTGTTCCAGTGCTTGACCACTCTTTCAGTGAAGAAATTTTTCCTAATATTCAGCCTCAACCTCCCCTAGTCCAGTTTGAGGCTTTTACCTCTCATTCTTAATATTTGGGAGAAGAGACTGACCCACACCTATCTACAACCTCCTTTCAGGTAGTTGTAGAGAGAGATAAGGTCCCATCTAAGCCTCTTTTTTCCCAGGGCTAGACAACCCCAGTTCCCTTAGCTGCTTGTCATAGGACTTGTGCTCCGGACCCTTCACCAGTTCCATTGTCCTTCTCTGGACTTGCTCAGTGTCTGTCCTGTAGTGAGGGACTCAGAACTGAACACAATATTTAAGATGTGGCCTCACCAGTGCCAAGTACAGGGAGATAATCATGTTCCTAGTCCTGCTGGCCACACTGTTTTTGATACAGACCAGGATGCCACTGGTCTTCTTGTCCACCTGGGCACACTGCTGGCTCATGTCCAGCCTCCTGTCAACCAGCACCACCAAGTCCTTTTCTGTCAAGCAGCTTCCCAGCCACTTTTTCCCCAGCCTGTAATGAGGTTGTTGTGTCTCAAGTGCAGCCTCAGCCCATTGATCCAGCCTGTCCACATCCCTTTGTAAAGCCTTCCTACCCTCCAGCAGATCAACACTCCTGCCCAGCTTAGTGTCGTCTGCGACTTACCAAGGGTGCCCTCGATCCCCTCATCTAGGCCATCGATAAAGATTTTAAACAGACCTGACCTCCTGGTGTCACTGATCCCTGGGGAACACTACTGGTGACCAGCTGGCAACTGGACATAGCACCGTTCACCACCACTCACTGGGGCCGGCCATCTTGCCAGTTTTTATTTCAGTTTTTAACGTACCTGTCCGTAAGTGATGAGCCGTCAGTTTGTTCAGGAGAATGCTGTTGGAGGCAATGTCATAGACCTTACTAAAGTCCAGGTAAACATCCACAGCCTTTCCCTTATCCACTAAGCAGGTCACCTTGCTACACAAGGAGATCAGGTTGATCAGTCAGGACCTGCCTTTCATACAATCACGCTGTCTGGGTCTGATCCCCTGGTTGTTCTCCATGTTTCCTGTGATGGCACTCAAGGTGATCTGCTCCATGACGTTCCCTGGCACTAAAGTCAGACTAATAGGCCTGTAGTTTCTCAGATCCTCCTTCCAACTCTTTGTGTAGATGCAGGTCACACTTGCTTACTTCCAGTCAACTGGAACGTTTCTGATCAGCCAGGTCTGGTGATAAATGATGGTAAGTGGGTTGCTGAGCACTTTCTCCAGCTCCCTCAGTATCCTTGGGTGGATCCCATCCATCCTCATAGACTTGTGTGTGTATTAAGTAGTATAGCAGGTCACTGACCCATTTCTTTCTGGATTATGGGGGCTTCATTTTACTCCCTCTCTCTCTCTTCCAGCCTAAGGGGCTGCATACCCAGAAAACAACTAGTGTTAATATTAAGGACTGAGGCCAAGAAGGCATTAAGTACCTTAGCCTTTTCTTCATCCTTTGCCATTATGTTTCCCCCTGCATCTGATAAAGGATGGAGATTCTCCTTAGCCCTGCTTTTGTTGCTAATATATTTATAGAACTTTTTAAATTGTCTTTTACAATACTGTCCAGATTAAGTTCCAGCCGGGCTTTGGCCCTTCTAATTTTCTTTCTGCGTAACCTCATGACAATCCTCCTGAGTTACCTGCCCCTTCTTCCAAAGGTCATAAACTCTCCTTTTTTTTCCTGAGTTCCAGCCAAAGCTATGTTCAGCCAGACCAGTCTGCTTCCCTGCTGGCCAGTTGGTGAACTGCATAATAGAAAGACAACATTGGAGAGTTGCACACAGCATGGTAAAAGTTGATAAATTTAATATTGCTTGTTATTATATTCAAGGAACATCTGACTACAATGCCTACCAAAACCCCCATCAATAGCAGCACTGCAGGAAAGCATTTTAATATTGACTGTATGTATTAACAGAGATACTTTAAAGCTGCAATTTCTAGAAATGTTTTCTTTTCCTGAAATATAAAAGTGCTTCTACAAAATTAAGTTTTACAGTTTGAAGCTCTCAAAAAGTCTCAGTAATAGATGAAAGCAGCCTATTTCTTTAATATGACTGATTCTAATACGATAAGTTCTCATTGTGCATTTGAGCCTGAAAAAGTGCAGGAAATGTTCAGAGTAATTTCTTAACATTCATGCAAATATTTTGCAGTAATTGGGAAATTATTAAAGCCTGTTTGTTGTTGGAGCCACAGTCAGAGCTTTACATTTTTATTTTTTTCTCAAGACTGAGGAATTTTTAGTGGAAGATCCTCCCCAGCAAAACCTATGTTAAAAACATGTAGAAGTATAGAATATTGCTGAACTATTGCAGTCTGATAGTTGAATAAGAGACCAAAATTTCTGTTACAATTGCAGGTGTTTCCTGCAGCTGAGTAGGAAATAAAGTAAATTTTAATTAAGTTGCAGTTGCTATTTGTTGAGCTTTTGCTGTTCCTGGTTTTTTTCATGGTTGCTCTTACTGTTTTCCAGGAATTCTGGAACTAAGAAATGTTCTACTTAGAATTTGAAAACATAAAGCCCTCAATTCATTGCGTTTATTTTGAAGTGTGGAAAGCATTGAAAAAGAGATTTCTAACTTGTTACTTTGTATTATCTTCTAAACGTTTAATACAATTTAATTGCACTTCATGGGGCAGAATAACACAAACAGTAATTGCAGATATATTCTTGTTATGTTAAATAAACATTTCCCTCCTAAAGTAGTGATTTTAATAACAAAACAAAAAAAAAGAAGAGATAAGTAACTAAATCATATTTTTTTTAATACAGAAATGATATAAGAGCTGGTTATAATTCTCCTCTGTTCTTCAATTAAAGGTATTTGGTTTTTATTCTCACTGGCTTCTATGAAAGTAGGAAGTTTCTTCTTTCCTATCATTTTCTTATTTATTTTTCACATTAAACAAGCCAGCATTTCTCTCATTTTATACTTCTGCTTTTTCAGATGTTTCCTTAGAAGTAGTCTATCTTTAGTCCTTTTCTGCATTTTTTTGTATTTGCTCCATCCTCATTCTTCTTTTCTGAGGCCCTGAGTCCAATGATGCTCAGTATTTAGAGGAAACCATGGCAATATTTTCCTTCGGCTTGCATTGTTCCCATCCTGTTCTTAGTGGGGACATCACTCTCTCCATCAGTCCAGGATTGGAGGCTGCAAGCAGATATCTATTATTATTGCCTACTATTTTACAAATTATTTTAAATTAAAAAATAAAAATTAAAAAAAGAAGATGAGAGAGAAGGAAGCACTAGACTAGTAATTGTGAAATACAAGAAAGTACCACATCAGCAGAATTCAGCCTTGGTTTTAGGAATCTCATTGCAGTTGACAACTTCCTCATGAGGGGAAGAGGAGGGGCAGGCACTCCTCTCTTCCCTGTGGTGACCAGTGACAGGACCCGAGGGAATGTCCTGAGGTTGTGCCAGGGGAGGTTTAGGTTGGACATTAAGAAAAGGTTCCTAACGCAGAGGGTGACTGGGCACTGGAACAGGCTCTCCAGGGAAGTGGTCGCCAATTCTGCCAGAGTTCAAGAAGCATTTGGATGATATTCTCAGGCACATGGTGTGACTCTTGGAGGTGGTCCTGGGCAGGGCTGAGAGTTAGACTCAATGATCCTTTTGGGTCCCTTCCAACTCAGCAGGTTCTGTGATTCTCTAAACTGAAATTCATTTGCCCTGTTGTCTCAGAATGTGTCTCTCAGCTGCCAAGCTTATCTTCTTGAGTTTCAATATCCAGTGTAGCTCTCCTCTTTTCAGGATCATGATAATCACCCCCTGGGATGAAACTAGTAGCCTATGAAGTTAAATGCAGTTTCAGGTGAATAGACTGGTTCCCACATGATGTAAAACGATACAGCTCTGCTAATCCTATTTGGGATTACAACGCTCTCTGCCATCTGAGAGGAGTGAATAATGTCTTATGTGGAAGACTGAATTCAGCTTAATTGAGTGGTCAGTCAAGAGTACAAGTGTGTTCCCAGTAGTAAGTGCACAGTGACAAATACTTCATATATTATAGGCCAGCTTTATTTTTATGAGTAAGAATTACTGATGTGTGCAAAGAGGATCTTTTCCAACGGTCTGTAAGAGGAGAACAGGTTCAAAAGAGACAACAGCTGGTAGCAAAATTCGCTCTTCCACAGCTCTGCTGGAGGCTGGTCATTTCCCTTGGCATCAGACCTGGCTCTCGGCAGCTTCTCTAGCAGGCAACTGCTGCTCCTTTGAACCTGTATCTTGCCTTCCTAAAATGGCCTTCAAAAAACTAAAACTTGCTGCTTCCCAAAACAGTACCTTCCCACTCCTTTTCCTGGCATGCATCTTGGAATACATTTCACGCTTCTGCCATTTGAGGGACAATATTGTAGCATCTACTGGCTCTGTGCTCTTAGCCAAGCAAGTTGTAAGTAAGCAGTATATAATGTCTGCATTTCTTTGAGGTTCTGCTGTGTACCTTCAGAACCAGACACAGGATTACCCATTTGAAGATTTAATGCTTTTCTTTTAGATTTATGGGCCAGATAATTGATCTTTCTGCTGCCTTGCTTTTCTTTTTCCTTCACTTGCATTTCCCTAGGTAAAAGCTGTTCCTTTTCTCCATTGGCATTTCTTCAGTAGATTCTAATGATACAGGCAATCTCCTCTCTGATAGCTGGTGTTCACTTTATGTCAACTACAGTAAATTAAGTTATAGTCTCAATGCTGAGAAAACTACATTCCTGATGAAATGTATGCTTTTGCTTGTCATGGTGGCATTTGTAGTTGTAGGTAGAGACTGACTGGAGTCCACCCTGTAGCAGTTAGAGGTGACAGGAGTAGAATCCATTTTCTCACTTCATTGTAACAGCTAACTCAAGTGAAGCCCTGTATTTGCAAGGCATTTCTTCTTTCTAACCTGCAATTTTCTTCCTGCTGAGAACAGCTGAGTTGGCCTATTAGTGCATATTTACTTAGAATGGTGATATCAGTTGTGGTTTTTCTTTTCCCTTCAGGTACCCTTTGAGTACTAAACTTCTAGTATTTGGCATTAATTATTTAAACATTAAGAGTTTATCATGATTCTGCTGCTGTTATCAAGTTTCTAGCTAGCTGAAGTGTGTAAAAATAACAAGAAAAAAACCTGCTAAAAACTAAGACTCCTCCGTAAAATGTCTCTGTGCTTCTGTTGCTGACATCAGGCAGGTATGTAAATACCTGTGCTGTCTTGGAGATCAGTTTTTCATTTGAATGGCTTATTGCTAGGTGTTTAAGATTGCAAAAGGGCAGTATACACCCTGGTGATGAAATGTGTTTTAATGTGATGTAATCTGCACAATCTTTCCAGTGAAGGGTGTGCTGAATCCTTGAAGTTGTACCACTCTGGAGTGCCTCCTACAGAGCTTGGTGCTTGCCATCATTGCTTCAGCCCTGCTGGAATCGCACATGCATCAGGAAAAGGCAGTGAATTGCCACCCTTAAATATCCCTGTGCAAACACTGCTTTTGCTGGCCCATACTGGGACTGCCTGTGCTTGTCATCCTCTTTTCCCTCTGGAGGCTCCCCTTTCTTGGAACACACCACAACATTTTCTCCTATTCAGCTATTTTTTTTCTCCTATTCAGCTATTCTGTTGACCACAGAGGTGGATAAGATAAACCACCCAAAATCTCATAACCCAGAGATGCCCAGTGGTTTTTCATGCTGTCTATCCTCTGAATGGCTGCCACCATCTAGACTGTGCCAACAAATTTATCTGCCAGTCACTTCAGCTAGTGCGCCTGTGTGGAAGAGGGACCGCTTTCCTGCAGATGAGCAGATGATTCAAGCCAGTATGGTGAGGTTCATGTTGCATCCCAAAACAGCATCAAGAAACTGACTTCCTCCTCCTTAGTCTTTGTCTTGTATGCAGTGCAAATTTATTGATTTAGCAGAATAGTAAATCTGGTTTTGTGGCTGTGGTGGTTTCTATTGGACCATGCTGGATCCCGAGCAGCAGAGCCTCCTCCCACTCGGTGATACAGTGTATGCTCAACCCCACCCAGGTGCCCAGCATGGAGCACGGAGAACATATGTATATGTTACACTGTTGTCCTAGAGGGCAAGACTTGATGTAATGTATATGTATATGTTTTGGTGTCTTCCTCAGAGAACTCTCTCCATTTCCCCCCAGTCATGACTGTCTTTAGTGATTTCCCTTGTAGAAACCTCAAGCTGCTCATGCTTCCACTCTCTGGTTTCCAGACCCTCAGTCGCTTCTATTAGACTTGAATGTGGTCAAGGCCTCTGTCCTGACCTATAGTCCTTTCTGGCCACTCCCAAAAGCATCCACTTCACTTCCCAGCATACATAGATGCTGTCACAGCCTGCTGGATCTTTTTGCTCTTCCTTTCCATTCCTTTCTGGAACAAGCTAACTGTTCTGCTACTGAATATTTTTATATGCTTAGGAGTGTTCCCAGGATTCGGGAAGAAACCAGCACCTGGATTATCTCAGTGCTTGAAGTAATCTGCAAAAGAAAATTGTGTTTCTTGTCTCCTAAATGAGGAATAGCCACTCTTCTCAAAAGAAGCTTCCCAGAACTTCCGTGTGCATAATGAAAAATGAGCTCTCCTTTTTTCTGCTTAGCTGGAAGGCAGACCTGGATGGTTGAGGAAAAATGTGGTCACAATCCTACATAATCCTTTCCAACTCTTTTGAAGGAAGATCTTTGTCTACTTTTTTCTCTCTCCTGCTGTTACTGTGCCTACCACTCAGTGTGTCATCTGGACTGAGCTATGCTCAGCAGCTTTTCCCTCTGAATCTTCGCCTAACATACCAGCTGCCTGCCCCCTCATCCAAGCAGCTTTTCACATCATATAATGTTTTGCTGTTCTCCTTTCCCAGCGATGCAGTGCAGTGGCTTGCCGAGCCAAGACACACCTCTTTCTGTCAGGAAATGTGGAATATCCGTGGTGTGCTTCAGAGCACAGAGCAAAGGGAGCACCTGGGAAGGAGTGGCTAGTACGGGGCTAGGGCAGTCGTCAGTTGTTTGGGGAAGATGAAGGAGGAGGGCAAACACAGTAAGGATTAGTGTGGTAATTAGTGGCCAGTGCAGCATTAGTCTTTTGCCATGGGGGCTGCCAGCCTACCCTCCTCTAGCTGTGATTAGTTCTGAGTGGTACCTCCTGCCACCTCTGCCCAGTCACTGCTCGCTGTGCTCCCCGTGGGTTTCCTTGCAAGAGCAACCTCTGCCTCATGGGGCACAGTCTGCAGTTTCACATCTCTCCGTTCCTGGAGTCAGCACTTCTCCAGCTGGCTGGGGAAGGCAGGAGAGGACGTAAGGAATGTATTCCAGGATTTCATAGAGGAAAAGATGTTGAAGAACTGCTGCTGTAGCTCTCGTTAGTAAGAGTGGTGTGACAGTGAGCTGCTTTGTGACTTGGTGGCATGTGTGTCTGGGACCTCTGCCAGAACATCCATTTGGAGTGAGCTTTGCATGATGGAGTGATATAAATGTCCTAGTTCAGCAGGAGGGACCAGCTAACCCTGTGTGGGGGTGATCAAAGCTGTGTATTCTACCCCCTCTATTCATTCCCCAAGGTCAATGGGCCATTAGCAGCAGCTGCCCAGAGAGCCATTATCACTTCACACCCAGCCTGAGGGGGGCGGAGCTGCTAATGGGCCATCAACAGCTCAACACCCCCTGGCTCCCAGAGTTAATCACCCATTGTGTGAGTCCCCGCCCAGGGGGAGGGACTGAGAGCTCCCTGAGGGTACATAAGGGGTGGGTAAGAAGACCTCGGGAACCTCTCGTCGGATCCAGAGCAGCAGCAGGACCTTGACAGGAGGAGATCCCCGCTCTCGCACAGACCACGGCCCTCGCCTGCACCAACAGGTTTTTCTTTTCCTTTTGCTCTGGACTTGGGGGAACCACAGGGGTCTCAGCACAAGGGCAAACAAACCCCCTTGGGTTTGTGCCCCAGGACACTGGGTTATACTGCTGGGGTTTTGTGAGTTGAAAGCAATTTCCCTTGTGTGTCAGTGTTGCTATTGTAATATTATTATTAAATTTTAGGTCTGACTTATAATCTCTCTCGTGGTGAGTTCATTTCCCCTGCTGGTTCACCTTTAAACCAGCACAACAAATAGCAGAGGAGCACGCAGAAACCAGGGACTGTCAGCCGTAGTTGCTGCTTTACTTTTCACTTTTATTATACAACATGTTAGGCTTTTAAAGTGCTTTGAAGTACTTTTTTTTTTCTATAGTAAATCAGAGCTTTCTAAAGCCAGTATTAGTAAAGAAATTCTGGAAAATTAGGTGCAGTTTTTAAGGTTAGAGAGACTTGAGCAGACAGCTCAACGTTCAGAGCATCTCCTCATTCCTGAAATTTGTTTGGTCGTTTCAATAGAATCTGTGTATCAAGGCCAAAATACTGAAAATTTCTCTTTATTTTTATCTGAACTGCAGTTCACTTTTACCAGAATATGAGGGGAACTGGAGGCCCCTTGGGGCTCTCTGTTGCCTGTGGAAGATGAGAAAGATTGATAGGCTGGTTAGTCCTTTCTTTAGAAAATTTACTGGCATTTGATAAGGAACCTGAGCTATGCTCCTGAATTTTTGTATTAAACATTAAAATAATCTTGGGGATGTCTTTTTTTTTTTTTTTTTTTGTGTGTGTGTGTGTGTGTGAAAGAAAGAAAACAAGCAAGAGAGAAACAGATTTCTCCCATATTTCTTTTATTCAATATAATAATAGAAAAGGGTTCTCCAAGTGTGGTTCAAAGTAGTAATAAAAAAGAGCTCTCTGACTGTGGTTAAGGTATATTTGTTCACCAGCCTGGTAGGAAGTGGCATTTTCTGTGCAACATAAAAACACACAGCTCTCAGATACTTCTCTCAGAGTTACAGGAAAAGCAACTTGCACACCCAAAACAACCCAACAAACCCAAAATATCTAACTCTTCAAACCAGACTGCAGCCAGAGTGGGTCTTCCTAGCAACATAACTACTTATTCTAAAATTTTCTATCCCCAAATTGTCATTTTATTTTCCCACCAAAATATCTAAATTAATATGAGGACAAGTTGCTAGGATAATTTATTAGTGAACAGTGGTGAAATTGGTTACACCTCTCCTGTCCTTCTTCCCACAGTCCTCTTGACCTTAATGCACAATGGATGTTAGACGATCTTATGCTTGTGGTTCTTTGGTGTCCTGTTTCTGCTAAAACATCCCTATAATGAATAAAACTACTTGTGCTTCCATTATGGTGTGTTGTGTGTGTTGTCCAGCCTGTTCTAACTGTCATATTAAGTATGGTACCCAGCAATGGATGTCTCAGAATGGTTTGTATTGTAGAGCACACATGTGTGACAGTGATGTCAGTTTCCTGGTAGCAAAGCTATTTTGGCTCTATCTGGACTTGTCCAGGAACATTAATGTCTTTATGTAATGGCTGTGTTTAGGAGTTTGAAATGAAAATAATTTCTTAGGAGCTATATGAACATAGACCAAACTGATTGTGAGTTGGTATCTGTGGCACAGAAACTCTGAAAGTAAATAAGATGTAACTTTCAGGGCATATCATTAGTACTACCGACAAATAGGAAAAAGGCAGTGTGGGATATGGTTGCATTTATGTTAGTCTGACTTGTTTGGTTGATTTTATTGCCCTATATGTTGTCCTTATTCTGAGCAGATATCAAGAGGATTCCTTGTGTGATACTCTGGCCTTTGTTCAATGGAGTTCTTAATCACAAGTCTAACTTCAAGCATATGGATAGTTCCACTTATCACAGGTGCTGACAAAACCATCTCTTAAGAGTCAGTTTGCTGTCTTCTCAAAATATAGCCTGTTGTATTTTCTGCTAGCACAAGAAGTTCATCCTGTATTTTCTTCTTCTTCAGCCTTTTTCAACCCCAAAATACATTAGGCTTTCGGACTGGAAGGATTTCATTCCCCTTAACAGAGTGGATGAGTTATGGAAAAAGAAACATTTATCAAATTGCTAAGAGAACAAAATTCTACAGGTCATGGAAGTTTCAAAACACAGGTTGCAGTGAGAGGCAAATGACTCCTCAGAGTGGCAAAATTATATCTCTATTGAAAAGGATTTCTACTTTCACATTCATAGTCACAGCATCACAGAATGGTTGAGGTGGACAGATACCCTTGGACATCAACATTCCTGCTGAGATCAGGGTCAGACAAAACATATTGCTCAGGCTGTGACCCATCAGATTCAGAGCATCTCCAAGGATGGAGACTCCTCAACTTCTCTGGGCAACCTGCTCCAGTGTTCAATCACTCAGTAAAATGTTTTCTTGTGTTTAATTTGAGTTTTCTGTATTTGGATTTCTGCCCATTGCTTGTTATCCAGTCTCTGATCACCACTGAGAAAAGCCTGGCTCTATCCCTTTTGCTTCCCCCTATCAGGTATTTACACACATGGATATCATGCCCCTGAGCTGCTCCAGGCTGAACACTCCCAGCTCTCTCAGCCTCTCTTTGTATGTCAGATGCTCCAAGCCCTCTCATTATCTTTGTGGTCCTTTGGTGAGCTCAGTCCACCATGTCTGTGTCTCTCTTTTATGGGGGACCTCAGCACTGGACACAACCCTCAGCTGTGCCTCATCAAGGCTGAGGAGAGCAGAGGGATCCCCTGCTCTGACCTGCTGGAGATGCTCTGCCTAACGCAACACTAGACACCGGTGGCCTCTTTGCTGCAGGGGTGCATTGTTGGCTCATAGACAGCTTGTTCATCAAGATCCCCAGGTCCTTCTCTGGGGAGCTGTTTCTGAGTCTATGCCCAGGACGTGGCATTTCCCTTTGTTAAGCAGCATGAGGTTGGTCCCTTTCTCCAGCCTGTCCAGGTCTCTCTGGATGGCAGCAAGACCCTCTGGTGCATCAGACACTGCTCCCAGTTTTGTATCATCTGTGGACTTTCTGAGGGTGCCCACTATTCCAGCATCCAGGTTGCTGATGAAGAGGATAAATAGTCTTGGCCCCAGTATCTTCTGCTGGGGTACACCACTAGTGACTTGTGTTAAACTTTGTGCTTTCAAGCTCAACAGGTTTGTTTTCAGTCTGCCTCACTGTCCCCTTAACTGGTCTACTGGGTTGTTACGGGAAACAGTGTTAGAGGCATTACCGGAGTTGAGAGAAACAATATCTACTGCTCTCCCCTCCCTCAGCACCAAGCAATCATCTCATTTTGGAAGGCTGTCAGGCTGAGTTAGCAGGTTGCCATGAAAGCACTGAGGATAAAAGAACTTCTAATACACTTGCATTACTTTCTCAGCCAGTGAATTTGCTAATTAGCTGCTCAGATCTCAATAGACTGTGAAACTCGGATGCAATTTGAAGCCTGAAGCTGGCTACTTTTAAGATGAAAAAGTGTATTTTAAGTTAATTTAAAAAATAATCAGTGAAACTTTTCAAGATTCTTTTTTTAAAAATTCTAGTTGCAATAAAAGGGACATGAAATCATTGCTAAAATTATTCTTGAATTTTGGGTGAAGCAGGTTAGAGATAGTAATTTATGAAATCTTTAGGTATTAAAGGGAAGGAAGCCTACCTTCTATATAAGACTGGAATGTTATGACTTGCCAAATGTGACTGAATTTTTTCTTACTGTAAGTCAAATCAGAGTGAAATCAGTTTATGATTTTGTGTACTCAATTGGCGTATTTTTTTACTCTTGTTGTAGTTAAATTTTTTAACTTCTGTGCTAGTTAATAATTTGCAAGTGTTCAATAGTATATTAGATTTACAGGGAGTAACTCACTGCCTGCATAAGTAGTGCTCTTTCTTTTTTAAAAAAAGTTTTAATGTGTTGCAATTCTGTGACCACCGTTGAGTCATGCTGTGTAACTAGGCCAAGCAGGGATGTCTTGCCTATTTCTGTCTTTCTAAGGATATTTCTAACATTTGGCTCTAATTAAGAGAATGAAGAAATGAGGGACAACAGGATATTTTTTACATGACCTCCAATTACTTAAGGAGAATGTTAAACTTAACAGTTTGAGTTTTTTTCTTAAAATAAAACTAGATCGTTGGTCATTTGTAATGTATAAGTGCTTTCATGGGGAGAAAATATGTGATACTAAAATAAGGTTACTGAAAGGTCACTTTAACAGCAACAGAAGGCATAATATAAGTCAGTGGCTGGAATTTGAAGCCAGAAAATTTCAAATTAGTTGCAGGATTCATATTTTTAATAACAGAGGTTCCTAACCTTTGGAGGAAACTGCTGGTTGACAAATTAAATATTTCTATTTAGTAAGGACTAAAAGATTTCCTGGTAGATGCACCGTAGCCAGTCACAAATCTGTCTTGTATTCCAACACAACTGAATTGGTGCAAGGGCAACAATCTGAAATAGAATGGCTTGTGATAATGCAAAGCATTAGATGAGACATGGGAGGTTCAGCATCTAACTTTTTATCACACATGGCCCCTCATCCAGCCTGCTGCCCTCTGTTGCTGTAGCACTCATCCATCATGAGGTGGGGTGGAAAGCAGCATGTCCGTGGAAAGATTGTGGCTAGTAGATACTTCTGATAAGACTCATAGTTGTCCAGCCCATAGACCACTTTGCATCTCCTCCTAAGATTTTGCCAGAGAGATCCTTTGGTGGTGGTAACCAGTCCCCAGGTCCCTCTGTCTGAGGGCAGTCAAGGGTGTGCAGGAACCCAGCTATACCTCTGCAAAAGCACTCCAACACTGGTCCTTGAAGTTCAGCTAATGTCACACTTGTATAATGTCTACCTGAAGTCTGGATTAGGTATACAGAAAACATTGAATAGGGCAGACATGGATACAATCATTTAGAAAGGCAAGGTAATCTACCCACAGTGAAAATGTGAAGACTGGGAAATCTGGGAGAAACTCAGCAACTGCCTTAGCAAAGCTCTCATCCCTGGCGTAGTGTAGCCATGCAGGAATGGAGCTGAGGAACGCCATAGCTTCCCTTAAGAGACAGAAAATAGTCCTGTGATAAAATCTAGGCAGGAATTGTAGATTATGATAAAGATCCCATCATTGCAATTTTCAGACTGGAGTTGGCAGGGTAAGTAGGGAGTTAGAAGATACTGTTTAACCTGCCCTCACACATGATAGCTTAAATATTCTGCACAGTAATTCTTCTGTGGATCTCATAATTTCTGTTGAACTCAGTTATACTTTTCTGGAAAAACAGATATAAGACAAGGGTGGACAAGGAACATAAGTACTGTAGCTCAACATGTCCATTTATAAAATAAAAAAAAATTTGGCTAATAAATAAAGGATAAGGTATGCTCTGATCCTCAGATGGAAGGCGAAACAAACACAACATGTTTTCTTCTTGTAATCCTGGGCGTGTATAAGTCTTCAAGATGAGTCAGCTGTGAATTAATAATGTGTGGAGCAATTAAGAATCCCATATAATTTAGTGAAATTACGATAGCAGAAAGTGTACTTAGGCTCCAGTAGCTAGGCCATAGTTCTGTCACTGCTTATGATCCTCCCACTGAAATCACTGGGGCAGTGACAGTGTTTGACAGCATACTGAAATATGTCCATAGTCCCTTGAATCAGAAGTAACAGACTGTTGTGAACCAAGTCTGAGACTTCAAAAAACCATGTCAGTCCACTGGGGTTCAGGTCCCACTGAACCCAATAGTCTTCTCTGGAAGTCTCAACTGTGAAGTTCCAAGATTATCTGCTGTTTTCTGACCCACTTATAGAAACTCCCAACTATAAGAAAAGTTGTTTTTTAAAATAACTGGTCTAAAAATAAAAATGGGATTTATAATGTGTGTCAGAAATCAGTCAATTATAATTCCCAGGATCTTCTGTTCAGGGCACAGGAACAGCTCTGATCCTTCTGTGTAGGACTAGGAGATGATAGGAGCTAATACATTGCTGGGAAATTGATATTTGTTGTGAGATTTAGTTTTTGACTGTGACACATTGCTGTAAGTGGTGTGGTGTTGTTGTTTTTATTATATGCATTTTATTGTGGACTTAAAAACTAACCAGGGATCATTATGCAAATGCAAATCATCATCTTAATTTTGCAGATGGTTCCTGTTTTAAGTCATACTTTACATAAATTGTCTTAGCAAAGAATATATAATTTGATACCTAAAAGGAAGTTATTGGTTTGTGTAAGCAGCAACTTTCTTTGTTACTAAAATCAAAGAGGGTATGCTTAAAATGCATAACTCCACCAGTGTTTTAAGATCCCTTTTATAGCTCAATTTTGCATCATACTGTTCTGTTGAGATAAAGAGGTAGAGTTTAGAGGAAGCTCCACATGCATACATAGGCGGTTATAAGCTATGTAAATAAACCACTGGATTTGATGTTTTTTATATGAACCCTGTTTATATTTATATACCCTGCTTTTGAATTTTGAATATAATTGGTGTCACTGTGACCCAACAAATATCTTATTCAAACTTTTTATCTCATAATGTCATATTCAAATACTCTCATCATCCTATATCTTGTCTTCCTCACCTTCTCAACATATTTCAAGCTGCCTAGTTAGCACATCAAGCATTCCATTGCCTCTTACCAAATTATCAGGAAACAATTCCGTTTCCTGAGTTATGGAAAAAGAAATTATTTGTCTTTTAGGCCAGGAAACAGAAATCTTGATCTGCTGGGCCTATCAGAAATCCCAACCCTTATCTACACAACTGAAATTACTTAACAGACCACCATGGTCCACAGTGCATTATAAAGGGATATTTGTCAGCAAGACAGTATGCCCTGAATTCAGCATCTCCATGCTCTGAATGTTGCTGAAGTTTTGTAGGCAGCATAAAAAAGGAGAATTTTGTAGAAAGAGTTGAAGATGGTTATCTGAAGCAAATGACAGACTTTTTCTCCAGGTTAGCCGTCTCCTTGAGGAGCAGATACTGTCTGATAGAAGATGCTGACTTAACCTCTTAAAAGAGATACCCATTTCTAGAAGTTCTGAAAATGTTCTTTTAATTACTCTGAGTATTCAGATCCAGGCTTGGGTCTCTGGAGTGAGTTGTTTCTTGTGTCACAGTGCCTAATATTGAAACATAGCCTGGTAGTGGTATTTAACACTAGTCTGGAGTACTTGGAGAGCTGAGACAAACTGGGAGGACCTTTCTACGAGAGCTTAAGATCAAACTCTGAGGCAGTTGATGGAAAGTTGTGGGTTTGGTTTGTTTGTTGTTATTGTTGTTTGGGTTTTTTATGGGAGGCCCTATTTTAAACATATCTCTTTGTTAGAGAGGCTTGGGGACTCGTTTGGAAGAAGAGCCTAGCACAGTGTTGTGTCTCTGAAAGAGGCTGGTAAGAGGTAATGATGGAGACATACAGGTCCTTAAGCATGTCCAAAGACTGCATTTGGATCACTGTGCTTTGTAGTCACTGGAGATGATTTATCCTCTGAATTTGTCTAATCTAGTTTGAACGCAATTTTACTTAATCTCTAGAACATCCTTTGTCTATGATTTTTGTAAATTGTGGAGTGAGGAAAAAACCTGTGTTTTCTGTATAAGCAGCGTGTTAAGGTATGTATGGTAAGCACTTGTGCTCAAGGCTGGCTTGCATCTGTCTTTCTGCTCCCTTATTTATAGTGAGTGTTGTTGACATGGTGATATGTCCTAAATAAAAAATTACTACCTGAAAGGAAGTATGAGGACAAGTAGTAAGTTAAAGGAGACTATATATTCTCTGCACAGATGGTGCCTTTTAATGTTCACAGGCTCAGTTTAAAATAAGATAAGAACACACCTTTTGAAACCTTTTGGGATATTGCTGTTGTAGACCCACTTATTGCATTGTGTAAGCAATGCAATCTCCTGTTTGGTGGTGGTGTGAAGTTGGGTTGAACTCTCTTACTGGTTATTGGGTCATACTCAACCTGGAGCCTGTGGCAAGCAGGATAGCACAGATTCTGCATTGAGACATCAGTGGCCTGGGCGAGGAGAGCAGGTGCACATTCATCGGGTATGAAGATGACATCAAACTGAAGGAACCTGTCAGGATGCTAAAGCACAAGGCTGCCATTCAGACAGACCTGGGCAGACTGGAGAAATTGGTCAACAGGAACCTTAGGAAATGTAGTAGGGTCAAATGTGGAGTCCTGCACCTGGGAAAGAAGCAGTACAGGCGACTGACTGTAGGGAGTAACTGTGCTGAAAGGGAACATACGGATGCGATAAACAGCAGGCAAATGTGTGCCATCACAGTGCTCTGGCAGCAAAGATGGCCAAGAGCATCCTGGGCTCTTTTAAGAGAAGCAGTAGATCAAGGGAAGTGATTATCTCCCTCACCGTATTCAGGACGGCACATCTAGCTGGTTTTGGCACCTTGAGCATGGGAAAGACATCAATAAACTGGAATTAATTCAGCAAAGAACCACCGTGATGGTTCCAGGCAGGAGCACTTGCCCTGTGAGGAGAGGCTGAGGGACCAGGGCTGGTAGAGCCTGGAGAAAACATGGTTTCAGAGAGACTGCCCCTCACTGCTTACGTGGGAGCAATGGAGGAGAGGGAGCCAGGCTGTTCACAGTGATGCAGAGTGGTACTTAGGGAGAAACCTTTTCTCCACCAGGGTGGTTAGGTAGTGGTTGCCCAGAGAGGCTATGCAGCCTTTGTTCTTGGAGGTTTTCAATACTCAACTGATCTGATCTCACAGCTGATTCTATTCTGAGAAGGAGGTTGAACTGGGAATTTTCTGGGGTTCCCTTCAGTTTAAGTTATTCAGAGATCACAGGATCCTTCAGTTATGCCAAAGTTTCACCCAGAGTGCATTTGTATATGCCAGACAGTGTCAAACTTGATGTGTATTAAGAGTCGGTTCAGTGCATAATGTGTGCTTCTTTGGAAGACAGAGGCCAAATTGTTTTTTCTTTAAGTATGTGTTACTATCCTGTCATGCAGTAAGTGTGTGTCAACTTGGGAGGGTTTTTTTTTACAGTACTGTTTGTCAGAGTCATTCCTCTTCTGTGTGTCTGCTTGTCTTTCCAATGAGGATATGAAAGAAGAGAGCAAGTGTGATCCTGTTACAGTGGAGAAGGGAAATTCATGAGAAGCTGATAGAGAGCTGATAAACATCAGTGGGGTTTCCTGTGATGGATTTCATTTCTGCCAGAGTTATCAACAATAACAACATTTTAATTCCAGGAGTGTAAGGAACACTGATCATTGTCTTGTTGCTTATGGTTCTTTTCTTTCTCAACTAGTTCCCCCAATTTCCAACAAGATTTCTAAATGCTGAAGAAAAAGCCATGACCACTCTCAGAGATACAAACTGGCTGGGATGGAGTGGGCAATACACTCTGTCCATTGAGACATCAGCAGCTGGTGCTTGCTTCACAACCTAAATATATGTCAAGCAGCAAAAACAATTCCATGTTCTTTACAGTGAACATACTGGTTATTTACATGATCATTATTACTGGTCCAGCTTAGCCAGGACTTCACAAAGTTATAACTGGGTGGATGAGCCTTGGGTCCATTGTAGGTGGGACGCTGCTGTAGATGGAGAAGTGTCTGCCCAGCCTTCGCTGTCCAAGGATACAGAGATTTGTCATTCACTATTCAAGCTGTGCTCTGAGGCTGCAGACCCTGGAGCAGGACTCTTCATCTTTCTGTTCAGTTCCATCAGCGTTCACCTCCATTGTACAGCCTCTGTCTGGCTCTGCTCATGGTGCTGTGGCTGCTCATGGCCTTGCTGCAGAGCTGTCCATCAACAAGGAACATGCCATCCCCACAAAATCTTGAAACTCATTGTAGCCTTTTTTTCTCTTTTTTTTTTTTAATTTTCAGAATGCCAAAGTGCATGCATAGCTATGAACTGTTTTCTATTCAGTGTCACCAAATTAACTCTCTTCTTAGTTACTACTTACACTGAGTCTGACTTTACTTACACTGCCCTGTTCTCCTTGAATGCATGTTTTGTCCTGCATAGTTGTAGCTACCAGTGTTGAAGACTGAATCAAAAAGAGTGCAGCTGATTTTTCAGCTCCTGGGCAATCAAACAGGCTGAGAGTTAAGAAAAGACACCACCAAAAAAAATTACCCCAAGTCTGTAATTTGTAAGTGGAATGAATTTTATCTGGAAGTCACTGAGACATAAAAGATGCAAAGTTTGAATGTTGTTTCAATAATTTCAAAACAAATTTCACTTTAAAACCTCAGAATGACAATAGGTAAATATGTATGTTGAAAGTCAGCAAATACAAATATATCTTTAAAATAAAGTAGAAACCCTCCCAAACTATTACTGGTTATTCAGAGAAAGTAGTGGAACATATAAACCCCTGCTCAGTACTGAAAAAGACCTCATGAAAATGTTTGGGTTGCTAAGAAAATTAGTGAAAAGTAAGAAAATGCTGAAAGCAAAATTATCTTCACTATTTAGCTCCTTGTGACTGTGTACTCTTCAATTTTGCAGTAATATGCATGCATTTTCAGCATTAGCACTGCATCATTACAGTGAAATGAATATTGAAATAGGTGAGGGGCCTTCACAGGTTTCATTTAAGACTTCCAACAAAGACAGGCGGTTCTTAAATGATACTTAGTTTCCCTGCAGGAAGTATATTTACCTTGATGGTGTAGGCACAGTACTGTACAATGGCTTTTAGGAGGGTTGGGGTTTTATCCTTTTTTTATTCTACAGCTAGTCTTCACACTGAGATGAGGAAGGATAGCATGTAATTTAATGTAATGATGGTTATTGTGGAGATAATTGTTGCATGGCTGATATTAAAGGAACGCTTTGCAGCTGATGAGCACTTCACTTCCCATTTCAAAACTAGAAAAACCTCAACATACATACACAAAGAAAGAGAAACTGCATAATATAGATTTCTCTATCAGAAAGCATTAGAGCATTCTCCAGTATGAGGAATATTTATCATCTGTCCTCGTATGTGATTTGCCAGCAAAACCAACAAAGAAAAATAAGACAAAGCCACCAAATGTTGTGATTGCAGTTCCTCTGTTACTGGCATAGTAACCACTTTTTGAAGTTTGGAAATAAATGAGTAGATATTTTTAGGCATTGTTTCGTAATGGAGACACCTATGTGTCATCATTAAAATTTGCCTCTTTGTCATTAGTGTTCATAATCCTACGTGTGTGCTGGCTGGCCTGTATGCCCCTTTGTGGGAGTATGCCCTGCTCTTGGATTAATAATTAGAGTTTGGCTGAATTCTGCTCTTCAGTTTCGACTAAGTCATGTTGTGTTCATATGTACATTGCTTGGCTTGTAAGGCACCTGACTTGGAGGGAAGATGTGAATTGGGGGGACCACCTTCTAGTTTCTTGGCAAAGCCCTCTGGATTTGCAACAAAACTGCAAGGCTGATTTGAATTCTCTAAGTACTCATTCAGAGGCAGTAGATGTCCCTTACATAGAAAACATTGCGAAGCACTTATGAAAATAGTTGAACTGGAAATGACTCATCGATTGACTGTGCCTTTTCTACCACAGCCTTTTTTTTCCTTCTTCTTCTGTTGTACATTTGTTTGGTTGGGATTTTTTTGTTTGTTTGTTTCTTTGTTTTATTTTTGCATTAGGCAATTAAGAAACCAAAGACATTCCAGACCAGGATGGTTTCCTCAATTGACTCAAGCTTCCCATTTCCTCCCTTGCTTCCTCTGACCATGATGGGACAGGATGTTCTGCTGCAGCCTGCTGAAGACTCATCTCCTTTTGCAGCTCGCACTGAGAGTTTCACTAGTTATTTGCACGCCCTTGATCAGCCATTGGCTATGAACACTGAGACAGAAGGCTAGAAAGCCATGCATGCCGTTGGTGCCTGAGGGCAGCCAGAGGGCTACTTCACTGGCAGGGATGGAGAGGTTAGCACAGTCTTCTGAGAACTAAGAACTTCCTCGTAAATGAATTGTGAGTGTGTGGGGTTGGCTGAAGGGAAACAGGTGGCAGCACTAGTCCTCATATCTCATTGCAAGGAGTGAGATATTGCTTGCTTTGGAAATGAAGTATTTATCTGGCTCTGGAAGAGGATTCTAGGCTGAGAACCATGAATGGAGACATACCTCCTTGTGGCCATGTTAGGCTCTCACGTTATTGAAGGGCATATGGCTCAGCATTTCTCATTTCTTTATTTCTTGCTCACTCTGCCAGCCATTGTGTACCATGCTTTCAGAAGTCTCACTGACCCAATGCACAGCATAGAGGGAACCTCAGCATTCAGAAAAGGCTCTGAAGGTCCCATGAAAATCCAATCTTTAAAGTCTTCCAATCTGTTTTTCCCACTTTTCATTTGAAAAGACCTCTGTGGAACCCTTAGATGTTTGGAGCAGTTTTCTCTTTTTCCTTTTATGCACAAAACAAAATGCCTTTCATCAGCATCTTTTCCCTGGACTGTTGTTTACATTTGCCTGTTTCTCTCTAGAAATGCAGAGCTTGCTTGCTTCTGAACCTGAAGTTCTCAGCTTGCAGTATTGGAGCAGGTGTCCCCCTTGGGTTCAATTCCAAAATACAGAACTTGTCTTTTCTCTTTTTTTTTCTTTCCTACCTTATCAGACTACAGCTTTTCCTGCAAGATGACATGTCAGAGTAGATAGGTGCTCACTCCTCTGACCTCTCAAGGAGTTTCCCTTCAGCTTCATGAGCCTCAGGAGAGAGTAGCTTTTCAAAGCTCTTCTTAGCATCCTCTGAGACTCTGTCAGAATTTTCCCCTAAAGCGTGTACTCCTTGCTTCAGTGCTTCAAGCTGCTGGCCATTTCTTCCTCTGCTAAGATCACTCCCTTCTCAATGATGCTTGACAAGAAGGTTGAAATTGTCTTTTCGTTGATTAAGATATTTAGCTCTGTGGCCCCAAGTGGTCTGTCTTTCAGGCAATTTAATGCTTAACCCTCTGGTTCTCTGTTAAATGGCACACATCTCTGTCTCAAAGAGCAGCTGGAGAAGAGAGAAAAATTATTCTACAGGCATTTTGTGACCTTGCCAATTTGAGAGGCATTAAATGGAATTGCAGGGCTTCCCTTGGAGAATCTACTAGGACAATGTGTGACTGCTTTCCATTGCCACGGTGCTCAGTGCCATCCTTCTCTCTTCTCTCAGCATCTTGAACCTTGAGGCCCAGGGAAATCCCATAAAGGAAAAGCATCATTCACAAACATTAGGATGTGGTGTCTCAGCATTGTCAGGCATTAAACAGGTTACTTTCCTTCAGCAAGAAGGAACATCTTAAGTAAAGTGAATATTACAATGTGTGAAATAGACTGGCAAGTTAAACATCATGGCTATAAAATATTACCAAGGCAGCTGCCCCATACAGTTTTTCTGATCTTGGTGGCAATTGGTCTCATGTGAGTGCTTTGCTGAGCTTCTCTGTCTGCAAAGAGGCATCTTGGAAGGGCTACAACAGAGGCCTGAGGACAGTTTGTAGTATTTTCAACTGTCAATTCCAAACCAAAATATTTTAATGTAAGCTTACTTATAAGCAGTAGTGTCCCTCAGGAAGAATTTTACAAGCTGGGCCTATATTTTTCTGTTGGATTTCCCATGTGTAGATTGCAGTATTTACTGATGCTCAGATACCAAATGTGTTTTTTATCATAGAATTTGCATATCATGGTCACAAAAGGTGGAACTTGGACAAGGACACATAGTGATAGGACAAGAGGGATTGGCTTCAAACAAAAAGAGGGGAGGTTTAGATTAGATTTTAGGGAGAAATTACTACTGTGAGGGCTGTGAGGCAGTGGAACAGGTTGCCCAGAGATGTGAATGCCTCATTCCTGGAAGTGTTCAAGGTGGTATGGGATTTTGAGCAACCTGGTCTAGTGGAAGGTGTCCCTGCCCATGGCAGGGAGGTTGGAACTAGATGGTTGTTAAAGTCCCTTTCAACCCAAACCATTCTATGATTCTAACTAGACTGGCCACTTTCACTTTCCTTTCTAGGGGTTATTTTTATAAAGTTTCACTTTCTGGCTCCCCTCCATTTGACCTGTGGTGTAATGTTTGGACTAGAGATGCTTCTGGGGAAACATTAAATCCAAGCAAACTCCCTTCCACCCTATTTTTATGAAATCTTTCTTGGATGGTCACTAATATTCTGGGTTTTTTCCACTAATTTCTCTATTAAACACAGACACGCACTAGAGATCTCATGGTTAGTAACTTCCCCAGACTAAAGCAATTTTAAATGCTTTTTTGTTTGTTGTATTTTGGAAGGCAATTAGAAACACTCTGGGGCTTACTATTTTTGTTTGTTTAATTGTTCTTTGTTTGGGGGATTTGGGGAAGGATATTTTTTTGGGTTTTTTGGTGGGTTTTTTTTGCTTTGCTTTGCTGTTTTTCCTGAGGATGAGGTGGAAGAAGTGAGGAATTGGAACTCTTGGAAATCCTTGGCAGAATGAATTTTCCCCCTTGGTAGTATGTCTGTAAATGAGGAGAGATGAGTTGATAAAAGGTGGGTTCATTACACTCTGATTTATGGAAACTTTCAGTAGTGACAATGGCTTCAGTCATACCTAAGGACATATGAGTTCCTTCTTTCACAGCATGCTGATGTGTTAGGTCTTCCTGGAGCCATGCAGACCATGCATCTGCCACACAGGCAAGCTCTGGGAGCATTTTGAAGAGAGGTCTTTACTTTTGTAGGAAATGTGGCAGAAGCAGAATGAACTATTAAAATCTTACTATTAGGAATTTAATAAATCAGTTCTCTGTGGCTGATTCTCCACTAGGTATGTCCCATTAAAGAAAGAAATGAAGGTCAGAAACAGAAGGGGAGAGGGGAGTAAATGATCAAGGTAGAATTGATATGAAGGTTTGCTGTGACTGTGATCTGTCTGAGCCTTTTCTGAAGCCTGGCTTCCCAACAGCAGTATTTCTCTATCGTGCTTTATCCATGCTTTATTAATCTGTTTCAGGTCTTGTAAAATCATAAATTCGAGATGCAATAAAATCTCTGCTTGCTTTGCCAGTGTCTAACATATATATCTTTCTTTGTGCATCCTGCACCTGGGATAACATGACAAGAGGTCTCCTTCTCATGTCTTCACAAGCTGTCTTTGTGTCAGAGGTTTTAAATCAAATAGTTTGCTTTGTATCCTATTGTTGGATAAAATATGTATTTCATATGCTTCTTTGGTAGTGCAAGTATCTTATGAGACTTACATTCTTCCTGCTCGAGTGTTTTTTCAAAAGTATCTGGTTTGAGTTGGTGAATCTGAGAACTGTAATCTGTATTTTTATTGTGAGCTTCTTGGCACTGATATATAATAAATTTACTTCGTTACCCCATCCAAGAGAAATACAGCTAAGTTGAGGGTCATGAATGTTTCATATCAATATCCTGTCTTTAATAAATCCTGGTAACTTCTGCAAAAAACTCTATCTGCTTTCTGTTTTGCAATATTCAGGGAGAGAAATATAGGAAAATGAAATATTTTAGTCTGGGACTTCCTTGCTTTTCACTGCTTCTGTCTTCTTTGTCTTCCTGGTAGATATTTCCAGGATGTGCTGAGCCCAGGGACCAGAATGGTCCATTCATACTTACTGTGACTCCCTTTCCAAAATGTTCTAACGTCTAGCATTTTAAAACTTCTGCCCTCTGAATCCTCAATTCTTTATAAGAGTTTCCTACCCAGTCAAATATTTTCTCTCCATGGCAGTGGCAAGCAAAAGGCAGTATGAGACTGGTAGGCTTGTGGAGTAGTGGAATAAACAGAGAAAAGCCAAGTGATGGGAACCACGTGCTGTGCCTGGCATGTGGCTCGTGGCTGGGCCTGCAGGCACTGCTGGTGTGAGTAGTAAGAAAACTTTCTCAGCATAATATTGCCTGGTCCTTGGACTCTGGCAGTGTTCCTGTTTTTCCAGTGGGCCAACGTCTACCCTGGCAGTTTGTTCTGATTTTCTTCAATTACTTTATCTGTTGGGGATGGACAAACAGTCTTCAGGGTGAGCTGACGACTTTGCCATGGAGTCACCTAAAGCAAAAGAAAGTAGATGAAATAAGAATATATTAAGACTATGTTTTTATTCTGGTCAGTTTCAGGAGATGATCCATAGGGCCCCTGCCAGTACAAAAACCTGCTGCAAGGGAAGAGTAAGCCACATTGTTAGCTGTTATCTACAAAAAAACCCCTAAAGCTATGTTCTCATAACAAATGAAAACTATGGCATAGTGCTTTCCAAAATGAGCTGTGATACTGAGATTTGAGTTTACGTTGGAAGATGCTACCCAAGATATAATTTCATAAGGTGGGTTTTCTGGACTGTTGTAGCTTGTCAAAACACACTTCAATAAGTCAGATTACTGGAATTCCCTGGGGAAAAGCAGCCTTCAAAAGAATGCAAACTGCAGTGTGTTTGCACAAATAGTTTTCCCGTCTGTTGCATAATAGGATGACTTGCTTGGTTATTCATAGAATCATAGAATCATAGAATCGATTGGGTTGGAAAAGACCTCCAAGATCGAGTCCAACCCTTGGTCCAACTCTAGTCCATTTACTAGATCATGGCACCCAGCGCCACGTCCAATCTGCGTTTAAAAATCTCTAGGGATGGTGAATCCACCACCTCTCTGGGCAGCCCGTTCCAATGCCTGATTACTCTCTCTGTAAAGAATTTTTTTCTGATATCCAACTTAAATTTCCCCTGGCAGAGCTTAAGCCCGTGCCCCCTTGTCCTATTGCTGAGTGCCTGGGAGAAGAGACCAGCCCCCACCTGGCTATAACTTCCCTTCAGGTAGTTATAGACAGTGATGAGGTGACCTCTGAGCCTCCTCTTCTCCAGGCTAAACAACCCCAGCTCCCTCAGCCTCTCCCCATAGGGCTTGTGCTCCAGTCCCTTCACCAGCCTTGTTGCTCTTCTCTGGACTCGCTCCAGCACCTCAATATCCTTTCTGAACTGAGGGGCCCAGAACTGAACACAGTACTCAAGGTGTGGCCTCACCAACGCAGAGTACAGGGGAAGGATCACTTCCCTGGTCCTGCTAGCCACGATATTTTTGATACAGGCCAGGATCCCATTGGCCTTCTTGACCACCTGGGCACACTGTTGGCTCATGTTGAGCTTCCTGTCAATTAGTACTCCAAGGTCCCTTTCTGCCTGGCTGCTCTCCAGCTGGTCCTTTCCATGATGAAAGAAGTATTTGGAAGCAAAAGTCCAGACTACACCCAGTGGTCTGATCTCTTTTTGAAGTCAGGTTTTGAAATGAGGGAAGAAATCAAAGTAAGCATTGCACCTCCAGGATGAAGGGAGAAAAAAGGTGTGTATGTGGAAGACAGGAAGCATGACTTTGCAATTACAGCCTAGGATAAAAACTCCAGAAATCCTGAGTTTTTAGTTTTCCCACATATCTATCTACCATACTCCCCTCTCTGTGCCCTCTCCCTTATTAAAATCGATCTGGGAGGACTTTGGAGCCCTGTGAGGAATGACTCACTTTGTCTTTTCCACCTGGTGTTGTTGTAGAATATCAGGACCCATTGGTTCTGCAACACACCCACAAACAACAGCAGGGTGGATCTAGATTCAGCGTGGGGGTGCAGGACAGTCCATGTGCTGTGTAAATAAAGGATTATGTGTTAGTGTTGCTTCAGATAGAAAATGTCTAGAGTGTGTATGAAGTATCCTTTGTTTAGGGAATGGGACTGACACCAGATATTAAAACCTTTGGCCTGAAGCACATGGCTTTATCACTTGTTGTTTGGTTTGCTTTTCAGCTCACAGAGCAATACTTTCCCACTCTAAATAAATACTTTCCCACTCTTATAATGATATATTACACAAAAAATGAGCAGTGCTATAGCAGTTGCTGTGACAGCCCGTGGTTTAAATGAGACATTCCATGTGGAAAGCAGCAGTTCCATGCAGCCTGGCTTACGGCGCACTGAAGCTAAGGAGAACTGCTGGCTGGGCCAATGCGTGTTTTGTGATGCTTAATTTGGGCTGACACCATCACATCTGACCCAGTGGTGTTTTATCGTTGGTGTGGAGTTGCTGTGTAACAGCTGCATTTGGTGGATCAACATTTGCTGGTGGTCTGCTGAGAAGTGTGTGTGTGTGTGTGTGTGTCTGTGTCTGTGCGCACTTGGGCACTCACAGTTGGGGTGTTTCTTTCACTCCTATTTCCAGGGCAAGCAGACTCAGAGTTTCAGAGGAAAGAGGATGATGGTTGTTTGTCCCTACAACTTGTCATGTTTCATGTATTTGTGTTGGTTTGTCTGGAACTTACTTGTGCCAACCATGGTCAGTGGACTTTCGCTTATTTCATGTTTTGTAGATAGTTGTTGAGTTTCAGTAGGCCGACACCCTGCTGCTGGGTCAGTGTGGCATTGAGTTACATCTTGCTGTGCTGCTGAGCCCTTTTGCGCTGTCAGAAGGAGGGATACCTAAAGGAAGCTGTGCTGCCCTGTGATCCCAGCACACCCTTGGAGTCTCTGCCGGAAGGCACCCAGTCAGTTAACAACCTAGCCTTGTAGGACGTTCCTGGACAAAAATAAATGAAAAAAGCCCAGCTGCTGAAGGAATAAACTAAGTCAGTATGTGTTTCTGTCACTGTCTTTTCTGGTACAGTCCTGCCTTATGTACTTGCTATTGCAAACGAGGTTTGGCCCTGTTTCTGTGTCACAAGCTTTTTTTCTCTTGGAAGAATGGTATAGCCAGAGCGACGGGACACCTTCTACACCTGGTAGTGCAGGCTATGCTCTGCACTAAGTGATTTTCTACCTGGGAATTCAGATTTTCATGGTAGCCTCAAGAAAAACCCCAACAACCCTCCAACACCATCATCACCAAAGCAGGAAGATTGTTGTAGGTAGTTAATTAAAAATTGTGTAATGTTAATTATATAGTCTGGCTAGGTATGTGCTCGTGTAATACATGAAATAATATGTTGAAGAAGGGAATTAGAGAGATGTCTATTTTTGCATTGGTAAAGAGAGCAGCAGTCTTTATTTTTGAAAACAGCTGGGGGCTGATTTGGTAGCAAAATCTTAGCCCAGCAGTCGTCATGCTTTGCCATCTGCTCAGACAACCACACCCTAACAAGGTTGACTCCTGAGCTGAAACCGAGACTGTGTGTGATGCACACACTGGTCTCATCGGTGACGGAGTCCCAAGCCTGCTCAGAGCCCTGCCCATCAGTGAATGGCCTCAATGCCTTTTTGTGCTCCTTCACTGGTTGCACCCATCCGTGATGCTCCCTTCCATGCGTGGGAAGGCTGCTGCAGCTTTTGGACACTCAGGTCCTCTCCTCACTCACCAGTGCTTTCTTTCCTCATTGAACATGTGGAGGCAGTGGGGATTAACACTGGGGATGTGCACAGCCAATTGACAGAAGGAAAGCAGGACGAGCGATGTATCCACACTGTGCTATGGGATTTGATTCATACCACCGAAACCCTGAAAAGAGGTTTGCAAAGATACAATTCAAGAGAAAAGCCCAAGCTGACCTCTTGCCACACTCAAGGCTGGGATCTGTGCTAAACGAAACAGATACCAGGTCTCTGCTACCTTCCACACCAAATGACAGCATTAACTGGACACTTTCTTAGGAAATTTTAAATTAAAAGAATGGCTTCTGAGCCTCACTGGGGAAAAAAACCCAAAACAAAACAGAAAAAAAATTCTGTCTTGGTGGAAATTTTTTGTGGTTTTTTTCCAACACAAGCTGAGGAAATCATTATTCTCCCTGTCACTCTGCTTCCTGCTTGAAAAAGTGGGCAGGGAATGACAAAAAAAGCTGGCAAAGGAAGAAAAAAAAAGAAAAAAACAAATGCATTTTTTAAAAGTAGGAGGGGATTTTTGTTATGGAAAAACTTGCAACACAGAGGAGTCCACCCATGAGGGCTTCAAGCCTACTCAGCGTGGGTTGGGAGACAGATCAGTTGCCTTTCTGTGGTGGACAGACATGGTGGTAGCATCTTATCCCAGCTCGAGAGTCCTCCAGCAGCTGAGACATGAGGCAGGGAACAAAGGAGAGATGGAGGACGTGGCAGATGGTGGGAATAGGCTAAGTCAGTGCTAACAGTGAGAGACGAGAAGAAATGTACGCTGTGAACTGTCTTGGAAAATCTATCACTTTGTGTAAATGCAAAGATCAGAATTTGACTCAAAGGTATGTTTTTTCATATTAAACCCAATGCCTTAAATTCCATGTGAAGCAACTGACAGCATAGAGGTGAGGTGTATATTTGTCTTCATAACATTTCAGACTTTCTAGCTCAAATAACTACTGACCCCTTTGGTTTTCTGCTCCCTTTGGTTATCAGTACCTCTGGATTTCCATATTCCTATATGCTCAGTTCTTCACTCAAGATTATTTGAGACAACTTATTATTTGCATTTCTGGGACCTGGTCAATTAGCTTCTCTGATTAAAACTGCAGAGGCGAGGCCGGGCTCCATCGGCATCTGAAGATGGGCACCTTTCAAAGCAGTGGTTATGAGCAGGAAATTCAGCATGGATGAGCTGCTGGGCTGCTGGCTCTTCTGGTTCTTTTCCTTTTTCACCTATGTAGGCCTAGCTCTTCGGAGTTATTTGAACATCGTAGCAATCTCTGTGTACATTAACTAATATATAGAAAGCCTTTTTAACAACCCATACCCAAGATTTAAAACTCTCCTCCATATGTGTTTGTATTTCGTGCAGCAAGGCCAGTTGCACAGGGAGCTTCCTGACAGTATAGTGTGGAAACTATAAAACACACTAGTTCAGATACAAGCAAGGCTAGGAGGCTGTTGGTTCAGAGTTCCTGGAAAGCCTGGGGTGGTGTACAAATGAGGTCATATCTAAAACATCTTCAAATATGTTTCTAAAGTGAATGTTGCACAATTAAATTAAATTTTCAGAGGAATAAAAAATGGAGAGAGATTTTGTTGAACAGGACAAGTATGTTACATTTAATGATTCCCGCAGAAAAACGTGGACTTCAAAATTAAAGCCACAGCTGTGTTGCCAGTCTGACAAAGCTTTTCAGATTCACACATACCAAGCTGTAGACTACTGCACAAAACCTGAGGAGTTTTCACCATCTCTTTGTAGTAGAGATACGTAGTTTTCTAGGCTTTCTCTTTTGGTCTAATGTGTGTATTCATGCAGTAATTATCTTTTTTCTCAGGGTCAGAGACCAGTGAGCAGTAGAGCTGTGCTGCAGATTGCTTCAGCTGCCTCCTGCTGTCCCCACATGTAGCTCTGATCATATTTGATAGATGTTCTCAAGCTGAGTTTCTTAATGAAACTGTCTTTAAAATAGCATTCTGCAGGTTTACAGAGCTGCATTTTTTTTGCACTTGTGTATCTGACACAATTTCTTACGTTGTTGAAATTCCTTCATCAAGCTTTTGTTCAGCTGTTCAAAGAGACTTTTGCTCCACTGTGCTCCTGCCTCACTTACAGGCACAGGCATCTTTGACTGATGGAGTTTCTCTACTGGCATGTGGAAATAATTGCATGACACAAAGAACAGTCAAATGGCTTCTACTTTCCTTGCTTGGTTTACAGAAGGGCTTTGTTGAGTCTCTGTCAAATGCTTAAGACCTGGGTTGTGTATAAAGTAGGTGTGGTTTCTTGAGGTGAACCAGGGATTCTTGTCCACAATCTCATAATCTGCCTCCACAGAGCTTTCTGAAATCACTGAGGCTTGTCACAGTTTTTAGCTTGACTGTCCCTATCCACTTGGCAATCCTGGAAGTGAAAACCTTTATACATCTATAAATTCCAAGATGCCTTAAGAAAGGAGTTTTCATGGGGTGTCTGAAGTTTTCAGTGCTTCAAATATAGTATAAATGTCACTAAATAATGCTTAGTAAATAGTGTGTCTTGAAAAACCTGGCTTGTAGCAGTACCTTCATGTTCTTGTCAACCTCTCTCAAGCAGACAAGGATCCCCCATTTTCAAGCCACAAAACTGAATAAAGATACTGAAGTAGGTCAGTCTTGTCCTAGGCTGCATAATAGACTTAGACATCTGTAGTCTCCCAAAATGAGAAAAAAACAAGGGATTGCAGACAAATCTTCATCTGTCTTCCGCACTTGAATTTGTAAACTTGCACATGCACCCTCTGTCATTAGCATATTTACACAAACTGAAGTGCAAGGGGAAGGCCTGGTTAGGTAGCTGGGCACTGTTTGTGTGGTTAGTGCAGAGCACTGTTGGGTTTGTGTACTCTGATGTGGTGTGGCACATTCCCACAAAGGGAAATCTGAGGCCACTTCTGCAGAATGTGTTAACCTCCCATCACCAGGATCAACTCTTCTCTGAGGAGCACACACACAAATTGAGGTAACGTGTTGAATGTGAAGCTCAAAACATCCCTGTCTAATGCCAAAATCTGTTAGAAGGTTCATTGCAGGGTGTGTGTGATTTCTTTAATAAAATCAAATAACACCTAAGAGTTACATCTGAAAAAGGAAAAAAAGATAAAGATGTTGATGTTTACAGTTCTGGTGCGAATATTGTCAGCATTATGAAAAAAACTCCTTGATTTCTTTTTTTCTGAGTTTGTAGAACTAAAAAGAGGTTTGCTTAAAAAAAATCCTTTTTTAAGATTGCTTTTCCATTGTTACGTCTAGGAGACTGCTGTGACGTCAGGAACCTCCTTGTTGTCAAGGAAATAACAGCCCTTCTCTCTTGTTTGTAGCAGGATTTCAGGTTTGGTTCCTTCAGGGACACAAATATCACTGGTATTTCTGCATCTCTGGGACAGAAGAGGTTTGTCTAGTTTTTTGTTTTGCCTTTTGGTTTTGTTTCAGTTTTAGTTTAGGCATAGCTATGTAAAACTCTCAAACCAAGTAAAACAAATCTTTATGGTCTGTCTGATCTTCCAGCCTTTTCATTCTGGTGTGAAAACGTTTTTATTTCTGATTTGCTACATATGAAAGCCAAAATGTCTGAAATTTCAATGCTGTATTAAAGTTTGGCAGCTAGCAGACTATGAAACTATAAGGGGAAACACTGTTCTCTGTGCATGAGACAAGAAAATTAGTTGTTTAAACAAATTATTTTTTAAAATGTTTAGGTTTTGCATATTAATTGTCCCACTAATACTAGCATAGGGGGCAGTCCCGTGGTGTAAAGGAGAGCACTCTGGACTCTGAATCCCAAGGACCTGAGTTCAAGTCTCAGTGGGGACCATTCCCTGGCAGTTCAATGCCTCCCTGCCATCCCATCCCGTCAGATCTCGGATGCTCAGCAGGGTCAGCCCCGGTTAGTACCGGGTGCTGTGACAGTCCTGAGGACTTCACTGTCACTGTCCAAGCTCGCTCGGCCGTGGCAGATGGACCTTGGGACTTAAACGGTGGGGCCAGTTCTGCGCATGCTGTGCCTCACCTAAACAATCCACTGTGCAGGCTGGAAGGGCAGAGCCACGTGGGGAGAGCCTTGCCCAAATCTTCGTTCATGAAGTCTGGCCATACATCCATATACAACTAGCATAAATAGTCTACAAATACCCTAAGTAATACAAATGTTTGTAATTGCTTGTTTGATTTTGAACTTGATTCAGTTGCTTTGGCAAAATACTGTTCCCCCGAGTGAGTAAAAGAGTAGTTGTGTCCTCAGCCTTCAAGTGCGTGGCTGCAGCTGTGAGTCATCTCATTACTTTGGGTACTTCCTTGGGATCTCTGCTGGCCACAGCTGATCAGGGTGCTGGGTCACCCGCACCGGCGCGGTCACGGGGCAACCACGCCGCAGAGCACAGACTGCCCGTATTAGGTCAGTGCTGACTCACAGGGGAAAGAACTGCTCATCCATCCCGTGGTGGTGTAAAGTGCTCCTGAGCTGGGACCTCTGTTTAGGAAATTACTTCACCCACGCTCCTGTTTTCATCCTTTTCCTACCAGGGTGTTGTGACAGATTCCTAACCTGAATTTGTGGAAATTAAGTTAAAAAAGGAAATTAATTTGACTTGCATCTATCTAAGACTTTGATTTTTTTAAATTAAGATTTTGGACATTTATGCATGTAAATATATTTGTATATACACACAAATAAAATCTCACATTTGCTTTAGAGATAATTAAATATCCTGTGACTGTGACCTTCTGCAATTAGTGCCCTATTGGTCAGCTAAAGTTGCTTTTGGACACACAGGTGTGTGAAGCCAGCTATGAGATTCCAAATGGGTTTCTTTCAGATCTTCAAGTGACTTGGCACTTAAGAGGGCTGCTTCTGATGCTAAGCCTCCACTCTTCTGAAAATGGAGAGAAGCAGGTGATGCCACCTTAAGCTCTCCTTCCTGACACCTAGGGCAAGCTCTGCCTTCTGACTCGGGCTGTTGAATTGCATTTGGAAACCAGGCGTAGCAACAGATGGTAGCTGAGCAGTGTATTTTACTACCAGTACCTGTTTTTTCTCTGTGGATTTTGAAATGTCAGGAAGTCTATTGTAAAGTTCATAAACCTTTAAGGCAGTGATGCAAAAAGAGGCATTTAAAAAAAAAAAAAAACAGAAGAGGTCTAAGTCGATGTTGGTTATGGCATTTTGTGAAGTCTTTTGCACCTGTGCAGGATGTCTGTAAAGAGACACTAAATTAACCTGTTGCATTTTGTTTACCTACTTTGCATGGATGTAAATTATTAAATAAAATGCCAAACAGTGGAGGATTCAGCATGATAGTACTATTTTACCTTGCTCTGCAAGGCTTGTTCTATTAATATGAGTTTGTGGTCAGAAAGGAACGCAGTCTCACTTTGCTGTAATATGTGCAGTATTAATTTTGGTTTGACACCTGCCAGGCAAAGATCCTCAACAGCCAAAGGCATTCTTCTCAACCGAGCTCCATCTGTTGTGCAGATCTTTGATTCTGATATTTCTACTGACTTGAGCCAAAGCAAAAAGAAAAGCCAATTTGAAGGAAAAAAATCTCAAAGAGGAATGAACAGTTTTACCAAGGCTAAATATAGTGGCTTGTTGTCATATTTAAGTCCTGCAAGGGAAAAATATATGATTAGTTGTGATATATGAGAAAACGGTCCTTCATGCTGGCAGTATGATTATTGTTGTTGCATGAAAGGAACACTAATAGCTGAAGTCCAAGCACATGTGTTTTGCTGAAGTGCTGCAGCCTTTAGAAAGATTTCTTGATAGGAAAATTGATGGAAAAAAAATTCTCACTGTACTCAGAATCTAAAAAGCCTAAGGAATCTGCTGCGATTCTTGCATACAAAGGAACAGCAGGATTAAAACTTCCTCAGCTCTTTGAAAGACAGCTCAGGCTATTTGAAATGAGCATTTAAGTAGCATCTGTCAAAAGAAGTTAGCTTTCAATCCCCTGTCAAAAGTTTGGTCATGAGTTTGTCACCTCGCTGACAAAACAGTCATTAGTTCCTCCAGTTTTGTTTGTGAATTACACTGTCAGAGCTGCTCTGTCCATATGGGTACACATTGCCTCCTATGATACCATGAGACATCTACTGCAAATATGAGTGTGTTTTACGATCATCTGACTTCATACAACCACCCACTAATTTATTTTTTGTGATAGCATGGCAAAGAAACTTGACAAAGAGAAATTATGGCTCTATGAGCTTCAGATCTGTAATTAATGGTTGAAGGTGTCACGAGTATTATCAAACTCCTTTGAATTCACTAGGAACTGCAGAGCATTCAAAAGTATATAGAAAAGTATATCGTATAGAGTATGCAATTACATATGTCAGCATTTGATTTTTTCAGCATTATTTCTAGGGTTGACTCTTGGAGTAACTGGTGGCCTGTAAACCAAAGACTCTCATCTCTGTGCTTTCAGACTAGCAGGTGATTTTGTGCTGTCTAGTAATTCCCAAAAGCTCAGAATTTCCACAGAACCTCCTAACTGAATAGATATTTCTTTTTTTCTTTGGTGTATTGCAGCATGCTAAACCCGTTTGTACATCTAAAACAAAGGTGTTGCTGCAATGATGACATCGTTAGCTGTGGCTTCAGTGCTTATGCTTACAGCTTATTTATGTATGACAATATCAAAACTAATAGAAAGTATCAAGCAAATTTTATTTTTACTTCAGTGCCTAGAGCAGTATCAGATGCTGCTAAAAATAAAAAGGTAAGAAACTTCAGCATGATTAAGTCCAATCCTGCCTGTAATGTATGGTCCTCCCACCTGAAAAGAGAGAAGACGTTATAGTATGTTATCTTTGTATTTTCTTCACATAGGTGCTCTTTTCCTTTCATCTGTCTGCAGCTGCCATTTATTTATGAAATTTGTTATTTGATTTTATGGTATGCAACAGCAGAGAAATACTGTGTGGGATTGTAATTAATATTTTTTCATGGAAAACAGAATAGCATCCACACTATTAACTGCTGAAATTTCCTCCCTGCTCTTTACAGTAAAATGGGAACAAAGATGTGAAAACTCAATCTCTTCTAGTTCCTTAAACTCGGGGATTGCTCCCAATGGCTTGAAAAGGGTGGAAACTGAAGACAGAGTTAATTTATTTAGGGACTTCTCTGTCAATCTGTTTAAAATAGATTACTACTGAAGGCTATCAGTATAGTAGAGATTTGTGGAGGTACAGAACTTGTAAGACAGATTTTAAAAAATCAAGAAAACTGCATAACTACTGTAACTGAATAGTGGGAATACAACTGAAAACTTTTGTCATGAAATCTGAATATTTATATTTCAGGTTTTAGCAGTCTGCTTCCACATCTGCAGCTACTAAGCAGTCATTAGCAAGTGATAAAGAATATAGGAATTAGCTACTGGCATTGAGCCAAAATAGAAACATCTGTTGTTTTGAATTGCCTGTAGATTTACAAAATTTTATGCAGTCTCTTTTTCTTAGCCTAATATTCAAAATGTACTTCATGTCACAGAGAGGGATGCTTTAGAGCTCACACAGGAGAAGAGATTGCCAACAAATGAAGATATATGTGCTTTTTAATTACACCACTGATGCAGATTCCCAGTGAGCTTTTGGCAGGAAGATGCTGATTTGGTACCATGGGTGGATTATGCTTCACTTTAGGGAGATCGTTTAAAGTTGCTATAGATTTGATTATCAATGGGATCATGGCCACAATTTATTCTGCACATTGGCCGTCATAGTAGTGGTAGTAGATTGCAATTTGTTTAAAATAAGACAGAGAACTTGCTATCTTTGAATGCAAGTCATAAAACCCAGCACAATGTGGAAGATTGCAGCCAGTCTTAAAAATGTATTTCATATTTGCTTTCATTTTGATTAAAGCCTTTCATAATCTAATTAAGAAGCCTGGAAATGTAAATCACCTTGATAGAAGTATGCTTACGAGTCACTAATTGACAGAAGTTGGTTTCATTCATGCACTTTCCATATATTTCTCTTTGTATTCATCAGATCAGAGTTATCAAGCTACAGAAACTGTACTTTGTGAAGCATAACTGCAGCATGTGTTTGGACATTCTGACTATAACCCAAAGAGTTGAAAAAATGTGCTGATTTTGATTGCATTAGAGAAGATAGTGTATATTCTTAAGATTCTTTTGGACTTGTTGTTCCTACAGAGGTGCAGGTTTTCCATTCCTGGGATTTCCCCATGGTGAGTCAACTCTGTGGGAGGGAGGAGCTGGATTTCCCAAGCAGAGAACATAGCTCAACACTGCTTGGTAATCATCTTTAGATGTTGTCCTCCAGTAACCTCAGATAGTATGAAGAAGGTGGGCATCTCTCTGGTAGGCAGCAGGAGCCTACAGAGGAGGCAACCAGCATAGATCAGTGGAACAGCTACCATGCCTTCCACCTCGCAGCTACCCATGTAACTCACCACTCACATTTGGCAGGAGAGACAGAGAAACAGCTATGCACGTGCTAAAAGCAGGAGAGGGCCATACAACTTCTCCGAGTTATTTCAATCTTCTTCTGTAAGTGAATTAAGCTGAGTATATTAACTTTATGTATAAAAAGATATCTCTAGTGGGGTTAGCTATCTGTCTGCAAATAGTACTGGATTTACAGTTCAGTTCATCTCACTCCTTGATCAAACACCTCTTAGAACCCACTGACACCAGGAAGTGGACCTGGTGGTTTTGAGTAGACTTTGGATGGGCTGTGTGATCTGTGCTGTTTGCAGACGCATAGAAGTCATGTATATGCTGATACCCAGAAGAGAAATATTTTTCCATATTCTCTGGAGCCTAAGATTTGTAGGTCTTGCAAAACACTAATGTTCCCCTCCCAGCCTTTGAATCAGGCTGGTGTTTAATTAGCAACAATGACAACAAGATTAAAAACCACACCCAAATTTCATAGTAGGAGTTGATGTCTGGATAGACTGTTCTACTTTTTCCTGATGATTAGCAATTTGATCTCGTTCCTTGTGTTTAAATCCCAAGTTGGGCCCTAAAGTTCACCTCAATGAAATAACCTTATAATGCTTCATGATAATTTTTAACTTGAATATGAGAGGCCAAGTGCTGCGTGCTCCATGCGGGTCTGCCAAGTGTTGTATATCCAGAATGACACTGTCTGTCTGACACTCCAGTCATTCATGGCTGCAGGTTGGCTCTTGAATCTGGATGTGATGTAGAAAGTGGGCAGCCATTTGCTTGCAGTTTTGCCTGTTAGGATAAAGTTGGAACAGAACAGCTGAACAAGAAAGCAGCAGAACGGCTGCACAAATTCAGATCTACGGTCACCTCCCATCCTCTTTTCTAACAAATCAAGCTAAGCCACTCCTTGCAGTTACCCAGCAACTTGTGTTTATTCCATCCTTCTCACCAGGACCTCCACCATGGTCTTGTGTTTGAGTTCAGTAGTCACAACACCTACTGGAATCTCTCAAAATGCTCACTCTCTGCTTTCGCTTTCATCCAGCATCTCTGACAGCTCAAGGGGGCTGAGAGTCTCAGAAGTCTCCAGTCCCATTAGTGAGACCATTAAATACTTACTTTCAGTTCAGGTTCTGCAACCCCACCTCACTGCTCTTGAAAGCCTGTCCCGACCTGATGTACCAAGTGTTGTTTTGCTTCATGACACACTTTCAACATTGTGCTCAGGCCAAGGGGATGTCATTCTAAAGCAAATATATCTGGTTATGTGCAAGTTACTTTCTATTGTCACATTTATTCATTAAATAATTTCTGGAACATAGCACAGCTGCCAAAATACACAGCACACAGTCTTGGCAACCATGCCCATTTCATATCCAATGCTGTGTCAGTGGTTCAGGAAGAGTTGCACAAGTGCACTGTGCTCCAAGGGGACTGGAGGGAAGAAGAACTTGACATTAGATTTATTACTATGTATGTTTTCCTTGAGGTGAAGTGCCCCAAATGTCATTGCTGGCACGTTAGCCATGACAGCTCTATGGAGTTTCGAAGTCCCTTTTAGCATTTGTTATGGAAACCAAGGCCATGCACTTCTCTGCTGTGGGCCATGCATGTACCTCTGGTAGCTTCTGAACTTGTTGGCCAACTTCATGAAGCCTACCTAGTTGCTGTCGAGGAGAGGAGCAATTTCATGAGTGTCTTGAGAACTGGTAGGCAGCTGGAGAAGTCTTGAAGTGCAAGTCAACTTTAGTACTCACACCTGGGGGAAGTAAGGCTTCTCTGTCTTGCTGCTTGTGGAACCTCTTGATCTAACTTTAGCACTTCTCAGGGAAAAACTATACTCCAGATGCCAGAAAAAATGATGAAAGAGTACTCCTGAAATGTTAGCTTTGACCTTTTCAGAAATTATAAGCAGGATCTGATAAGAGGGTCCAGATCACTCAAGGACTCCATACACCTATGTAGGTAGAAAAAAGTTAAATGTGTAAGATTTATTTGTGGAGAAAAAAGAGTTTTCGCTCAAGGAGGTTTTCACGGCTAGGAAAACTAGGCCTGGAAAAGATCAGTGTGGCAAAATTCTGTTTATTCCACCTACTGTTTGTTCTCTGCCTGTTTTGAGAAATAGGATTCCCATGGAGAGATAACACTTTCTCACAGACATGCTGTGAGTGCCCTGCTGGGAGTGAGAGAGAATCCATAAAGGTTGGGGGTTGTGTAACATCATGTTAAAATGTATTGACTTAATTGGGGAAGTCCCTGAAACTCCCAACAAATGCTTTTGGTCATGCACAAAGAAGTCCTTTGGACAAAACCATAAGGCACTTTGGTGGCCTGCATTTCTGTGGAATCAGCTGAGTGCTTTGCAGATCACCAGAACTGCCTTAGTCCTTTTTGCTTCTGTCTCCTGTGTTGGAGCCAAGCTTTCTTACTCCCCACTGCATTCCAGCAGCATAGAGAGTGGGAGTTCAGTTCCTCAGCGCTGATAAAGATTCTCCCGTGGTGCAAGACAACCTAAGGGGTGATCTCATCTTTTTTCATCACCTGGGGATGATGATGAGAAAGGAAAAGCAGAAAAAAATGTCTTTGAGTAATTCCAAGACCATTTTCCCTGAACTTTATCTTGCATCTTCCCTTTTGTGCTAAACAGGACAGAGCTGATGTGAGTTTATTTTCCATCCACCTGATTTTTGAAATTTCTTCTTTGAATCTACTACTTAAAGCTGGAGAAGTCCTGAAGAAAAAGTAATACAAAAGCAATGGGTGGCTGTCTTTGCCCCACGTATAGCTTTGGTATCTGGGTTGCTCTGTTTTGTCTGTTATATATCTGTGATACTGTCTGTTTATGTCCAGCTCTGTTTCCTGTCCATGCTTACCAGCACCATTGTGTCTCCTGGTCTGTGCAGTGGTCTGGAAGCATAGATGTACACACAGGCCAGAAGCTGTCAACATCTGTTTTTTGACTGGGACAACTAGGATAAAAGCTTAGTGTGGATAAGCTTCCTTGACCAGTGAGAGTTGAAAATGGGGAGAATCACGTTCCCTTTTGCTGCAGCTTTGAATAGAAGGAGCTGCAGGTCTTCCTCTGGGTCAGTTTCAGCTCCAAAACCAGAGTGGCGACAGTCCTTCCCATCTCCTGCCCTGAGAAAGGGACTTTTCATGGTCTCAAGTGCTGTGCCAGTGAGCTGGCTGGCACTCCCAGGACACCAGCTCTGCACCAGGCTGGCTCAGTGCCCAGCACAAACCTGTCAGCTTCTCATTCCTTAAGGACTTAGTGACCTCAGCATGAGCAGTGAGACTTCAGCCCCTAAATCTCTGTAGCATGAGGCCCTGACACTTTGCAGCATAGACCTTGTCCACAGCTGGACAGTGTTCCACTTGGTGCTCTCACTGGAGGTGACAGCACCACAAATCACCTTCTCCAGAGAAACCCTCAACACCCTCTGGTGGTGTCCCAAGCCCCACTTCTTCCCATTTTTAACAGTGCAGTCCTCATTTTGCTAAGCTGAAGCACATGCCTAACATAAGCATGTACACCTCCTCATCGGATCCACCTAAGGCAAGAAGAGCTTCACTTTTTTTTTTTCAAAAATGAGCTCTCAATATCCTAAAAGTACCTTTCAAATGCAACGGCAGGATATGCATAACTGAAACTTTTGGTCTAATCCCATTAACCTTCCTCAGGCAGTTCCTGACAAATGGAGATTATTAGTGAGGGTTTGTAGTAAACATAACAAAAAAAAGGGCATCTTTAATGTTTTTTGAAATGTGTTCAAAGAAGTTTGGGCATTGAGCACAGAGAACTCATTTCCATTTCACCTGAAATGCCATTATGTTTATTGAATTAGGAGTGCCATTAATCCTATAACATAAAATCTTTTTGTGATTTTTGCATTTGCCTAACTGAAAGATCTCACAAAGTATTTCTCTGTACTTCTAAATAACACTGCCTGTCATGTAATATTTCTCTCAGATTTTCCTCAGTGACTTTGTATCAGAGCTGAAAATGAGCTATCACAGAAAATAAAATGGGACTAAAATAACAGTCCTTTGTATTAAATTTAACATTTGGCTTCTGTCCCAGAATTTTCCACATCCATATTAGAATCAGATGGTAGCCTAAGATGAAAAGATTTCCTGGATGGGTTTCATTCTGATTCTTATTAAAGGGCTGATAACAGACTGAAGGCAAGATATTTGTTGTAGTAAAAAAACCTGCGTAATATCAAAGGCTGGATGGACAAACCAACATGTATTATTGTTAGGCCTCCCTACCTGATCACATTTCAGTATCATAAAATCATTCTGCTAGTGAACTTGAAGTATAAAAATTCCAGCTTGAGAGCAAAAAGCCCAGGCTGGCAGGTATCACAATTGTGAGTACACTGCTTTGCACTTTGCAGCTGACCCAAAGCCAAGGCAAGGGTTTATTATTAAAAAGTAGTGTTGGTGACAGCATAGTGTAGTTATATTTATTTTATTCTCTACTATTTACATTCATGAAAGGCACTCCCTTATCCTGACCTACCTGTGAAACTGGTGTCACATGTGATGTGACAGCATAGGCAGCCACACCGGTATTGCTCAGCCTTCTTCAGAAGCTGTGCATCCTTTGCCCTATCCCCAAACCAGCACTTGCCGCAGGTTCCTTTGGCAATCTGGAGATGGAAAGATCAAAGGGACCTAAATACACTTCAGAAAGCAATTTTCCCTTTACTCAAAGCAGCTTGGTATAGTACTTATGTATTATTGGGCTTAAATTGCACAAACATCTGCAGGCTTTGGGTGTTCTATGCAAAAACAATTACTTTTGATAAAATGTAGGAGTGGTGCTTTCTGATGTTGCTGTTTTGCTGTGGTGGAGACTGCGAGCATGATATGGAAGCTACAAATTAGATTTTGCAAAGAAGCACTTCTGTAGGGAGTCTGCTGCTTCAGCTCGACAGGCTGTTGTTGGTCTCAGCATTTTCGTGGTGATATTTTGCCTGTTTTGTCACAGTATTTTCAGTAACAGAATAAGAGCAGTAATTTGCAGGTTGCATTGACCCTTCATTTCATCTTGTGATCACAAAGGGTAAAAATAAATTGCTTTATAGGTATGTTACATTGTTTTTCTAAATGCCCCTTTTCAAAGTAACTAGTGTGTTGTTTGAAATTAGGGAATCATTTCATCAGCCCTGGCTTGTTTGCATCATCAATGCCAACATCTGAGCTTACACCCAGTGCTCCTTTTGCAATCAGTGGGGAGAAATGTGCATGTTTAGAGGAGTCATTAATCTGATTATTTTAGACATCTTCTTTCCAGTGAGAGAGCTTGTGTTCTAGAAGAGCCTATTTCTCCCCTTACCAATAATTAATCCTAACATATTTAGTTCAGGAGGTGTTAGCTGTAATTAGGTGAGATGGATCCCATACAGCATGTTTCTGAATAGCACTGTATGCTCACTTGGCTACTAACACTGTCTGAATGCTTTTTTTTTCTTCTTTTATAAATTATCAGATTATCATAGGGAACACGTAAAGAAATCTGTTGTGTATGTAAGAAATGCTTGATTCGGTCCCTGCAAGATTTTTACCACTGACAGTCACAGCTACCCTTAATGCTTCCTGTGAAAGCTTGTAGTTGTATTGCTCCTGTCTTCCTCAGGTACCAGTTCGATGCTCAACATCTGTTTGGATGAAGAGTGTGTTCTGTTGGGTACTTGGACAATACTAAGGGACTACTTAACACTGGGCAAAAATCTCTTAGAGAAAATGGGACCTCCTTGCACTCTCCTGAAAACAGCTTCAAGGAGGTCAGATGCGTGGGGCTGTAGCACAGACATACCTGTTTTCGGGAGTGTTGCAGCTGGGGTGGGGGATAAGAAAGCATAATTTGTACTGGTGAACAGTGTTGATGCCCTGTTCATTTGGGTTCTTATGGATTCATTCAAATAGAAGAAAAGCCCAAAAGCTGGTCTCCTTGAAATGAGTTTGCCATATGACAAGGCACAAAGGGTAAGTGACATCTTAAGAGACAGAAGAATTTTCTGTGAATGGCCCTTAGCAAAAAACCAAAAAAAGAGCAGAGTAATACCTACTAGCTAAAGAATCAAATTTATTTCTCAAGTGTATAAGCAGAGTCACAGAACAGGAGTAATAAGGTGTTACTGGTTCCATATTTGTCATTTGTCACTATCATATTGGTGCAAGCAGATTGATTTTCAGAGGGTGATGGCTGCTGGAAACATGTTCCTTGAAAACCTTTCTTGGTCAGTACTTTGAAATCTATAATTACTTTAGAAGTCTTTGTTTTGGTATACAGTTCTAATATCTTGATTACTGGCGTCCAAAACCACAAGGCACCCTGTATAGTCTACTGAGCATTAGGTGATGATGTAATTAATTTTTCTACATGAATATGTACTCTGTTTAATTAATTAATTCTTGGTTATGCTTATTTCTTCCTTTGTCGAGGTCTCACATTAATATTTGCAGCATTGCCTAGTGACACATATAGGCATTTTTTTCTTAATCTTTTTGTTTTCTTTTACAGATTTAACTGTTATTGCACCACACATTTTGAAGACTTCACCAACAGATCAGCAGCTGAACAAGCTTGCAATGAGGCTGGGACCCGAATGGGAGCATGTAGTTCTGTGCTTGGGTTTGTCCCATACTGACATCTATCGATGTAAAGTCGATCACCCTTACAACCTGCAGTCACAAATAGTAGCTGCATTTGTCCTGTGGAGACAGCGTTTGGGGAAAAAAGCAACGATCCAAAGTCTGCAAGCCGGTCTGATAGCAGGAGAAGTGGATCCTTCTGTGATACTGTGCATGCTTAGTTGAAGCCATGCTATTGATTGCGAGCTTCCATGTACTTTGTTAAATTAAACATAGAGGATGCAAACGTATGTTGAAGATTGGACACCTCAAACCAGGAAAAAAATGGGGTTGGCAACTATGATTGTATTAAGCTTAAACATTCAAGTTTTCTGTGGCATCTTGTAACTTGTAATTCTTTTCATGCCAGATTAATTTTTAGCAGGCATTAAAAAATGGATCACTCTTTCCTATTCGCTTTTGTGCTATTTCAGTGGGGATATAGGGTGACAAAGTTCTTGCAAGCAGGCATCCCTGCAGTGAGTTCAGCAAGGTTTCTAATTTCACTGAGGGAGCAACACTTGGTTTAACCTATTTTCTGGACTATATGGAAGCCTTTTTTACTGCTGTTTCATGATATTACCCTGATATCCCAGCAAGAAATGAGTAATCACCATTACTAATTTAACAATTTTACAACAGTTATTGCAGGTGGCTAATTTCACATTTATAAAAGTTTCAGCACATGCAGTTTCTTGCTAGGATAGATGGCTGCCACCTTACTCTGCCTTTGAAAATGGCCCTAAGTGGAAGTAACAGAAACCTAGTGTTCCTGTGAGGGTTTCTCCCATTGTTATATAATGGGTGTAGGTTTCTGCAAAGAGACAGGCACTGAGCACATTTGCCATAATCACAGGTGGGGAGTTCCCAGGGAAGACACACAGTTGGAGAGTGACTAGAAGATAGGCAAAACCAGGCAAACAGAGCAAGAAGCAGCTGAAAAAGGAGACAACTTCTAAGTTGTCCATGTTTGTCTCCACTAATAAACTAGGAGACAATCTGTTGCCTGCTGAATATTTGGACTGTGCTCTGGATCCAGGCAATCTTGTTTCACAGTTAAGTCAAGCATCCATAGGTACATTGCTCTGCCTGCTGCATGCCCAACAGGGTAGTGAAGCTTGAAGGTTCTGGTTCAGATGAACCTTCCACTGCTCTCCCTCCAGCTTGTGCCATCCACCAGGCTCATTTGCTTTCTACTAGCTTTTCTGCACCTAGTGGGGAAAGATTTGATATTCCTGTCCAAACTTCTTTGTCAGCTGTAATTGTACCACCAGTGAGAATAAAATTTTATGCAGAAGAACAGTAAAGCTTGGGCTCTTCTCCTTACTTTCTGTCTAGGATATTTTATTCCTGCTGGAAAAAAACACTGAGGATTTTGCTGACCACATAAGTAGGGATCAGTCCACAAGGTATGTATCCAAAGGCAATGGAAGTGACCAGCTGCTCTCTGAGGCCTAATGAAGGGAGGCAGAATACATTTTAATTCCCCCAAGCAGTTTGCTGTAAAGTAAATAAAGAACAAATTTTCAATGCAGGTTTTCCAGGTCTATTTATGAACAAGCTGCTGTAGATTTTTTCATATACAGAGCCATTGACAGAGAACTTCCCACCCTACAAAATTTGCTCTGTTTAATTTAGCAGCTTAACAGCCTTGTCTGAAGTCTTTATTGAGGCAAGAAGGAACTTTACTGCTTTTTAAATTTTTTTATTTGTTATTCCTATACCCAGATATTGGAAGATGTGGGAAATTAGGAAAGACAAAGATATTTAAAAGAAATCCTATATGCCTTGGCTTTCAGAAGCATGGACAGAGAAAACATCCTGGCAGGATCTGCTCCTGCAGGTTTTGAAGTAATCTGGTAGTATTTTGGTTTTAATCTTCTATATAGTTTTGATCTTCAGTAAATTGTGATCCTGTAATACCTCACTCAGATCTCAACTATTCATATCCCACTTCCTGAGTTTAAGTCTATCAAGAAATTCCAGATAAAAAATAAAAAGGAATTTAGGGTTTGTGATTTATTTATTATTTCTGTTTAATGATGCTTCAATGCCAGCATGGGGTTTTTTAGGTTGAAAACCATCCTGGAGCAGGTGCACAGACATTTGGCAAATTCATATGAGCACAGCCCAGCACAGGGAGTGGGATGAGGAGTCCAAAGCAATTCTGACAGTGAGACTGACACAAGAGTGGTTTTCATGTTAGGGAAGAGGGACAATGCAATCTCCCTGGCAGCAGTTTGGAGGAAAAAAAGATGGAGATGGGGGACAAGAGAAAATACTGAAAATGTGATTTAGAGGAAGAAGTTGGCTCCCAGTGTCATAAATGCAAGTACTTTATCTTATTCTGAACCAGCATGGACCAAGTCCGAACACAGACTGGCCTCCAAGGGAGTTCATCTCCAGTTAAGCCAGCATTAGCACAGTGCTCCAAGAAGACAACCGGTCTGGGTGATAAAGCCATGTAATGGGCACAGTCAGAGAGCCTGATATCTTCTTCTTTGGGAGAACTTTGAGTCTCGTATTTTTCATTTTATGGAATCACAGAATGGTTTTGGTTGGAAGGGACCTTAAAGTTCATCTAGTTCCAACCCTCCTGCCATGGGCAGGGACACCTTCCACTAGAACAGGTTGCTCAGAGCCCCATCCAGTCTGGCCTTGAACACTTCCAGGGATAGAGCATCTACACATCTCTCATCCACAACATCCACAAAATCTATGGGCAACCGTTGCAGTGCCTCGCCTCCCACACAGGAAAGAATTTCTTCCTAATATCTAAAGAAAACTTACTCTCTTTCAGTTTGAAGCCATTCCCCCTTGTACTAGCATTACATGCCCTTGTAAAAAGTCCCTCTCCAGCTCTCCTGTGGGCCCCCTTTAAGTACTGGAAGGTGCTATAGGGTCTCCCCACAGCCTTCTCTTCTCCAGGCTGAACAGCCCCAACTCTCTCAGGCTTTCCTCACTGCTGAGGTGCTCCACCCCTCTAATCATCTTGCTTCAACACTTCTGTGTCCTTCCTGTGGGACAACCCCAAAGTTGGATGCAGTACTCCAGATGGGGTCTTACAGGAGTGGAGAAGAGGTAGAGAGTCACCTTCCTTGACCTGCTGGCCATGCTTCTTTAGATGCAGCCCAGGATACAGTTGGCCAATGTCAGGTTATCCATAACTAATACATTTGGAGTCTTTTTAATGATTGAGAAAACAGCCTTCAGTAGCTGTGAAGTTTCATGCCAAATAAGCCTTGCTTACCAGCCAGGTATCCTTCTGCGTATCTACTATGGGCCACTGGAAACATAATGGGTAAGTGTCATACCAGGTAATTTCTCCACCTTCTTTAGGTGGGCTAAATGCTACATTCCTTGTACCTGGTACTGAAATTATAGGTGCCATAGCCAGACAAGAAATATACATCCTGACCTCTTGTATTGTAGAATAAAGCACATAATTCATAGTTGCTTTCACATTCCCAGGCCCTAAATGAATGCTGTAATACTTGAGTTGCAAATATTGAAGGGAGAGGTTTACTTATTTTATGAGATTGTTTCCACTGCTGTTATTTTTAAATTCATGGAAATGTTCCTATTAGACTCTTCACTTCTATTGAAGCTTGTATTTGCACTACACAACTGCAGGAATACATTTAACTGACAGTAGTATTCCTTTAACCCAGTGGATTTTTCCATTCACTTAAAAATATTTTTCTTCTGTATGTAATGCTTTATTTTACACAAGGATGCAATTAAGACAATTTAATTCTTTATATGTATAGCAAGGCCTCTTATTCTCTCTTAGAACAGTCAAACGATCTCAAAATGTTTATTCTTTTATGCTAATTTGGGAGCGAATGTTATTTATTTAAATCTCACTTGTAGACAACCCTGCAATTTGAGTGTTGTTCAGGAGTGAGGCAACTCAGTGAGTGAATTTCCCCATCTCTCCCTTTGCCTTGAACTCCCTTGTGCCACCAGTCTGGGCAATGGTAGGGGGCTTCCACAGGGTCTCCTGTCCTCCCTGCCTGCTGTGCTTCCAGGACTGGTGCATGGGACAGGCTGATGACCGGGGCAGCCCCTAGCAAGGATTCATCCCAATTCCACTGCTCCTCCCGTGTAATGAGGTTCGTGGCCACTTTCGACTTTGGAGTAGAGTGTGGGCTTGGCGAAGGTGAGCAAGCAGCAACTTCTTGATGATGTATTTAGGCTTCTTAACCAATGTTGAAAAATCCTCTCTAGTGAAAGTGGTATTATTGGTATATACTTATTTGGGGCAGTGTTTAGGAGCTCTGAGAGAAGCAAGGTAAAGGTGGCTGCTGCTGCACCTTTCACTGAAATGAATGGCTTAACTTCTAGTCCTTGGAAGAAGTCATCATTGATTTTCCTCCTTGTTCTCTAAAGGAGACTCTGGCATCCCATTTAGCTCTCCTAAGTGGTAAATAAGCTTTATAAAAACTGATTTGTACTCTGCAGGTACAGGTGGACTCTTAGCATTGCAATAGGCAAGGTCTAAGAGCACTACTTCCCACCTTCATAAGCTGTATGGATGATCACAGAGGAAGGATCTTCTCAGGGCAAAACCATGTCAAGGAGGCTTTAAACTGCATTTAAGAGTGGTTGGAGTGTAGAGTGAAATGAAAATGCAGTCATCTGTGAGCCACTTCTACCAGATATTGTGGGGGAAATTTCCATCTGGAGTCATGTTTTATGACAGTCATTGATCTATGGAATAAAGCATTTTGCAAAAGGCTGGAAAAATAAACAAAGTCATATTATCTTCGAAGAAAATAAAAGACATGCTAAATGTGGTCATGCTGCCAATTTTGTTTCTTATTGGAAATGAAAATAGTCTCTGAGAGCTAGTCTGTTCAATAAGCTTTCATATTCTCCATAGACATAGACCAATGTCAAGGCATAGTAGAAGTAAAACATAAGGGCAGTTCCTAAAACCTTTGTCTATTTACAGTGAATATTCAAAAGCTTTGTCCAAATTTCACTAAATGAAAAGAATTTTCACATTCAAGGTATCTTGCTATCACTTAAGGTCTAAAGGTCTAAAAATAATACCAGTGATTTGGCTTTTTTTGTCCTGAATAGAGTGTCTTTTTTAACTGATTACCAGGGAAAAATTAACATTTGCCAGAAATAAAAATAAGCAGATAAAAAAAATTAGTATATATTTTAGTAGCATTAACTTCTGAACCTAGCACTTTAGTTGTTAAAAAAGATGAATTCCAATTTCACTTTGAAGCTGTAGGATACAGCTGGTGACGGCACAGGAAGATTCCTGTCTCTCCTCCAGCAGTGACTGCATTAAAACATCTGTAAATGGTACAGATACCATTTCTGACATTGAAGTCTGGTCCAAGCCCCAACAGCAAAGAGACAAAGTCTCTTATTAACTTCAATGCACTTCGGATTAGGCCTTCTTTAATTGGAACCTGCTGAAGTGTGATACTTTTAGTACCTCCCTTTGAAAGGACAGTCTTTATGGATCTGGGGCAATCAAAAGGAAAAGGGATTTTGTGGATGAAGTAAGCATTCTAGGTTATGAGGTCCTTTTCACTGCCTCAAGAGCTACTTTGCACTATTCACTTCAAAGTGCCATGAGAAAGGAAGAAAACCCAGAGGAGTGGAGCCATTCAGTAAAGAATGTTGGTAAGTCTCCAAACCCAAGATAATTTTGAGTTTTGGAATGTGAATAATCCCGTAAAACCTTGGATTTGGTAGCTCAGGAGATCGTTAATACGCTTGTGGGTTTCCACCTTGAAATCAAGATTCCAAAGTCACTGTTGACCCAAGAGAAACACAATGTGCTAGAAATCTGTGGGTTTTTACAGTTTTCACATCTGACCCATGCAGAATCAGCCTTTGCTATCAGACTTAGAAAATGGCAGGGAGGATCACATGAGCCAAGTCCTTGAGCTGCCCTCTGGCCATAAGAGGGACAAACCCATTAGACCCTGTGAGGGCAGAGTAAGCAACCTGCTTTGCTATGGCTGGTGTGAACATTCATGTGATCTATGCAGAGAGGCCAATACCTTCCCAGGATCACAGCCAGACCTTCACCACACTTGCAGCAAGCTCAGTCACATGGAGAGGATGCACAGAGACATCCTTAACAGCTCAGAGGCTGTTTCACTGGCTGGCTAGTTATTTCTCTCTCTTTTGAGTGTTGTCTTAGCCCTTCCCTGAGGAGTGTGTGCCTAGGCATAATATTTAACTGCCCAAAGTCCTGTTCCTGGGTGACAGAGTCACCTCCAGGAACAGGCTCAGGGCAGGTGAGGACACCACCTCAGCTGGGAGGAGTGCCCAGGCACAGATCCCATCAGCAGTTCCCTAATTGAAGATGTATTTCCAGAGTCAGGCTTATTTTCTTGTTAACAGTACCTCTTTTTTCTTAAATTCAGAGCTTGCCCAGCATTTCCTCCCTATTTTGGGTTTTGTGTTGGTAGAGGGAATTTTTCCCTGCAATTGGGATGCTTGCACTTAGCCATTCAGCAACTGTAAGCAACCCTACCCTGTGACATGCAGTTTATATGTGGGCCTTAAATAATAGCCCTTCTGACTTTGAAAATACACAAATTATTCTAATACCTGGGACTTCGGCATGTTGCTGTTCACTGTGATGTCAATCATTAGCTATTTCATTGTTATTATCTATAACTTTCTATCTTTGCACCATCAATTTTTAATTGTCCTGAATGGAGTCATTCAGTTATCCTTGCAAACTGGAGTGGGGTTGTTTGTTTTTTTGCAGACACACTGAACACCATTCCCTAGGAAGCAAGCACATGAAGACTTTTACACTTCTACACTTCTTTGGTGTTTATTTTGATTTTTTAGGGATGCTTCCTCCATCAGAAGGGAGATGCTTCCCAGCTTCACACTGTGAATGCCAGGAAGGGGCTGGAAGCATTCCTACTTGGGTGAGACCAGTTAGGCTGAACCTACAACCACATTTACCTTCATAGCACCTTAGAAGGAATGGTACTGGGGACTCATGACACAATCACTGTCCTTTAAAGCCCAATGGTTACGCAGCAGCCCTATAGAAAAAAGTGTTATAAAGACATACTAACAGGAAAATCCAGCTTTTAATTTAATTACCTAGAGCAGTCACACATCAGTGATGCTGTCAATTTTATGAGGTACTTCCATTTTTATGGGCATATGTGATAGGCTTTATTTAAATAAGAAAGCAATTGAGTAACTGGAGCATGTGGAGGCTTCTGATAAGGATCCATCTTTCAGGTTATTAAACAAACTGCATAGCAAGTGCTCAATTATTCTTCAAAATGCTTAAGCAACACCTTTTGTTCAGATTCCCATCTAGAATTACCTCCCAGTAAGTTGCCTCCCAGTAATTTCCAAGAAGCAGCTTGCAAACAGCACACACCCCTGTTCTGGATAATAAAGACTTCTGAGAAAAATCTCAGGATTAAAACAAGCCATGGAGAGACCTGGGAAATCAAAGCTTCTGAAGGAATTTTACTTGCCTCTCACTGGGCTTGCTGTGCCATTGGGTCTGATGTCTGCATGTGAAATGAGCCTCAATAATTACATATTCTTCCTCTCCATACTTGGTCCTGAGAAACCACTTCAAGCTGCAACTTGTAGAGCTATGCAGACTTCTGATGAGCAAAGTTTGATGCAGGTGTAGTGAGCCGGAGATTGTGTACTTAATGCAACTTAGGGTTGCTGTCTGAGCAAGCAGCCATTGCACAACAAGCAGGAGGGAGCCTCAAAACCTTCTGCAGAGCAGAGAAAGCTCTGAGGAACATGGGTGTGCTTCTCAGTCATGGTACAAAGCATGTCACATGGGCCTTGAAGAGACAACAAGAGGTTTTCCTCCTTGTGATATACATAGATTTTTCTCACTCATCACCAAGTGTTTGGGTCTCACACCTGAAGCTAGTTGTCTAAAGTAAGAGCCACACCATAGAAGTAGGCAAGAGAAGTAACAAAATTGTGAAGAAAATCAGACTGGAAACAAAGTCCTGAGTCTTGCTGACCAGTTGGCTGTGAATTTAAGGGCTGTGATTTTTCTGTTTCAGTTGCAGACTGGGCTCCATGTTACAGGCTGTCAGTTCCTATGCTTCTGTGTTAGCTTAGGGCTCAGGCACCAGATAAAGACAGGGAATAAGGAGCAGATCAGAGAGGCACAAGTGTGTCTAAGCATGTACAAGACAGCAATAAAGGGATCACGAGAGGAGGAAATGTGTTTCAGAGCTCCCAGAGGGATTTCTTCCAGTGCTGCCTCAGGTCCCTGCCTGCCAGTTCCTTGTCCTTAGATGCCAGCACATGCCACAGAAGGTAAGATTTTTCTTTCTCATTTTTTTCCTTTTCCTAGGCAGAGACACAACCGACACATCAGATTTCACTCTGAAATCCAGCTGACAGCATGACTCCGGGTTTAATGTGCTTTCCTAGAAGGGACATTGCTTGCAGGGCACCCAGCTGTAATTTCCAAAAGCTAATCCTGCAAGGCATGCGTCCTGGCAAGGTGACAAGCCATGAGCAACTGAAACAAAGTCGTCACCTGAGAGAAGCCCAGGCAGGCACCGAGCCAAGCACAGTTAACAGCACAAGCTTTTGACCATGGCTGCTGCTCGCCCAGCAGTAGCTGAGGGGGCACGACCACCACTGCCTTCCCACACAGGGACATGGGTGCTGGGCCAATGTCAATGCATGCACCGTGCTGAGCTGGTTGATAAGGCTCAGCCACCCCATCCACAGCCTCCTGATGGCTTTCAGGCTGTGGGCTGGTGACAGGTTTAAACGCCCAAGGTCCAGTTCTGGTGGAGCTGGAGGGTGTCATGGGAAGGTCAGGCTCCACTGTCTGGAGAAACCTGCCTCCTCATCTTAGATTATGAGAGGCTTGCCCAGCTCTGGTGCAGGGCTGTGTGTAGATACCAAAATAGCTGGTTCCTTGGGAACCAAATTAACTCAACAGAAACATCAGCTGCTTCAAAACCTCGCTCAAGTGTCTCATCTTGGAAATACAGGTTGTTCTCTGGAGTATTATAAAAATATCACCTTGGGCATGGAATCATAGAATCATAAAATAATACAATGACACAGTTTAGGTTGGAAGAGACCTTTAAAGGCCATCTAGTCCAGCCCCCTGCAATGAGCAGGGACAACACTAGACCAGGTTTCTCAGAGATCTGTCCAACCTGACCTTGAATGTTTCCAGGAATGGGACATCAACCACCTCCCTGGGCAACCTGTTCCCAGCTTGGAGAAGAGTAAGGGGTGAGTGCAGGGCCCAGTATAGAGGCCAGTGTTCTGGCTCATTGCTGTTGGTGCCTCTATGCTGTATGCCTGAGATGGGCCTGATGCGTGCCCATGGTCAGTACCACTCTGCCTCCCCCACCATGGACATCCTCAGCATGGGCTTGCGTGGACCCTCGGGATGACCACAGTGGTTCGTACCTGTTGAATTTAAGCCATACATGCAGTAGTGAATGCCTCTTCCCCTGGCAGACAGCAATTTTTTTCATTAAAAATCTTGCATTTTTCAAATAATGCGATTGTGTTTCTCTTCTTGAGCATATTGGCAAACGCTTATGCTTTTTAAGCCTTATTACAGCAGCAGAGTAGGAGTGCTGCACAACAGCAAGCCAAAAGTGCAGCTGATCAGAAGAGGCAACTGCAGGGTTGCCACATTCACTGCTGTTACGTCTCCCAGGGACATAAGCTTGCTAGGAAAAAGAGGAAAAGATGAATGACACCATTTGACAGTGGCTCTAAATAACACAGTAGGAAAAATCCAGACCTAATGTATAAGAGATGATCATATGGCATAACAGAATTGCTCATCTGTTAAGCATTACTAAATGCTTACTATACTTAGCATCACTGATCTCCAGGAAATGTACCTAGGTGAAGCAGGAGATTTTTAAATCTAAAACTGATGGCATAAATCAAACCCTCTTTAGGCTTCTGCAATAAGAGAAGAAAAGGAAATTGCTTTTCAGCCCAGAAAGCATGATCCTAGTAACTGATAAACTGGCTGTGACTCTGCAGAAGGCAAGATGAATAGTGAGAGAGCAAATATCAGAACTGTAACAAGTCTTCAAAGTGACACAGGGAGCAACAGCAGCTGTTGCTAGAGAGATCTGGAGCTGCAGAAGATCCCTTTGGGAGGGAGGGCACTGGGTGGAAGGGGGAACTGCATGCTATGTGTAAGGGCCTGAAGGGTGTCCAGTTTAGAGCTGCTTATCACCCAGAGGCTTTCCTGTGTCACTGTAACCACTTAACCCTGAAGCCAGAAAAGATATGAGGAAGCACAAAGGTGCCAACACTTTTGGACCATACCAGCAAAAAGATGAGCTGAGGCCTTACTGAGGTCATGGGTAAGGGTGTGAACCTGAAGAAAAGAAACCCTCCGAGATGCAGAACTCAATCCCTTCTGGCTTTCACTAGCTAATGATCAGACATGTCTCCTATGCTTCTTGTATGGACAGCAGAATGAAGATGAGCACCATTGGCAGGCAGTTCAGCCCACCTATCAGGTAGACGTGGATGACATCTTGTAGAGGGATCTCTTTTCTGCTGACTGTTGAAGGAGTATAAATGACTAGCTTTCACCAAACATTTGGTGTTAGAAAGCCAAAGAACCTATCTAACTTTAGACATCTACCTTAGTGACACCTACCTCAGAGTCTATCCCTGTCACATCCTTTTATAATTAAGGGAGTGAAGGCAGCACCTTTTTGGTGCAATTCATCTACATTTTCTTATGTTCTTTCTAGGATGAGATGAATTCACATCCCAGTGGCTATAAGTGATGCCTGGATCAGCTGTAGGTATGTACATTAAATGAGATGGATCCCATCCCTTGCGTCAAGTTAAATCAAACCCACCCAACGCCCTGATGTTTGAGACAAGGTGCTTCCAGTTCCTGATGATTCTGGCTGCGAGTGGTGACAGCCCCTGCAGTAATGCTGCCACCTTACCAGCTGTGGAGGTCCTGACAAAGGGAGCTTCAGGCAGGCCTTTCAGGGTGTTATAAAAGCTTCATGTATCCAGTAAAAGGAAACCGAAACTTGGTAGACAATATTTCCTGGAAAAAGACCTACTTTGTTTGTCTAAAGAGTTTGTGCACAGCAAGAGGAATTCTGGAACAAAATGCAGCCTTGTAATCCAGTTCTAATCCCAGCTGGGTAAAAACACAGAATGGATCTCTGCTACAAAAACAGATCTATTGGAGGAAGCCAGTGAAGACAAGGGTGCCCAACAAGGGTGATAAACTGCCCAGCAATAGATCAAATATGTTACCTTGACTGAGATACTTGACTGTTTGCTTTGCAGCACTCCTGAGCAAGTAAGTTCCATTTTGTGCTTTGTTAGAGGTTCAGTGGTTTGGCTGTCACCCTCACCCTTTGTTGCTAGAATTTTAAAAGCTTGAATTTGGAATAGTCTTGCATTTCCTCATGTCTGTTTGTCTCACCTCAGTGCCATTAAAAGTCATGACACATAATAGAGAAACAGCTGTGCAGGAAACTTCAGGCATCTGTTTAATATTAATTGCATGTATTCCTAAAAAGTCATAGCATGTTTTTAAAATCTCCCTGCACATCTGGTGCGTCACTGCTCAGGGTTTTTTTTAATATGTTTTATCTGTGAGTCACTGATAACTATTAGCCACAAGCTGGCCAGATATTGAGGAGATACGCAGGCAAGTAAAATGGAAGAGACATTTGTAAAAAGCTTCTAAAAAACCACAGCTCTCAACAAAAATGACAAAGTAACACTGACTGTTAGTTAGCCAGGAGCAGACACTAAGCTATAGGGAATCTAGATTTAGGGAAGAACATTCAAATAATAAACACTGTAGAATTTAAAAGATATACTTTCCACCTGAATCCTGTCCCACACTGTAAGCTAGGAGTTCTTTCTGAGCTAAAGGGTAAGTTCTGCAGTTACTCAAAAAAACCGCAACTGTCCACTTCTACTACAACCCCTCCCCACTCTTACTGCAACCTATTCCATTTAGCTATAAATGGCTTTTCCTGCTGACTTGGAAAGCCTCACATTAAATTAAGTGCTCTCTGGAGAAGCAGGGGAAAGGTGTGATCTTCAGCAGGACACAGCCATGCAAAGCCTCCTGCTCTAGGAGCTCCCACTGCTCTACATTGCACTGGGCTAGGGGACCATGGAACCACAGCCTCCCCCACCAGGGTGGGAACCCCAAACCCTGAGAAAGGCATGGCAGCTGGTCCCACTGGTATCCATGAGCTTCTGAAAAGTCTTTGAGAAGCTTTTTAAGAATGAATGCATGAATGAATGCTGGATAAAAATTTTTACACGTTTTCCTGTATTGTCACCCACTAGGACGCAAGGCCCCCAAAAAGCGTGGCTTTGAATTACTCTTTGTTTTGTTTTGTTTTTTGTTTGTTTGTTTTGTGGTGTTTGTTTTTTTTAATAGGGCTCATCTTGCATACTGTGCATGACAGGGTGTTTCCCAGTCAGCTGTTTGAAATACTTACTGAGTGGTGACAACCAGTAATTAGGACAGTAACAAATGATTATTTGAGATGTTTACTAATGTCTCAAAAAAAAGCACTAGAAGGCAAAGATCTGGAAAAACACAGCTTTGTCGATGTGACAGAGCAGGTGCACCCCACAGTGAGCTCAATTTAGAGAAATACAGCAATAGGTCTATTATGCATTCATGCCTGGAGTTCCCTCAGTGGATTAGACAACTCATGGAAGCTGGAGCAAGGGAAGTGTGGGAGGGGAGCCATAAGAATGGCACCCATCCTGATGGACATGTTGCAGCAGGCAACTGCACCCACACATGAGAGGGTGTTTATGGGAGAAGTGTTCCTCGGTCCTGTGCTTTAGAGGTAGAGATTAAAACCTAAAGAGTAAAGGCACTTGCTTGTTCTATACTTAGAATTGTTACAACATTTCCCTTTGAAAGAGTTTCTCTAAAATAAATCTGCCATTTCATACCTTCCCTCAGCTCTAGAAATGTCCTTGTTTTGGGCTACACTTCAAGGTTCATTCCTGTGTTTGCAATGGGGTGAACAGGCATGAGTGCCATGGTCCTCTTTGGTGGGCTTCTGGTTTGAAGTCAATGACCTGGGTGCCCTGGTGGCTGTGAGCTCAGTGTAGTCCCCCTTCACTGATCACTCCCTCTACCAGTAAACAGGGGCAGTGATCTTACTGTCTCCTTGAAAAAATAATTTAAATTTTTCAAACCAGGAAAACTTGCAACATCTTAGAGAGAGTGGGAAAGGTGTGAAGTAGAATTCCTCCAGAGGCACTGGAACAAGTGTTCATTGCATGTTCACCTATTTGCGTTGCTACCACAAGGAGTACCTTTGGGTCTCTACTTTTCCTGTCTTAAAATACCTCTGCAGTTTTATCCTAAATGAGTTTTAGGAACCCACGGGCTAGAGGAGATGAGCTCTGGGCCACTTGAAATCAAGGAGGGGGCAATAGCCAGGTGGGGGCTGGTCTCTTCTCCCAGGCACTCAGCAATAGGACAAGGGGGCACAGGCTTAAGTTCTGCCAGGGAAAATTTAAGTTGGGTATCAGAAAAAAATTCTTTACACAGAGAGTAATCAGGCATTGGAATGGGCTGCCCAGAGAGGTGGTGGATTCACCATCCCTAGAGATTTTTAAACGCAGATTGGACGTGGCGCTGAGTGCCATGATCTAGTAAATGGACTAGAGTTGGACCAAGGGTTGGACTCGATGATCTTGGAGGTCTTTTCCAACCCAATCGATTCTATGATTCTATCCTATGATTCTAATAAGGGGGAAATCAAGCAGCAGTGCAATGTATCCATGATGTGAAAGGAGGAAAGGGAAGGCTTCTCTGAGACTGTCTGGGGACCCAATGAGTCTGCTACCAGCTCTGGCAATGGGCTGAACCAAGTGTGTATTGTCTTGATGTTTTTACAGATATAGATAAAATTTAATTCCTGATGGAGTGCATTATTTGTGGACAGAGCTGAAGTGGGATGACACAGAACATGCAAAGCATTGTTTAAAAATCATTCTAGTGAACAGCTACATTCACAGACAGCAAAAGAGAAAAAAAAACTCATGAGACTTAGAGCAGAGACAGTATTTAACCTGCAGAATCACCACAGCCCAAACACAGAGGCAAGGGCAACTCTATGCCCCAACCTAGTTAAACACCTAGTTTGTCTTTCCAGGCCCTGATCCATCTCAAGGTACTGAGGAGGGACATGAAGACAAACTCTGCTCATGCTCCTTTCATGGGACAGGGGCAGGAACATTACCTAGCTGCTGCTACTGGTATCATCATGTACCTGATGAGTTGTGCTGATACAGAAGTAAAGATCCTTTACTGTGATAAGGAGATATCTAGGCCAGAATTAAAAGCAGCCAGCCATGCTAAATTGCTCTGCACATGCCCTCTGTTATGGGCAGAAGGGTACACCTGACCCTGGACCTCAGACGCAGTGGGGTCCTGAGCTCTCCCTTCTCTACAGCCAGGCTGGTTGGGACACTGCAGAGGCCATGGCACTCAGCATGGAGGAGACTTCCATGCCTTTCTAAAATGAAGCAACTTTCTTCCCCGCCTGGTGCCCTGAGAGCACAATCCCTGGCACTCTTTACATGCCGAGACTGGTAAACAGACAGGGGAGGTTGGGTGACTGCACTTGCTCTCAGATCCTCCCCACTGCCGCCGCTGGGGCTGTCCCGGCACATGGCAGCACTTCCTCATCCTGGGTGGGAGTGCCAGCAAAACATCCTGACCTGCCCTGGCTCAGGCTGGGCTGTGATCACTGTCCAAGACCTTTTCCTCAGTTAGCAAGAGGTGCCAGGATCCACCCCAAAACCAGTGAAGGAAATAGATCTCACTTGGCAGCTATGATCAGAAACAGGTTAAAGATAGGAGAAGTGCAGAAGAAACCTCCCAACATGGATCTTGGGTTTTTTCCTCACCAGTGTGTCTCACCTTAAGGAATTTTCTCTTAGCTTGACCACCCTGAGTTTCCTTGCTGCTGGCAAATAGCAATTTGATGCAAAAGCTAAAAGCCCATCTCTGGCATATGCCTCAGCCAGGGACAAGTGGAGACAGCATGGTCAGACAGTCCACGTCCATGTTCCTGGCTGCCACGTGCACGCCTGTCTCTGTATGTGCACAGGGTTTCCACGGCACAGTGTGTGTGTGCAAAGGGGCAGCTCTGTAATTTATAGGGGACATTTGCCTTCCTGCAGCAATTGTTCTCACAGCAAAGGACTGCCAGGAGGGAAATACAGTTCCCAGCACACTGAATCCTGTGGCCACTTCTGTGCAGAGCAGGTTGGACACAGCTGGTGCCTCTCAGAGGGGCAAGGGAGGCTAAGGCAGTGGGGGACCCTGGCACAGTGTGAAGGCAAATGCCAAGCCATAGCGAAAGAGAGTGAACAGTGCATGACATGCAGAACAAGATCTGTTCAATTCCATCAGTCAGCACTCTCTTCCAAAAGATGACCTATTGAACATTTCCAGGAATAGCTGTGCCAAGCCTGTCAACTGTTTCTTGGAAATACACTCAAGAAAAATGGCTTCCTTCCAGCAGGGATCTGCAGAAAGTCTGGACTGGATCAAGGCTGCAGTCAAATCTGAGGTGGTGTTGCTGTTGCATCAGCTGTTTGGGGAGTGGGGGATGCAGGGGGGCTGGGAGAAAGGCATCTTTTTCTCCCCCTTCTTCCCCCCTTTTCACATTAAATGGGAAAAATGGGGAGAGAAATGGTGATTTCTTTTTGGCAGATCAGCTCAGTTCACTGGTATGCTTATCCTTTCTTGCAGTCTCCAGCAGTAAGTAGACAGGAAAACCTGCAGTGCTGCACACCACTGAGCTGCCAGCTCAGCATACAACCTACCTGGGTTATTCCATAGGCAATCACTGGTGCCAGGCTGCCAAGACCGGCACATGGCCCCACAATCATAACTCACTCCCAGCTTTTCTTGGTGTTCCCTTATAACTTTATTGCTTGAATTAACACAATAGCCTGCAGTTATCATTGTGGTACCAGGTTGCACTCCCCGTACTCACAGTTGTGTGGGTGGTAGGGAGCTGAGGTAAAAAATGCTGTGAGAAGGTCTAGTTGTGTTGCCTCTCTGCCAGCTGAAGGGTCCTACTGGCTCAAATTGACCAACAGGGAGAAAGATTGCAAGTTGCAGGCAATGGGGTGTACCTGCTTGGACCTGTCCCCACAGTGCACACCATGACCTGCACTCTGACTTTGCCAAACCCACCTCTTTTTTGCCAGCTGGAACCAGCGAAGTACAAAACAAGACCACACACTGACCAGAGTTGCAATTGAAGGTAATTGTATTGCATTTACACATCGCAGCATCGTGCTGCAGATGGCTTTTGCAAAGGGGGGGTTCAAGTCACTCTTCATGCCTCACCAGTCCCTTTCCACCACTGCCCTCCAACATGCATCTGGGTGAACAAAACCCCATGGCAGTGAATATTTCCCCACTGCTGGATGAACCCAGACAGTCGCTCCTTTGCCGTGTGAGAGAGTGTGTCTGGATCAACTCCAGATGTGGGTTTGCATTCGGTCCTTCCTGATGGGTTACAAATAAACCAAAGTAATGGGTTCTGGCATTGCTTGGCAGACTGTTAATAGGTTATAGACTCTTTCATTTCTGGGTTATTAATTCAAACCAGCCCAGATCAGTAGTGGCCACATTTGATTGCAGTGTAATAGCTGTATAATAACCTCTCTGAACAGAATTAGGAAGTCCATCACCACAATTCTTATTAATGATAATAACTTTTGTTGGCTCTCTCAGCAAAGGAGTCCAGGACTGATTATGCCCTGAAGCTGGGGCTCCCTGGAGGAGCAGGGGCAGGTGGTAGCTGTGTCTACATTAGCCCAGAGCAGTCCCTGGGGTTGTTCCGCTGTTCTGTTTACAAGGCGAACCTCCCCAGTGTGCAGAGAGAGACCACCTGAGCAGTAAGCATCTTTGCAGCTATTAAAAACTGGGCTCCAGATGTAGCCTCCAGCTTAGAAAGCCTCCACAGGGCCTGCTTGACTGTGGGAAGTGTAGTATTGTTCTGTATTTGCTTTCTTTCTTGTATTCTTTCCAAAGCGTCTGTTACTGGTGACTCTCTGAGTCAGGACACCAGACAGCCAGGTCTGTGCCAGTGCGCCAGGTTTGTGGGTTTTTTACATACATATATTCTGAAACCCTCGAAGGGGACATTAATGATGTGCAATGTGCTTCTCTAGAGTCTGTGCGCACTTATACCCCTAAATCCACACATGCACTTGTTATATGCTCACACAGATCCAGCATTTGTCTACACTTTTGAAATAGCTCAGTAATTAAAAAACTCTTTAAATGATTTATAATTAATTTGTGAGGAAGAAGGGCTATACAGCTTTCTTTTTCTCTTTTTGTGTCAAATCAAGTTATCTGGCCACCATCGCATTTCAAAAATTAACGAAAATAAGCATTCTCTTTTCCTGGGAGGAGTATTTTCATGTTTCTTTTTGGGTGTGGTCAAAATTTTTGGCAGTGCTTTGCTGAACTGAAGCATGCATCTGACTAATGCAGCAAACAGGCTAGTACACCATGCCATTTGCAGAGATATTCATTTCATACCATCAGATCACATCATTTTAATTTGTTGTAGTGATTCCAAAGAGCCCCAGAGCTTGATGATAAGTCCACTTTACATGTAGATGCTTTCAACACAAGACAGAGGGCACTGGCAGGGAAGGGAAGAATGCTATGGAATCATGTATAAAATGAAGGTTGGAGAAAAGACCACCACGTGGGTGTCAGGGGTTGATAAAAGAATTTGTCTACAAGGGGACCTTTTCATCAGTGGGCTATTGATGCAGCAGAGTAATTTGTCACAGCTAATGGTTTTCACATCATTGCATCACTACCTGTGCCACTCAAATTCTCATTTTTTAAAAAAACATTATTAAAAAATTAGTTGTTGCTTTAGGAGGTGAGATCCTTTCTTTACTAAATGTTTGAAGGGCCATGGGCATCTGCATGTTGACTTGTCAGTGTCCTTCTGAGCAACTCTAACTCACCCACCTTGGTGTCTGCCAGCAAGGGTTGCACTTGTTCTTCCAGTTTTCCTGGTGTGGAAGCTTCATTTTGGGTATCAGTTTGCACTATTATGTCTGAGTAGTCTCCAAGTCTTGTCCTGACCTCTTTCCCCTGTGTTCTACAGTTGCTGTCTATCCATTGTGGACTCAGCCTTAAGAATTAAAACCTGCAAGTGAGAATCAGAGAGCTGAAATGTGATAGAAGAGCAGAAATTGGACTGTGGGGACCATCTTTTGAACACAGGGAGATTTTTGAGCCCTCTTGCTTCCCATAGGGCTCTATTCTCAGTGCATTAACAATGCAAAGGTCTTAATGAACAGCCTGACAGCATAGGAGCTGCTGTTTTGAAGGTCAGCTTTCCCAGACAGAGACACTCAGAAGATTTTTTAGTTGCTATGTGCAAGCAGTTTAAACTGGACACAGAATAAAGAGCACTTGCAAACACTTCAAGCACTGAGTGTTTGAGGTGCCATTGGAGTTAACAACTGCAGATATTATTTTGGTAGTATAGAGGCTTATGTGTGGGACTATGAATTGGGATAAGTTTTAGAGAGCATAGCCAGGAGCTTAGAGGAGTTTGGAAATGAGGGGTAGTAAATAAAGTAAACAACTGGAAACCTAAGTGCCTATTAAAGCATAAATGCTGTAAGGTATATAGACAGATCTCAACTCTATTTAGATAATCATCCACATGTGCTGGTGACAAAGGGAAACAAGCCCTTTGATGGACAAAAATGTGTTTGCAAAGTTATTGTGATCTGTTGTGGAGGCTGCCATTCATGTGCCACAGTCATGAGTATGAAATTAAGCTATTATAGGAATGTTTCCTGAACGGTAAAAGTGTGATCAAAGTAGACCAGTAGCTTAACCCATGAGTATAGGAAGAGTTCTGTGTATGAGAACCATGCTGATTGCAACTGCTCACAACCCCTTTCATTGCCACTGAAAGTAGCTGTAGACAACTGTTTGGTGCACATGGATCATGTAGGGCAGAAACACTAGTACCTAAAGGCTGAAGCTGGGGATTATGCTGGAGCATGAGCCTTGCCTTGGGGGAGGCCTTCTCCGTGTCTGTCTGAAGTTCTCCAGGGCAGGTCTGACAGAGGAGGTTGTGTCTGGCTCCAGCTTAGGTCCAAGCTGGGCAGAATGGCAACCCTGCACAAGGCATACATGAGGGGTCTCTGAGTGGGCCTGCATGAGCCACAAGGTAGCTGTGACAGTCACATACAGAGATCATGAGATGTGACTGCTCAGATACAGCTGGAGCAAGGCTGAGGTTGGACTGATGAAAATCAGCATTGGTGGCTGCCTGTCATTGCACTTCCAAATTCTTTCAGCTGTCATTTCCTAAGGGTACAGCAACAACCATCCTTCATGAGTCTCTAAGTTTTGGTCTGGCTTAGATTTAAACCAATGAGACTATAAGAGGGAAAAGGCTTAACACAACCCTTGGGCTAGTTTCTGAAGCAACCAGCTAAAAAGCTAATTGTACTGACCTTGGTGACAGCACTGGTAATTTGATCATGTATTCTCTGAGAACTGCACTGACATCAGCAATTTTTGTCCCATGGATGAAGAAACAGCCATCCTGGGAGACAAACTTTTGGTCACCACCACCAAATCCCAGCTTTCAGTCCTCAGTTCTGCCATCTGGTGACATGACATTGCCAAACCCTCATGGGTGCCATGGGATTGGTCTGTACACACTCTAAATGATGTGTAGGCATATCTAGCTAGGTCAAGAGAGGTAACCCACAAAGTGTAATACCCATGTCCCAACCCTTTCTCTTGGCTGTAGAACACATTACCTTTGGCATATTTATCAATCCCCATTTAGGAAAGATGTAATATGGATGTCTTCCACGTTTCCTGCCAGCTCTTGTGCGAAGCAGCTATTGTATATCTCTCCAAAGATGGTGCATTTCAGGTGGAGGTAGGAGTGCTCAAGAAGCTCCAAGGCACGGAGATCCTCAACTGATGCATACTACAAGAATAGACTGTATCGTTATTATGTGAGCACAGATATGAAAATTGTTTCCTTGTACAAGTCTGCTGGGCTAACCAGTTTGATGTTTCCCATAATTAAAAGATGGAGACTAATTCTTTTATTCTGCCTACATCCCTGCTTGGAATTCAAACCTTTATCAGTCTTCCCTGCAGAAAACCACAAAAGCCAGATTGCAAATCTTTGCAAATAAAACCAGGCTCTTCATTTTGTGACTAGCAGTGAGCTCATTTGTAGATGGATTTCCTAGGGTAATTTCATTTATGGGACTGTGCTGTTCCTATGTGTCTGTCACCCCATTCTTCATAGATTTGACTGGATTGACTGGATTTCACCAAATTTGCATGTGAGGTAGAAATCTCCAAAATCCTGCAAGTCTTGGGATAACAGGCAGATGTGGAGAGGAAGGAGACTCAAATTAATGGCCTTTCGGAGAGGAAAGCTTCTATACAGTGGAGCAATTATTTTATCTAACCTTTATAGTTCTAACCAGCATAGTATGTTCTGCCTTCTGTCCAGGTCACAATGGAGGGACATTGAAATCTGTTATTACAGGGAGGGGATAAGGGTGTGAGAGGTGCTAAGAATCTAGGAGTTACTGGAAGAACTGAAAGTCTTGTAGCAGGGTTTAATCACTGGCACTCAAAGATGGGTGCTAGATTTGCTGTGACACAAGGGACAGAGCCTGCAAATCCCCAAGGAAATGGCATGTCCTTCATTTTGCTGCACCTGGGACAACATGTACCTCTGACACTCTTTACAGTAATCTTCCACTCATCTCTCCACCAAGCAACAACTGTCCATAGGCCCTGACAATGAGTCAGAGGACTGTCTATTCGTCTTGTGTTAACACAGTTTGCTATTTTCCAGACACCTCTGCCTAGCTACCATTGACAACAAATCTCCTGTACTATCTGTCCTGTAGACCATGGACATAATTTTTTTCACCCTTCTTCATGCAGACTGTGACATTCATGAAGTCCTCTAGGTTCACATACCTGAAAGAGGCCCTATTTGTGCATGCCAGCAGTTTTCCTTGCTCCTGTTAAAGAGGACTCTTCCCTCTGCACTGCTGCTCTTTTCTGGGCCGTCATGGCTATGTTCAAGCTGCTGCAGATTTGCCCTGGCTGCCTGTGAGACAGCAAGAACAGCAACACCTGCAGCCAGGACTCCTTCGCTAAAACTCTTCTGCCTGTGTGGCAGACCAGGGGACCTCCAACTGATGACCCTTCAGAGCCTGCCTCTCATCAGGAGCTAATCCACTAAACAGCTCATGTTCCCAGTGCCCTTTACTGTTCCTCGTAAGGAGTGCCTTAATTAGAATCCCTTAGTTTAGCCTGGTAGGCAACATTTTAAGTAGTAGCCACTTAATTCAAGCTTCCTAATCAAACATTTGGGTCAACAGTGCTGTTAGAACATTCTGGGCTTACGTAAGAACCATGAACTGCAGCACAAATGGCAACTTCATGCCTGTTTGTGTGACAAGGACTCATTTTTTTTCCTTTTCTGCTTTTTTTCTGTGGTTCACTTGAAGGGCAATTTTAAAAATCTGTTGTCTTCTCCTGAACTCATATAAGAAATTTCGGTTTGAAAACTCTCAGAAAGAATTGAAGAGATGTATTTATAATAAAAATAGTTTAAAAAAACCTCAAAAATCCCCAACAACAAAAATTTGGCGTAAAACTATGGAGATTTGAATGCTGTCAACGAGAAAAAGAAGAGCTTCAGTTCTGAGGCTCATTTCAATGCTTGTGACCTCACATGTGACTAGGTCTGGGTCTGGAATGAGAGCTTGATTTCCCATGAGCCTTCAGGGATAAAACCCGGGGTGATGGCTTCAGGCTATCCCTGTGCTTTATAGCCCGTGGTGTTTTGGAGTAGTGTAAGGATCTAAGCAGATACTGATTTGTGATGTCACATCCTGGCCACCCACTCACTCTTTACACAAGTACTGGAGGTGGGTGGTTTGGGAAGCATACATCCTCCCAGGTGCACTGCTGGGGATTGGGGCACCTCTGCCTGCCACCACCATCTCCTGCTTGATGCAAAAGATGCTGTGCTGTGATGACTGCTGGAGGCAGCTCCTGAGCCTCCTTGAAGCTGTTACTGCCTGGGTTTGGAGGAACACATTACCAGAGCAGTTTTCTTGTGAAACAGTATTAATTGAGGGTGGTATGCACACACATTACCACAAATGGGCACAGAAAATCACAGACACCCTATCTGTAAAATATGTGGGGTTTTTTGCATTTCCTATCCCTTGACATTTTCAGGTTTTGTGGCCCAAAGAAGATGGCATCTTCCCATTTTGAACACTGACAGCTGGAGTACCGGTTCCTCCCCTTCTCTTTAACTCGAGTCCCCACCAACAGGTTTCTTGCATCTCTCTCTTCCATTGCTCATACAGTTTGAGTAGCTGTTTACTTATCCTGGAATTACAAAATCTGTGCCTTTACTCACTGAAGGAGGTACCACAATAAACATAGCACAATGTAGTCTTTCTTTGCTATGTTATGGATGAAGTGAAATTGAAATAAGATTGACAGAGACAACACACAAGGAAAAAGCAATAACTACTCCCTTAACAAACACAACACGTATTTGGAGAATGCAGAAAGTTTTGGCAAGCTCTCCATCAGCTGGGTCTTTGTGTCTCACTTGCTTACAGTCTTTCCTCCTGTTGAGCAGGGGTTGCACCTTCTTTCCCCACAGCCCTACGTATGGATGGGCCCTACAGATCCAGACCCTACAGATCCACACCCCACACAACCATGCAGGGATCACACTGGACTCTAGCTGCCTGGTTGCTTACACAGTTAAGCTGAAGGCTGCAGAAATTTTGCAGAGCCAAAGCACTTGTCCAGAGGTCTTTACATTTCTAAGGGTCCTGCATCAGCTTTGCAGGAACCTGTAGAGATGAAAATTTAGAACAGCCTTTAATCATGCCGGTGAAGGCGTGAAGCTGCCATGCACAAATGCTTTTTGTAGCACTTACTGCTTGTTACCCCATGCACTTGGCAAGGAGCCTGCCCATGCTCCTTTTCACCAGGAAGGGAACACAGCACTTTTGACAACATTACTGAGAAAGAAGCTGAAAGTTCACACTCCCACTCAGTTTTTGCAAAGACTTGGGCTGAAGCAACATATTACACGCTGGGACTTCTAGTGCAGAGGCCTGTTCTCCTGTTCTACTTCTGCCTTTCATTTGACTTTCTTTCTGACACCGCTTTCACCCAGGACTGGTTTTGGAATCAACATGGTGGTAGCAAAGTGCCATCCTTTGGCTGTGCCTATGGAGGTATCAAGGGCTGAGAGGGAGCTCAAAGCACCACATGAGTGTTTGGAAAAAAACCCATGCTAACTATCTTGTAGATATCTAGCGTGGTCTCTAGACTTTTCTGTACAGTGGTCCTCACCACAACAAATTAAATAATCCATATTGATTAAAAAGAAAACACAGGGGAGGGTGAGGATCACAACTGCTGTCTTCTGGGCTTGTCAGTTTTTGGGAGAGTCTTGAAATGTGGGATGCTTTTCAGAGACACAGTAGTCCCAAGGTGGTACAGCATGCAGCAAGCCCTGTCTCAGGGAAGAAGCTGAAACATATCAGGGATAACTGCTCAAACAAGAATCCCCTATTCATTCCCAGAACCTGCTGGCTCTGTAGAGAACAGGAATGTTTGCTATTACACCCAACAATTATCTTCTCAGATAACACCATCAGTTATGCAAAATCACAATAAACTTTTCCCTTTTAGGAAGTCTGTAAAAAAGAATGCTTTCATCAGACAAGCTCTTCTATTTAAAGCTAGTGCTAGTGAGGCAAAGCAGGGAGCAGCCTGAAACAGCAGCCTGCCCCTGGTCCCGGAACAGTCCTGCTGCCTCTTTCCAAGCAAAGATTGGTTTTCCAGTACTGAGTTTTTCTCAAGTCCTGGATGCCATCCTTCCTTTGTCCTGCACAGTCTCCAGCCAGGCAGTTGACTGTGGTGAGCAGCAGGAGCATCCCCATTGCTCCTAGGAAGCCTGATTCACATCCCCTTTTAGGGCTCAAACACTTCCAACCCCATCTACATCCACAGAGATGCTCAGGCATCCACCACCCATTTCTTAGCAGTTAAAGTTCCTTACCCTACCATACTCAGCATAAATTATAATCTCTGCCCATTAGTCAGTGAGGCTGTGCACCTCTCGTGGTTGCATCTAGTTTGTCCAGTCAGTATGTCATAGCTCTCACTGCCTGCCACAGCAGGTCTGCACACCAGCAGTACTAAGATGTGTTTGATGCTATAAACATGCCATGTGTAATAATTCAGACCCATGTGTGGGTCATCTTTACAGTCTATCCCATCTTGTACAATATGATGAGAAGTGTATAACTGCCTTCCAGTCCAGCTGCAGCCCTAAATTGGGGTTGCTTATGTGAGGAAGAGCACTCTTCAGAAGTGCAGGATTCTGCCTGCACAGGATTTGTTTGAAGAAATATGGGAGTTGCTATTAAGACACTTTAAAAAAAAAACTCCTTTAGTCCTGCCCCATTGGATGGTGAGGAGGCAGCAGCCCCAGCCATGTAGCAGAGGGGTCTCTGCAAATTCTGGAAGGTGGTTGCATGGAGCCATGCAACACACATGGCATGAGGCATCACTCTGTGCAGAAGGGCCACTCCAAGGATGGTGCTGTAGCACTTGGGGTGCCTCTGGACAGTCACCCTGCAAGGCTTCATGTGCTAAAGACCAGCTGGAGAGTCTAGGTGTGTGGACACAGACATGACAAAATGCCTTGCCCCTTTTCCATAGGGGCTTATGCCCTCACAGTGGGACTGGGAATGGCCCTGAACATATCCCTCGTGCACTCTCTGTGATGGTAATTCAGAAAAAAACATGCTCAGATCTCTGAATGGGGTTGAAACTGTTTTCCTGAAGATTTCCTTTTTTAATTGGTACAGACTGTGAGTGTTATTTAATTTTTTTCAATGCAATGAACTAGGTAGCATTGATGACTGTGATCCTAACAATGTTTTTAGTCCCAGGCCAGATGGTCAGCAGCTGATGCCAGAAACAGCACACAGCATTTCACCATCCTGCTGAGAGGTTACAGAAAAATCCTCAGCACCACTTCAGTCTAGTTGTCCTTAAGTGAAAGCAAAATTAGTTCCAGAACCAGCTCCTTACAGGCTTGCAAGTTTCTAATAGGTATTTAAATCTGTAAGTGGCAGAAATCTAAGTACATTTAATTTTCATTTGTTTCAAAAGTGATTATGTGCCTGAAATCCCTAAGAATTGTGGATTTCTCTGATACAATTCCATCTCCCATAGTCTTGATTCATCTTTCCTTATATATGTTTCTGTCAGAAAAAGCTTTTACAGGAGCAGAATTCAGTTAGAAAACCTTAGTTCAGCTGGTAGTACAGCAAAACCATCCCGTTTTAGCACTCCGCTATCAGTATAATTGTATTCAGCCTTAGGAGGTTTGCTGAAATTACCAGCTTAAGGTTGGTTACTGAAAATCTCTGCTTCTGACACGCAATTTGAAATCTCAAGCTTGGATGTTTCTCCTGTCTTAACAGGTGGTGCAAAAGTTGAAAAAGAGTACATAGAGATAAAAATAGTAAGACCATTAGTAGAGATAAGTTCTCTGGTTCCCAGATGCTTAAGTGATTTTTGAAAATGGTACTAAGGTTTAGCAGTGGATGTGAAGCTAAACTGAAAGATCTGATGCAACCTGAAAGTGGAAACACTACAGCCCACAGAGGAAAAGCAGCAAGGCTTTAGTATTGATGACCTGAAGCTGGTGTGGGTCAGGAAAGGCAGCTTTCCCCAAGCTATGACAAATCCCTAAGACAGGTGTTCTCATAAAAAACGGTCTTTAAGTCATAACTTATTTCTGATGCAGCTACTTCATTACCATATCTAACCCTGTTACAAAAGATTCTGTGATGTAAAATAAAAGATCTTGAATCTAATTCTCCGTATGGTGAATTAAAAGAAAAGCTCTTAATTTTTTGTTGTAAGAACACTATGTGATAATGCCTCCCAGCAGGAGCCTGCAAAGGAGAGGACTGAGGGAAGGACAAGTAATGGCAGGGGAAAGTGGACAAAGGGTGCTGGACAGTGCAGTCTTTGCCCATTCCTACCATCCTACTGTCTCAGCTGGGGCAGGTGCCAGAGAACTCCTACAAGGGCTTTTAAAACAAACTTAACAAAAACTTACCCAGGAGGCCCATTGCAAATTAGTCAAAGCTTTAAAGCCCTCTGTAACTTACTGCTCCCTTCAGGTTACCAGGTCAGCCAAGCCTGGAAGAGAGTTGAGTAACACTAAAGGCTTTTCATTGTCAAGCCCTCTGAGCATCTGAACTCCAGAACCCCTTCCAGGGCTGCAAGGGCAGGGGTGGCCAGTATGGGTGTTTTGGTCATGCAGACACAGCTAAACCGAGACAGAACGACAAATCACTACCTAGAGGACCTTGCGATGAATCAGTAAAGGCAAGCCTAAAATACTACTGGTCTTAGGCCCACTAGCAGACAGCTGGAGCACAGCTGGAGTACTGGGTACCTAAAGAGGGTTTCTTCCTTTACCACGTAGGTTTGGGCTGGTCAATGCCCCTACTTCCACTGCAGCTCCTGGTGTCTCTGCCCCACCAGCTGCTCTGGCTGACATCTTCACCGGAGCTGTGGAGAGCAGAGAGCACATTACCAAACCACAGCTCCTTCAGTCACTATAGATGGCAACACTGCTGCCCAACAGGCTAGGCTGTTGCCAGAAAGGCAAAAATACTGGTCCCCAAGGCCCATTGCTGAGTATGGTGATGCGGAATGATGACTGTGAACCAGATAAACTCTGTGCCAAATTATATTTCTAACCACAGTGTCCAAGGGTCTTTAACATCCAAGGATTTGGTCTATGTATCAAACAAATACAGACCACATTGGGGAGGTGGAGGGCATTGCTTTGTGCCTGGTTTTCACTTTCAGCCAAAGGCAAATGGAAATGTGCTATTTGATGGACTGAAACAAATGTGAACATGTGGTTCTCTGCATGAAGAAAAGGAGAGGTTTGTGGGGAAAGGGAAACAAAGTTATATGAAGCCACTTCACAAGGCTAGAAACCCTGAATATGTCCCAGGACAGGTACTGCCCTGAAAAGCAGCCAGGTGACTTTGCTCCCAGCAGCACCAGCCTCTGCTGAGGCTGCAATGAGCTCTGCCAGATAGTTTTACAGGAATCTGAGACAGTCTTTTTCTGTGTAAAATCACACAGAGTTTCTTCATTTCCATCAGATAGAAAAACGTTAAGATAGATAAGGATTCCTGTAATTATTTGTTTGGATACCTTTTTGTTATTTATTATGTGAGCTCTTCCCAGTTGTCTAAGGCGCAGAGTTCATTGCTTTACTTGCTTCTGCTGGTGTACAGCCTTGTGCAGTAAATCCTCTGCCAGTATCAATTGAATTCTGGTAGGAGTAAGCTTCCTTGAAGGTAAAATTAATGGCCATGTTATGGAGCTAATGTGAAACAACTGCACGTAATAAAATTATTTTGGATTAGTGCTGCTACAACTGGCAGCAGGTATCCAAATGATTTCAGGTCTCAAAATTAAAAAGCCCAGGTATCTTCTTTGGCTACAAAGCATGGGGTATACACAAGAATACCTAATAATATTAATATTTGGAGTATGAGTAATGTGGGTGTACCATAATTTTCATCTTAATTTCTCTTGTACAGAGATTATAGAATTTCTATCCGCATTCACAGGGGATCAAGGGAATGCAAATGAAACTATTTAACAGAAAATTGGCTTCTTAGTTTCCTAATTCTGTGTTTGTGTGTGTGCTTGTATGTATGTAGAAGAGACAAGATACACGAATGCCCATTTTTTCCTAACAGTTACATTTTATTCACATTCATTTGGAGTAAACATTTTTCAAATGCAGTAAAGTGCACAAATAAAGTTTTCTTAAAAGCAGCTGTAGACAAATGTTTAGGTTTCGGGGAGATGGAGAAGTTAACTGCACTTTGCAAAATGTATGATAGTAATTTTTTTATGATCCCAGGTTTGTGTATGATGGAAAGGCTATGAACACACAGCTATATGTTTCTGCAGTGCTTGTGAGAAAATGAAAATTAATAACATTAAGCCTTTCAATGAAAATGGATTTAGCAAAACTGAATGATACAAAGACTGGGAAGACTGAATGCACAACTTGAGTATACTTGAAAAGCTGTCTTCTAACTCCTTCAGGAGACACTGGGCAGTCATTAATGTTTGAATTGTTAGAATAAAGCTAAAATAAAAATTGGATAGAAATATCTAAAGTGATATGAGTTTGTTTTTAATTGTGGCAAGGTGTGTGTCCAGCATGTTAAGCCCAGAAGCAGACCTGCCCTGGATTGCTGCCCTGCCAGGGAAAGAGTCCCAGCAATGTTTATATCTGGGGAAGGGACTTCCTTCAGTGATGAGTGGCAATAGTACTCCTATGCCTTTGCAGGATGGGATACAGGAGTGTGGTCAATGCCTGGTTCTAAAAGGAACCAACCCCGTGGCTTCATGTTGTCCCATTTGGGGGAGAAGGGAGTAAATGGCAATCACACAGAAAATCTGAGTACTGATTTTAGCTCAGGTGCTGTTACATGGCCACTGTCATTGGCAGTGGAACATTCAGTCTTAGGATGCATTCCTGATCACCCCCTCTGCAGGCTCCAGGGCTGTTGATGAGGGAGCCAGAGAAGCCCCCTGGCCCTGGCAAGCTGGGTTTGTGCCTTAGCAGGAGTAGGCTCATGTGTCCAGAGGAAAGGCTTATGAGCTTTGTAAGACTCAAAGAAGGTGTCAGGTTTACAGTTGTGAAATCTTTTCAGTGAACTAGAGAAGTTTCCTAAACATTGGAATAATCCCTTATTTCCTTTTGAGTCCCTGAGAACTGATATTTTCTCTTTTCCCCTCTGAGTGGAAATGCCCTCTATTAGACAAATAAGACTTCCACAAAGCCTCTTCCCCTCTATTGGGTGCCAACAACTGTGTCTCTTGTCACATGTCAGATGTGCACATCAGGAAACTGGTGTTGAAAAGCAAAAGTTGGGAACAAGTGTATCTGTATTGGTTTCCCTAGAATTTGTCTGGTTCCTGCAGAAAAATATGGACTTGAAGCTACATGCACAGCTCCCTTCCCTGATCCTGTGTCAGGCTGAGCAAACCATGTGTATGTTATTCCTGGTCTGTAGGACAAATATTTGAATAATTATTTGTCTTCTGTGTTTAGACTACAAATAAGTAACATACTTTTGCCTCAAACTTGTGCTCAAATAGAAGTGAAGAAGCTTTTTTTCAGTTAGAATCATAGAATCATAGAATGAACTGGGTTGGAAGAGACCTTCAAGATCATCAAGTCCAACCCTTGATCCAACCCCACCATGATTACTAGATCATGGCACTAAGTGCCATGTCCAGTCTCATCATAGAAACCTCCAGGGACAGAGAACCCACCACCTCTCTGGGCATGCTATTCCAATGCCTGACCACTCTCTCTGTAAAAATTTCTTTCTAATATCCAACCTAAACCTCCCCTGGCAGAGCTTAAGTCTGTGCCCTCTTGTTCTACTGCTGGTTGTCTGGGAGAAGAGACCAACCCCCACCTGGCTACAAGCCCCTTTTGGGTAGTTATAGAGAGTGATGAGGTCACCCCTGAGCCTTCTCTTCTCCAGACCAAACAATACCAGCTCCCTCAGCCTCTCCTCATAGGACCTTTGCTCAAGAAGCTTCTGTTATTCCTGTGATGGCATCCTATTAGATTTTAAACCCACTGACTAAACTGAAGACTTTCTTCAGGCAGCCTTGAAGAGAAGAAGCTATCAAAATATGTAATGGCCCATGTAAAATCAAAGAGAAACCAGGATGTACAGCTCTAAACTTAATTCCAGCTTCTATAAAATCAGAATGGCCCCACTGTGTGATTACTGATACTTCCTGGTATTTGACTACAGTACTTTAACATAGCTTCCCAGTGTCATCTGTTACAGTTATAACACTCAGACAGTTTTTGAACAATAGTGATGGGGTGTGATTTGGCAGTGTGAACCTCAGGAAGTCATATATTTCCCCATGACAAAATACTATCTAATACACTGGCTATCTCAGGTTGCAGAAGGTCTGAAAGCTAGCATAGGGGTTATGATTTAACAGAAATAATAAAATTCGTTTATTGCTTATTAAACATGATGCAATAACATTTCTGATATTCCCCCTCCCTACTCCTACCAAGGTCTCCCCTGAAGATGGAACCTGCCATTTGAATTTAAGGCACTTTGCCAGTGCTTTTAGAAGAGCACTTTGTGCTGGTGCTGTGCTCAGTTTATTTGGGTCTCCACACACTGTCACTTGGCAAACGTTTCTGCCCAAATACAGCTCCTATATTCCCCTTCTCTGTCTGGTGTAGCAAAGGGAAGTGCTACATGCTGCTCCCCAACTCAGCCATGCAGGAGGCAGTGGGGGGGGGCCGTGGGGTTGAGCAGAGTCTGGACAGGGGTGCAGCCCATGCTTGGGAGCTGTAAGGCAGGAGAGGCGAGTGGTGGGCAGCTCACAGCTCATTGGCTGGCAGGTCTGCAAGAGCACATCCTCTAGGATGTGATGTTTGGGGCATAATGTAGCTGTTAGGACTGGCATAGACAGCAACTACAGTGTGGTCTGGAGGGCACCGTCACTTCTGGTAGAAGGTCCATTTTAGGGACAAACACAGCCTGTGGTGTTGATGGACTTTCTGTCCTCAATAACAATTACAGTTGTTATTTACTGTAGAAAACTTTCAGGCATGTCCTATTACTGCTTTTAGAAAGTAATTGAGAGTTTTAAAATCCTGTCTTTGAGGCTATTTCTTTCTCATTGCCCATTTTTCTTTCTCCATTTCTGAAGAAGTTTTTCCATTTCATTTCCTCTCATTTCTTCACCTCTTCTTCAATGGATATTATGTACCTGTTATGCAAAGCCAGATGATTTCCCCAAATTTAACATTTGAATGTTTCTAATGTTGAGGAAGAATCCAAGTGTAAGATAACAGACCAGCTAATACCCTCTGTTATGTGGGTGCTACTGGAGGACAGATTCTGCTTTCATTTACACCATTATAAATCAAGTTGGTTTATGACATCTAGTCCTGGTATTCTGCGTTTACATCATATATGAGGTTTTTTATCCTCTGAACTTCACCATAATGTCAAAGAAATACACTTTTGAGGAAAATATCAATTTTTTCCAATAAAAAATATTTTGAAAATCATATCAGAATTTTAAAATATTTTTATATACTTAACAGCATTATAACTTGATGTACTTTTTTATTCAATATTCACAATGCCTGCATGTTAGCTGCCAGTGCTGACTTTTGTCTGTTAGCACAATCTTTGCCCAGCACAGAAATGTTCACAATTGGATTTTCCTTTAACGCCTCAGATTTCCATTCACAGTGCCACACACAGTGCACATTTAAAATGCTATAAAAGATATTAATAATGCCTGAATCTACAAAGCAGAACACAGAAAGAGGAAGGATAGAAAAGCAAAATATAATTTTCCCCACTGAAATTTAAGCAGCAAAACAAGATTAATACTCCAGCTCTCTTGAAAAGTGTCATGGGATCTTTAAAGACCACAGTCAAACCAGGCCAAGGTCTTTCAGCCCCTTCAAGAGTAATGCTCCCTTCACACCATATAAACCATATAAAAGAACCACGGAGGGAAAGCCTCCCAACAATTTAAACAGCTGTGTTACACATAACCTGACACCAGGAGGGTTTGTGTGTCCATGCACTCAGCACATCCTCCTCAATAGCCCCGAACGGTGAGCAGCGTGTCCCTGCCAAAGGCAGATGGATGTGTTGCTGATGGCACGTAACGGACCGTGTGCAGAGGTGAGGCCATGCTGGCCGAAGATTAGCAGGGAGAAGGCTTTGCCTCATTGTGGCAGCCTCTTGAGCAGGCATTGTGACTGCTCAGGCTGCTGCAGTTGGGTTTAAGGAGATTAACTCTCCAAATGAGAACTCTTCAAAAGAAATGTACTTATAGTCATCTGTATTCTCCTCCTAATGAGACACATATCTGCTTGGGACTGAAGCAGAGGCATACTCACCCTGCCAGCCCCAGCACCACTGACACAGTGAACTGTTTTCCCTAAAGGAGTCTTAGTGTTCAAAGTGAAGTGCTGTAAGTTGAGTCCTTGTCTTTCCTCACCCCTGTGCCATGGCAGGACACTGCCACAAAGGTCCACCTGGGTTGCAGGGTCTCCTCTCCTCTGCAAGACTAAGGGGAGAAATGGAAGCTTTTCCAGAGCTTGCAGGGGAAGCAGGGAGTTCCCTTCTGCCCAGCAGCATGCCATGGCCAGAGTGCCCTTGCTGCCCAAGGTCTATAGGCCTCCTTGGCCAGAAGAGGAATTAGTAGTTGTGGGCAATGCAGGCGCAACTCAATAATGACAAATGGCCAACCTGGGCACAACACAGACATGCATAACCTTTGGAAAAAAAGAGGATACTTCTGGCACCGTGAATGCCAAGAAAAATGACATTGCCGGATTGATGGCAAGATCATGACAAAAACACACATGTGAAGACAAAAAGAAAGGAAAGCAAGCGCAGAGAGAAATGAGCCCGGGGCAAGAAAGAGGCAGTGGCAGGGAAGTTCAACAGCCTACCCACAGCTTGGGCAGTTTGCACCAGCCTGAGAGAGACTGTTTTTTGGATGGAAGTGTTGGGTTTCAGAGTTACTAGGCCCAGAGCTTGCACATCAGAGGGAAAGCTGATCTTCATTCTGTCTTAATTAACACACAGGAATTAATTCAAATAAAATGACAGTAGCTAAATGTTAAATAATTAGTGACAAGCGTGTAATTGGACTCACAAAGGGAGAAATAAAACATCTGAAAATGACAAGGTTCTGTGAAGTATTAAAAAAATAGAAGGAACATGTTAATTTAAAAGGCTTTAAATTTAAAATAAAATTCCTAGAAAGTCACCTACTCAAAACAGTTACTTAGTGTCAGAAGATATGCATGAGGTTGAATAACAGAGAACTCAAGCAGGGCAGAGGAATGCCAAGTCCCAAGATTTAAGAGGTAATTTGAGCCAGTCCTTCAACATTTAGAAATCTGACCCTACTGAGGGCAATAAACAGGATTATAAATTATGGTAGGTGATAAATTAGCAGGAAATCAGAAGGATCAACATAGGCTTCAAAGGGATCTAACTAAAAAAAAAAAGTGTACAGATAAAAAGAGGCTTTCTTAAGTCAGTCAGAAGTCATAGGAAAGAATTCACAGGACTGTCAGAGCACCAGGGTCCAACAGAAGCAACTAAAGGAAGACAAGGTTATTTTTCAGAAGGCAAGTTATATTTCAGTGTAAGTCTTCACCAGTGTTGATTTTGGATCTATTCCTAAGGATGAGATGAAGCTGCTGAGGAAATATCACAACTGAGATTTGGAGCAAACTGAAAAAGTTGCAAGTGGCTACATTAAGATAGTTTATCCTAGTGGGAAGGTACTCACTCCTCAGTCAGGCCAATGGGCTGAAAGAAAGCAAAATTTAATGTGCCTGAGGACTTCAAATGAAAAGCTTATCCAGTATTTACACAAACACAAGTTAAATCTGGCAATGATCACGAATTGCTGCATTCATATCTCAGAACTGTTTGAAACTAGAGCAATAAAACCTCTGTAAGCAGAATAAGTTGTTTGAATTTCTACAGGAATCTAGTCAGGTATCACCCCAGTAGCTAGATAGTGAAAAAGTAAGAGTCAGAGCACTATCATGAGCCAAACATTCTGCAGGGGCAGAAAGCAGAGGGTAGGACTATAGGTTTATTTTCATTACAACTAAATGGTGAAATGCAGAAGATTCTGCACTGGTGCCTGTGTTACTCACAACAGTTATCACTAATTTGGAAATCAGAGTGGGTTGTAAGATAACAAAATCATGAGTGATTCAAAGAAGGAAGTAGAGAAAGATTAATTAAACATGTGACATTCTTGGCTAGTGTTTACTTGATCCTGTTTTAAGAACCCCAGTAATGAAAATTTCACTGCTCCCCTTTGCCAGTCTGTTTCAGTACTGCACAGTCCTTACTATTGCAGAAATTTTCCCGATAAGTAGCAATCTGTCTTTCTTGCTGTGCCACCTGACATTACTCTTTATTCAACCCATTGCACTCACTGAGTAGAGTTTATTCCTTTCCTATGACTTAGCTTTCATATATTTAAAGAATTATTTTTATGTCTAGTAACTTAAGTGTGTCATTTTGAGATGTTTAAAGGCTCATCACCTCTCACTGGAGCCTCCTCCATACTAAGCCAAATTCCTCCAGTGCTTCCCACTACCAACCCCTAGAGGAAAAATCCTTCTTGAGTAGCTGTGACCTAAATGGGATACAACCTTTCCAACACCACATATAGCAAAATAATTACATCATATTTCATGGACTGGTCATTTGTATCCATCATAACACAGCTGTTGCTTATTTTGTGTTGGAATTCTTCACTAGTAGTGAATTTGCAGACTATTCCACTCCCAAGTTGCATAACCCTGCATTAATTGGGCAATCCCTTCCTATGGGTCTGGAGTTTGCTATTCCTATTTAATTATTAAAATATTTAATTTAGCCTTTTTCAGTTGTGCCTTATCTATTCTAACTAATTTCTTCAATTTGTCAAGGTCCTTCTACCTTCCCTTCTTGTCTTCTGTCATCACTGCAGCTTCACCCAGTTTACTCATTCATGCAGTTGAAAAGCATATGCCTGCTCTCTCATGTAAGTGTTGCAAATCTGGAATAGAGCTGGACACAGTATAGACACTGCTAAACCTCAGTAGATACTTTTTGGAAATTTGAGCAAGAGGTGTTGATCACTACTCTCTGAGTACACAGGTTTAACTGGGAAAGGTTCTTCTTTTTTTTCCAAGCTTATTTATGGGAATGTCAAGCAAGGTGTGTTGAAAAGCTTAATAAAATGAAGGTATGTGCCACTAACTTCCTCCTTCTAACCAATAAGACCTGTTGCTCTGCCCCAGAGAATAAATTATATTAGTTTGACATGACAGATCCTTGTTAGTTGTCATTCATCTGTTTTTTATCTTCCAGGTGCCTCAAATTCTCTGATTTCTTGTTCCAGCATTTTTCTATGAACTGAAGAAAAGTTACTTCCCCTGTTTCCCTATGAGACCTTTTTTTTAGTTTTGTGATTTATCCACATTTTCCTCTGACACTCAATTCTAGATGTCCTCTTCATTAGGACAGCTCAGACTTTGGACCTTACTGTAATGTTCAGGGACTCTCCACCTTTGCTCAATCCTTTCTCTATTACATTTATTTTCTGTGTTGATCTTGCCTGCTAGATCTCAGAGTATTTTGAGGACTGCTTTCTAAAATCCATTCTCTTTATTTTGGTCTTTTCTCTTTCTGCTTTTTCTAAGAGTTATACAATATATCATGTCATGGTCACACTTGTGCACACTTGAAAGGCATCTTTACTTTCATGCTTTTATTTAGAAGCAAATGAAGAAGGTCATTTCTTCTAGCTGCTGTATTTGTTCTCTGCATAACAATGCTACCCATGGAACAGCCCAAAATCTTGTGAACCATCTCTATACTCCTGTTTTTCCTTCTCTAGCAAATTCTTGCATAGGAGTTAATCTCAATAATAACACATCTTGTGTTTTGGGTGGTTCTATTAATTGCTAAGAAAAAGTTGCATTCATCTCATCTTCCTGCTGTTGCAGAATCCTGCTATGCTCATGCCTGTGAATATCTTCTCCTTTCCTATTTACTTTGTGACTTGCTGTCTGTGAAAGTACAACTGACATCTGGATTATTTATGTTAGGTGGAAGATGCGAGTAGTTCTCTGTCCTTTCTAATAACAGGTCATTGACATATAAAAAGTAAGAAATCTGAGATGGGTAAAAGGAAGCCTTTTCTTCCACAGACTTATTATTAGACCATTCATTGCCATGGGAACTCTTTTTAGCTGAGATGTAAGTTTAAAAAAGCCACATGGAGCATGGACGTGGGTAGAGTACATTTCCAGAGAGCATGTGTACTGAAAACAGCATTGAAGTGAGCAGCTAAATTTTACTGTCCAAAACTCCTGTCAGTCTCTAATGCAGTGTCAGGATGACTCATGTGATGCTGAAGTGACTTACCCTCCCAAGGTGAGTGTGTCTTATATGGGAGCCAAGGACTCTTTCTGAGCCCCCCAAATCAATTCTGCCACGTGTGCCGTACTTTAGACCAGCAGTGGTGTCAGGGCAATGCAATGGCTCATTCCCCCCCAGCCTGAGCACAGATGCATTTGCCTCTGTACTCACAGCTCTTCTACCTTGCCCTGAAGCATTTGCTTCCAGAATTTATGAAGCATATGACAAGGTTTCCAGACTGAAACAGAGCAGGAGCTGCTTTCTTGTTCCTAAACTTCCATAATATTTTGGCAGCAGTTTCCAAACCTTTTTACTTACAATCCTGCTTCCCATGTCACTCGTCTACTTTTGTTTGCCTTTCTGGACTTACAAGCCTTTCTGACAAAACTGCTGCTTTGCAGCATCATGTGCTCTCCACATTCCCTTCCTACACATCCATATCTTCCATGCACTCCTACCTCACGCTGGCACTCATGTCCCTCCCTCTCTGCAGCTCTCCATCTGCTCCTTTTGCCTGTTTCTCTCTTGCTCCTCCACCCTGCAGATGCTGCCATACTTCCTTGATTTCTGTTTGCTTGAGGTACCACATTTTCCCTCCAAAATTCTGCAAAAGTCTTGTTGCATTTTCAGAGTCCCTCCAGACTTCCCTTTTCCCAAGCCCTATGTCCCTCATTGTGTTCTACCAAATTCTCCAACTCTGCTTTGGTATTGCATTGCACTGTGAATGACAAAACTTGCATGTGACAGTTCTCAGACTTCAAGAGGTAAAGAAGTTCCTGTTAAAGAAAGCTGGAATTTTACTAGATTGTTTTGTTGGGCATAAAGAAGTTAGGTGGTGGTATGCAGAGTTAAATTTGATCTTTTATTGGAATTTTGTAGTGACTCATATCTGTAGGACTGGATCTAAATGCAAGTGATTTGTTCTTAAGAGGGACAATGCTGGCCATGGGGGCAGGAATGGTGTTTCTAAATTCCCTTGCCCCTACTCCCTCACTAGGTCCACCTCTGCAGAGACCGAAAATTTGGTTTTAGGGAAAGGAAGGAATGGCATTATTTAGAAAATACCATAGAGAAAGAAAGCTTACAATGCATTAAAAATTGTTTTGCTGGTTCTGTTCATGAAGAGGAAATTTTTTCATGACATAGAAACACCTACAATGGCAATGAAGACAAATCTCCCTGAAAATTACTGGGAAAAAATATGTAAGAAAGACACTGATGAATTTCCAAAGTAATTTTCTGGGAGATTTGTCTCCATTGTCATAGAAGTATTTTAAATACAGAGCCTGATTAATTTCCAAAGTTAAGTCTGCCCTTGTTTAGACAGAAAATCATGTTTGCCATGTTTCCACTCTGCTGATTTTCATTTTTCACTTTGGGCATAGGCCAGAAGGATTTACAGCTTGAGAAAGGATCTTCCATCTTCCTAGGAAGTTAAATTATTGGCGCTGCTTCAGCTTTTCTGTATAAAGGAGATTAACATCATATTGACGTGTAAGTTTGAATGAACCACAAAACAGATGTTTGGATAGTCAACTGAACACTGAACTCAATGGAAAAATTCCATTTTGATCAGTTTGAGGTAGGCCTAGTCGTCTTGTGGCTGTGCAATACTAAAATCTGGACTTTATAAATGAAACACTCATTAAAAAATAAAATTCCTGGAGAAACACAACTGCTCAGACTCCTTGTTTTACTTTTTTTAAAGTGCAATAATCTTTGACAGGACTGGTCTAGCCCAACTGAAATATATTAACATTAGTTATTCTAATAATCCCAGATTTTTCACATGATAGTCATATCCCAATCACAGATGCTCCCCATTTCAAATACTCCTGATGCCACAATGTTAACCTTTTGGTGACTTTTTGCAGAGGTTGCTCTGGGAATGAGGGTGGAGAGCCACTGTGAAGAGGTGGTTCATTGATGAATGTTTACTTCATTCCCAAAGAGCCCCATGAGCGATCTCAGTTAGAACAGCAGATAAGAACTGGGATTAACCAGTCTTTACCATTGAGCCATAACACAGGTCTGGACTGCTCATTCCCACTGCACAGTGATGCCTTCAGGTCGTTACAGTGAAGCAGCATAATGTGCTGCTGCTGTGGAAGTGATTTCCCTTTCTTGTGCTTGATGTGCTTTATTGGCATTTTCAGCCAGGTATTCGAATACTTGCCATCTTTATGGTATAAAGCAAATTTTCTTCCTTTCCATGCTAGTTTTTTTACCAAGCCAGCCTCATGGACTTTTTCTTGCCTGAAGGGGCATTGCACCACTGACATTTTTAATCTCACCTATGTGGTAAAAGGAATAGTATGTCCCCACTACCCCATTATGAAGGCCTTTGTTTTATAAAGCACACTTATTATTGCTCATTTTCTCCAACATATGGAGTTAATTTGTCAGACCAGCAAGAGCAGTAGGGAGGCAAACAGACCTGTAGTGTGAACTGATGTTTGTATGCTGTAAGCATTAAACATTTGGGTCCAGCCCTTGCTCAGAGCCTGCAAAGGGATGGTCAAGGATGCCACTACAACTGCCACCCTTTCAGCCAGAATTGGTCAGGTAAGTGGTGAGAAACAGAGAACTAGCAAGTGTTAGTTCTGATTACCATGATCTTTTTGAATATGCAGTTCTACGTATACCAGTGGGTCTCGAATTACATCACAGGCAGATTGTGTTTGTTAAAGGAAAACTGAAGATAAATCTGACCTTTAACCATTACTAAAGTGAGTAGTGGAAAAATTCTAAATTAAGACTCTTAAAAGAAGCAAGTGAAATAGGGGTGGGTTTTTGGTAATTTGATCTGGTGTTATCTGTGTAAGCAGAGGAAACACATGATACAAGTCACAATTTTCTGCTAAGCCTCTGAGTATTAGGACCAGCTTAAAAAAAATGATGACTTTTAAGTAACTCAGTAGACTGAGCTACAAAATTTGCAGATACCTTGACCCTCATTTATGTCTGAGATACTCCTGGGTTTACACCAGAGATGAAGAACCCTGCATGAACACTGCTTACTGTTCTTCTTTCTGTTATTCCCTTTAGGCTGAGATTCATCTTCCCTGATATTAAGCTATTCATCTGCTACAGTCGATACAAGGAGAGAGACACCAGCCATGAGTTTCTCACCACCTTAAATGCAGTTCTGGAAGAGACTTGCCCTCTTCACTGACTTCAGACAGACCATGGCGTGGACCAATGGCTCTTATTAAGTGGCTTACGGTACATTTGATCAATGACCTTGCTAATGGCCATAATGACTTTACAGTTTCTTTTTGGCAAAAGCCGGAGAGCAGAAAAGGAGACAAACATTGCCAGTGGTATCCAAGGTACCCAAAGCAAAACTCAGTCTGTAAGACTCAGAAAGGGAATTAAGTTTTGCCTTTTCTCCTCCTTCTGCACTCTTCTCCTTTAAATTCTGTCAAATTTTACTCTTTATATTTTATGTCCCTCTTCATTTTTGAAAATAAATGTCTGACCCTGGGCAGGAGATTTGCCATGGTTTCCTGATAAATGAGTTCTGCTTAAGCAACCTGTTTCATCATCATCTAATTTTGATTTTTACTGTCCTTTTTGTCTTTCTCCACATCAAACACTTTAACAAGTATGCATGTTATCCCAGCAAATATTTATTTTAGGTCCTAACTGGAAAAGTTCCTTTCCATTCCAGGGATGTTTTGAAAGTCTGAAGGTAAGTTTGGGCATGTCTACATGGATGAGCCCAGACAAGTACACAAATCTGCCATGATCTGAGTCGATCAAATGGGAGCTGGTTCTGGTCTGGAAGCCATCAAGCCATTTTCCTGCAACTCTGTGCCCAAGCTAACATGCCCTGCAGAGGAGCCCACAACTGTCTGTACTAATCTGTGTAGACATGCCTTATGCATATAAAGCACTTCATTTTGATTCTCTCATTCCTGTTGTTTTTTTCTCCTCATGCACACACATGTGTGTGCACACTCCTGTTTTGTGTACCTATTGCAATCTACAGGAGCTCAAATGGCACCAAAATATCTCAGAAATTACTTTTTTCATATAATAAATGCTCCCTTTTAATTGAACAAGCAAATGAAAAACAGCCTGTATCCTCTCTTTGTGGGATGCTATGCTAGCAGATAAAATAGATGACCTGGCCATGCGTTCCATCTCTAATTTGTGAATTGTAATGTCAGTGAAATTAATTGAAAGCCTGGCGCTTGGAAATGTTTTACTCCAGGCAATACACTCCAGAAGGAATTAACAAAAGACAAGTTTTGTTTCAAAAGGCAATCTTTTCCAGCTACATCTGAATTTAAGGTTTACTCTGCAAATTCACAGACTGTATTGAAATGAACAAAGGAAATACAGATCCTGAATTTACCATGTGCAAACAGCAGCTTGCTATGCAGATGCAGACTAAGGCCTGAAACCAACTAACAACCTTTTTTTACAGCCCTTGCTGCTTCTGAATACTTGGAGGAATTCTGGCTGGTGCAGGCTTCCTCTTGGAGTATTAGCAAAAAGCAGGCTGGAGCAGCTTCACTTCAAAGAGTGTTCCCCTGGTCCTATGCTCAGAACCAGTCCTGCTGATGCTGGTGTTCCCATCCAGCTGTGATTAATGTCCCTGGGAAGACTCCAGGTGTTCAGGATGTCTGATGCTTATGACCAGGGGCAGTTGTTCTGTGCAACATGACTGGCATAAAAAAAAGTCTTGTATCCTTTTCCCGCTTTTCTCACATTAATGGCAAAAAAGCCTTAAGCAGTGCTTGAGAAAGTACTTTTGCACACAGTGCTCTCATAGACTGTGGAGAGCACATACTGATATATGATGTGAATGCCTGTGGATTTATTTCTGCATTTTTTGGCTAAACAATTCAAATGTAATGAATGCCTCAATTACTAAATGAATCCACTCCAATACCCAGCAGTGCATTTACCCACTTTTGTTTGCAGTGACCACTGAGTCACTTCCTATCTTGTAGGATTTAAATAAGCAGTACTCCATTCATACTGGTTGAGGTACCTCTGCTTCTAAGGGCTTGCCTACAAAGGGGAGGCTAGTGTGCATTAAGTTAGGGTATGAATTTACAGTGCTCTTGGGGAATCCACACGGGATAGAAAAGCTACAAGGATGGAAAATGTCAAAATATGTCTAGTGGAATAGTTTGTTTAGCTAAATGCAGCCTAACTGTGGATAATGCCTTATTCAGATGGCAATTTTGGTCACCTGGCAGATGTACGTGTAAGTTCACATAGCTTTTGAATAATTATTCCACAGTTTTTCATCCCATTTTTGAGGCATGGTTTCCAGTCTCTCCACTCACTGTTTTCCTTGGCATGTTTCCAGATGTGAGTACTTTGATAAAATCCTTGCCCAAATGTAGACTTTCTGCAGCTGTAATCGCTTTTGGCAACCTGCCCAATAAGATAAGCTGATCTTCAAATATTAAAAAGATTGGACCGATGTGAAGCTTTACTCCATCATCCCTGAAAAACAAACAATAATCACCACTCCATGAAGAGCTGTTCTTGGAAAAAGATCTGATTTTTGATACAGACTGCTGAGGGCAGTGGTAACAACCTTGTATAGTTTCTCTTCGTAACATCAGTGACACCATGACTCTGTATTTTTAAAACAAAACATCCCTTTAATCTATTGCTAGATCTTATAACTACTTCTGTACAAAGACAAAGAATTAGTAGATGTATGTTGGCATTTGTACATCACTCCAGCATTCTTTGGCAGTATTATTAGTATCTGCAACATCCAAATTTTCCTTTCCAAAGCTGCTGCCTTCGTGAAAGTGCGTATAAAAAGGCTAAAAAGAGAGCCTTAGACTCTCACTTACTCACCACATTATGCTGGAAACTCTCTTGGCTTCAACGATCATAATGACATAGATAATAAGGAACCAGGTAGTATTACCAAGTTAACCATTTCACATAATGACAGAATCATTCAGGCTTCAAAGAACCTCAGAAGTCCTCTAGTCTAGCACTCTGTTCCAAGCAGAGTTAGGTCTAAGATTTGAATCAGGTTGCTCAGGATTTCAGCCACCTGAGGCCTTAAAACTTTCAAGGATGGAGACTGCACAGCCTCTCTGGGCAGCACCTGCTCGATTGATGCAGCAAAAGTTTCTCCCTACATCCAACCTTCACATTGTAGCTCAGTCATGAGTTCCTTAATGAGTTAAGTCACTCTCCTGTTGTATCTGCTTGTATTTTGGCTGGAAGAGGTTGTCAGTAAAGAATTGCCCCTTTCCTTGAACTTTTTGTCCTTCAGAGCTGTTTTCTATGTCACCCAGCCTTCAGTGATTTGAAGAAACTGAAGCCTCTGCTCTTCTGGAGTCCATGGTATTTAATCTACTACTTGTCTTACTGATTTCCTTCAGTATCTTTAAGTCCAGTATTTCAGTGCCTCCACAACTAAGTATGACATTGATATCACTCCCCCAACCATTGTGAATGCTTTGTTAATACAGGTCCAGGGTGTGTACAATCCCAAGACGGCTTTTCTAGTAGCTGTGTGAAGCAGTCAGACCTGACATCTTTTAGAAACCTCTTAGCTTGCTTGTATCCCTCTCTAGTGCTCTTCCAGCATACATCAGAGAAGTTAAAATCTCCCAAAAGAGGCAGAGGACATGATCCAGAAATACCTCCAAGTTCTTTAAAGAAGGCTTTATCTTCTTCCTCACCCCAATTAAGTAGACATTAACAAACTTCCATCAGACTGAAGCCAATACTGATTACTTGTCCTGACTCACAAGCTCTCATCCAGCCTAATGTCCAGCCCTTGAAGAACTCTGTATATCAGAGCCACTCTGTTACATGTATGCATCCACACCTGTTTGTCTCATTGCTTGTCTTTGCTGAAGATCTGGTATCTGCTCATCATAGCACTCCAGTTGTGTGAGTTGTCCCAACGTTACCCAGTTACTCCAATGGTGTTGTAGTTCCTCTTGACCAACCAGGTTGAGGAGACAGCACCTGGGCCCCCATGCCCTTAAGCCAGCATCACAAAATCCATGTAGTTTCTCCTGATATGCTTGAGGTCCCAGGTAATAATGTTGGTGCCCATGTGGAAGAGCAGCTAAGGCAACAGTCAGAGGCAAGACCACCCTTGGTCATCTCTGCAGACTCCCACATACAACCACAGTTCAGGTTGGTGGACAGAGACTTCTATTTCCTGCAGCAGGATGTCTCCTGCAATGACTGTTCTCCTGTGCCTCTTCATGCAGATGCCTGGTTGAGAGGTACCCAAGCAGTGACACTTCCCCGAAGGGAGGTCATGTCCCCCAGTCCCAGGGCAATGTACTGGATCTAGAACTGCAGAACAAAAGGCCAAGAAGCACCCTTACACAAGATGTCTGAAATTATGCAGCCTTCCTTATCTTGTCAGCTTCCATACAACAGGGCTCTCTCCAACTCTCCTTTCCAAATGCAGTGTTTGGTGTTCTGGCTCTGCAGGGTTTCTGCAAAGACTCTTTCCACTTCCCCCTGCTCACTCTCATGGATGGTGTTTATCCACTCATCTCCTCCTGGCACTCCTCCTTGAAGGCCTATGAGGCACATGGCCCATTCCATCACCCAATAATGAGTCTGTATGAAGAGTTTCTAAGAAATATCTTTTATTCTTCATGAAAATCTTGTCCAGATGGGAAAAGACAGATTTGGCCAAATATAAAACAACTCAGTCAGAGCAGAAACATCATTTGGTGCACATGCAGTAAGCTGGTTGTATCCAAGAAAAGTGAAAGATCCCAACAGCCTTTCCTGTCTCTCAGCATGCAGCATGGAGAAGCCTTACGCTTCCCAACACCACAAGCATGACAAGTGGTAAACAAAGCCTAGATTAACCTGACCAGTGGACCCTGGGCTGGAAGAGTGACTATGGCCACTCAGTGCTGTAGAAGTGGGGCACAGGCCATCTGTAGGGAGAGGGGAGAGTTGTTTTTGGGCATCTTGCTTTTAGTATCCCAGCCCAGAAAGGGGCAGCTCAGAGATCTTGGGAGGGAGATGAACACAATCTGCTGTAGCAGAAGAATGATCAACCAGCCTAGCAGGTGTGGCATGCTTCATGGTCTTCAAGAGCGTGGAGGCTGATGTGGGAGGTAGAATAGCCAGGAAAATGGTGGTACTCACCCACAGGGAAGCAGGGACCTGAGATCTCCATCATGCATGCCTGGAGAGCCCAAAAGCAGGGACAGCTCACCCTTGTTAGACCAAGAGGCCCTGGTAGGATCCCAGACTGGGAGTGCCCAGAGGGACATAATGCCTTCTCCAGACCCTAAGCCATGCACAAACCCCATCTGGACTGGTGATGTCTTCTAAAGCTTCAGGGAAGCATATCAGGAGGGCTAGAGGTAGTGAAGAATTGGAGTTAAAAGCACAGCCTTCCTTTGAAGTGGAGTGATACAAGTCATCATAAACAAAAGCTGCATTTGCAAATCTGAGGGGATTTCTACCTAACAAAGTAAACACATGAGAACAATTCAAACTAGTGGGATAGAAAGGAAGAAAATGACTGTATAAAGCCATTCCCGTTTGATTTATTTATTTTACACATTTCTCCGTCAGTAATGGAAATGGCATCTATGCCTTCAAGCAAAGTGGAATTTCCTTCTCATGAACCCCCTCCCTGACCTCTGTCTCCAGAGAGATGAAATGTCATGGCCTGAAATAAAGAAAGCAATTCTAGTAATTATCAACCACTTACAGTGTCTCTTTCCTGCACAGCCTAGTGGCACCCCATCAGCTTCATATGACAGCTGGGGAAACCAGAGGAAAGGGATTTAAGTGGTTGTTCTGGGTCTCACAAGAGCTGCAGGGTAAATGTCCTGCCTTTCTGTCCAGCCTTTGTCCTTTGGGCCATGCTGCTTCCATCAATGATTTGGTAGTGAAATCACAGTGTTGGTATGCCTAAATCCTTTACGGTTTTCACTTTTTTTAGCAATTGTAAACATCAAATCATTATCCTGGTTATCTTAGCTGAGATGCTGGACAAAGACAAGCGCTCAGAGGAAAAGAAAATAACAGGGGTGTATAGTGTGGCTTCAAGAAAGCATTTAATGACAGGATGTGGAGAAACTCAAAGACAAAAATATCAGAAGGAATGACAAGAATGATGCCACAGTAAAGAGCTGCTAAAATGCAGGGAGCAGAGTGTAACTCTAAAAAGGCAGTCTTGATAGATCTAATATAGCATCTCAGAGGACACTGGTGCACGCCACACTCTAGAGAGATTAAATGACAGTGGTGTTAACCTGACGTCAGAAGAAAAGCAGGATGAAGGACAGGTGGGAATACCAGAGGGTGAAAGAGCAAGAGCAAGTGTACCTCGCCCGTATTCCTCACTGCAAGTGCTTTTTCACAGTTTGTGGTAATTGTTACCAAAGAGGTGAACAAAAACTACACAATGGCATGTTATAGACACACACATGATGAATGCCAAAGGATGGAAAGCTGCTGCCCTTTACATTCACCCATAGAATACACATTATTGCCTTCTTCAAGTAAACAAACTCTGAATCAGAGGAGACAGATTGCATGGAGGAATCTCACCCACTATTATCAGCCCATCTCCAGTTCAAAACTTACAAGAATCCTGAGGCCTGCAGTTGGAACTAAAATTAGAAATCTCATGACAAAAATAGAACATTGTTGCTTTTAATAGCCTAGTTTTATTCTGAGATACTCTAGGGAACACCCCACTGAAATGTGATCCGAAGCCAAATATTTGACTACATAAAACTTCTTTGTGCAGATGGTTTGGTGAACTACTTTTTATTTTTATGTAATGGATGGTCATTTAAAAAAGAACCAAAATAATTAGCTGCCGTGTTCTGAAGACACTGACAATATGGGGTGCTCGGTCTATTAGCAGTGAAGAAGGCAATTTCCCTCGTCCCCAGTGCACACAGTGACAGCAGCTCACACCGCATCCATGCAGTGCTGAACTGAGATTACATGCCCTGTGTGAAAATGTCCACAGAGGTGTTGCAAGGAAACTTCGGGATGGGTTAATGCTACACTGAAGCCCTGGTTGATTGTTGGCTGCTGAGGATTTATTTCTCACATTCTTACTGTACCAGCGTAAGGGTTAAATACAAATGCTCTTTGTTTAAATGAACTTGATATGCTTCAGTGATATTTTTTCAACTCTTTTGTTATTGAACTCACAGTGTATTACTGAGCCTTCATGTCCCAAATTTACACAGATGCAATACTGGCCATGAGCCAAGTCATAAGATGGCAAAACATAAGCCTTGAGAGCAGCAGGCTTAGGAAAATATACCATTTACAACCCCTGCCATGAAGTACTTCCAAAGGCCTAATTTTAGACACGCACACTGGAATCAAATAGCAGAGGGATCAGTGGGGTGAGGAATGGAGGATTTTAGATTCAAATGTCAATTATAATTAACCTAGAGCACAATGATACTCTTCTATCCTGAAGCAATCACAGTGGCCTGTAACACCATTCTTGGAAGCTGGCAGGACATCCTAAGAAAGATATGCCTTGCTTCAGGAAATAAAACGACCAAACATTTCTGCCTATGCTTGTCCATGAAGTCTTGCTTTGGTGTCTGTCCACGAAGGGCTGGCCTTGGGCACCAGCAGACCAAGTAGCTTCCCTTGGCCCTTCCCACCACCCTCTTCATTGCTGCAATGACACCTCAGGGGCATGTTCCTGCATCACCACCCAAACCATAATCTTCCTTTTTCATATTGCATAATTGCAAATCTCTTGTGCTCAGAGAGAAGCAATTGCTCTCAGGGTATGAAGGGATAGAAAGCTCCTAGTGCTTGGGCTCCAGGGAGGCTCAGAGAAAGCAGGAGGCAATGTAAGTCCTCTCCCATGGGAATGGCCTCACCACCCACATCTCTGGTCCTCCCAGGGAATGGCCATGGGACACCCAAGTACGAATGCTGTGGTCACACCTTGGACTGTTGCACTCCCCACTGTTTTGTATTTTCTTTTTCTCCTCTCTTCCCTTTCTTTAGGCCGGGGGTGGCAACCTCCTGTGAGACAAGGTGGAACTGCTTCAGCAGCAAGTACAGATGTCAGACAGGCACACTGGGGAGAGGGGGGGTGAGTGTCTACTTGTGCTGTAGACTCCTCCCAGAGTCAAATAATTTTGCTCTGTTTTGCCAGTATGCCACTTAGTGCGTCAGCATCCAACCTACAGATATGCCACAGCAACGCGTAAAGCCTAAGGCCAAGAGCTTCAGATGTGAAACCCACACTTTGGCTTGTGGCTTAACTACATGCGTCAAAAAAGGAGGATCCCAATTCCTCACTCGACTCCAGTGGTTTTGTGCTAGTTTAACGCTCAATTTCCATGCAATCAGGTTGTAATAAAAGAAGCATAATGGACTAGAATGGTGCACAACAGGCTGAGATCTCATTTACAGGGAGCCCCAGAAAGCTCCTTTTGCAACCCCTAGGGCTCAGAGGTGCTTGCCACTGCCTTGCCATGTCCCAGGTCCTCTCCTGAGCAAAGGCCAACTCTGTTTCCTCCAGGCTTCCACACTATCACCTCTCAAACCAACTTCTCAAGGGCAGGATACTCACCTTGGTATTGACATGACTGCTTCTCCAGACTGTGTTCAAGAGCCTGGGCCTGAACAACAACAAACTCTGCTGACCCTCTTGGCAGCTGAAATCATAGTTTAGAGATTATTCATGTCTAACTCCCCATCCATTTCTTTACTTTCCATTAGCTGAACTGGAAAAGATTTGGACCTTCCTCCTTTCAAACCATTGCTGGAGAAGCTTTAGTGAGACTAATAGTGCATGTCAGCTGGACAGTGTGGGGTTTGTCTGACCAAATGGGGATATCTATAATGTAGATACAACAACCGACCAGGTTCTGTCCTTCCTTTACAGCTCATGAATCATGAAATCATAGAATTGTTAAGGTTGGAAAAGACCTCTAAGATTAGTGAGTCAAGCCTTTAACCCAGCATCACTGTGTTCACACAAAATAATATCCCCAGTTGCCACACCCACATGCTTTTTTTAGAACACTTCCAGGGATGATGATTCCACAACTTCCCTAGGCATGTTCCAATGCCTGACAATCCTTCAGGTGAAGAAATTTTTCTTAACACCCAATCTCAACCTGTCTTAGGTTGAGCTGGCAAAATGCCAACTGCCCAATACAGAGTGTCACCCTCCCTTCCCCCACTGAGAAAAGGAAGGAAAGAAAAAAACTCAAAACAGGTTTAAACTGAAACTAACTATATATATTTATACAGAAAGGAGAAAATTTAAAGAAAACTACACTATAACACACACATACACAAATTAGATATAACAACAGTTTTCTACCTCCCACTAAAACCAGATTTCATTACTCTAGATTCATAAAGCACCCCAAAAGACACCAAGCAAAGAACAGAAAGAATAACAATAAAATGTTTCTAGTTCCCTGAACTAAAGCAAAATGTGAAGTAGCAGTGGGCAGCAGCCAAGGCCCACCTCAGCAAGACAGCAGCAGCATATCCTGTTTTACTGCAGACATGATGAAACTGAGAGAACACTCCTACTCTACTGTATTTATATCTCAAGTTTGCATCATCTGGTATGAAATATTTCTTTGGTTACCTGTCTCTCCTAATCTACATAGATTCTCTGAGCCTGCTAAATTGAGGCCTAGCTAAAACTAATGCCAAAACTACCACACAACCTTACATGAGCTTCTAGTCCATACTCATCTCATACTAAAGCTGTGTCTCAAGGAGACCAGGTGAATCATGCTTTCTCAAGCATTATTTCCTCAAGCAGTTCTCAGATATTGGTATCTGCACCAGAGCCATCTAAAGTAGGCAAGATGGACTCTGTCTTTAATGAGTCTTTCCATGCTTCAGTAAACTTCCAACAAGTATGAACTGCATTTGAAGCACAGTGCCCTGTCTCAGTTTCCTGGAAAATGTTTAAATCACAGACAGAAGAACCTTCTCATACAGATAGCATCTGTAGCACTTAACATCTTCCAGCTTCCAGCCAGGAGCTGTAATTACTGACTGCAGTCACATGACTGCATTTTGGTTGTCAAGACAAGAGATGAACAAATCTCTCTTTGGTGATTATGGATTTTGCAAACTGGGCCACCTTGAGGCTTCATCTCTTTAAGAGATACAGTGACAATGGCATTTGAAATGGTAAAAAAATAGATGAACATTAGATGAGAATGTCACAGCAGCTTGCAGACTTCAATTCTTATGCAATTTAAAGAACGCTGTCCTGCTCCATGTCAGACTTCTGACAACATCACTATGGTGGATGATAGATGTCAGTCAGCACAGACCAGTATAAATGCAGTGCATGCAGATGTCTTCATTTGGGTCATAAGAAAGAAAGGTTAAATATCTTCTAAAGTAAAGCTAATTGAAGCCATTCCCCAAGAAAGTGGCTAGCATCATTGCAAAGCCAAAGCTGAAGGTAAGATACCACCAAAAATTCAGAGAGTCCCTGAAAACTGACTGCAAGTCCAAGATGCATCTGTTACACCACAAGCAAAAAGCTGCAGTAAGCAAGAGAAAGCCAGGAAAGGGGGGGCCAATGTTTTCATGTCCTGAAAAGAAAGCACATGAAGAAAGTGTATTCCTTAGAAGAGCCATATTGGAAAAGGTGAGCAAGGAAACTGCCACTTCGTTTTACTGCATTTGTAGAAACAGGTTTTGTGTAAAATACTGTATTCTTCATAAATAATCAGTACATTAGCAGAGAGCTAGTAACTGACTTCTGTAATCGGTTCTCCTTGTAAATCCTGTACATTGGCTAGCCTCTCCATCCAAGGAGTATTAATATATTGTCCAGGACCCTGAGCAATTAAAGACACACTGGACCAGGTAGATCTCTGTGGCTTGCACTGAAAAAGGTAAAACTGTCACTAACTTGATAATGCAGTGACCAGGACTTTTTATTTGGGGACTTAATGTTGAAAGTTCTGTGGGCTACTTATCCCTCTGATTAGTCTGGACACACTGTACTCTAGGGAGCTACAAAAATCAATATTGTAGATAAGATTATAGACTTGGCTAGAGCCAAAGAGATGTGTTGGAGGGAAATAAAAAACAGTAATTTGAAAGTGCATGACATAAAGAGTACCCCATTCATTTTCAAGCAATTAGCTATCCTCAAGGAAAACTGAAAACATCTCTGGCAAATATCAAAGAAAGTGTAGTGAGACACTTTCCTTACCAGATTTGAAAGCACTCCCCATGCAAAAGAATCTAATGGATTCAGAAAAGAGCAATTTAAATGGTTAAAGTAGTTTAGGGAGCAGTCATAAAGCATAACCCAAGGGAATAGGCAGGGAGGTATCCGGTAGTAGCCCTAGTAATATGCCACAACTAAGAATGCCGGGGAGTACCAGCAAATGGACCGCTAAGAACTGTACACTCTCCCTAAATAGCATCTTCATTGCTACTCTCCATCCTATTTCCCTCAGGGAAAGGGAAAAAAAATGGGAAAAATCAAATAACTACGGGGAACAAGAATGGAGATAAATGAAAGGATTTTTTGAAGAATGAAAAACAGAAAAACATGGTACCAGAGGGAGACCCTGAATTGAGGACCCAGCAGTGCCCTGGCAGAAGGTCATGCAGCACTGAGTCCTGCAATGACAACTCCAGAACCAGGTTTCCTGCACTTTTATGACATTTAAAAATAGCTCTTGAACAGAACAGAAACAACACATGTCATATTCTAGGAAACTGAGGCATGTTCTTTCCTGTTTCAAATAATTGTCTCCTCCTGACTGTCCCTCAGAAGGATTCTCAAGGGATGATAATCCCACAGGGTACAGGAGGATAATCCCATGCCAATAAGACATCTGGGAGCCAAAGCTGTGAAAGTTTCCAGTGGGGAGAGCAAGGCCTTCAGTGAAAGGCAAGGGGCCACCACCTCCAGCATCCAGCACCATGCTAAGACTTGCATGGATCTCTTTCTTCTCTACTGCTTCTCTTGCATCTTGGTCTCTCATCCAATAGGTTCTCACCCTGATCCCTCAACGCCCTAAAATTCACTTTCCTAAAAGGCTGCAATGCCACGTGGCATGTGTGCTTGGTGCCAACTCAAGCTGCTTTGCAGGGAGATTTATACTCTGTGGAACAAAGCAACCAAACCACCCCAAGCTAAACTAGCATGCAGAGTGGAGAGGCAAGGGCTGCCTGGGTTATTCCCTGTGATGTGTGGGTCAGTGACTGAGATCCCACAGGAGCTTTTCAGGCTCAAAAACTACTCTTCAATCACAGCTGAGCTGTGAAAGGTCAAAGTATTTGACTGAGGAACCATCAGAAGTTTGCTATGAAGTGCCTCTTTGTTTAAAGAGCTTAAAAGGGGGAAGTTTAGTAAAGTACAATAAATAAACTCTGGCAATCCACTTTGAACAAGTTTCTTATCTACAGTTTCAGAAAACAGAGGGAAAGCAGCAAGTCTGGGGCTAAGGCAATGGCAACATATGTCCAGGGAGCTGCACCTTCCCTGGTAATACCAGTTGATTTACCCTTCTGTTTGAAGACAGAAAGCAGTAATAAAAAGTTGTGCTATTTAACACAGTGAAGACTTGTGTTCTTTTATCATGAACAACAGTCTGGCTTCTCATCTGCGGACATGAGCATGGTGTTTGCTTCGCCATACAGGGTATGAACGTATGGGTGTCTGTCCTGACTGATGTAACAGAGTTCTTATTAGCAAGAGACAATTAGTCAGGAAAGCCTGTGTAAATAATTTATGATAGTATATAAATGCTTTCAGGAGATGAAAATGGTTCAGTGGCTGTAAGACAAAGCCATATAAACTCATATGAGATATAAAATTTAGATTTTGATCAATGAGGCTATTTAAAAGTGGACCATGGGCATGGTGGAGCTCTCATCTCAATGTCTTTATATCAGAACTGCAAGACTTCTAAGAAGGCACATTTTAAACAAGTGTCAACTGAAGAAACTCCTCAAAAATGATTGGCAGGCCAGAATAAAAGGATTTGAGACAGACTGGGGGACAGAGTCAGGCAACTGCTTTCAAGTCACCCTCTGTGACTCTGCCAAGTTAGCTGTCTATAATAAAACTCACCAACTTACACCTTGAAATCAGTGTATAATCCACTAACCCCATAAAATACAATTTGCATCTTTGTATTGGTACTAAGTTTAAGTCCCAAACCAATTTTTCTAATACCTAAGGGTCTTAAAGGCTATGCAATCTTTTACACAGTTCTTGGCTTGGCCATCTATCTCCTGGTTATTTCAGGACCGACAGAGATTATATAGGAAAAAGTCAGACGCTTTGCTGGCCAGCATATCAAGCAGGGAAACCGCACTGCCAGACAGGCTCTCCTGTGCTCAGCCCATTACAGGGCACACCAGTTCTGTCTGAACCTGTCTGGGTACGAGTTCTTGGCTGACAGGACACCTCTTGTGCTGTTCATGCCAGGACAACACAGGATGACTTGAAAAAACCTAATTTTAATAATAAATAAAATACTCTTCTGTAATTTGATTTTGACTTTGTACTCATATTTGGATTTTAGATTTGTTTTCCTACACGTAGACTGATTCTCACTGGTTGGTAGCTGTTAAAATGTGTTGGTTTGTTACTAAAAGTAGCCCATAGCTACAGCTGGTATTTCCTTTTTGGTAGCCAAGAAGATATACTATACACACATTAAATATATAGCTTAAAAATACAATTCTTGTGCTGAATGAACAACAAAAGTTTTAATTGGAACATGTTAGACATTTATGACAAAATGATACTTTAGACAAAGAAAGTGTTATTCATAGACATTTAATCAAATTAATGCCTTCTGATCAGTATTTTTTCCAGCATTTTAGGACTAATAGATGTCACCCTCTCACGCCTCATTTTCATAAATTGGAAGAGGAAACCTGGCTTTTTTGAAATCTCAACCGGTTTCCCAAGTTCTGTTTCATTATTGAAGTAGCTATTGGATTGAACACATTTGATAGGAAGAAAATATCCTTTCAGCAGAAGAGACTTCAGACAGCCAAAAAGAAATGTCATGCTTTAGCAAAATCTGTTTCCAGAGCTCAGCTAGTGATTTCATAAGTAAATTGATTTTTACATAAATTTCAATTAAGGAAATCCATACTGGCTAGACAGAGTTCCTTACATAATATAAAGTTTTTTAATACTGTAATATGAGAAGCTATTATAAGTCATGATGGTTCTTTAAATGAACTTAAATTATTTTTAATAAGGAAAATATCAATTTTAATTTTTTTATTTATTTAGACTTTTGTCTCCTCATTGCCTGTTTTTATATTCAAGGATCTTGAGAAGGTTTTTGCCTGTCTGTTGCTGACAGTGATCCTATTCAAACTTCTCAGCCTTATCACAACCTTGTGATTCACTTCTGCACTTGCATCACGTAAGGACACCTAAGTAAATGCAAGCTGAGCAATGCAGGAATCTCTCTTTAGCTTCAAAGCACCTAAGAGTTTAATCTCATAGATTCAGGGAGTTACACTTCCCTTTTTTCAGTCCTGTATTGTTTTCTTTTAACTTCCACCCCCACCCCACCCTCACCCCCTTCCTTACCATGCTAGCTCTGTTTTCATGCAGAACTTTGGAGCACTTTTCTTTCTTCCTGTTGTATGTAACAACTGAACTCACACACCACAAGCTTCAACATTTGTGTTTAAGGTACTGCCCTGAAAAATACCTTTTTTCTTTAAAATAAAACAACATTCTTTCAGCTTTCTAAATATATGCTATGTTTGATTTACCTTTGCATTATAAAGGCATATTGCCCGTGAAAAAGTATTGAGCTCAGAGATACATAGATAAATGAACATATATATGGTTATATACTTGTTAAATATATATGTATGTACATATAGACACACAAGATTTGGCCAAAAATGAGCTAAATCCAGGAACAGATTAAATAAATTGCTGTGAGCGAGTCGACATCTGGAGACTTTTCTTCAGAGTCAGTACAAAGCGCCTGGAAAAAGTTTATTTTTTTTCTATTCTCCTTTTCCAAGGTATAATTAGTGGTTTTCTGTGCGTGAGGGCCAGCACATGTATATATATGTATGTGTGTGTTCATATATGATTTACATCCACAAATGCATGTGTGGGTGTATATATATATAAGTATATATACATAGAGCTTGTAAATGGTTTTTGCAATTAACACTACTCTACAACTGAAAATAACAAGGAAATAGCAATTATGTATATTTTTTATATTTCTGAACTGAGGAATTTCGATAAGAACATGAGAAATTATTCCAGCTGGGAAAATTAACAGCACTGAGAGGAGCTGTTACTGGTACCCCACATGACCTCTGACTCCAGTGAAGAGCCCACCTTTCCCCAGGGCCAAGCGGGACTCTGTGTTGGTGCAGACTCTGCCTTCTCTGAACCAAGTCAGTTGACAGGAACAAGGCCACAAGGAGGAACTAGTCTGATGAAGCCAGTGAAGCTTCCAAGGCAATTTCTTAAAATAAAAGAAGTTCTACAAGGTACCATGCTTCTCTGAGGTTAAAAAAAAGAATAGCAAATGATTGCAGTGTTCAAATGAAAGCGGGGTCAGGTATAATTTACATTAGCTTGTGCCTCCCTGATGTGTTTCCACTGGTCTTTCCTAAAATTTCTGAAATATGCATGCATTTCCAATGGAGTTAATCTCTGCTCTTGCTGCTAATTGGGTTACCTTACATAAGCAGTTCAGATTTTATTAAATAAGGTTATACAATGGTCATGGAGAACACTTGAATTGCTACTAGATTAGCGTTAGCAATCAAATAAATCAGAAAAGAAAAAGGGTGCTTTATCACAGAACACAAATTCTACCTTTATTTGACCAGTTTGTAAAGAGAGGCTCATTAATATCAGCCCAAAGTAATTCTTTGTTTTGCAAGTGAAAAGAAGTTTCAGAAACTTTGCTTTAAAAAATTATAGATGTGTAAGAGTGAAAGAAAAATGAAAAATCAATGATCACACACAATTTAGGATGATTCATCTTCCATAGGGGAAGAGATAAAATCTCTCTTTTCTGGTAAAAGAATATGCAAAAGAAGTCAGTAAAACCACCAAGCAATAGCAAAGAACAAATGAAGCTGCAATCAAATAGAGCATATAATGAGAATAAGAGCAAAAGTGTACAATGTCTATAGGCAAAAGTTAATGGTCAAAAAACAGTCACATGAACAGAAATAATTGAGTCTAAATGAAGATATTTTTATAGGAGATATGTGAAATAGGAGGAAGGAAAGAAAATTAGTATAACACAAAGGTAAAAATTAGAGGAGAAAGCAGAGCTGTCTGTTGGTGGCTATCTGCATTAAAGAAAGCCTTGGCAGTCAAACGATACAATTAAGTCATCCACATCAACAAGTCCTCGAGTATCACTGTGGGTTGAAATTCTAGGTCATAGGTTAATACTGGGGCAACAGTCCACATCAGTGGAGCACAGTGGTGACCAGAGCTCCCAGGATCAGAAACACAACAGTCATGGAAAATTTCAGCCATCGCTGATCCCCATGACAAAGGGGAAATGTCATTGCAGGCATCAGACAGAGACAAAAGTTGTAGACATTGTAAATGTCTGTGTTTTCTCAAGAAAAGTGAAAAGAAAAAGTCCCCAAACTGGTCTAGATGAATACTAGATATGTATAGGAAAAAAGCATTGTATGAGGTACAGTTCAATATAGAAACATACAAAAGATGCCCTGTAGTGTCTAAGCTACCAAAGTTTAATATTCTAGAAGGAGAAAAATATTAAAAAGGCAATTATGTTATCACAACACTTTAAGAAGTGTGGTTAATAAAATCAGAGAAGCTTGTTGAGGAAAAGGAAAAGGGAAAACATAAAAATTAAAATTAAAATCAAAATTAAAATTAGAATTAGAATTAAAAAAGAAGAAAAGAAAAAAGAAAAAGAAAAAGAAAAAGAAAAAGAAAAAGAAAAAGAAAAAGAAAAAGAAAAGAAAAAGAAAAAAGAGAAAAGGATTCTTTGTGTTAGGATTCAACGCAGAGAGGCTTAAGGAAGGTTGCACAACAGGTTTTTATTTATAGGGGTGAGGCTGAGGGGTTATGTCAAATTGAACTGTCAGTAGAGAGGTTTTAGAGCAAATCAATAAAGTGAGTAGCAACACACTGCCAGGAGCAGGTAACAATCACTCGAGGGATCTAAGGGAATTCAAATACAAAATTGCTGAACTTTTCACAGTAGTGTGTAACCTATCGCTTACATTGGCCCAAGTTCCAGAGTAATGGAAGGTGGCAAATGTGGCCTCAATTTTTAAAATAATCTCCGGAGGGGAGCCAGGAAACCAGAGAATGGTAAATTTGACTTCCTGCTGAGGCAGACTGATGGAAGTTATAATAATGAGCAGAATTAGTAGACACGAATATATACAGCTTACTGGAGATAGTGGACAGGGTTCATAAATAAAGAAATTATGCCTCACAAGTCCTGTACAGTTCTTTGAAAGGATCATTGCCCTTGTAGACAAGGGCAACTTGAGAAAAAAAAATTAGCTTTGGATTCCTAAACCTTTCTAAAATATCCCTTCCTAAACAATCTTACAGAAACCTAACGTCAGGGGGAGATTGCTGTGCATTAATAACTGCTCAGAGGAGAGGGAGCAGCAGGCAGGAATAAATGGTTGCTATTCTTCCTGGAGCAGTTACTCAGGGAATCCCAGGGGGATCTGGCTGGGAATGGCCACAAATCACCTAGAAAAGTTGAAGAACAGTGAGGAGAAAGTTTGCTTGTGTTTTGGAAGTAGTCAGGACAATCAAAACCAAAGCAGACTGGAGAATTTCAAAAGTTTGCATCATGCTGAATGAGTGATAAAATGGAAGATAAAATTAATGCTTGATAAATGTGAAGCAATATACTGTGAGAATGCAGTCCTAATCACACTTTGGTCAGATCCAAATTTAGCTGGTTTTGTTTTGGAGAGGAGGGACAACTTAGGACAGTGCTTGAAAGACATCTGTTTGATAACCTTTCATTGTCAAAAAGGTGAACAACATTAGGGATGGACTAAGAGAAAACAGTATCTCTTTAATAATGCTGTCACATCTCAGACACAGGGTTGGTTTGTGTCTCAGCCTTTGTCTATAAAGGATGCAGAAGAATTAGAAAACTTCAGACAGAAAGGTAGCAAAAATGAGCAGAGGCATCTATGCAAGATGGAGCTTAATATATGAAGACTGTTAGTACTGGAAAGAGGTCCAAACTGGACACACCTAAGATGTATAAAAATCCTGAATGATATGGAGAAGAGGAGGAGGGAACAATTCCACTTTTCCCAATACAGAGTTACGATCATCCAGCAGTAACCTTTAACAGTACACCTAAATCAAACAAAATTAAATCACTTTAAACATAGTAAATATAAAATTATGGAAGTGCCATAGGATGATATGGGGGTTTAGCATTTGAAGAGTTTCAAAATAAAATTGGGTAGCTATATGGAGTGAGATTTGTGACTGTTAAAATACAGCTCTGCTCAGCAAGTCCCTAACCTCTGATTTCTAGAAACTGGAAAAATACAACAATCTAAGGATTATACTCTCCTGTTTCTCATGCACTCTCTCTCCAGATGCTGCAGCCAAACGGGATAGATGGATCCTTGTTCTGACTCAGTATATAATCTTTAAATTCTCTGTATGCTTTGTTCATTTTAATAATCTGTTATCTGGCAGCACTGAGGCAAAAGGGAGATGGCCTGATGGTTGTAATGATGCTCAGGTGCACAGAAAGGTTTGAAGGAAAAGAGCAAGATTCTCACTCACTTCCAGACAATTCAAAATAGTTGATAATTCTCCAAGGCTGAAGTCTGTCATGTTAAAAGGTAGTAATCCCTTGACCGAGAATGTTGCACAGGTAGCAGGTTTGGGTAGAAAGTAAGAGTATGCTGTAATTGAAAGGGGAAAAATTAATAACAAAAGCCCAAGCTGTTACTGATGAAGCTCTAATGCCTTTAAAGGATAAGTACCAGGGACATTCATCGGGTACTTTGGGATTCCCTTGCACCATCTAATATGGGAATTTTCCTTTCAATCATTGAAACTTCACAGACTCAGAAATCCCTAAAACAGGAAGAGAGGAAAGGCATGATGAACTGAGTCTAGTGCACATTAAAAAAATTAGTCTCTAAAGCAGTCACAGTCATTGTTAAGAACACAAAATCTCATTTTTTAAACTAAAAGAGTTTGTTAGAAGAACACAAGTTGAAGCTTTGTTTCTCACAACAAATACTGAGTACAGAGGAAGCTGCTCTGCTGGTTGATGGCTCTCCAACTCCTGGGAGCTGCTGCTCTCTGGTGCTCATCTTCCAAACAAAAATCTGGGACAATTTCTCTTTCATCCTCCTCACTCTGCTTTTGATGTTGCTACTGAACTGCCTCATCAAAAGAAGAATCAAGATGTAATAACTCATGTTTAAGCCACACATCCTTTCTAATTAAGTGTTGGCAAATAATACACAGTTGAATCGTAAAATGGGCCTATGGAATATGTAAATGAGGTTAAGTCAATTTGCAAATTGGGCTTTGTGCAGCATGGTGTCTTCTATGCATGTGACATGAACAGCAAAGAAAATTCTAATTTTGGTAGTGGAGGCAGCTTAATTTAAACATTTTCAACAGAGCATGTCTGGACTCCTCATTTCAAAACTATTTTCATTTTGAAATTTATGAAGGAATCTTGAAAATGAGGTTAAATAACCTGAAAATGAAACAAAGCACTCCTTCTTGCAGCTGGATGGTTGAATCACTGTTTCTCAAATAGATTGTTTGCTTTAAAAGGAGTATAAATCCTATGCTGGGTCCCTACAGTCACAAAAGTCTTTGATGCATTTTGCAAGTGATGGCTTAATTTCTGTTTTGATTTTATAGTACAGAAACTACAGGGCTGAAATAATGAATGATTTGATAATATACCTTTCACTATTTACTGCTTATTTTCATCACAGTTATGCCATTTTTATTCCCTGTGCAAGCCAGTACATCTTCCTCAATGTGAGAGGCTGGTGAACTAAATAAATATAAAGCAGAAACCGTCTGCAACATAATGTGTATAAGAAGTTCTCTCTTTTCCATCTTAGATAATTATGTCCTATAGACTGCATAAAGGAAATAACAAAGTCAGCCAGTAAATCAGAGGCAGTAAGTAGAAAAGAGACTGTTGATGGTGTCTTTAACTGCTGAAAAAGGATATATGCATGAAGTAGAAATACTTTACAAAGTCACAGTTCTTTCTGACTTTACTGAAATGTCTGTTGCTCATTACAGGGATTTAAGAGGTTGATGCTGTGATGTGTAACAGTTATTTTAATGAAAGTTGCAGCACTCCTGCATTCTGGGCTACTGCAATTGTATTTGACACAAACTGCAGAAGCATTTGGTTCACCTTTAACTGACAGCAAAATATCCCCATGTTGTTATTCAGTGATTTCAGAATCCATTGCTTGTTAAAACTCTGCAGAGATTTCATTAATACTTCTATTTCCTTCTTGTACAGCTTCTGTTAAAAATGCTTCTCTTTTAGTATTATATGCACCAATTTCAGATACAGGAAAAACTAAGTATTTAGTGTCCAACAAAGCATTTAACCCAATACCTACCCTTTTAATGCAAGAACAGCTCCACTGGCCTTACAGCTCTTTGCTTACATGCTTAGTATAAGCCCATGTTTAAAGCTTTGCTGGATTTGAAAGTGAAATAACTTAAAAGAACTATTTAGAGACCCATACAAAATAACTATGAAATGTGAATTTTACTTTTTATGAATAGTATTTCCCCCCTTCAGCTGTATTTTAATTTTAGGTGGGAAAAAGCTATTTTCTATAGTACAGAATACCTATTCTACTGTATTTTTCCCTACTATTGAGCATGTGGTCTGGGTTATCTGCAGCTACCACATCCCTCTCTGAATTCAGTGGTTTTGCTGGGATAACTCTGATGGATATGCAAGGTAGAAGCACACTGGAAGGTTATGTAATGAGTGCCTCAGGTATATTTATGAAAAGCTCAAATAGTTTAGATGCCCTTGAATGACCAAAACACCCATTCAATTAAAATTATAGTCTTCATTTCATCATTCATTACCTTAAAATTATTAAAATTGTAGATAAAATTATATGTCCAATGTGGACTGCATAGGTCAAGTGAGCAAACAAGGGGAAGGATTTGTCTTCCTCAGAGAGACTCAGAATTTAATGACATTTTTCAGAGGAAGGTTATTCATCTGAAGAAAGCCTCTTCTTTAGAAGAACCTTGAAACCAAGTTTTAATGTGTGCCTTCCAAAGGGATGATTTGGGTCTAATTTCTAATCAGTCCAAAGTTACTATCAAGAAAAGAATAAATTTGTCCATGTTTTGTAAAACTCTGATCTGAAATAGTGTATTTTTCATTTTATTTTAGAAACAAGTTTTTGTTTCTGATTTAATCTAAGCTGTTAAAAGATTTCCACAGCATAACTCATTCACTCAGATCCTATTCTAAAATGAATAAGCCTCATGTATATGTATCACAAAAAGAATAAGATGTCAAGAAAAAGAATTCAGAGGTTGAAAAAAGTGTAACTGCACTCTTGAAAAGATTATAAAAGTCAGAGATTAATTTTCCTCTTCATATTTAGCAGATGGACAGTGACCTTATCAAACCTACCTATCATTCAACAAGAGAGGTAGGGAGTTAAGAGGAAAAGGGCAGAAAGGAGTGCTTGTGTTGGCAAAATCTACACATACTTCCAAAATTTAAAAACCACACTTGTCATGTGAGTATTTACTGATTGCAAAATGTCCTTTGAATATACAGCCACTTCATATAAATAATGCTTCTTCATACCATCCTTACACGGTCATTTTTCTTGTCTCTTGACATCATGTGTTCTGGGATATCTATCTCCACAAAGACTCTTATTATCATATAATTTGTCACTTAGAAATGTGATCTACATTTTAGCTGTCAACAGCACAGGAATCTCCCATGGTTATAGGTTCCAGCTCAGTACTTTCAAGGCATTTGTGTGTTGTGGCTTAATAGAATTGTTATTCAGATCACCCCACAAAATTAGGAAACAATAAAACAATTTCCAATAAAAAATTACCATATAATTCACTGAGTAATTGGAGGCAGGGAAGGGGGAGGGCATGGGGTAGCTGTCATTTCTTGCTTGTTGTGTGTCCCTTAAATGAGCACAAGGTAAATCTTGGTGGAATAGGTAAAGGAGCATGACCTATGACTAGCCCTGAAATACAAGACAGAGATACAGAGAAGGAGAAATTAGGAAGGAGAAATAAGAGTTAGATCAATGGAAAATGAATTTTGAAAGGACTCTGAGGGCAACAGTAGTTCAAACTCATCATTAAGGTTCACTGGGATTGTCAAGGTGTTGGTGTTGCCTTGCTGATGAAAAAGCTCTTATACTAGATACATAACTCATTTTGGATTCATGGGGTCATATAAATCCTTTAATGTGTATCTCCATGTTCAGATTTGCAGCTTGAGAGTTTATAAGGAGAGGGCCATTGATACCTTGCTTGCTCTTTCCTGCACCATATCTGGCTCCAAAATGTAGAAACATGCTGGGACATGATGAGTGAGGTTTGGCTTCACTTTGTATTCTTCCTTTCCTGCTTGCAATCTCTTCTCTTGTGGTGTGGGACTGTCGAAGCAAGGGAAACAGATGATCTGACCCAGGCAGATAATACAGAAGTGGTAAGGAGTCAGACCATGAAAGAGAAGGGGTGAGATTGAGGCCTGAGAAACCCTAAAAAATGCTCCAGAAGGTGTGGAGTATTGCCTACTGTTGCCTTCTGTGTCTTCTCCTAGGCACTCACTCAAGTCACCCCTTTACAAGTTTTTGTTGGCAGCTGTGGACAAGTACTGGAAAGGACAGAGTTATGCCAAGATTGCATGGCCTTGGAAATTCTTTTGCTTCTTATCAAATCCACGTGAAATTGGTGGCATAAAAGATTCCTACTGAACATCCCTGGCAAATGGATTAAGGCTTTTTTGACTGCTGTCCATCATATTCTGCTACTCCAAAAATGAGGAGAGGCCTGCCTGGGGAAAAACAGACTGCTTTTTGCATCAAGGTAGCAGGAATGTAACCACCAGCTTACTGAAAAGTAAGATGCTCAGCTTTGAGAAGGCCTGAAGTCCTTGTGCAGTTTAGATGGTTCTGGATTTCACTGAAGCTCAGTCTGTACAAATAAGGCCCTGGATGTCCAGTCAAGACATTCCTAAAACAGAGCTTCTTACAGTTTAAAAATAATAGCTAAGTAGTAAGTCATTATGATTTTGTGTAATAAACCAGTTAGAGTTCTTAGTTCTTAGTATAGTCTTAATAGTTACAGCCAGTTCTTAAACTTCCAGGAATTGTGCTGCAGGATGTAATGTTTCTATAGAGATCTTTTGTTGTGCCACAATATAGGTCTACAAATGTACAGTGGGGTGTTCCCTCCTCTACAACCCTTATAGCTCTCTGCCATATATTACAGCTGTGCTTCACGCAACAAGCACACATCTTCCCATTGCTGTGTTCTCTAAAGACGTCTTCATGACTTCCAAAAACATGGAGAGCAGAGGTAGAAAACTGAGTGCAAGTTTCCAGTTTTCAGAGAAGCAAAGTCTCACCTCTACCATTGCTGCTTCTGTCTCCCTTTACTGATATTTGTATTCTACCCTTTTGCTCCTACATAAACAGCATCACTCTTTTATGTTCATACTCTACTTTGTGTTAGAAAAAAATCTGAGATTTAGGAATGAGAGGTCATTAGAAAATAGTAATGTTATTCACTCAGTTTAAAATAAATAGCATGCTACTATAATGCATTGAAATGGAATCAGGTTTGTAAATTTTTTTACATAAACTATTTTTGTTGGAAGCTCAGAGAACTGGAAGGGCTTCATAAGCAATGTAAAGAAAAATGGAAAAAATTGCATACAGAGTATTATTGACAATAATAAATAATGAGCTATTCCTTAAAGCTGCTAAAAACAATCAAAGAAACTGTGAGAATAAAACTAAACTTTGTTACTCAATTTATTATAGTGGGTTTAGTTTCCATATATGTTACACATATTCTGTATTCAAGTAAAAGAAACTGTAAAAATAATTGAAAGAGACTTGCTTAAAGAAGCACTGCAATTTCTATTGAAATTGCAAAGCATTTTCCAAAATATTTTTAAATCTACAGACATGAATGCTTGTATTGGAAAACTGTCTCAAAAGACTAAGTGGATTGTGACTTTGACTTTTTTGGGCGATTTTTTTTACTAGACATAGTTAACAAAAACAATGAATTTTTTTAAACAGTAACTTAAAATACTCATCATTTTCTACAGATCAAGAATCTTTCTGCAAACTATAAGAAAAATAAAATAGATTCCACAACTTCCTGAACAAATGCCTCAAATTAAAGATTTAGAGTCCATCCAAGGAGTATTAGAGGGGGTTTTTGTTTTGTTTTCTTTGTTGTGTTTTTTTTTCCAAACAGTACCGGGGAATATTGTTTTCTGTAAAAGAGAAAAAAAGACAGTTTCTGAACACAAGAATTGCTGAATAAAAGAAGCTAATCTTGCAACATGTTTGTTGAGAAACCATTAATGTGCTTCCTTCCCTGTTTAAGACCAGCTGGCACACCACAGAAGACTTTTATGAACTTTCTGATTTTAATTAATCCCTCGGGGGTCCCCATTGACCTCAGGACAGTTACACAAGGATGCGATTTGTCTTCTTGTTTGAAACAATTCCGTTTATAAATATGTCTTTAATTTTGGTAGGAGCTGGGTGGATTCTTTACTCTTTCTCAGTAGAGCACTGAGTACAAAGCTATCTGTTCTTTGTTTGGCTGCTACTTAATTAGACTTTTCAGTTCTAACCAGGCTTGCCTATGGCACTCACCTGTTGCTGGGTCTGTGTCATAAACCCAGCTTTCATCATGACCTTGCATACTCCTGTTGCATCTGCAGCATGTTTTCTATGCTTTCCATGCTTTCCTAGGTAAAAAAGGGCAAACTTGTAGCTTTCAAGACATGGGTAACTCAAGGGAGAGGGGCAGAATCTTATGTGCCTTCTCTTTTTGCAGCTGTGGTTTCTTAATTCAGATAGGCTGGGGTCTCCATGCAAAATTAACTGGGAACAAACCAGCATAGATTAAGATCACAGTCAACCTCCCATTAAAACCACCCATCCTTGCTTTGGCCTTAAATCTTCACCTGTGTCAACCAATCTTTGATCATGTTCACAGCAAGTAGCTGTGATGTTACAAAGACTCTTCTCAGTCACTTGAGGCAAGTAGTGAGAACAGCTGAACTTGTGCAGGTACGTGCATTCCTATCTCCGTGTCAAGAAGCTTGTTAATGTGTCAATAAGGACAGCTGGAGAAGGGAAGGCACGTAGGACAGGAGCTACACACATGTCAGCATTATGTATCTTCCTTCAGGGGAAGAGTGAATCAGAAATGTTTGCCTTCCACACACCTTTGCTTTGAAGTGGTTCATTTTGTTTTGATTTGACTGCACGAGAGACATTGCAAACCAGTGTTTGTGCTGATACTGTCAGCCCTCCGGTAGGGAATGAGTCTGGTGTAGACAGCCACCACAGCACTGCCCAAAATGTGTTCAAATACATCAGTCATGGAGATTACACAATGTATTTCATTGCTATTAACATGCAGAAATCTCACCAGCTAGGTTAATCTTGTAGAAGAAAGTAAAATTAGATGATACTTTGTATGTATGATAAAGGTTGAGCCACCGCGCTCTACACCAGGCTCCACTCTCATAAACATCAGCGTAAAACCAGAGCAACTCTCCTAACTTCAGTAGAGATTACATCAAAGCTGAGCTAGGGTTCATATTCCAGGTTGCTTCTCACTGCCTACACACAGCCTACTACGCTGCCTAAACCAATCCCTGGCTGTCTCACTTCTGGCACCTTAAAGAAACAGTAACCAAATATGTACATAGATATATATATTTATTTATATACATATATGTAGTGTGAATTGTCAGCAAGGCTGAAAATAGAAACCAAACACCTAGAATTTACTAGTATGGATGTTGCATTTCAATAAGTGCGTGTGCACCTACATGATGTTTGTACAGACAACAGATTTTACACATGCACTTGTGAGCCCTGAAGAAAAGCGAGAGAGAGGAAACTTTAGCAAAACAACCATGTAGGAGATAACATGGGAATTTGAAGGTTAATCTTCCAAATTTAGAGCCCTGACAAGCAACACTCAGGATGACTACACTGGGGGAAATGATCAAGTGTTATATAGTGTGTTTTGGATCTTTGACAGAACTTTTAAGTCAGTTTTCCTGTTTCCTAGAGTAGTCCTTTAATGAGGATATCCTGTGGCTTGGATAGACCAGTCACATGGAAAAAACTTACAGAGAAACTATTTTTAATGGAATTTCCTACAGATATCTAGCTGTTGACATGATTACAGAGCCTGGAGATCCATTTGTCATTCTCCTTGTTCTCCTCAATGACTTTTGGTTAGTTGCAGCTTTATCAAAGAGAGATGTAGAATTCTTAAATTTATTAAATTCTTACAAGTTTTGTGATTTTTTGTGTCTAGGTGGAGAGACCTAAAATAGTACTTTTACTATGAACTCTGAAACTACTAAGAGACATTAAAGGAGGACAGTTAGGAGAAGGGAAGTTTATTAAATATTCCAGCCACAGAAATGCTTCTGCCAGAACCATTGACAATGTCAATAGTCACTAAGGCACAGGTAACCAGAGCTCATCGGAACCTTCTGCTCAGGGAACTGCTTATTAAAACAATAAGAAATATGATGCTTCCACTGCAAAAATCTGAAAGCAATTTTATGACATGACTCTAGTTTTCTAATAAACCTCTAGTATTTTCTTAATTTCCAGTGACCCTTTAATAGCTGCTTTGAAAATCTGTTTTAAAATGGTGTCACTAATTGCTTTTTTGTGTATTGAGCTCTCTTCCCTCAGGGTCTTTAAAAGCAAATTTTTGTAGCAAATTGTAGCACCTTGCATAGAAGATTTGTTGCAGTTGGGTTTTAATCTGGAGCTTTCCAGGAGCCTTGAAGATAAAACCTTGAGTTAAATATGATTTCTGTAGTCCACACTCACCTTAGCAAATATAACTCACATCTCTGGGTAGGGTGGCTCCTGGGAACTTTACCATTCCACACAGAAGCTCCCTGTGCCCATTGCATAGTCCACCATGACTTGGCATTCACTTAAGATTAAATGAAAAGGCTAGCTCTCAATATTTAAAAAAAAACCTCTTGAAAATAGATACCCCAGATCTTGAGCTTACATCTGTCTGGGCAATGGCTGGGAAATACAAACTCCAGCTTCATGCCTCCTTGCAGCTGTTAAACTGTAAAGTTTAAAGCTGACATATTAGGCACCAGAGACAAACAAATCATGTGAATTTAATTTGTTATTTAACTAAGTAAAATTGGAGTTCCTATAGCTCATCTTCAGATGGAAAAGACCACACCAAAAACTTTAGTTTTCAAAATGCCAACAAGTCTTGCAGAGAATGTGTATGAAAGTGTCACAGATGGCAAGCACCATGCTGCAAAGTATACAAAAGCATGAATTCATCCAGTGGATCCTCCATGAGGGGGTACTGTGCTCATACTTGGAAAAGAAATGCTCAATTAATTTCCAGGATGTCAGACTTTCTAAACCATACAACTATTGATACAAGCTTAATGTTTCCAGTCAATACTGATATGCTGTCCTGGCTGCTGAAAGAGACCCTTTCACTTCGTTAAGCTGCACTCCCAGAGACCTTCCCTTTCCCACGGGACATGCCGTGCCCCCATCCCTAATCACTGCAATCACAGACATGTATGTTTCTGTAAGGCCTTTCATGGCACATCACACAGCTCTAAAGACGTGCTTTCTGTCCGTGCTGAAATCCCATGGAAAAGGGGGGAAAGGTGGTTCCCTTTGAAAACAAACAGAAAAACAAGCAAGCAAATAAAATGTCTTTTGACACCTCACTGTGCTCGTGCTGTGTGTTTACTCTCCCGGCAGCACCACAGCAGAGTCAGCTCAGTCAGCCATGCAGCAAGCTGAACTCTTTGCTTCCCCACCGTCTTTCCCAGAGGTAGCAAAGAGCCCATGCTTGTGCCTTATGTGTTGCACCCTGCCCTTCACAACCACAGTGAATGGTAAGACTATAATTTCCCAAAAGATACTGGATGGGAGCTCCGCCTGCCATCCTCAGCCAGATGGGGGGCTCCAGGAGCTGCAAACCCCACAGAGCATGGTGACATTGCCTGCACTCCACCTTTGCTCCCCAGCTGCAGAGCTTCTTTAACCTGCCATAGCATCAGAATGGGCAGAGCTCAGGATCCCCAGCAGAGTCAAGCACTGCCCTTGGAGCAGGGAACAGCAGCAGCTGCTCTCACCTAGAGATGCCTTGGCCACCTAGAGATGCTTTGGCCACTGACTACCAATGTTACTCATTATCCCAGCTTGACGCATGGCTGGAGTTGTAATGATTTCTACCAGTTTGAGAATAAAACCCTAAATGTGTAATTTCCTGCCCTTAAGGCCTTAAATTTCAAGGATATTTCAAACGTGGGCCTCTCATTTACATGAAAAAGAGTAAGTGCCTAAATCTCACTCAGGTACTGGTTTTAGATTCTTCTCATCACTCTCCAGACAGAGCCTCTTGAGCCAGGAAATGTAACAAAAGCAGGCTTATTCAGTTCCATGTACATAAGCCAACTAAAACTGAAACTGAAGGGCAGCAGTAAGAGCAGCTGTGGTGCATTGGAAGATCTGATAACAAATACCAAGCAGAAGGGTTTTTAGATGATCTGCACTGACGTGGAAGACTTCTGTTGTTTCGTAACTGAGCAAAATGGTGATAAACTTTTGGAATGCATTGTGACTAAGGAAAATAAAAGCAACTCTGACACTTTTAATTGATGTGGGTATTTTTAATAAGACTAGCTGGCCTGACTTCCAAAATGTTTGATAGACTTGTGCAGGATTGAGTGCAAGCGGCTTCATAACTGTAAAGATATTGGAAAATAAATGCAGGCAAAGTTATGTGGAACCAGTCAAATGTGGTACTCTGAGTTAACTGTGAAGTTATACTTGCAGAGTACCTCTAATGATTATGGAAACTGGCTGATTTGCAGATAAAAAGGTATTACAAATGGTTCTATGGAGATCCTTCTCAGGCTTGTATATTTTACACTGCTTTTTCACCTTGTGCACTCTGCCATCCCCAGGCAGAGAGGAGTCCTTCACTTCCAAATCTTGGTGCAGCAGAAGAGCACATTTGAAGTGTTTATTTGGGAACAAAAGAATCCTTATACCTTGACAGCAGGACTGCCTTCAAAAGCCCTCCTTCAAACAGAGCTGTGTTTATCAAATTCCTATGTGCTGAGTATATACATGCCTGATATTTTAATTCTTTCATAACTGAGAAACACTTAGTTGTATTTCTATCTCAGGTATCAGGATAAGAATTATCATATATTTGTGTGAATTTTGGTCTGTTTAGATCAAGATTGGGCAAAAATCAAGTATGTGGGACTGCAGACATTGCCTAAGAAGAGAGACTCGGGTGGAGGGAAGTCTCTTCTCCCCAGAGGCCTGTTTTGTGACAAAGTATGTTATAAAATCTCAGACATGGAATAAAAAAGCCCACATATTGCTTTTGATAACTACTCACCCTCAGGCTTTCCTAACAGATGGGAGCACTAAACACCAAAATTCTTCAGCTTACGAACTGGCAAAAGGCCCAGCAGCACTGCTAACAGAAGGAGTTGTACGAGCTCGTCATTATTTACAAATTTAAATTCTTCTGGAAAGAATTACTGTAATATGTAAGACATGATCCCAGGGTTTTGGCAAAATGTATTAGTAACATGAGCTCTTGATCCTAGGAATTAAATTAGATCTTGGAAGGTTAAAGTGTGATGTTGTCTAATGTACCAGGGACTTTAGATCTAATGGAAAGTTGTTTACACCTGTTGCGAGTGCATTAGTTAATACATGAAAGTTGGTCTTTCCACAAGGGAATAGACTGTCTGTTCCTCTCAAATGGTGCCTGTGGAAATCAGGTGAGCAGTTCCAGGTTAGAAGTATGATTATCATACCAGTGCTACATGACCAAAATGCTAAATCTACTTTGGCTCCTGTTTTTTGTCAAATGCAAATTTTTGGTCCCAAATACCTCATTGTAGAAACTTCCTGCAAATAATTCAAAATTTAGAAAGTTGTTGGTCATGTTTTTTGCTTCTCTAGGTACTATCAAAACAGTACAGTTTTCAGGGTTCAACTGTCATATTAAACTAGACCTGCATACATACTACTGTCTTTGTAGCACATAATCAAACAGGGTTTAGAAGCACTAGAAAGAAAATGGTGAGTATGGAAGGCTCAGCTATACAGAGTTGTTTCTGTAACTTTAGAAAAATAAGGAGCTTTGGGTTCTGAAGCCAGTGGGAGCTGGGAGCTGCCGACTGAGGCAGTGGTAAGGCAGTGAGATCTGCTGGTATGGGAGTGGGAAGCATGGTGCAGGCATTTCCTTCTTCCTAAGGAGTTTCTGCCAACACACTTCATCTCTAATTTGGTAAGGGAAGATCCATCTGGCATATCAGCTTTGAAGGGAGTTTGCTCACACTTTATATTTAGTAGGAAGTAGCTTTGGTGGGTCACAGCAGAGAGAGACACCCAAGCAGAGATGCAGTGAGTGGTAGTTTCCTGCTTACCAGATAATGTCCCTCCCCATGGGATACCCATCCACTGAGAGTGGATGCACCTCTCTCCAAAATACCTTCCTCATTAAACTTTCACTGGCACTCCTATTGTTTCCTTTAAATGTTTTGGTGTTGACATGTTGTTTTGTTGAAAAATTCCTGTCCGTCTCTGCTCAGTATCCATTCCTTCAGTAAGCTGTCAGCGCTCTTTGATTTGCCAGGCTTATGGCAGTCACATAGCGAGGAAACTTGCAATATGAATCAGTGATACGGAAGTGTCTCCCAGAGGATGCAAGTGATGGAAATCACAGTTATTGGTTATTATTGGACCAGTGGGAGCTTAAGTCTGGGAAAGAGATCAGCTAACCAGTTTCACTGTAGTAAAAAGAGCCCCTTCTTTGTTCCCCTGAAGCCACTAATTGCAATGGCAGTTACCTTCAGGCCCCAATTTTGGGACCATCCACATGGACTAGGGAGACTGTTTGAAGCACAGGGATTATCCTACAGACTCCAGCTTTTGTTGGTTTTGAGTCAGAACAAGATCTCCAGAAGGCAGTCAGACTATGATTACTGCAATGCATTTCAGGAATATCCAAACCAGCTTTAGCCAAGAAGCAATAGGACTGATTTTTTGCAGGAGTTGTGCAAACTTCAGCTGAAGCCTGATGTTGTTGTGCCATGTTTAGAAAGCTAATAGAGGGAAGGAAGCTCAGGCACTGTATTTTTGGATCATAGCAAAGGCAGAGTATTTGTTCAGCTGTACATGTGAAGGTGGGCAGGCTCTTCCCCTGCTGAGGAGTTTAGTAGATCTCTCACTGTTTTATTCTCCAGTATTCACTACAGAAGACCATGCTGCCTTTCTTTTTTATTTTTCAGGCAATCTTAGATTTCTGCTCCTCCCAATTTGCCTGCATGGAGCACCAATAAAAAGTGATTGACTGAGTCAGACCTCCTTCCATGCATTTGCACTTTTCCTCCTGTCAGATCTTTTAAAAACTACACAGTTGTGTTTCACTGGTGTTCTAATTAAAAAAATCTCCAAAGGACAACAATTGTCTTTGTTTAGCACAAGTATCTATGGTTTATCTACAGCTATCTGCGGGCAGGTCCTGTGGCAGTTGGGCTGTGCTACTCCCTTGTCCCCCATTCTTCTGCCATATTCTTCAATAGTTTAAATCTTTAAATAAATATTGTTCTTTCTCACTATTGTGAATGCAATTGTCAATCATCTGCCACATGCCTTAGCAACTTCAGCCCACATCCTAAGACCTGTAAAAGCTAAAGGCACTGGCCCAGCCTGCTCTTAAACCTGCAAGCAGGCAGGTGAGAAATGATGCAAAGAAAGAGATCTTTATTAAGAAAAAGGGATCATGGTAATCAGTCTGGGAAAACACACCTCCATTCGCATTTGCAAATGGCATTGAGTGCCTGTTCTTTTTCCAGTAATGGTCAGTGCTCTGACAGTTCCTATCTGGCTGCCACAGAAACCAGTGTCCTACACCAAAGTCCTCACAAAGGAGGAACAAGAGAATGCAAAGCCCTGGAGCAGTCATAGTAGCTTCAAAATTTGCTGCTTACCCCAACACATGAGGTCAGGGAGGGTATCTGTTCTCTCAGGACACAGGTTCATGGACAGCAATAATGACTTCACATGGTGCTAGTTAACCTGTGAGTAAATAGCTCATGCAAATAAAACCTCATTGCAGCACCTCTCTAGGGAAAAAAAGTTTTAAGACAGTGATTGGACTTGCCAGAGCAATGTGAATGTGTTTAGTAGAGGATTTTAGTATTTTGAAAGGTATTTTCATGCTGTTGGGGAGCAGATATCCAAGTACTTCCTATTCCCTGAAGGCAGGTAACCACTATGGACTGCTCAGGTCCAAACCCAAAGGTAATCCAGCAGCTGAGCTGCCACAGAGTAGGGCAGAAGAAAGTATATGCCTACATACATTCATACGCACATCAGGCAGGAGGCTGCCAGAGCTTTCTCTGAACGATTTCAGCAGTGTTTTGATTTCTACAGTCTGATACATTCCAGCCATTTAATGAGAATCTGGGGATTTTTATTGAGCTTACATTTAGGGGATTGAGCAGACTATTTTCCTGTGGGAAAATCAGTCCCTTACCGCGCACAGAAATGGCATGGTTGGCCTTAATTCTTTTTATTTACTTTTTAAAATCCAGAGTATTGCAGAATACAGGGGAGTGAAACAAGGTGATATATAACTAGCAGAAAAATGTGAAATTCTTTTCAAAGTTTTGACATTGAAATGCATACCTGAAACTCACTCTTGCATGAGCTAATATCAGGCAAGTGAAAGCAACTGGCCATGAATAGAGGTAAATTTCTGTTTAAAATATGAATTTCCCTCTGCAATCAAGAACAGCTCTCTGAGGTTATTTGCCAGGCCCTCACCATGCTGCACTATCACAAATCGATTTCAGGCAGAGGATCAGTGAAATTATACCTGACTTGGCCAGGTACCAGCAGCATTAAAGATATTACGATTTCCAAGAAAAAATTTATGATTTCCATGATGAGGACATGTTCTTTATCACCTGCAGAACCATGAATTGTAGGTTAGAGGCTCTCAATTGTTTTGTAAGAAAGGCTCACTACAGAAAATTGGTAGTATTTATGCCTTTCCCTCCACCCCCGAAGTCCTGCTGCTTTTCCTCCTGTCTCTTATCCCTTGTGCTGCTGCTATCAGCACTCCCCTCTTCATCTCTGGCCATTCAACACAGAATTCCTACCACATCCTCCTTTCCTTTTGTCATTGCCTCTCAGAGCAGACCTGAGTGCTCCCGTCAGTGGTTTTCAGCTGACATCTGTCCAGCTGCTGTTGGAGAGATGACTTGACACCATCACAGTTTCTCCCTCTGTCTGAAGATGCTGCAAAATGCTTATGGGCTTTTCATGAAGTAGTTGCATCTGTTCAGATGTACACTTTTCCTGTGATACCGAAAGGGTTTTTTTAATTTTTCAATTTTCATATTTTGTAGATTTTAGAGACACGGTAGATGTAATGCTGTAGATTTTAGTGAATTAATATTTAGCAGCTTGTAGCATAAAGTCCTTCTATCTCTACCCCTGCTCCAGAACAGGCAGCTGAGATCTGCCAGCTATTTAGTCTCTTCCTCAAGGTACCCGATTAAAGCATATCAGAAGAGAACATAAACATGGAGCAGTGTGACCCAAAGCCCTGGAGAGCGTCCAAGAGACCTTTGTGTGCTGAAGAAGAGGAGGTGGATGAAGACAGAGGGTCCCAACGACCCCAGCCCCAATTCAACAGGGGTGGGAACTGGGAGGGGACAGAGGTGGAACTGGACATGTGGACAGTAGTGATTGGATAGGTTATATTATAAAAACTATAGAACTTAGAGCTTGCTTGCGCGCGCGTCGATGTATTCCTGGATGAGCGGGGTTGCTCATTGAAGTGCCTGCCCATTATCTTATCTCCTACAAAACTTGGCTCGGAGTCTTTTTTACAGACTTTTACGGCAACACTGTGTTAGAAATATGCATTTTCATAACCAATAAGGACTGCAAATAAAAGTTCTCAGGTCTGGATGTATCAGACTACTGTGACAGTACTGTGTTTATATTCAGCAATAACCAACAGAACAAAATCACTTAAAATAGTGAGGATAAAGTGAAGAACCAGATTGAAAAAAATCTGCAGTTAATTAAAAAAACCTGAAACAACACTTTTCTAATGATGGTGTTTAAAGTTGGAATAGGATTAATCAATTGTCTTGTTTCACTAATACTTTTTATGAGTTTGTGTAACAGCAGAGATCCACAATTTATTTTCAGCAGATTCCTCTCAAACCATATAATAAGAATCAGGTTCTTAAACACTCTATAACTAAATGATGTTTATGAAATACTGCTTAAAGCTTTCTTTTAGATCTTTTTGTTATTAATCCTGCCCACCTTTCACTTGAGAACTTTAATAAAAAGCCATTCTATGACTCTATGATTCTTCTGTGAAGAAACATCTTGACTGCAGAGGAACTGAAGCCCATTGACAGCGGTGAGAAAAGGGTTATTATATAAACTTTGGATAACAGGGAGCCCCACAAAACTTACTGTCACAGGCTAAGGTAGAAAAAGGCATGCTATTAAAACTACGGTCTTGTCTTTTATAGAGAAACTGGTTTTGACAACTGATTTGGTAGCGGCACCCAGTGGCTAAAATACAGACTACAAATTTTACTAGCCCCAAATTTCCCTATTCCAGTGTATTCGTGTCCATCTGGTAAAAAGCTTCCAGCTAAGCTCAGGGAGATCCTAGTAAAGGGAAACTGTTACCAGTCTCTCTCATGAGTATTAAAAGCGTAAGATGTTGAGGTATTTAATTGCCCTTGGAATACGCCCTTTTTCATTGAAACAGCTAAATATACACATTTTCCTAACATTATTTTCCTGTGCAACTGCTGCAGTTGCCATGGGAAGGTTATGTAATGATTTGTGGGAAGGGATGTGATTCTCATGGGAAGCAAAATATCTTCAGTGAGCTCCTGACTATACGTAGTCTACGCTATAGCACACTATAATATTCCCTGCCTTTGACGCTATATATATTTCTATTTACCCACGTATGTGTGTGTTATATATAATTTTATATATATATATGTTACATATAATTGTGTGTGTGTGTGTGCGCGCGCGCGCGCGCACACACATTTTATAGGAAAACAAATAGGCAGGCCCAGACCCTCAATACCGAGTCCACAGCTGGTCCATGTTGCTTACAATTTAATAGCTGACATAATGTTGTACAGTATCAACACTTTGTGAATCAGTGTTTATGGAAGAAACAGTGGGGCTGAAATACTGGCCCTGGAATGCATGCATCTCACATAGGCGCGAAGGCAGCTGATGCTTGTGCTCCCCTGCAGGGCTGCATGCTCTTGGTCAGGGTAACAGGAGCAGCAGAGCTGCAATGGCACTGGCTGTGACCCATGTTAACTGGAGATGTACCACACATCAGTTAAGTGTGTGTAGGAAGGCTTCTGCTGCCATATCATCCTTGCTGCTGGCAAAACACGCAGGGACTTACCCAAGACATGGGTTTCTCACTGTTATGGTCTTGAGCCTTTGAACTGAGCTCAAAACCCTTTCAGGAACTTTCAGGGCTGAACCTTGGGGTGGACCTCAGGGTTCTTGTCCATAGAGAGGCAACTACCCTGACAGTAGCAGCTGGAAACATCTAGCTATAATAATAAATGTATTTGTAAATGCTCAGTCAAAGCTCTAAGTGCACCACATAAAAGTAAAATAACACTTTCAAGGCAGTGTATCAGTATGATTAGGAAAACCATCAACACACCCTTCACAGGAGATAATAAACCCAGGTGTTGTAAGGTGCAGGTGGTTACAGACCTGTGGCTAGTTGTGGTAGTTCAAAGAGATAACTTTGTGTGTGGAAAGCTGGGAAGGAGCAACACAAAGTACCAGGCAATGTTTGGAAACTGGAAAAGCTGGCTGATCGGAGAGGCAGTAGTGAGAGTGAACATTGGGGGGCTCAGCACAACCCCAATCCCACTTGCTGACTTGTGATCCTAATGACAGATCCCTGCTGCCTTCTCAGAGCCACCTGTGAAGCTTGAAGGGAAGTTGTAGTGCACACTCACCATAAACACACACCAGCAAGTGCCATATTGTTCTGCCCCTTGGGCACCAAGATAACTGCCTGGAAGGACAGTTTCCAAAATAGTTTCTCTTCCGGTTGTTCCTCCTAGTTTTAGGTCTCCCTCCTACCACACCAGACTTTTGCACTAGACAGAAACACACCTACTGCTCAAATTAGATATAGATGCAATTCTCAGTTTCATGAGTTGTTCCTCCTCTGAGAACCACTGACCCAGGAAACATCCTTCCATACAAACACTCACTTCTTAAGTGGAAGGTGTTGGAGCTAGGAAGAAGCAAACAGCTGAACATAACCCCACCTCTACCTCTCACCTGTTTTCCAGGGTTTCCTCTGCACACAGCAGCAGCAAATTCATCTCAGCCATGCAGCTTCAAGCATGCTTTCACAGACTGTATCATGAGCTTGATTCTCTATTTTCAGTCTCCAGCTGCCAGACAGACACCTCAAAGAGCAGGATGGAACAGGAAACTTGCAGTGATAGTTTCCTAAATAGCCAGAGAAGACCTGGCACAGCTCATGCATGAAGATTCTTCACCACTGATGATTCTTACAAATAGAGAGATAAAATAGAGAGATAAAAATATCTCGAGGATTATTTACTTGTAGCTGTTCCTACATTATGAGAGAGAGGATGGACTAGAAGACCTCACAGGGTGCTCTGCAGCCCTATTTTCTCCGATTTCTAGTTGTGACTGAAATGTTCAGTCTCTGAAGTTCTCTGACAGACACAGGGACTTCCTACACTGATTACAATCCTAACTGAAAAAAGAAAGAAAAATAATGAAGCAAACAAAAAAACCCCACCAAAGTAGTCAAGTTTTATTCTGTCTTAAGTACATTAAATGCAGAAATATATTTGCTGATTAGTCACAGACAATTTAAAAACTACTGATTAACACATAAAGTTCATGTTGCATTTAAAATTGTACTTAAAAGGAGATCCACATCCCTTTTTCATGTTTCAGGAATTGTTGTCTTTCATATTTGAGATAGTTCTTCTACCTTTAACAAAGACATATTAGTGAAATATTTTCTCATCAGTTTTCCCAGGCAATATTTTGCAAATGTTCTACTTGCAAAACCTTGACTTTCTTTTGCCTTGCTTAAGCTCAGTGGCCTCCACAGCTGTCACAGTATGAGAGAACCTTCACTTTTCTCACAGTGGTTATAGAGGCCAGCATTCCCAGGTGGATTTTTAGGAGCTTTTTCCTAATCCCTGTAAAATGCAGGAGGTTCCAATAGGACAAGAGAGTAAGAGATCCTTTCCCCACCTCCCTACCCCTCAAAAACCCCCAGACAACAATTTGAATGGGAAGAAGGAATTATAAACACAAGGGACTGATAGGGAATGAGAGACAAAAGAAAATGCCATCATACCATCACACAGAATTCTACTGGCTTGAGTCTGAGATGAAGATATGAAACATGAATGTGTAACACATCTTCCCCAATAAACAGTGTCATCCCTCTTCCACTTATTCACTTATTTGTGCCTTTCCCAGGCCCAGTTATTTTCAGCAAGACTGAGTCAGAACACCAATTGCAAATTTAGTGGGACATTGTGGAACCACCCAGGCAAGATGAACTCTGCCTGCCATTCCTGACCAAGGTTTACATTCTGAAATACTGCTCAGTGCCCAGCCCTTTGAGACTTCACTTTCCTGACATTTCCCAATGTCAAAGCTGAACCACTCACTGTAGTTTTCCTGTCATGCAATCAACCACAGTCAGGAGGAACAGTCAAGTTTCCTTTTCTGTTGCATAATTGAAGATCATGGCAACCCTTCAGAGCTTATCCTTTTCTCTTTCCCTCTGGAGAAAAACAAATTCAAAACAATTCTAATTAATCCAGTGTTGTCTTCAAAGGTCTATTCTGGTTTTTGTTGCTTTCATCTGGTTCTTCTCCCCTTTGAAGGGCGATGCCCCAAAACAGGCAACACATCAGCTGCAGTCTTGCCACTGTTGAATAGAGCAGAAGGGTTGCTTCATGCTCTTGCAGGCAATATTTCTGCTTACACAGAATTTTTATCTCTAAGTGATTTTGCACAAAAGCTTCATGCTGTTGACTCTTATCCCAGCTTGTGATAGGCTACCCTATGGATCCTTTTCTGTAAAAATGTGTGTTCCTGTGTTTCTCCCAAATTTTTGTCTGTGACACTAGTTGTTTCAGTTACATGTGGAACCTTCTACATTCAAGGAACTTGCATCGTCTTTCTAGCCACTGGTTTTACAGCCAAAAAAATGATGTGGGTTTTTCTTTTTCTGTATTAAATTTCACTCTATTTTCCCCCCAAGACACTTCTCCAATTTGTAAAAATCATTTTTGAATTATAATCCCACCCTTCAAAATGTTTGAAGCCCCTCTTAGCCTGGTAGCTGCCAACACTCATTGTAAACAATGACCCTGGGAGACTTTTGTACACAGCTGTTAAAAGTTGACTTCTTGCTTTCACCTATGGGTGAATTAAAGCATATAGAGATTATGAGATAAAAGAGTATACAGAGAATATGGAGATAAGGAGATACAGAGAACACCATCACCTTTCAGGCATTGATTTTGCAGACAAACAATTTATTACTTTATTTTTCCTATCAATTTACACTAAATATCCTCTTTCAGACCCTCCTTTGGGATAAACTACTATTGCTTCATTGACCACAGCAGACTTGTGACATTTTATGCCAGCTGAGGATCTCCCTCTGTTATGCTTCAGCTAGAATATTAAAAGCAATATATTCTTCACAAAAAAAAAAAAAAAAAAAAAAAAAAAGGCTCATAAAGACATCTGGTGTCCTTTCATGTAGATTAAGTAATGAAAGGTTTTAAAGCATGGTATGGTTCAGTAATTTAAGCTTCATTTCAGTTTCAAACTCTACAGTAAACATTTCATTCCATATAAGTGATATTATTATAATACCTACCAGGCTATTTGGATAGGAGGTCTTCTGGCAGTTTATTCGGTGAATTACTTAAATTAGAGGATATGGGGAACATAAGGGATCCTGGATGCATTTGTAGATTAAGGAAAAAGCCACAGATACTTGTAACAAGAGAGAAGAGGTACAAGACATTTTTGCAGATAATAAATAAGCTCAGTGGCATTTGTAATGGGGAAGCTGACTGATCTCATATACATGGAGGCCTCTTACTTCCACAACCTTCCTTCACATACAGAATCCACCTTCCCTGTTTCCTTCTGACCATCCAGAATCCTCTGGTTTTGCATTCCCAAAGAGAAAGACAAAGAGAGAAAGAGAGAGAGAGGACAAAGAGAGAAAGAGAGAGAGAGAGAGAGAGAGAAAGAGAAAGAGAAAGAGAAAGAGAGAAAGAAAAGCATCAAGCAAATTTGTATCATATTTAGGGTTTTGTTCCTGTTTCCATCAGACACACCACTATTCAACAGCATTCAAAGGAAGGCAAGCTCTTGCATTATAGTGCAAGTCACTAATTAAAAACGATTATAATTATAATTAAAATACTTAACTCCACTGCTCTCTGGTGGCAAAGGTAGTGTATATCTTGGGTCTTTCTATTAGCTCAGAGTGGGAACACTGAAGATATTAACTGGCAAAAAATAACTTTGTAGCCTCTGGACACAAAACTGAAAGATCTCTTGGTTAATTTCATTAGTTTAATTAATTTTGCCAACCTAATTAATTAGATTTTCTTCAAAATCTGTAAAAAAAACCCAACTAAGTACTGCTTTTGTGTTGATAGTGGGTTTTTTAAAATAAAGCTCATTAAAAGGTTGTTTCTCCTCAGAAAACTTCGAAAAATATTCTCCATAGAACATGAGGTGTTTCATATACCAACCTTATCTTTTGCTCTGTTACCTTTCTGATTCTTCCTTAGATGACTTCAGAAGAAAAAACACACCACCTTGCAGATCGCAGCCTGTGGGCACTGAAAAACCTGCAGCTTGGGCTAGCTTCTCTACCCCTGATGTGCTGTTTCCATGCAAAAAAAAAAGCAGGGGCGGGCGGGAGGGGGGGGGGAATGGTGGAGTGAGACTGAGATACTCGAAAAATTTGCCAGAATGAATAAGGAGTTACGCTTAGATCAGCTTTTACCTTTGCTTGAAGACTTGGTAGTGGAAAACAGCCATAGGGTCAGCGAGGGAAGGTCAAACACCAGCAGTGAGAGATCAAAACTGGTCTTAACACCAGAATAGCTTTCAGGTTACCCCCTGAGTGGATCTAACCTCTTTAATTGTCTTCCTAAACACAGATCATTGCAAGTTGTTTTTTCCTAATAAGCCATTCATTTCACAGCCTAATCGCATAAATCTTTAACTTCAGGAAACAATGCAGTTATTTTTCTTTCACCAATTCCATGAATCTCTGAGTTAACTTATTACACCATCATTACTTGCAAAAAGAAAAAAACAAAATCCTTTTCTGCAGACACGTTTGACGTTTCTCTGACATAGCCAAGTGTTTTGATTTGTTGGGCTCGGTATGTGGAAGCTTGTATGCTTGATAACAACTGAATGTCACGGTCAGTGTTCCAGACAGGATCTCTCCCACAGGTAGTTTCCAGGCTCTGGGAGAAAAGGCACAGGGAGGGAACTGTAATTTCTGGTACATGACAGATTGATTGTGAAGGATCCTTTTCCCAAACTGCTTTGGAGAGCAGGTTTGGTAAACTGTCATCTTATAGTAAAGGATGCAACGTCAGTTTTATAGTGTTGAAGGGTAGACTTGGAATGTTACCTGAGTGTAGATCCAACTGAAGCCAGTGGATCTAACAGCGAGCAAAAGTAACACTTCATATTGTAAGAGACTGTCAGGATTACTGGAAGGGTATTTTAATACTTTGGAAACTATATATAATTAAGGCTTACTCCTTTGTATATAATAGCCTTTAGTACCTTTCTCTTAAAGTTAACAAATACTCCTACCCATTTGCTGCAGTAGCATGTATCTGTAATCTGATTCGATTCCCAGGTGACATCAACCAGAACCACAAACAAATAGTGGAGTTAAGAATAACACTGAGTGTGTTTACTCACATCTGCAGTGGGTGTGCACAAGATAGGTATCATTTGGGGAAATCACAGAAAAGAATGATGGAAATAGACAGTATTTGATCCATTCAGAATCTATTCTTATGCTGGAGCATGTCAATATAAGATAATGCTACAGTGGATGGCTCTTGCACCAGTTCTGTAATTGAAGTTGATTGAGATGATTATTCTTTAAAGCAGTTGGGCATTTTGATTATCTCTGAGGAAGATAACAGCATCTGATTCCCCAAAACTGAGCACTTGGTTTTTCCAATTCTAAGTGAGAATTCCAAGTTTAATTTGAAATAAATTCCATGAATGTATTTTAGGATGCATTTTAATTTTTCTATGACTTGAAGGTTCTGGTTAGTGGAATGGCACACACTTTTCAAATCCTACTAGTGAAAGTTCATTGAATTCAGGTGCAAAAAGTTTTAAAAGCTCTTGCTATTAAAAAAACCTGTTAAAAATTGTTAAAATATCCACTAAATTTTATATTTGTTAGAAATGTATAGGCTGAGGACAAAACTGAGTAAGAGGACAGTGTCAGACAGGAAAACACTAAGGATTTAGGCAGATAGTGACTGCAAAAGGCTAAGCTGATGCAAGGCAGTACTATGCTGTTCTAGTGCTGATGCAAGGCAGTACTACAGTGTTTATGTGCTAGACACCCTTAATGACAGATGATGAGTTTTAATAAAAAGGTCAACTAAGAAGCATTCAAGACATCTGTGAAAAGGACGTATGCATCTCAGAACCTCAGTCCACATCAATAACACCTTAACAGAGATATACCCAGACTCGGGTGTTCATCCACCATTTCCTTTACCACTTCTTGGACAATACCCAGCTGTTTACCACCACAACCCTCTGCTTGAATTTATCATCCCTTCAGATCTGCCAGCAGAAAACCTACACAAGGTCTCATAAAGATGACTCATTCAAATTGGATAGGCTGGTTTAGATAGCTTAAATATAAAACATGTTGACCCAACAGAATTTGTTTGAAATGGCTTAGTAAGGCTTCAGATGAGTATATACAGGTGCAAAGATGCAAAGGAGAAAAGTAAAGAGGAGTTTAGAACAGGTTCTTGATGATTTTCCTTTTCTACTGGCAGAGTTAGATGCTGCAGATCAAATTTGTCCTTGATTTACTCATGGTGTGTTTGTCTAACTCTGAGAAACTGACTTGAACTGACTTCTGGTTTGTATTTTGGCTCACACAGGAAGGGCCACGTCAATCGCTCCTGCTCTAGACCTTGCCCTAGACCTTGCCCTAGGTCTTAGGCCTCTTTGCTGCATGATTATTACCTCTAACTGAAGACACACCCAGGTCAAGAGCTTGGGTCACTTTTAAAAGCAGTTGAGTAACACCAGGCATCACCCTTCCTGGATAGTTTGACAGGCAAGCACTGGAAGGAGCCTCCTAGGTCATAAATTCCTACAGACTTCCATGCTATATACCCCCACCACAATTTCATGAAGTTCTACTCTTAAACATTAGAGCTCTTCTTACTTCTGCTAAAAATTTCTGCAAGGACCATGTTCTGATAGTCAGAACCCATTCCTAAATTTCCAGCCCCATTAGCTGTAGGGTGAGTCCTAAGATGTTATAACATGCTCATCCTATGAAGGGAAGCAATTAACCAGTCTCCAGAGCACTTTGCTAGGTCAGAGATGTCCAAGAGATGTGTATAGCTCCAGCACTGCATTAGAAGGAGCATCTCCCTGGGCAAGTGGCTCTGATGCATTAGTGAGACTCCAGAAAAGCAACATTTTTCCTGGAGCTCATATCTTGGAGTACACATCACTGCTGGCTACAGCTGACACCACCCCAACAGAGATACTCAAGGAGTTGTAACAATGTAGTCTTGTCCTTGAATCTGCCATTTCCTCATTGTGAAGACCACCAAAAAAGGGAAAAACTGTCAGTAGCTTTTAGATTAAACAAAATTTAATCTAAAACAACAACAGTCTCAACCAAAAAGAAACAAAACTGAAAAGCAGAACTAAATTTCAAATCTGCAAACTCAGTTTCAGTATTCAAATGCACTTACTCTGCCAGAGAGGGAATCCTTCTCAGCAAAGCTGCTTGAAAAACTGCCCAGCATTTCCTTTCTGTTTTGTCAACATTTAGCTACAGTACAAAATTGGCTTAACTATATAATGAGAAAAACAGTTATTTCAAGGATTACACTAAAGAGAAAATACAAGTTAACCTTAATGCTACCCATTACTACTTTGTAAAAAAAAGGTTATTTACCCTTTGAAAAAAAAAGCCACATTTCAGAACCAAGCTAAGGTAACTACATAGATTTAATTAAAAAAAACGAATAAAATCGTAATTGGGCTTAGAACTTCCAAACCACGGGAAATATCCAAGTTAGGCTACATAAATTAAACAGAAAAAAGACATCTCATTTACTAGTAATATTTTGTAAGATTGTATGTGGAGTCAAAAATTCAAAGAAGTTTAGCATGCATATATGAAATAAGGAGGAGGGAAGCAGGTAGATGGACTGTAGTGGGAAAGCTATCCTAAGTTAATTCAGGATGTGTTCTACCCAGCACTGTTGAAGACCTAAATGAGAACTCTTTAAACTGCAAATGTAAAGCCAAGTCCTGGTGTGATTTACATTCTAACTTCAGATCTCACATGCCATGCTGAAATACATAAATCTTGCTTAGGACAGCAAAGGAAGCTCAGCTTGGTTCCCCGGCTATTGTAGAAATTTTGTTTGGAGTGCCAAAGTTAGTCAGCACTGTTTTGTGAAGTCTAATATTAACAGGCAGTCTACCTCATCTGTCCTTCATTCAGTGCCTGAAAAAAACTCCACAGTGCAACAACAGAATAAAACCACCAACTATGGAACTGACAGCCAAGGAAATACAGCAAGATGATTTGCAGTTGTCCACATAGTTTTTATAAAAGTATCACAGAACAGTTTGTATTGGGAGGGTTCTTTGAAGATCATCTAGTTCCAACATGAACATCAGTTCATGCTGGAATCAGTTCAATCATGAACCAATTATGTTGTTTTCTGGTCTTCTGCATTAGTAACAAATATTATACTCTGCAGCAGTACAAAATAAACCTATAGCCTCCCTTTCTACATCCGTAACATCAGGAGAAGCTCAACTTTTCTGGTATCCTGGTGAGTATCTCTGGTAGAACATGCTGAAGATAGAAACTCCTGTTTACTTCAGGGGCTTTGAAAGGAATTGGGAATACTTTGCCACTTCAAGAACTGGGTCACTCATGAGCAAAACTTCATGTACTAATTCTCAGTGCAAAGCTGTTTCAGTGGCTCTCAGAAGCATATGCAGAATAAATATTGCAAGACGAGGCTCTGATCCGAGCTTCTTCTTCCCTTGGAAGACACAGGAAAAAAACAGAAATAGAATAGTGGTTTAGGAAGGGAAGAGTCTGTAGAACTGTGCTCTGACAGCTGTCCCTGGGATGATAGGGATACAACACCCTATTGTTATTCCATACCATCCAATTGTGGTAGCACCTGCTACTTCACACAGCTGGACTGTTTTTATGTGGCAGCAGCCATATACAGTCCAATCTTCCTGGATCTTAGAATAACTAAAAATTGAAGTAGAGTACTGCTTTTTGGCAGTTTTGGCAGTCAGAGAAGTCAGCAGCCTTATGAGTCATTGCTGCTCTCTAAGACTAGAACAAGCCTGGCCTCACCCATTTAAACAAACCAGGCATTTGGTGAAGTATATGTGGCTTATTCTAAAAGTAAAGCCTGAGAAACTGTGTTTGGTCAGTCCTGAAAAACAACAAAGGCAGAGCTTGGTGATTTTGCAAAGGAGGGATGTCCACAGAAGATGATCGTACTTGGACATGTTACGTGGTCAAAGATGTCTTGCAGCTAGAATGTTGATGTGCTTTCCTGGTTAGCCTCATTGGTTGTGAGCAAGACAAAGAGCGCTGACAGCTTTATATTTACACTAAAAAGAAACTGGAAGGCAAGGTAGTGTGTAATGCACTCCAGCATGACATGTTCAGCCACCTTTGCAAGGCTGTATAAACGGCATTTCTATACACAACCTATTCTGGTGATACAGGCATGAGGATTTCCTTTGGGCATGTGTTCAGTCCTCCACGAGGAGCTGCAGTGTTTGTTAGCACATAGAGCATCTCCTTTCATCTGGCAAGAAGAAAAACTGTGCAATGGTTGTGTTCCACATCCTCTGATACATTTTGCAATTTTTGATGCAATTTTGAGTCACTGTACAAGAGATAAGCAGATGGCTTGTGAAGGGTGCTGAATTTCACAGTAATTTTGTCCTAGACATCGATTACTGCAAGATGGTCAAATATTTTTGCTGACCAGAGCAACATCAATACTTGCACAATAGCTGCTCCAGGCTACAGTAATGGAGAAACATAATAAAAATTTGCTAACTTTGTTGCAGTTCCTACTTGAAAATGTTGCACTTGACTGATTCATACAGAAGTTACTTCTGTTTCAGTTTTTACAGTTCCACTTATTCCTGCTATCAAGCTACTTTAAGATAAAAGCAGTGTAAATGGAGGGTCAAATGGCCTCTTGGTTTTGAACATTAGGTCCTCTTCTCAGTAATGCAATAGGCCCTATGCCATCCTCACCCAGAGTTCCCAGAGCACTCAAGAGAGAACACTAAGATGCATCTTTGCTACTTTTCACAAACCCATTTTTCATTTAAAATTCAGCAAAATAATAATTTACTGTAAGCTGAGCATGCAACCTGTACTTCATATTGTGTTGAGCCTGAACTAGCAGTGATAGAGTGGGAAATGAAGTACATCGGCTGTGCCATTCAACATGGTCCATCCTGTCCCCAGCCCGCGCTGGATGGGCGTCCATCTCGCAGCAGCAAAGCTGGAGAGGGCCGGGCTTTTTGGCAGCCCTGCGGGACTCGGGTGCGCCGAGAGTCTTTGTTCTACCCCAGGCAAGACCATGAGGTTTCTAACCAGACATCTGACACCTCAACCTTCCCGCTACTGGTCGCAGCGACCGACTGGGCGACGGGGGTGCTGTTTAGCAGGGCGCTTCTGCGGAGCATGTGAACGTGGACAAGACGGGCTTCCAAGCTCGCAGCGGGCGCTGCCGGTGCCCAGCAGAGCCTAACCCTACGCCCACACCTGGCACCCGCCAGCGGACGGGCATCATCGGCTGCCCCCGCCCAGCCCCTTCACCCGTGTTGGCCCCGCATCCCTGTGTGCCCGCTGCCCGCAGGGCGGCTTCGGCCGGGCCGGGAGCGAAGCACAGCGGGGTGCGCGGGGGCCGCCCTGCCCCAGAGCATCCCGGTGAGGGACCGAGTGCTGAGCGCCGCCGGGCGAGGTGGGTCACGCCCCGCTGCCCACGCCCCCCACTGCCCGGCGACCGAGGGGGCTCCCGCGGCGCCGCCACCGCCCACCGTCCGCGGCGAGGCGGGCCGGCGGGGCCGGAGGCGGAGGGGGAGCGGCGGCGCACGGCGGCGAGGTGGCTCGGCAGCCCTCCCGGAGGAGCCCGGCCCACCTCTCCCGTGCAGGCACCCCCTCCTCCCCGCCCCGAAAGAGGAACTCCCCGCCCGTGCAGCCCGGCCGCGGCGCAGGGAGAGGCGGCAGCGGCAGCGGCAGCGCCCGGCCCCTCCGTGCACCATGGCGGAGCAGCGCCCGCCGCCCGCCGCCGCCTGAGGCGCCCCGAGGCGCCGAGCCGAGCCCGCGCCCATGGCGGCGCCGCCGCCGCCCGCCCTCAGCTGGGCGCTGCCCCTGCTGGCGGCGCTGGCGGGCGCCGCCGGACCCCAGAGCTTCGAGCTGCCGGGGGCCCCCATCGACAACATCGAGGTGAGCGGCGGCGCCGTGCTGGTGGCGGGCGGCAGCTGCCTCTACGAGCTGTGGCCCGAGCTGCGGCCCCGGCGCCGCGTGGTGCCGGCGGCGGGGCAGAGCTGCGGGGAGCCCCCCGGCATGCGCAGCAACCTCCTGCTGTACTACGAGGAGGCCGGCGGGGTGGGCGTGCTGCTGACCGGCTGGACGCAGGAGGACGGTGCCTGCCAGGTGTGGGAGCAGCCGTCCTACCGACAGCGCTTGAACGAAAGGGAGGTGGTCAGTTGCCTGCCCGACGGCTCCACCGCCGGTGTGGTCTTCCAGCAGGCGGGCGCCTGGTATCTGGCTGTGGCGGCCACCTACTCAACCAGCGCCGACACGAACCACCTGCGCTGTGAGCCCTCCAAGTCGGACAAGGAAACTGTCATCACGGTGCGCAGCATGGTCAACCTGAAGTCCACGGAGGAGCTGGGCATCATCAAGCGCAAGGAAGAGCCTTTGCACTTCGTTGACGCGCTCCAGTGGGGGGATTATCTCTTCTTTCCCTACTACACGTTGAAGGCCAGGTTGGGCAATAACACCGAACCACCCAGCATGGCTGTGCTGCGCCAGCTGAGTCCCACAGACGCTGGCCTGACTTTGAAGGGACATGTCTATTTGGACTGCGGCTGTAGGAGCCTCATCGTTTCCTCCAGCCTTGTACGCCAGGGTGAGCGGGTCTGGTGGGTGGGCGTTTTCCGCCACAGCAACAATGCCAAGGCCTGGAACACCACCGCTGTTTGCATCTTTGGGATGGAGGAGATGAAGGAGCAAGCATGTGCATCCACACACTTCAATATGAATGGGAATATCTGTGTAAGTCTGGGCATCGTTTTGCTAAGCTTTCGTCTTGCATGCCCTTGTTGACACTGTTGTTGTTGCTGGTGTCCCTGTGCATGACTCGTTAAGTGTCCCTGACCTGAAAGCACATGAAATTTGTGGGGAACTTCAGAGCCACATCAGGCTTTTCACATCAGCCCCTGTCCCTGTCAGCCCTAGTGATTTCTCCAGCTCTTCCTGTTTCTAAAAAGCTGATCCCTTACCCGTTCCTGGAGTAGACTTCCCACCTATCTGTTTAGAAAGATATGTCTGAGGGAGCACCTGAGGGCATCCTGAGGCAGGCCTGGGTCTTAGGCTCCTCACTCAATGTGCCCTTTTCTGCCTAGAATTAGTTATACTTCATTTTCAATACAGCATATCCTAGTGTATTCTGTGCATTCACATCTCATGTCATTGCAGCTACATCAAAAATGGAAAAAAGTCCATCACGTTGACTCCTGTGCACTGGGTTGTGTGCATGGTTATCCCTATTGCTTACTAGTTAGCTGTGGTTGCTTGTTCAGTACTGGGTGTTCCCCAAGCCTCCCAGGACTGGCCTTGCTTGGGAGGGCTTGCAGACACCCTTCCAAACCCGTATGTGCAGCAGACAGCAATAGGTGATGTCTCTTTGTTGTTGTGGTGGTTACATTTTCACAGGCAATGGTATCCCATGGAGATCCCCTGGTCACCTACTTCAGTAACATTCTCTCTTTGGCTCCTTCCTTTTGAGGGTGAGCTGGGCACATGGAGGGCGGAATAAACAAGGCTTTGCTGTGGCCTTGGTAGTAAAGAAATTAACTAAAAATTAAATTCAAGAAGGTAAAAATGTAATTCAGGTGAAGAAGGTGCTTTTGCAAGGCCTGTCCATGCTTTTAAATTACACTCATAAGTCTTTTCAGAGCTGTGGCAAAAGGAACACTGAAAAATATCAAGGAGAACCATAGGGGATCAAGCAAGCCATCATAAAGCAAGCCCTAAGCCTTTTGCAGTTCCTCCATCATCCAGGGACTTTGCAACTTAACCCTTGAATCCGTGCTGTGTTACAACAGGAGTTTGTTGGAAATTCCTTGAAAGAAGTGCAGTAGATTTACTGTCACTCCTTGGCTTCCCAAATCTAACTCATAGCAGAGTGCAATGCTGAGATTTTTTCAAATTACTGGAGGGCACGTGTGATTCAGTCTGTTCATCTCCCTACTGAGCTGCAAGACTCTTGCCAGTGTTAGAGGACGTAGTTGTGAATGAGAACCCCACACGTGGGTGAGACAACTGTGCTGAAGTAAATAGTGAAGCTTACTACAGAGCCTGAGCCAATCCTTTGATTCCCAGTGCTAGCTTACAGCTTACTGCATGATTTCTGTGCTCTCACAGGCAAACTTCCCAAATGAATTTGAAGTCTCATCCTGATCCCAAAATACCTATGTGCTTGTTGTAATTATAGTTTGTATTGTTCCTAATTACTTGTGAAGTTTGTGAGGTGCTTTCTGAGCCTGCAAAACAAAACAGGAAAAGAAACCTCCCTGGGCAGTAGATCCTTTATAAACACGTTACAAAGCCTCATACAAGAAATTTCAGGAGAGTTTCATGTATTTCATAGAGTCACATAATGCTGGTGAGATGAGGCACATGTTTCTGCACACAGGGCAATTCTGTGTCCCCACTGCCTCTCAGGGCCTGAATATGAAAAATCAATGATCCACTTGTGTCAGGTTTAGTCTGACTCAGATCAGACTGCTGTGACTCCAGAGTTACTTTTGTGTCCCAAAAGGCTCATCCTCCCTGGAAATTGGGATTATATTTGGGTACAATGCTGAAGAATCCCATTTTTAAGAGTCAAAAAAGGATAAGTTGCTTAACCTCATGTTCCTAACTATGATGATGTTATTAATCATGATACTTTGGCAAAATAAATACTGTATACAACTGAGAGAAAAGTGGTATTTTAATATTTTGTGAGATAGCAGGACATCTGGGTCCTGTGAAGTAATATGACCTATAACATTATATGGCTAATTAGTTTCCTTTTGAAGTTAATTATATGTACTTATGAAGTATAAACATAGAAACAAATGCTTGGAGTTCAGCTTTAATATTTTTTTATACTACAGAAGGTTAATCTAGGCTATTGCAGAGTAAGTGTGGAGATGACAAGCCCATATGCTGCTGCTTCTGGGTTGTTTTAGACCAGATCCTTCTAATGTCTCTCACCAATTATGGGAGTCCCTGCAAACATGGAATATGCTTTTCTTGGACTCAGAAGCACACAGGCTTCAGAGCTGACAGGAAGATGGAGTGTGGCACATCCATCAGTGCACAGCTTGTGAAAGTGTGTGCAACAGCTCACAGAAAGGAGTGCCTCGCATGGACCTGTCACAAGCATGTTGTACTACAGTGTGTAGGAACGGCAGCAAGCAACAGTACTTAACACGTGCTTTAAAGTCTGGTCCTTTAAAGACAGTGTTGGTCCTGGGCAAAAGAATGTTTTGCAGCATTATTAGTGCTTGGAGTGCAAGACTTGAATGGTGCTTGTGATGAATGGACCATGCTGAATGTCAGTCTGGCTTTTGCATTGCAGATGTCATGTGTTATAGGGTGCTGCAGGTCTTAATCTTCTTTACTGGGAACTCTTGAGTGCTGGAGCTTGAGTGTGATGTGATGGGGTACACAGATCCTGGACACAGACTGTCAGTTTATGTAGGAATTGAAAATACAGGGATTTTTTTCACTGCAGGAATACGATTTATAGTTGGCATATTCATTAGGGAGTAGTGGCAGTTTGTTTTCCTTCTGATCGTGTCATCCTTCAGACATCCTCTTATCCCTCTACACTCACACAGCTGCATGTATTAGCTCTGTGTTGACACTGTGTTTCTCAATAGGATGCTGCAAGAGGGACTTAGCCCAGGGTATTTGTGGTCCTGAATTCCCTGCCATGCTATTGCTGCATGTTCTACTTTGAACTCATTCCTGTAAGATCCTGAGCTTTCTGGCCCTAACCCAATAAGGCACTTAAGGACATATTTAACATTAGGCGTGTAAGTAGTTCCATCATCTTCATGCCTATGCATTTTTAAGCTAAGCATGAGCTTGAGTACTTCACTGGGTTGGAACCAAATTGCTCTGCATCCTGTAGGAACTCACTGCAGGTGTAATCTCTTTAGTCTTGCATTGCCTCTTAGGCCAAAGTTAACATTTGCATTAAGTTTTAATGCTGGATTAAAGCCTGTCATAGAAAATTACTAATTTTTAAGATCCTTACTTAGCCACTTTATCAAAAAGTATGTGACTGCTGCAAATTCTCTAGATTTGCTGCTTATGAGAACTAGCTAATCCCATTTTGCTTTATGCAGTAGTGTGCACAAAGCAGTTTGTCCTAGTTGGTTGTGTTTTTTCTGGACATCACAGGAATGGATTCCCAGAGACATGATCCCTAATTAGCAAGAGGCAAGTGGTGTTTTAGAAGAAAATACTCTAAAACATTTTGCAGTTTTACATTCAGCTTTTTTCTTTGATCCACACATCTCCTAGTTTTGAATATATCTACTTATATGCACTCTCAAGGCGTCCGTGTTAACAGACTCTCTCATAACCTGCATGTACGTATGTAAGTGCACTTCTTCACAGTTTCCTTAGTCAATAAATGTAAATTTGCCAAACCTTATTCTCCACTTCTTTTCAGAAACCTGACCAAGTACTAAAAAGCTTAGGAGGAATGCTGGAATTGTCACAAACTTGCTGCAATAGCAGCAAGTAGAACTTGAAGAAAGGCTTTTCTTCTCTTGTTCTATGGGAGCATATAGGAATAGGAGCTGCTAGAATCTCAGCTCTCTCACAGAGATCCCAGGATCTTGTGGATCACAGTTAAGTAGATGAGTAGGAAAAGTGCTCCAATTGGAGAACACCAATGGGAGAGAGATGTAGAATGTTACCTAACCGCAGTGACAATGACTAAACTGGAAGTTGGTTTTGTCATTAAAATGTTGCATGGGAAGAAAAGGATCCTACAGTTTTTCAGGGAGAAAAATCCAAAAAAATATTAGGCATATACCTGTAAGAGAGAAGCTGTTGTAGTTTAGATTAAAATATTTATTTTTATGATGTGCAAAGGCCGAGTAGTTGTGATAGTTACTAAATGATAAGCTATCTTGCTTAGATTTTCATCTGTTATTTAGTGCAAGTAAACATATATAACAGTTTGAACTTTGAATTTCATTTTTTGGTGGTTCATAAATATCAAGGTTGGTATATTCCCCTTAATTTATCAAGCATAGTTTGAAGTCCTGGGACAAATCTTAGCTAGTATAAGCTCTACTGAAATGAGATTCTGAAGTCAACAGAATCACATTGTTTAATCATGGCCATTAATTTGCAGGAATGACATTTGAATTTGTGTGGTAACTCATTCCAAAGTGATTCATGGTCTTTTATTTAAGGAAAGAATTACAGGCTTCTAAATATAATTTTGTATCAAAATTGATCCTGTAATTAATTTTCTAGTACTAAAGTCAATCTCCTGTGTATTACAGACTGCTAGTATTGCATCTGATATTTGATGAATTTCTAGAGTTACTGTTTCTGAAGTGAGTATTTCTGCCTGGTTTCAATGAGTTTTCAGTTCATCCTTGTGTAATGTGAAAAGTAAGCCACGGGAGACCTGTCAACTCTCGTGCTCCAGGGATGGAGAGTGCACAACCTCTCTGGACAACCTGTTCTGCTTGATTGTCTTTATAGTGTTGTTTTTTAATCTCCTGTTCGCTAGAAACCTCTGCTGTTTCAGTCTGTGTCGTTATCTCTTGTTATCTTACGTACACCTCAGTGCAGAGCCTGGTGCTGTTTTTTTGGTCCCTCTGAAATTGTCTTTTCTGTAGGCTGAGCCAGCCCAGTTTTGCAAAAGACCTTTAAGGTCATTGAGTCCAACCATTAACCCTGTGCTGCCAAATCCACCACTAAACCACGTCCCAAAGTCTTCTAAATGCTTCAGGTTGGTCAAGCATGATTTATCCTTGGTGAATTTATGACGGCTTTTCTCAGTTACTTTGTTCTTCTTCTTGTGTCCAGAAATAGTTTCAAACAGGATCTTGTCCATGATTTTTCCAGGGAAAAGTGATACTGATCAATGGGCAGTTCCCTAGGTAATTCTTGTCTTTTTTGAAGATGGGTACATTTATTCAGTTGGAGACTTCCCCTGGTTGCCACAACTTTTGAAACATGAGAGAACAACCTTTCAGCCTCATCAGACAGTCTCTCAGCATCTTCCTACAGATCCCATCTGTCTTCCCTAAAACTTCTAAAAGCTGAGATTTCTTGAGAGATCCCTGGCTTAATCCTCTTCCAGTACTGGTAGTTTCTCTCCTCCTTGATCTCTGTGTGTACAAAGGACCACAAGATGTTGCTGGTGAAGTCCAGAACCATGTCTGCATCCACTGTCAGTAAATCTAACCTATTCAGCAGTTGGTTTGTGTTTTCATTGTTTATTCTTTTATTGCTCATGTGGTGGTGGAAGTTCTTGTTGCTTGTAAGATACCTTGCCAGTTTCAAAACCAGGTGAGCTTGGGTTTTTCTACCACCATCCCCCTGTAGTTCAATCATGACTTCCCTGTTTGGCTAGAGGCCATCTCCTGATATGTCTGCTTGTTTTCTTGAGTTTTGTGCTCGGAGGAGATTGTCCTAAAAGACCTGCTAGCTTTCCAAGCTGCATTTCCCTTCTAAGCTGCCTGTCAGAGGATCCCCCAGATGATTTCCCTGAACAAACTGAAGCCTGGTGTCCAGCACTGTACTCTGTTGTTCTTGACTCATGGTCCTTAGGATCATGAACCCAGTTGTTTCATAATTACTACAGTGAAGGCTGCCATTGATTATCACATCTCCAGTCAATTTTATCTTGTTTGTGAGTAGCAAATCCACTCCTCAGTGACCCCATAGGGTTAACAAAGCAGTGCCTTTGGTGTCCACATGGATGTGCAACAATGGGCAGTGGTTCAAGGAATGGAAAATTACTGGCAGTCTCTCTGCAATGTATCAAGTAGGACCCCCTGAAAAAACAGTAAACCTGTTGTAAACAGCATGTCTGTTTAACGAGTGTGTGCCTTCATCTCTCACGGAAGGGAATCTCCAGGTACAGTCACCCACCACTTCCTCTTGCTCTGTGTCGATGCTCTGTTCAAGCTCAGTTGCTTTCAAAGCCTTCCTTAATGGAGCTTGTTTTCCCTCATTGCTTATTAGGACACTTTACCAATTCTGTGAACTTAGATATGAAGGCAGAAAAGGACCCTTTCTGCTGCTGTGAGAAGCCACAGATTTCTAGCTTTCCCATCTCAGAAGTCTCCATCAGTGTCTCGCTCAAGCATAACCTCTGACTGGCCCTCCTGCCTTGCATCCTGAGCCTCAGGATCTTGCATCTGCAAGGTCTCTCTGGAGACTCTCTGATTTCCCAGTCATCCTCCTTAATTTCTTGCAGTTGGCTCACCTGGGCAGTTTTGTCCACCAAACACTGCTATGCAATGCACAAATGAAAAAGTCTCCTGGAAATAAAATTTTGGAACAGTTAATCTGACTCCTTAGGCCTAATAAAGGCTCATTGCATGCACCAATATTTAAGTTTTTTACCCTCTGATACAGTAAAAATTGAAGCAGGTGGTTAAAGGATGGTGAAGTTAAGAAAGAAGAATAAGGTTCTGGAAGATTTTTTTTTCCCCCTTGGAAAACATCTTACATATTGTTCCAGTGTTGACTATTGCTATACACCACTTACAAGTCTTGTGTCCCTTTGTATAGCTGCATCTGTTCTTTCACTCTGATGCTCAAACCCTTCATTTTTACTTTTTGGACAGCTGCAATATGATGGGTGGTGCATGAGCTAAAAATGCTGCCCTTTCCTCTGAGGCACACAATGTAAAATAATCAGGAGGAATTCAAGACAAAGTAGAAGTGTGAATATGGTTGATGCAGCAGGAATCATATCGAGATAAATCTGAAAACGAAATGCAAAATAGCAAATAAGTATAAATGCCTTCCATGCCAATAACTGAAGAGCATGGTGAGGTGAGCTTAAAAGCAAAATGTAATTTAATTCAGGAGATCTCTAGGCTTACTTGTTCATGTGAATGTTTTGCGGGAACTATAGAATAGAACAGAGGTCAGGATTGAAAAATCAAAAAAAGTCAGGTCTTACAGAGCAGTATTGTCTTTTCTTTTGCTTTTCTTCATTTTGTACAAGCCTGAAAAATGTTACAGGGTGACAAACAGATGACCATGGAGATGAGTGACTCTTGAAATATAAAGGAAGTTTAGACTGTAAATGTATTTTTAAGAATGGATTTAGCTGTGAAAGAAGCAGCTTGGGAAGACCCTACAGTGCTGTAACCCCATTAGTCACAGTGGAAGAGGTAAAAGGGCTTGTTAAAACAATAAATGCACATGGAAAAGGGGTGACAGAAGAGTGAAAGCAGCAGCTGCACCCTGGAGGGAATGGGCAAACTGGAGAAATAGGTTGCAAAATAGAGAAGGCAATTTTTTTTGTGACTGCCCAGTCTGAATTCCCCCTCTTCTTATCCATATTAGCTCAATGTCGCCTTGACCCTCCCTCTAGCAGGCATAGGGAGGGGAGGATACTTCCACACTTGTCAGTATTGGTTCTTTAGTCAGATGAGGAGGATGCACTGATATGACACTGGTTATTTTACTAGTATATAGGTCAAAATAAAATCTGACAGCAAAGCTTTTCAGAAACTGGGTGAGTACTCCTCTTTTCTGTGATCTCGTTGTACAGAGCCTGCAAGAAACCTAGGGTGGTTTGTCTTCCTTGCACCACTACATAGTGCACTGCAGAAAAACAATTTCCTAATTTTGGTGAAAATGTAAGCCTGGAAGCTCCACTTCCTCACTCCTTAGCCTGAATGAAGAGTCATTGTGTGCACCAGTCCTGGAGTTTTGTTACCTTCTGACCTATTAAAAAAGTGAGTTAACTTTTTCCACCTTAAAATACTTGCAGTCACACCCTGCCCCACCCTCCCTATCTAACATATGGGACTGGATTCTCATGCCCAAGTGGGTCTTACTGAAGTTTTGTGCCAGTGCATGACAGTGTCTGTGTCTTCTGATTGCTGCATGAAAAAAAAAATGGTAGCTTTAAATATGAAAGTTAATCAAGTCTTTTACTCCAAGTGGCTGTTCTTTCAAGCTAATTAAAATAATTCAGATAACTGAGAACATTTTATTTGACTTAGGTTTGCAGTTCTGAAAAAATATATTTCTAGTGGAAAGACTTTCTGGGGTTAAGCCAACATCCTAGCATGCAAGGGAGTTGAATTCAGCTGTTAGTGTGTTGTGTTCCTCACAACTTTGAGAAATGCTTTCACCCTTCTTCTAAATGCCAGTTTTGATGGTCCATTCTCACACTTTGTTTTGTACATTAAAGTGAAATATGTTCATTCATTCGGAGGGTTCTTGTAGGTTTAGGAATCCATCCCTGGGGCTGAAATTTTGTGTTTTGTAAGCTGCTTTACAGCTTGTTTCCAAGGTCCTGGTCCTACCTGAGCTCTTTCCTCTACCACTCCATGCCTGCCATTCTTTGTGCCTGCACTGGTGTCTGTACAGCTGCCACATGTTCATGCGATGAGGAGAATTACTCAAGTGAAGATTTAGGTAGGTAGGTAGGTGGATTTACAGACCATTTTCTAGGCACATCATTTCTTTAACTAAACTCACTGGAGAATGTTACACTCATAGAGGGGAAGGAGAGGTAAAATGTGACTAAGGTTGGGCCCATTTGGAAAGCAGATGGGATCACACCTTTGGCAGTATCTACCAGAGACTGACCTAAAGCAATGAGAGGACTTTAAAACCTAGTTACTGTTTGCTAGGGAGATACCTGGGCCTCTGTGGAGTTCAGCCGCCAAGTGGTCTATTATCACCCATGTAGATTTCCTTTTGGCACTCAGTCATCTGCAGTCAGGGTTGTTTGGTTTGCGTTTTCTTTCACAAGATTCCGGAATTTCCTGCACGATGTTTTCTTTCATGAGCTGCTTACGTGTTTGCCACTTAACTTCCTCCAGCTTGGATGGAGAATTGAGCGTAACATGTTGATTTTAAAGTTCACACAGCTACATGAACTTTATACTGCTTTATATCATTTTTATATGTATGCAATGCTCAAGTCCCAACTTCCTTTACTGTCAAGGAGGACAAAGCTTTGCGTTTTTGGACGCACACAAAGTCTGTTTGAAGTGTCTCATTCCTGCAGAACATTTGCATGCCTTTAAAACTGGTTGCTGAGTGTACCTGTAGCCTTCCTGGTGGATGAAGTCAGGTGATGGCAAAGCACGGCTTCACTGAGAAGAACTGGCAATTCAGAATAAGCCCAGGACATTATGTACCAAAAAAGAGAGATTCTATTGCAGAGTAATTTACGGCTGCTGGGCCAAGTCCGTATCCCACTGAAGTCAGTGATTCAGCTTCAGTAGATGTAATCTTTGTCACAGCTGTGGCCAGTTGCCATGTATAAAAACCTAGTTTCATGTGCCATTTCCCATGATGTGTTGCTCTGAAATTGTGTCAGAATTAGAATGTTGCCCAAAGTTTTATCTTAAGTTGGGCTCCCTGAGAATCTGCCCAGGCACCCTTCTTTTTCTTAAAGTTTTGGAGTATAGTTAAATGATTTTGTGATACATTTTTCTTGTATTTCATTTTCAGGAGGCACAATCAATCAAGAAACTACCTACCTTGATTCACTCTGGATTAGTGGCTGTTTATGGCACAGTTGTTTTGAATAGGATAGTTCTCTTTTTGGGAACAGATGATGGACAGCTACTGAAGGTAAGCTGAGTGTGGACGTTCTGCCCTTTTCCACCAGCTGCTGCTGTGTTCGAGTGGGTAAATGTTTCCTTGTTTAGGCACTGTATTTTAAACAGATATGACCCCCTGAGTCTCTGGTTTTTTTTTTTTTGTTTGTGAAATAACTGTTGTATTGTCACTTGGAGAGCAAGATAACTTTCAAAAGCAATTAGGTACCCTGCCTAAAATTCAAGGAAACATTTCTTTAGACTGCTAGTGCCCACAGTATTAATTTATGGAGTGCAGAGTTCCCAGTTATTCTGTCTTTTGTTTCCTTCCTTGCTTTGATTTGCCAGTAGAAATATTAAATATTGTTAGATTTTGGAAGCATATTTATTTGTTTGTTAGCCTATCTGTTTGATGTGAATAGCTGTCTGTTAGAGAGAGAAGTCAAGATTCATTTTGCTTTAGCTTCTCAATACCCGACCTATGCTTATTTAAATCAGTCACCTGGAAATTAAAGTCATCTTATCTCATTATCAAACATTTCAATCAGTCAGATGTCTTTAATTTTTTTATGGGTTTTGCAAGAATGTGCAAGAATGTGTCTAAACTGCAAAGGATGACTCTCATTCTTTGTCTTTATTAAGTAGACATTTGGAGAGGAATATAGCAGAGACCTTGAAAAGCTTTTGCCCGTTTGGTTCCATTGTGCTTTTGAAAATGAAAAATGAAATTGAAGTGCTCCCTGTCTTCTGAACACAATGGAGACTGTGAACACATCTCCCTTGTTCAGTCATGAAAAAGCAATGTTGGTGTCCTTATTAACTTGCAAAATAAAGTTTGGTTCCCTTGAATTCTGTGCAAAGGGTAATGGAAAACATTAGAGCTGAGCAAGGTAAGAAAAAGAAATATCACAGATGTATATTTACAGAAGCTACGGAGAAACTTGTTTATGTTCCATTTCACATTGTGGGAGTCTGGATATTAATTTGTTTTCTGAAGGCAAATACTTTCTTCTCCATTCGTAAGAGTACATAATGCATTCTGACTTGGGGATATAGGCATCTCTTCCACATTCAGTTTCTGCATCAAGCAGGAACATGCTTGGTGAAAGGCATGTTTCATGTGCTAAACCCGTGCCAGATTCAGTGCAAAATGTGTCTGCCATGGATTTTGTTGAAATTCTGTTCTAGTGTTCTTTTCATTTATCTTTCTCCTTTGCAAGAACCAGTGCAGTAGCTGACTTGAATCAGGGCACAGTAATTCATTTCAGAAGATTTGATGTAGCTGAAATTAGGCTTTTGTTTACAATGTTGACTGATCAGTAAAAGAACCTGTGAAAAATTAAATTCCATGTGTTTTAGGCTATTCTTAATGAGGATATGGAATCTAATTGTCCAGAGGTTTTGTACGAAATTGAGGAAGAAACCCCCATTTTCCACAAACTTCGACTTGATCCAGTGAATAATAACTACATCTATCTGTCCTCTGCCAATAAGGTAAGTACAATATTCAATATTTAATAAAATAATAAATTCATGTAAAGTACTACTTTAAGGGTTTCTACCACTTTATAGGTGAAGCATCAATTTAGGTCAGAGTTAGACTTTTAATATCCAGCTTTACTTCTAATATCTGGTTATGTTGTCTAAATTTGGGCTCCACAGAGCTTCTCCTGTCATGGTGCTGCTGTGTTGCTATGATCCAGCAATACCTTTAATCCCATGCTTATTTTATGCCATTCTGTCAAGAGAGTGTTTCTGTTTTTCCTGAAGGCACCATGCAGAATCAAACTTGGAGGTAGCAAAGAAAAGTTGTATACTCTTTGGAGACAAAGTTCCTCTAAATTAGCAATCCAGATGTTGAAAGGTCAGGGTTTGCCAGCCCATGAAGGGGTTTTTAATGTGGAAAAATCTCTTAATTTGCGAGGCAGCTTTGAAATCTTAGTTGCCATGAAATCAGAGATAAAGCTGAAATCAGTGATAGAATTACCATTGTTTTCATTAGGCATAGACTTGAAAAGAACAGAACAAACCAAAAGCACAATGAGAAGCGAGCAATATGTATGCATAGTGAGGCCAGGGAGTTCAGCAGTTGCTGAGAGCTCTTGCATGTGAGCGAGTGTGTTGGAGCTGCATGTCACGCAGTGAGTGGCTCCCTGGAGCCAGTGCAGTTGTTGTAGCACACCCTGCAGCAGGGCCACTGTGCAGCAACTCAGACAATCCCTTTGTCTCACCAGCAGTGGGGAACGTGGCATTGAAAACACAAGGGCTGGCTGTCCATCTTAGCTGGACAGGATTGCACACAGCACGTAATTACCTTCATTTGCAGTAAAATGACTTTTCCTGCAGTGAACATAACATTTTAGCCTGCTGTCTCAGAGTGGGGGTAAATTGGTAGGAGAACCCCTGACTGATATAAACCATCTATCACAAATGCAGAAGGAATAAAAATTTCAGTCAAAAGTATATGCAGATATTCAAAGTCAGACTTGAATTTTGTTTAGTTTTGGTAAAAGAGCAAGTTGTTACAGAGAAACAACAGCTTTTAGGAATAAATACGCCTCTCTGATCATCTCTTGGAACTGAACTAAGTCTTCTACACTGTCTTTTTTAACTTGCTAGTAATCTAGGATTTTGACTGGTTTCTGAACTGATTATCTCACACAGCTTCAGATAAATTGATTGTTACAATATATGGATGGAAAAAACAGTAAATATAATTTTGCAGAAAGCCATATATCCTTGTTTCTGTTCACAAAATATAGAAACTTTTAATTCTTGCAAATTTGTAAAAAAACTGGTTTGAATTAGTTTTTCTTACTAAGATCATTATTTCACATTTTTATTAATAACATTATTTGTATCTGTATTCAGTATTTGTAATCAGCTTTCTCTTTTTCTTTTTCCTTTCCTTTTCTGAAAATGGCTGGCTAGGATATTCAAGCTGAATGTACAAGTATAGATACATACAATATAGCCACAATTATCTACATTTACTTATTGAAATGGCATTTTCATGCATGCTGAGCAGTTGCATGCGTTTGTTCTAGTGTGCACATGCAGTAACCTGACATGGTGATGCAAACACAGATGCATTTTGTTATGCGCATGCATTTTTGGATGCACCTTCATCAATCATTTAAATATCTCAGTTCTGAGGAGAGGAACATGGTGTTCTGCTAAGCAGAGCATTATTTGTAAAATGTGTCTCCTTTCTCTTATTATCTATAATTCACTATGCTAATCAGTCGTTCTTGCATTAATCTGCCCATGCTGGCCTTTGAGTAGTAGAACCAAATTCTTATTGTCAGAGGTGTTTCATTATCTGATGGCAAAATACAGCGTGTTCAAAATAGGCTGCATATTTCTATCCAAAGGTCTTCTGGCAGAGGGGAATCCATAAGGAGACTTCCCCAAAGGATTTGTGCTTGGTTGCTGTCAGATTTTTAATGGTAACCGTTAAATTCACTGTTCATGGAGGCTGTTTTAATTCAGTGTGTTACTGCATTCTTTGGTTTCAGGTGAGAAGAATACCAGTTGCAAACTGCAGTAGATATGCTTCTGAGCAAGAGTGCTTATCTGCAAAGGATCCCTACTGTGGGTGGTGCTCTTTGAATCAAAGGTATTTTTTAGTATTTTAGACTGTCCTTTAAAAGCAGAGCATTGTTAGTCAGTGTACATTTTGACTGGCTTGGCCTATTCAGTATCAAGATTTTATCTGTTGAATTTTTGTGGAATCAGTTGTAGCCATAAGTGTAAGACACTTTCTTGTCATGTGAAAGGGAACTCTGCACCTTTTAAAGACTATGTAACACTCAGAATTTTGAGGTCTACCCATAACATATGTGTTGGGCTAAGAATATTAAATTATTTTTCTTTTAGAACAGATATTTTTGCTTTCCAGGTTGATTGAGAGATTAAATCATGTACTTGTCCTTGAAGCATCTCAATAGCTTGGAGCATCTTGTATGTGAGAATGAGAAGAGAGCGCTCAGATGTGCTTTGGTATTGGTAGACCCTTGCTTTGGAATCCCAGCCTTTGCTTTAGACCAGAGGAGGATTTCTTTCTAAATACTTCATTCACTCATTTGAAGCAGGTTTGAAAGCTCTCTGTGGCCTGGGCTGGACAAATTCCTTGGTCATTAGGCCCAGTCTTGGCAGTTGCAATCAATCACATAATGTAAAACTAAAAAAACTTAGCAAGCAGCATCATAAATTTAGATTGGCTTTTTGTCCTCCCTGCCCTGGTTGTGTGGCTCCCTAACAGTCTCGTTTTTGTACTTGTCATATGTATGTTTATGGACAGGTTATACTTACTTGTTCTGGTGCACACATCACCTTGGCCTAAATAGGTTCCCCCCTCCCTCACACTTACCTCTTAGATATTTTTTATGAATGCAGTCTCTTTCTTCGCTTTAATTTTGGTGTGCTAAACCAGCAAAATTTACTAAGATTATCTCACATAAGATATTCCTTTCTTACCTCCACTCCTTTAACCCTTCTGTGAAATTTATGCATTCTTTTAAAATAAGGATGGCCAGGACTGTCACAAGGTTCCAGAAGAAATTTCAGCTGTGCCTTGCTTAATGTTGTTTAATAAGTCTGTCCAGGAAGCATCTTAGTTTGTTCTGGGATCACAAATGTCTTTTTCATGACAGCATCACATTGATGGGCCACAATCAGCCATGATAAAATAATGCCCCCAGGTCCTTCTCTTTCTTTGTTTTCTTTCCAGTTAATGAGTTTCCAGTCTATAACACATTGGTTGTGAGATTTTTACTGCTCTAGGTACATATTCTTGTACTTCATGCTTTGAAATGTCATCCCATTTCAAGGTTATCTAAGTTTTCTTGTGTGATATCCGTATCTTCCAGTGCATGCTAATGTTCCCAACTTTGTATCATCAGCAGATATCAACAGCATAAACCTTCTTTTTTACCAGTTTGTTCAAAGACTAAAACCTTAAACAAAAGTGGCTATAAGATGGATTTTTGAGGAATTCTACTAGTAGCCTTCTTTTAGAAGGTTAATATTATCCATTTTGGTTTGTTCCAGTGTAAACATGGTTTTGCTGAAGACCTGCTACTGTGTGTTTGCGAAGGTAGTTATTGGAAGAGAGGAGGGTTTTTTTCTGTAATGCATTTTCTTCAAACTCTTTTGCTACCTTGTTAGAAACTGTATGTGTAACAGTGCTAAGCTTTTCAGGCTTTTAGTTACCTTATAAAGAGTTTTTGAATAACAGGTATTAGTCAGTAAATCCCCTGCTTATGAGGGGAATCACCAGTTTCCGTCTGGTTGAAACAGAAATAATTTACTCTTTTGGCAAAGAAATGTATTACTATAAGATGACTTCTTTTCAACACCCACATAATTTTTGTACTGTTAAACACTTTGCATCATGAAATATTTATTTTTGTGAAAAGAGAGCTCCGAGCAAAATTTTAGAAAAAGAGGAAGACCTTTTTAGCCAGTATTTTAGTTGAAGTCCATATATGCCCACTGAAGCAATACATTCCTTAATAATTTTGAGATCAATGGTATGTTTTATACTCTTACAGGGAAATAAACTTGATGTAAAGTGCACTCCATTTTTAAGTAAAACTTAAAAGGAATGCTGGTGCATCATCTTAAGGACAGTGTGAACTCAAACCCAGTGTTTTGATGAAAAAATCTGCACATCTCATTGCAAGTGAAAACAAAATGAAACAAAATGTTACTACTGTTCCTATTTCTACTCTTTCTTCTATAGTGACAAATATATACATTGTCCTTTTCACTTACAATCCCTCAAAAGAATTAGTTGTAGCATTGTGTAATTCTCTTAATGTTTATAGATTTTCTATAGATGAATCAGATTTACCTGAATTATGCTGAAATACAATTCCAATAAAAGGCACTGATGGTTTACATATATTTTCCCTATGGAAATAACACATTATGTTATCTGACAGGACCAGACTTATATTTGAATTTGGTCAGTGCAGGACATCTGTGGACTTCATTCAAGGTTTGGTACCTTGGAGAAAGAAGGAAGCCAAAACTTTCTCTGCAAGCACGTTCTCATTCTGTGAGGAAATCAATATGCTTTAGCAAGGTGGAGAGGGTGATTGTGGTAGGATCTGCAGTTAATATAAGATCAGTGAAGCAGAGACTTGGGTAAATATGAATGAACCAGTATGCATACATATTGTTTTATCATAATGAAATAAGAGGAACTCAATTTCAGTTGTGTAGAGGAATCTTTAGTAGTATAAATAACTACCTTGCTGTGAAAGATTTTTAAAAAACCCTTCATTCTGCTTTTCTCTGTACACATATCTGTGCATGTCTGAAATGTGGTCCACGGGTTTCATACTTTATATCTTCATACTTGTATAGGGTCCACTTCACCTTTCCAAGAAAGCCAGGCTTAGTAGTTGTCTGAATCTGTATGTTAATTTTGAGAACCATGTGGTTCACAATTAATATTTATCTGTTATATTCATTCCAGTGTGCTTGAAATCAATGTCAGTTTTCTAAAAATAGGGATATTACAAAATAATTTCCTTTTTAGGTTAGTGGAATTCATGTTAGTCTTGGCCAGTGCAGGGCAATTGTGAGAATTTATGCTGAGGGGCATCAGATGTGACTGCTTCCTATGAAAATGACTGTTCTCCATAGCACATTGTTTGAGTGTTAAAGGTCAACTTTTAGAGCAACAAAAGAAGCATTTTTTTCTTGACATAAAGACAAGCATGCCCCTGGGTCCTGGGTGGCATTATTGGTTTTGCTGGTAAACTCTCAGATTCTTCATTGCAAATGAAGTTCACTGCTTGCGTTCCTCAGGCAGTCTAAGAAAGCAAATAACTTTGTCCTCCAACAGTTGTAAATATTCAACTTGACAGACAGTTTTCTTTTTAAATATTTTAATATTAGTGTCACTGAGATGCATACACTTATTTACTGCAATGTATTGCAAAATGTGTTGCCTTGCAAATTTACCTTCATAATCCTCAGCCTATCAGAAGCTGTAGAATGTCTTTCTTCCGTGTATCATTGCCACGGTGAGTTACCTGCCTGTACCTATCTGAGAATCTGGTTTATGCACATCTGTTGATGACAGACCTCATCCTCTATGGTTTTACAACTGTGGTGCTAATGGACTTGTACAATCTCAGTAAAGTGGAGAGAGATATAAACAAGGCTGGAATTTGTCCTAATTCAGACAGTTTGAAATATGTCAGGCAGAGAGTCCCAATTTATTACATCATCTTTATGATCTGAATGTCTTTGGATGCAAAGCCCCACCAGGTTCTTGTGCAACAGGAACTCAGTTTCCTGAGTTAGGCCACGAAGGAAGTGACCTTGTGCTCAACTGCCTTCAAGTTGCCAACATGTTGATCTACAAAGGTGACTTTATGGTTTCTATGGTTTGTGAGCTTATTTTAGGCATTCGGGAAAGTGGTGGATATTTTTGTGCCAAGTCATTCTTATGTTATTCCTTCCAGAGAGAAAACACATTGTTTATGAAATACACATGCAATTTATGTGTGAGCTCCTCATAAAAGAGGCCCCTGCTTTGCAACTATATACGCATTTCTAGTTTATAGCAAATGAATGGTTCATAAGGCACGTGTCACTGATCATATGATTGAAGCTCTGCATCATCTATGTTTGGTAGAAAAATGGGATTAGAATATTAAATGTTACATTTATTTATAGATATTCAATATTAATATTAAAATATTAATATATATGCAGTTAGCACTTACTTGTCTTTAGCTGCTAACTATATGAAATTACTTGGACTTAATCTGTGAATTGTACATTACCTGTTGAAAGCAGACAGTATTTTAAGGATTCACCTTTCAAACTCAGTGATTGTTCATCTGATTTGTATGCCTATGTTCTCTTTGTCTTATAACATGTAAGCTTCGTAATACTTGTATATCCCAGTGTTTCCTCAGTCTTCCTTAATTTTTAGTAGCATAGTTTCTGTTCCCTACAATTTGGCATCTATAACATTTGTATATACTTTGTGCCACCCCACTTCTGAAAGGGATTTTATTCTTGATACAGCGAAATCTATTTTGAACTACCTTTTCAAATCTAGTGGTTTTAACCAAGTGCACTGACATAAAAGGACAGGACTAACAATCATATTGTTAGGAAGGAGGGTGCATCTCATCAACAATACGCATTTGTAGCACAGCTCTAACGCCGAGCTTCACCCCATCTCTTCTTATACTCTCTGGAGAGAACCAGAAGCTTCTATAGTGTAGTTTATTTCATCTTCGTGTGAATGTCTGAAATAGGTTGTGTGAACTGCACCCTAAAAGAACATTTTTCTGACCATAGACTGTAGAGGGAACTGGTGGGGCGAGGGTGGGGGTGCATTGGAAGAGTGGAGGCAGATCGAGAGCTGTACAATGAAGCAATTGGGTAATGAATTCCATCCCATCCTATTAATTCCGCTCTTACTGGCCACGCATCTAATACTTGCTTGAGTCCCATGGATTTAATCAAGACCCTCAAGCATATATCAATGCATTGTAATTTACTTTGATAAGCAGAAGATTTTGCTGATTGTTTTCCTGAAGCTTTTTGCAGTTGTAACCATATTCCTGTAAAAAAAAAAAAAAAAATCAATGACTTTAAATAAGTTGAAGTACAGTGTCTGAAGTCAAAGCTGTGATAAGGAGGCTAGTATAATTTTATGTATACTTTTAGGTGCACATTAAAAGAAAATTGTACACATTCAAACAGCATAAATGGTTGGTATAACATTTCACATGCACCCAATAAAGATCTGGAAATCCTGCTAAGTTTCCCTGCCAAAAATCAGGTATGTACACCCAGTTTTATGTATGTTTGTTTATTGTGACTTAAAATGTGTGGGTTTGTTGCTTATTGCAGTTTCTCTTCTTTCATCACCATGATCCATATATTAGTTCCTCTTACCTCAACAATTGACAAATATCTTGGAAATCTCAGTAAACTCATTGTGTCAATTAGATAAATACTCTCTCCCTCTCCTAAGAAATGTATCCTGAAGCTATCTATGCTTCATGGTGTTGAGTCAAAAATTCAAATTTTCACTGTGCTGACAAAGGCAGCATTTCTGTTGTATCACTGTAGCAGCTATGTTAAATATTTCCAGTAACTATGTATCAAGTGCATTATGTAAGTTCTGAGCTTTGTAACGAGTTAGAAAACATTCACTGGGACACATATGCTAACACAAATGCGTCTTTACGTGCTTGATATTAGTATTTACTCGGTGTCTGTTCACAGCACCCACAGCCTTGAGTGTTTGATTATCAACTCTTGTGACTGGCCACTTAATCTGCACGCTATTGTTTCTGATTTCCTGATTGAATGCACTAACGTGATCATATTTGTAAAGCACTCTAAGCCAAAAACAAAGGATAATTCATTACAATACAAATTCTGTTTCATAATTAAGTGCACTTTGGTTATGTATGCAAACGATGTCTCTCTGTGAGGATCCGTGCATTTTACTCGGATATTTTTAAAGGAATATAACAGCATATAACACTGTTATAGCAAAATTCTAGTTTTAGAATCCAAAATTATTTCAGATTGCTCCCCTAACATAGAATACAGATCCTTTTAATTTCTGGAAGTAAGAAATACTGTTTCTTTCAGAACTCTCTCAGTATTGCTTCGTCCTTTGGGAAAGTCATGCTCCTTTGAGAGTCTATCTAGTGAATTGTGTGCTTCGACTACAAAAATTTTCATTTTTTGCATTTCATAGTTTGTCATTTTCTGTAAAGACAAGGTGATGATTTAGCAAGTATTAAAAAACGCTGCTGTATTCTTGTTTTTATTGTTTTGTAGGTTGTTGTGACTGCAAATGTAAGCAAAATTCTTACTTTCTGTATGATAAAAATTGTTACATCTGTTGAAACATTTTATGAAAATGTAGTGCTGAAAAATTCATCCTGCTTCTGCAATCTAACCACTCCGATGATAACTGATAATGGTATGTTTTACTTTTACATACTATTGCATATATCTAATGCTTGCCCACTGTCCTTTATTACTGGGGAGTACTGCATAAATACAGGCCTAATGAGTATGAGAGTACATAATTCTTTTTATCAAATGTCATTGAAGAAAAATAATTCATGTTTTATCGAGTGATTTGGGTGTACTGGCACTGTTCTTGATGATTAAAGTTTCATTAATATGGAATTCTTTCTAGAACTAACCTGTGGGTGGAAGCAGCTTCTCTGGTTTATCCTGTAGCAGTGCAGTGGTTTAGCATATTTATTTACATGGTGTCATTACTAACTCTCTAAGGAAACTTAAGATAACTGCAGGGACAGTCAAACTGACTAGAACAGTGGAAGCAGTGTTGGTCTAGTGCTCTGCCTTGACAAACCACTCAACTCTTTTCTCATCTGTAGACAGAATTTTTTTTTTTGCAAGAAACTGTACAACCATAAATAAAAAGATGATTTAATTATGTATGTCTATACAGTAAATAATCTTAACATTTAATTAGCTGTTTCAACCTAGCTTAGACATTGTAAGAAAGTGATTGTCCAATGTAGAAGATTAGGAGAAAAATACATGGGTTTAGGGGCAATTTCGTGGGTACATATAAGATGACTTGATTTCATTCATCTTTCTGAATTGTTGGTTGAATCATTTTGCTATAATTCCAATACTGCTTTGTTCACTAGTAGTTCTCGGAATTAGAGACCTGAGTGCTTTGTATTGGATGTGTGATGCTTGTGATCTGATTTGTATATCTTATGGACAACTGCAAGTTCTAGAATGAGGTGATAAATTGCTGAATGTCTTGACTTTTGAGCTGTTTTTTAGGCTTTGGTCTCAAAGATCAGATGATAATTCTTCACAGTGGAGTTTTACTTGACTGAAAGTAGGGAATCATCCCCCTTGCATTTCTTCAAGGGTCTGTATAGAAGCACAAAGATTTTTAAAGACAGATCTACCTTATAGTTTCTTAAAGTTGGTTATGTTAGAATGCAAAAGAGAGGGGCAGATAGCAAGCTCAAGGGATACCACATGCTTTTACGTGACTCAAAGAGGAAACAGAAAATTCTGCCTCTATCTTTTCCTCAGTAATATAGCCCAAAAGACATGGAATACTTTGCATTATTGGATTCTCTTATAAAACCTTTGTGCGAAAAGAAAAATTAAATATTATCCACAGCTTACAAGGACCTGTTGTTCTGAAGAGCTCAGTGCTACAAAGAGCTCTCTCTCTCTCTCTCTCAGGAAACTCTTGCCCCTGAAGGAGGTTTCTTGGAATATTTGGATCTCAGGAGCCTTTGGCCTTTGTATGTGAAAACCTCCTCTGGCATCACAGAAGTGGTGTCAAGTTCCTGTCCAACACTAATTTGGAAATTGAGGAGGAAAGACTGACAGTAGGAGGTGACAGCTAGAGTGGTATCCATGAGTATTCTAGTCTATTAAGTAAGCTGTCTTTAGTAAGCATTATTAGTGGATTTTTAAGAGGGAAGGATGCATTAGCGAAGAAGAAAATGTCCTTTATTGACCCAGTCCTGAAAGCCAATCTTCTAGGTTTGGTTCTTTATCTTCTTGGACTAAGGCTTTCTCTGAAGTCCATTAGCAGGATTTCGGAGTACAGTGTAATGGAAGCCAGCATTCCTTGCCTTTGCTTTGTGCCAAAAATGAGGCCTTTTACAGTGTTAACTCGAAAAGTGTGAGGTTAGCTTGTGCCTGCCAGTATTACTGTCACTCACATGCTCCTATGAGCTGAGATGTATTAGTGGATAATGCAAGTGTGAAGTTATGTTTACTATTTATGGTACCTCTTGTAAAGTGACCTCAGTCTCACAAGAGGATGTACTTGTAGTACTCCTTTAGGTATCATTTCTCAGAAAAAAACATTTTGAAAATACCTGCTTCTCAGTGCAATCTAGTGCATTTTAAAAAGGTCAGCCCAGACCATAGAGAAAATAAGAGGTTGCATTAATTTCAACACAGACTCAGGAAAACATTTGACAGTGTTGTTTTTAAAGTATTCATACAAACTTAGAAAAGGCAAGCTTTGCCAGAAGGACATAAATTCCTTACTTTTACTTACTACTCCTAGCAAAATACTGTTTTTCTGTACTCGTGGCTTGAGACCTTTCTCATACATTGTTGTAGGTGAATGATTGAGGCAGTTGTGTGCCCACATGTCAGATTTCTGCAGATAAGTAGATTTCTGGAGATGCAAATAGGTGTTTGATGAAGGATTTCAGAATGTCTGTGTGTACTCATCCACATCTTTAAGCATAAAAGTACCATTAAAATCAGACTCTTTACTCTCCATTTAGTAAGGTATTTAATCATATGGATGGTCCCCAAGGGCTGTTTCTAACAAGCAGTTCAGGTGACCTTTCCAGTGAATATCCAAGTACCATGCTGATGTTTGGAGCTGGGAGATGCTTCTGATTTAAAAATTGTAGCTGGTTTTCATCTGAACAAGCCAGGCTGCAATAAAGGCAAGGTTTCTCTACCTTTGTGAGGTAGATATACTTAAAATCTGTGTAACTTTCCTGGATAAAAAAGCTAGCTGCTTCCTAGCATAGAGAAGCCAGAAGAGTCTGCACACATGGGTTGCATTTGATCTCAGGCAGTCATTCATTTCACAGATGTACACATCTGCAGGCACACAGATGAAAGAGACTATGGCTTAAGTGGTATATATCTAACTCTACTTTTCGATGTGGTATTCTGCTCATAAGAGAAGATACTCTTTCATACCACAGCTGCCAGTGAATTGTCGCTATAGTAATTGCTAGCTGAAATAATAGCAAATTGACTCATGCAATCATAAAAGATTTAAATAGGATGAAAATTGCTACTGCATAGATTACAAAAGGAGACTCTTGAAACCAAGTCTCTGAGACTCACAGAGAAGTATGGTGTGTTGGGGTCTCTCATATTAGAACAGTCTGTTGTGTTAGAAGACTTGAATTAGGGTCTGGCTGTGCCACAGTACATATCACTGTGTGCTTTTCAGGAGATGATTTTATATCACTGCTTCATGGTGGCATTTCCTTATTTGTATCCTGACAATATTACTGTTGTTTTTCATGCAGTGGTGACATCAGGCTTAATTAATGAGTGTATTTAAAGCCTTGGCACAACTCAGCTGAAGTGTGCTATAGAAGGACAAAATCCAGTTCTTTTTATCGGTCAAAAGTGTGAATGAATGCATGAGAGAAGGTGCATACTGAATAAAGAATGGCTGAAAACACATGAGCTTTAAACTGTATTATTTTTAACAGTTATTTCTTGTAATATCCAGCATATATCTAACATGCACATTTTTCCAGATTGTCTAATTCTCGAAGCATCACTGTCCTCAAGCTCTTGGAATATCACACAAACATTTCAGTCAAAAAAGTAAGAGTCTGGTTCTTACTAAAGTCATTGAGGGGTTGATATGTGTGGGGCAAGGGGAACTGAAGTCATCCATCTTAATTTTGGTATTTATTAAGGAACTACATTTCACTAAAGAAAGTAAAATCCCTTTTCTTCACCCACTTCTTCCTCCTTCTTCCCTTTTTTTTTTTTCTCCGTAGAAAGCTACTTCTTCTGATGACTCTCTTACTTAATGGGACCCTGGCAGCTAACTGTAGGAGAGTCATTACAATGACTGAATCTATGACAAGTGTCTGAAGAGCTAATGAAGGATGTCACAATGACATTAAAATCCTTTCTGTCCTTGGAAAAAAGGTGGATCCCTGGTACTCAGGAAAAGGCCTAGATTAGGGGAGTCAATAGATTCTGTAAAAGTCACTCTGTGACCCAGATGCCATTTAAATATGGTCCATGGCTAATGAATACAATTAAATGAGAAAGTAACATGTAATCTGCAAATATGAGTAATGAATTCTTTTGCACACATCATTTTTTAGAACCACACTCCTTTCAAGAGCTGACAGAGGAACCACTCATGCCCAGTACATGGCCTAATCCTTTATGATAGGTGGTGGTTAATATTTAGAAAGCTCTGACTAATATATACTGTAGACAACTACAGTGTTCCTGTTCAGAACTCTCCTCCCCTGTACAAAAAGGCTAATCCATAGGCACCTGCGATGAAATTAACTCTTGCTTTCTGGGAGGTGGTACATCACTTTCCTGTCCCTGCAGCAACACAGGGAAGGAGTTGTCTTTCTCTAAATCAGAGCATTTCTCAGCATGTGTGGAGAGGGACTGTGCTGCCTTTGGCTCTCTTCCATGCTTATAGAGGCATTGCAAAGCAAGATAGTGAGAAAGTAGTCTCCAACAGGCATATTTTTTGGTAGGAGAAGGCAATAGCAAGCTGGCAATACTTGCCAGCACTACACACACATAACAGAAGTTCAGACAAGCTGCTAGAGTCAGTGATGACTTTCTTCCCCTTTATGGTTAAAAGGTACTACCTGGCCACTCAGTGATGGAGTAAAACACAGCAAAATGAAACCAAAAGTGTTCCATCTTCTTCCTGCTTATTTTGAAATTTATGACTTTCACCATCTCAGCACAGATTGCATTTCGTACTAAATTTCTGCTCAGAATAAACACAACAGAACAATAGGCTTGGAGGGTAAACACAGGTTATGTGTTTTATCCATTTCATTATATGTTTGCCAGGTTGTTCTCTTGGGTTTCTGCTTTTTTGCTGTCACTTGAAATTTCACATTCATGACTGGATCTAGATTGAGTTCCTGTGTCTTACAAAAACTCTTTTTCTGTGTTACCAGCTGCTCACGGTGTATACACAAGGGTGAATGTGCCAGCTGTAAATGGAATCGTGTCTCTCCTGCCAGCACCTGCCAGGTGAAGTTTATTGGGGAGAACTGGAATCCCCTGTGATGCCTTTTGCTTGTATTTTTTACGTCTGAGCAGCATCTGTCTTTTTTTTGTCCTGACATGGAGAAATGCTGATTTTTTTTCCAGGATAATTGTAATGCAGCTGCTTCCAAGGGGATCACCACTGCACAGAAAACAGAGGTTAGTTAGCATTTTAAGATTGTCATTGTAGAGGTTCTGAGTGTTGTGGGAGAAGTTTATTTAAAGTGAGAGGACTTTGCAGAAAGAATAGAGATACTGATGAAAAGGCAGTCAGTTGGTAGGCAGAACCTGGGTTGATACTATTTTTTCTTAGTGCTTTGTAGTGTTAAAAGGCACCAACAAAACCTTGTGTTTCAGATCCAGGCATTGAGACAGTGAACACTGCAATTGTCATGCAGCATTTACAATATTGCTCTAAATGCCAAAGTTCCTGTACGCTGTATTTAGGCACTCCACAGGAGCCAGCATGCTGAGGACAGACATGTAAGCTGACCAACAATGCAAAAAAAGTGCAGAGTGTTTCAGACTTGATCTCTTACCTAGACTTAAAAGCATGTTTGAGTTCTGCTGTCACATGAAGCTCTGTAAAACTAGGCTTCAGAGTCTCAATCCTCTTCCTCATTTTATGCAGCCAGATCCCAGTTTCTCCTGAAACATAGCTTCCAGGGGAGCAGAAGGGAGGGGAGGATGTGCCACCCAGTTTCTGCATAACAGAGAAGTGGCTAGAGGATGAGTCCAGGAACTGAAATCCCTGGGTGTTAGTAAATCTCTAGTTCACACTTCCAGAAAAAATGTCCTTGTTTCCAGGCTGGAGCTACTCTCCATCCATCTCACACAAGCTGGATCACTGGAAATGATAAAGTGTCACTGGTGCCTGCTGAATTTGGTTGCTGAGTTCTCTATAGTAATCATGTAGATTGTATATGTGCATACAATCTCAATTATTTGTCTCATAGGCCAGCCCTTTAACCTTCTGCTTCATAGGTCAGCCCTTTAACCACAGGGTTATCCCTTCATTCTTTATGGAACCAAACTTTTTTTATTTTCTCATAAAACTGAGTGATCTTTTTGTCAGTGGTTGCTTATGACATGAGGGTGTTAGGAAAGAAATGAGTAGTGAAGAGAAATTTGACTGATGAGTAAGTACATAGAGATTTGCTTCCTACACTTTTTGGTTTCTGCTTCTCTGTGGGTGATGCACGGTTGTTATAAATAGTGACTGTGTTCTTATCTCTAAATGTTTCATTAGAACTACCCGATTTTTACCTCTGAAAGCAGAAATTACCTCTTAAATTCAGTTATTCAGGTGATGTTTCTTAAACAGAATCACAAAATACTTTTTGTTTTTCACAGAGATAGGTAGGATTGTAATACTTGTGCTTCTGAGCATTAATATTCTGGATTTGGTCTGCATTTAAAGCATTATGTCTGGTGAAAGAACAGCAGAAATTCTTCTTTGCTCTGCTTCCAAGTGCATTAATTTGACATTGGTAAATAGTTGGAATTGCCTGGGAGATGGCTTTCTTCCACATGCCTTATCTTGGAAAGACAGTGATGGACAAGGCAGTGAAAGCACCAGAGGCAGTGCAAAGGCAGATGTTTATATAGAAGCGATTGATCCATTTGGAGGGCTTGAAATTGCATTTGAAATCCTGCTCTCCTTTGACTGTTGGTGCTTTAAGGAGAACATACTGGAGAGTGGAGAAAAAGGATTTGTGTTTTCCCACAACCCCAGCCGAGCATATAGATTAATATCCTTTTTTTTCAGTGGCAGCCCCAGCCCTCCTCCTGACTCCAGCTGCTGGTTTCCATGCATTCACCTTCCCCCTCCCTGCGCCAGAACAGCAGTTGAAGTGGGTGGGTTGAGTATGTTTTGCTGTGGAACAGATTTGGCTGGAAATAGCCATTGTCTTTCAGCAAGTGATTTTTCATCTGGGCCAGTTCGCTGATGCAGTTCTTCAGTGCCCTGTGCTAGCAGTGCAGGAGGGGCCATGCCAGAGAGGGACTCCCTAGGGCGGCAGAGGCTGCTTAACCTGGGCTGCTGTCATCTGTCCAAGACCTGCAGCCATGCTAACCACACTTCTGAGGATGTGGTTGCCACTGTTTACACAGCCCCAGGGAAGTGTTAGGCTGTCCAGAGGATGGTAAAAGGGGCTGCAGCTCAGAAATATGGAGCTCTATTGAAGTTGACAGGGCTGTGCTGATTTCCATCACCTGAGGACCTGGTGCATGCTTTCTGTATGTCTCTGCATGTTTACACTTTCATCACATGCCTCACAACTGGTGATTTTTATAAATATCCTTCTGCCTCTCTGCTGTCTCCTCTCTTCCTGCTGGGCATCTCTCCCCCTGCCACATAGCAACTGGAAGGTCAGTGGCTCTCTGATGCTGGGGAGATGAGCACTGCAGACCCCAGTAAGAACACTCGGGCCCTCCTGCGTTCAGTGAGGAAATTTGTCGTTATTTTTGCTGCTCAGGAAAGTGTTGCAGTCAAGCTGGGTGGGAAGCAGGCTCATGAGTAGCTGAGGCCAGCTCACCTCACTGCCATGGCTGCACTGACTCCATGAGTCCAGGGCAGGATGCTGCCAGGGAGGCTGTGCTGTGTAACCACAAGGAAGGCATAATTTCAGAGGGAACTGTAACTGCCAGAGTGAACGAACAGCTCTTCCCGTGATTTCTTCTTGATGTAAGAAAAGAGTCAAGGCAAGCTGAGTTGAGTCACCTGTGATGTGTGTGGTGCCTGGCAAAGAGACCAGTGGGAGCCCTGAAGCACTGCAGCATCCCACTGCGCCCCTGGGCAAGGGATGCCTTGCATTTCCCTCACCGGAGTTCACAGCCCTGGTGCAGCTCTGGGAGATCTCTTCGTGTTTGTTTGATCCTGCAGTATTCCAGTGCTTCAGGCTCCCTGCTGGTTACCAGTGAAAGCCCCAAAGCAGCGTTTTACTCCTTTCTGTAGTATTTTGCTTCTGGATTTGTGTGAAGATACTGACTGTCCCCGTTGCGCTGGAGGCTGGACACAAGCAGAGGTCCAGGGCATGGGTGAAGAAAAACACTGGTGGTTAGCTGGCTTTAATCTTTTATATTTCTGCTTCAGTTGTCCTGTCCCAAGGGTTAAACTGATTCCCAGGTCATCATGGGAGTAAATTTTCCCCCTAGGCTGTTTGTGAGGGATTTCCTTTGCCCTCTGGACCATTATCCATACCAGAGGTCATCTTGGAGACCCTTTTGCAAGCCCTTTGGCCTCAGCCTTTGCACTCTGTTGCTATTTCTTAATGCACAAGTTGCAGCTTTCGATCAGTGGTGACAGGTGACATTTGCTCTGGAGTGCTCTGGTGTTCAGTGAGCCATAGTAGCATGTGGGGATAATGTGCTGAAATGGGCAAAGACTGTGTTTGCAGAGGGTATTGTAACCCTGATGGTCCCTTCAGGCCACCAGCTCCAAGTCTTAGTGCTGCTCTGGGAACATGACAGGATTAGTGGTGAGAAAAACCCTGTGGGATGGGCTTCCCTAGAGGTTTTGCACCAGTACCTTCAGAGGGTCAGGAAGAGTGAGCTATCCAGTGGATGTATCCACAGGTGCACAGCAAAAATCAGGATAATCACAATACTGTAAAAAGTCAAGTTAAACTAGTATTATAGGCAGTCTAAAATGAAGCTAGAAATCATTTGCCTGAGAAGGTCCTGAACAGTTTGTGGTTTCACATGCGTATTTTCCTGTTTTTTAAATGTTTCAGTTTGTTGTCTGAAAGATAGACAAAGAGGAAACTGTCAGTGTGATTATAAAACTGGGGAAACAGCAAAACTGATTAAACATGAGATGCTGTCAAATGTATCAAGTAAATACACTAAGGGAAAAAATCTCTCTTCTTGCTCAGTAGTGTTAGTAACTTAGAACAATTAAATATAGACAGAGAAAACCACAGTTTAAAAATTGGCCAGATTTCTGTAAGACTGTAATAGCATCAGAGCAAACTAGAACTATTCTTAAATGGTGGAGAACTTCTTAGCATCAGAATGAACTAGCAAAAATTTCCCCCGTGGTTGTGTTGCATCTTTAGTTCTACGCATGATTTTGAAAAGACTTTCTAGTAAAGCTAATTCTGGGGCTCTTTCTCAACTTTCCATTTGAGGGTTTGACCCTGCTTCCCCTTTTCAGGTCATGAAAGATGCCTTCATTTGTTCCTCTGATCTCTCATAGTGACAGCACCATGGGTTTTATCTTGCATTGTTTCTTAGTTCTTCAGGGGTCACACAAAATGTATCATTTCAAGCTGGGTTATTATGATAACCTACCTTCCAGTTTGTCAGACTGTGATTTCTTTGGGAACTTGGTTATGAGGTAAATCGAAATATAAAATACGAAGGTAAAAACAGTTGGCTTGTAAAGAAATTGTGATTGACAGTACTCCCCAGGATTAAATTTAACAATATTTGAAATTAGTAATAAAAATATATCCCAGTACCATAAAATCTGCATTTGTGAGTGTTCGTTGTTTTTACAGCTGTTGCTTATCTGCCTAGCCTGTTTATAACCAGATTTTGTTTTGCTTTGTTTCCTAATAGCATATCAGCATTCAATCCATTGAACCTTTGTGGATTTCTACATTAGGCAAAAGTGAAATAACAGTCAAAGGAGAAAACTTTACACGTGCATCAGGCATAAAACTGATACTGACTGGAATCACTGGCTGTAAACCAGATGTGTGAGTTGAACTGAGAAATAATACTATTTACTTTGCATGGTGAAAATCATGCCCATTTTGCTCTAGCAAAGTTGGATGACTAGTTGTGCACCTCTCCTCAGCAGAGAAGGGCATGCTGTCCACCTGTCTAGTTCTAATTCCACTTGAAATTCCCAAAGGATGGAAATGAATTTGGTATTTGGGTACAATACAAGGGATGGAAGGGTAGGTGATCAGTTCTCTCAGTGGTAGTAGGACAGTTCTGTACCTGTGGTCCTCTGTGCCTTTTAGCAAGCTAGAAGAAGTTAGGTCACAGTAAAGCCTCAGCTTTTGTTTGACTGTCATCTCTTCAAAAGTTCCCCCAAATATTCTAAGATTCTCCTTGTGAAAGCAGACACCATGCCAGGGAACAGATATCTCATGCAACAGATCCTGCTTTTCTCTGTTGATTGCACAGTGTAACCTAGATAATTTGGCCATCTGATTCTGAATCTGTTATTTTCAGGTGCAGCTGCAATGGCTGCCTCTGATTACCAAGGCTATTTTGCATAGCTAGCGCTTGAAAAAATAGTGTTCAATTTTTATTTCAACTCTAAGTTTCCAGGGGATCACAGAAAACAAAGGGAGAGAAGGAGGGAAAGACGGGGAGTAGAGAGAAAGAGGAAGGAGTGAAGGGGAGGGAGAAAAGAGAGAAAGAAAAAAAAGATGAAGGTCCTCATTCTTGAGTAGCTCATGGCCCATGTTGGTAGCACGGAGAAGTACATAGTAAAGAGCAAAATCACACACTGCATTACGTAGCCTCATCCCAAGGCCAGTATCTGTACTGAGTTGCTGTGATTATTGAGTCACATAGGAACTTCATTCAAAAGATGTCCTACTTTATCTTTTTGCTCTCTCTTTCCACCTCCATCTGGCAGCTCAGAAAGAGATTCAGTTTTCTTTTCTCCTTGTAATTTGCTGTAGATCATAGACTTTGTGTAGTAACACCAATGATTGACATCTGTGTTTCAATGTTTGTCTGTTTTCTTTTTCCTCCAGCATTAAAGTTAGAAATGTGCTAAATGATACGCAAATGACATTTTCTCTCCCACCAACACGTAAAGAGGCCAAAAGTATATGTATACAGGCTAATGAGAAAAAGTGTTCACCACCAATGACCCTGCATTATGTTTCACTGCCAGCATGTTCTAGAATCACACCAAATACCTCCTGGATCAGGTAAATTTTGTCTTTCTATACCTTTTTTGTATTTAGTCAAATGCAGTTGCACTGAGCCAATATGAACCTTCTTCCTTGGACAGATGCTGGTGACACATTTGGAAGACTGCTGTAACCTGTTGTAGAGGATGAACTTACACCCATGAACTGGTTTAACAGATAATTTAATTTGATAACTGCAAGATGGATTCTGTGTTTGCAGGATTTTGTGAACTTCTTCCTGCTCACCCCAGGTCTCCTTTATAGAAGTCAAAAATAGTCTATCCAGACTAAAGCTGAATCCAAAATATGGGTAGTATGCATAACTTAACTCCAATTAACTTTGATTTCTTTATACTAATATACCCTTCATCTGCAACACAGTTATAAAATTTCAGTGAAATAAAGTGAAAATATCTCCCTGCAGTGAAACTTGCAGACTTTATGACGAGTCTCCCTAAAGCCAAAAGAGCCCTTTTCAAGCCTCTGCTGTGTTCTGTGGGAGACTCACAGATCTGGTGAAAGACTTACAGGGTGGTTTTTAAGATATTTTCAGCACAGCTTTCCACCTGTCCCTCTGCCTGCAGTTTTTACCCGCTTTCAGATTCTTTATCTGATATCTTGTCATCAAGTGTGGATTTAAGGTAATGAGTTGGGCTGACAGCTGCAGCAGCTGAGCAGCCAGGATGCATGCCCCCCATCTCCAGGTGAGAGGCAGCTCAGGCAGCTGGAAATTAATAATACCTTAAACCACTCCAACTGTGTTCAGCAGAGATTGTGAGCCAGAGCTCTCAGACATAAGCACCATTGTGTGTGCTGAGACAGATGGTCTGAACACTGCCAAGAATGTTTCTTGTGAGGTGCCTGGCATGATCTGGTTGTCCTGAAGAAGGCAAGAATTAAGCATAGGCAGAGCTGTGCTGGGGCAGTGAAATACCATGATGCTCTTTCTGCAAGAATATTAAATCATGGTCTAGTTCTTTGACTGCATGAATAGGAAACAAAGTGAAGAGTCCCTGAAGAGGAGTATACGTGTATATGCAATCAAGTCATTTGCCTTTGAGGTAGCAAAAGTATTTACCATTACATTATGAGGAAAGAGTAGAAGTGCACTGTATAGCTCAAATTATCTTGTCCTGCAGTTTGACTTTATTGTCTGTTACCAAAGAAAAATGCACATAGGCTGTTTATTCGTAGCTAAAGTCTTAATGCAGAACTTGTCTGTAGGAACACAGTAATATGAACTTGCTTTTTTTTCTGTTTTTGCAGTGGCGGTCGCAAAATTACTACAACCGGTAGAAATTTTAATGTGGTAGACAGTGTGATTATTTCAGATGATCAGAGATCAAACCTCACAGTAAGTCTAAATCTGCTTTATAATACCAAATAGAAGTCTTGATGGATTTGATTTTGTTCTTATGGTTTGTGAAGATCTCAATAATTTCCAAACACTTGCAGGCACGTATCAGTCACCCTACTGAAATAAATATAACCACTTATAAGATTACAGTTGCACACATTCTTAGTACAAAATCATGGATACTCATAAGCTACTCTCTGCACAATCCTCTGAGCCTTTTTTTTATGGTCTAGAGAGTTGTTCCAAATCTGTCCTTTTTTGAGTCGCCCCAATCTCCACATACGGGTCTGTTGGAAGAGGGTGTGCTATACTTCTAACAGGTTCTGTGCTGAGAACTCAAATGGTGCCACTGCCTCAACAAGGGGCAGCAGACTGGCGCTGATGTTGGGATGAAACCTTTCCTCCAAGTATGTAAGGAGGTAGGCATCTTGTTAATCCTTGCAGCACAGAGACCAAAACACAACAGCATCACCCAGTGGAGTAAACAGTGACCCAATGCAATGACTGTAGCAACCCCACTGTCACTGGAGTTAAGTTGGAAAGGGCAAATGCCCAGGCATGCTGGAGAGCTTGTCTTGCTCTTGTCACCTGCATTGAGGGGAAGGAAGGAGAAATGGCTGTCAAAATTCCTGTCTCACTCACTGCAGGAAATAGTCACCTTAGCACTGTGCAATCAGCCTTAAAGCAGTATGCAGAGTGTGTATAAATGTGTCTAAAGGTAGACACGAGCTCAACACAGAAATTTTCCTGGGTGCTCTTCATGCAGCCCTGATCACAGAGAAGAGGTTTAGCAGGTATCTGTGAAGTCAGGAAGACATTAAAATGAGTTTTGAGTGCCTCTGTTTGTAATTGTACCCACTGCTGAGTAATTACTGACTGTTACAACTTTGCTGCTGTGTTTCTAGGTCCCTAGGTGTCCTGGCAATGCATCTGAATATCATTACTTAACGCCAAGCCTGAGCCATGCAACAGAGGGTAAAGTTGTTGATATGATGTTAAAAGTAGATACAACCTTTATACCGTGTGTCAAATTGCACTATCACCCTGACCCAGTGTTCATTAACTACCAGTTGCACACTGAACTGGATCCTGATCTGGAATTAAAAATATATGTAAGTTTGAAAGTACTACAATTCCATATTTTAAATAGTTTTTTGGGGGTAATGTTTTTCCTACTGTATTTAGTGACTGTTTATTGTCTTCACTTTTTTCTCTCTAGAAAGAAAATGATAACTTGAATATTTCTAAAGCTGAGGTAGAGGTTTATCTGTTGTATATGAGTGGTGCAGAGACCAAAAAGATATTGTTCAGTGTCCAAAATATTACCAAAAAACCAGACCGTAGCACCATACTGTGCAAATTCAAAAGGGAAGGAACAGACAAGATTGACTTTTCCACAGTGAAAGTTTTTGTAAGTAGAATTCCATTTTATTGCAATTCAACAATGTTTGAATGTTTATATAAGTGAAGTAAAATGTGTCCTTAATGATTTCATCATGAATGTTCTTTATTGAGGGAGAAACTGGATGCATTTTCTTCTCTCTTGGTACTTGGTAGTACAGTTTTGTTCCTCCTACCTAAGCCTGGCTAGCTTAGGTACCACTGGCAATCCTTAGTTCATTGTCTGTCTGGTTGCTGCAGCAGTGTCAGAGGTAGGCTTTGCAGTCCAAGCTGAGCTCACTGCTGCTGAGCTCTGCCTGCAGCACAGACATCATTCAAACAGCATCACTGTCTCCAGGAGAACCCCTCATCTTAGATCTGTAAGAAACCTGCTTCTGCAGTGTGGCCATGAGCAGAAGGACTGTGTCTTTCCAGTCACTTTTTCTTACTGAAGTATACAAGGATCTGTCTCAAGGATCACCACTGAGACAGAAAAGAAGGCATTTCTGGATGAAAAAGGGGATGAAGTTCAGTGTACACTGGGAAAGCTCAAATGCTTTGAGCACATGGCACAAAGCCAAGCCTAAATATAAGAACATTAGCATGGATGTCAAAGCTAAATTGCAGCTTAAGATATTTGTTCCATGAATAAGGTGAAGATACAGATTTTTTTAAATGCAGTCATCACCATTTATGAGGGAGAAAAATGATGCCAGACTCTTACTGCAATGTGTGGTGGTATAAAACTGAAATAACTCTATTGACTTCAAAGGCATATGGCTCATAGTAAAGATTAACAAACCTATTCTTGATTTTGTATCACTGTTAACTGATCGCCCATCTGTGGATCCTGCCGTCTGAGCCAGTTATGGCATGGAAAAGCTTTTCTGAGTTTGGTGTTGCATTTAAATATTAATGTTGCCTTGCCATATCACATGCTCATCCTGCAAATTTCATAGGAGTGACTGTCATAGAAAGGTCACCACTTCACGAAGGCAAATCAAATGCAGGAGTTATCTTGTAACATTTCACTTCTAGTACCTTAAAAATTGTTTTTTCCAACGTCAAGAAAAATTTAAAAGTAGTAAATTGTCATGTTTTTTTAAATATAAAAAATAGATCATCATAGAAGAAGTAGGGCCACTGAAGAAAGAGTAAGATGGGTATAAAAGATAAGTTTGGCTCAAGAATAAATGTATCTCTTGCCTTAGTTTTCTGGAAGAAAGAGGATATTGAGTGTGAGTTCAAAGACAGATTAATCAGTCTGAATGGAGTTGTCAGAGAATAAAATGCCATTTGTGTGACAGAAGCAAGATTCAGATAGATCAAGGCGCTCAAGACAGCAGGAACAGGATCATTCCTATCACAGCACTGAGGAAGAACTGACACATGGTATTGTAGGCTAAGTAGGAAAGATTTTATATATAACTGCAGTCAGAAGACATACTGTATGACTGGAGAGCAGCAAATATAAACCCCCTATTTTAAATAAAATAAAATATACCCCACCAAAAATCTAGGCAAATGCGGGCTTGTTGATTTAATCTGTGTAAAATTTTATAATGTATTTTGAATGAGAGACTTATGAAAGACCTGGAGGTAACTGGAAAACAGAATAATTGTCATCTTCTTTTTAATGAGAGGCGATCATGCTAGATATCTTTATTTTGTAATATGAGTGATTTCCTCAGCAACAAAAAAAGCAGTGGATCACATGTACCTAGAAGTCACTCAGTGATTATGAAGATGGCAGGCATTAGAAAAACCCAGATGCTGTGTATGGGGAGCTGACTCTGGGCAGTGTTGATGGTCATACATATATTACTTAATATCACTGGTGACTTGAACACAAAAATAAGGCATGCATGAATAACATTTGCTGATGACATAAAGCTCAGAGGCATTACCAGTCCAGGGAAGGTTTTATAATGTCATGCGGAAAAATGAACTTAATTTAGAAATAGGAATTGGATTAATTCAGGTGTATCTTATTTAGTCTGTGATTCAAAAAGAAGATAAAAGATAAGGAAAGAAATGGGGCCACTGGCTAGGAAGGTTATGGTCAAGATTAAAGATAATCTAAACATGAGCAAAAAATTAAATGAATGCTATGTCTCAGTTTTCAGTAAACAAAGATGAGTAACAGAAATTTCTGCTTTAGCAATCCTTCAGTTGGACATGAGTGGAGAAAAGCTGGTGTATTAGCCACAGGATGGTTGATGTATTTAGCCACCAGTGCATTTCAGCCTTGGAAAAGGCAAATGGAATCCTAGGAAGGCTCAGACCAAAAGAACTTTGTATAGGAACTGTGAAAACATGGAAACATCAGAGGCAAAGAAACATTTGGTGAAGAAAATAGATCTGCTTTGTCTTCTGTTCTTTATAGCCCCAGAAATAAGGCTGCATCCTTCCAGCCCTGTGGGGTTTTTTTGCTTGCTTGTGTCTGTGTAGCTGTGATGTGACTATGCAGTTGGCAGGCTGCAGCTGCCCTGGCTGCTCACCTCCTGTGACAAGCCAGTGATTGCAATCACCAGATCTCTGCCTCCCCTGCTGTAACCCAAAATAATTTCAACTCAATCCTCCTTTTCAATTATCTCAGGCTCATTTCTATCCTTGGCACTTGGTGGTATTCTTTTTATGTGTCAGAGCATATTTTTATGTCTAGTCTGTTTATGGTCTTAGCTACCCTTTATTTATGTGCTTTCACAGTCCTCTTTGAGATCCTCCTTTGTGAAATTTCTTCTGCCATAATTATCAGTGGTGAATGCCACAGTTTGGCATCTGGCAGACTTCAGCACTTTCATGTATTCCTGAGAATTAATGCCTGTCCTGCCTCTGACAAGCCCACTGGCTGTTGGAGGATGTTGTAAATGTATTCTATGCTGCATTTTTAAGGACCTTCAGGAACACTATACATCTTACAGAAAGAAGTTGAAACTTCTGCAAAGAAATAGGGAAGAGGGCTGTGGGCCAGGTGTCTTACGAATAACTTTACTTCCCTCATTCTTGCATGAGTCTTACCTTACTTTTCTGCTCAGCAGAGTAACGCTGTGAGTGCAAAGGAATGTTTTAACTATTAACACTTGCCAGCCTTGCTTCAAAATGCCAGAATGTTTAGCAGTGATTTTGAAGTGCATGAGCCACTTGGCCAGCTGGAGGCCAGATCTTGCCATTCATTTGAGGCCTCTAGTTTGCAACAAGAGCATGACAAAATTTGATGCTGCATAAGGACCTCCAGATTTTTATCATCACTGCTCTGTTATGCTGCTTAAACATCAACTACAGTAGAAGTTAATTTTGTGTTGGTTGACGTATGTTTTCCTGAGTTGCTGCTGTCTTCCCAGTAATGTACTGTGGTCCTTATGTGCTTTAAATACTTCTTTTCAAATACATTAAATGTCATTTTAAGCTCTGATATAATAACTGTTCTCTATTAACACAGCCATTACTTTTCTCCAGGTCAAATTAGGAAATTTTGAGCATGAAGTCAAACCAACATCATCATACATATATTTATATGTTCTTATTTTGCTACCTATTGTAGTGGGTGTCATTATAGGTAAGTACAATTACGTATTTTCAGGTTTTGATTTGCTGAAGGCTGTAATCATGGCATAGACACATGTATGTACTCACACACGTCTGGAACTGTCACAGTCTGGTGGATTTACCCTGTTCCAAATAAGAGTGGACAAAGTTAACTCTGTTCTGGTGGTGAAGTCCATCCTGTCAGACTTCAGCACATTACAAGACAATAGTTCTGTATTCTGCTGGGATTATTCACTATCCCTGTGTCACAGCTCAGTCTCTTCCAGCTGTCGGAGCTGGGCTACCCTCCTGTCGCTAGGGCAGATGTTCCCTAACAAACCGCTTCTCCTCAGGTAGTGTTTGTGGTGTTTCTGCTAAGTCTCATTTGGATCATTCATAAGCTTGTGAATTGTTACTAGACTGAGGGAGGTAAATAGTTATCCCTTTCTGGCTTTGGTGCTCCCTTTTTTTTGGTATGTTTTTACTCTATTATATATTTGATAAATTTCCATTTATTTTAATAAGATTAGGTGTTTGTTCTTTTGGTTGGTTGATCTTTTTTTTTCTAAAGTTCATTTTTCAAAGGAACCATATCTCATGCTTTTATGCTCTCAAAATAAGCTTTAGAGAAGTTAACGATTTAGAAGTTGATTTCCTGTTCAAAACTACTTTTTTCCCTGTTTAATCAGTGCTCCCTTAAGTAGGTTGCTATCAGTAAAAGTGGTTGTTAGATTCTTTGTCTCACTGTGCAGATTCTATACAGCAGAGTGTGTTGTACTTTCAAATAAAGTTGGATTGACAATTCTAAGACTTTGTTAAAAGGAATGATTTTTGCTAAGCATTGGGGCACAGATCCGGATAACTAGGGCTCATGGGTACTAGCACAGTGACAACAGTGAAACACTAATCCTCCTGGAGAGTGCAAGTGTATGTTAATCTTTCTGTTTCTTAAAATCATGTCTTGTATGGGGTTTTTTGTTCTGCCCTTTCTGTATTCATAATTTTTTTTTCTTCCTTTTTAGCGGCATTCATAGTTACTAGATACAAATCAAAAGAGTTAACTCGTAAACAGAGTCAGCAACTTGAACTGCTGGAATATGAGATTCGTAAGGAAATACGCGAAGGTAGGTCTAAAGAGCTTTGCAGAGCTTACATACAGCATAATTTCTGAACTGAACCTGTCAGGAAGGTCACATTATATAAACATTTTCATATTGTAGCTGTTGAGTATTTTTGTGTTGGATCAGTGTTCCTCTTTAATAGTGTGTGCACTGCAGTAGCAGATAGCACTGAGCTGATAGGATTGTATGTAGTATTTCCTTCAACAAAACTGGGGAAAAAAATGGATTGCTACTTTCTGCTCATAAGAGCTTCAGCTATAAAAACAATCCTTCTTCCCTGAAAACTGTTTTATAAGGCACATCTATTGGGGCCAAGCTATATTTGTGAAGATGATTTTATGTCAACTAAACTAACTCTCTGGGTGGGGCGGGGGGTGCTTTTTCAGGATTTGCTGAACTGCAGATGGATGAGTTAGACGTGGTGGATAGTTTTGGAACCGTTCCCTTCCTTGACTACAAACACTTTGCTCTTAGAACTTTCTTTCCAGAGGTAAATGTTTACAAGTATTTCGGTTGTCAGCCTTGATTAATATAAAAACGTCTAGGAAGCTCAGGATCAAATAACTAAAGAAAATCCTACGCAGTAATTTCACATTGTTTTCACAAGAAACTTTTCTTAAAAATTACCCAAGAACGCTTAAGGCTGTACAATTTTATATTTAAGCAGCCTTTATGCTGTAGATAAAGCAACATTCTTGAATTTTCAAGGGTTGTGTGTGCATCCATTTCTTTTTGTCCAGCCTCACTCAGCTCCTTGCCTTTCAGACCATCCTATCTAAGCTATAATTTATCCATTGCTCTTTTCACTCCCATGCTTTCACTTGCCATGCTATAGCCAATTAGAGTAACAGTCAGGCTAGCTAACATGCTAGCTAACATCATGACACTTCCTAATTAGACTGATGAAGAAATTGTGCTGACTTTCTACGCCAAGGTGCTGACAGAAATGGTAAGATGTTGATTCAAAGGGATGCAGGTCAAGTGCTCAGAAATTCCTTAAGTACTTGCAGTGTCCGCTTTAGTGGTGGATATTTTCAGTGTTCATTGGATCAGTTTGTGCCACTGCATCAGAGATCCACATGCCTTCTTTTGAATATTTTATGTTTCTTACTGTTTTTTGGGGGGTTTTTTTGCATATGTTGCACATTACGATGCTGATAAGTACCTTTGCCACAACTTTCAAAATTGTATCATTATGTTAACCAGAGTTTACTATTTACCTAATTGACACAAGCTGTGATCTCAGGTAGTGATATTTTTCTGTATAACTGACTAATGAGTAGAAACCCTTGCAAAGTTTAGTGCCTAACTTGCGTATGTGAATTGTCTACTAGTCTTCCTGTGTTATTCATCACTGCTGTGGCCAAGTCCTGCAGTCTTGTCTGCACACTGCTTCACTTTATGGCCATTTTTGCTCCCAGTAAAAGCTCATTGTGATAAAGTTAAACATTTGTGATAGTGCAGAATCCCTGTTGTTTTTTGCGCAACACCGAATAGCAGATACTAAGGCAGAATAATATTTAGCCATTACATATGCAAACCTCTTGTATACTTTGAGTCCAGTTCTCACACTAAAGGACACTATGAATGTCCCTTCTGGTACTACTGTGATGCCTCCAGTCTCATTTATAAGAGGTCACCAGGTCATTTGAAGAAAGTAGATTAAGGCAACGTTACTTTCTGCATCTCTTTCCTTTCTGTTTGTTCTGTTGTCAGACATATTAATAATAAAATAGCATTTTTATTTTTAAGAATATATCTTTTCCCAGTGGTAGTGCCCTGTCAAAACAGTAATAATCTGTAGTAGCTGTCTCATTGGAAATGCTGTGCTTTAGGTAATAAAAAGTAAAGAAAAAGGCACAAAGTCTACCACTCTGCAGTATTCTGTAAAGTCACAAAGGGAAGGACTTCGGTTTTACCTTGGCAAGTCTCATGCCACTGCACATTCTAGAAATTATTCCAATTGGATTTTGTCTCAGTTTGGAATACTGATACCACAAAGATACACTTGCTACTATTAGGTCTCTACAAACATGTGGTGTCAGGCAAGTTATTTAATGTGTTGTGTACCAATTTTCTCTCCTAAGTACTTACTGTTTACATTGCGGGAGTGTCCAAACATGCCTCGTGCTGTATGAATGTGGTAGGAAAGCAGTGTTCCACTAAACAAACATTACAGATGAGCAGAAAGACCGATGGTGTAGAGATTGCAACTCAGTGGCAGAAGGGTTGACATAAGGGTCAAAGTGAAAAACCACCACTTCCTTCAGTAACCTCATGTGTCTGAGTCATGTCCATGTTGTAGTCTTTCTGCCTTCCAGTGTGTTTAATGAGCTTTGTTACATCAACCCTAAGCTGTTTAAACATGGAAATCAAAGCTGTTCACTGAGCATCTTCTGTAGTCAGTGCAGAGATGGGCAGCTCAAGAAAGTGAGTAATCCCATTTGTCTGAGACATCTCTCTCAAGATGGGACAAGTTTAGGCTTGAAGAGGGAGTAAGATGCATAAAATTAAGGGTGATGGACTCCATCTTCGTTTTGAGACTCTGCTTCCCGCTGCTTCAATTTTTTGTATTTAATCTGTCTTGATGGCTTTTAGTTTTTTGCTTAATGCATTTAGATGTAAAATGGATATTATACATACTCTTAAAATGTTCTTGATGTTCAGCCTGGTTCTTGCTTTACTTGTTAAATTTCTATTATTATTTCTATTTTTCATCAATTTCACACATTGTTTGGTTTAATGCTGCCATGCTTGTTCCCTGTTCACAAGCATTTTAAACCCTTAATATGGTTCTGTTTTCTTAACTCTGTGTGTGTGTTTTATTGGTAGTTGACGTAAGGGTTGCTGAGGATGTTCTGGGAAAATGGGAATAGTCAGTGGAGAAAGAGGAAGAAGAGTATGGTAGGGGAGAAGAGAAGAGAAGGAATGAGGAAAGGGAGAGATGAAAAGTCAGATAAGTAGATGAAAGGTCAGATGTGAGATGGCAGTGTGCGCTCACAGCCTAGAAAGTCAGTCGTATCCTGGGCAGCATCAAAAAGAAGTGCGGGCAGTGGTTGAGGAAGGTGATTCTCCCTCTCTACCCCTGTGAGGCCCCACCAGGAGTACTGCATCCAGCTCTGGGAGCCCCAGCACAAGAAAGATGTGGGCCTGTTACAGGAGATCCAGGGGACTGTCATGGAAATGGTCAGAAGGTTAAGACATCTCTCCTATGTCTGAGTTGAGAGGTTGTTCAGCGTTTAGAAAGGAAGGCTCTGGGAGACCTCATTGCAGCCTTTCAATAAAAAGCAAGCTGATAAGAAAGATGGAAACGGACTTTTTACCAGGGCCTATTGTGACAGAACAAGGGGCACTGGTTTTAAACTGAAAGAACATAAATTGGACATAAGGAAGAAATTTTTAATGATGAGGGTGATGAGACACTGGAACTGATTGCCCAGAGCAGTTGTAGATGCGCCATCCCTCAAAGTGTTCAAAGCCAGGCTGGATGGGGATTTAAGCAACCTGGTCCAGTGGAAAGTGGTCCTGCCCATGGTAGTGGGGTTGGAACTAAATGGTCATTCAGGTCCCTTCTAAACCAAACCATTGGATGAATCTAAAGGAAACTAGGGGCTGCCAGCATCACAGATAAAGCAGGGGACAGTAATTGATACTGGTGTAAATTCTGTGTTCAAGAGGCATTGACAAGGTATTTGACAACTGGGGGCTTCCCTTTGTAAGAGAGCTTTTGCCTAGGACTGAATATGGGGAGGCACCTGTGCCTCTCTGGAGACAGACAGCATGGACCTCCTGGAGAGTTCATTAGTGAACATTCATACAGTGCCTTGAAATGAATGGAGGCAGATGAGCTCAAGTGTCACTGTTACGGAAATGGTGTATACTGAAGGCTATCATTGCCATCCAAGAAGGATGCAACCTGCAGCACCCCTTGCAAGCCACCACATTTGAGGATGAGGGTAATAAAACAGCTCTTCCTGTGCAGCATTAGTTGATTGCTGGGCTAGTGTGGCTCAGCAGCATCAAGTAACACACTCAGGAATACTGAAGTCAATACCAAGTCATCTTTGAGAGTTCACTTTTCAGTGAACTGAGGCAGCACTTTTGCAGAAGTTACTGTGTAGGGGTTTTATATTGTCTCTGCTTTAGAATCCAGCATTTCCATTGTTTTATTTCAAGTAGTATCAGGAATGCACTTGGCATGTTTGACATACATGTGTTAGAGACTTTTGGTATACTTAAGAGTGATAAATATCCCCTTATATTTTAGTCAGGAGGCTTTGCATCCATCTTCAGTGAAGAAATGCCACAGGTAAGTTGATGTAGTGTGATATGCCATAATTAATAATTTTTATTTTCAAAAGTGATTGTATCCCTTCTCCCGTTCTTGTTCTAAACACATCAGCTTGTATTTTCAGTATGTTCCCCTCCCCTCCATAAGGAGAGTTACATGAATTTATATATAAAAAAATTTGAAATGTAAGATGCTGTTACCCAATGTATATTATGACTTACTGAAATAAAATAAAGGGAATCCAGTCATCCAGTTAGGCAAACCTAACTCTTGGCACTATTGGCATTAGTTTGTATATATGGCAGTAAATATGTGCTCTGTATGTCTGTTCTCTGTGTTGTACACAAACTCAAATGCCTTTTCAGTAAACTCCTGAGACTATTAAATAAATGCAAAATTCCCACTGATTTGAATGAGGTCAGGATCTTATCCCATATGTTTCTTACCATTTTTCTGAGCATTAAGAATCCATCATAGCAAATCTACAGTTTGCTTATTTTTGTTTAACTGTTCCAGACCAGAGACCAAACGAGCAAGGATGAAAGCTTCAACATGTTGCATGCTTTAATTTGTAACAAGAACTTTCTTGTTACTCTCATTCACACCCTTGAAAAGCAGAAAAATTTCTCTGTGAAAGACAGGTATAGTATGATTATGCTTATCATCTTCAAGACAAAGAATTAGCAGGAAAAAACAACATGGATTGTAGCACACAAATGTAATTTCTACTACTTGCAAAGCAAGCTTGCAGTACCCCAGAGTATTTTTCCTTCCTCTCCATCTGCACACACTGAGGAAATAAAAACATTGCCATTAAAACAAACCATTAAAGAGAAATTGGAATGTTAGTACATGTAAACAAAGAAGTAAAGGAGCAGGGAATATCACTTCAAAACTGTAAACACTTTCTGTGTTAGATCAACAGTTCTACAGTTTAGAATATTCTGTCACTGAAGCAGGTGTTGTTCTGTAGAATTAACTTTAGAGGCACAAATTCTGTGTGTAAGAAATAATCACAAGAGCAGATGGACTTGCATTTTTTATATTTTTGTAGAGAACAGTGGACAATTTCTGTGCCTGAGAAGGAAAAATTTAGAATATGAACTGGACTAATGTTTGTTTCATTTATTTAGTATGACTGGGAAGAGATATTCCAAAATTACAGCTTTTTATTTTTTATTCTTTTTTCTTTTTTTTTTTTTTTTAACAGGTGCCTGTTTGCATCCTTCTTGACTATTGCACTGCAAACTAAACTGGTTTATCTGACCCATATTTTGGAAGTTTTGACAAGGGACTTGATGGAGCAATCAAGCAACATACAGCCTAAGCTCCTGCTCAGACGAACCGAATCTGTGGTAGAAAAATTGCTGACCAACTGGATGTCCGTTTGCCTTTCTGGATTTCTCCGGGTAGGTGTACATCTTCACTGTTTAAGATACATGAAGAATTTCCTTAATTGATTTTTTCCATAGGAACTGTTAGAGGGATCAGTTTAAAGCATTTAATCTAACATTTAACATTATTGGTGTGCACACTTCTAGTTTTAGGTGACTTAGCTGGTTGTCATCAATAGGATGCAGGAAAAGAGTGCATCTCCAGGTGATGGTCATGTCATTTATTTAGCCAAGATTTGGGTAATTTTGTAATTCTAGCATATCCTTTTTTCATGTCAGACATTATTTCAGCCCAGTGAGATGTGCTGTTATCACACTAAAAGACTGACACACTTGTGTGAATGTACTTTTCTATGCAAGTTGTTGGAAAGCTACCACAGAGATTTAAGGAATACTGTCCTCTGGAAAACTGAACTTTCCAAACTCTTCAACCTCCAAGCAGTATTGCAGATTTCACAACCAAATGACTTGAAATTGAAACAAAATAAGCATTTTGTTTCATTTTACTGTTTGTTTATTCAAGTCCACTTGGTAGCACTTTGTTCTTGGTTTCAGTGCTTGGTTACGCTTCCTGTCTCATCAATGTGATGATATTGCACTGATGGTATCAATCTCATCAGTCCTCACGTTCTTACAGCAGCAGAATTGTTTGAGGCTCAGCAGCTCACACCGGTTTGCTGAAACCACCGGAGAGTGCCAAGGAACTGTCAGAGATACATTCTTGATACACCAGTCCTCTCTGAGAGCTGTGCTAGAGAGATTCCTTAGACAGGCTGCAGCAGTGGAGACAAAGATACACGCATCCTTTCTCAGGTGCTGTCCTGAAGATTGGGGTTTAGGCAGGAGAGGAAAGGCCCAGGTTCACTTCCTCTTTTGCTGATACACCAGTGTATGTCCCACCATCTTGGTCACAAGGCTTTTTCTCAGGAACAACAAGGGGAGACACCAATTCAAACGGAATTTTAGTTGTTAGCTTGTTTTCTCATAGAACAGAAAATGGTAGAAATAGCTCAAGTATGCATGTGAAGATGTGCATATCTCACGTCCCACCCACTCTTTGGGGGAACTAGGAAGTGTCTGCCAGGTGCAGTAGGAGCAGCTTGTCTGTAGTGTGCTTGTGCACAGCAAGGAGTTGTGAGCTATCTTGCCACACACTCCAGCTGTCGCTTGCTATTTGCATGAGACTTTCACACTGAAAAGCAGAGGATGGAGGTTAAACAAATAACTAGATAAATCTGCTCAGAGGTATTTTTTCTAATTGCGAGGTAACAAGTTAGTTAAAAAGAAATGACATTTTTTACACTTGATTTTTTTCTAGTTATTCACACTCATTTAATGACTACAAAAATAAACATGTTTCTTGCCTTCTTTTCATTCCCTAGGAGACAATTGGTGAACCTTTCTATTTGCTAGTGACAACCCTCAATCAGAGGATAAACAAAGGACCTGTTGATGCCATAACTTGCAAAGCCCTGTACACGCTTAACGAAGATTGGCTGCTGTGGCAAGTGTCTGAATTCAAAACAGTGGTATGTTTGCCAGCTTGCATTCCCTCCAAACACAGACGACTATAATCTTTTCTCTGTTTCCAGGAAGCTAAATTAAGGCTCTTAGACACTAAGGTGATGGTTAAGAACCCAGATAGTAAATTATTATTGCTGACAGTTTCAAAACACAATAGAGTTTAACCCTCAGGTATTTCACTAGTATATATTTCACAAATAGCTCTCACTCCTCACTTCACAGCATGCATTAATCGCCAAAGATTAGGTTTAATGAAGTCTTAGGGTATTAAAAAATCCTTCTTATTTTAAAGTGTACTACAAAAATATAAGCATGTTTAGAATTTAAACTAAATTATGTTTTACCAATGAATGAAAGAATGGAATGCAGATGTTTTATTTTTCTGTTGTGTTTACTTGTGGCAGGTCTTCAGGCAGCAATAATGTGCTGTAGATTTCCGTGTTACTTGTACCAAATTACCTTTAAATTAGCAAGGCTACAGCATGATGGATTTTACTCAGTTGCATGGTTTAAAACAAGGTGTCTGGGAAGTCTAACTTATTTTCTGAACTTTACCATAGTTTTTTTGCCTTTCTCAAAGCAACTAAAAATACTCTCTATTATACAGTTACACCCAGACTTCTTCGAAAGTTGGAGTTACTGATTGTCATTCTGACGCTGAGATGAGAAGGGATAGCAAGATTATTGTAATTTGGACCGTGTGAAAAGAGTGAATTTTGGAGCAGGAGGTCTGAAAAAGGTTTTCAGAATAACCAGAACAGTGTTTTGCTCCCTAATTTCCAAGTGATTTTGTGTCTGAGAACTTAAAAATGTGCATTTCCAGTCATTTACATAGATTCCTTGCTTCGTAACTCCTGATTTCTGTTGTAGTTACCATACTTAATTAGGAGTATAGAAGTGCAATTAAAGAGCAGGCTTCAGCCCTTGACAGCAGTAGCTGCCAGGTAGCAACAGCAATGGCAAGGACACTGCAAGTGCTGGTGGCTTTGAAGGAGAGTTGAGTCATTTTCAGAGCCTGTATCCTGAGTCTCAGGTAGGGCTGAAGCTGTTTTGCAGCAAGAACCTGGAGATCCTAAGATGCCATATACTAGAGTAGACTACATGATCCTGAAAATTTGGCTCGTCAGCAGTCCATTGGATTTAGCTCACCTGGTCACACGGGAAACTCACTGAAATGACAACATTGATGTGGATCATTTCTGAATTATTTTCTGCTCCAAGCTCTCAAACTGATAAAGTTATAGTCAAATCTTGTTCTTAAAAAGCTGTTGTTTGAAGCTTCATTTGAAGGTACTTGAAGCTAAGTTACCACATTTGGAAAGAAAGTTTGTGACTGAAAATTAAATGCATACATAATACAAGATCTTTGGTCCCTTTGTTTGTGTGCTGCGTTCTGGTATGCATTTCAGATCCAGAGTAAGTTTGAACATACTGCTGTATGTAGCCATAGGATACAAAACCCAGCAGTGATGCAGAGCAACAATTTTCAAGCAAGCTCAATATGTCTGTTACTAGTACACTGCACAGAAACATCTGGTCCTGTGGAATTGATTGACTTTTCTTATTTATAGCACAAATTCAAATTGAGAGACCCTTGGGGGGATAGCTGACTCTGAAACTTCTGAACAACCTTAAATACTTTTCCTAGTGTAACTTCCATGCATGCAGTCACTGATAAGGTCTTGTGTGAAGAGGAGAGAGGGGAAGTGGTCTGAAGGACTTGCTGTCACTGGGGAAGGCTGCGAATGGATGAGGAAGTGAGAGAGCACATAAACTTTCTCAGATGTTGTTTGCTGCCTTTGTACTTTGTATTCCTGCTTTTAAGTAGGAGATAATGATAGTGTTACAGGGTTAATAAGTGAGCTTTCCCAGTTAAGGTGCAGCAGTTTTGTTAGCTGAGAAGTGGCTGAATGTTCCCTTTAAAACCATCAGAGAGGATCCTGCAGTGAAATTGCAGAGATAAAGTCCAAGGACTGTCCTTCTTGCTGGACAGGGAAACAGTTTTGTTTGGCATTTTAATCTGAGATTTGTACTGGGAACTAAAACTGTTTTTTGAAGAGACTTAGGTGAGCCTTCCTGGGCTGGGGAAGCAAGCCAGCTTTGCACGTTTTCTCTTGGAAGAACAGGATTTAACAGGAGGCTAAAGAGGAAGTACTCAGCTTTTCTTCTCTCACTAACACCACTTCACATGCACTGCAATGAGATGTAGGACCTGTGAGCATACAGACAGGGAACCAAGTGTTTCCTCCTTACTGTGGAAGAACATTTCTGCCTAAAGGATTGCAGGTTTCATTTCTAAATGGAATAAATTCTGATATGAGTTTTCAAAAACATTTGCATGTTTGCTCATTGCAGTTACATTCTGAGCCTTATAGTATTTTGTTTGTATTCTGTTTTGCCCCTTTACCCAGTTCTGCAATAGCAGTACATTTAAACCTACCTGTCCAGAGCAAAGCATTAAAATGCAACCAAAAAGAGTGTGATAGATATGGAACCACAGCTGCAGACACTTAGTGTCCAGATTTTTTAAGCTGTGCAGATACTTGAAGATGCAGTGATACATCTGTTAGGAAGTTCAATTCTCAAGTCAGCAACAGGGCACAAACAAGGATATAGGCGCTCTGCATGAGAATCTCTCAGGATTTGGAGTTCAGTTCTAAACCAATAAAGCAGGATACAGACAGGCTCCTAAAAATCAGGAGACGCTTCACAGGGCTTCTTCTAAACACACTATTATTCAGGGCAGATGAAGGGGAAAGAACCTAGGCACAGAGAAAGAAGAATGGACAGGAGAGATTTTTTTAACTTCAGACCATTTGCAACCAGAAAAAAAAAAGGACAACCAAGAAACATTTAGGTTTTGAATTGTATTACAGCTGTTCCTTGGCAGGGTCCCATGCCTTTTTTAAAAAAGCCACAGACCTTGCAAGCACCCAGCTCCCTGCTGTTAGCCCTCTCTGCCAGAAAGGGTGAGAAATTGAACAGAGATAGGCTACTGAACTACATACTCAAGTGGAGGAATTGAAGGAAAGATGCTTCTAAAAGCATTGGTCAAGTATGAGCTGAGGAGCTGTGCTGTTTTGTGCTGTGCTTATATTGGAGTACTAAGAAATAAAACTGCCTTGAAAGAGCCTTGGATGTGTCCTGGAGCCTTTTCTCAGGCTGAGGAAGCAAGGCTGCTTTCTTACAGGCAGGCAAGCAGCTGCACCCCTCAGCAGATAATTTGCTCAATGGCTGCTGAAGAAGTGCACTGCACAGCTGAGTGTTAGCATTCCACTGAAGTGCTTCATTTGGAATAGAAAAGCTACACAGTGCCAGCCTGACATGGGGAAGTTCTCGATGGTGTATCTCCTCTGGAAAACCAGGGCAGAGTTCTTCATGTGGCAGTCTTGGTGTTTCAGTATTCTTTTGAATAGTCACTGTTAATTTCAAAAAAGGCATTTGGGCTGTTGAATTCTTTGCTGAAATGTTTGCACTTTTAGATAGGAATAAATTATCTAATTCACCTGTTCAGCCAACAGCCTTTTATTAAAAATGAAACAAAGCCACGTGGTGGAAGGTTCTTTAAAGTGTTCAACGGCTCTATGAGTTAAAAGAAGGGTGTTAAAAGAAGTGGGAGGGCTGTAAAAGACTAAAGCTGAGACAGGGAAACCAATTTCTTAATAAGACCTTGTGGCTGTGGTATTATTAGTCACACTTTGTGAGAGATAAGGAAGATATTAAAAGCATGTGACATATGGGCATTTTTGTCAGCAGAAAAGGACACGAGCCCTCACTAGAAAGTGAGCAGTGCAGATGTTGGCTAGAGGAGACTCTCATGGATCAGAGACAGACTGAGTGCCATGTACTGCAGCATCAACACCACAACCCTTCCTTTGTTTAGTGCCCTTCTAGCCTACATTGAACTCCCATAGCATTTTCCGTGCCAGTTGGTTTACTGTTCTATAAGCTTTTCATGGGTAACTGTTCTGGCTGCTGCAGAAGCATCATGCTATCAATCTGATTTTTCCTGTTTATTTTATATCATAGTCTGGGAGACAGGGGAGTAGTTTAAGGCAGTTTTGTTGCACTGTATATCTTGGTGTTGACACTATGTAAATTGTCTAACTTGTACCAATCAAAAAGTTATTTTGTTTTTTTCAGACTGTCTAATAAATGGAAATATGATCTGTTCAGATGCATAGCTGAATAGAGCTGAATAGAACAGGGTAATGAATAAGAGCCCTTGAATATCCCAGATTATTGTTTCGTATTTCTTAGAAAATAAGATATTATCACATTTCTTGATTAAACCACATCTCATTTATTCTCTGCTGTGGTTATTAATAGCTTTAGTAAATAATTCATTGTTTGAAATTAATTTTCAAGAAAACTGCAAATCTGAAAAGCCATCTGCAAATGCTGTCTTCAAATGTTGTTATTTCTGTCACTGCATGAGTTAAAATACGTTTTTTACATTTGTTCCTATGTTCCAAGCTACTTCCTGTACAAGTAGTTGCAGGTGCTTGCCACCTCCTCCTCAGGTAGCCTTTAACAATTCTTGCAACCCATGTTAAAACTTTTTAGAAGAGCACTGTGACCTTGTCTTGCTAATCACTAATTTCTAGTGCATGAAGTCTCACCTCTAGATATAAACTAGGTTGAACAATGTGTCCTGCAATTTTCTCCTGAATTTTTCCCTAATTTAATTGTATTATTGTTTCCTTTGCAAAGTGAGAGAGCTTAGAAAAGGGCCTCATGATATTTTCTTGGTGTTTCCATATAGCCTCCTGTGATTTCTCTCATATATTTTCTGACCTTTTCTAATTTTACAGTACTCTGATGCTTTTTTAGTTCTACATTCTGTGTCTAAATGCAATGCTTGTGACTGTCCGCATCTGATTAATGGTTTCTAAAGCCAGGGATTGTGCTTGTCAGACAGGTTAAATCTGAAACTTCAGCTGAAGAGGGATGACTTAATAATAATTGGCTTTCCTAGCTCTCCATCAATTGCTTCATCACTTAAGATTAACGTCTGCAGGAAATCGTATCAGCGAAACCGTCTGGCTCTCATGGTTTAGAGGCTTGTATGCATTTAAATATTCCTTTCCATCTGACCACTTCTTTGAGTTGTAAAGTGTTCTTATTATCCTAACATTGTGGGCACTTTCAGTTAAGGAGTCCATAAATGACTTGTATTCCACCTACTTAAGGGGTGACTGCTCTCTTTGAACAGTCCTGTCACCCTACAGTGAGCTGAGCCAGGAGGGGAGGATTCTCGCATGCTAATGACTGAATAGGCTGCACATTCCTGTGCAACCTGTGTGAGAGCCTGTGCTGTAAAGAAAAGGCAGTAGAGAAATAGACAGTTTCTCTTGATAGTATGAAAGGAATAGAAAATAAAGGAGAAGCAGGAACATGAATATTGCAGTGTAGGAATAATGTTAGGAAGAAAGGATCAACTAAAGGAATGAATGCTTCCAAGGATGTAGAGCCAAATCAACATCAGTTAAAGTGCGAGGAGCTACTCCAGCAGATCAGTTTAAAGACTAGAAGAGGCAAAGGCTGTTTGAAATGAGTTTTCCAAGGACAAAATACAGTTAGTCCCTGTCCACATTTTTCTTCTACAATATCAGGACCTCAGGGCAATCAAAGTCAAGGACAGGACTGCTGTCTGTTCAGTTGGTCTGTGGACCTAACCAAGCATGACTCCCTCATTGCTGTGCCAATATATTTTTTACTAATTTTCCACATGAAATCCCAACCTGAGGCATAGTGTCCAGTCTGCTTCTCCTTCTGCAGACACCACTCCCACATATCCTCCTCTTCCATTCCGTGTGTCCTTTCTACGGACTCATTTTCCTGACAATTAAACATCTCGGTGTCCTAATTAAGTTATTCTCTGTTGCTTCAGGTACATCCTAGTCTTTCTTAAATCCTGATATTCATAGTTTTGAAACCCTGTTTTAATACTCCTTTTGCTTCCTTGGAAACAGTAAAGTCAATTTATGTCTCCTTGTACTACTGTTTTTCACTACCGGTGTGTTGTAATTTCCATTCTTGCTGGGTAACAGGCAGAAACTGCCATTCTACAACTATTAATAACTAACCATTTTTCTAAGAAAAGAGAAAAGCTGTCCCTGCAACAACGTGGACAGAATTTCTTTCCTTCACATGACAGCAGAGCAAAAAAAATGTTTTACTTGCTTCCTGTTTTAGTGATCACTCCTTCACCAAGTCACACCTTCAGTGTTCTCATTTCAGTCATAAGATAAATATTATATGAGAAACATCCAACAACCAGAATGGTTCAAGTATGTTTATTTTCCTATGCCGCTTGCAGTCAAGTGCTGGCACCTAAAACACTTGTTTTAATTCTGTCCCAAGACATCTCCAGCAGAACGTCTGTATCCATGTAGCTGAACAGTGATTTTGCTGCACAGAGGAAACTGTGCACTGTGCACAGAGGGAACTGTGGCACTAGAAATGTTTGCTTTTATTCTCAGCACTAGCAATTCTGTGCTCGTTGCTTTCCCCCTGCCTCCTCGCAGTTAATCTGCCTGACCTGATCAGAAATATGATCTGACAAGAAGCAGTGCCTGATATGGCCACCCAGTCTCATTGGCACCTCCCTGGCCTGTCTCAGCTAGTGTGTAGCCTAGCAGATGAGTAGTGACCCAGCTAAGAGTACTTGTGAGCTAAAGGGCATGGGTGCTGTAACTGGACAGTTTGTGTGGATGTTCCAACTGGAGTAATGTCTAATAGAATACAAAACACCTTTCTATGCAGACGTGGACCACTTTGAATTCTGCTTGCTGCAACATGCTTTCTCTTTCCACTGCTTCTGCTCTGTGCTGTCTCCAGAGACTTGGCTGTATGCAGACACTGACACTTTCAAGGGAGGTGCATTTTTTATGATATAAGGCACTCAGCATAATCTGCTGGTGTAAATATGCATTTTAACACTGTTTCCTATCCACTCAAAATTGATCATGCTTACCATGACTTACTCAGCAGCCTTATCAGATCTCTTGTCACTTAACCATATTGCTGTTAAGACATTCATTTTACATAAAAGATCTGCTTATTTTAGAACATGCATTGTAATTTTTCCATGTCTCCTGTCTTTTTCTGGTAATTCACTGAAATAAATTTGCACTAAAGCAGAAGTCAAAATACACTTTTGGAAATATATAGCTATATATATATCTGATTTTTTGAACATGAAGAATTCTAAATGCTGTATTGTGTAATTCCTTCAAATAATCTTTATTTGAAATAGCTTTAATAATAAATATGCTGAAAAATCTCTCCTGTGCTGAAAATCTGTCAGGAGTTTTTAGGTTTTCTATGCCAGGTGTTTCCTGTAAGTCAGAATAACCTGTGTTTCTTTCCCCAGACAGTGAACATTATCTTTGAAAAAGTCCCAGAAAATGAGAGTGGAGATGGCTGTCAGACTATACAAGTTAATGTTCTGGACTGTGACACCATAGGCCAAGCCAAGGAGAAGAGCCTTCAGGCTTTCTTCAACAAGAATGGCTTTCTGTATGGTCTTCAGCTGGATGAAATTGGTCTTGGTAAGAGAATGTCACTGTGTTACATTTTCATGGAGTACACTGGTCTGTCTGGAGGTTTTTGTTAGGAATTTTTACCTTTTCTTTTAGAGTTCAAACAGAACATAGCCTTTGTGAAGAATTTTAAGGCAAATACTAGATCATTTATGCTATCAGTTAGTTCTGCAAGGACTTCAGCATTGCAGCTAACAAGCACATGTTATTTATTAAACATGTATAATTTCTATATTCCTTTTCTGGGCTAAGTAAGGTGGCTGGCCCATCTGCTAAGTACAGCTCAGAAATATTGTGAGCAAATAAGGTGACACATGATTATCAAGTACTTTAGTGCCTACCTACTGTTCCTCCTTCCCTCCTTCCCTCCTTCCCTCCTTCCCTCCTTCCCTCCTTCCCTCCTTCCCTTCTTCCCTCCTTCCTTCCTTCCCTCCTTCCCTCCTTCCCTCCTTCCTTCCCTCCCTCCTTCCTTCCCTCCTTCCCTCCTTCCCTCCTTCCCTCCTTCCCTCCCTCCCTCCTTCCCTCCCTCCCTCCTTCCTTCCTTCCCTCCTTCCCTCCCTCCTTCCCTCCTTCCCTCCTTCCCTCCTTCCTTCCTTCCTTCCTTCCCTCCTTCCCTCCTTCCTTCCTTCCTTCCCTCCCTCCCTCCCTCCCTCCCTCCCTCCCTCCCTCCCTCCCTCCCTCCCTCCCTTCCTTCCTTCCTTCCTTCCTTCCTTCCTTCCTTCCTTCCTTCCTTCCTTCCTTCCTTCCTTCCTTCCTTCCTTCCTTCCTTCCTTCCTTCCTTCCTTCCTTCCTTCCTTCCTTCCTTCCTTCCTTCCTTCCTTCCTTCCTTCCTTCCTTCCTTCCTTCCTCCCTTCCTCCCTTCCTCCCTTCCTCCCTTCCTCCCTTCCTCCCTTCCTCCCTTCCTCCCTCCCTCCCTCCCTCCCTCCCTCCCTCCCTCCCTCCCTCCCTCCCTCCCTTCCTTCCCTCCCTCCTTCCCTCCCTCCTTCCCTCCCTCCTTCCCTCCCTCCTTCCCTCCTTCCCTCCTTCCTTCCCTCCCTCCTTCCCTCCCTCCTTCCCTCCCTCCTTCCCTCCCTCCTTCCCTCCCTCCTTCCCTCCCTCCTTCCTTCCTTCCTTCCTTCCTTCCTTCCTTCCTTCCTTCCTTCCTTCCTTCCTTCCTTCCTTCCTTCCTTCCTTCCTTCCTTCCTTCCTTCCTTCCTTCCTTCCTTCCTTCCTTCCTTCCTTCCTTCCTTCCTTCCTTCCTTCCTTCCTTCCTTCCTTCCTTCCTTCCTTCCTTCCTTCCTTCCTTCCTTCCTTCCTTCCTTCCTTCCTTCCTTCCTTCCTTCCTTCCTTCCTTCCTTCCTTCCTTCCTTCCTCCCTCCCTCCCTCCCTCCCTCCCTCCCTCCCTCCCTCCCTCCCTCCCTTCCCCTTGATCAGAAATGCTTTCAAATATAGCTTATTTACAGTCAGATTACGTTTGTGTAGTAGTTTGCATGTGGCTCACCTGAATAAGGTCATTCAGCAAATGAGTCAAACCACCTTTCCTTGTTGGGTTTTCAAGAGCCCAAGGTCAGATAAAAGTCTGTAGTTGCCACCATATACTTCCCACGTGCCCTAGTAGGAAATCTAGCGTTGTTGGCATTTGTCACCTCCTGGTCTTACTCCGTAAAATCTTGATATTTCCTCACCTTCTCAGACTCTGTGTTGGCAAATGTTTACAATTTGCTTTCATATCTGATGTCTGTATACATCACCAGTGCCTGACCACCCTTCACAAGTACCATGTCAATCTTGTACAGCTCACTTCAGTGATCTCTTAGAAGTGGCTTGTGGAACCTTTCTTCTAGTCCCAGTGTATCCATAACACCAGGGCATGCTTCTTCAGTGGAATAGCTCAATTAGGTGAAAGAACCTCCAAAAACTCTGCCTTGGGCAGCACAAAGTGAAGCACCAAAAGCTCGCAGTAATGGAAGCGACACAGACTGTCACCTGAGAAAAGGAATCAGTGGTGGCAAAACCACTTCCATGTGACCTGGCACAAGGACAGAGAGAAGCAGCTCAGTTGGGAGTCACTGGTCCAAAAATAATTAGGTATTGTTTTTCTTTACATATATCTGTAGAGCGAGAATGCCATTGGGATGTAATTGTTTTCTGTTGCTGTCATACTGCAGAGCTTGTGTCTGAGGAGCAGCAAAGAGAATTGTTAGATATTGATGGTTCCTCAGAGGTGATGGAGGATGGGATAAGGAAGCTAAATACCATCGGTCATTATGAGGTAAGCACAGAAGCCATACCAATGAGTTGAGGAGCAGTTTCTCCATAACTCTTCAGATGTAATCTGTACAGAAGAATCTTGATTGATCAAAATCTTGAAGAGATAGCTGAGCATCCTTAACAGAAAGAATTGTATGACACACAATGTTTTTACCAGTGAGTCATGTTTTCTGTTACTTTTCAGAGGTTTGCTTGTTGCAGGGCTGCTTGGTTCAAGCAGACCAGGTAAACTGTTACTTCTGTTGAGCATTTCCCTTAAAACAGCATCTGATTTTCAGCTATGAGCATTGCCTTTAATCTCTTCATGTCCCTGCTGTTGTGGTTTTGTTGCTCCATGAGCAATTGTTTGCCTTATCCCACCTCATATTTTGATTATCTAAACAGACAGTAGTGATACTTGTGAAATCTCATTGAGAGTCAAAATAAAATGGACTGATGAGTTTGCTCTCTTTTCTCTTGAGACCTCCTGTGTCAGTTGATTTCCCTTTTTCCCTTTGTTTTGCTTCCATCTGCTGTTGCCATTTATACCATAAGTTTTCCCTCTGCTTCCAATTGCACCTTCAAAACAGTCATTTGTAATGCTGCAGTAATCTGTCCATCATTGCAACAACACTCAAGGCTGTCTGGTGGCAGAGCCCTTCTGAGTGTAGCACATGGCAAAAGTGTAGCAAGCAGATTACCTCTCTAAGGAGTTTCCAGTGACACCAGTTAAAATGGAGGGTGGGAGGCTGTACAATGTGCAGCAGATGATTGGCCTCAGGTGATATGGAAGTTCACATGTGATGGTTACAGACAGATTTCGGAAATGGGGGTTATCATGCTGAGCACTCTTAGAGATCTTTCTTCATGCCTCATTGTTGAATTTGAAAGTTTGGCTCTTAATGTGATGTTAAATTTTTATTTATTTAGAAGTTTTGCTGCTGTAGGTCTGTGCCATGCAACAGCGTGGTGCTGAGGGACCTGAGCCAGCACGGAACATGTTGCTGTCTGCGTGAGCAAATACAGAGCCATCCATAAGGAAAAAAGGACTCTTAGCAGGACTTTGTGGCCTGGGCAAAGCACAGGGCTGCTTAGATCTGCAGCAGCATTCAGATCTCATTCAGAGGCACTTTACAGATTTCTGTAGGCGTTTGTAGCTCTGCTTACCTCACACAAGTCAGCGGTGAACCCAGATGTCCTGAGTCACCATCCACTGGCTTAAATACAACTTCTCCTGTGCCTGTCTTGAACCTTGTCTATAGATAAACCTCCTCCACTCCACTTGTAGAGGTTTTGTACAAATTAGGGCATTATAGTGTTGCATTTTGAGTCTATGCAGCAAAGGTCAACATAGATTGGAATCTGATGTTTGAACTTCTGTCTAATGTGGCTTTACCTTCCTTCTTTACCACAGGCAGCTATTGCAAGTGCTCGCTGATTGTACCCTGAGCTCATGACACAGTGTGGGTCATGGGTGTCACACCTCATGGCAAATAAGTCTGCTCTGTTGGTCACTGTCATCCCCTGCTATCTTTGCCCCAGCCCTTGTTTTCAGCTGAGGTTTCTGCAGGCAGGTGCAAGTTAGGAGACCCAGTTGTTTTTACAAAGCTGTAACTACACTAATTATAGCTTAGCAGCTGCCTTAGAAAATTGTGCTGGATATTTCTGTGGGATATTTTAGTTCATTTTTTCTGACACTGACAAAATAGTGTATGTTTTAGGCAGAAGCTCAGTGACCTTTCAGGCAGTGAGTTAGTGGCAAGTATTAGCCATTAAAAATATCTAGTTTATTTTCTTGTATTCATATGAATGCAAAAGGGAATGTAAAGGCATCTAGTTAGCAGGAAAAAGGAACATTGCATATATAGTGTAAGGAACATTGCTTGAGAAATTCCAACTTACATTTCAATGGTGCCTAGAGTTCTGTGGCAAGCCTGAATTTTTCTTCTTGTTTGCCAGCCTTAAATGCTAGAAAGTAATCAGATGTTTGAAACTGAGAAGTACCATCAAATTTAAGATACTGGAGCATGAGGGTTGTATTATGAAGGTCCCAGAGTCACCAATCATTCTTGAAAAAGCAGACTTAGTTTCTACACTGATTTTTAAAATATGCAAGAAGGGGATGTTTGCACTTTTGTGTAGTGTTTGTGAAAAGAAAAGAATCCACTGTACTGTTAGACTTTCACGTGTCTCTGACCTGTGTCCTCTTTTGCTCTCATTTTTGGCTCCTAGTAGAGTTATTGATGTGATTATTTATGATGTCTGCACTATTGATTCCATGAGAGTAACCACAAGTCATGACAAGAAAGTTGCTGATTATCTTGACATCCTATTCACCATGCAAGAAGAGAGCTAGAAAATCACTTTCAGATCTCCTGTCCAGTCACAGATCTCCAATTTCTCAACCTGTAGCAGCATCACATGTTCCAGGAGCAGGCAGAGTCCCAGAGGGCAAATCTGAATGTGTGACCCAGGGAGCTGACTGGCAAGAACTGGATGGTAGTGAGGACAGGAGAGCTGAAGAACAAGCAAGAGGCATAGACCCACACTACTACATCTTCTGTTTTGTAAAGTAGCTGTATTCGATGTTATGTGGGATCTGGAGTGATCTCCCTTCTCCTGGTTTGTCCCCCTCAGTAATGCACTTGAAAAAACAAAGATGTTTTAAGTTGTCAATGGGAGCAGCCCACCATGAAAAGTGATTTAGACAGCAGGACACAAAAATAAGGGCTTTTTAATTTTTTTTTTGTTGTTTAATGGGATCACAAGGAAAGAAACAGCAAGTAAGGCTGCTGCAGTAATGATAAAGAAAGGAAAGCATAGTCCACTCAATGCTAAAAGCATAATTTGTTCCCAAACCAAAACCTAAACTGGGGGCTTTGGTCATGGCTGCACTGCAGCAATGCTTCTGGTTCCTGGAGGAAAGCATGGGTCTCCCCCTCAGTTCTGCCCGTCTCCCTCAGGACAGGAGCCAACAGCACTGAGCTGCTCTCCCACTTCTTGGAGAGGGAATGAAGGCAGCATATTGCCCACACAGCTCTGAGAAGGGGGTAAGCTGCTGTGTAGCCCTGTTCCTGTTTATCTATCTTCAGAGCCAAGTAGGACGACTCCCTGGGTGTCTGTTTCACCTCCCAAGCTAGTTTTAGAGCATATTGCCACTTGTAGTGTGGTTTTCAAGTGCCCTGTGTTACCTGAAGGAGGCCTGAAACTCTGTATGATAAATGGAATCCCTGCAAAAAATCATACATATAAAATAGATTGCATTTACTTTCCAGGAGCAAATGTAAGTGCAGATTTTTTGGCATAAGACACAGCTTTTGATAGAGTATCTTAATGTTTAAACTGGTTTCTCACACCAGGCTGGCTGCCAAGGTTTAAAAAACACTTAAATTATTTTGGCAGAGATCCCTTTCTAGAACTGGACAGTTGTTTTTGTAATTACAGAGGCAAGTGTACTAGCTCTTGGCAAGACTCAACATTTGACAGCAGAGCAGTGGTGTACTTCTCAGTGGGAGCTGTTTTTTAGTTACTCTTTGACAATAAAAGCATGGCTTGCCAGTTTGTTTTAAAGATAATACTTTACATCCTGGCAGCACTATAAATTCAGGGAAGGAGGAGGTAGATTTTTCCTAGAAATCCCACAGTGGTAAGATACTGATCTTGATCTTATGGTGTATAAATATTTTGCTCAGTTTGAAAATACTTCTTGGGAGCACCAGGCCAGACCTTCAACATGGGCCCTCCATAGGACATGGGGAGAACAGACTGAGCTGAGGGAAGTGGGACCAGAAGAGAATTTATCTTTGTATTCATCTCCCTGCCTCACCTTCCCATAAGATCCTATTGCATTGGAGCCAGAGAATTTAGCCTGAACAATCTATGGAAAGATGGGTGCCAGAAACACCACAAAGCAGTACATGAAAATGAAAATGCCCAAATATGGACTGAACCAGAAAAATCAAAGAAAGGGAAAGGTCTTCGAGGTTGGTTCATTGGAAGAGGTGCCTTCCCACCTTGCCAGATAAGGCTAACAGCCTGCAGCTGCTGCCCATGCCTGAAAGCCCAGCCCTGGTTGCCTGCTCAAAGCCAAGCACATTGCAGGGGGAACGAAGGAGGCTGGCACGTTCCTGTGCTGCCACGGACTGAAGGACAGAGGAAATGAAACTACGAGTTTCATGAATTCTAGACTTGTTTCAGCATGATATATTTGTTTTTGCTTTCAGATTTCAAATGGAGCAACCATAAAAGTCTTTAAAAAGAAGGCAAATATCCGATCAGGTAACAGAGGAACTGCAACCTATTTAAACTTGTGTAGAGAATGACTGGGAATGCAGAGAGCTGAGCTGTGACAGGTTGTATCTTGGTCAACAGGAGGTCAGAAAATTTGGTACTTTGATATACTTGAGCCAAATTAAGAGTCACGTTACCCTGACTTTGGGCCTCTGGCAGACACAGTTGGCCTAGAAGGCATGGAGGAGGACAGAAGGACTTACAGTCCTCAGCAAATTATTACATAGAGATACAGGCTTATAGGCAGGAAAAGAGGACAGGGAAGCCCAGATGACTCAAAGTGCTGACTGTTGACACTAGCACAGAGAATGTCCTTTTCTCTGTTGCCCAGATTTGAATATCACAGACATAGTGGTGCACTGTCCAGAGACAGACAAAAGATTGGTAATTTTCCTTATCTTCTTGACTGTGTTTCTGAAAACTTTGGCTTGGCTGTCTCAACAGCAGGTCAGGAGTTAAAGGGAGCTTGTAAGGGGGTCTGTTCATCTCACCTGCCATTGTGATGCAAGTTGCTCCCACCCAGCTGGTGGCTCAGGGGAGAACTTTCTGTAGCCCCTGGAAGAAACGCTCCTAACATGTGCTTACCTTCAGCAACCAAAGTTAGGAGAAAAGTGCATCTGACTGAGATAGCACTGCCTTCTCCCTCAGCAAGAACAGGGTTGTCTGTTCTCAGCCATTGCATTCAAGCCTGACCTCAGCCCACCTGCACTGAGTACTCTTGGAGACTAAACCAATGCAATCATCTCAACTGCTGTCTCTTGTCCTCCTTTCAGAGGAGCTGTGACTGCTGCCAGCTTTCCCCAGCAGCAGCAGGAATGATGCCCTAGCTTAGTGGTCAGAGCTACACGTTGGCACTGGGGAGGTACACAGAGCCTGTACATTTCTCAGAGGCTTCCCCCACACTGGAGGCAGGAAGGGATGGCACTGAGTCTGCTTGGCTGGCATCATGCTGGGCAGCCGGCTCCAGTGCCCAGCAGAACTCACAGGCCTGTGTTTCATTAATGCCTGTTTGCTCTCTGCTTTCTGTTGTTCAGATGTGGACTACTCGGATGAGCACTGTCATTTGGTGAGTCAAGTCATTACACTGCTAAGTGGTAGATTTAATACTGAGCTGTATTTGTATCTGTGTAATTGCTCTAATCTCTTCATGACAGATTTTACCAGACTCGGAAGCAAACAAAGATGTGAAGGGAGCAGGTCACAAAGGAAAGCAAAAATTCAAAGTGAAAGAAATGTATCTCACAAAGCTTCTGTCAACCAAGGTAAACTGTAAAGGCTTTATTTTGGGGGAGGGCTAATGTTGGGCTTGGCTAGTTTGGCATAACAGAAATAAAAATTAAAGCAGAAATTATGCAGACTTCCCCTGTGTATATATCAAATGTTAAATGAAAAGGTAGCATATGAAAATCACTGTGCTAACTATGGATTGTGACCATTTGCAAAGACACATTTAAGGTTTTCTATTACTAGCATTCTAAAATTGTTACACTCTCTATCTCCTCAGTAAGTACAACGTTTTTCTCAGGTTAAAGAAAAAAGGTAATTACTGAGCTTACGGAAAGGGAGTTTTACCACTGAGTCCCATAGAGCAAGAATGATCTCTGGAGAGAGCTTTCAGTCAATAATCTCTCCACTCTCCTCTAGAGTTTGCCTAGCTTAGAGAAACTTCCAGAGCCTGAGTTTCACAAAATACTGCCCATGAAATTAAATAACCAGGGTTTCAAAGTAAGGATCCAAAATAACTAGATTAATTGTAAAAATGTGGTACTTAGGATTTATAATACAATCACCTAATTTATACAATGTGCATTCCTTAGGAATAAGCCCAGCTTACTCCCTCTGGTAAAATCATCTTGTTTCTGACTTAATGCAAAAACAATGATTATAAAACTCTTTGCAACAGCATATTGCTTAAAATATTAATCAGTGCACAACACTGAGAGCTGTGCAATACAAGAAGCCTGAATGCCTTCTTGCATTTAAAAATCTATCAATCATTATTTAATTAGGTTGTTGATAACATTTGAAGTAATTTGGGACACCACCAAAAGTGAGAGTGAAGACTGGTCATTTCTCATTAGCTGTGAAAGCTAACATGAGCCCTCAGGAACTGCTGGAGTAAACCAGTAATGTCTTATGGTGGAAGACTGAAGTACACAAGAAAAGATCAGGCTTTTAGGAAACAGTCCTTTTGCAGGGCTTTGAATTAATCGTCTCCAAAATGGGACACTGCTCTGAACAGCAGGGCTGAGATATCCTTCTCTCTGTAATCCCACCTATGATACACTGCACATGAAAGGAAATTGCATCGCACCGTGTCCCTCTCCCTCTCTCTCTCAGCCATTCATGCACACACACAATTGCAGACCTTACCACTTGAAATTAACTGGCCAGTAGTGCATCAAGACCCTGGGATGTGCTTAAATCCTTCTTGTTGAGAGAAGATTGGGATGAACTGAGCTTCAGAACAGAAGTGAAGAAAAAAGGCACAAAACAGTGTTTGACTTTGTTTGCTTCTTCTTATGAATACTCTTTGATTATGTCAGTGATTCCATCATCAACCAAGCCCTTGCTTTTGTGAGCCAAATAGCTTCACTTCTGTATCAGAAATACCCAGTTTTCAGTTCTTCTCTCTAGCATTAGTGTCTTTCTATACCACCCAAAGCTGTTAACCTAGAATTAGATCAAGTGCCAGAGCCGCTTGGCTGTGAAATGTTGAGGAGCACATGTGTTCAGCATGTTTTGCAGATGGCACCATGAAGACCAGTGTCCTAGGAAGCTGGTTGAACTGCTTTTCCTCACCTCCCTCTTACTTCCAGTCACAAGTTCCAAATGCCTTTAGTAACAGTGCCAACAACATCCCAAGAGTTGATGTTGCCTTTGCTGGTCAATTGATGCCTTGCACATAAAATTTATCACAAGGTTCACCACAATTCTTCTGTTGGTAGAGCAATAGAATGTGTGACATTTGAAAGCAGCTCATTGTGGTGTATTACAGTTTCATTTTTGTTACTGACTGTCTCATTTTCCAATAGCTTACGGCCTTGATGTTTGCCACAAGCAGTGTGTGTTGTCTTGGGGCATGCTCAGCTCTCTGAGATAAAATATCCTATTCTTTTTTTGTGCAATAACGACAAAATGTTCATTGTGTTACTTTTCAGGTTGCAATTCATTCCGTTGTTGAAAAGCTCTTCAGGAGCATTTGGAGCTTACCCAACAATAAAGCACCTGTTGCCATCAAGTACTTTTTTGACTTTCTGGATGCCCAGGCTGAGAGCAAAAAAATTACTGACCCTGATGTGGTCCACATTTGGAAGACCAACAGGTAGATCTATGGGATATGCACAGGGGCACATGTGCTTTCTGAAAACGTGCTTGCAAGGATGGAGTGGGTCATCTGTAATCAGAAGAATACAATTTGGCGTGTCTGGGAATAAGATATGGTTTGGCTTTGTGGATCACAGTAATTTTAGTGTATTGATTTGATACTGTCAAAAACCATCATAGCTTCTAGGCCTTACAAGTCTGCATACTGACTTCACACTCAGAAGTAGCTAAGAGCATTATTTGAAGATGGGTGCCTGACTGAGGAGTTCAGTCTGTAGCCTTTATTCCTGATCCCTTTTTTAAACATGAATAAGAAGCCCAGAAATGTGCTTTTTTGCATGAGTGCAAGTGCAGTTTTAAAGCAGTTGTGTTCCCTGAGTGGTTAAAGATGCTTATTCTTTCTCTGTCTAGTCTTCCTCTTCGCTTCTGGGTGAACATTCTGAAGAATCCCCAATTTGTCTTTGATATTAAGAAGACTTCACATATAGACGGCTGTTTGTCTGTAATTGCACAGGCTTTCATGGATGCCTTTTCTCTAGCAGAACAGACCCTGGGGAAGGTAATGCTGCCCTTCCAGTCTTCTGCTAATTTCTCAACCAATGTCTTTTTCAGCAGTATAACGATTCAGGTGATGAAGTTCTGGATCTGCTGACATTTGGGGCAAAACGGGCATTAAGCAGGGTTTCTGTTCCTCGCTGGTCTGTCACCTGAGGCTTTGAAGAATTCACAAGTACACAGATACAGCTATGAGACTGCCATATTTATAATTAACTGCTGCTTGTCTTCTCTGCAGTTCATTTCTGCACAGTATGTTTGCACAATATGTGGAAAAAAGTGGAAACTGTAAGATTTTAATGATGTTTCAAAGGATTTTTAAACAAAGGTCTTAAGAGTACTAACATTATTTGAGAAGTAGTTCAGGTTTTTGTCTGCCATACACCCATGTGCAGGAAACAAACACTGTAAGTTATTAAACCTGTAAGAGTATTTGAAAGAGCTCTGACGTTTGAAACAGTTCCTCCCACATGTATTAGCTACTCCCTTTTTTATATGGAAAATTATTTGTTGGAGTAACAAGTACAGATATCTTAAATTCAGAAACTCTTTAGTACAGCATCTAGAACTCTGGGCATCAGAAATATGTAGTTTTCCTCCAGGTTATTTTCCTTTTCTTTGGACCAAAGCAGGAAGCAGTTGTTCAAGCTCATACTACCAAAAAAAAACATTAGAGACTTTTTAGCATAAAAAAAATTAGATAACAATGGATTAATTTCCTATGAGATCTGGTCCAGCTGCTCATCTGTTAAAGGTAAATAGCAAATAATGTGCTTATTTGTCATATTTTAGGATTGAAGTATCATAAATTGAAGCTAACACATCACTTCCTTGATAAAAAACTGCAAATGAGCATGATGGTTAGATTTTTGTGCTTGACATACGTTGTGAAGTATTGTTGATACAAGAGCCCCCATTAGCCATTTGAAAAGGGATGCTGAATCCTGATTAAGTGTTGCACTGCAGTAAACATCTCTTGAACTTTTAGTACTAAAATGTGTTTACTTTCATGATTTTTTTAGCCTTCTATCTTAAAACATCCTTTAGCCATATGGAAAACAAACATTTAAATCACTTTATCATACAGTGGAAACAGTAGTGACAAGATATCTATCACATGTCGTTTATTCCCCAGAATTTAAACCAGAGCAGTGACAGGAAACTACCAACCCCCAGTTTTACAGTCTGAAAATATGGTTTCCAGGTGGGGCTTTGGCTCCTACTACTAATATCAGCACTTATTTCTCCAAATGAGCCTAGAACTCCCAGATATGTCAGTGCTGACCTGGCTTGTTGAAGTCTTGGGGTAAAAATCCCCTTTGGCTGTGCATGTCTGGCAGTCGGTTCTCCATGGTCTCGAACCCCTGAGGGAGAGGAGTAGTAGGGACCAAAGAGATTTAGGGGAACCTCTGCCAGGACAGGGTCTAGCAAGACTTCTAGCAAGACTGTCTGGTGTGTTACTATAGGGGAACTTCAAGCAGTACTGCTAAATCCTGTATATAAATAGTGTATTGGCCTCAGGCCTCTTAGTTCAGCTTTCACAATCTTTCAGGTCTGGGGAGATATAAAGAGGAAGTGAGAAAGAAAAATGTGTCTGAGGAACAAATGGTCATCCCTTCTGATGCCAATAGAAATAATTCTATGGCAACTGTCACAATGCACTATTATTAAGATCCTGCCTTGGTTTTTAATCTTTGTTTCATAACGTTGGTTCTGTGCATATAACCACCGCAAAGAAAAAATGAGTCACACAAATACAATTAGATGCAATTAACTGTGTGGAGGTGGAACCCTAGGAAATCTGTGCTGTGGAAAGCGACAAGGCTTCTCATTTTTTCTTTTAAGGAAGCACCAACAAATAAACTTCTCTATGCTAAGGACATTCCACTCTATAAGAAAGAGGTGAAAGCATACTACAAAGCCATCAGGGATCTGCCTCCATTGACCACAGCAGAGGTTGAAGAATTTCTAGCTCAGGAATCTAAGGTATGGTTGAGAAGCAACTACTTCATTTGTTTTCATGTTAAGATTTTTTAAAAAGGAGAACTATCTGACCAGAACTATTTTCTGTTTTAGAAACATGAAAATGAGTTTAATGAGAAAGTGGCCTTGTTTGAAATCTACAGATACATAGTGAAATACTATGATGAGGTAAGCACATCTGGTTTTGCTGCTTAAGCCCTTGACATTAACTTACTAGCTTGGGCTTGAAAGTGGGGCTTGTCAAAGTAACCAAGGACTGGCCTGATGTGTGACCTCTTGGGTGCCCCTCCAGAGACAGGCCCTCCATAGCGCTGCTGCTTCCACTGAGCTGTGTGGGGCCAGAGTAGTGCAGCCCCCACCTCTCTGAGGCATCACAGGCCAAAGGTTTGTAAGTGCACCTTTACTGTCACTGCTGTATTTCACAGAGACACTAGAAACAAAATTCTCCCTACAGTTTTGAGGAAGTTCCTGTATAGTCTAGGCTTCTTGTTTCACTGTGTTTACTGTCTCTGCAAATGCCTGTCACAACTCCTGTGCATGCGCTCCATTTCCCCAGAGATTCAGAAATTGGATTAGACTGTAGCACCAGGGCTCTCAATTTAACATTCAGTACAAACACCTCTGCAGAGCACACTCAGCCTTACAGAAAGAGGTGTCTGCTCCTTTCCCATCATTGCCCTCTTAATACTCTGTTCTAATAGCCTTTCTCTTAAAGAGAGGCAGTTATAGCTTCCAGTCCCTAATATTACTAACAAAAGAAATCTTTTCTCAGCTGAAAGCACTTAGTCACAGGCTACCTCTAAGCTGCTTTCTAAGAAAATCCCTGCACTCCTCTTTGCATGATAGGATTCTCCACTCTATTTTGCTTGGCATCCTTAACAGAGGCTGCAAGGAGTATGCTTGTGCCTGTGCAGGGACTCAGATAAGAGCCAGCTGGGGTGTGTTGCCTGAAGGCCTCCTTACCACTTCCAGCAGGTTGTCTGGGTCTCCCAGCAACCAGGCCTTTCTCTCTTTCATCCCCAACAGCACAGCATCAGCACTTGCTGTAATCATCCAGCTCTCAGTCACCTGTTAGCTGGCTTGCCACTTCTGATCTCTAACATCTCAAATTATCTGGATTCAGCATCAAATATTTGCCTTTTAAGAGAAGCTTGGGATGATACTCAGAATGGCATCACACTTTATTAAGCTCATTAAAATTGTCGATACAGGAAAATTCAATGTAGTTTCTAGTCTTAGTGCCCATTTTTGCTTTTTTGCAGCTCATACTGGCTAAATTTAACCCATCCTTAGATGGAAATCCTCCCTCTGCTCTCCTCCCTCTGGCTTTTGAATGAGAGCAGCTAAACCTCCTTCATTGTTTGCTGAGTTCTATCCCATTGTAGAGTTGCCAGCAAAGAGTTTTCAGACAGCACTAGTTCCTATCACTTGGGCTGTGGCCAAGTAGGTGAGTTAGAGGAAGAGAAGCAGTTTATTGCCCTGAGTTTATAGGGCAGAGGAAGAGAAATAAAATATCATTTGCAAATTTTCTCTAGGATAAAACTAGAATACTGGCCTTGCCTCACACTTTGAGAGATGAGCATGTGATGGATTTGTTTTTGTTTTTTCTGCTTGGCTCAGTCATTCTTTTGTGGAAGTGTTGCAAATCCTGTGATCAGAATGACTTGAAAGGAAAACTACCAAAATAAAGTGTTAAAGTCAGAAACAAATGTTTACAGATAAGCCAGGCATTCAGATGGATTTTTTCTGCCAGTAGTTGTAAGAATACAGAAAAGCAGGCTTTAAAAAACAGTGAGTAAAACAAGCATTAAAAAATTATTCTCTCTTTTGCTAATTGTTAACAGATTGTCAGCAAACTCGAGCGAGAACGGGGTTTTGAAGAAGTCCAGAAGCAGCTCCAGCAAGTAAAAGCCTTATTTGATGAAAAGAAAAAATGCAAATGGCTTTGAGCAGAGCACTGACTCACAGCATCACTGTGGGGAATTTTAAATTAGTGCTACTGCTCCTGAAACTGTTTAGACTGATTATATGTACAGGGTTTGAAGCATTTGGACACTCTTCTCCACTCTGACCATTCCAAGTAATATCTACATTTGGGAATGAAGTATGGGCAGGGTTACATATTGAAACATGGGCATGTGAAAGTGAATCTAGTGTTGGCAGGGCCAGCATTTTTAGGTACTTGAAAACACATAACCCTTTGGTTCAAAATTACTGCCCAGGTAAGCTTTCTGCTTACTTTAAAACGAGGTCGTAGGAGATGTGCAAAATACACTGTAAGTTCAGAGTTGCCCATGTGAACTTGCAAGTTGCTTAGCTCTTTTTTGAAGAGGGAAAGCTGATGTTTCGCCACATCCTTTCAGCAGCTTGGCAAACTGTGAGGGTGAGCTCCGGCTTCAGAATACGGGTCAGCTGCAGTTTCCTTCCTTCCAGTCAAATGTTCACTGGTTCCTGTTCAGAAAAAAAAAACAACAACAAACATGAAAGTAACAACAAAAACCTGGCACCAAAGTGACACTTCAGATAAGTGTGTTTAGCAGAAAAAGCGGATCTGAGGTTTGAAGGCCAAATGCCACGTGGCAGGACTTATCTTCCTTAGGTTAGAAATTCTGTGTACGAAGTGAAGCCAGCCACAGAGGGGAAGAGGCGGGGAGAGGCTTTCAGAGAAAGGTGCTTGGCAGACCTGTCTGTGTTTACATTTCTACCTTTTCATCCTTAAATAAGCTGCTAAACACTTGTGAGCAGCTTCATAGGTGAAACTGCACTGCATCAAAACATTTGTGGTTTGATGAAGTAGGTGCCCATGGCTGCACTTTGGTGCATAAACCTGTACTCAGGTGCATGTTTGGCCCATGCACCAGTGCTGACAGTCCTGGCCAGGCTTCTGTCTGTGTACAAGGGCCTCACAAATCTAAAGCCAGCTTGTGGGGGTTTTTTCAGGTCAAAGAAAGTTGGTTTGATACTATGGAAGAACAGGAGGACTGGTGTAATCTCTGACTGTATGAGAAACTGATACTAATGTGCTAGCTGGGGTTGGGGTGGGGAGGGGTAACTGTCTGCCTTAGTCTGGCTGGGCTTTTTAAGGCTTGGCCATTTTAAAAGGAAGGCGTCCATTACATTTGCATCAGTGGCTAGAGTCAGCCCATCTGGAAAGCAGGCACATGGCTGTGCTGCTGGGATGAGGCTGGCACAGTGGCTGCTGAACAAAACCGTGGAGGAGCAGCTGTGGCTCCAGCTCTGCTGCTGCACCAGCACAGTCCTACTCTCTGCTACAGGGCTGAAATGCTTTGTCACCGTGGACTCTGCTTCAGTCACAGGAGGCTTGTGCTGAGGCTATCACGTGCTCTTAGATTTGAGGTAAGACATTGATGACACAAGAGATAACGTTTCCATACATTTCTGGAAGAATCCACCACTGGAGGTGAGTGGCGTAGTGGGGTGGGCCACAGGAGGAGGAAGAGCTGTCACCTGCCTTGGCAGGGTGGCCCAAGGTTGGTATAAGAAGGCAGTGCTGGGGCTGTGAGCAGCCAGAGATGGCTCACAGGCAGCAGAGCGCTCAGATGGTTCCTGCCCTGTGCTGCTGTGTTGGAGCAGCCCTGCAGCTGCAGGCCAGCACTGCCACCACTGTCTGGTGTGGGCACAAAGGCTAGAGCAGCTGGGTACCAAGCACAATCCCATGGCACATGGCTGGCCAGCACCAGCGCACGCTAACCAGGCTCTGGCAGAAGCAGGGCTGGCTGTTAACATGGAAAAAAGCAAACACCAAAACACATTGCCTGCTGGCCTGCCCCCTCCCTACTATGTGATTGCACAAGTTGTACCTCTTGCATACCAGAGAGGGCAGCCACCAACCAACCCATACTGTGATGGCTTTTTTTTTTAATTCAAGTCTTACTCTCGCTATTAAGTTTACACTTTATACTTGATGGAATGTATGGCTTTGTTCAGGAAACTGCACTACAGTGTTGCAGTACTTTCAGCAGTTCTCTGCCTGGCACAATGTATTTTGATAAGTTCAATTTTAATTGGAATAAAAGCCCACCCAACCATAACCTATGTGGCCCTCTGTCCTAAAAGAGTGGACCATGGCTTGACTAGCACTTAAGCTTGGAATACCTGTATGAAAGGGCTTGATTTTTATTAATCTAACACTTTAAAGCAACATCAAATAAATAAAAAAGCACAGTAATTAATACTGAAGGAGAGGCATGAGCAGATTACTCTTTCCAGTCAGACAGTTCCCTTCCACTTCAGGTGTTTGCTGGCAATGCATTTCAAATAAACTGTGATAGTTTTGTTCAACAGTAACCTTCTGTACAGGCAGAAAAACAAAGTCCAACATTTCTGCTCAAAAAGCTGTAAAATATAATGTTTGCGTGGGTCTGATCCTGTGAGCTTCACTATATGTGTTTATATTGATGAGGAATTGAAAATCAGTCCTATTCTGTATTTGTACTACTGCTTGTTTGCTACAATAGCTTTAATGATTTCTAGAGATTGAGTATGTTTTGAAGCAGGCCCTGTAGCTTTGCCTACAGCCTGGAATAGGATTATTGCCTTTTATTCAAGCCTCCTAAACAGCGTCACGTTAGTAAACCATTTTTAAGTCATGCTGGGACTTTGTAACCCGTCAAGTGGATCTCACGAAGTGATGTGAAGTATAATTAAGTGATTGTGGCTCTTTTGGTAGGTTTGGGTCAGCACACAAAACATTGGCACACCTTCCGTATCTGCCATTTGCTGTTATGTTACACGGACAAAAAGAACCACCTCCGACTAAAGCTGTATTATGGCAACCCAACAGTTCTAATTACATTCTCAGAAATGAAAGCAAACTTCTCTTCCACTTACTTTCACGTTTACAGGCAAACTGTTACAGCAAACAGCATATTTTCTAACACTAGCTTACAGAGCATTATTTTGCAGTCATCTAGTTTGAAGTCAATCTTACTAATGTGTAAAGTAATTCCTGTTGTACAGAAGTTAACCTGTTGTTTAAAATTAATGGTTTAAAAAACGTGCAAATGACAAATACATGTTGGTGTTTGTATGGGTTTATCTAGAATAAAAGCATTTGGAGGTTAGTTTGACTGTGTACTTTCAAATGGTTAAAAGAAGGCAAGCATAGGTGGTAACGATCTGAGGTCATGCAAAGAACGGAGTGGCATCAGAAGGGAAGCATTGCTGCTGCAGCCCCAGCTCTGCAAGGGTCTAGGGCAGCACCATGCAGGGCAGCACAGCACAGCACATTTCCATCATGCTGAAATTGGGAAGTACAGGAAAAGGAATGTACAATATAGCATCAGTCACAGTGATGCTGGGGAGGGGAAGTGCTGACCTCAAACACAGCAGCTGCTGAGCAGTGACCTGCAGAGCCTGGATGGAGGGGATTCCCAGCTGCCTTCCCACCGGTGGAAAGCAGCAGCAGGCCAGGGGACAGGCTGGTGATGCAGTGCCTGCCACACCTCCACACAGCCTTTAGGAGCTGCACTACAACTGCACTACTTAAAGGCTCTGAGGCTGATGATACTTTTGAAAAGCTAAGAATGCTAAAAAGTAGGATAACCTAATAACCATTCTTTCAGGAGAAGGAGCTGCAGGGGCTGGAAATTAGCTCTTGCACAAAAAGCCCGAGACCAGGTGGGAAAAGGAACCCACAAACCCAGCGGTGACCATCCTTCTTCCTCTTTCCCTTACCCTTCTTCCGCCCTCCAAGTCTTCCCTAGGTTATATAAACTGCCCTCTGTGCCCCTTGACATTAGAGTGCACCTTGTTGAGGCCCACACATCCAGAGGCAGAGACTGACACAAGGCTTTGAGAGCTCACTCCTTGCAACCGTACCATGCTTGGAGACGCTGGTGACCATCTCATTTCGCAAAGCTGGCTGAGGCACAGTTACTGTGCACAAATTAATCCTGCAGGAGACAGCAGTCGCTTCTGTTACTTCCAACAGTTACACTGTTTTCCTCAGACAAGTTTTAACAAAGTCCACAAGAAATCAGTGTGGTTTAGGAATTGTACTTCCAAATTTAGTGTTCCCACTGAAACACTCCAAACCTTGCACTGTTTACTCACTCCCTGGCCCTGCTTTCCCCCTACCCTATAACAGCATGGAGAGGAGAATTGGAGGCACAAAAGGTAAAGACTATGTGTCAAGATAAGAACAATTTACTGGAAGCAGCAAAGGGATAAGAAAGTGAACAGCAACAATTTTAATAACAGAGCATACAAAGGAGGGGAAAGATTCCCACAGGATGGCTCGCTCCATGGAGCCTGGCAAACACCCGGCCACACTGTCAGCCTATGGGACCTGGAATGGACGCCTTCCTCTGGCCCCAGAAAATGACGTGAGGTGGTACAGAATAACCTCCATGTCCTAACCATGCCCCATTCCTGCCTAGTGCACAAGTTAACCCTGTCCCAGCTGGAGCCAGGACAAACCCTTATACTTCTGCACTGTATGGAAAATCAAAAAAGCAGCCTCTGGAGAGAAAAGCTGAGTCAATGCCAATGTCACCATATGCAACGTAGTAATTCACTGTCCATTCCTACAGTCTAATAGCAATACCCTAATATGAGAAATTGCACAGTATATTCTTACTGTCCCATACTTCTGCTGCAGTATTTTGAAACACATTAAAAAATCAAAACCAAATAAAAGGAAACAAAAAACCCCCAAACAAAACAAAAAAAAATAAACCCAGATAAAACAATTCCTACAATTCCAGGAAAGTTATCACTATCTGTTAAAAAAAAACAACAAAAAACAAACAAAACAAAACCCAAACCAACAAACAAAAGATCCTTTACAAGTTTCTGTCACTGAACTGATAATGAATGAAAAAGAAATTTTTAAATAAATACAATCAGTCTTGAATAAATAGTTAAGTAAACAAATTAGTGTAGCAACAAATGCAAATTTACATTTTCATATTGTGAAGACAATTTGATATACTTATCTCTGCTATATAATATAAAAAAAACAATCATTGCCTATTTCTATTATAAAAATACAAGAGGCACATTGTCAAGGCCAACAAATAAAAGTTTTCAGAACTTTAAAAATCTCATCTTTATGCACATGGGAACATCAAAATAACAACCTAGATGTGGAGTACAGCATTGTTAACAATCATATCAGCAACCCAGAGTAACATGCAGTAACTTTTACATTGAAGAAGAGGATATTATTGAGTAAGTTTTAAAGGATTTATGAAACGAATCATGTAAATTTTTATATGTCAGTTCTATTTTCAACAACCCAAACCTTGATAAATTTTTAGTGTGTGTGCTGAGATCATTTCATGTTTTAACTTTCTAGAAAAATATTGAAAAACAAAACTTACCAAGAAGGAGTGCACACCTTGGCAGTAGCTCACAGAGTCAAAGAATGGTTTGGGTTGGAAGGGACCAAAGGTCACCTAGTTCCAACCCATCTGCCATGGGCAGGGACACCTTCTACTAGACCAACCAGCTTGCTCAAAAGCCCCATCCAACCTGGCCTTGATCAGTTCCAGAGGTGGGGCACCCACAGCTTCTCTGGACAGCCTGTTCCAGTGCCCCACCACCCTCACAGTAAAGAATTTCTTCCTAATACCTAATCTAAACCTGCCCTCTTTCAGTTTAAAACCATTACCCCCTTGTCCTGACACTCTGCTTATATAAAAATTCCCTTTCTCCCCTTTTTATAAGCCCACATTAGGTACTGGAAGATAATAAGGTTTCCCTGAAACCTTCTCTTCTCCAGGCTGAACATCCCCAGCTTTCTTAGCCTGTCTTTACAGGAGAGGTGCTACATCCCTCTAATTGTCTTGGTGACCTCCTCTAGACTCCAACAGGTCCATGTCCTTCCTGTGCCAGGGATCTCAGCACTGGATGCAGTACTCCAAGTGGAGTCTCACTACAGCAGAGTAGAGGGGGAAAATCACCTGCCTTGGCCTGGTGGACATTCTTATTTTGATGCCACCCAGGACATAACTGGCCTCCTGTCCTGCGAACACACACTGCTGGCTCACGTCCAGCCGTTCATCCACAAGACCCCCCCCAAGTCCTTCTCCACAGAGCTGCTCTCAATGACTTCCTCTCCCAGTCTGTGCTTGTGTCTGGAATTCTCCCAAGCCAGATGTAGCACCCTGCACTTGGACTTGTTGAACTTCATGAGGTTCTTGTGTGTTCACTTCTCAAGCGTGTCCAGGTCCCCCTGGATGACATCGCTTCCTCCTGCTGTGTCAACTGTACCACAGAGCTTCCTGTTGTCTGCAGACTGGCTGAGGGTGCACTTGATCTCACTGCCTGTGTCCCTGATGAAGATACTGAAGAGCATCAGTCCCAAGACAGAGTCCTGAGGGACACCACTCATCACCATCCACTACTCAGACATAGAGCCATTGACCATAACTCTCTACCTGCATCTTCTAGGAAGATCTGCTCCATGATCTTCCCAGGCACAGAGATGAGACTTACCAGTCTGTAGTTTCATGGATTGTCCTTTCTCCCCTTTTTAAAAACAAGAGTGATATTTCCCTTTTTCCAGTCACTGAGGCCTTTGCCTGAGTGCCATGACTTTTAAAATATGATGGATAGGGGATTGGCAACAACATCAGCCAGTTCCCTCAGGATTGTGGAATGCACGTCATCAGATCCCACAGAATTGTGGCTATTCAGCTTCATCAAGTTGTCCTGAACCTGCTCTTTGCTTATAGTGGGAGGGACTTCACTCCCCCCACAGTCACCCAGAGGATCAGGAACTTGAGAGAAGTGGGAAGTCTAGGTGGCCTGGAACAAACTGTCTCCAACTGAATCCCAATATTGAGCCCGTTACCACTGGTAACTCAAATTCAGGGAGCATCCCCCTCCATGGATGGCAATGCTAGATATAAAAGGTACCTTTTTTATTATTCCCAGTGGTAAAAGGTATTTTTGACCATAGTCCAAACAGTTAAACAAGTTGAGCCACAAAGGGGTAACTATGCAGAATATATTTTATGCTATTTAGGCACATACAAGCATGTTTTTGGCAAAATATTAAAAGCACATACAAAAGATAAATTATTGCAAGCTAAATCGCATGGAGAGTTTGTAGATTTTATTTGGAGTCCTGGTTTTGTGCTTCACCTTCTTCAGTGATCTCGTTTTTTGCCAAGTCCCTGGACTCATCCCCCGTTACCCACTCTCGAGGTGGTCCAAGATCTTCCAGCTGTTTTCTCTGTCTGGTTTCTAGTTCTTCCAACCGCTTGCGAAGCAGCGAAAGCTCTCTTTGATGCTGCTCCTCCTTGAAATTAATTAAAAAAAAAAGTGGCTGTATTACATTTTGCACACCTACAAGGGACCAAAGTGAGCAATAATTTCATTTTTTTCAATGAAAATAAAACCAGTGAAGTTCAAAATGTCCTTACTAGTTAAATTTTACTCATCAGTGTTTTGTGGGTATTGTTCTGACATTCATGATGAAGAGCATCAGCAAGAAATACAAGTACACAAACCTGAGCTCTCAGTAACCAAGAATCTGTGAAGTCAACCTCAGCCAGAGAGATTTTTCACCCTCAGATCATCAGCTAAGACTCTTTTAACCACAGAAAAAATCAAGAGCAGTAATACTGTGAAATAACGAAACCATGATGTGAGAACAACACCATGGTATTTCTTTCTCAGGAGCCACTTAAAGCCTCTCAGGAGAAGGACAAAGTATGGAGAACTGGATTAAAACTGCCTGCTTGTTACATTCTATAACATATCCTTTGTCTTTCAAGCACTCCTCTCTATTGTAAGGAAGAGAATATCTCTAGATATCTCAAAGTTTCCTTCTGTTCAAATATGAAATACTCCTTCCTTAAGACTAAGGTCTGTAAAGAAGAACAGTTCCAGTACCCCCTTGTGTTGTACTATTTTCACAACTTGTAATATATCACCACCTGAAGAAGAGGGAAGGACACTTCAGGCCCAGGAGGCAGGGCAGATGATGGCATTATACCAACTGGATTTAGTGCTGGTATGTTAGGATTCAGAATTATGCTCCGGAATTCATTGTGCCGACGTTGCAAGTCCTTTAGTCTCTTCTGGAGGCGTGCATATTCTTCAGAGGAGACACTCTGCCTAGGAAAGAAGAGATTTCTTATTGCTCAAAATCTTTGTTACCCCAACTCAGCAGCATACCTCTCCATGAGTGCTCTGCTGTTTACTATCCCTAGATACCAGAACTGGAAGGTACTACATGTCTGTCCAAAATCCCTCAACATATTAAGCTATCTGCTGTATTATAGATTAGAATTTACATAGAATAAATTAAGCTTTTCATACCATTCACAGAATGGAACCACAGGAGCCACATTAAATTAATTATTCAAATCAAGCCCTCCATAGGTGCTCAATGAAGAGAAAAAAACAGGACTTTAACTTTCAAAGAGGATGCTAAGTCTGTCCCTCTTACACTTTTGAAGTCCTTCTCACTTCTTTCTTTGGAAGGGATTCCTGCAACCATGTCTACTGGGTCTTTTTCCTCTCTTTCTTCCGAAGAGACAGCACTGCAGTTGTCTTAAAAGCTCTCAGCTGCCCATCCTAAACCGAATCTATTCAAAGAATTCTAGTGCTGAAAAACCATTAAATTGGACTCTGGTTACTAAACTAGGTGATATGTATCTTCAAAACTACTTCATATTTGTAAATCAGATCTTGGGCATATATAATTTTTCAAGCTAAGAAAAAGGAAAGTTAATTACCTAATTAACATCTGATTTTGTTTTTCTAGTTCTTCCATCTTGGCTTCCAAAAGTTCTATTTTTTCACGCATCCTCCTTTGTTTATTGTCATTGAGAGTCTTTCTCTGTCAAACAGATATTTCAAACAGCTCAGTTACCTTGATAGATTAGATCCTGTAAAAATGAAATCTACACCATACATGTTTCAAGCAGTGACACTTTATAGGATTTTCCTTCCTTAAGAAGAGGTGCTGTGTTGTTTGAAGGTGCTTGGATTCCAATGATGGGACACAGAAATGTGACATGAAACTGAAAGATGCACATCCACTGGTGACTTGTTGGTTAGTGACCAACTGTACTAACAAAAACTAATTGCATTTGAGAATTACAAATCTCATTCTATAAATGGCCATAAGTATAAACATGACCAAAAAAGTATGCTTCCTTCTTTTATTTTCCTTTTTTTTGCTCATGTTGACCTTAACTTTTTACAACCTTAAAAGCTACTGGTAGGTTTCATAACTTGTATATGCTCCATGTATAAAACTGCTAATTAATCTTGAGCTTTTATAAACAATTAATCTGCCTTTCCTTTCAAATTATTTCAGAAAAAGTAAGCTTAGAAGAAGAGATAAAATCTTAATACTCCATCAAGGAAATGCAGAACATCATTTGCCTAGCATCTGAAACATCATCCTCCCTAATGAAGGGGTCCACATCTTAAATAATCATAAATACACATGTGTGTGCAAAGAAAGCCTCACAAAATCTTTGATGACATTATAACAAAATTGTTGGCTGTAGTATTCTTTTGCGTGTCACTTCAACCTATTTCTATGTTGGTCTCAAAGAACCTAATATATTTAGTTATTATATTAACTAGACCACAAATAAACTCTTAACATGGAAACAATTCTAGCTGGCCAATGTAAAGCTGAAATTTTCATAAGCTGGATCATTCATAAAGGAAGAGACAACATACCTTTTTCTGAACAACAGCAGCCCGACCCAGCTTGTTCCTCAGTTGGTTGTATTTCTCTTCGTAGTCTGTGATGCACTGAGCAAGCATACGCTTCTCCTGCAGCCATTCCATACGCTGGCATTCTAAAGTCCTTTGAAAAAATCATGTTAAAAGATAAGGAGCTTATACAAAGCACTACGTTCAGTTAATGCCTTAAGGCTCTTAAAATAGATGCATCTTTTCACAATTCCTACCTTTACATACTTGAAGGATCTGATTTAAATTTGATTATGATAACAATCTAATTGTGACTAACAACATTTGAACCTGTGCATTAACATTGTTCTAGGTTTTGTTCAACCATGAGGCAAATTTTGAAAAATCATTCCAATAAGCTGCCAAACTACCCACAGAAAATTCCTAAATTCAGGTCAAACAATCCCACTGAAACACAAGAGTAGATGCCTATGCCAAATACCAGCTGTCAGAAATGCTGACAACTGCCTCCTCTGTTTGGGAGAACAGGGTGCTGCCCTATGGAGTCTATTGTGTCTTTGTAAAAGACTTGACTAGTATGTGCTCAAGCCCAGAACAAACACCAGCTCAACAGGAAGGTCCCACCAATATGGTTTCTAGACAACATTCCAGCTGAACACAAACCACCAATGGCATATGTTATCTGTTTAGATTTTTGCATGCTTAAAACATACTAAAATTAGGCTGTGTTCTCTCGCAGTGGATAGGAAAGGAGCCAGTTTCTCTCTGCTGCCTTGTTTGTTTGGGCTATCTGCATTGGAGTCAAAGCAAACAAGAACTAATTGCATATTTAATTACATTACTGTTAAAAACAAAACCAAATGTTGAGATTCTATGCAGCAGTTTTTAAGAAGACCAAGGCTTGGTATCAGTTCATCCATACAACTAGTCCTGGGCTGATGCAGTTTCACTACAGGGACTCTGAATGCATCCCATAAATTTCTCTTCACATCACCTTTCCCTTCCCCACAGTACAAGTATAAGGCATCACCCATTCTCTTGCCAGAACCAGGGTTCTGGCCACTTGGTAACTGTCACAGCTCTGGCAGTAGAGCCAGTGTGGCTTGTACCTCACTGTTGACCGGAAAGAACTACTACTTCCCAGGAACCAAAGCATTTTCAATGAGCATTGCTTAGCAGTAAAAGGATTTCAGTTGAGGCAGTGGTTAACATATTTAAGAAGGAAAAATAGTTCTTGTGCAGATGAAAATTGGAGCTAGAGAAGAGCAGAGTGAGAACATGTGAACAACTCTGCAGACACCAAGGTCAGTACAGAAGAGGCTGAGGTTTGCCTGTAGCCTGTGGGGCAGACCATGGTGAGGCAGCGGTGTCTCTGCAGCCCATGAAGGACCATGGACCCAGGAGAAGGTTTTTCTGGTAGGACTTGTAGCCCTGGGCAGGACCCACACTGGAGCAGCCTGTGCCTGAACTGCACCCTGTGAAAAGTGACCTGCATTGGAACAGTTTGAGAAGAACTGTTGCCCATGGGAGGGACTCATGCTGGAGAAGTTCATGCTAAACTGTCTCCCACAGGAGGGACCCCAAGGGGAACAGGTGAAGGACTCTTCTCCCTGAGCAGCAGCAGAAACAACAGCTGATGGTGATCCCCATTCCCCATTGCCCTGTGCCGCTGGGGCAGAGGAGGCAGAACTTGGAGCGGGGTGGGGGGGAAAGGTGTTTTCAAGATTTTCCTTCTCATTCCTGTTCTCTGAATCTGTTAGTATTAAATTTAATTACTATCCCCACTTTGAGTGTTTTGTCCATGATTATGAGTAAGTGATCTCTCCTGGTCCTTATCTCTGCTCATGGAACCCTTTGTTATATTTTCTCTCCTCTGTCTGGTTCCAGAGGAGAGTGAGAGAGTGGCTTTAGTGGGCATTCAGCCAGGGTCAGCCCACTACACCATTTCAGGCTAGCTAACAAATTAATCTTTAAATTCCAGGAAAGCATTCATTGCTATATGGAATCTGAACAAGATTTGGCTTCCTTCAGCATTTATTATCATATTCTAATGGTATGTGGTCAAATTTGTGCAAAAAAGGAAAGTGATTATTTTTAATGTTGATGAGAGGAGCTAGACAATATCCAATAACCTTTTATTTATCTCCTATCAGGTAAACATATCTAGTGGGAGAAGAAAAAAAGTATATACACATGTATACTGACTGGGTCCCTAAAACATTATCAAAGCATAACACAATCCTTAAATGGTTTTTTTCATCCTTACTGCTTAGACACTCTTAAAAGAATTGTCTGAAACTGTAGATCCTCTTACAGAAGTTTGACATTCACTTCAGTATAAGTAGAATTTCATTTTATACAAGCAGTGTAATCAATAATTTTTTAACAGATATGAATGAAAACAAACTGTTACTGAAGTTACCATGAGCAAAGCTTTCATACCTACTGCACAACAGAACATATAGCCATTTTTTACAACCATCCAATATTTCCTGTTCATTTTTCCTTTCTGACTTTATCCAGAATCTACAATCCATAGTTAAGTAATCTACATGAGAGGAACATAAGCAACATAAAAGTAAACCAGAAGAAAAAAATTACTTCTCTGTTTCCAGTTGAGATTTTTCTGCCTGCTGACATTCTTTTTTCCATCTTTCTATTATTTCCTTCAACTTCTGATTAGACTCCAGCAAATCCTTTTCTGATTGAGAAAGTGAGGCAACCTGGAGCTGCAAGTTGTGGATTTGCTACCAAAAAAATAATTATTTTTTCCATTTGAGAGGCTATACAAATAACTGACAATTCATTTTGAGATACTGAGACAATGCAAAATGGAGACAGCAACTGGCTTTAGCTTTTCATGAGCCTAATTTACTTGTCCCTTTTTGCCTTGCTTAGCAGTTTCTCCAGAAGCTTTACAGTAAATCACTATTAGACAAAGGTGTTCTATTGCATTTAAAATGAGAAAGGGAGGCAGGACTTCAGTCACTGATGTGCCCCCCAGAACTTCAGAATTTCAGCGTGAAGTCCCAGGGTGGAACAGAACTAGAGGACCACACAATATTTAGGAGCAGGGCTGTGGAGCGATCCAGGCTGTTCTCTCTCATAATGCACAATGTGTTACAGCCAGCAGTGACTGTACCATCCAGTTCACAACAACAAGAAAGAACAGAGTCTGAAAGGTCCAACCTCTGCAGCCAGCATATAGAAATTATTTCCCTTTCCTTTTCCGTTCCCCACATGGAAACTTAGATACCTCCATTTCAGGAGGAAAAAAACCAATTGCCTCGAACTTCAGGTGCACACAGCTTGCAAAGTACTTTGATGCACAGCTATTGTTACCCACTAAATAACATCATGGGCAAGCAGGAGTTAAAAAGATTGGGTTTTATTTTCAACACTGCCATCAATTGACTATGCAATAGAAATATACCTCTTTACACTAGTTTGTTCATTTATGAAACATCTGTTAAGCACTTGAAGAACCTCAGATGAGAGATGCAGTGCAAATGCAAAGCATTACCTAGAAACAATTTATAAGTCTCCATGGAAACTGAACCTCCAGTTAAATAGTGCATAACCGTATTCAATATACCAGTCTATAATTCAGCTTCGAAATCCCTGGTACCCACAAAACACATGAAGCAAAAAGCTGTAATTCATTTATAAAGGTTCAGGAAAGCACGATTGATTTCTGAACACTTCTCCTTTTAAATATCTGTGGTATGCATTTTCTTCCTCAGGGAAAAAAAAAGCCTTAAAAATTCAATCTAGTCTTCAAACACAGGATATGGTAACTAAAGGAAAGAATGTATTTCTCTGTAAAACCTTACAATGCTATAAAACCTTACCTGTTTCTGATCAGCACTTTCACATTTCCTTTCTTCCAGCTCTTTTCTCTGCATAGCTTGCTGTTGCATTTTTAATCTAAAATTGTGTGAGATGACCTTATTTTTATTTAATCAAAATACAGATGTTACAAACTAGAACAAATCTGTCTGACAAATAAATAGCAGTATTTGAGAGGCTGAGAAATATTTAACTAAACAATGATTATTATATTTTATCAATTATTAGAATTTTCATATGAATAAAACACATTGATTTGTTTGCTTTCGGAGTATGACTTTTGCTCATTTTATCATACTGACCTTCATACAAAACTACAGTGAACCAAGTTAACTCACAACCATAATAACCAACTCAGAGAGACATATGAGGGCCCCAGCTTGCCAGTTGCTGATATGGTACTATTGTGGAAAGAGAAATGGGTTACGCCAACACTGGGGCTATGCCAGCAGCCAGCACAGAGCCAGCTTTAACAAATGTGTATCGCAAAGTTATCACTTAAAAATTTCCATTGAAATTATATAATATTTAAACATTTGGATGAAAAAATGTGGGTTTCTTAAACAGTTCATTTTTAATTCTGCTCTCTTTTTTACATGATCCAAAAGGCAATTTTTTTTAATCTACTACAATGAACACTTCATAATGAAGACTTCTGTATCTATGAATAGCAAATTTTATACTGCCTACTGTAAAGAACTTGAGGGGGGGAAATGAGAAATTTGTGCTAAGATTAGAAAAGCCACACTACCTCAAACGTTGAAGTTCCTTTTTGCTAGATTCTTCTGCCATCTGCGCAGCACGTAGTTTCTCTTCATATTGATCCTTTTCAGATTGTCTCCAAGTATCTTCTTCCAGTTTCATCTTCTGTAGATGAGCTAATCTGTTCTCGAGTTCTAACCTGAGATATTATTCAACATGTACACAAAAATCATTACAAAATGCCAGAAGTGTTTAGTGGTTAAGAGTGACATTTTTAAAAGTAACTCAAAACACTCCTGTTTTAGAAGTTGAGAAGTAAATCAACAAACATACTTTTCATTCTGTAAGGCTGCAATATTGTCAAAACATTCCTCTTTGGCAGCTTGCACTTTACGAATTAGCTCTCGATCCTTTTCTACTAAAAGCACTTTATGACGTTTAACAGCTGCCTTAAGAATTTCCTTGTCGGACAGCAATCCTGCATTATACATTAAAAAAAGTTAAAATGTCATTACTGATAACAACCTGATGAAATCCAGTTTTCAAATAACTTTATAAATTCATAAAAGGGAGCCAAAAATTGCAATTCATAAGATAGAATGAATGAGGAAGGGGAAAAAAACAAAACACAACAAAACCAAGAGACACAACCTTTCTTAGTATAACAGCAGCATTGCACAAACTGCTGAAAAGTAACCATTATACTGGAATCTCTGTCAAGAAGAGTTTATTATTTGCACATACAAAAGTGATTAAACACTTGATATTATTACAGATTTAAACTCTAGAGCAATTTATACTCTGTAGTTTTGTCTGATTAAAAAAAAGTGTTCTACAATAGCTATGAAAAGGTCAAGCAAGAAAATTTTCTTTTACTGGGAAAGTTTATGGTAAACAGTAACTGGTTACCAGTGAAACCATAGTAACCAGGCTACAACAAATTTCACATTTTAATCACTTATACTACCAAATGAGGTAATTCTAAAACTATGACTGTAGGCAGGGACAAATGCTACAAATAAAAATCTTGTGACTGAGGCACCTGTGTTCACTGGAAAATAAGCCAACTTGCTCTAACAATGACTCCTGGTTATTTAGCCAGTTCAGTGATGCAAATTGAATTCCACAGCAAGTTCAGGTTAACTTAAACCTTGTCTGTATTTAGTTTCATATTTCATAGGGCCCAATATTTTTAATTTGCAACATGCTGTAAGTTCATTGTCAATACATAAAACAAGACCTTATAGTTGCTCTTAGCAAACTTAATATTAAAGCAAGTGAATAGCAATAACTTTCCAGGAAGACAAAGGTACTATTTTGGGGTTACGGCAAATCAGTGAGGACAATTCTCTTTAAGGCTGTGTAGTGCATTAAATCATCAATACATAACTAATACTAGAAAGTTTTGACCTTTTCACTCTAGAAAGCTATCTGAAGTTGCCTACATACTCAGCTGCATCAGGTAGCTTAGAACATTGTCTGTTTCCTTCAAAGAACGAGCTGGAAACGGCATTTTGTTTCACATGGCAGCCTTACCAAATTGGTATCAACTCCGTGGACACAGAATCAAAACAACAAACCAACCACTGCAGACCTTTGGTACATTATGGTTTCAAGCCAAGTGTGAAAGACTCTAGAATTTAGCAATAACAGAAACCCACATGAAGCACATGATTTAAAGCAGATTATGCTTAAATTGTGTCACAAACTTACTAATGTACATAAATGCAAAACTGTTCTGTAACTGTTCTCAACATAGCAAGTGAAATAGCAAAGTTATTTCAGATACAAAATTTCTTGTCAGATCTATGACCTAGACCAGAATTAGAAGGCGAAGCCTGCCAGGAAGTTTTCAGAGGACAAACAATTATATTTGTAACTAGAAGTTACAAAAGAAACAATTAGAAAATCATTTCACACTTTACCATCCATTTCACTTTGGATCTTGTTTCTCTCTCTTTCTACCTCACTTTTTGTTTTTGCTGCCTCCAGTTTGATATTTGTTACTTCCAATTTATGTGAATGTTTAAGTTCTTCTACCTATGAATTAGAAAAAAACAACACCAAGTCACCTATAATAAATTTATATACCTTCACTTCTGACTAAAGATCCCTCAGAGTCAAGCTAAAATAAAGTTAAATTTGATCTGCAAAGGAAAACAAAACAGTGATATCCAAAGGCAGATCATAAATTGGTCCCTCGAGTAATTTCAATTTGGTAACTACTTATAGTCCCCCTGACCTCCTGGAGTGCTACACTACTTTCTCAGAATTCAGGTCTTCATAGTTTTAAAGTGCATTTTAAATCAAATACTTCTCTACAGACACATCAAATGGCCCCATAAAAGCAGGAGCTTTAAGAACATCAAATCAAAGAAAATTACTGCTTGCATAGAAACTTTCTATAGTTTAGGCATTTGTACACAGTAATTACATGGTCAATAAGAATTAAATATCTAGACGAAAGCACTTATAATGAAAATCCACTCACAATGACAAACGTAATTACAACCTGCTAGCACACACAAGTGGCAAAAGGTTAAGAATGACATAGTACCTTATTAAGTAACTACACGGTGGATTTGGTTGCTTAAATACTGAGTTGAGAACATTTCAGGGCAACTTGCAAAGATTTAAGGTGGCATTTTTAAGGTGCAAAATCCGGAAGACAAATGTGTGCACCTGTGCTCAGGAATAAGTTTGAGTGGGTGCAGAAGTGGGTGGATGTTACTACAGAAATTAGTTTCTACTTTCCTCCCTTCAAGAAACACCACTGACAATTTTATTTTGCCCTTATTCTGGGGGTGAGCAGAGAAGACCAGTTGATACAAAAAGAAAAGACTGTAAAGATCTTCTCCATATTCTGAGAGATGACTGAAAAATGTTAACAGAAGTTTTCCCCTCCTATTTAAGTATTTGTGTGGGATAAGAATGGCACATTACATGAAGAGGCTTTAAAATAGTGGTATAGCTATATTAGGTATATTAGAACTTTTTTTTAAATAAAGGACCAAAATCAAATACTCAGCACTCATGCATGTGCACTGTAAAATTTTGAATTAAATCTGAGATTGCTAAAGAAGTTTTGGTTGAAGTTTTCTTCCTGTTTTGTGTCTTTCTTAGGTACATTATGACAAAATTAACTGCCATACTATACAAAGTGCACGCTAGTGTTTGGAAAGCATATTCAGAAAAGTAGGATAGCTTTTAGTCAACAGAGAACTTAAAATGATTTTGTAATCAGATATACAAGAACAAAGTTAGTGGCTTTACAGTTACTTCGGAACTACTTAAAGCCTCTTCAGAAAGGTAAGAAAACACAAGGGATTCAATTTGCTACCAGAACCTAACATGTGATAAAACATTATTACCAAGTACTCTCACCAGAAAGGAGGGAACAAGAGAGAGCAGAAAGCCAGTATTTACCAGGGTAACTACTTCCTTAGGTCTAGTATCCTGACTCAAATTTACACAGAGCAGTGCAAGTATTCTGCAACATTTGAAGGTCAAAAGTTTTATAGTGTTTCGATTTTTCTTGTTCATTCAAACAATCACATATGAAATTGCATAAAGGATCTGTCTCTCAAGATGTGAAACTGAGCAGTCACTGCAACCAGATAAAACTCTAAATGTGGCATCCACACCAACCAAATTATGCTGAAATACTAAACAGGGATGTCAGGTTTCTTAAGCACTTGGAGATTTTCCCTAAACCTGAAGCCTTCCAATCTTTTTTTTTAAGTATTTTTCTAGAAATTTCTCTCAGATCTCAAAAGGGAAAAAGAAAAGGAAAAGGAAAAGGATACAATCATAGAACTAAACCTCTAAGATCTGGTGTCAACCCAACAACTAAGTTACTCCAATTTGTTGCAAGACAACAGTCTACTTTAAATGGTATGGTTCAATTCCATACTGAAACATTTCTGTACAAGCTGTGCTGGCAGTAGCCCAATAAAAATGCTATGCTAATGTGACTACCTTGCTTCCAATAAAACCTCAATCTCCACAAGTAATTCCAATGCAGCTTGCTTCCTGTAGCTAACACAGCCCATTCACATTCTTTTTTAGATCTCCAGAAGCCATAGGTCCATGAAAAAAAAGGGGAAAAATTAAATTTAAAGCTCTAAAGGCTGATTGTTTTCATGAGCAATAAAATCATGAATATAAAGACATTATTTGAGTCCTGTGCTGTTTAGGAAAAAGACACAGATAATTAAATAAAAAGAGCATAACCTCAATCTTTAGAGATACTTATAGGTATGATGTTTGTCCTGCAAAGTCGCATGTTCTATACCTTCCAGCAGAAACTGGAATTTTGGAATTGAAATTCCAAACCTATTTTAAGGCACAGCAGAAGACATTTTTACTTTATTCTTAGTATAAAATATAAACAGAAAAACTTAAACACAACAGAGATGAAAAAATTATTCCAGATACCATAGAAGTACTTACTTTAGCAGTTAAGGAATTAACTTCTCGTTCAAATTTGTGAAGTTTGCTTGCTAAGACATTGTTTTGCTCGTTACTCATCTGCAGTTCTTTCTCAATTCGACCAACCTGCAGTTCAGCAGACTTCTTTTCTGCCTTGAATGAAGGAGGTATTTGTAAGATTTTTGCAGCAGGGTTGCTTCTTGCTATTAATTTGAAAGGTTTGACTGAACTAGGCTTTCATTTATTACTGACTCTTTATACTATATAATATGATATTTAAATATTTACCTTTGCTCAACAATATGTTCCTATACAACAAGGGTCTTGAATTTTACTCAAAAGTAACAACTGTTTTTACTAACACTTCCTACACAGAATCACACACATTCTCAACCTTACTTCCCAAGAGGTGAAGGTAACCTGACTTGGTTAGGAGGCAGCAGGTGTGCCTACCAGTAAATTACTGTGCTGCAAACACCAGTGTGACTACAAGTGGTACTCAGAAAGACGTCATATGTTGGCCTATGCTATTACACTGACTGAAGAACCAACATCATGGAGAGGAAATAAATTGCAATTACTGTGAGTATTATAGACCCAAGACCCCAAGCTTTACTAAATATCAAAAAGGTAATATAACCTCCAACTTCACCTTCCTTTTTCTGAACAGACCTATTTCCAGCAGGACTCTTTTTGAAATTTTCTATGAGTATTACAGCACTTTTTAAGTTGAGATCAGAGCATTTTGTACTAAAAGTACATGACACTGATAACAGCAAAAAGGAGAATGAACTATCTATCTGTATGCTCCAACTGTATGAGAAATCTAGATGAAAAGACCTAGAGAGATAGCAAGAACTGACAGGAGGACTGAGGACCACAGATGAGGAATACAGTGGAATTGTAAAAACGTACAACAGGCTGGCAATAACAAAGTTTCTCTAAGGGAGAGCAATAGCCAAGAACTAAACAATTGCAGTTACATGCTGGAGAAAGAAGAGGCACAGGCAAACAAGATGACAGATGAGGAAAAGCTTAAAGAAATAGAGAAGCATCATGCAACATTTTTGAAAAGAATAAAAACTTTACTGTAGAAGATTGTCATTTGTTTCTAACTTCAGCCAAGTGGCATCTTACTGACTGCAAATGTGGATATCATTTGCCTGTTCAGAAAGGAGATAATTCAACAGAATCAGCTGAGCTCTCCACCTTTCCAACGTACTTCTAATATGATTTTAAATCTTAAATGTACAAATTTAAATTATGGAGTTGATGGCAAAATGATCCATGACTTCAGTGACAGTATTATTCTCACTACATTCTACAAGGGGGCAATAATAATAAAAAAGCCTTACCTCCAGACACCGCATGGCAGTCTGCATCTCAGCTAACTGGCGTGCTTGTACTCTCTGAATGTTTTCTGCTTCCATACTACAACTCTGTTTTTCTGCTCTTAGTTCTGCTACTTCTGCTTCAAAAGCTTTTAATTTCTGACACAGTTGTGCTTTTTCTCTAGAGAGTGCCTCCAAACGTTTACCTTCCTTTGTAGGATCAACACTAAGCAGCTGATTGTGGAGTTCTTCTTTATCTTTTTCCAGTCTTGCAATCTGATCAGAAAAATAAAAGCTTTTACATTGGTGAGGTGTCAGGCAGCAACAAATACAGCAGTCAACGTTTCAGAAAAGAGCAGCAGTGGGCATTTAAAATATTAAAAAATTACATTAGTGCTTGCTTTCTTACTTAGAGTAGGAAAATAAAGCAAGACCAGCTGATGCAAGTGACAGACTGAATCAGTCCAATGGAAGGCCTCTAAGATGGTCCGGAGCAAGGGAACATGACATACAAGAACAGGCTGAGAGAACTGTGCCTCTTCAGCTTGGAGAAGGGAAGGATTTGCACGGTGATGGGAAGAAACAGAACAGGCTCATGCTGGAACATGTGAAATGCCAATTAGGTATCATCAAAAAAGCTTATGATGAAGGTGGCTATATAGTAAATAATTTGGCCAGAAAAATTGTGAAATCTCCATCCTTGCAGATGTTCAAGACTTGACTGAACGTGGCCCTGAGCAACTTGATGTTATTACATTTCAATATTTTAAGCAGGATTTTCTACTGGAAAGAGGTCTATTCCAACTTATATTATGATTCTGCCATTTTATAATTACAACAGAACTCAAATCTGCTGATAACTCAAGATAGTCAACATAACTGGGCCCTGTTAGACAATAAAGTAAAAAAAAAAAAATCTTTCTGTTACAAGGTAGTCCAAAAAGTACAAACTAACGTGGAGATAGTAACTAACAAACATAAATGTATAGATTGATGTGTTTCAATTAGTTACGTGGACTGAATGCAATAATGGGGGTGAAAGAGTGAGAAGTAAGGCATGTAAAAGGTCTCTTGATATTTGGAGACTAGTTCAAAGTCTGATCTGCAGCAGCCTCTTTAAAAGTTGCACCAGCATCCTCTAAGCAGCAAAGCTGATTTCTGCAGCAAAAGCCCTCCAAATGCCTTTTATGAGGAGATTCAAAGACTTACTGCATGATATGCCCAAGCCATCATTTTAGAATGAACATGTTTTTACAGCCTGCTTGTGATAAATGACATGGAAAGTTAACAAGGCTTTGAGAGAAACCAGATCACACTGTGCCCTGGGCTCAGGGTAAGTTCATTTTTAAGTGTGGTCACAAGCTGCAGAACTAGCACAAACCACCAAGGCCACGAGAGGGGTAGGCTGTAAAGCAGCATAAGGGTTTAGCTCCAGGTGGGACAACTGTTTTGTTTTTCATGCACTGCATTTGCAAACTTGGATTGAATTTGAAAGTGACGATTGCTTTGATTTGTGTCTGATGTTTGGAGTAATATATTCAAATCTGGCATCTTAGAATATATGCTCCCAGACAAATACTTAGATGAATATGCAAATGACATATGCAACACTCATTTACACTGCTGTATATATTTAAAACAAATATGCTGGCAATTTATTTAGCTACATACACTTCTGAAAGTCCAATTCTGAAATAGAAATTAATGAATTGTTTATTCAAGAATTAATACAATTGAAATTAGCTATGAAATTTTCAGTATCCTTTTGATTATCACTGTAATGATCCAACCTTAGGATCACAATGGGCACATTGCAAAATGTACCCTTATTTGCTATCAAAAATGCCCTCCTGCATTAGTTGTGACATAAGAAATCTAAAATCTGACCTTGCATTGGTTACTCAGATAACTTAGTAATTTCAAATTTCATCACAAATGTGATTTAAAAAAGCATTAAGCCAACCTACTGGCTGTCATTTACCAGAAGGCAAGTTATTCTTACATTTAATAGCACAAATGATAGTGCAACACATGACTAAACAAACCTACAGAGGCAGCTTTAGACCAAGTCACAGAAGTGTTTTGAGAAGAAAATGGAAACAAACATTATGAAATGGTGTCAAACCGACAACTCTTCAAGTGCCATCAGTTCCATAACGTTCAAGAAGCTTTGTCACCAGTTTCTGTACTACTAAAACATTCTACATACCTCAGCCTCATAGTTTATTTTCTTCTGTTCTAAAATACGAGCATGTTCTTCCTGTTGATGTTCAAATTCTGATTTCAGAAAAGTATGTTCGTAACGAAGTTTGTTATATAGTGTTCTGTATTTTTCCACTTCCTAAGTTAGACAAAAAAAAAAAGTCAGATTTTCAGATTATTTCCTTCAAATGTCCTTTCAATGTTTTTATCATATCACAAGTTATATTTGATGACCTTAATGCCTCCTTGTCTCTCCCACAGTTTCCACCTTCCCTGTCTGGGACAGCAGTACCAGGCAGAAAATGTCATACTTGCACCCCTTTCAGTTTTTATTTTCTGAGATTTTAGGAACAATTATAAAGTGGTGATCACTACTCTAAATGAAATAGAATTTCAATACTTACTACATAAATTTCTACTACTTACATTTTCTAGCTTCTGATAACGTTCTCTCATAGGAGATTCCAATTCCTCCTGTATTTTTGCTTTTAGCAGTTCTAATTTTTGAGGAGTTAGCACCTTAAAACAGAAAAGTATCACAAATAACTGGTCATATTCATTTATTTACACTGTGATAGGACAAATAGTGAGGAATAAAGTATTTAAAATATGATTCTGTTTAATTTTCTATATTTTTCTAAAGAATTTTCAGTAATAGTTACAGAAGAAAAAAAACATACTAGTGAACTAAAAATATTCTGGGAAGGTAACAGAAGGATTTAAAATGCCAGTATTTATTGGCAGAAGCAATAGAAATGTCAACCTGAACTGCCAAGAGATTTATCTCCTTTGTGGGGAAGCAGGGCACAGAAAAGTGGTCTCACATAAAAGATAAAGAATTAGCATCTGGAAAAACTTTAACAGTAAGTGAACCAACCCCAAAAAAATTAAAATAAGCAATACCAGACCAACTATTTGTAAAACATATTAGATATGTGTTCTCCAACAGATACATGGGCACTGGTTTGAAAGAAAAAAATATCAGGAAACATTCCCTGCCTCAAGCTCCCTGCAATATGGTATTTTGCTAAAATTTCTCAGGTATGGTTCATACAGCAAACTATCTACCAAGAAGAAGTGTTTAATAAAAAAACATTTCATCCACAGTCTGTGACAATCTAATTTATTCTACTTTTCTTTCACTTCTCTGTAGCCCGAAGTCCCTGTAAACTAGTCCTAGTTATGGTACTGAGGCACATCTCCTCCATTCAGAGTCTGGGACCCTTTGTTTAGATGCTTTATTTGTTTCCTAAGAATATGTCCTATATTATTTTATGGAGACAAGCAGTTACATAAAGTGTCATCCAAGTTACCTTACATACTGAGGGGTTTTTTTTGATTGGCTTTGTTTGGTTTGAGTTTTTTTAAGAAACAAAGAAAGAAGTAAGCTGTCAAAATGAAGAGCAATAAATATCTATTTTTCCAGTCACTTATCCTGACAGGTTTAGGCATCTAAGTTACCCTCCAAGGCAGATGGTTTTCTCCTTAACAGGAGAGCAAGCACGGAGACTGAGGGTCTTACACAGCACCTGACAACAGGATTTGGAAGATTTGGTTAAAAAATAAAACAATCATTTCAACACATAGCCACTCTAGAGAGGAACCATGACTCATGCTGGGTGAATTTCAAGACATCTGAAATATACCCAAACTGGGTATATACATATTACACAAACAGAAAAATATGCATGGCCCTATTACAGGACAAAAACACATATTAAGTCCTTCCAGTAAATTATCTCACCTGCATCTTCACTTTTTCCAGCTCTTGTGTTTTACCCAGCAACTGCTCTTGATAGTCAGCGAGAAGATGCTGAACTTTCTCATGTGCAGCCTGTTTTTCATCTAACAACTGCTTCAGTTCATCGTGTGATTTGGTATAATCACCCTGTAATCTGAAATAAAATACATATTTACTTTATATTTACCTTCTAAATTAGACCTTAAAGCTCAAAAATTCACATGCAGAAGCAAATACACACACCAAATAAGAACTAAGCTATAAACAGACTCTTCCTCTAATATACTGAAGAGTTATCCTATATTTACATGCATAAAAAGTATTGCCAAAACATAATCTGCAACGTCTAAAGTTACTTAAGATACTTTGAATTATTTTTCTAATATGAACAACACTCAAATCTGTCCTTACATACAGAAATAGCTAACACACAACACATACAAATAAATCCCTTCCAATGTTTAGCTTCACATTTTACAGCTCAAATGAAGAAACTTGTTCAAATTGATGTACCTTTGATGTTCTGCCTTTAAAATTTGGTAATTTGCTTTATGGCGTTCACTTCGCATTCTTTCATCTATCAGAAGTTTTAGTAATTCTCGTGGATTTTCTGTATCACCATTTCCAACCACAGGAGGAAGGAGGCTGCCCAAATCATCCATTTTATGATGACTATTCACAGTGAGTATGGAGAAAACAAGATTAAAATTAACATATAACTCACTAATCCACAACACAATTCACTCTTTCTCCTGACATCTCAGAAGATCAAGACACCTGAATATGTAACTGGCATTCAAGTACATTCACAGTTCAAAGGTTTCACATGTTGCTTTGCTTTAAGTGCAGAAGAATCCTGGTTCTGCTGTAATGCACGTTAGAAACCTTTACTGAAAGTGCAGCTCTTGCCTGCCCTGAGAAGTAACAGCCCTTCTTCCAGGGGCACAGAATAAACTTAAACATGGAGATCATTTGGGTCAATACAAATAAGCACAAGCACTTCTATCTGACAGATTACAGGAAATGTTATTTTCCCTTACACTATACACTGAGACTCCAACCATAATGCTGGTAATGTCCCAGCTGTGCCTTGTTAGTCAGAGTTCAAGCAGAGGCCACAGACATCAGGCACATACAGCTTTTCCTGCTACTTATTAAAGTCAAAGTCTGTCACACTATCCTTACAGGTTGTACTACTCAATACACCATCATTTCTGCTGGAAGAACAGATAATTCTCTCTGTTGAATTCCTATCAAGCCCTCTCTGGAGAAGAGTTATGGTTTCAGGGACAGCCTGGCAGACACCGGCCTGCAGTTCAGTCCTGAAATGTATCATTGACACAAGTCAGTTCCTTATTTTCAAAGTTCATCTTGTGGTTTCTTGTGATCTTTCCAGAAAGAGTTTTGCAAAACATGACAACATCAGACTGGTGTGAGGGAAGCTGCAAATTGGCAGTCGCTGAGAAATGAGGAAGTGTCCTAATGTGCTTCATAAGTGCTTTTCAATGTTAGAAGCAATGTGGATTAATCTGATCCTTACTGACACTTCTACAGGATCTGGGGAGGAAGGACTGGAACTGAATTTTAGGGAAGTAACAAAGCTTTGAAACCATCCACTCTGCCATTTTAGCTTTTCCCATGGCTGGACCAATGCCTAAGAACATCATGGCTGCAGTACAAAGTGTACCTTTGTAGGAAATAAAACTCACACAGAAACAATGTTAAAACTCTGGCATTACTGTGAATACCTCACCTTCTTTACAGGCACAGCAATTTTCTACTATCCCACTCTTCAAACCTTTCATGGATTTATATATTAAACACTTAAAATTTGATTCTATAAACCCCTGAGCTGTAAGCAAGATGAACATCTATCTTCCATACAGAAAAACAAATATCACATGTCAGTGCCCATTCCACTAAAAGACATAATAACATCAAGAAAGTTTTATATTTATATTTTCTTTCAGTTTTTTCTTTCCTTGATCACTAAGATCGGAAAGGTCAGAGGAAAATCTAACAGAACACTTAAAGCACCAGTAGCAACTTTGTATTCTCCTTTACCCAGATTTGCTGAGAGAATGAAAAGGAAGAAATGAGAATAGAAGAAGATATCAGAATAAACAACAGTATCCTCTGTGACTGTCCTAGATGCACAACCAACTTCAAACAATAATGACGTAAGTTCTGAAGAACCTTTTAATCAATACAGTCTCTGTTTTTCTTCCTGAACTTTGTGGTTGTTAAGAAACTATAGACAACAGCAATTTCCAAACTCTATAATATAAAGGCATTTTCAATGGTTAAAACCAACAGCTGTATGAGGAGAACTGAACAGCGATGCCAAGGACAGTAAATTACACAAGACGACAGAAAGTTCTCAAACACAGAGGAAACCCAAGGCAGGAGGTCTCTAAGAATTTCTGAGCATATCAACAGCATCAACATGATCACTGCTAAAACAAACAAAACCAACAACCAACCAACCAAAACAACCACCAGGCAATAATACTTTTCTCTGTCTCAAACCTTTGCTTTCATAAGCTACAGATACTGAACATGACTATCAAACTGTAAGCTAAAGTTCAGAATTAGGAACACAGAATTTAAAGTCACGTCTGAACCCTGCTGCTCACTTGAGTAAGTATTTCTGAAGTGGTATCACAGATCCAAAGACACTAAAAGAACACTACATTTTCTGAAGGCACGTCAATTGAAAGATAAACAGAAATGCAATCTTTTGTACTCAATTCCAAGCTGTTGCAGGTGAGAAGTACCATTTTCCTCACAGCTTTGGTTATGACTAAAAGTGCACAAATTACAAAGCAAGACACACCTGGCCATGTATTCATATACATGAACACCTCATGAAAAACCATAAAGGAGAGAAGAGAGGGAGATAATTATAGCTTGTAAAACAATGGTTTCAGACTGCAAAAACCTAAGCTGTATGTATTTAAGGAAACAAAACTATTTTGGCTTGCAGGGACATCTAGTGGCAAATTTCATGATTTGCATGTCTGGTGACAGGTGTGAAACAGATTTTATTACTTCATGAGAGCTCTTTCCTCGAAATCACTGATAGCAACTTGTAACATTTAACCTACTCACATTCTTACAAATAAAAAACCTTTTTGGTTTGTTTAGTTTGGGTTTTCCCCACCAAATCCTAAAATAATTTCTGGCAGTGAACTGTCAATACTCAACACCATTTAGATCTACAAACATTGTAGAATTTCTGCTGTGCTAATGACTTGCAGCACTTTCTCATAGTCAGTAAACAGACCTTAAATAATCTTCAAAATTACACAAAACTACACCCTCAATTTTTGAGAAATTCTTTAAAGGAACACTAGGTTAAAATGTCTTCCTCTCCTAGACCTGTTCAGATAGAGACCCATAAAATATGTTTAAAGAAGCTGAAATCATATATTATCTACAGTTAATTCTACACCTACATATTTGCCAAATTTTATCATGCTACTGAACTGCAAACTTGTATCAGTTGCCCTGAACTCATACTATGAAACCTTAACACCATTTTCCACAGGTACACATATCAAAGGTACTGGTACAGAGTCCTGGCACTTAGGAAATGTGTGCTCTGTAGGTAAAATAGCAATATATATTGTAGAACAGCTAAGTGAAGTAACTCAATTACATTTTCAAGAATCATCTTTGGTTTGCCTTTCTTCTCCAATTATTTATTTTCATACAGAGAGAAACATCGCTGAATTACCTACTTCACATCTCTCCTCTTTATATCTAGACATCATAAAAGGGCTTTTTATCTTTTACAAGATTTTTCAACTTTTTTATTTTAACCTTTTGTTTGCTACGAACCCTTAAAATAGTGAGAATACTTGAATTTAGAGAAAAATATTATTACATCAATATAATTTTATTTCTTTATATTACATTTTTATGGTATTTTATTTACAACAAGGTTTTCCACTCACTCACCTGACATAACTACATGATATGACTGTACCATGCATTGGCAATTCACCTGAGTGCCATACATATCTCACTCACAGCTCTCCTTTCCATATCGCAGTCACACTTAAAACACTTAAATTTATCATGTGTGAAGACTTTTCAACAGTTAGATGATACAATGAATATAATTTTGCAACTATAGATGAGAAAATATCAGTATTAGCCTTGTCCTGTGTTTTGATTAAGCATGAAAAGTCTCAGTAAAATCTGTGGAAGTCAAAGACATGTTTCCCACAATGTATGACCTAATTCTTCTGCCTGCTTCTGTCAGAACTCCAGGTCTTTTTATATGCTTATTCTTTTTTTCTAACTGAATCACCCAAGGTCTTGTGAAACAATAAAATGAAAGAGTGAAACACTCAAAGAGAGCAGAGCTTCAGAAAGCAACTTCAACCATCAGCCCCTTCTCATCCCTGCTCAACAGTGCACAGTAGGACTAGATAACGACTCAATGAAAAAACGTAATGCAACACCAGAGCTCTCTGTCACGGAAACAGGAGGTTCCACTCCTCATTTCTTTATCCCCATTCTCACATTTGTCACTCATCAGCCCCTTCCATGAACTGTTTTCACTCAAGAAGCCAACACACTCGAAGAAGCAGACAATGCTTCTCACACTCAATGGTTCTTCTGTGAGGTCAGCGAGTCACGCTCGCTCATGGAAAAATCCAGCAAGCTACATCATCAGTGAAAGTGGACAGCTGGTACTGGTGAGGGGAAGGGAACAGAGAGCCAAGTGAGCAGCCAGGAGGAGGAGCAAGCCTTTCTCCTTTTAGGAACAGAGCACAGTCACAGCATGAGCTCAGTCGTTCACAAAATCACAGCTTTGGACTAGACATGCAGATTTCAGACATTTAAAGTTAAGTGTAACACATTCTATCTTAAACAACTATGCAATACTCTCACGAGAGGTCAGACTTACCATGAGCATCAAGTGTATAAAAAAATTCCCCCTAAAATTATATATAATTTGAGAAATATGATAGCATGCCTTGTATTACTTTAACCTAACAATCCATCCTCAGCAACTTGCAATAGCCAAAACAATCACCTTAAAAAAGATATATATATATATATATGGAGGTAAAAACATTAATGAGAAAGATGAAAACCTTTATTATAGGAAGTTCCTAATCTAGATATTGCTCAGATAATACTGTAGAGAATCCAGTGAAAATAAACATGCCCAAGTGAAGAAATTTTGGAGAATATCTGTATGATTTCTACATTACAGAAGACATCAATCCCATGCAAACTACTATCACTCTCTCCACAACACTGTTCAAGGTATGAGTTTCCATAACAATTAGCCATACATTATTTCAGTGTCCATCCCTATATATGGCACATGGTACCACCCTCTCAATTTCTGTCTTATACTACAGATAGGTAACTTATTAGGTGAAAAACAATGAACCAGGTTGCCTCAACTCAGGGTTAAAATTTGTGCTTCAGCCACATATCTACCAAGTCAAACTCACAGTAGTTACTGATCAAAGTGAAATTTTGTATGTGAGTTACAACTGGTAAATTTAGTTATACTCAGGAGCAGCCAATCTACACATGCTGTGTATGTGTTCCACTGTATTTTCATTAAAAGAAACTTTCAAATACCTCACTATAACCTCAGAGTTTTGCTCGGGGATATAGATGGCTGCTTTTCACAAATAGTTCTAGTACTACTCTTCTGAAAAATCATACCCCTTTCATACTGACTTAAAAATCAAGATGTTCAGGCAGGGCATAGGTTTCACTTTAGTATATGTATACCACAATAACTACAGCCTTGCCACCCTGCCACCCGATCCTGTCAGATCTCAGAAGCTCAGCAGGGTCAGCCCTGATTAGTACTTGGATGGGAGACCTACTGGGAATACCGGGGGCTGTAAATTCTAATCCTAAGGACTTCACTGTCACTGTCCAAGCTCGCTTGGCCATGGTAGATGAACCTCAGGAGCAAAGGGTGAGGCCAGTTCTGCACACGCTGTGCCCCACCTAAAAAATCCACTGTGCAGGCTGGAAGGGCACACCCACGTGGGGAGAGCCCTGCCCAAATCTTTATTTCGGAAGCCCAGCCATGACGATGTATACCACACCTCCAGTACGCAGAAACATAAGTACATACACCTACAGTATGTGGATGAAGGTCGTGTGAGAAGTCAACCATTAGGTCACCATTACCTTTTTACTGTTACTTTTCCTGACTCATGGACATAGGAGCTCAGTCAGCAGAACGCTAACACGGGTGCCACACATCAAGAAAAATCATCATTATCCCCAAACTGCCCGTGGCTGAGGACCGCTGGTGAAAAGAAGAGCAGGCAAACATAAGGACTGGAAAGCCTGGCAGCGAGCGGGATCTGAACAGCTTGCGCAGGGCGATTCCGAGCCCAGCAGCCCCGGCCAGCCCACAGATGCGGCAGCCGCTGCTCCCGCCGGGCCAACACCAGGCACAAGCGCTCTTGGGCGAGCTGGGGCCTCCGGGGGCGAGCCGGGGCCTCTGGGATCTCTGCTCCGGCGGCGCCGCCACCAACGGGCGGGGGAGCAGCGCGGGGCCGCGGTGGAGCCGAAGGGCCTCCCCGCCCGCCGCGACATGAAGCCCCATGCACGCACACAGACCTTGGTCAGGCCGGCGCCCCTTCAATGCCCGGCCTCATTCCCACAGCCCAGCCCTACTCTCACCGGCAGGCCCCACTCGGACAGCCCGGCCCCACGTTCACACGCCGGCCGGTCGGCCGCCATCTCACACCGCGGCCCCCGGTTCATCCCCATCGCGCCCACCACCTCACACCCGCCCCCGCTGCCAGCCCGCCCGGCGGGGCCGCTGCCGCTCCAGCGATTTAAAAATGGCGCCTCTCACCTCCCGCCTGCGCCACCGCCCCGCGGGCGAGCGCGGGGCGCGGGGCACCCTGGGAGCGTTGCCGCGGAGACGGCCGGGGCATGGCGGGCGGGGCATGGCGGGCGGGCTCTCAGGGCGCGGGGCACAGCTGGGTCGGGCATGGCGGGCGGGGCGCAGCCAGGCGGGCCCTCAGGGCGCGGGACAGGTCCGGGCGCTCCGGGCACTGAGCTCTGTGTGAACGCGACTGCTGCGAGGAGCTCCGATACTGTAAACACAATCCTTCTGCTAAACATCATCAATTTCCCTCTAAAACCTGGCTGAAGAGGGAGATTGAACGTCCCCTAATAAACGTTAGCAATGCTTTAATTGGAATTAAAATTGTTTTCAAGGAGTGTGTTGGAAGGTGGTTGTTGCTGATAACACAGTCCCCGTGGAAGAAGGCGGAGGGGCAGGCCCAGCGTCCCGTTTGGCAGCGGCGGGGGCTGAGGCAGCAGCAGCTCCCCGGGGGTGAGCTCTGCTAACGAAGAGTCTGAACACACCACGGGCACTTCCCCAGCTGCAATGCCAGCAGTTGGGTGCTCGCTGCACTGTCGGCCCGACCGTGCAGACGGACACCGCTCGGCCATTTTGCGTGTACGTTGTGCTTGTTGTGATGATGGAGATGAAGTAACAACAGTGTTCCATCTCTGCCAATGTAGACGTATAGCATGGGGTGGTCCCGTGGTGTAAAGGAGAGCACTCTGGGCTCTGAATCCCAAGGACCTGAGTTCGAGTCTCAGTGGGGACCATCCCCTGGCAGTTCAATGCCTCCCTGCCATCCCATCCTGTCAGATCTCGGATGCTCAGCAGGGTCAGCCCTGGTTGGGTACCGGATGCTGTGACAGTCCCGAGGACTTCCCTGTCACTGTCCAAGCTCGCTCGGCCGTGGCAAATGGACCTCAGGACTTAAACGGTGGGGCCAGTTCTGCGCAGGCTGGAAGGGCACACCCACGTGGGGAGAGCCCTGCCCAAATCTTAGTTGTCGAAGTCTGGCCATACATGCAACACACCTGTAGCTCAGTAAATAGCACTACAGAACACTGCACTGAATAAAAATTTACTTTTTATTAAAAACAGATTTTGATCAAAATTTTTTTCTCCTTGTGCAGCTGCATTAACAGGAATGGTAGCATTGCACAGATTGTTTTGGGGGGTCTATTAGTGTCCATATCAGGATTATATAGCTATAGTCTATTGGAGAACAATTAATTTACATGAGAAACATGACACTAAGAATCTTGATCAATCAGTGTGAGCTCTGCAGGGGACATGGCAAAAAAATTACAAAAACTACAATTATTTAGGTAACTAAAATCAACAGACAGGGTTGGATGTTTCTTGCCAGATAACTTATGGAATAACTATTGTGTAAATATTTCCAATATGGAATCTTTTTCTAAGAGGATGACTCAGGATAGTGGAAATTGTCTTACTTTGTTTTTCCCTCCATCTGTTTAACACTGCTTAGAAAAAGGTACTTGTTTCCTTCTGAGACCCTCTGGGTCAGGCAGTTCCAGCTACTCACCAGATAGCCAATGCTGAAGGTTGGGTGGTAATGATGCTCTTCTTTGTCATAGTGACCATCTCTCTCCATGTGTCTCAGCAGTGTGAGAAGCAGTGCTGAAAACCTGTTCCTACCTCTGCTTGCTTTAAAAATAGAGCTGCTGTAGTGACTCAGGTGGGCTTGACCTCGGAACCTTGTGAAGCGTAAGGAAAGATAGAGAAAAAGCAAGAATCCAGGTGGAGTTCAAGGGCACAAGGAGGAAATGACTGAATGAAGAAGGAACAGAAATCAGGGCTTAAAGGAATAGTAGTGGAGCTTATGAACACAGCAGAGAGAGAAGAGGGTCCATCAAGAACCTGGACAGCAAGAAACAGGTATAAAATGAAGACTATAAATATTACAATACAAATATGAGCAAATAATGAGAGAAAAGTTAATATGAAACCATCCTGGCGAGGACAGAAGGGAACTGCATATTGGGGTCGGTTTGTTTGCTTTCTCTTGTAATCAAGTCAGAAACTAAAGGGAACAGGTAAAATATCATTATATGATGGTGCATTATTCTAACAGTAGCAAATTTCCCTTTTTGAAAGATTTCCCACAACACAGAGGGATTTTTTTTACAAAAACAGAAATTTATGCAGCTACAAATCTCAGTAACTTATTTTTTTAAAAATAGTTAAGTCTCTTTAAGGAATATTTTAAATTCAGTCGCTCAAGTAAGAGATTTCATTTAGAGAGCTCACAGCTTTTCATCAACAGTCTTAGAGATTATTTGTGTTTCTTTAAATGTCTTATACTATATTACTTCTGGGTAGATCAACCAGGTTTCACATAGTAGCAAGGTTCATCCTCACACAACGAAAAGCAATAAATAAAGAGCTGTGAAGTATGTAGAGAAGCCCAGGAAAATATTCCAAAACCTTTTGCACATACACTCTTTGGAGAAAGATACTGTGTAATCATGGTCAGAAAAAATCTTGAGTTTGAAAGCTCATTTAGACTTCCTTGCTGCCTCAGTTGAGCAAGATGAAAATAGTTGGTAGATTAGATAAATCCTCAAGCTCCTGTAGCCCAGTGGTATATCTTTAGAGCAGGTTTTGTTGTTATGTACACATGCTGCTGCTCTTACCTGTAGTTTAATCCATGCTTAGTCTGTGTCACCTTGACCCGAATCCAACCTGGAGGATAGAGGCTAAGTGGGGAATTAGTGTTGGGAGTACAAGCTCTATTCAGCATCTGAGTCAGCACAGCCTGAAAGCATCCAAATAGTTTCATTGGCCTATTACAGTTGTGGCAGAGTTGTCTGTGACTAAGTAGTGTGCTATTTGTGCTAGAGAGTTAAAAGCATATATTGTTGCATGTAAATTGCCTGAGAAAATTAATATTTTTTGCATTACAAATCAAAAGATGAAATTGTTTTTAAGTGCCATATTGCTGTGGTAAGAGTCTTCCCCCATTAAACTCAGAGGGCTTTTTAGTGTTAAGCTCGGTGGTGCCAGGATGCAATTTTTAGCATAGAGGACATCAGTAGATATAAAGGCCTAAGGCAGTTTATGAAGCTATTACTCAGATAAATGTGTTGTGTGGAACTGCTGACCACACAGTCATTGTGTTCTCTACTTTTCTGTTCGGCATGTATGTACAGTGTCTTGTGCTGTTCTTCTTGTCTTTCCTTTTTCATCATGGGTCTGTCACTAGGGGAAAAGGATGTTTACCTGACCAGTACCAACTTGTTAAAATGGTATTCAACAGAAAAATATAGAGAGAAATTATTTGGCTGCAAGTGTATTTCACATTTGTACATATTGTTCTCATATATTACTGGCTTCAGTCCTGACCACGCCTTCATTTCCATTAGATGGATTCCATTCTAGCCACACCAGCTAAAGAGTTTTTCCAAATTTATGTACACAGAGATGAGTTAGAACCACACCAACTGAAGGGATCATGACTACATCAAATGCAGGCTCTATTCCTAAAGTTCCTGCCAAAAGTATGTCGGTCCTTATTTCAGCAGCTCAGCATTGGCCAGCTTTAAGCTTGTCCTAAGACGGGGTACCATAGAATCATGGAATATGCTGAGTAGGAAGGGACACATCAGGATTATGGAGTCCAATTCCTGGCTCTGTACAGGATACCCCAAGAGTCACACCATGTGCCTGAGAGTGTTGTCCAAACACTTGAACAGTGTCAAGGCTTGGTGCTGTGACCACTTCCCACGGGTGCCTGTTCCCCAGGGTTCAACCACCCTCTGCATGGAAAACCTTTTCCTGATAGATAATTTAAACCTCCCCTGACTCAGTTTCATGCCATTTCCTTGAGTTGTGTCACTGCTTATGAGAGTGAAGAGTTTGATACTTGCCCCTCTGCTTCCCCTCCTGAGGATTTTGAAGACCATATTGAGGTCTCCCCTCAGTGTCTTCTTTTCTAAGCTGAACAAACCAAGTGATCTCAGCTGCTTTTCATAAGGCTTCCCCTCCTGACCTCTCACCGTCCCCCTGGCCCTCCTCTGAACACATTCTAATAGGTTAATGTCTTCAATGTACTGTGATGCCCAAAACTACACACAGGTATTCAATGTGTGATGCCACACCAGTGCAGAGCAGAGCGGGACAATCACCTCCCTTGACCAGCTGGCCATGCTGTGCTTAAGAGGATACAGGACATGGTTGACCCTCCTGGCTGTCAGGGCACTGCTGACTCATATTCAAGTTGCCATCCACCAGGACCCCCAAGTTCCTTTCTGCAGTGCTGCTCTCCAGGCTTTCCTCCCCATCTATACACACAACCAGGATTGCCTCATCCCAAGTGCAAAATCTGGCACTTGCTCTTGTTGAACTTCACGTGGTTGGTGATTTCCCAGTCCTCTAATTTGCGAGGTCTCTCTGCAAGGCCTCTCTGCCCTCGAGGGAGTCAACAGCTCCTCACACTTTAGTGTCATCAGCAAACTTACTTGGTATCCCTTCCAGACCTGCATCCTAGTCATTAAGAAAGATGTTAAAAAAAACTTGGCCAAGGATGGAGCCTTGTGAAATCCCGTTAGTGACTGGACACCACTCTCTCCAGCAGTTAAGCCTCGCTGCTTTACTTCTGTCTGAATCTTGTAGGCTGCACATAAAAGGTGACGTAGCATTGATCCACTAGGCAACCTCACAACTAATGAGTTGTCACCTAAGTCCATAGTCCAAATAGGAACTGAGGAGGATACTGTGTGGAAATTTCTTCTTTCAATTACTTTAATGCAGTGCTAGTTGCTGTGGGAGGCAGAACCTGCCCTTTGACTGCTGCACCTTCCACAGCAGCTCAAGTAGAGAAATAAGCACACATGCATTCAGGAAGTATTTATCACTAAGTTTATAAACTACAGTGCCTGAACCAGCTAGTTCAAAACAAGTTGCAGCATAATAGCAGATGAAGTCTTGGGTGCCTTCATCCGGTTTCTGGCACAGTCATAAGCTTTGGTTATTGGAGTTATTTGTGGCACCAACACAAAGTATTTTCAGAGTACACTGCTGGTAAGGCTCATTTGTCTCATCCAGTGACTGCTAGCACTGCACAGCGAACACTTCTTGACAAGTGACACTTCTCTTTCTGTGCTAAGTTAAACAGCACTGGTGTATTTTACTCTCTACCTTTCTGGTTTTGGGTGCTAAAACCATTACTAGGGTGTGTTATGCACTCTACAAAGCCAGAGTTTTGAACTAAAAGAACTGTTAAGTGAGGTGCATTTTTTGTGTCTGGTTTGCCAGCATTAACAGGGATTATTCGGCCTATGCTAGAAGTGGGCAAAAAGCTATTAGTGGTTATGGAGGAACCGCTGTTTGTGAATAGAGTTAGCCTGAATATAGAACAAATTCCAGGCACCTTTGTGAATCCCAGCATGACAAGACCCTGGAAAGCCTGCAGGTGACTTGGGAGTGCCTGTACACAATTTCTTCAAATAGGAGAAAATAGGAAGTGCTGTGTGATCACAAAGCAACACACTGTTATGGTTTCTGCTCTGTTCTTGGAATAAAAATAACATCATTCCCAATGGCTGCCAGTGCCAGCTGATGAGATCCCTGCTCTATGAAAAATAAATGCAAGTGTTTTGCTTTATGTCAGCTATGCTAAGTTGCATTTTTGGCACGTTACCAAGATCTCTGACAATAACATAAAAATAAATGTTATGTTTCTAATTCATTTTCAAAAAAAAAATAAACCAAAGTGAGTCCAACTGCTTGGCACAATAGCATGGCATTTGCATAGCATGTTCACACAAACTCTGGAGAAGAGTAATGATGATATCCAATTTGATGTTTGCAGTTTTGCCATGTCACAGCTGAAAATGAAACTCAAATTACCAGGTTTTGGTCAAAACTGCAGCAGGGCAGTATTTTAAAGCTGAGCCTTGTGCATAATGGATTAGTTTTGTCACTGTCAATTGAATAATTTATTACAGAGAAAGAAAAACTGATAGGATTTTGAGTGATCAGACAGTAAGTTTAAGAGGCAATATTCATCACCAAATAAATGTAAATATTTTTATTTAAAAAAATGTTAATGGCACCTTAGAGGCAGTCATGACTACACAACCAAATATACAAAAATTACATTTTCATAGTTGCATCTTTCCACAGTGCTGCACAAAATGGAAATAATATGAGAAACATTGCAGGTCACACACTGAGACAATTAACATTAGTCAATAAAAGCAGACAATTTTTGGTACACCTTGACACTACCAGACCCAGGTTCCCTGGGTAAAAAGGAAAGGTGGCTTTGTGCAAAACTTCCCCACAACAGTACAACTCAATATGCTACACATACAGCAAATCAACTGTACAAGACAGTTTGTCTAGGCCTCATGCAGTCTTTATATACAGCATCATCTCAGTTGGCTTTTTCAGGGAAACTAAGCAATTCCACTGACTAAAATGAAACTTTTCTTAGTCCTTCACTGTTGTAGTGTAAAACTGTCTGATTCTTTGTGCAGGCTTCTACTTAGGATCAGAGAGGCCCTTCCAACTTTATCTGAAAACAAACCCATTGTAATCTCTTGTACTTTAAAGGGAAGCAATATAATTAATTAAAAGCCATGTTCTGGCATGAGGGTAAATGAAGAAAGCAGATAAATATTTCCTTGACTAAAAAAGAGGAGAATAAATTCGCCTGATTGCTAGTCCTAGATGGACTTTCAGAAGTGATTAAATTCTGTTATCTAAATTAAGGTGTTTAATTACATTAATCTGTGTTTACCTCCTGTTGTACCATTGAAACTGGAAGCAAAATGTCTTTATCACTTTGGAAAGGGTCTTGGTTTCCCAAACCAAAAAGAAAAGCAAATAAAAAAGGAACTGGTTTTCATACTACCTAAATGAACCACAAGGTTCTGTGTTTTCTTTTTTTCCTCCCAAATTTCTTGTTCATTGATTTTGATTCCAGAAAGCACACCCTGTGATTATGCCATTAACATTGTATCAAACATAAGCCTGAATTTATTCCTTTTTGAACAGCCACATTCTACTTCAAGTGTTGGAGTCATTGCTTATTGTGTTATCCAGTAGCTAATAATTAGCTGGTAGCCCTTATGATTACAAAACCAAAGCTTATGGTTACAGTGAATTTGACCAGCTTCAACTTCTAGACAGTGGAGCATGTATCTTTCTGACAGCAAATTGTATTCACCTATTGAATTTCTATTCCCTAGATAAACAGTTACGATTTGCTCAAAGAAAACCACTGGCTTTTAAAAATCCTTCAGGGAGTACAGATAGGAGATCTCTGTTTGATGGTCCTGCAGCAGTGGCACTGCACAACACAAGCATTTTGATACTAAAACTAAAATGCAGTGAGATTTTATAGTGCCTCTCAGAACTCAGAACAAGGAGATATCACAGGAGTGCAATAAAATAAGAAGCTGCATGAATGCATTTAATGTAAAGCAGAAAGGAGAAGGAATTTAAACTGGGACTCATTCAGTCCTGCCAATCACTAATTGGACATTCAACAAGAACAGAGTCATAGTGGAAGCTAGCAGATGGATCCATTCGACAAGTTTTAGAGGAAACCTCATTTACTGCTGAATGCTGACATGGGAGAAATCAGGAAAATTGTGCTAACTTTCCTAAGAAACTAAACCTCCAGAACCCTCTAAACAAAAAGCTGCCAAAAGCTTATACAACAGGTATTAAAAACTAATTGAAGGGCTTTTCCACCAGAAAACTGCTGTCACAGTAAAGTGAAATAATTGACTACCAGGCAGCACCAAGCAGAAAAGACTGTCTGGCAACTTTTTGTTGAGTGGGAGTGTTTTAGAGGCTTATGATGAGTAGGTGTAAGGAGTATCCCAAGAATGTCTAATGTGTTGTATGAGAATATAAAAGCAAATGGTATCCTGACAGAACGTAGTAAATTGATTGAGAAGCTGAACAGCATTCTCATTAAGAGGCCTTGCAATTCTTTGGGTTGGCCTAGCCACAGTTACCCAGGAAGCAAAGCTCTGACTGCAGGCCAGATATGTACACTCACATAATCCCAGCCTAAAGGGGGCAAGTGATGCCAATACTGAAGCTAATGGTACAGACACAGCTGGCTAGCCTGTCCCACCACATCCTGGTGCTCCTTGTATTTGTTCCCTGTAGGAAAAAGCAAGGAAGAACTTCTCTACACTGAAGCTGCTCAGTTTTATGAACAGAAAGAAAGAAAAAGTCTCATCTCCCTTTTTGTCTTTGCCTCATGCTCATGAGACATTTTTACCAGTGCTTTAAGTCTCTAGAAGTGGAGAACCACGCACCTCTTATGCCAGGTTTTTCCTCCAGTGTAGTGAGCTACTGTGGCATACAGAAGACTGCAGCACACACCAGTGTTAGCACAAGGTAAGAAATGGAGGGGTGACAGCAGAAGGGGAGACTGCCCTGCCTCTTGGGTGGCCTTCCGCTCTGCAAAGCTTCTGGCACTGCAGCCTTACACTGTCCAAAACCATAGCAGTTTCACTCAAAAGCAAGATTTTGCCCTTCGCTTTCTTTTTTTTTTTTTGGTATATAGTTGATGTGTGCCACATCCTCCAGTGATTTAAATCCAGCAGGGAAAATAACCTAGAGAAGTGATGAGCCCATTCACCAATTAGGGTTGTTTTAATTTGCATAACTAACATTATGCAGCCTTTTTATCTTTTTCTGTGTCCTCTGCCACATTCAAAGTTAATATGGAAATGCAAGACCTTCTTGTTTCCAATTTGGACGCAGTCAGATTCTATCAAGATCGTGACCAATCTTTTATAGATTTTACATTCTACCCTCACTTTGCACTGAGGTCATCTTCCAGGATTGTAATAGGATTCCCTTGGAGCAGAAGCCTTCATGTTCCCAGGTTGTACAACACCAGCTTCCCTTGTTATAAGAAAAGTACTGTCTGACCTTGAGACTACCTGATGTAACATTTTTCACTACATAAACTAGCACTGGGAGGATTATCTTTTTAAACATACAATGATGCAACAGGCAAAGGAGTTTTTCTTATGTAAACATTTTTAACACACAGAATTCCTTTCTTGCACATCTAACCTTCCGAACCCATCTAACAAAATGCTGAACAAACTATTTTCTCAAGAGGCCAAAACAGAAGGTGGCTGTGCAAGCTGAATAGAAGAATGGAAATTTTAATAAAGATGGCAGGAAAACACCATGAAGAGTCACAGCATTCTTAGAATCAGAACTAGGACTTTTGTTTGGTTGGTTTGGTAATGGATGTATAATCTTGTGACTAGGGAAGTGAGGGAGGGGGAAAGTCAAAGAGCTGATTAATAAAAGGGGTGGTGGAATTTAGCAGAAGACTTGGAAAAGGAAAGGCCTCTAAATAGAGGCACATTCATTAGCTAAAGAAATGGGAAAAAACAGAGGAAGAAAAAAAAAAATTATATGCATTTTCAAAAGGAAGATAGGACCAAATTGTAACAAAAACATAGAAGATACCGAGAGGATCTGAGGACACATCAAAAAGGCATAAAAACCCGCCAAGGAAAATCCTTTTTTGTGATATAAAGGTCAGGAAAAAACTGCCTCTTTTTTATCTTTCTAACATTATGGAAGGGATTTTCCTGTGAAGATAAGTTTATGAGTTGCATCAGGGGAAGCAATGCCCTCAGTCTATCAGCTGGCTGGAAAAGGAGGCTAATGACATGGGAAGAAAGATCTCCCTGAAGTGAACAGCAGCAGGAGCACATGTAGTGATTAAGACAGAAAAGTTTCCTACATAACACAATACCTCTTTCCTTCTTCATGGGATACCAGGAACACAGGAGTAAAGAGAAAAAAAAATGAAATAATGAAAAGAATAATGTATCTATATAACAATTCTTCCTGACACTCCCAAAGATAAACCAATTGGCAAGTTTGGGCTTTTAAAAGTCATATTTCTCTCAGCAGGACTTTTGCTTTCCACTCCACTGCCCTCTGAAGATGAGGTAGGGCTGGGTTAGGATAACATGGGTGTGCCTGAACTGATCCAGTTCCGGTGCCTGCAAACCAGTACAGTCCTTCCTGAATTCTCTGTTCAAAGACATAGCACATACAAAGAATTCTTTAAAGATTTTTGAAGTGTTTTAATTGAATTTTCTGAGTCACATAATTATTTATGAAGTTAATTATGTCCTTTCCTCAGGCCCTGAAGCCACAAAAACTATTTACTGTTAATCCAATCATGGTAAAATATCAAAGTTCTTCCTCTGACTCTCCCTTCCCCACTCCCTTTCCTCAGAATAAGGTCTTCACAACTTCTACACTAAATATTGCACTTGATTAAAAACAAATACACACATGAAGCAATCCTCTTCCTTACTCCTGTAATAAGAGCATTGAAAATACTGCAACTGAAAAGAAAATCTGTCATGACTATTTTCACAGTTAGTAACACTGAACATCAACTAACTGGAGACACTACCTTTTCATTTAATGGAGAAAAGAGAAAAATTCTGGTTGTGGTGCTTTGTTTTGTGGTGGTTTTTGTTTGTTTGTTTTTAATAAAGATCTTGCTTTACATCATGGCTGAAAGTCAAGCAGGTTTCAGGGAAATTTTTTTCCAGTTCTTAAATCAAACAAAATAAATTCCAGTGAGAAAACAAACCAACCCTGTCTTCTAGTAGTACTGCATGTTAATATGTTATTTTCAGAAATGTTTGTCAAGAGAGTCTGCAGTTCGTGTATTTTAAGAAGTTTAACTCCCTGCTCCCTTAAGAAGCTGTTCCCTCAGGTTTCTGCCACATTCCTTAATCTGACACACAAAAGAAAACCACTGTACCCAGAGTCCCACCACCTGTATGCTTTGCATTCTGTTAAAACATCCCAACAGCGAAGTGCTAACAAAGGCTGACCTCAGTGATGCCTTTCTGTGTACTTCTTTCCCCTTGCAGGTTACGGGGCTTGAAGAGAGTGCTTTGGTCTGGATGACAACTACCAGTTAATTGCTTCTTTACTCCTTTACAGAGTGGTCTGGGGATCTTACCATTCAGTTCAGTTCATCTTTGGAACTCTTATGTGTTTCCCGAATGTGATAAGGAACAGTGCCAGAACAGAACAACTGTGAACTGTGGTCAATAGTCATCACTGGTGTCATTGACAAACAATAAACTCTGTGCAAAAAGTTACTAGCAGAAGCATCAGGTTTTGTTACATCTAAAATCTAGAAACTCCATATACAGATACCCGTTAATTTAGAATCAAGAACTATTAATACATATGACTGCATAATTTGGCTTATTACTCTAGTTGAATTCAGAGAGAAAATTAACTTATCAGTCTAACAGGCCTTATGCACATTATGGTACTCCTTCTTTGCATTCCAGTCTAGCAAAAAGCACAGCTGACACTTGCAGTGGCTGGGATTCTCCCCAGATCATCATCTTTTGTGGCTGTGGGTTTGTAAAGTGGAAAACCTTTTGGATTAAGGCAGAAGACTGACTTAAGTGAGCAGTTCATCACAGACATAGCCAGTTAGACAAAATCAGATTGAACAGGCAACTGACTGCCAAAAAGTACGCTTTTATGCATTTACATCAGAATTTGTATACACACAGTGCTTAAAAAACAGGGAGAGAGAAAAAAAGGGGTGGGGGTGGGGGGAAGAAAGAAAAATAAGAAAGCAGCCAGTTCAACAGCTTCATCTTGGTATAATCATCCTTTCTATGGCACAAATGATATGATCCCAGTTTTTACAAAATATTGCCAGCAGTGTCACTGCAAAAAAAGTGCAGACGATATGAAAACGGCTCTTCATCATAGGAGCAATGAACTTTGCAATAGTAGAAACGCACACTAAGATGACAGTCATGAAGGCCAGGACAACATTTATACATTTCCCCAGGAGCACTTTGGCATTAACTGTTTCAGACTGCTGTGCTTGCTGTTCCTGCTGATGGAGCTCCAGTTTGGAAACCCGAGTCTGGCATGATTCCAAGGCTTCCTGGAGACAGAAAACAAGAATTAGGGCAGCTGTATTTTCATTCAACACTTCTTCATGTTATAACTGAAGAGCCATCCATCAGCTAGATTAGATGTGTAATTTATTACAGACTTCCAAAATTTCAATGGGCCACCAACTTTTTTTTTTTAAATGTGCAGGTATATCTGCATGACTTATGCCTGCTTAGGCATAATCAAGTCTAACACTGTCCAAAATGTACTTTTTACTTTTTTCACACTTGAGAAAAGCATTGTAACTCTAATGTTCATGACAGATGTTTGCCTTATAGACTGATGAGATAAAGTACTGGGAAAGCTGTTGCCATAGCAACTATCACTGCATTAAACAGAAACAAAATTAGTTTCTTTGTATATGCTATAGAAAATATTAGGGTGGCCTTGCTGACGTTCATTAAATCTACTTTGGAACATGTAGCACTTGGTTTATACCACCTCTATGGTCTGCATTACTTTGTCTCTCAAAGCCACCCATCATGCAATGTTGGGCTTGAGTTCTCTGTAAGATCTGGCCTTCCCTTGCTGTGTGTGAAGGACCAAGGATCCATACCCCATGTGGGCAGTGGAGACAGTGTAAAAACCTGTGGGGGTGCTTTTATGGGATTCTCTTTCATATGATCTATTTCTCTTCACAATTTATTCTAAAGAGAGCTGACCTTTCTCTTCTGCTTGAGGATGGACTAAAAGGGGTCTTTGAGTAAAATGCTTTCTAAGACACTAACCTCACGTGTAAGCCTTGTGAAACACAAAAATTCCTGACTGCTTCACTTATTGCCAAAATGCCACTTTTTGCTGGAGCTGGGATTTGGGCACCACTATGTAACATGGTGCAAGGCTGTCATTTAATGAGATTAATCAATCTGACATAATTTTTACCCCTGTGTAAAAGGGAAAATTGATGCTTCAGAATGCCTACTTCCTTCCCCACTCTCAAAACATTTTCCTTGCACTGGCAGGGGCATTCACCTGATCACAGAGTAAGCTGTTTCAACCCAAGCCTCTGTGTAATAAACATGCAGAGACTTATCAGCTCTCTCTTGCTGGGTCAGTTCTCTGTTGGTTTAGCAAGTTGAACTGGCTCACCAGGTGACTGACCATGCACCAAGGTCACTGCAGAGCACATGGCACAGTGCCTTACACAAGACTGCTTCCTTTCACTGTCCTAGGAATTAGTAATATATATATGACAATTCTTAATGAGTGGCACAAAGTCCCTTACGGTTCATGAATGTTTTTCACTACACACTGAAGAACTTTTCTGGTCCTTCTTCTGCTCTAACTGTAAGTTATTCTCAAATATCTTGTGCTGCTTTAGAAAGTCCAGCTGCAAAAGTCTGATACCTGCAGCTCTGCACTGAGAGGCTGAGAAATGAACTGCACATTGCTCCTTTAGCAACAACATTGTTACTCAAAATATCCACAGCTTAACTGCTTTCGCTTTGTTTTAGCTTATTTGCCAAACCCCCAGAGTGACAGGTTTAAACAGGCCAAGCTCTAGCGATAAAATAAACAAGGTTGTATCAATATAGCCCTTCAATTAGTTTTAAAAGTCTCTGACACCCCTCCAGGATTCTGCTAATGAGTTAGGGAATATTTCACAGCCCTTCTGCTAGATAGCTCCCATCTCATGTTTTTACACCCTCAAGAAGCCTTCACAGACAGCAGTCCTCTTTTCTCTAAATCTGTGAGAGACCTCTCTTTAAGCCTGCAAAGGAATCTCGATGCACTTAGATTCAGTACCATCCCTTTCCCATTCTGTTCCCAGGAGCTTCCTAACTCTCCCAGCAGTTAGGAAACTGTGATCATCCTGCTGCCTGCACTCTCTGTGTTTAGAAATGTGAACACAGGGGTCTGTAGGATACGTTTTGGGTTTGCTTACCATCTGAGCCAACATGAAAACCGTCTTTGAGCATTCCTTGTTGTTCATGAACAGGTAAAACATAACCGTTTTTCACCACTTACTCAGACTTTAAGTAGAAATATTTTGCATTATATAAGTACTTCTATTGTATAGAAATAATCAAGTATGTAATTACATTGTACACATTATTATTGGCTTTTTATTGAAGCCAGATATAACTACAGCTGATCACTAAGGTGAACACACCCTACAGTTTTAATTATAGGGGTTGCTGTGACCATGACTTAAAACTCTTAAATTTCAACTGGCAAATCTACAAGCCTATTTATCAATTAGCTCTCTTTCTTTTTACCTGCAGTTCAATTTATAATAAACCTTGCCAGTGATGATACTACTTATTGAAGAAAGTCTGAACAAGAAGTTTGCGTGAGAACATTGCCAAAGGTGGTATTTTTCACAATGCAAGGAGACTCAATTCCTTGCTCCTATTGTGCAAGAAATTAAACCAGGCCATTCTTCAACCTCAAGCCTGCCTAGGCTATATCATCAATTCCAGCAGAAAAAATTGTGAATCCCGTGAAACCAATACAGACTGACATTGATTTAATATGCTGGCTTTTCACCTTAAAACAGACAAAACATGAGATTAAATCTTTCCCCAGGTTCCTTATTTACAAATATTTAAGTGGTTCATGGTACAAGATTTCTACGAAATATTAGGAGACTATAGTAAGGAAAAAAGTACCTGAACATCTCGTGATCGCTCATATGCCTGATACGCCACTTTCTCCTCTATGCTGGCTAGCTCTTGTTTCAAGTTTGCTGTCTCATGTTGGTGAAGATCAGTGAGGTCATTTAACTGGTCCTCCAATCTTTCGTATCTTATTAGGAAAAGAGTTCTAAATTTAGTGCATTCTATTCAAGAAATACTAAATCATGAAAACAATTACACATTTTAAAAGGTGATTTCTCAGTGTACAATGAATTTATCTGACTGGCATTACAAAGCACATAGAAATCAGTAAAACTTTTGCAAACTCTCCATAAGTACTTAGTCAGCAAGCTGAAAGTCTCTTTTGAGTGTTTCTTGCTGGCAGTAGGTGTTAAAAAGCAAATATTTGTACATCATTGGCAAATTATACGAACTATAAACAGTGCCTAAGAATCTCCAACTCACTATTTTCCATTTTTCACTCTTCACTTAGACAAGAAGATATGGTTTCATAAGTAAGTCTGAGCCAGTTAACAGCTCATCAGTAATAACAGGAAAAATATGTTCCCCCTCAAACACAACTGCAAGGTCCTGCCATTTGTATACAGCCTGTTCTGGCATGTTCCTGCACAGCAAACCAGCTCAACTAAACCATCAGGAAACTAGAAAGTTTTTTGTGAATTTGTCACTTGATCTAAAACTCAAACAGGCAAACACTGCAGTCAGCACAAAAATGATGGGGCAAAATTGTCTTGCTGTGGAAATGGGTGGCAGGAGACTTGAGATCTCAGTGGTAGTGAGCTGCCAGAAAAGGCCGCTCTGCCTTCTCCTGAAACCAAGTCCTAAATTCACTAGCCCTTTGCATTGTTCCTTCCTCCCCTATGTTACCACATGATATCAAGCTTTTCCTTGTATTTCAAAACTGTAAACAAGGGAAACATTATATATTGCATTTCATACTGAGTTTTTGCCCACTAGTGTAGTAAAGACTTCAAGAATTGACTATCACAAGCAATATGACAAATGGGATATAGGCACAGTCCTGTGCAGAATGTATCTCACTTCTTATAGTGGCTGGTAAAGTAATGAATTGCCAAGTAACAAATGCAAAAGGAAGTTGTGCTAGAGCACTTTAAATTCCATCTCACAGCTGTGTATTACACCAGGGTACAAGGTGACATTGCATCCACCAGATAGCACCGTATGTGAGAATTATTTGGACAAGGTACTCAGGAGTCAAGGGTATACTTATCAAATGTAAGTCACTTCTGCTATACCAGAGACTGATTAGCTTTTTTGAGTCATATTAGATGAGAATCCTTCCACTGGTTACAAAACAATTGACAGTGAATACTCCTATATACAGTATTCGCATAATTCACAGTATGACAGAGGAGAGAGTTTTCTGACCAGGCTTTGACAAAAAGCAAAAGGACCACCCCATAATTTTCTAGGAAATATTAATATTCTATGTGTATTATCAGTCATTGGAAGGAGCAGAAAATTTTGGTACCAGATATTGATTGGAATTATTTTTCCCTCTTGCTTCTGAAATATCTCTCACAAACAACACACGCTTTCCAAATAGCATCTATACCCCTTCAAAAGTAATTTCAAGAGAACAGTTAAATAAAAATACCTATATCTTTCCTCTTGTAACATCTGAGAAATAAAGCCATAGTCTCTTTTAAATTGTGTTTTTAAATTCTCAATATCATCAGCTAATTGGGACTGTGTCTCCTTGATTTCCCTTAGTTCTTCCAAAATCACAGAAAGCTTCCCTTGACTGTCCAGGGTACTTGCCACAGCAGGACTAAAGGAAGTATTCCCGTTACTGTCTGCTGATCCAGAGGTCCCACTTGAGCATTCATCATCACTAATATATTTTGGTTTGGCAACAATGGTGGCACTGCCCCCATACGGTCTAGAACTCGTTTCTGGCCGAAATTCATCCAAGGTATTTTTGAGATGAGCTATGTTGTCGGCGCTACCAAACTTGTTTCGGATCAGGTTGGCAAACTCTCGAGACTTGCTGAAAACAAAGACAGGTGGTGTCAAAGATACACCTGGCACACCCGACTTGCTGCTCTCTGTTCCATGCCCACTGGTACGAGACTTTCCATGCTGAGTATCTTTCAAGTTATCTTTGGAAGTATCCTTGGTAGTTTTGGAAGATCCATTTTGTTCAATATCCTTGAGCTTTTTGTGATACTGTTCCAATTTCTTCTGCAGCTGAGCAATGGAGTGGGCAGATTTCTGGTTCTTTTTCTCAAAGACTTGTTTAATGCGCCCAGCCTGCTGCTTGTCTGCACTGTTGACCAGTTTCAAATACTCAGCCACATTTCCATCTCGAGCTGTTTGTTCAACCTTGATTTGCTCTGTAACCTTGAGAATTTTCTGTTTCAGGCTATCTGCACTGAGTTTGACTTTGTGAAACTCTAGGACTCCATCTGGTACATCAAAGTTCAGGTTGGTGTCAGAACCTCCACGGCGAATGTTAAGTGGTAAACTCAGGGTATTCATGTCATGTCTTTCCACCTGAAAGAAAAGAAAAAGAGATAAATGGAATTTGAATTCTATTTTTTAAAATACAACTTCTAGTTTTTTCACATGTAATTATACCAAGTAGACAATATAAAGTAGTTTATAGTAGCAAAACAGAATAAACTTTTCTTTGAAATTAAGCAGCATTTTTCTGGACTTCCATAGGTTAATAAGCAGCCCAAGGAACTGCTTGGTTTCTCCTAAAACAGAAGAAAGACAAATTAGAGAGGAAATTATTCAAATATACAGCTTTTCAGAATCCTTTACAGTTTTTCACAAAATGAGAATAACATCTACTTAGAAAAGGTTCCTAAATATATTATTTATTATTAAGAGTTTCAAAGAGATCATGACTGATAATCACTCCAGTTTTTGTCTCAGAAATGGTCAAATACCAATGGAGATGTAAGCAGATTTTTCCCTCTACAGCTGTGCTATACTGTTCAATGTGTTTTTCTGGGTTAAATGCCTTTTTTGATACATCCCATTCAAATTCCTCCCACAATTCAAAGTTTTTGCATAACCATCTGAAAGCTCTTGGAAATGTGTATGCTACAAGCTGGAAGCAGCTGCTAGTTTTTAAAGCAGAGAGCATGGAGAAAGAATTGCCCTATATTTGACTTCCCATGCTTGATAAAGATGCTCAACAACTGGATCTGTTATGGCAGAGTCTGTTTTAATAGCAAATTCACTAAGTTGGATTTACACAGAGAAACCCGGAAAAGAAAACTGCATTCCATGAGGTATAGGATCCATATACCTTAACAATGCTCTCTGGAAGCACAATTAAGCAACTCATTTACAACACTAACACAACAGATTATTCACCTTTCTCAACAAAAAGGCAAGGTAGTCGGATAGAAAGCATCAAAACTGTTTCCTTCAAAGTCATGAAGGAAGCATGACATAAGAATGATCTAACCAAAACAGCTTCATTCCTATTCTCATCTTGATTTAGCCTTTGTGACACAGAAGGTTCATTTTATTAAAGCTGCCACAACTTCACATCTGTAGAGACTGCTTAACAAATGCTCTAGCTGTAATGGGTTTTCAGAGCTTTAACACCAGAGGGAACCAATACAACTGCTCAGGCAAGACCATTGCAGAGACAAGGCAGAAGCTTTATTAAAGTACCTTTTAAAGATGCATTTGTGAAATTCTTTAGCTATTCTTTGCTTCAAAATGCCAGAGATAGTATGTGAAGTTTGATTACCAACTACAGTGTTTATTATTACCTATAAATCTGAAGATCATGAAGCCAGACCTATGTATACATGTCCAGTGATCACCACGCAATCTTTTTCTTGATTAAAAACAATCATAAGAGCATCATTAAGTATTTTCCTATGCTTGTAAAGTTTTGGCAGCTCTCCTGAAAATTCTCTCAAGGATTGTTGTATTGTCCTTAAAACACACGCTCAGTAACCAGGTAAGGTGTCCTACTGCTCATAACACCTTGTGCACAGATTGATCAGGAGAACTGTTCTTGCTCCGTGTCTACCATGACGGGGTACAAACACAGAGAGGGTAAAACAGCTATAAATTTGGATCTATACCTAACCCTTTCAGAGACAGGATCATCTCTACTCCTACTTTATATTCTTTTCTTTGGAGATTATCAAGGATTGCAGTGGGGTTTTTCTTGCTTTTTCTTTTGCTACTGCACTGCTCAGGGTATAAACCAGATAACATAAAATCTCAGATTCACCAGTATCTTGCAGATATTTATGTAAATGGACTTACGGGATAGAGACAAATTCAATAAGAACAAAAAACTCAGTATAAAACAATAGTTTACTGAAACAACCTAAGACATTTTTGACTAATCTTTGGCACAAAATTATACTGTAATAAATCACCAAATTGTATACACATACAAGAAAGATCCATCACTGATGTCACTCAGAACAAGCTGTACATACTTCCAAGAATGGGTGGGTCCACCTTTAACCTTTACACAGCAGTAAGTGTTTACTTCCTTAGTACGAAATAGTCTAAAAATGTATTGTAATAATTGGATCCAAGCCCAAATCAGATCCCTTCTCCCTTACGTCCTCTGCCTCATTGGAATTTCTATTGGTCAGCCTTCTGTGCTTTCCTGAAACTTCAAGGTCAAAACAGTAATAGAGATAAAAAGAACAATAGCATTGAGGGAATACATCTGCTAAAAGCTGCCTTACTTTTGGAGATGAGGAAATCAGTTAGCATGAGGCAAATTTGCTCCTGACATGAGTAAACCCAGTCATAAATTCAGATCAAATTCAATAAAGAATTATGTTTAAATTTGCAAAACACTGCTAATAAAAGCTTTTGTTTTTACTTACTGGATTGAGAGATCACCAAGGGTTTGGAAGATTTCTCTGTCCGATTGTATTTGGACAAAATGGCAAGTGCTCTCATCATGTTGCAAGGCTGGGTCAAGAAATAGGCTTTTGAAATTCTGTTGAGGTACTAAACCTTTTTGTTGGAGGACTGTGGTGGGGGATTGTGTTTAGGGTTTGTTGGTTTTTGTTTGTTTTTGTTTGGGGTTTTTTTGTGGAGGGGGCTAGTTGGTTGGTTGTTTTTTGTGGATTTTAGGTTTTTTTAGTTTGTTTGGCTTGGTTATTTTAAGTAGAAGCAAGCAGACACTGGAGGACTCAGATGTCTCTAGACAAAGTTATCTTTCTTCTGCCTTGATGAGGTAGAACAGCTTGGAAAGATCCATCTGTGATTGCTCTGTAGGTCAACTCTAATGCTACTCCAAGATGAGACTTCCATCTTCAAATCCTACCCTAATCCTCCTTGCTGCAACAGTCTCATCTTGAGATGAGAAGAACTAGATTGAATTTCCCACTGTATTGAACGCCTAGTTTTTTATACTGAGCAGTTCCTTATACTGTCAGTAGGAGTCTGAGATGCTTCCTCATCTCTGCGGGATTGGTGCACTCTCCTGTGATTTGGGATGAAATCCTCCCACATGCAGGAGGCATAATACACATCTCCCTCACACTATGTGAGTGTTTTCCAGCATTGCTATGGGAAGAACAATGGATGCCATCCATGCCATTGTTCTTTCTGTGACTCCTGAGTCACAAGCGTCTGACAGGACCACCAAGCTTTTAATAAGAACAAAGTCATTGAGATATTAACTTTTTATTTTTATTTTTTTCAAGATTTTCATTGTGGTTGTCAAGAGAAAAAAAATATATATACATACAGTAGCAGCCCCAATAGTTAAAATGGTCCAGTGATCTTTTTAAAAGTGAGAAACACTTAAAAAGAATCATCACACATGTCTTCTATGATGGTAATTAATAGGAAGCTGGGGATTAGCAATAGACAAGTGTTGCCACCAGGAAGATAAAGCACTAGCCCATAATCAGAGAAAATATCAGAGACATGCCTGGGATCTGTCTTCTAGGTAAAAAACAGGGGAAACCAATTTGCATATGGTACTGGGATAGCCATAGCTGATGTAAGTGTGGAAGGAGAAATCTGGGGCCTGGAGAGACACCACTGCACTCTGGAGCAGTTCACATACACACTTCACTACAACCCAGTTGAGAACTAACAGTCATGTTTGTGGTGCTGAAATGCTCTTAGGAACAGTGATTTCGGAGTAAGACAATTCAACTCCCTGCCTGCATCAGAGCCAGGTGCCACAGATGACTAGATAGATAACGCTCAGAGGTAAAGCCCCAATCCCCCCCAAAGGAGTCAAGCAGATCCCTGGCTGCATGGTCATGCTGTTCAAGAAATCCATCCCAAGCCAAAGTCCAGAGCTTCAAAAAGGGATAGCAGAATAACTGCTTGGTGCAATGTATACAGGGCACTGCTCAGAAGTCTTCATTATGCATGAATTGGCAGGTTTACTTTTGTCTTAAATGGTAGATAGAGGGCTTGGTAAGAGGCAGCCTGCCACTCATAGAGAACATTCAGAGCTCAATAGCGACCTGAAAACCCAATCCCAAAGCAAGGATAGGGATTTCATTGGCATCATTGCTTACTGCCTGCAAAAGCAGCCAAAGGTCAGATTTGCAGGCCATGCTAACAATGAGCCCAGAGCACAAAAGGACCCATGTGCCCCAATGCCACAGACAAGAGTGTTGGAAAGGGATTTCATATGGACAGGATCTGCTGAACTGGTGAGAATATCATGCTTAACAGCCCATGCAGATTGGCCACTATATCCTCTGGTGGGAAAATATAAAGCAGACCTAGAAAGTTACTTCTTCCCCAAAGATAATGAGTGGGATACATTTGGGAGAAAAAAATCCATAGTGAAAGAGCACATAGAGCCAACCTAGTGCAGCCCACACCTCATGGCTGCTCAGATGAACTGCTTCTTGTATTCCACTTACTGGGTCAATGGCTCTCCACGAACACTCGGCAGATAAGCCACCTATGTTTAGATATCAAACCAAACTGTACTGTTTATTTCATAGATTTCTTCCACACTCTTTTAAAAAGTAGCTGAAAAAATCACAAAGAATAAAAAAACATTTGCAAGACAGAGTCATTGACTGGATAGATGCATCAGGCTCCAGAAAGCACACACCTTTGGGTTGTCTCCCTAACAGAAGCAAACCAGGAAGACACAAAGGGATTACGCATTTAAATAGGCTCAGTTTACAGGTGGCCCCTTCTTTCTCTTTCTCCGCACAGTCTCACTACCATCACCAGTCACAGCTGTGCAAGCTAAACAAAAGCTTACGATGACTATTAAAGTCTATCTTGTAAGAGTTTTTGAGGGGTATCTGATGAATGCTTAGAAAAAGGATCCCATAAGGAGCATATAAAATAGGATTAAGGCAGCTTTAAAGCTTTTAGAATTTACCAACAGCAACAAAAATAATCAGGAACAATTATCCTTGTGTCAAGAAATATCCACATGTCAGAAGCATCCAATGGGTAAAGGAGCACACAGAGATTTCAATACTTTTTCAGTACATTACAAAGCAGAAATGTACTTGAGGAGAGAGTTTTACTGCCTCTTTCAAGTTCACTGTTCCTTCTAGAATCCACAGAAGAGTTCTTCATGGTAATTGTAAAAATTCAGTTGTTATATTAAGCATAGTAGGCAAGACCTCAGGTATTGAACCCACTCCTCATGGTCAGTTTGATCACCTATCTTTCTCTCCATTTTAATGCATGAGCAACACAGAGCTGAGACTGTAAGCAAAGGCACTTCAAGAAAGATGTAAATGTACTTGCAATTTCAGTTTAAGTAAAAAAAATCCCAACATTTAAAATGTGTTAAAATAAACTCTGTAGAAAGCAATTACAAAGAAAGTATATACACTGAAGTTCTGGCATGACTAGAAAAACAGCTTTTACTCTCTTGGTCTAATTTGGTCAATGCCAAATAGCCATGTATAACCTGTGACCCGAAGAGTTAAGATCACACCAATCTTGGTTTGCCTCATGTCCTACAGACATGCTCAGGTCAAACTAGAAGTATCCCAGAATAACCTTTTCTCTAATTTCTGAATAAAGGACTGAACTAAGGCCAAATTATGTAGGTCACGGCTTGTGTGTAAACAAGTATTTAGATATGGCACTATTTCAGATTAAACCAATGGGAGAAGAGAACAATGAGGGGAAGAGTCAGTTTTCTACTCTGTTGCTAACACCAGCTCCTTCAAAACACAACAACATCTACTGGAAAGTCTATGGTGCCACTGCTCTCAACTCTCAGTCCTGTTCCAAGTTGTTCAGCAGCATAAAACTGACATAAGCAAACCAGTTCTAATAGAACTTCTGTGCTTAGACACTGAAAACTGAAAACAACAGATCTCTATAAAAGTAAGCAAGTTACTTCCCATTTACCGTCCAGCAGTCATGTGAAAAAAAAAATCACTGTCCAATATAGCAACGAACTAATACTCAGATTTACTAAACTTAAGTTTCTTAAGCGTGCAAGAGGTAGATTCCATACCCCTTGGTTATTTGCTTTATGTCAGTCCTGCTCTCAAGATAAGCACCATTAATTAAAACCGAGTCAATAAAGTACTCTCTCATAACGCAAATCAAAAGAAATGTCTCTTTTATGTGTATGTTCCTTCTGCCTCAGGTTTCCATAGTAATATAAGGAAATACTTGAGAGCTGCAGGTGCTGAATGGGAGGTTCCATCGAGCAGAGCTTATGAGATGCCTCCACTCCCACTCCCGCTGAAGAGAAGTGCCTCTCAGCTGACACAAACCCCTCAAAGTACAACCACTGTGAAACAGTGCGAGGGGGAGATACTTTGAAGAGTGATGCAAGACATTCTGTGTCTCTTCTTCTAGATTAATTGTTCAACTCACTCTTAGTGATTCTAATAAGTGCTCCTCTTTCCCTCTTCTCAGTTTTTTATGGATTTTCTCTCCCTCCCATTCCGTAATCAGCTTTGTATATGTAAAATGTTCGAATAGATGGCAAGAATAAAATTTTCCAGAGTAACCATGAAATACTCTTTGAAAAGCCAGCTATACATTTTCAATTATTAAATCCTTTTCCATTTATGCAAATTTGATAAAAAGTGAGCAACATCCCTGCTATAACAAATCATAGTTACAGCATATGTTCCTGATTTCCCACCACTTGTGCTTTAAAGGGTGTTTCCCTTCACATCACTGCATTGTCTAACTTCACACAAACGTTTATAAATTTACAACAGGTAGCCTGCTCTCTCCACCTGCTTCTTTCTGTGTCACAGTCAACTCTTAATTCCACTGGTATTCAGATTGTCTAAGCATTTCCTGACATCCCAGCTCCTGGAATGGTGCAATCACATAAGAGACTTTTAGGGAATCCTATTAAGCTTCTTGCCCTCAATTACAGAGAAATTACTCCCACACCTAACTTTATAGTCAACAACCAGCCAAGGCCTTCTTGTCCCAAAATAGAGACAGCATTAACGAAATTTGAAACACATAATTTGCAGACCTACAAAAATCAACCCTACAGCCCAAGGCTGATTTTAGTCAAATTAATTATTTATTATTGCTTTGAGCTGGCAACACTTACATAAACCCTGTTTTATAACAGGAACATTAAGCTTTTACAGTAGCAGGGAATTTTGAAAGTACTACCATTCAGAGATAAAACAGTAAATCCAGATAGACTGGCCACCACAGGCAAAAGACTTCAGACTCGGGGATTTTGTTTGTTTAAATCACTGCAAAACTTCTGTTTATAAACAAGAGAACAATAGCTCCATCACGCATAGGATCTTTTCATTTGCGTTAATGCTGCAGCAGCACATCCTGAGCATATAAACAATCACATCTTGTCCTGTACATGAACTGAGTCTCTTATTGAAAGGAGCCTGCTTGCTTCTTCCTTTTCCTCCCTGCTTCTCTCCACATTGGGCTGATAAAGTAAAATCTCAAAGATACATGTCTGTTACATCAGCAATTCTGCCCTTACACAGGACTTGTAGTTTGTTTGTTTATATGAAGGCCTACTAAAAGGATAGGGCCTGCTTCACTACCTACATGACTAAGCAGCTTATTTACCTCTCCGCAATAACTAGTACATCTCTTGACGAGGCAACTTTATGTCATTAAACCTTCATTATATACACAAGTACACTTTCACTATTTGCCGCATTACACGCAGAAGTACATGTTTTTGCTCCACACCTGATATCCAAGGCTTGTGTTTGTACCTAATACCACAAACAGCCCAAAGGCAGAGAACTGCATGAAGACTGAGCCACTAAAAAGCAAAACAAAATAGCCATACCTTGTGATCTACACAAACTGAAAGAAAGAAACAAACAAAAACCCCAAATCAAACAAACAAACAAAAAGCCCAGAAAAGAAAGGAGAGATGAAAGGTTTGATTTTGAAGCCTTCTAAAAAAAGAAATTCAATTGCTTTTATTAACAAAAACTTATTTTGTTTGGCAAAATAGCGATAATTAAAACTTGAATCACACAGATGCACTTTTATACAGGTCATCTGTTATTCAAAACCTCTGCTGCAATAATGGTATTTTAAGTCACTATACATAACTGATGAATAATATTTGTTGAAACATGATTAAAGTTCAGAGCAGCTTACTTGATCCAGATGTTTATACGGTCAGATGCCGCAATTTAGACTCTAATGACAAAACTTGTCAGTTCATGTCATTGAGAACCACTGGCTAATCAAACAGGTTTTTTTGAAGGGGAAACCTCAATATTGTCACTAGAATACTGTAGTACATTTAACTTTACACAAAAACCCCCAAATATAGCTTGCTACAGAAACAGTATTTACACTGATAGTTATGTGCTTATTCATACTCTGAATTTGTACAGTTTTCTTTCTTGTATTGCTCTGCTTGTCCTGTTGCTTTTGCTCATCTAATACTAGCAATGCCAACTTTTAATCTTAAATCAGTTTAAGCATGTTTTTTGTCTGAAATATTTCTTACCTGGTATGGTACTTGCCAAGATCTACAGAAATTGCCAACCTGTACATTAATGTTGCTTAATTTCCTGTATCTCCTATTAGACTCTTAAGACTATTCCAGAACAATTTTTCTTTTTAAATAATAGTGATAGTTTATATTACATCACACAAACAACAAATGTTTATTCCAGATACTGTGAACTCCAAAGCACGTGATTTTATGGAATCCATGCATTTCAATTTAAACGGATACTTGACGCAGCAACTGATAATTAATAAAATACACTCTGAAAATAGAATGGATTTTGCTACATCCTTTAGTAAACTCATAGTGATGGGTAAGACAGCTGATATAAATATATATGATAAAAACCCACAGTTTTCAAGTTAGGTGTTAGCACAGACCTCTGTTTTACCCCAGAAGGTTTTCCTGCATTGCTGGCGAGCTTCATGTGCCGTGGACGAACATAGAGCTACCTATATGGTCTAAGCAGAAATTATTCACATTATACCTAACAGAAACTTCATTAAGCACACAGGTATTTCAGATTCTTATATAGCCATAACCCACATTAGCTAGACCAGGAGAGCATTTCTGAAACAGGAGCACAAGCTACTGCTCTTCTGCTTGGTCAAATTGTCACACACTCCATGACTAACACTTCCCATGAACTGAGTCACAGAGCTCACCAATCAACTTCTGTACCAACTGTATGAAAACAACAGAAGATGTTTCAGAACATTTTTAAGAGTTATTTTTCAGCCTACTGAAAGTCACTGCCTCCCTTACCTAATCACAGAGAACTGGGAGAGCCTCTATCAAGCCATGGCAATGGTCAAACAGTTGCTCTAATCTCCTTAGAACTTTTTTGTATGAAGCAACAGTTTAAGACTGTTCCCATGTTCTTTGGTCATTACAGGCAACAGAACAATTTAAAGCAGGATACAGAAGCTCCTTATATAATTTTATTTCACTATATTTTATTTTATAATATATAGCAATAAACCTGATAGTCTTTTTAAAACAGCTTGTAATCTTAATTCAGAGTGTCTAAAAAAATTAGCAATAGAAAATGTCATGTGTTGAGCTTACATTCAAGCTAAACACAGGGTTTCTCAAAAGCACAGGCATAAATGCTAGCTGCCAATTCTCTTATAATGCTAGTTCCTACATATTAAACTCATATTAGATTTTTCTATTTTTAGAGTTCTGGTGGTGTAGCAGCCTATTCACCAATATGATTTGATTAGCATGAAGCTGCAATCAATATTCTGTTCCTAACCTGCCTGCCTCCCTCTCCATTGAATTTCTGCATTAATTCCCTTTTTGCCCTCTTAAGTTTCTATTCAGACAGTCAAGAGGATATGCTTTATTCCATGGTTGGCTTGGGTGTAAAATATTTATAAACATATTACCATATTCAGTCATAGCAAGAACACAGATAAAAAGGAACAAAGCGGAGTTCAATGGGAAAGGAAGCAGGTAAGACTTGTGCTGTCCTTGGAGACCAACCATGGTTACTGGTTCTGCACTGAGCCAGAGCTCTGTACCTGGGCAGGGAGCTGTACTTGGCTACAGGCTCCAGAATCCTGCAGTAAACAGCCTCACATTACACACAAGAGACTTCATACTTAGGAAAGTGGAAAAGCAAAACAAAACCTAAAACACAGCAATCATTTTGATCAAGGCATTAAAACACTGTCTAAATAATTTTTTCCCTTATCTCTCTTTTGGTCACGTGTTTAGAGTAATTTTAACCTGAATAACATTGATAAATCAGATTTTCAGAGGTCTCAACAGTCAGATAAAGATCTACATCCACTATTAAACCCTCAAAAAAAAAGTGCCCTTTTGAGATTAGCCTAATTACAACATCCACACAGCGAGTTAATATTTTATACTGTGCTACATATTAAAAATACTGAAAAATCATTTTCCAGATACTCTTCCTAAAGAAAAAGAGTGACAAATACTCTTGCTTTCTGTAGTCAGTTACTTGACATGTTTGAGAAATACATCAATCACTCCATAACACTTTTACAAGCCAATGGGAAACAGTTTCTCAAGAAAGTCCTGCTTTTACTTCCACTACTGGTCTTTGCTCAACCAGGAAGGCTGTCATGTCTGCACTTTAATTCTATTATTTCTAAGGAAGGCCTTTACCCATTACCCTCCTGAAAATTCCACAACATATATACAAGTTTCTCAGCTATGGTCAAGTCCAGAAATTCAGGAGCCACATGGAGAGTGACTATGTTAGATTTCAGAGAGTCCCTTCCCAGAACAATTTATCTTACTTGCTGTGTCAGGAAGCTCTTGCTGATATAACTTTGAATTCAGAGAACTAGAGGGTTGTCCAAGAAATTATAATGCAAGCTGCAAAGAAAGCTACTTCAGCTTATGCCCCTAGTTCCTGGTATCAAAGCAGTCTGCCTGCAGCTAAGAAAGTGCAAAAGACAAGTTAGAGGTGTCACCTTCTGTACCCAGGAGTGTAACACACACCAGCCTACCTGCGGTTCTTATTTTGGTTCCAGAGTATCAACTATTTTTCTATGCTAAGGAAAGTACTTACTACCTGTGATGCCGAAAGGGTTTCTGATTTTTCCTTTTTGTAGTTTTTAGGAACACAGTAACTGTAGCAAATGTAGTGTTCATATTTGTAACAGCTTACGTTCATTGTTTATACATCCTAACCCCTACCACAGATTAGTAGCTCAAATTCTTTTAGCTATTTAGGCTCTCTTCAAGGTACAAGAGCTGAAGACTATCAAAAAGACCCGCAGAACAAGACCAAACATAAACCAACAACCTTGAGTCTAAGAACACTGGAAAACCTCCAAAGCCCGAGGAAGAGAATGAAGAACAGAGGGTCCCAGTGATCCCAGCCCCAAAATCCTGGGGGATGGCACAGGGGTGGGACTGGGGCTGGACTGAGAGATGTGTAACCTGGGGATTGGGTGGGCCATATTATAAAACCCATGGAAATCAGTGTTCTAAGAAGAAGGGGGCAGCAGCACGAAGATGTCATCGTGTATTCCTAAAAGCCCTAAGCCTGGACACTAAAGAATGTACCTTTTTATCTTATCCCACATTAACTTGGCTCAGAGTCCTGTTTTGGGGGGCACTCATGGCAACACCTGCATTATATTTGGACAGAAATTTATTTTAAAAATTGGCTCCCGTAGATTTAACACTTCTTAGAATAAAAGAAAAGTTTGAGGCACGGGGCGGGGGGGGGGGGGGAGGGAGGGGCGGGGGAAGCAGCTGGTAAACTAAAACTAAGATTACTTAACATTTCAGCAACTCAAAATGGCCTGAATGTCTTATATTCTATTCTGTTTCAGCTAGAGAGGAAGTCTTTGAATTGGCACACATTCATTTAATGCTTTGGGAAACTTTGATGACTTGCAGTGATTTGCACAGGACAAAAACCTTCCATGCAAACATGACTGGCAAGGAACTCCAACCTTCCTCCCCAATGGAAATAGCAAATGACAAGTCACTTCTTTGACTGATCTGCTCTCCAAATTCAGATTTTAAAAGCCTGTCTCTACATACACTTCTGGTACTAATCAGGCAACACTGCGTCATTTTAACTTCATGGAATAAATTGACATACTTAGTTATTCATCCCAGTTGATCTGTAGGCTTTTTACTTGCTTGTTATTATCTTTCTTGTTCACTTATTGCTTTAACAAGTGTTATAAAAATAAAGGCCAGTGCAGAAATAAATGCACCAGGTATTATGTTCCTCTGTGTAATTTAACAATATTTAGACAATAGTCATAGAGCCTTCAGGCACTGGGACCACTATAGCATAATATATCCATGCAACAACTCTTAAGTACATTGAAAAGTTAAAAATACCACTAGAAGTAGTTAAAAATAGACTATCAAAGTGCACTAAAAATAGACTAGCAAACTCAATGATTGGTCATTTATTGAGCTCTTTATTGAAGACTTGTTTTACTCCCCTTAGTGGGATAAAGGTGATGTTTTGTTTCTGGTATTGACTTTACAATGCAGGTCTTAAAAAGATTCATGCACAAAGCTGTGAATGCATTCTTGTTTAGTGTGCAGAGCTGGGGTTGGGGGTTAGCAACATGTAGATAACTGAAGATACTTAAAATGTGGTGTAATAAAAAAATTGTATCATTTTAACACCACTTTTCAAGTTCTCTAGAAGGCTTCTGGTCACATAAGAGAAGTTCTTACTATGTTTAAAATATCATAATATTGTGATATTTGATTAATTAACATATGAAACTTGTGTCAGAACTGATCACAAGTTTCTTAAAGTTTTACTGTTATCTGTAGGGAAAGGAAAGGAATCTTCCTGGAAATACTGGAAAGAGGATTGTTTCAGAGGTATACAGTTTCACTGCACATAGCAACAACCCTGTAGGGACTTCATAAGTTTTAACCCAACCAAGGAAATTTTGTAATTCCCTAGAATGCTGAGACACAACAACAAGCAGTTATTGCTGTCAGACAAAATCACCCAGTGTAACCCAAAGATGATCTAAGGGATTCAGCAGACACACTGACAGACTGGTCTCCTAAGAGACTGCTACATGTGAATGCACATAAAATAACACTCAACAGACTTGGCAGCCTGCCAGTATCCCTTACAGTGAGCAAATCTAACAAGGGCAAAATATTCTCAGAGTAAAATTTTCAGAGCTGGGGTATTATGAGTCTGTGATCACCTTTTGAAGAGTTCTCATTGTTACAAGTAGAATTTAAAAGTTGCAGCTGATAGTTCTAGATACGTCTCTGGTACAACCTGCCAGAATGATTTGAGCTGTATTACGATTTGTAAAAAGGCAAATGCTACAAAAACCCCGCTAGCTGCAAGAGAAGGCCCAGTAACAAACTATCTCAAAGCCTGCATTGAGATAGTCATGCCAGCTGTACTCAGTGATCTGTTCCATAGGAATTTGCCTTTTTCCCCACCCCTTAAGCATGTAAGACACACCGATAGACAATAGGAGCCAGAGATGAAAATAACAAAATCTAATTGTTACATTGGTATGAAATAACAGTAATGAGTTCTAAGTATGAAAACATGATTTATTTATTTATTTCCTTTTTGGTCAGTGGCTCCTCTTGAAACTGTTCAACATAAATGCATAAGATGAAGATTTTGTGATCTCCTGCCCACAAAAGAGCAACTGCCACAACTGCTTTCAGTGTTAAAACATTCAAAGACTCATGGTGGGCCAAAAGTAAACAAAGTGTGTCTCTGACAACCACTGACACTTGATCTGTGCTTACATTTAGATGCCATGTAGCTCCTGCAGCCACTTCAGGTGAAATTTCATCCTCAGCCTGATACCACAAACATCTGACACCTTCATGTGGTGGTTCTGCTACCTGCAAATCATACCCTAGACTCATGTCTTCAGTTTCCCAGGTCCATGACATGGCTGGCATGTATGAGTGATGATGGTAGCCACTTGGACAGGTGAATGCTGAACCAGATGCTATTTTAGGTGAAGCAGGAAGGCCTGGAATTTTTCTAAGTGTTAAGATCAGGGTGGACACTGCAGGACCTGTTCTGGTCCTTCCTAGAGGATGGGAGGATGCCACATACAAGGACTTTTCTTCAAATGACAGCTTACTAGCTAAGCACAAGCACATGAGTTCTCTTCATGTGAGCAGAGGCTCATGTGAATTTCTGCCTCACATGAGCTCTGGCTTTCCCCCTTACTCCTTTCCCCCCTTCCTCTATCTCTGTGTACTTTTTTGTAAACTCTTCAGTTCTCAGTTTTTTCTCTGTCACTGCTTCCCTACCACTTTTCTATTGACATACTTTGTAACAGGTGGGTATCGTTCCCCTCACCCAGAACTTCTGCAGGATCCATCTACTCTCAAAAATTTCTTAATTCAGTTTAGATTTTATTCATCTCTGGGCCAAGGGGTCTTGAAGCTAGGGTCTAACTTTGCAACAGAAGCATGTAACCTGTCATTAGTGGTACAGCTTCCTGTAAACCATTTCAGTATCCATTCACATTAGGAAATGTGAAGAAAATAATCTCCCTATCCAAGCACAAGCTTTCTAGTAGGTAATACTCAGTCTCTCAAAAGACGCCTTATCAAATGGAAAGATAGTCTTTAGCTTACATAATTTTATAAGGAAAACAACAACAGCTTTAATTCTAGGAGTCAAACACTAAGTGAACAGCAGCAACATGATATAGCTGCAGAAATACAAACCAATGTGAACGCAGACAAGCAGCTCCAGAAGCCATTAACAAGGTCTGGCACTCAGCCATCCCAACCAGCCTGACCATGCCTGGAAGAAACTTTCCTCTCTAGTCTCTTCTCTGTATGCCTTCACTTCTCAGAAGTATAAAAAAGTATGAAAGGGATCATATATAAAAACCAAACCAAACAAAACCCAAACCAGCACCGACCAATATTGAAAGCCTAAGTGCTAAGTTATTATCAACCATAATCTACTTGCAAGGCTAACCAGGCTGACATTTGCCTATCAAGCAAAAATAACATCTGCTTTGAAACCGACCATTGCTCCATGCTATATATACTGCAGAAGGCAGTTATTATTGCAATTCCACTATAAAATACATTTCCCATTTCTTTTAGCTAAACTTTTTTTAAGCTTACAGCAATTATTAGTATAAATTAAAGAACTATGATATCCATGTAATGAAAAGAATTACCAACATATTTTTTGTCTCTCTTTTGTGTTACTCAGATAATGAAGATGGGAGGGATGGTAAGTAATATTTCAAAAGCATTTTTAGCTGATTGAAACAACACAATTTTAAACAACCTACAAAAGAACTAACATGGGTAGTCTGAAGACTTCGTACTGAGACAAGACTCATAGTGTCAAGTGAGAGGCACTTAGCCAGTTACTTCCTGAATTCTTTTTCCTGTTATTTCACATGCTTTAAAATCTGTTTTCCTGAAGAGTTTATTCCCTCTTTCTCCAGGGATTCCTTTGCAGTGACTTCCTAACAGTCCACTAACGAGGGCATTGCTATGACAATCTGTTGTCAGGTAAACCAATTCATACACAAAATGTATCGTGACTTTATTGCAGAAATCAACAGGGAAATCAACTCCTTTGCAGATGAACTATGTGTTTAGTCATATGTGCCTTCAAGCAACAGGCAGGGGGCAGTGGGCTTACTTATCAGCTAAGACTGTTCAAGAAACTTACAGTTGGATTCTTGGCTCTATTGAGCTTAGGATATGTTCAAACTCACTGCTTCAAGGAAGATCACTGGAGATTTATGGAGATACTACAAAAGACAGTAGGGCAGTGAGAACATGCTCCAGCAAGGGGAGAGCTCTCCTCACACCAGACGTATTTTGAAGAAATACAAGAGGGCATACTAGCACGTTGTCTTGTAGTCTTTGGCTTGGTCTTTTTATTCTTCAACAGGAAACTTGCTGCCCTGAGCCTCTACAGTGCTGGGGCCAACCTGCCTCAAGAGGCACAGGGGTCTTGATCAGTTTGCACACCTCAGAAACACAAGTTCCCAAGGAGCTCCAAACAAGATGATAGGGAATACTCAAGGTCTCCAATAGACTCCTTTCCTTACTGATGTTGCAGTGTTTCCATGAAACATGTCGAGTCTAATTTTTATCCTATTCCTGTAAAAATTATTTTGGACCATTTATTCAGTACATTATTAATCAGCAGTGCCTGAGCCACACATCTCTCCCATTAACAGAGCAATTGTGTTGTAATGTTCCCCACCAGCCATGATCTGAATGGAATTTATCAAAAAACCACATCCACTGCTACTTAGTAATATTGATAACAATAACTTGAAAAATATTACTGCATGCAAGCCAGTGTTTAAATGGACTGCAGGCACAGCCTGATTTCTACACATGGTTCTTACATCTTCAGCAAACACATAACAGAAGCAGCAATGCCATCTAGTTACTTCTAAAATCATAGTAGGCAGGAACTGGCTTGTACGCCTGAATAATTCAGCATTGAAGAGAGGAATGGCACTCTAGTCTGAAATCAAGCCACAGGAGCCTGTCCCTGTTGAGAGTCTCTGTGAATATTTATCCATTTAAGAACCCAAAGCTGTTGGTTACAACAATTTTAACTGTTCTGCTTGAGCACTTCATGTTATTTTAAAACTTGACTGATTTTATTTTTTTCTATTAAATATAATCATCAACTATTTTCATCAACTATGACAGGAAGTACCTGCACAAAATAGGTTACATCCTTTGGAACATCTTCTTGGACAATCCTGCCCTATATGTCAGGTATTAGAAAAGTTAACAGGAAAATTCTGTAATAAAACCCAAACTTCTCTTTTCATCTGAAGCTTTCATTCTTCCAGTTATGAATCTTAATAGAGATGTCTACTTTTGGCATGCAAAAACTGAGTGAGATCTAAAAAGTTACCTGCAATATCCAGCTCTGTATGCAGAAAAGCCCAAGAGGTATTAAAAGTTTTGGTTGTTTGGTTTTTTTTAATTGAAAGTGCACAAAATGAAGACAAGCTGTAAAAACACTTAACACTTTGTAAGAGACTACATAATAATCATAATAATCCATTCCAAATAAAGCAAAACTTTAAACTTTTTATGAAGGTCATTATATTTGATTATGAAAGTGAAATATTAATGTAATGCACAGGAATGAAGCATAATGAAACCTCCAGAGCTCTGTCAAGAGATCGAGATTGAGAGTTTCAGAAGCAGCAACCAGTTACTTCAGTAAAGACCATTCTTGCACATTGTGTCGCAACTAAGCAGCGAAGAAAGGCATTTCAAATATTTGACTAACATCACTTGCTATTTGCATTTGCAAGGTGGACGGATCCAGATTCTCAAAAAAATTATCAGGAACATCACTATACTATGCTCCTGAAGACAGTGGAACACTGTCAGACAGAATTGAGTGCGACTACTGACAGAAGCAAAGCCCAAATCAAACAAATCACTAGACAGCAATGAACACGCTGTATTCTTGGAGAGACAATTCAAAATGTTGATTGACAAGAATTTTCCATTTATCGCCTGCCACATGAAACATATGCTCAAATTTAGTTAACACTAGTCTCTGTGAATCTTAAATTAACTCATGGAACATGGATGAAAAATCTTTCAAAGATTACTCATTCTATGTGTACCCATACAAACACTTCCTACAGCTCTTGTTCCCAAAGAAGAGAGCAATCATGTGATAAGAAAGAGGCACATCAAAATGGAGTGGATGCAAGAATAATGCTGCATATCAATTGTGGCAGGAAGCACTTTGAGTAACACCAAGCAGCACACCAGAGCAAAGTGTTCTGCTGTTGATACTCGCTTCTTCCCTTGACATGTCATGCCTTCACAAAGGCACACCATCTCATCCTGAAGTCACCCACAGTGCCTCCTTCATGGTTCTTTCTCTGGTTACGTGTTTGCTGCTAAGAGGACAAGAGTTGCTTGAGATATGTTCATATAAAACTTGCCTCCCCAATGCTCCTAAGGAATGCTCTATCTTTCTACACTCCATCACGACACACTGAAGATTCTGCATTTAGGGCAGATCATTAATGGAGTTTTCAGTATTAACATACTTTTGTCTATTCATTGCTACTCTGCTGATATGAAAACTTAATTCAAATTATAATATAAAGCAGAGGTCCATGGTACAGACACAGACAGTGTCAGGCACTTCAAGGCCAGGCTGCAGAAGGCTTGGAGCAAACTGGGCTCAGTGAAAGGTTTGGAATTAGATGATCTTCAAGGTCCCTTCAAACCCAAACAATGCTATGACTCTGTGATCAGAGAGTAGCTGAATAGACAACAGTTATCCATCAGGTGGATAACTTGACGCACTTTTAACTCCATGCTCCTTCTGAAGGATGTCATTATTTTAGCAAAATAATGAAGAGGAGAAAATAGATGATTAAAAATTTGCTTCCAGAGAGACAGATAGAGCACTCTTTTGCAGGGCTGGTTGATTGCAAACTGATGGCCAGTCCAAAGATAGCAACATCAGACTGTGTTCAGAACCAGTAGACAGGCATCTGCTTCTAAGGTTACTAAAGAAGCTAAATAGGAAACCTCATACCTGGCACAGCCTGATAATTCAGCAAGTTGTCTCCAGTTCTACAGCTGGTAAACAAATACCTGTAACTGCCTAAAAGACATTAGCAACCCCATTGTCTTGCCAGCGACAACTGACAGGTGAACAACAATACTATGACAAATTGTATAAATTTTCTAGGAAGCATCCCTAAATCATGACTAGAAACTGCAAATACGCAAAAAGTCTAACCAACCCATTTTTAAAATAATAGATTGGATGCCCCTAGAGCATTAATCTTCTGTTATGCTATTACTTAATGCATTACTTAATGGTGAGCACTATGGGCATGACCATCTATGTGTTAGCATAGAACTACTATTTTTAAGCACCAGTTAGTGGTTGGCTTAAATTATCCAGGCTGCAAACTTCAGCAACATTGTGCCCATGACATAACTTTTTCCAGTACACCTGGAGCATATCAGGACCTGCAACCAGTACAGAGGGCTCCACTGAATGTGTATTCTAGTCTAACACCATTAGGCAAAACTAAGGCTTACCCATCACTAAGTGGATTGGATTGTCAGGTCATCATAACATAATAATTGCATTTGAACTGAAATCCAGGCATGCATCTATTCCTAGATATGGAAAAGCATGTGTGACAGGTGACTTGACAGCTCTTTACCACAAACAAAACTTCTCAAGGTGTTCTATAATGCAAAATTATCCACACCTCTTAGACATTTGAGCCTTAGCTCAGCTTGAACAGCAGTGTGGAACAATTGCTGCATTCCTTTGGACACATTTGAATTGCTAGAGAAGAAGTGGCAGGGACAGTCTGCTGTATAATCCTTCACAATCCATCAGAAGCATTAGTTTGGCAAAAACAATGATATGTGGTATCACATGGACTTGTTTCCTAGAGCAACAATGCCAGCAGCACCTTCCCAGATCCCCTCACTCCTCAATTCCCTCAGATTCTTTTATGTCCCTAAAATGCTATAGAATATTTTCTTGCTCCAGTGTCTTTAATTGTCCTTCAGAATGGCTTCAACTTCAATTGTGTCCCTTGCAGAAGCTTTCTGGCCCTGCAGGTGGACAGGAAAGCATGTTCTCTGGATAATCTTAAACTCCCTGCCTCTGATGGACCAGCATGCCTGCAGGTAGGTAACAGGCAAACTGACCTTCACTCCCTACACAAATGGATAGGTGCCTGGTGAGGACACATGAAAATCATTTTCACAACATGTCTGGGCTCATTACCTTTGAAGCCTCTCTTCTCCTATCAATTTTATTAAGCAGAATATAATTCACTTCAACAAACTGAATGATGCAACAGCCTCAGGAAATATGTAAAATAATTTACATGACAGAAACAAAGGACTTAAAGGAAATTCTTTGCTCCTAACATTGAGATTACATTCCTAAACTTAACAGGTTTCCTTTCCAAGGAGTAATGTGTTTTTCCTGCTCCTCAGGTTTGGAAACTAATTTCAGAATTCCCATGAAAAAAAATTTTATCTTGATTTACTACCTTTACTTGCAGTTAGATCTTTCTCCTCTACATCCAACCTGATTTCAGCTGTTCCTCTCTTATTGGTACATAGATGCAGGATGACAAATGTTACCTGCATGTATAGAATATTTTTTTTGTATATCAACTTGCTTTTCCTTTTACAAAAATGACTACAAAAAGGACTGAAGGATAAATACTATATTTATCTTAGAAAATCTGACACATCTTTTCCTCCAATGTTTTTCATGGGAAAAAAATTGCAAAATTACATCACGAAATACACAGAATGTGATATTTTTCTCTTGCAGCTATATTTCATACCAGTTGCTGCAGTTTTACATCTCTGGGGAAACTTCTATAGAAATTGTCATTTATTAACATCATTACGAGAAGACAAAGTTGACAGAATAAGAGGTGAAGACCATGAAGATTAGGAAGTCGCAGTCAATATTCTTTCATCTGTGAGCTATCCTGTTGCTGTTGGCTCAGGACACATCTTCTTTCAGGATTTAATGGCCAGTGTGAATTGCAATAACAACATGTATTAATTATTTTATTTAAAACATTAGTATTTCTGGGGCTACATGGATTCTACTCTTCCATGTAAAATCACGATTTTAACCAGAAGCCTGTGGTGGTTGTGCTGCCAGAAGAAAGCTGAGCATAGTGTTAACCTAAGGAATACTTCTGATCATTCAACATTCCAAAGAGCGAGCACATCCCCTGTGATAATGCTGACGGGGCTTTGTGTTTGGAAACAAACTGTAGAACTGAGGACAATTAATACCTTTGTTAACACCATGGCACCCTAAATCTTATTGCTATAACAAAGATAATGACAGCAGATAGACCTGTCTGCTCCAGGAGGAAAAGACACTTCAGAGGATGATGGAATTTTATCACAGAAGTCTCAGAACTGAATCTTCCTATTATGTTAATCACAGCACTGGATGCTACCAGGCATTACCTGTCTAAAATCAAACTTTCCCGAAATTTAGCAAGGGAAATAAAAACATTGCATCATGTATTGGGTAGTAAAACATATGGCAAGTTCACTGCCCTTTACATTGGAATTTCAGAAGTTCAGTTCAAATAAAATACTTCCAAGCCAATTCAAACTCTGCAGCCATAAAACATACTGATGTGGTTCAGTATATTAAGACATGAGACTGATTGAAATCATATTGGAAGGAGAATTTCTTCCCATTTCCAATTCACTGACTCCACTTTCATTGAAGTGTGTATTTATCATTCGACCTGCCTGTTAGCCACCAAAACATCAACATCCTCAGCAAAATATTTGGCCCTACATAGAAACAGTGACAAATTTTAAACAAGTATTCAAACACAGCTACTAAAACCCTGTCTCACTAAGGAGTTCACACTTCTAAAATTAGCAATTTAATGGATGCAATCAGAGAGAAAAATTTCCTCTTAAAATAGAAATTAAGGCTTATTGTAGTGTGCAAGGGATATAAATAAAGTGAAATTAATTCTATGTGACTGTGCTGGTTTTGGCTGGGGTAGAGTCAATTTTCTTCACAGGGGCTGGTGTGGGGCTGTGTTTTGGATTTGTGCTGAACACAGAGCTGATAACATAGAGATGTTTTTCTTTTTGTTTGACAGTGTTACACAGAGACAAGGCTTTGTCTGCTTTTTATACTGCCACACTGGCAAAGAGACCACGGGTGCATGGAAGGTTGAGAGGAGACACAGCTGGGACAGCTGACCCAACCTGACCAAAGGGATATTCCAGTCCACATGGTGTCCTGCTCAGTATATAAAGTGGGGGGAAGGAGGAAGGGAGGGGACACTCTGAGTGTTGGCATTCGTCTTTCCCAAGTAACTGATGGGGCCCTGCTCTCCTGGAGATTGCTGAACACCTGTTTGTCCATGGGAAGCAGTGAATTAATTCTTTGCTTTACTTTGTTTCTGTGCGTGGCTTTTGATTTCCCTCTTAAACTGTCTTTGTGTCAAACCACGAGTTTTCTGGGTTTTCCCCTTCCCATTCTCACCCCAATCCTAATGGTGGGGGAGTCAGTGAGTGGCTGCTGCTGGCTGGCCATAAACCACAACCATGACATTTTAAAGGTATCTTACAGGGTGTCTATAAATTATTGTAGCCCTTTGTTTTCCTAAAATCAGACAGAAATTCTAAAGAAAGGAAATATCACAAACCCCAAACAGTACAAGAACTCTGTTTTGCACATAAAATTATTTTTTTCACTTTTAAATATGCAAATTCCAAACCAGGTCTTCACTTAAGATTTCAGTTTCCATATTAACTTCAGCACAAATTGATTCAATCAGCATCTCTAATAATGGTATAACACTGAAAAAGCTTTGTTTTCTCATTGTGAAAGACAAAGTGAGGGAAAGTGGCAAGACAAGCTGTGTGTCTGCAGGAAATTGGGACCAGTGTTGCAGCTCCATATATCCTGTCAGTCATAAGACAGCAGCTACAAATATTAACTCCACAGTACACTTGAGGAGTGGATGAGCATCAGATCCAAATTTCTTTACCTCACAGACTGATTTTTTTATTGCAGATTAAAAGAGCAAGAACATTCTCTTTCTCCCATTTCTTCCTTTCTTCCTTCTCTTAAAAATGTCCATTCCAGAATAGCAAAAGCAATTGAATGCTGAAGATTACCAAAAATATTTTGAAAAGAAGACATTACAGTTTTGGGAACTCACTGACAGATCACACTGAAGAAGCACTTACAGGCAGAACTAACACATTCTCACTCTGAGGATTGGAATAGAGAAATTAGATCATCATAATAAAGACCAAAAGTTTGCAAGGAATTATGACACAGTATGATCAGCCTTTGGAAGGCCAGGATTTATGTAAGTTGTATTTTCTCAGGCAGCCTCTACTTTGGACCTCTGTTGGAGTCACTGAGTACAAATTCTATACATGTTTTAATACAACAGCGGTGCTCCAAGACAGGCTTTTCACCTCAATTGTCAGAATTCTTCACCCTTCTACCCCCATCCCTGTGCTATGCAGGTTTCTTTTTCAGTCACACCAACTGTACAAAATTAACATGACAACATTAATACTTGCCAGTGTCTGGGCATGAAGTAGTCTCATATAAACAGTAATTAAGAGTGACACTGAAAACTTACCACACAGCACTTTTTGCCAAGATGTAAAGAGTTGTTGCATATGTGCAAACACTATTCAGTTTTACATTCTAGGCTTGGAAAACTTGATTCCTGCTCCTTAGGGAGGACTCACTTTTTTAACTGGCAGAACCTACCAAAAAGTTTAAGGTACACTGAGGTCTGACAGACACATGAAGAATATGTCCTATCAGCCCATATTTTCCTGTAGGTCAGGCAAGGCCAAGGTGAACACCCTAAACCAAGGTAAAATTTATGGGGAAAAAAAAATTGTTTACTTCAAACCCAAGGTAGTACTGTATATACATGGAGAAACAAGTTCAATCATAATTTCTAATTCCATGCTCTAAAAAATCCTACATAAATTTCACCTTGATCTTTTTAAAAAACAGCTTTTGAATTTCTGAACCTTGTGATGTCCACCTTGCTGAACGAATGATTTTGTTATCAGTAACACCTATAACAAGACAATACAAATAGCTGGCACTGTGGCTGTGTGCTCCCAGCTCTTACCACTAAAAGCTTGTCTCTTTCTGACTTATTACTGACATGCTAAAAATTCATAAATGGCTGGTTTCATTAATAACATTATTACAAACAGCATCTGCAGAAGGCATAATCCTGCATGGCTGAAATTACCCAGTATTGCTGCCTATTTATCCAAGGGCAGGGCATAGCTGAGGGCAATGCCCTGGTAGTGGTTTCATCCACTTGCAGCCTCAAGTCTACCACAAGGTGAGGCACAGCAGTAAGGACCAGTCTAATTCCAATGGAATGCACCACTAGCAAAGTGCAAAGCACTGCCAAACTTAACATTATCAGTAGCACATGCTGCTACCAGAAGTAATAAGAGCAATATAGATTTACAGAAGCAATATTTAGCTTTCTTGCAGTAACAAGAAGATAATCTTAAGATTCCTCTCCTTGTTTCCAAGTCACATAGTCATTTTTTCACCTTTCTTCTTTTATATATAAAAAGCAACTCTTCCATAGTTTAGTTTAATTCTGGCTTAACTACACAAAGAAAAAGAATGCATTTCTGTACAGTACTCACAACAGGAACACTCTATAATAATCATTATAGATTCAAAATAGAGAGAAGAGGGGAAAGGAAAGGTAACATCCTGTACTGCCAAATTTCTGGGCAACTAAAGACCATTGACTTCTATGCATAATGGCAAAGCTGGCAAAAAGACAGATTTGGGGGGTTTTTGTTTTGTTTTGTTTTTTTCAGTTTTCCTTATCCAGTACTATGCATAAGTGAAATGAAGAATCAGCAATATTAAGAATGTACTAGGTAATAGGGAGAGCCAGAAAAACCTTTTGCTTTTGTGCCTAATAAAAAGAACTTTAAGTCCCTCTCAAGAGTAAAGTTAATTTGGCACAGATGCCTATATATTCAGTACACACATCCAGTGCTATAATGCATTAAAAACAGTAAAACTTGTATCTTTTATGCAGTGTTTTCAATACCCACAACCATACACCTATTTAGAATGGATTTAGTCTCACCCAGCTTCAGATAGGCATCTTTATGTGGTGTAGTTTAAGCTTCTACCAAATCAACCAAGATTAGGCAGATCACTGCAAGAGCTTTCCCACTCACAACTACCTTAAGAGCAAATGCCTAATTTCAAACAGTTACACAAGATTTAACAATCTGGGCAGAAGTAGTAGCTACGACAGGTAGTATTAAAATCTGCCTGATCTGGAAAGCAGAAACATTTACCCACTGTGTATTTTTGTAAGTACACAAAAAAAGTCAGAGATTGTTTATCTTGAAGTATCCACCTGGATTGCTAATGATTCTGAAATATGTATCCTTCACAGTATTTATGCCCTCTCCTGTGCATGCTGGGAGAAGCCACAGTCTCTTCAGAGAGGTGAAAGGACTCCCATCATTACACAAGGGCTGAGAGCTGTCACAGTAGTCTGAACCCATGTCACAGAGCCTTAGGCTAATGTTGTCACCACTGCTCTAGACTTCTTTTCAAAGCATAGATTCTCTTCAAGGAAATCACTGAACTTCAGCCTTCTCTGACATTAACTGCCACACCACATAATGGCACAGAATACACAAAGATTATTCTAGTTGACTCTCTCAAGTCCAAACAAGAACAACTGAAACAAGGTCTTGGCTATTCATTTCAAAGCATCACAAGTGGGTGTATCTTCATTGCAAGAGAAATTCTTCAAAATTATAGAGCAGTTTGCATATAGGCTACAGTGTAATGTACGTAGTTGCTAGAAAATGAGAAATCCCACCTAAGGATGCATAAAAAGTGGAAACAAAGGTCAAATCTTGTGAAAGAAGAGTTTGTAAGCTACTGCACTCAAAGTCCAGCTTTTCAAACCTAAAAAAATACCATAGCTTCTGGCATCAACAAATCACAAACAGAAGCTTGAGACCAAGCCTGACACATTTTATGAATGTCACTAGAGATTCCACTTGATCACTTTCAGATCGAGATTTGTTAGGTCTTAGTTCATCTCCTGAACTCACCTGGTATTCAAGACTTTCCAGTTATTTGATAAAAAGAGAGATATAGAGTTCCTTGAAGCCAAAAAAAAAAAAAAAGGCTTATAGAAAAGAAGGGTGTATCTTTTTTCTTCATTAAATTTACACCGCAAGACAGTCCCTCAGGTAGAAATGCATATGAAGCCAGTTTCATATCAGAAATAATTTGCTCAATAACATTTTTCTGTGCACTGAAGAGAAGATACCATAGAAGTTAACACTGAAAAGACACAAAGGAATGACCTGACAATGGCACATCTCCTCTTACAAGTAGCAATAATCATCTAGCTCTTGCAGACAGTAATGCTCCTTGGAGCTTCCCGAGACAAATTATTCATAACCACATCCATGCAGTTTATGAGGACAAAACATGTAAGGGCCAGCTAGGACAGTCTCAGAATTTCTTCATATACCTGTTGGCAACCAGAGGAGAAACTCTCACTGACTGTCAAACTTCTCATTGTCTTCACTCAACCTTTTCTGAAATCTTCCTCACATCTTGTTCATGCTTTTGCTCTCTCTCATCCCCAGTCTTTCCATATCACTGGTACAAAAGTCTACTAAATCTGTCCACTTGCATATGACAGAAGGAGCATAACTCTTGTGCAGGTGACAGGCCCTCATCAGGACTAGCAACACCTGCTTGTGATGATGTTGTGTATCAGACGGGCCGAGTCACCCACTGCATGAATTAACATGTTCCACTGTAGAGACCTTCCCAGAAAGCTGATCAGGAAACAATATAACAGTATGGCAAACTCATTGTAAATTTTCTGGACCCATTTTGGCACAACAGGAGCCTGGCAGCTTGAATCAGTCTGTTGATTTACTATCTGGCTTTAAAACAAGCTTCTAAGAATACCCCTTTAACTCTTTTCTTAGGAGCAGGGAGTCATCCTTCTTTTGTTCATCAAGATGAAACTGTGTAATTTGCTCCAAAAAAGGAACTGGTTACAGGTGACGAGATGTAACCAGATTTCTTCCTTAAAGTACGGCAAAAGAGAGAATGAACAAAATAATCTCTTTCTCTGGACACGGCATGGAGAATACAGAAAACAGAAATCTGATGAGGTGAAGAGATATGTTGCTGCTCTGGCAAAAAATATTAGGGAAAACCACAACACAAGATTGTGTTATTCCTACCGAAATCTCTAACAAAACAAAGATTCCTAACATAGTAAGAGCCACACAGTCCCAATATTATGCAAATGCATCAGTAACTGGAATAATACCAAATACTGATGCATTTTATTTTCAAGTAATCTATGTGGAGTAAAGAAGAGGAACAAGAAAATTACACCTGGCCTTTGGAGAGGGAGTAACTCCACTCTAGGCAGTGACTCCATTCTAGACTGAGCACATGAAGTCCCACCTCTCTTCCTCTCTTCATCGTGTCTTCTTATTATTCTCTCCATTCCTTGCTATTGCCCTGAACATGCCCAAAAGCTGCTGAGAGCTGCCCAGTCACACCCACACAGTGTAAGCACAGTAAGACCACAGTGAGGGTGAATGAGCCCCATTCTAGTGTGTTCCTAATGGACTTGGTACAGGATAGCTCTGAGCAGCTCTGGAAATGCTTGGCAGGCTGAAGGTGGCAACCTGCAATGCTGCAGATTGGAGAGGCAGCTGTGAGTGACTCAAGGCACTTTTGGCCTTTCTTGAGTAAGAAAGATATTCACACCTGACCTAGGCAACTCTTATTAACAATATCTGTTAATTAGTTTTTCTAACACTAAATGCCTCTTTGAGACTAGTACTGGGTTTGATTCCACTCAGTTTCCAAGTTTCCACCTTTCATTGCAGTTGTCTGCAGACTTCCACCAAAGCTTCTTGTTTTCAATAATCCAAACCACAGTCAATGGCCAGTGAAGTCAAATAAACAGCCAGCTCCCATTTCATACAAATTAATTTCTTAGGAAGGGAGGATGAAGCAGTGAACCCTGGAAGTCCTTAGCACACTTACAGTATGCTACTAAGCTGCACTGCCCTGAATTAGAAAAAATGTTAATTTGTCTGCCAGTTTGACCTTTGCACATCACTCACCTGTACAGAGGTTCAGGTACACATTGTAGAGGCATATTTTCTGTATATTTATATCATTTTACATTGGAACAATGAGCACTAGCTGAATTGTAATTTCTGTATTACTTGTACCAGAATAACTTGGAATAAAAGGAGCGAATGCTGTAAAACCAGAGAAACTTGCTACATCAACTTACACTAACAAGGTTTCTCTTCCTGTAAAGGTAATTTGTGTAGTTAAGCACTTAAAACTCACTTAAAAATTTCCTTACATTTAAAAACAATAATCCACAGACTCCAAAGCACTGATTCTTCACACTTCCTGTAAGCTCTGTTACTTGCTTTTTTGCAATTAGTAAGTAATATCAGAGGGGGGGTTTTAAGATTGAAATACTTCCACCAGCTCTGCTTAATGCTTTTTCTAACCCTATAAATGAACAGCACTTATGCGTATAACCTGCCCCCAGTGCATTGCAGTCTATCTTTAAAACACCAGTTTCATCATAAGGCTTAATCTTCAACTGAAAAGGCTTCCATTAAACACATGATGGCCAAGACAATTAAAAAAAATCTTATTTAATGCTTGAGAAGCCAATGATGTGGTAGTCTTTTTAAAAGCCATACTTCTATTAACTTTAAAAACCTCCCCTCCAACAATACATGACATAGTTAATTAGAGTGTTTAATTCTTTCAGTCCTCAGATACACACACACTGCCTGCTCTTTTCATCACAGCCTGTGCCAGGAAACCAAACAGGTTTCCGTACGATTTTAGCCAAACCCAGTACAAGAGCATGAATTTATAAAGCAGAAAAACAAAGACAAAACCCCACCTCCACCATCCTGGTTTAAGCTAGATGAGACTGTAATCTGAACGGGAAGTGGCATCTACCATCCTGTAAACACTTAATACATAGAATTTTCCATATGGCTGTTCTACTTCATCTCAGATTGGTTCCATAGGCCACCAATGTTAATCAAAAGTTTCCAATTAATTCAGCACTACCTGGATCATATTTTCATTTTAATTCAATAGCACAGTGACAATTCTCCCCATCTCCACATTAACTTCTTCATCTAGAGCTACTGAAATAAGAATTTATGAAGGAAGGCAACTGTTACTAAACTGCACACAAATAGGAAAAGCCAAGGAAGACCTGCCTACTATAGTAAAGGTTAACCAAGAAGTGCCTAGAATTGATGCCAAATACTTTGTATCAAGGGGCTATTTAAAATGCACATACTCTCAGTGTTCAATACAGAGGTAACTAAGAAAATATTAATAGCAGTAGTTTCCACAACTTCTACCCTCTGGAATTTTATCTAGTTGCAACACCTAAACAGAACAATAATGAAGTTTGCCAGGTCTCAATATCAAGCTTTTTTGTAAATTTTTTTTTTTTTGAAAACAGCCTGATTTCAGCTTTCTACCATAGCACCATCAGAGTTTGCAATTTGTAGGTATTCTTTATACCTCATTTGGTAGAGACATCCATCCACTCTCATCCTTGTCCCTAAATTAAAGCTTAGATTATGTACAATGATACAAAGAACACTGCCTTGGAGGAGTTCTCACTTGCTGAGTGTTGGAAAAGGTTATGTGCACAGCCACAAGACATTCCAGTACATACTAGTCCCATATATGAAGGGTTTAGATCAGCAGGTTTATTTTTGGCTTTACATGTTGCTCCTGCCTCTTTTAGACTAAGAGAAGAGCAGAAAACTTTCAAGAGTAAATAGTGCAATGCTCTTTAGGAAAGTTTCTCCACCTGAATACACAAATTAAAAAGAGATAATTGGCTTCCACCCTTCCCCAGCACTACACAGTAATTCATCTCCCACACAAGTCCTTCCCAAAACCACACTCACTGTGGGGGTGAAGATGAAAGCAAAACAATGGGACAATGTGCAGTGGCAATCTTTTCCACCTGGATAATATTAGATGTCAAATCCCCCAAAACCTTGAAGACTTATGCAGACTTTGTACCAGGTGGTGCCAAGAGAAAGCCTTACCTGTGGAGAGGATGACAATAAGCAAGTCAGAGATCTAGAGCTCTTGGCATCCCCCTAACATCACCCCTGGCAACCTGATAGAAGGATGACTACATGTCCTTCAAAAAGAAAGCAAATCAGAAAGTTGGCAATTTTCCCCCAGTGACTTTTTTTATATATACCAAACATTTTAAAGGTGATAATAGATGTTGCAGTACTGCAAGCAATTCCATCCACTTCAATGAGAACAGATGAACAGAGCAGAGCAAAGGAAAGAAGACTCTGTACAATCTCCAGAGACACGCATTTTCCTGAAGACAACAAAAACTATAAAAAGTCTAGGTCTAAAACTTCCAAACTTAAAATCAGCTTAAACTTTTAAAAGAAGATGCATTCCACTTTCTTCTTGGGTAAGGGAAAAGATGGATTGAGTGAAAACACAACCTTTATGGCTTAAAAGTCTGCCAGAGTTTCACCGTGCAGGACCAGGGGAGCACAGCAATGCTATCCTAAGCTGTACAGCAACAACTTCCCCCTTCGTTTCATTTGACAAGAAAAAGTTACACCTAACACTGACCTTTAGTTTTTAAGTGTATTTAGGCCCAAAACTCAAAGCATACCAAAAAAAAGATACCAATGTTGAAACTTCCTGCTATTCCTTTCTGGCATTGTGGGGGGAGGAAAGGAAGTAAGAAATTACAGTTTTTTAAACAGTTCTAAAACAACAAAATAATCAAACCCACAGTTGCTGGTTTAAATGAACAAACCAGGCTTTTCTTCAGTACTAACAAACTACTCAGTCTTTTTGGGTTCACATTATAATTATGGCTTCTCTCTCTGATTCCAAATAGCCCTGCATTATGCAGCCTACTCCTTTGACAGGTTTCACACATTTCTAAACACACTGTGGATTTAAAACCAAAGCTTGGAGGTCTTAACAATCTTCTCTGTCATCAAATTATGTTTATCGTATGTCAAAACCTGAGGGAACTCTGGGGAAAAGTGTTCATAAGGTCTTTGAGCACAAAGTATAGGGAGATTTGGTTACAAGTCACAAGAGCCCAGAACAAGCAGATCTTCTACAGTGATTTTTCTTTTGCATTTAAAAGAGCACTAGGAGATTAAATCTCCTTTTCTCCTAAACCTAGGGGTGGGGTGACCTTTTTTTTTTGGGTAGAGTGGTGGGTTTTTGTTGTTTGGTTTCTTTGCTTTGGTGGGGTATTCTGTTTGGGGGCCTTTTGTTTGTTCCTTTTTAACCCTTTTTCCTCTAAAACTACTAAAGATTTTAAGAAGTAAAGGGAATTCAAAGGCAGAGGATGAAAATGATTAGAGGCTTAGAAAGACACAAATATGAGGTGAGATTATTAAAACGTCTGCCTCGATTACCGACAAGATGAATGGGAGGGATCAAAAGAGAGACATGAAAAAAGAGAAGAGACATTTCACAGTAGAAAGCAATGGATTTGTGTATTCTTTTTTAATGTAAGCTTTTTGTATGTGTGATCATGTAGGAACTAAATCATCCATAAAACACTGATTCTACTGGTAGTCTCACTAAGGCTGAAAGAACAAGATTGAAATTAAGATTCATTGTTTGTTAACAAACAAACCATATCTGTTCAGGTTTGGGTTTTTTTTAATAAAGGAAGGATCCTTACAATTTTAAATGTATCTGTCACTAATAAAGTCCTGAATAGGCTCCAATGTGCAAGGAATTACTTGAGACCTTCCTGTGTCTCTCTCAAGCATCTGGCACTTGTTAAAAGCAACTAGGTTTCTGCATAGGCTTCTGATGGGATATGGTAAAGGAACTCGTGGTTTAGTTGTAACAGAAAAGGATTTTTCTCCTACATAGCCATACATATAAATATATAATCCTGATGAAATGTGGAGGATTCTTTTTCAGTAATGGGTAAGAGATCAAGAGTGAAAAGCAATGTCCCGATCAGAAGGGGGGAAAAATAAGTACATGGATTGCTGAGGTCTAAATAGAACATCCTGGTGAGCGTTCAAAGCTTTAATAGAGCCTTGAAAGGCAGTCTTGAAACAACGTTCCAGAAGCAAAGGTCAACAGGAGGCACAAGTTAGCATAGCCATTCTAGTTTGAGCATCAGGAATGTTAACTATTGCAATTGCATTGACATCCACATGGACTTACTGCCCAAGAAATGCCAGAGTCCGAACACCCTAGTCTCCCATAGCAATTACTGCAAAAACAAATCCCTTAAGAAAGCACCATGACACTTTTTAACTATGTTAGAAGCTGTGTGAAAATTCCAGCAAGAGCTGTACTTGGTGCATGGCAACTAAAACGCAACCCCTGTTCCCTGTTCCCTGTGCCCTACTTCATAGCTTAGGTCCTGACTTTGAAAGATTTGGATTTATATTCCAGGTGTTGAAGGAATCAACTGGTAGTGGACATGAAGCACACTGAGGCTGCAGCAACTGGCATTAGCAGAGAGGACCAGAAACATTTCACAGTTATACTGTCCACACTGATCCCACCTGTGCCACCAGAGTGAGCTGCAGTAATCCAGATTACAGTGACCAGATACTATTGGCAAGGAGAGGAAGGAAAGGTCTCCTGCAAGGGCATCTTTCTTAAAGCTGGAAACAGATAATTTTCCACAAACAAGGCAACCATGTGAATGTAAATCTATACCCACTAAAAAAAGGGCAGAACTGTAAGGCACAAATACCATTACACTTCAAGCAGTAGTGATTTTATGCCCCACTCAGTTCTGCCACGCATGGCTTCAAAGATGAAGGTATTGAACACATCTGTTGCTATACACTGAAGAAGCTTTCTGGCTGGAGCAGAACTTTTTAAATCCCCTTCCCCTCAGACTCTACCATTTACTAACTCAGAAGGCTACATTCACAGTCAGTTATTCTGGCACTTCTGCAGGCTGAATTCAATGCTTTCCTACAGCACATACAACAGCAATTTTTGAACTTTTGTTTTGCCCATCCATAGAGAAGGTTTCACTTTCTGATAAAAAAAAATCCTTACCTAGGCTTGAAAGACAAAGGCAGTGACCTCTAGGGCTGGGGGAAGTCCTTTAAAGCCCACCCACCTAAAAACTGAACTCAGTAAGCCTACATTACACAGACTATGAGATCCAGCAACTACTTTGACACCTCTCTTTTCCCCAGACTTTATTAAATGGAACTCACCCTGCTTACTGAATGTCCTATCCTCCTGACAAAGACAATTCCAAGGCGTTCTTCACACAGCAACACTCCTAGTCTGTTCAGATTCTCTGAGCATCCTCACCACCAGCTGTCTTCATGTGCTGTGTTGTTTTTCTCCATCAGTGTTTGGAAATGGCAGTTTTAACTCCAGCTGCTCTGATGATTTTTATTCAGTCTCTAAACAAAAAATAGCTTCTGCTTTCTTGCTTTTTTCCTACATAATACCACCAGTTCTTGCTGCTCCACTGCATCACCATTTCCATCCCCCTGGTTAAAGCGGTAAGAGAAATATTGAAGTTATCCAGCCAGTTTCCCCAGACAAAATTCCTATTTGTCTGGACTAAGGACAAATAGATTTAAAGCAAGCTCTTACCATCATCTGGAACACACAACCTGCTGCTACCACCTCTAGCAATTATATTACAAGTTTTGTCATATCTCACACAACTTCTAAATTCCAAACCTTGGAGTATCACAATTACATACAACTCTAAACTTGTACGGAGTTATATTTCCAGTTCTCATGGTCACAGGAAGAGAAGGAGAGGGTAATCCTGATTAAAACAAATGCAAAATTGGACAGAAGACCAATGCTTCTATAAAATAGTCTTGAACTAGAGATTTAAAAAAAAATCAATACTCAAGTGCAATTATCAACACAGAGTTATCCATGACGCTTCATGCTTTTAAGCAGATCAACTAGACTACAGAGTAGAGTTTAACTCCTAAATACGCCAGAAATTATGAAGATGTGCAACTTTTCTCCATGGCCACAGTTAGCTAGGAAGCACACTATTCTTACAGCAAGAGCAATGAAGAAAAAACTAATCAGTTCGCCTTTCAAAGGGAAAAGCAAAGGAAACATAACATTTTTAACTCCAGCTGGTGTACCCAGCTTACAGTGTGGAGAGCACTGTAGGCTCCAGTAATAACACTACAGTGTATAGGGTTACCTCTTTTTAAAACACTTCATTATTCTGGAGCAATCTGAAGTACACCATCTCCTTTCCAGCACTGCCAATTAATGGGCTGGAAGGATGGAAAACACTGCTAGTGTGCAGTACAGGAAAATAAACTCCCAAAAAAACCAAAAAACTTTCCACCTTCTCACCTCCCAGAAAAGGTCTTCCTTCACACATAATTGATCCTTACACTTCAAACCATTAAGCTCATTTATTGTCAGATGCAAGATCTGAGCATAAAAAACAGAATTTCTGCCAGTATCTCAAGTTTGTTTGAGGAAGAAAGCATCGCTTCTTTTACACCTGTTTGAGCTGAGTATTAAAGTAAGAATTCTAAATCAATGCACTAACTAGAATGCCAAGTGCCTTCATCAACAGGACATTCACCACAAAAGCCACTAAATACATGAAAGGAGCACAAAGTTTGCCTACACACGTTTATGTTTATATATACATACATCATATGAATAAAACATCAAAATAATAAGATAAAGAAAGATGAACTTGCCAGGAGACTGTAAGAAAAACCACCCACTAAAGCCATACATCATGGATATATGGCACATTCTTTATCCCTAGCACACCGCTGCACCTTTTCTGTCAATTTTCATCCCTGCCACAGCCCTCTTTTAAGTAACTTCATAAAGGGCACCGTAATCATTCCCTGCTGCCAGATACAATCACCTGCTCCACGGTTTATTAAACAAAGCTTGAGAAACAAATCCCAAACCCACTAGTCACAGTTGTGATCTAGGCACGGAGTCACTGCATTAAATCATCGGTGTTGCTGACTTTGGTGAGTCTCTATCACTCTTCTGTCCAACTAGTTTCGATTGTGGATATATCTTAACCATTGGTTTCTATTATGTCAACAACCAGTTTCATTTCATTTTCCTATACCAAAGTCTATTCAGAGTAGCGATATGAAAGAAGCACATAGGAAAAAAACTTCCCGATAGACCTCCAACCTAACAAAACGTTGACACCTCATGGGCAACACGCTGCAGGCTGGCGGCTACCCCTCGGAGCTCGGCCCGCAGCGGCAGCCCCGGCTCGCTGCCCCCCGCCCGCTGCCTTACCCTCGTCTTGCGGCGCCGGTGCCGCTCCGGGTCCGAGTACGTCCTGTCCACGGCCAGCGCCGTGTCGCTGCCCGGCATGTTGCCGCTGCCCCTCGGCGGCGCCCGCCGCCAGCGCTCCCCTCCACACGTGGGGTCCCGCCAGGCCGCCCTGCCTCCAGCCCCGACAACGCGGGACTGGGCACTGCCGGCCCCGGCGCGGTGTGGGAGCGCCGGGCACGCCCCTCCGCACGGCCGCTCCCGCCGCCACACCCGCGTTAACCCCTCGGCGATTCCGCGCCCGGCCGTGAGCGCTGCGCTGTGGCGCCCACGGAGCGGGTCCGAGGGGGCCGGGGCTGTGTGTCCCTCTCCTTCGAAAAGGGAGGACCCCTGAAGGGAGAGGAGCGTGGGAGCGAGCGTCAGCCAGAGGGACTGGGCTAGGAATCGCGTTGTTTGTTTCATTTTGAAGGCTGACGTATCCGAGGGACAGCAGAAGCTGAGGCATGATGATCTCGGAAAGGCACGGGTGGACAGAGAGGTGACAGTCCCGTTTCTGCTGCTGACAGCCGCCCGCTTGGTTCGGCTCCAGCTCTTAGAGGGAGTTTACCATCAAGCAACCATCTCGGCTTCTCTTAAAACAAATCTACACCCCGTGGCTACAGTGAAACCTCTCAAAACATAGCAAATCCTAGAGGTTCAGAAGTCCAAAGGGGAAAGAAAGGAGGAAACCAGGAGTATTGTGTTGTCTTTTTGAGGCAGACTCACTTGTAAGGTATGGACTGCAGTAGCATAAGGCTCCCTGGGCACAACTGAGTATTGCTGCTTGAAAGCTCTTGATTCCTAGAGGTTTTTGCAATAAACATGTTATAAAAATTCTATTAAACCAAGTAAATAATCAGGATTTGCATTTTCCAAAGTGGTCAGTGGAGCACAGCAACCAGTTCCGTCCCCTTTTCTGCACATTACACATGTGAAATAAATCCTTCACTGTCCTAGCACAAATGAGCTTCAAACCATATTTTGAACACTCAAGGAAAACTTGTTTTCCAGGGTATGCGTATGTCAGTGTACTTAAATTCCGAAGAGCTGAGTGGTGTTTCTGACTGATTTTCACGTTTATCTTCAGACTGCCTATGCCGAGGAATGCATTTAAGTGACACTTAACACATTCTAACCCACTGAAAAGTGTAAGTAAAACACTGTTTATAACCACTCATTAAGTTGTACATGAAATGCACTTTTTTCTTTTCTGGAATAAACAGAACATTTGACTTACCACCTTTACTTGTTACACAAAGTAAATCTGAAGTTCCTTCAGACCTCCTCTGCAACAGCAGCAGGACCTCACCTTTTAGGTACAGTTGTTATGAAGCCCATGCATGAGTCATGCTGCTTTCCTTCTCTAGCTGGAGACAGCAACAGTTCCAAGGCATGTGCATGTATAAACATACATAAATCAACATAGCTAACTATCCTAGGAGGAACTTGCAGCTTTAAAAAATACTTCCCTGCCACCGTTTGCATTTTTACTAGAATCATATATTGTGAGGTAACAGTACTGTCAGAGGTTAATTATCTAGTGAGTGCCTCCTTGATGTTTTCAAGCAATGAGGTCTTCATAAATGAAGGACTTAAAATTCTAAAATAAGAATAAATACCAGACCTCACCTTTTTGGCAGGTGTTTCTTCTTCAACTCCAATACCAGTCTTAAAACAGTTGTCCCTAATAAGTAGTGAGTGGGTTTACCAAAGAAAGCACTATTTTCCTAAAGCAGTTTTCAAAATAACCAAACACAGGATACTGCACACAGGTGGTGACTTGCCACCCTTCCTATACTTCATATGAAGCTGAATGAGATAGCTGAAGTTATAAGGCTGCTGGAAAAAAAAATGGAGATGGAAACGATGTTTCTTCAGTCCTGAAGCTCAGACATGAATGTTAATTCATGTGCCAGAGGGTGGGGAACTCTGGAGGTAAAAGTGAGTAAAAAATTAAATAGGCAAATTTCGTAGGGTTTGGGGTTTTCACTGAAGTAATAATTGCACGTTTCCAAAGGGGATTGTGTAGTTTCCAGCACCTAGGATGAAACTTCCTTATTTCCTCAGAAACTCCCAGGGTTTTTTTTTTAAGCCTTGCCAGATGTAGTTGATCAAAGCATAGAGAGGATAAGCAGTTGGAAAAGGGACACATATAAGGCTTCGACTGCTTGGAATTTTAGTAATATAAGGCTTATTGTAAATCATACATTATTCAAAAGTTTATGAGTTTTATTTAAATAATATCAGCTTTAATTAAATAATACGAGAAGACTAGCCACAAAACAATGAAACTTCTCTTCAAGATAAAAAGAGGCAATATGTATTTATAGGCAGTATTAACATATGTACTAATATATTTATGAAGAAAATACTCTGTCCTAATGTAGCTTCTAAAACCAGAGGGTAATACAGTTACTCTTGTAAGACCCCAGTGCTGCATTAGTCACACCTTCCCAGCAAGCCTGTGGATCCATTTGCTTGGGCACTGCTCTCAGTGGTGCATCTCAGAAACAACAGCACCCATGTGCTGCCCCGTGGGACTGGGCAGTTCCTGGAAGAACTGTGACCACAGGACAGCAGGCTGGTGAACCAGGAACAACTGCTACACAGAGCAGCAAGTTATGGTGAAGGGGAAACAGCTGCTTAGGTAGAGGTACCTGTCCCACAGGTCAGGAGAGCCCTTCCACACAAACTGAATTAAGAGTTACTGTCATTCTAACAGTCTCTACAAGTGCCTCATCTCAAGAAATGGTTCTTTCCATATGCTGGAGTTAAAAGATCTGTGTCTTCAAAATACAAGTTTATGTCAAATTGGGGTGCCACATAGTTCTTTGGACAAAGATCCCCTTTATCTTTCCTTCTCACATGTGTGCCACTGGAGCCTTCCTGGCCTGTAGCAGAAGCAGAAGATTCTTACCCTATGGCACAATTGCAGAATACATTTAATTTGGCTTGGCTGAGCAAAGACCACTCATGCCCTCCTCTTGCACACCCAGGAGGTTTGTACAGCTCTCTTTTCCCACTCCAAAACAGGGTCATGATGCCCTGAATGTGGCAGAATACTGCACAGCACAGTAGTACTGACAGCTTCACTGGGTACTTCTCTTACTGTTATTTTCAGAAGCCCACAGAGTTTGAATAAATGTTCTTCCCACACACTGCACCTGCTCTCAACTGAACCTTTAACCCACTAAAGCAAATCCTTCCAGATACTTGCAGGAGCATGAGGCTGGACTCTCAGTGACAAAGATAGAAGTGGCAGCCCATATACTAATTCTCTCATCTTTTGTTCTTCTCAGAAAGTATTTTAAAAATTAAATTCTAAGGTTTAAATTAATGATAAAAGTGTTAAATTATTCCGGCCATCCATTCTGGCAATTTTAAAGTTCAAATACCTCAAAATCCCTCACTGAGTGCTCAGCTGTCAGTGCCCATGCATTTCCAGTCCCTTCCCTCACTTCAGCATGCTACAATGACCCACAACAGTCTTAGTATTTACATTATTTTGCCGACCGTTTTAAGGTGACCTTTTAAAAAGGGATGTCAGTTAGGAATGGAATGTCTGGTTAAACTTAAGATCACCACACAAAGGCATACAACCCTGTATTTGGCTTTCAGAGGGACAGACCCCAATATTACATTTGCCTGTACTGCCCTGTTTTAGGAAAATCAAAATGCTGGAGGTGCAGCAGAAGCACTGCCCAAAGGAGGCCTGACAGCTGGAGCCAGAGCTTTCTGTGAACAATTCCTGTCTCACTCCTCCCTCTAGGAGCTGCATCTTTGCCATCCATTTCTTGTTCCATGTCCATGTGTCATGCTTGGACAGAAGACACTACACTCCCACCTGCAAGCCATAAATTATCCATATTGACTTATGCCATGGAGGCAGAGGAAGCACTAGTGGCACCAGTGGGATTGCCTAGCAAAACCCAGCTCCCACACAGTGTAATTGCATAGCTGGTGTTGTACATACACTGGGAAGTAATGAAAAAAAAAAAGAAAGAAATAAAAAGGGGAAATCTTTATAGAGATGGATGACATGGAAACTCTTTCATTAGGAGCCTAGCTCAAGGTCTGGCCTCATTCTCTTTCCAGTTTTATCATGAATCTGGATCTTGGCAGTTTACTTCTTTGGATTTCTACTACTCTATTTGTAAAAGGAGAAGCACAGCATGCCCTTCTCCTGGGGAGAACCTTGAGCTCTTCTGGAATTAAATGTGCTATTATTAAATACTGTGTTGTGATGTTTGTTGGAAGAAATTAAACATACGATGTCAAGAGTATATTGGCAAAGGTACAACCAGGAAAAAGGCGAAGGTCTCTTTTCCCCCAATGGGAGCATCTGTACTCTAAACAGGAAACTGGGGCTTCTTTTGAGAGAGTTTTTAACTTGCCCTCCAAATCTTTTACTGAAAACCCGTAGCAACAAGCCTCAAAGGAAAGGGTCTACATGTAAGGAGAGTATTAACAGCATTTCTAAGTCTGATAGCAAGTGGGATAGTGCTGAGTGACATTGGTCTTGCAGTTATCCCTGAACACACTGCCACTGTTTTCAGTTCATCTACCAAAGCGTGAGCCTTTCACACCCACAGAAAAGGAGATACTCCACCTGTCTGTATGCAGCACAGACCAAGGGATCACACTAAGACTTACAGATTGCATTGCCAAGCTGTGATGTGCATTCAGAAGATGTTGATAAACATTCAGATATAAAACTAAAATTTTAAGTCAACCCCTTCTTCCCCTGTCCTCTCCTGATTAAGAAATATTTTATGTGTTTTCAGAATAGAATAGCTCTGGACACTCTTTGAGTATGCATTTTCTACACAGTAAAAAACTCCAAAATGAAGACCTGCCATTGTGTATTAGTGAGATACATTGATAGGGCATGAAGTATAGACAAGCAAGTAAAAATTTCCAGTTGAGAGTAACAGGAGTTGTCCTCCTTCCTCCTTTCCCCTGGCTACTATACTGTGTCTGTTGCTGTGTGATGAGAGGCAATGTGAAGTCCTTCCTCCTCATACAGCCTAGAAAAATTCTGCTACAGTTCCTCACTGCTGTTGCTGCGTGACAGAGATAGTGCAAACAGCACCTACAGGATGGTGGCAGTATTCTGCATTTCAAAGAGTGTAAGAGCCACTGTTGTAGCAGACTTGAACACCACCTGTTTTGTATTCTCAAGAACCTGTCTGGAGCCCAGCTATTTACATGAAAGGTGGCCCATGTTGCAGAGGCAAGTACATAGTTCTCCTTCTAGCAAGTGAATGGTTGGTGCTCATCAGCTTACAAATTTTCTTCTGCCTCACAGTATGTAATATGAGGTCTTCTGAGAATGAGTGTGTGCAGCCTGTCTGTCCCAAATCAGCCACTTTGACATTGTCACCACTCATACAGGACCAACAGCTGCAGTCTGTTGGCACATAAAGGTGTACCCCATTCCAAATGTGAACTTGCAGCCAAAGTATTCAGGCTGCAGCCAGAAGACAACCATCCTGAATCTTCTATTACTGCATATTCTGGTGGTTACCTCAGTGCAACATTTTATCCCAAATTAGAACAAGCACAGTAGACATGGCCCATGAGCACAGGAACTGCTCTCAGAATGTGCCACCCTAACTGACCCTCAGAGCAGTGCATGCAGCCCCCTGAGGTGGCAGTAGCTGGGTGGCTGACACTGAGCTCCTAAAGGCTCTGTAACTCAGTACACACCAGCTTTCACCCTACTGCTCTCCAGCCATAGCTGCACAGACATCCCAGCTCAGTTTGTGGCTGGTGGTTGCACACAGAGAGTGCAGATTTTGCTGAATAGGAACATGTCAATTTTTTCTTTTTTGTCTGTGAAGTGCATTATGTAACTCCATATAAGTTATGTCATGCTAAATGTGTGACATCAATTATTTCCATATGAAGAAAAAATGTCAAATGCGGGACTAGGACTTGTTAGCCAGTTGGGCAGAAAACACAAATGGGTTATGAGAGGACAGAAAAATTAATGATTAGGCAAGTAAGCCTACACCTCTTCCTGGTGACTGTTGTTCCAAGACAGCCCTTTGAGTTTTACTACAGTGACTCTGTATCTACAGAGCTGCAAGTTATGAGGACATGAAGCTCAGATTCTCTCACCACTTTTTCAAAGTTGACCACCTATAACTCATCTAACTGTGGTTCTGTTAAATCTAATTCAATGCCATATGAAAGCCTTCCCTTAAGACTACATGAACCAGGTACAAAAAACAGGGGAGTGCTTTAAGTGCTGGGTTAACTGGGCATTAATAAAAACCATTATATAAATATGGTTAAGAGCCTATTTAAGATGAGCATAACAAAAACAGAAAACTCCTTTCAGTTTACTTCTCAATCTGTTAGACCTAAACAGATGACATTCAATTCTGTTTTGGGTGACAGAGACTTGAAAGATTAACATTAACTAAGCAGAAAAGCTCAAATGCCACTATGTTTAATTGGCATAAATTTTCCAAGTGTCTGATTTTAACAACAAATATTTTAAAGGCAACAAATTGCAAACAAAAAACCAGAGCATAGCACAGATATTTGTATTCTGCTAAGTACATGTGTATCACCCATTATTTTATACGTATGCAGCAACACACTCCTTTTACTCATCTAACTACAGTAATATATCAAGAAGCCATTCCTTGGTTACTACTATGTATTGTTACATAATTTTACATGATTGTTTTTAATGACTAAAGTATTTCTTTATTTGCTTCTTTTTTGTATTGTTAACACATATTACATTTGTTTTAGTTTCATACCATGATGCGATGGACATGTATTTGCTTTTTGCAAATACATGTCCATTGATTAAAGGTTTGTCAACAGCTCCGATATACAAGGCCTTTATAACATAATTCTGCATATTCCATAGCAAATTCCCTCACTACTACTGTTCCAAAGACAGGAGCAGAGCGTCATAACTTCCTGCATGCTAATATTAATTCTTAACAATATTAAACTGCAGCACCTATATGCATATGTTTCCACACTGGACTATATGATCATGAATATTGGAATCAAGATTTAGATTAGAATTCAGATTTAGTGAATTTAGACATGAAACTAGGTGACAACGGAGGCAAGCTGTAAGATATAACATAATTGTTATTTATAACTATCCTGGTGCTGTAAGATGCTTCAGAATAGTCTACAAGAGATTCATGCAGAAAAAAAAATAAAGTGAAGTTTGAACAATAGTGATAAGCATTCTTTGGTGCTTTTAAAATCATGATTTCATAAGGTATTATTAGTTACAAAATTTGGGAGACATTTTTTGACACATTGAATTCTTCTGCTTCATTCTTCCACAATGAGTGAATTTATATAAGGCATCAAACAGTACAATTTTCTTATCCCTGAGACCTGAGTTGACCAGGAATATATAAGCAGAAGCTTATATTGCAATGTTTTTGGAAACAGTATCAACATAGCAGAGTCCTAGCATTTCAGGGGAGTTTCCCCCAAACTCCCTTTAAAGGAAAATGTTAGAGCATGAGATCATTAGAAAATAGAACAGTGAAGATGCAACATTTGCCAATAAAAAATTCCTATTCTGCTACATAGCAATATCAATTTCTGTAACAAAGTTAATACCTTTTTCCACAACATAATTATCACTGATCTTTTCTTACTAAAATTATATCCATGAAGGGTTGGATTTATTTTTCTTTACCTTTTTTGCCAAAACAGCTATGTTGATGAAGCATTAATACATAAAGCAATCCTAAGACAACAGAAGCAAAGAGAACCTCAGTGGCCACAGACGCCTGTAGTGTATGGCCAGACTTTGCAAACTAAGATTTGGGCAGGGCTCTCCCCACGTGGGTGTGCCCTTCCAGCCTGAACAGTGGATTGTTTAGGCGAGGCACAGCGTGTGCAGAACTGGCCCTGGGTTTAAGTCCCAAGGTTCAACTGCCACAGCCGAGTGAGCTTGGACAGCGACAGTGAAGTCCTCAGGACTGTCACAGCACCCAGTACTAACTGGGGCTGACCCTGCTGAGCATCCAAGATCTGACGGGATGGGATGGCAGGGAGGCATTGAACTGCCAGGGGATGGTCCCCACTGAGAGTCGAACTCAGGACCTTGGGATTCAAAGTCCAGAGTGCTCTCCATTACATCATGGGATTGCCCCACAGATGCCTGACAGGATGGGAAAAGACACCCTGCAGCAGAGAGACTGCTCTGACTCTGGAAGAAAGTGAAAGCACTCTGTCCTTCCAGTGCCCACTGATGTACTCATCACCAGCTAGCCATGTGCCAATGAAAGATGCAGCTCCCCCTCTATGTGCCTAAAAAGCCCCCAGTTTTAGCAGCAGGGTTTGGGTTAGTATTATATAGAGGGTTGGCAAGTAGTTGCCTCTGCTCGAGCTATGAGCAGCTACCCACTTCTGTTCTGTAACCACCTCAGGCCAACCATTTTACAGAGGTCAGATTTTTCAAGCCCAAAATAAAGGCAAGACATTATCAACGAGAATCTCACAGACAACTGCTTACATATCAAAAGAGAGGGAAAAAACGCTATAATTATAAGCTTACCAATAAAACTGTTCTTCTACATTTCCTTAAATTTGTGATTATGTCTGTATCTCAGACACATACACAGCCTTAGAAGCAATTTTATTTAAAATATAAGGGGAGAAATTTAATGCTCCAGTTTATTCTTCTAATAAAGATTAATTATTACATGTAAGTTTTGAAACACTTGTAATTGGGCATCTAAGCAGAAAGCGTAGGAGCAATATATAAACTAATAGCAACATAAAAACCATAATAGCAACATAGTATACCTCAGAAGTAACTAAGAGTTCTAGTGCCCAGGCACATAAATGTTATGACAAAGTAACAAAGATGATCAAAATAACAAAGTAGTCATATTACATAAATCAAGACAAAGCCTTCAGGAAGAAGCGATATTACAGGATGTGACAGGTCCTACCTTGCAATTCACTCTGACACTCACCGATTCCAAAGATTTTCAGCATTTCAAACACACAGGTCTGATACCATTGTGAGCAGATTCTTCATCTGCACTCACCAAAATCTTGCATTTCTTTCAATGAAAAGTTTTTTCTAAACAATGTATTTTCTTAAATTTTCTGTCTTTTAAGACATCATAGCATAAACCTTTCACAGTTTGAAAACTTAACAGGAAAATGTTATTAAAATTATTTTTCATTTCTGCCACAAGTTTTCACAAAAATAACCTACCATTTTTCAGCAGTTCTATTTAGTGACACTGAAACTCTAGGCATGGTTTAGGTTTTGCTTGATCTGAAAGGCACAGTTCTGCCTTGGCTGGTCACATACGTGTAGCTCTGCTGGAGCTGCGCAGTGACTACCAGCATGCAGCTGCAAAAGGGTGCTCCCTATATATGCCTATTTCATAAAGGAAGGACAAATCCCACCTATAGGTGGGGCCTCCCCAGCACAGCCACCAGCTGACATCAGCACTCTTGAATTTATGGGCATGGGAAGGTATCTGAAAGCCCAGGGCTGTAAAAATGAAATGGCCAGTTGCTGATATCAACCTGGAGGCAACAGGTGCAAGCTGCCCACGGGCAGTAACAGGGGCAGAGGAGGATTCAGACTATGTACTTAAGCTGCAACAAAAACCACTGACTGCCTGGATGACACAGCTTCAGGGCTAGCATATAGAAATAATGACTGGTAGCCCATAATGCTACATGTGTATGTATTGGCAGAGCAGAGAGATGTACCTTTAATGCCTGGTTTTGGTTTAGTATCTTACCCTTGAGGCTGGCATGTAATATAGGTGCAACAAGGGTGAGCTGCTCTGAGCTGATCCAGATGAGAGCTATTTCTGTCAAAACAAAAGAAATTATTACATTGCAAAAATACATATGTCTGTGTTGTATTAGCTCCCTCATCTGCTACTTGCATCTACGCAAGCTGCAGTGTTGACTCAAGAAAGTGGGCAGGAAATCATGCCTGAGGGTGGAAGGCAGAACCTAGCAGAAGTCACGAGTAAGGACTAAAGTTGACTATGCAATCAATATTCTTAGTTGCCAAAGGTTTAGTTGTGTCATAACACATAAGGTACATTTGTAGCCAAAGACTCTACACAGTCAATACTGTATATTTTTACATGTATGATGATGATGGCTCGGCTTTCTGAACAAAGATTTGGGCAGGGCTCTCCCCACGTGGGTGTGCCCTTCCAGCCTGTTCAGTGGATTTTTTAGGTGGGGCACAGCGTGAGCAGAACTGGCCCCACCGTTTCAGTCCTGAGGTTCATCTGCCACGGCTGAGTGAGCTTGGACAGTGACAGTGAAGTTGTTAGGACTAGAACCTACAGCACCCGGTATTCCCAGGAGGGCTCCCATCCAAGTACTAACCGGGGCTGACCCTGCTGAGCTTCCCGAGGTCTGACAGGATCAGGTGTCAGGATGGCATTTAACCACCTATATTTTTACATGTTATCCTTGTAAAAGACATGGAATGAAGATACAGTCAAATGTTAGGAGATCTATTACTTATGGAAATTTGAAACAGCATGGGCACCTCAAAATGAACTATTAAACCCTTAAAATGAACCTTTTTATCTTATTTTTCTGGCAGAACTTCAATAACAGCATGAATCAGTTAGGCTTTAGAAAAATAACAAACAGTTTAATTCAAGCAAAAACCTAGCAGGAAGCTTTAGAATGAATCTTCTGGTGAAGCTGAGATCAGCAATAATATCTGTATATCATAACAGCTGCTGAAATTATGACGGAGGAAAGATGAAAACTATCAGGACTTCTTAAAGGGCCAAGAATGCATCATAAAAAATTATCTGGTTTGTTAGAAAAGAGAAAAAAACCTCTCTATATAACTAAAATAAGTGACCCAGCAGAAATACGATTGTCTTCACTAGCATGAGTCATCTCCAGGGGATGCTTCACTAATTCTGTGTAAACTTTTCCCTTGCCACCAAAAATGAAATTTCCTTTAGTTGTCTGGACTTCACATAGTCAGTCTCCAAAACCATAAAGTATTTATTTTTCTAAGGCATCCAGTAGTAAGAAATGAGGGCACATCTATTCACAACTCAGCTTCACTGATGGAGAAAAGAAGTACATAAGCTCAATTAAATGAAAAGGGAATTCTTCCATTCCTTAGTAGTGAATGGAGACAGGCAGTAGAATAAACATCAAAAGTTAAACAATGTCCCTAAGCATTTAAATAGCCTAAAGTGAATAATTTACTTAAGATGAGAATAAAAACAAACAAATATTCAGTAGCTCTCAGTATGGCTTCTTCAGCCACTTATCAAAATCATACTGCAGTTTCAAACCAGAAATCAGCAGGTTTTCCCCCAGAAGGCGTGTTTTTAATATATGGATGACTTTTTATTTCCTCTTTGCATGCACAGCGCTGAACTCTCTGCAGCTTGTTTGCATTGCGACAAACCTCTTTTTGACTTGATTCTGCCACAACTTTTTGAGAACCCCCTTGTTTCCTTTTCAAACTTCTAGACTCACACACATACATATGTGTGTTGGCAAACACATGCACGTGAGCATTTCTCACTCCCCTAGTCTTCCCATAGTCCTCAGCAGCTGCAAATGACACTTTCAGCAAATGAACCCTTTGTGCCTATTTTCGACATCCTTACATTGCCCTGTAAGGTCAGACAGAAGAATAACACATGACAGAAAACTTTGAGGTTAAAAATATACTGTTCAAGCCACCTTCTCTTTGTCCATTAGATATTCTGCAGCATGGTAGTTTTGGCTTTAGTTTCATCTAGGTCTCATTCAGCAGGCCCAAAGGATGTGACATAGACCAGAAGGGACAAGCATCACCTGACTTAAGTAACTGAAGAGGTATTTCGTATCATCTGACATCATCAAGAAGTGTCAAGGGGTGTAAAAAGAGAGATGGAGCTTCTGTCTCTTTTGCTCTTCGCCTTGGACCTGTAAAGAGGTGCTGCCTGCCTCTGCTGAGATCAGGCCTTGCCACCATCCCTTCTCTGTTGGCTAGGGAGGTGAACATTTTCTTGTTCATTTCACTCCTCTCTTGCTGGGAGTTTTCTCTAGAAGAGTTTTAGGGAGGTTTTCTGGGGTTTGGGTGGTTGGAATCTGTGTTATTAGGTTGAGTGACTCAGTGAACGTGCTATTATTTCTTTTCACATTTGTATATATATGTTTTATATCATATTCTGTTTTAAATTTTCTTTTCTTCTCTGTAAATATAAAAACCTTGCCATTTCAAAGTTCCATTTATAGTTTTTTTCCTCACCCCCTTTCCCTCAGTGGGGGGGCTCTGGCAGGCAATTGGGCACTTGGCATTTTCCTAAGCTAAACCATAACATACAGACATGCAAATGCATATATATAAACACACACAATTAATTTATGCCTCCCCAGTGCTTACAGCTTTTATAGGCAGACTGAGTAGTTTACATGTGGCACTCCACAGCACATGGGGGGAACACCCACATCATGTAGCTGTGACTTCAGTCTACCAAAACCCTGAGCAGTTGCCAGCTGGGCATTGTGTTGGATTGACAGTAAACAGTAAAAACAGGGCAGTGGGAAGAGTTAACAGTTTCCTTGAGAAAGGATGTACCACTCTGGGTACATTTTTACTCCAAAAACTAAAAAATTAATGGATTTGTTGTGCTTGTTATAGGTTGAGAGGAGGGGTTTCTGAACAGATTCTTAGTAATCAATTCTTGCAAACGACTTTAAAAATGTCATGACGTTGTGACAAACCTTTTGATTTTTGTGCACACTACCAATTTTCAAAAGCTAAGGACCCTCACAAATCACTCCTGTTATAGCTGATTGATTTTAGTACAATAAATTACAGACAGCCACTAAAGTACGGAAAAAGCAGTCCAGTAATTGGAATGGGCAAGTGCTTTTCATGTTCTGCAGAACCCTTCAAGTAAGATACAGCATCAGTGCCTGTAGTTTAATACAGCTCTCCTATAGAAGTGCATTAAAATCTTGGGTTTAACCACTAGTAAATTTGAAATTCTTTTCACCACAAATTCTGTTGCATTTGGATACCTTTGAATGTTAGATATGGAGCTCTCAGTCACACCTACTTGAGGCTATCAAGCTAGAATTTAGATACCTAAATTATATATATACACATAGATACACAAATACACATATAGATAGAAACATAAATATATACATGTAAAACAAGAAATATCCAAAAACATTGATTCTTGAATCAGAGGTATGAGAAGCTGTAAGAAGACTTGCAGCTCTAATACTGACCACATGCCCTGTGTTCATATTACTAGGTGGGCTGCAAGCTCGCAGGAGCACTTCCACCAGAACAGTGTCTCAGGAGGAGGGAAGAAATATATAATTTGTTCTAGCTGGCTTTTTCTAATTCCATTTACTAGGATTTAATTGAATAAGTGCAGAAAAGCTACCTAAAAGTCATATCCATGAAGACAGTTTGTTCTCTGTAAGAAATGTCACAAATATGTCTCTACACTTCTGTATGTGTTATATCTCTGATTCAAATCTAACAAGAGTATTAAACTGATTCTGATCATCAAGGATTTGATCAGCATATAGTGCTGCTGCTTTGACATAGAGATTCCTATACGATACACAACAATTTAGTTAGACCTTGTAGATCATGCTGTCAGTACTGGTCAGCATCAATCTCTGAAGCAGCCAAGGCAGAATTTACCATGCAGGTGAATACCTGCTGCAATGGTTACACAGGACTAATTTTTTGACCTTGAATTTTTTGTTTTTTGAAAAGAAACAAATGTAGTGAGGCAAGTACTTAAATCACAGAATGGTTAAGGTTGGAAGGGACCACTGGAGGTCATCTAGTCCATCCTGCCTGCTCATGCAGGGTCCCCTAGAGCACATTATTCACGGTTGTGTTGAAATGGATTCTGAATATCTCCAGAGAAGGAGACCCCATGGGCTCTATGGGCAGAATGCTTCAGTGCTCAATCCCACACACAGTGAAGAAGTTCTTTCTCATATTCCGATGGAACTTCCTGTGCATCAGTTTCTGCTCATTGCATCTTGTCCTACTTCTTGGCATCACCAAGAAGAGTCTGGCTCCATCTTTTCAACACTCTCCTTTCAGATACTCATACTTTGAAAAATATGCTGACCTTCTCAGATCATGTGGCACCTCAGATAGAACATGGAAACTATTTTTGAGATTTTAGAAATGCACACATACAGGTCATTGACTCAATTTATGGCCAATGGCTCTTCCATAAGGTTATTTCAAAGGTACACTGATATTTTACTAAATTATCCATTACTCAGGACTATAGAACATGCATCATTTGTTAAAACTTAGCTTTTCCAGGATAATCTAGTTGATCTTTTCATTTCATTTTTAATGTGTCTTTCCTTGAGAGAGATCTGGAGAATATCAAAGCAAGGCACTAAGAAAAACAGCAGAAAAAACACACCAGAGTGAACCTTCAGACACGGTCCGAGTACTAACACTGATAAATAGGGAGTTTGAAAGGCCTTCCTCCTGCTGCAACCTTTTATTAACATTCACCCTTGATCTTTCTGCACCTCTGGATTTGGGGTTTACTTGAAAGATTTGATACACACAGGAATCTTTCAAATATCAGCCTGAAGGATATTTTTTGTTACATATAAAAATTCTTCACAAGAGTTGTGCTTTACTATAACATAAACAAACTGCTAAGCAAACCAGAGAAGATAATGTTCTCAGAGCAGAAACTCTTGAGCTCTGGGTTGGGCTCCACACCACCATCAGGGGTATTGACATCTGCTTTTGCACTGTCAACATGGGATGAATTTCACTCCTCAATTTCCAACCAATCTCATTTCTGTCAGCTTCTCTAAAAGATGGAAGACAGTGGATGGATGCCTTAGACAGCTGAATTTGAAATAAATTGCAAGGAAGACAGATGTTGTTAACTGGGTCTTTTCTGTTGAAGGCTGATGCCTCAGCTGTGTACTGATGGAAATTCTTGTCAGCAGAGATGATTTGTTTTGCCCATGCTATGTCACTTCAATAATATAATAATAACAGAAATGGGGTTATTTTGTGGCAGCAGCCAGTTTTCAAGGGAAGCTAAAAGCACATAGGTATTGAGAAAGTTATAACTGACACTAGACATGGCAACAAAACTCACCAGTCTGCTCTGTCGGTGATACTGCAAGAGACAGAAGCTTGCCTGAAACAACCCACCCCAGCTGCTGGCAGGCTGTAATGCAGTGGTGCCATACTTTAGATTTGCTCTGAGGTAAAAAGGCTCAATGTGAGCAATCTGCTTATATTTGTCAAAATTTATGTCTCAATGTACATCAATCACTGAAAGTTTAAGAATTTAAAAACCAGCATGCAATGCACATGCTTTAACTGCAGCACTGGTAAAAACCCCAGTGCTTTCTTGTTCCAAGTGGAGGACAGCAAGTGCTTTCTTTTACTCCGACATTGCTTCATTTTCTCTGGAGTTACACATCTTACCCTTCCCCCAGCAAATCCAAAGGAGGAGGAGGCAGGGGTGGCACATGTCACCTACTGTATCCTCAAGGAGCTGATCTGCAGGTGCACGTCCCACTCTGTCCACTCATGGAGCAGGTGAAAACTGCTGAGAGACATTGTTGCCTCCATTGACGAGATATAATAAATTCTTAAGAAGTTTTTTTTCTGTTATAATCTGCTGGTGAACTTATTTCCTAATGTCATTTACCCTGGATAAATGCCCAGCAAGGACTACTTCGTACCAGTTCATCTCAGGGGGAAAAGAGGTGCACCCCCAGTAGCTCCGCCTTACTGTTGGTATGTTTTTCAACCATTTTCACATTACACTGCTTGTACAGGGTCCCAGGGACTGTCATAGAAAGCTACTGAGTACATACCATTCTGTAGCCCTTCTCCAGGCACATTTTCACAAAATGGACACAGGGATGGGGACAGGGGAACCTGCTCAGCAGCTGAGGCTTCCTTGGAGGCCTTTGCACAAGAAGCAAAGATGAATCCTACATAATCAACCTGACAGATAGGAAAGAGGGGCATTTCGTATTTGGCATCTGCTGTCGAACAGGGTGGGATGAGAATGGAAGAAGGCACCTAAAACACATGGACAAAACTTTCCTGCTTCTTCACAGGAAGCCTCCCAAAACAGTGGCTACCTTCATCTTCATCTATGCTTCCCAACAATTAAATAAAATGCATAGCAACAGGAAAGGGAATCTTCAGTAGCCTTTCAAATCCCCAGCAGCAGGAATATGCACGAATGCCGCATTAAGCCTTAAAATTTTCATGTAACTTGAAATGTCTGTGTAGCCTGGAACAGGTAATTTAGCTCACATAAATCTCAAATCCCTTTAAAGCTGAAGACATTAATGACACTGTGAACCAGAAAACCATTCTATTGATTTTTGTTTCCCTTATCTGCCTTTGCTGTAAACATGTTTCTTATTCAGAAGACTTATTTTTAACCATGTCTTGCACCATATCTATGTATGGGGAGGAAAAAGTGATAGGACAGGGAACAGCAGGAGAGGCAGCAGCACTATGGGAAGAGCAAGAGAGGAGACAGAAAATTCAAGCAGTGGCTTTTTACACTTATTTCTCAAAGTAAAAAGCACATTGTTTTTTTAATCCACTATCATCCTTGTTTTGAGCTTCCCAGAGAAGATATTAACTGCTGAGAGGAGCCAGTGAGACATGGCAGCACCACCTGGCACACACAGCGTGGGAGCATTCAGCCACATCAAGCATGACTTTTCACTGACCTGCAAAGTCCCCAGCCTGTGGGGGGTGGCAGTGGGATGCACAAGTCCCACACCAGCCACGGTAGGGTTATAGGGTCCATTAGCTGTGTATCACCATACTTGGAGTAAGCGTCAGAAAAGGAGATGGTAACTAAAGGGCTGTGTCAGAGACTGGTCAGCTCTGCCACTGTATGAGGCTCAGGGGGCTGCATCCCTCCCAACAGCTGTAATATAATCCCCCTGATCCTTCCCTTGGATAGCCTGGAGCATGGCAAAAGACAGTTGCTCATAGAGAAAGCTGGAGGTAATACCTCCTGGTGTGCTTTTCTTCACCCCTGCATCCACCACAGCCCAGGATGGACCATCTCTCTGAGGGTTGCTGCAAGATGGGACAATGAGTTGGAATGTGGCAGCATAGCAAACACAGACGTCTGTAACTTGCTGAAAGATGTTTTGATATCCCCTATGAACCTTGTAGCCTATGTGTAAGATCAGACCATGTTGTAAAACCAAGAAGGTGCAATGTGTTTTCAGAACATTACTGCTGGTCTGTAAACCATTTATCTATATTGCCTGGGTGACAACCAGGTTCCTCAACAGTTGAGTAATGTGTGTAATCAGTCAAGACTTTAAATTTTCTCATGATCTTTTTAAGTCATCATATTAAAAACCCCACAAAAGCACAGCACAGATCTGAAGCATGCACATACACACGAAAAAATCAGCCCCAGCCTCTATGTAATCCAGTAATTCCTTGCCCATTATTTATAGAAGGACAGCAAACACAGTATTTCTAAGACGCTCCCTTTTTTATGATCATTACACAACAAAGTAATCAAGGTCAGCTGAGGTCATAGTTCTATAACTGAGTTCCCAACCCTGACAACAGAAACTGGTGTCTGATCTTTGGTTCACAGAAAGGTTTTTAACCTCATTTCCACCCACCGCTACTGTTATAAAATTCCTCTTACATGTGTTGGCTGCTTGCTTCTCTTAACCTTTAGAGGTTGTGACATAGTTCCTTCACAGGGCTGAACTCCAAGCCTGATGAGAAAGAAGGCCTATGGTACAAGGCAGCTCAAATAATTTAGGATCAAAAATGAAATAGAAGACCTGTACATACCAGCTACAAGATCAATCTTAGCTAGATTTTTCCTGATATGACTGCTGAATTCTACTGCCACAAAGTTTCCTTACAGGCTTGGACTATTTGAAGCTGCAGAGCAAAAGCAATTGAAAAAAGAGGGATAAAATATGTTAAGGGAAACAACATGCTAACTATACAGGACACTAAGTCTAGTCAGGTACAGTGAATCACAGAGAGAAATAACAGTTGTGCTTGAAATAGACTTTCCTTTACAGGCACCTGGGTAACAATACCAACAGATATGGAATTCTGGGTTTTGCTTATAAGGATAAGTAATGCCAATAAATCACCACAGCAAAGTTGGTCGGAGTCCCCACCTGCTCCCAGAGTCACAAAAGGATTACTCTACTTCACTTTGAGTTCACGTTAGTTTGGCACTTACAACTACTTCATTATTTCCAATTATTCTCACATTTTACCTGGAGTTTATTTTTCTAACCTGTTCATTTTAGTCAGTGGATTCAGGTGCACAACAAATGATCCCTGGATTGACATTGATAAGCAGAAGAGACTTAAGTAAAATGCCAGTTAAAGTGGTAGCAGAATTACATAATTTTCTGTGAGCAATGGTCACTCACAGCCAAAAGTAATGGTTAAATTTCTGCACAAATGTTCTTTATCTTGAACTACTGCTAGTCACCAAAGTGGTTGGAATGCATAAATTAGACTCCCCAGAAAATAATATTCTGGGCAAACAGTTATTCTAGTTGCAACTAGAATTCTGAATGGATGCCTCTCTTCCCTATTTTGTGGAATTTAATGGGCCATAAGTAGAACTTAGGTCTTTCTATTCAGTTAGCATTGCCTCATCTAAGGCAAACTACTTGTGTCAAAGGAAGATCTTACTTAATTTTCAGTTGGACAATAACCTACCAAGTAATAACAATGCAGAAATAAAACTGATATAGACTGCAAATTAATAACTGTTTATTACTTTGTGCAATTCTTTGCAATACTTCTGTAATTGTAGCTGGTCCTTATCTACTGCAGTGAGAAATTCAGTACATCAAAGTGCAATGATCAAATGAAGTTGCAACTTCTGACACTTTCCCTGTGTTCCTACTCAAGAAGTGCATTGCAAAAGGCACTGTGCAACCCACTGAATGCTATGTGAACATCCGACACGCTCCTCCAAATCCAGCAGATGTGGACCCAGCCACACCCCCCAGGGTATTTCATAGCAATCCTGGGGTTTAGCAGCCCACGTTTAAGATGCCTGAGGCCTGTCCTGAGCAAAGCTGAAACCCAGAGTGCATCAGCCCACCAACCACTAACCTCGGCACAGTCCCTTGCACTACTGCTCATGCTCTTGCTTTTGCTTTGGGTAAACAGCTTTTACCCTTCCATTTCATCGAAAAGCTTTGTAATTTGTGAATATCTTATTATAGCTTCTTGCACTGCACATTAACATAATGATAATGATAAAAATGTCACTCTGATCTCAATGATCTCATTAAAAATCCATGTCAGCACTCACTGGTTGAAAATAAACAGTTACATAGATAAACACTGAAACAAAATTGCAAAAGCCATCCACGCCTTTGCCCAAGGCAGACAGTGCAGGTAGGGTGGAGAACGTGGCACTCGGTTTTGCTGCCAAACATTAGGGGCCATGTTGCCTCAGCCTTCAGCACCACTAAAGCAGTTTATTGAATTAGAATGGCAGGAAGTTAACTTGAAAATTTACTTTACAGTAACCTACCCATTAAAAACCCCAAGTGGCATGTGGTTATAGCTTCAGTATTATTGCCACCTACAGGTATTCCTCTTGTCCTTCATAACAGAAAGGTAAAAGATAAAAAAGAAAAAAAAAAAGTGAAATGCTGTCCTGGCACTATACTCTGATAAATTCAATCATTACCATGTAATTCACTGAAGATTAACAGATTAACATCAGCTCTCTGGGTACAAGCTACAGCCAAACAACTAATGTAAGATTCAGTAAGCTGCTACTCAAATGCAGAAAAATGGTAGTAAACTCAGTAGCAGAACAGATAAAAAAATAAATTCTGCTTAGTTAGGGAGAAAAAAAAAGACTTGCCCTGTATGATCAAATGGTATCTTAGATATTTTCTGCAGACAGTAAAAACCTGTAGAGAACATGCTCAATGGTACACCCCAGGCAAGGAAGCCTGCCAGCGTTCAGGCTCATCTGGGGCAGCAAAATCCCTGCAGCTGAAACCAGCTCAGGGCTTGCTGAATGGCAAATCAGCGGGTTCAGTGACCCCACACTGCAACTGAGAACACAAAGTGTGCAGCCAGGATGTGGTTGTCTGTCTTTGCTGCCCCTTGTCCAAGACAGGGAGCAATGGCCTTCATCTTTGTAAGGGGCAGTGCAAAGCAACTTCTGATCAAACCCTCTAGACCTACAAGCTCTTTAATCTTCGTCAGGAAACATACTTCTATTTTTTTTTTAAAGGTAACTTAATCATAGTTTTTAGTAGTGACTACAATATCTGTTGCTCAGACTGATCATTGCCTATGAATAAGTCACTTGCAAATGTTTCCAGATAAAGTACTTAAGCTTATTTGAATCCCTGTTTTAGTTACTAGCACTATGATTTCCAGATAAATAGCCACAAAAATAAAAGAAGCTGTGCCAACCATTTTGAGAAAAACTGACTAAACAGAATTATTAGCAGAACAGTCAAAATAATGAAATAAACTGCTTTTGGCTCATTTTAGTCTTACCAAGCAGAGTACTGAACAGCACTAAAATCATTAGGACAGCAGGGCATATGAGAATGGGTGTGGTACACAAGATATTGGGAAAACCAATTAATATAATGGTCTTAATTAAAAAAAAAAACAAACACCAAAACCCCCCCAAAAAATCCAAAAAAACAACAACCCTGAAAACAAGGATCTGGTTTTAATAATGTTTCCTAATTTTATGGAGGTGGAAGTACTGACAGAAGGATGAGTGTTGTTGCCTGGAAAGGTGAATGATCACCATAGCCACAGATTTATCTTCTTCATTGCTTCCCCACACCATATTAACAGTCTGTATATTCACAACATTACTGCCAGAGATAAATCATTGTGACTAATAATTCAACTATAATTGAAGCTTGTAATTATTTCAGAATTAGAAAGCCATAATATACCTACTCTGAAAACACAGTTAGCATGTGAATGTATACAGAATACAAATGATACTGATATATCTTGGTGTTTCATATTAACGGATCGTTTCAATCCAAAAGTGGGTATTTCTTTCAGTTTGCCTTTTGTCATGTGAATAAAAAATTATGATTTCCTAAATGAAACACAACTACCACTTAAATACAATATATCAGATAAACCCAACTGGATGTGAAGCTCCATGAAATAAGGTACAAAACAGGCATAAATTACTACCCAGGCCATTTCCAAAATCCTATCTGTTCAGGAGAAGCAGCTTCATGCTGTATAAGGGGAAATTACAGAAATTTCTTGCTAGAAGTACCTTTTTTCAGTGTTCTGTTTCCAAGGTAAACAGCCAAGTTTGAATGCTGCCGGACCCAGGACCCTTTACTAGATTTCAAAGGGATAGTGAAAAAAACATTTTCCTCATTTTCACACGCTTTCACTTGACAACAATTTTGTGCACAATTGAGTTTTAGCTGTGTCTCCTCTTTGTATGAGGTCTTTCCACAGCAAAACAAAGAACAGGTTGTTTTGCAACAGCAGAACTAGGGAGAAATTAAAACAGGAAAAAATTACATATGCAAGCATCATCCTTGAAGCAATTACCTCTCTTTTTGTAATCAACTATATTTAACCTGATGATATCTAATTAATCAGAGACTTCCACTGAGTGGTCAGGAAATGTCTCAGAACACAAAGCATACAGCATTTTTACAGACATAAGCAGCACGAAAAGCACCCATCTGAAATCCAAAGATGCTCACTAACCACCGTAAATCTCACAGCTGGGATAGCACACCAGGTCATGTGGGCCAGCAGTACAGCCAAAACAGCAACTGGCCACTTTATGCCTAGAAAATATTGAGAGATGACAGCACATCTTCCTAATCCCTTCTTAAACAGAAATAGGATAAGCTTAGATAAGATATTAGGAAGAAATTCTTTACTGTGAGGGTAATGAGACCCTGGAACAGATTGTCCAGAGAGGTTGCGGACTCCTCATCCCTGGAAGTGTTTAAGACCAGGCTGAATGAGGTTCTGAGAAACCTGGTCTACCAGAAGGTGTTCTTGCCAAGGGCAGGGGAGTGGGAACTAGATTGTTTTTAAGGTCCCTTCCAGCCCAAACCATTCTATGATCTTTCTGAACTGGTATGAAGGCACTGACCAAGAAACTGTGTATTAGGTGAGTCACAGCTTGCACCGTATGAGAGGGGCCATGCAGCTGAGGGGAGTGAGGGACAGGGAGAACACGGCTGGGAGCCAAGGGCCATGCTGACAACACCACTAGCACCGGCTGGAAGGTCTGAGGAGACAGCACAGAGCGCCAGAAACAGCCCAGTGTTTCAAAAACGAGTGGAAAAAGGACTTTTAATGTGCCCTCTTGGAAGCCAAGCAAGAAGCTGGGACTTGTATCTAAGGAGCTTTAAGGTTCTGCCCCACAGGATCTGACAAATATTAGTTTTGTCTTTGATATTAATACACATAAGAGAAACAACCAATGTATCTTCACGTGCTCAATAATCCAAGCAAATAAACCTACATCGTTCAAGCAGTAATGTCTCCAATGGTGTTAAGAGGCTTATCCCAGTATAGTGAATTTTTGCTCTCATACTTCAGAGATTCTGGCATTTTATCCTAAGGGAAAGAACAAGAATTTTTTTTTGAAAGAACTAATGTATTCTTAAACACATGAGGAAAAGTGTGAGTTGGTTAAACTAGTCAAGAAGTTTGCCTCTGATTTAAGTTATACTTTCACCCATCTTCCCTGGTACTGTAATAGGGATGTTTCTTATATTTTATGCAGGTGATATCTGACCAATGTGGCCTGTGTCAACATGAAAGTAAAGTAGAAGTTCTGTAAAATTTTGCTAAAATATAACACAGTTTCACTTCCATGCGTGTCAAAAAATGTAAAGTGTTTAACTTTTAAAATAAAACCCTTTTGATTATAAATGTAAAGCAGAAACAGTACACTTAGAGCACGCACATTTTTTGACGTAATATTTTTTACAGATAGTGTTTGAGTTATACCATTTTTTTTAATGGAGTAACAGTGGTTTAGGTACAACACCACAAAGTCTAAGGGACTCAAGAGCTTTAATCCTACCATCAAAACAACTTGATTATTTTTAACAATTTAGCCCTTAAATGTTTAAGTACAAAACTATCTCAGAGTTGATCTGTTTAATTCATTGGGAATTAAAGCTCTGACTCATTAGTAGATACAGATGAGCTTAAGAAAGCTTAAAATTTTCTGTCCCAACAATCTGCCTGCTTTAGATGACTGTTTCCCTCCTTACAGGAGCGGGTCAGCTCCTAATGAAGAAGATGCTGTATCACTCTGGCATATTAATGTAAACTGGCATCAATTCTGGTCTTTCCCAGTGCATCCAGGTATGATTTAAGCAGATCTGCATTTTCTTTCTGATTGGTCAAGCAATCCTAGCGGCAGGGGCAGAAATCTTCAAAGAACATAGTGAAAAGCTTAGGGCCAGAATTGCTACAGCAAACTTAGCAGCTACAGCATAAGCTGCCCCTATTTGTGAGCCAAAATTTTTGAGCACTGAAATAGGAACCTGAGTTCAGTTGCACTTAACAGACTCTCTCTAGTGTCTATGTCTTTTTTTAAAGAAGATAATTAAGAACAGCTGAAAAGTTATCTGTATCTTGTTGGCAAATGCAGACATGACCTGTACTTTTAATTCACTCCTGTTTGTTTCACAGCAGGTCATTATTCTCATTAATTGCTAAGCTGCTGGCAGATTCCTAGACATTTTGGATGAAAGACTATTCTGGATTTAATAGAGTGATAAAGAGGAAAGAGGTTATAATTCTTTAGCTTAAAAGTCTACCATATCAACTGCATTGTGCAGACTGATGTCATGATAGGCAGTAACTTATTCAGTCCATTCTGTAGTTAGGGTGCCATAATACAGCGATTGTCTGGCATGACATGTAATTGCATCATATGTGCATGGCCAAAATTAACCCTAAATCCAACACTGTCCTTTTCTGATTCCTCCTAATCAGAAGTTCAAGGTGGGTAAGGTAGGCAGGAAGGGGTGAGAGGATTTAACAGGTATGTTTCCATCTGTGGACAAGAAATTCTTTTACTGGATTTAAGTGTATGTCTAGCACCTCTAACCACAGTACTATGACATTTAGGTTCATGAGGTTCTAGCTTTCTGTCATCATAATTCAGAACTACTAAGAAGTTTGACTAGCACCAGATCTGAACATACAGGCTTTTAACTATATGTTTACCAATAACTGTGAAGTTTCCCTTCTCTCTCCCTCTTGCTCTCTGACACACACATTCCTGCTTCCACATTAATACAAACTTCACACTGCTAATAAATGGCTCATTTAGCTTCAGGCACATCTGATTGATTCCTTTTTATTTTCCTGGCCCATCCCCAATTCAGATGGCGCAGCAAACATGCTCCTTTCTATAGCTCAGAGCACAAGAGTTCACTTGGATGGGATTAGTACAGTGACCTGTACCTTTCCTTGGCTGTCCCTGCCAGAGCAGGCTCCCTTTTCCAGTGGCGCTCACTGGGAACAGCCACTGACAAGCAAGCAGAGCAAGGGGCTCGGGCATCTACCTTCAGCTCTGAAATGAGACACACTAACTGCTGTGTTTTAGATTGACTAAGTGCAATTAGCGTTTTCAAGCAATGATTACTCTTTTTACAGGTAATTTATCTTGAAGAAATAAAAACAAATCTTGTTTACTCCAAAACATACATCCCATGGCAGAATCAGACAGGAGACACTCAGGCTGAAATGAAAAAAAAAAAAAAACAAACCCTGGCAGAAGAATGAAAGAAATTATGACAACCTGCTCTGCACTGAGCTTCGGGCAGGGAAAGTTTGAGTAGGAATTGAGCTTGTAGAGACAGGATTTCAGCACAGCACAAGGAACACTGAAACAACTAAGTACATGTAAAGAGGAGGAAATGGGAAAATACCAAAAACTACTACGGAGATAAGGTGTTCCCAATGTGACTCCTTGAAAAGTGAACTTTTGCTGAATCAAGTAACTGGATTCTGCCAGGCTGCAGAAGTATCATCAATCACACATTGCTATAGGTAATCAAGCTTTTTTAGAAAATTAAATTTAAAAGGCAACAGGAGATTAATTGCTTCTAAAGGCTTCTGACATTCATGCTGGAGTATATTGAATATTTTAAAATTTAGGAACTGAAAACTATTTGTGGAAATATCTGCTAAAAATTGTACAGTTGAAGGCAGTAATAGGATACATCAGGAATTGGCAAGGCATGAAATTATCTCACAAAAGAAATCACTTCCGTAAAACACAGTGATAAACATCACAGTGAAATTACAGATAACAATGAGCATTTTTGTACTACTTTCCACAGCCTGCTCTGACACTTGTTCTGAGGAAATGAATAAGGAACTTGTCTCCAGCCAGTGAGTCCAAGAAGAAGGAAAATCCTGTGTTATCCTGGTTCTTTGTGTCTGATATATGCAGATAAAGGATGTTCCATTCTAGGGTATATCTGAACTGACAAAGCAGGTACCTTCTTTGGAGAAAGACACTCTGCATCTCTGTGATACCTGCAACAGGTGAGCCATTGCCTATGCAGTCAATCAATCCAGTGCCTTTTCCATCAGTCTACAAAGCTTCCTGCTGAGTATGACATGTACTGTTTTTTAAATTTCATCCCTGCGTACTGAGCAGGGCTTTCAACCCTCAACTGTTTGATATGGGACAATTGCTCTGTTAAGGTGGGGATTTACTACATTAACTGTATCAATAGTTTTCAGGATGATGTCTAGGAACATCTGAGCTACTGAGAGAGATGAGACTGAACTCAATTCACTGTTAAGAGTTAATAAGCGTGTCAGATGAGGGCACATGGCAAATTACATACAGTCACGGCTGAAAAATTATTCTCTATGCACAGGTTAGAATAAAAGCTTGCTTTGGTTTCATTTGGGACATTTTATGGCTGAAGTACAGTTAAATAATGCTAATTATCCATTAAAGAGCACTCTATACCTGCAAAGATCTCTTCAATAGTTAGATACAGTTAACTAATCTACACAATATCCTTGTGTTATTTGCATTAGTCTCACCTTTTAGCAGTGGAAATTGAGGTCTTTAGATGAGACACCACAAATTACAGACAATTGCCTTATTTGCAGGTGGATTATCAATAGGCATGTGATGAGTCAATGACAAAATTCAGCTGCAAGTCTTCAAGTTTGTGACTTGGGTTCTCATATGGTAAAAAAAAAATCCCTCCCAAGGATGAGGAAAGGCAGAAATAAACAGGCAGAATACACTGATAGATTTTAGCTGATCTGCAGAAGGCTGGAGTCCCCAAAGCAGTCTTCTGCAAACAGTCTACTTGTAAAGCTCCTCACTCAGAGGGGTTTCCTTCACGTGAACTGTCCCCAAAACTGCAAATATAGATGCAGATCTGTGGGGAGCTGAAGGATCACCTCCACCAGTTCTATCTGATCCACTCTTCAGAAGCAGCCAAATGGCTGCTACAAGGGGTCCCAAAGCAGCTAAACTTGCCTTCAGCTTCCTCTAGAACACTTCCTCGAGGATCTCAAACCCATAGTCCCAACTGGCCACCTTCAGCTGCTTTTTTGCCACATGCTGGGGGTTGCTGGTACAGGAGGAAGATGTACCACCAGAGCAGCACAGTGTCACCTGCCAAAGAAGCTCTGACACATCCCTAACACACCTGTCTGCTGTAGATCACCATGGCACACTTAGACATGAATTAGTCCAGACATAAGTGGAACCTGCATTGCTGAAATGGCTGTTGTCACCAGCCTACCAATTTCCTCAAATCTTTAAATTAGGCATAGAGACAGAGTGGAACAGTGGCCTTCACCTGAACAGAACGTTCCAGTTTTTTCCAGCATCTTCATTTGATGAAAGTCATTGCACAACCCATTCTAGCAAAACAAGCAGCCTCAAGGAAGGTTGGCTTGCACTCAATATGAACAAATCAAATCCCAAAGGAGAAATGCCTAAGTATTATCCCATTTTTTCAAGGAAAACAAATGAACAGTTACACAAATATCATTTGCTATACATAATTTTGAGCAAAACTTAGAGAATACAGAGGGAATTATGCCAGATACTTTCAAAACATGTCAGCTATGACATCAAAAATAAACAGTTACCTGTAACAGGTTTGGTATGGGATTCCTCATTTTGCATAAAGATACCTATTTTTTTGAGAAAATGCTGGTTTCCTTCAGCCAGATAGATCTTCCATTGTTTTGTCCAATTGTCCCCTTTTCTCGCTGAATTTCTTTAATTTTCTGAAAACCTACTGTCTTCTTCAATGATTCCTGCTGGTTTCAATATGAAGTACAGACAATTCATGACAAGAAATCTTCTGGGCATATACTAAATACGATACCTCTACAAATCTCAGCACAGATCCAGCTCTTCTCAGCTCCTTGATAATACTAAAGCTTTCATTGCACTTACCCCTCTAGTGGCTTCAAGGGAAAAAAATAATTTCTGACACATCTGATAGAACAGAAGCAGGAAAAGACAATGACCAGCCTCTTCCTTTCAAGCCCTCTTTGCATGTCTAAGTGTGGTTTGTGCCTCCACTCCCTGACATCCTCCCCTCTAGCCAACCCTCTTCCATAAGTGCCGCACAGTAGCTGGTTGGTGGCATGCAGAGCGTCGATGGAGAGTCACAGGAACAACACATACATTGTGCATTAGTGAGAGAGTTGATACAAACGCAAGTGTCATCAGGGCTGGGGAAATCAAACTTTCTGACTAGTCAGCACTTCTTGCTCTAAATGCTTATTTCTCAACTTCCCCAATTCCAGATCACAGCTTGTGGACTCCACATGCCTGACAGACCAGAGAGCACATGTGCATCATAACCAAATGCCTAAACTAACAGATACTTGATTGTTGGAGGTATGTTTTTTAGTACATTTCACCCAGTCTTAGCTTGCTTGATTGATGACAGTATATTTGAGTTCTGCATGTAACGCTCACACTTTCCACTTGTCCACATCCAAAAAAAGGAAGCGAGACTGTAACACTGATACTGAAAGGAAATGGTTTTATCACACGTGCTCTTTTGGCAACTGCCCTCACATTTCCCACAGGGTAGGAGCACAGCACACAGCATGAGACACAGTGAAGTGGTTCAGCAACTCACAAGGTAAAACTGCCAGGATCCTCAAGGACTGGATCTAGACTGTAATTCAGCATCAAAGGCTATAGCAGAGGTCTTGCATATAATTACATTGCTGAGTTTCTAACATATGCCATTCCTCATCCTTAGTCTAATGAATTTTCAGCAGAACACAAGCAGCTCCTGAAATGTATTTCATTCAAATGATGCACAGATTTTCCTTGGAACAAAATAATCAGTATTTTTAAAAATCAGAGAAGTATATTCATAGCCTACAAATCATGTCAGGAAGTACCAATTTCAGATGTGATCCAAACATGGAAATTTAGAAAGACAACAACTTTCTACTTAATTTCTGTGGCACGCAAGAGTAATTTTGCTCTCGACATTTTCTTGAATCATTCTCCTATTTGGCCATTGCATAAGAATTATACAAGGTTAACAGTACCCCTTTGGATTTAATTCCTTATTGTAGGCAGCACTGAAATCTTGAGCGGGTCAGAATGTGTAACTGCAAACCACAATTGTTAGTTTTAGCATTTATTCTTATGCCCTGACAGCTCAGACTTCAGTCACTTCAACAAGCAGCTGAAAACCATCTCTGAATGCCATCAGGAGCTCTGTCTTCTAAACACTGTTTTCCTAACACTGCACAGTTCTCTAGGAATAACAAGTAAATCACTATGCTCACGACCAGAGAGGGCATTTGGATACTATTTCTTTCTGTGTTCTTGAAGAGCAGATAAACACTGCACCACTGTCACCGACAAAGGTAGGTCAGACCACGACTTTCCTACACCAAGAGTAAGAGTCCTCATGGCACAGCTCAGAAGAGGAATGTGAAGACCAGCTGTCTCTAAAGTACAGCTGCACATGGGCTAAGTAATGACTTTTGACAGGGATCCTGTACAGCTGAGAAGGAGGTAGTTTCCTCAACTCCCCATTAGAGACAGCTAGTCAACAGAGGGATAAGGTAAGCAGTGGCTGGGATCCCACACAACCTTTCCAAGGAGGTGACACTCATGGTGTGTGTTTTCTTAGTGTCATTTACTTGTCAGTCATTCCTGACTTGTGTCCTCTTGTGTTCTTGGGTCAGAAGATCTTGATCCCTTGACAAATTGGATATCACTAGGAGAGGTGTGTAAGCCTTTCTTCAGGCTTGCATGCAGAACCAAGGGAGGGCTCTATTGTCCCATCACAGCCCTGCCAGCTGCCATGATTTTAGCCAAATTTCCTGACACTTTGTGTTTCTCAAAGCTCTCAGGCCTGGAATGATAAAACCCAGTGAGATTCTCAGCTCCCATATTTTTTAATAGTGTAAATTTGTGATTACAAACAAAAGCTAAAAACTGTCATGAGTGTCACCTGATGCCTCATAAAACCGAGGGCAAAGAGTAAAGTCACTGTTTTTAATCTCATTACTTAGGAAAGTCTGACTCACGGCTGCTAAGTACGAACTTGGCAGAGATGATGTAATACAGCTAAATGCTGCATCGAAGAAGTTCTACATCCTGACCACAAACTTTGATGTAGCTAAAAATTAATTAATATTGTGGAGTGTCTTGGCAGAAACAACTCGCTCAAGCCACAAAATTCAACTAAGCCAGAAACTGGACTTTCCCTACAGCTTCCCAAAGATACTGTTGCCTCAGCACTGGTTGAAAATGACCAATAGAAGATGCTCTGCAAAAGCAAACCTACTAGATTGCTTTCCTATTTTCTGGGTCTGATAGCATGAACAATAAATCACTGAAGCTGATGAAAACCAAGCCATTGACAAGGTCAAGCCCCAGGAGACAATCAGTCCCAGACATTAATGCAACTGCTTGTCTAGTTTCCCAGCACTCCCCTGCTTCCAGCAACTGGGAAGCAACAACTTGCATAAAAAGGTATTTAGAGAATTCATTAGTAAGAGTCCAAGTTGAGTGTGGCATGAGTACAGCTCAATGTCAAACTTCTAATTGAAAGATGCCAAATCTAACTAGGTTGCTGAAATATCTTTAAATAATATGAACGTGTCTGTGGTATGCATTGAAGGCACATTGTTTTGGTTTTATTGCTCTCCAGTTGTTACATAAACTGCCTCATTTCAGGCCATTAAAATGCCAGTAGCTTTTTTTAGCAACCCCATAACAGACATTAGAAAACACCTTTATGAAAGATGGAAACAGTTGCTTGTGTATTTAGGAAAAAAGAATTATTTAAGACACCGTAAGTCACGGTTCTATTATAAAACTTTTCTAAACAGATTCATCTACAGGATACACCTGTCTGGAAAATAACATTCATCTCTTCTACTCAGAGGAGAGGAAGGGGGGAAAGGGAACTACATAGTGCACCTCAGTTCATGTAACCTTTCAGCGAATAATTCCAAATTTCTAGTGACTGTCCACTTTGCAAATGTGCTGTTTTAATAGATGGTATCGACCTTTCTAATAAAACAAACTCTGACTTTTCATCTTTCCAGAGTAGTGTCTCCATGATCATGATGAGAAATCAATAAAAAATATTTATTTTTTAATCAATTGATAATCTGAAAAGTCCTGATTAAAATTAATAAAGTCAGGTGTTTGTAAAGCAATTAGTTTAATGCATTTCTGGGTGGAAGTGTTCAATCTTCCAGACAAATTCAGAAGAAACTTAAACAACTTCCACAAAACCAGTGCAGTGAAGAGTAGTATCACATCTCTTTATGGGCAAGTAGTTAGTTAGTCTGCCAAGAGGATTACAAGAAAACTGAGAAAATCCAAAATTCACAGGAACCTAAAAAAATGTCAAGGGCCTAAAGCAGCACAGTGCTCCCTCAAGGACCAGCTTTCTAACCATCCTTGACTGATGCTTGTTGACAGAGTTGTATTGATTCATCACTTCATCCCTCATAGATTGGGGAGGGCCAAAGGCTGTTGAACCTTGAATGGCTTTGGTCAGAAACACTTGTGAGTAGCTCAGCATGAGAAGGCTGAGTGGTGGCTTGAGCGCAGCTGAACCAAGTGCAGCAGGACTCGACAGAAGGAGCTTTCCATGGAAGCTGTGAGGAGTCACCTGCTGTCCCAAGTGTTAGCGATGTGAGCAAGGAAACTGCCCTGGGTTACTGACTGACTCCTCGGGCATTCAAGGAAGTGGGATTTTGATGCAATCCTGTTTATTTACAAGCATCTACAAAAACACCTGATTCCATCACATTTGTTGTTTTTCTCCCAGCTGGACTAGTCGAAGTGCACAGCCACCACAAGGCAGCCAGGCTCAGCTCCTGCAGAGGTGTCCTCCTGCACGGTGCAGGTTTTAACACATTGCTGACACCTATTGATATCTGTGCAAGGACAGAGGTGTTGGATGGAGGAGATGAAGCTCACAGCCTTCATGTTCAGCTGTTGAATGGTCTGGATGACATCAAGAACCCTAAATTCTCTTAGGGTCACTTGGGTGTGTGAAATCCTCACTCACAGGTAATGCAGTGAGGAGTGGTGAACATGAGCTGGCAAGAAAGTGTTCCCCAGATGTTGGTGGATTTCCCACAGAATAACGGGCAGCAAAGGTATTTGCACTCAGCCTAAGATGCATCCCACTGTCATTTGATAGAATTATATCCTGCTCAGTTTGTTACTTGGTGTCTTTTCTAGGCAAGGTTAATTCTCAAATCTGTTTATTCTCAGCTTTCTTGAAGGGTTTCATTATGTCTTAAGGACATTTCTTCTCCCTTCACACACATCTCTTGACATCCTCTATCTGTCATGGTTCCCTGGGAAACATCTGTCCCCTCAAGCCTGCCCAGATGGTCAGGACCTCACCTGCAGGGTCAAGAAACGGCTTCATACAGGGAAACGATCAGGACAAAAATGATTCTGTATGAGAACAACTCAGAAACGATAATGCAACATGTAAATAGAAAAATTGAAAGTAATGTTTAAAAGTACATCCTCAGCACTGGAGGAGGGAAGGGGTGCAGACAGAAGAGATTAAGAAGGTTATTTTTGTGGACACAAGTTATGAAATACACCTTATGCTGCATACTACTGTACTTCCCTCTGAGGCACTTAGCTGTGACTGTAACTAGTTTCACTATTACTAGTGAAATTGGTAACTCCTACGTGCCTTCAAGTAGTCTGCTTGCTTCATTAAGTACAAGTAATAAATACAGACAAAACCTGCCAAAATAAAAAACAAACCCCCTAAGTATCTGTGGACAGCAAAGTCAGTTGCTGACGTGCTATGCATGCCTCAGTCTGTAATTCAATTCTTTTAAAACAGACCAACCAGCCTACCAATTGAGCATCATGTCACTTCTTACAAGGGTGTTGAGTGGAAAGAACACACAACCACAAGCAAAGCCACAACACTGTCACTGAAATTTATTCTTTGATTCTGTCTTGGTAAGAACTCCTGAAAAACGAAATCAGGGAAGTATTTGGTCAGAATAAGGAAGGATATATGTACCTAAAGAAGTTTCATATACACAAGAACTAAAAAATATTCAAAGTACAACATATTGCAAAAGGTACCTTTCTGTGGCTTGGTTCTGCTTTAGTCAAGTGAATCTAAAATAAAGAATGTTAACTCTCCATTTCTGTACAAAAAATCCAGTTACTTGCTATCAGGTCAATGTGACCAGGCAAAACAAACCTAGTAGAAGAAAGAAGTGTAATGAGGCATTTTTCCGATCTAGCAATCAGCATGCTGTTGAAGCCAGAAGATGTGAGGTATTGTGAGTATGAGCAGCCTCACTGGTAAACACCAGGTCTGGATCCCATCACACACCATCCTGCTCTGGCCACTGCCAGCAAGTGGTCCAGCAGGTCCAGACACTTGACTCTCTTGCACAATAAGACCAAATAGCTGGAGCACATTTACATTTTCCTGTGGCAATGTGGCCTGAGATAGGGTTTCTCTTTCACCGTGCAGATTCTTGTCCACTTAGGGTCAACATCAGTATTTTAAAAACCTAAAAAAGAGTTAAGACTCTTCAGTAAGAAAGTGAAACACAGAATAAGATTGAAGGCAGATGCTCTGTTTGACAGTGCTTGGTCCTTAGTGGAACAACTAAGGAGCAACTCAGAATACAATTTATTGTGAACACCAGCGAATGGTAGCAAATGAACACAAAGAAAATAAGGACATACATGAGCAGATGCTGATTCTTTGTCATATCTCAGAGTTCAGCTGAGGCTCCATGGCCCACAGGTGCAGCCACTGCCTCTGGGTAAAGGAGACAAGATTATTCATGATATTTTTCCCAAGCCTTTCTCAGCTGCACTGAGAATGAGCCAACACACTCTTCTCTATTTTCCAGTCTTGACATAATACTGGAAGACTTGTTCAGCTGCATATTAGCCATAAGAAATGGGAAGAAGATATGTGTGACTCAACTTTTAATAAAGAAATCAAAAAGGAAATGAAAACCCATTTAGGGAAAAGTCATGCATGCATATGACACAAGGCAATAAGGGAAGGGAAATAATTTCCCAGCTCCCTGCTCAGGATCTTTTCACAGATTAATAGAGTCTGCTTGCAAGAGTCACACCCATTTCCCAAGAATCCCTCAGGAGGGAATGTATGAAAGGCAGATACACTCATTGGGAACAACATATGGGTAGATCTCTATGCATCATTAGAAAAAGAGAGTATGAGCCAATGCAACTAGTACTACAACTGTATCACATCCTGGCAGACAGATGGGCTCCTGTAAGGAAATCAGAAGCAGCTGGAGCTGTCTCCCTGCACCATGTTAATCCCCAAGCTGTATTTTGTCACAGAACAAAGGCAGACTGATTGAGCAGTATCCAATATTCAGTTCTGGAGCCTTGAGGACCCCAGCATGAGTCAGCAGCCTTTCATTTTCTGGAACACTCATTTTATGCGTATACAGCCCCTTCTTGTGGGTTTCCAATGTCCAAAGATGGCCAAACTGCCCCAAACTCCAAAATGTAAGATCTGGCATAAAATGACCTTGAATGCTCAAGCAGATCCACAGCAGGAATGGGGTGGGAGAGGTGTCTGCACCTTCTAGTACAGGGGGGAAATAGAGCATGTGGGGCAGCGACAGGAAAGAAGGGGATGCACATGTGGTACCTGTAAAGTTCTCCCAGTCCTTCTGACTCCCCCAAACACACACATGAGGAGATGAAAGGGAACAAAGACACTCACTGGATCACAAAATCATAGAATAATTTAATTTGGAAAAGATCTTTAAAATCATGACGTCCAGCTATTAAACTAGGACTGCCAAGTGCACCATTAAACCATGTCCTGAAGTGCCACATCTACATGACTTCTAAACACCTTCAGGGATGGAGACTCAGCCACTTCCCTGGGCCTGTTCCAATGCTTCACAACCTTTCTGGTGAAGAAATTTTTTGTAATATCTGATATAAACCTCCTCTGGTCCAACTTGAGGCCATTTCCTTTCATCCTAATGCTTCTTACTTAGGTGAAGAGGCCAGTCCCCACCTGTGTACAACCTCCTTTCAGGTGGTTGTAATGAGCAATGAGGTCCCCCCTGAGCCTCCTTTTCTTCAGGCTAAACATCCCCAGCTCCCTCAGATGCTCCTCCATAGACTTGTGCTCCAGACCCTTCACCAGCTCTGTTGGCCTTCTCTGGACTTGCTCCAGTCCCTCAATGTCTTTCTCATAGTGAGTGTCCCAGAACTGGACACAGGATTTGAGGTGCAACCTCACCAGTGCCGAGTACAGGGGGACAATCACTGCTCTAGTCCTGCTGCCCACACTATTGAAGCTACAAGCTCTAACCAGCTGCAATTCAAGTTGGGGATCAGGTAGTATGAGGTATGGGAATATCTGATAGCTGGCTGGGGTACATGACTTCCAGAAATTTGGAAAGAAGTTGGTAGATTAAGTACAGCTAAGACAAGCAGGTTGTGCAGTGGGGCAAATAAGAAGTTATATTCATTACTGACAAAGATCATTGTGGCCTAGAAATTTCACATGTTTGCAACTTAGAAAGAAAATGCTAAAAAAGCTGATGATCTTCAGCAGTATTTCCTGACAAGGTTAATAAAAAGTTATTTATTTCTCTAAAGAGAAGAGATATTTTCAAAACTAATTTTAAAATGTCCCTGCACCCCATTTTAGTTTTTAGCCAAGTTTTGTAGGAGTCTTTCTCTTCTGCTTTCCTGTGGAGAGCAGATACCTCAGTAATCAGAAAGGAAAACTGGCCTCATAAATGTTTCTGTTCTGTTAGCTGCAGTTCCTTATTGAAGTAAGGCAGTTTTTCATTCCAATGAACAACCACATCAGCATTTCAGGTCTCTTTACGAGCGCCTGCAGGACAGTTTTAACAGTGCTATTCATTTCTCACATTTACCCATGGAGGAGGCTCATGTTTGCACCCAGAGAAGCGAGACTGTGATTGCTATAACCACAGCTGCTCAGGAGTGCCCTGCCTCCATTTTCACCAGATGTTCAGCCACAACAGTCATGAGAACTCTCTTCTGACAGGTGGGTGCAGAGCCTCAGTGAAAGGACCAAAACACCTTCTCTCTATCCACAGAATAGACTTGTGTATTCTTGAGGGAAAGCTGCTGGCAACCCTGCAGGCAGCAGCATCACGGGCTCAGCCCCACAGTTTGCCACACACTGTCTGGTCAAGGTGTGCAGCAGTTCCAGCCTCGGGCAGACATTGCTTTGGATGTATTTTCTCACTTGAAGTGTAAGTAAAGCTTAAAACAATACAATATGGAAATGAAGATTCATACAAACTTCCTTCTGGAGGACAGTGTAAAAGATTGAAGTAATACACAAATTCTTAAAATCTGAAACTGAAAATGTGTACAATTTCCTAAACATACATGGGCCACATATATCCAAGATTCATCAATGATACAAAGATATAAGTGCTTATCATTATTTACTGATGCCATCATTTAGCTCAAAACATCAAAGCTTTTTAATGAATTAAGCTTCATAATACTCCTCAGATTTAAGCAAAAATTAGCCAGTCAATATAGGTAAAATAGTAACAGATTTTGTAGAAAAAAAATGTTCACTTGTTGTTGACACCTCTGAGTGCTATCAAATTATAAAGAATAATTAATTGCAACATCATAACTGATTAACTGCATGCTCCTCCAGGATTTTTTCAAAATGAAACCTTTCAAGTATTTCTCTTTCTATGAAAATTTCTTCCCAGGTCTAGCTTTATTTTAGAGTGAATTCCAATATGTTTTCTGATCCCATTTCTATATTTCTGTGTGGTGACTTGCTTAGTACACACGGGCAGCAAGCATCCATGTTGGAGTTAGCCTCCTGATTTCTGTTTTTGTAGTTCTGTGCTCTGATCCCTTTCTTTCTTATATAAGTATTTTCTAAGACTCTAAAAATCACAGATGGAAACTTCCTGTTTCTAATTTAGATTTAATTACCTCTCATTCAACCTGCATCTTTAAGTAGACCGGCCTGCTCTCTGGAATATTAAAGTATTAAAATTTTCTCCTGTAGAATCAAGGATTGTATCTTCAATAGCTGCATTGTCTTTTTCTTCACTAGGCTCAGTAGACTTGTACATTTAGAGCTGTAAAAAAAGCAAGTTCTCTTTAATGACAATGTTAAGAAAGTAAGAGACAAAATAGCTTTATTTGTGAATAAAACTTAAGGGTGTTCAAAGATCTCTAAAATATGAAGCTGCCACTTATTTACAAAAGTTGCACAGTCTATGATTAATATTAACTTGAACTCAACAATACTACTGCCATCAGAGGGCTTAAGTTTTACTATTCAAAGAGAAGATTAAGTTGAGAGAACTCAGACATCAGCTGGGACTGGACCGTGGTCTCCAGCTAAAGATATGCTCGTGTAAATACTGGCTAACTGGTATCTACAAGAGTCTGCACTACTTGTTCTAAACAACAGAATGATTTTATACTCAGCATCTTGCTGATTGATGATGAGATAAATAAGCTATGCAACAAAAACCTGGACAATGTCATATCTAAAAATAGCCAGCAGTTCAGACCAGTGCAGTAATAGCACTGTAATATTGGGACTAATTACAGGCCAACAGATTGCAGACCTTGGAGCTAAGAGCAGATTTCTGAAATGAGCCAGAACAAGATGTACTCAGAAAGACAAAACACTCTTGGATACTCTAATGAAGATAGCTGCATCAGATCAGCCTCATACTGAGATGCAAGGAGAACCTCTCAAACCATTAGTAAAGCTGCAGTATGTCATTATTTTTAATAGCTCTTGATATGAACACCAGTGCCAAAGTACTTATAAATAAGCGTACTCAGTAATCTCCAGGGTCCAACACTGGGCTCCACAATGCTAGACCTTCATTTACAGGATCAGGCAGGGTAAAACAAAGGGTCACACTACACATTCTTCCTCAGATTCACCTGCCACATCTGGGATCAGTCTGCCAGGGCTGCAGCAAGCACAGGTCAGAGGGACCTGTGATTCCAACACAGCTGCATCACCATGCACTGAATTATGGCAGCACAGCATGCCCAGAGGAAAGGTTTCAAAGTGCCTATTAGCACTCTGCACAGGAGATGAGGAGAAGAGAGCTGGGAGTACCATGGGCAGTCAGGGACCCTCCAATGGAGGGGTGGGAATGAAAAGGAAGGCTTGACCAAGGTCAAACAAAGATGGGAGGGAATGGCAAAGTGCATTTGCCAGGACACTAGAGAGTGTTCCTGAAACTCAAGAGAACTGTCAGACTTCTCAGAGGAGGAGAAAGAGGAAAATCAAAGGCTGGGTAAGAAGGAAGCAAGAAATCATGTCCTGCAATATGGAAGCTACTACAGTGCTCTGCTGCTCTTTGGCCCTGTTAAATGGAGAGGCAGTGTCAGTCACAGTAACAACCTGTGCGGAAGCTGGCACAGCCTGACCATGTTGAGGGGAGCATATACACACTGGCTTCCCAGGAACCCCCCAGGAAGAAGCACATCTTAAAATTCACTTGTTTTCTGGCTGCCCACACTTCTCACTGCCATCCTCACTCTCAGGAGCAGCAAGATAAAGCCCATGTTGGAAAGCCACATGCTTTTGTCTAAGTGAGCAGGACCTGCCATGCGCTGCCATCCTTCCCAGAACTGAAAAATAAGTCCTGGACTTCTGCTTAGTCTTGCAGGGAACTCAGTGAGAGCATACTGCAAAAGCACTAGTTTTGATGGACACTGAAGAATACAGAAAAATACAATGGTTAAAAAATTGATTGCATCATTCACCTGAATGAAGAAAATGGCATTTGCCATTGCTAATATTCCAACTCTGTTTTTCTTGTTTTATAATGTCACTTCCCAATCCCTGTACCCTGCATTTCTGCAAAGGCATTACTATGGGATCATCAGAACCCCACAGTTCTCAAGCTTTTCTAAAGTTATTGTAAATGCATTAGAAAATTACAAGATACGGTTTTAGAGGAGGGAAAATGAGACACAGAAATAACAGTGCCATAATAACCATCAATTTTGGTTTCATTTTGCACAGAATTTCACACTTTTATAGCACTTAATACAAAGTGCATCTTTAATTGGTATGTTTTCCAGTTGCATCACTCAATTTTTCTATGCAAATATCTAAGGAGACAAAAAGTTCTCTGAGGAGTAGGAGTATTCTGGCTTCCTAAACTCTCACATCTCATATTTGGGAAGTCTTAGTGCTTGTGAATTGTGACTTAAGTTGTTCCAATATTTATTCCACTTAAGCTTTTCCCAGAATTAAGACTTCCACTCATCTCCTTTTACATTCAAAAATGGTGGTCTAGAGTTAACTGCATACACAAAAAAGGGGAAATGCCTTTGCCCCCCCCCCCCCTTCCAGGCCAGGCACAGCAGCACACGGTCTTTGGGCAGTGAGCCATCTGTGCTTAGCTGCCCTCAGGGCAATAGGAACTCCCCAGCACTACTTGGGGACTTTCTTAACACTTAGGCTACCAAAGGATAAGGGGTGAAATGGATATTTGTGTTTCTGGATTCATGTTTTGGAGCAGAGGAGAGTCTGAAGGCAAATCTGGGAGCCAAATCCCTTCCCCAAGCCTGTGAGTTAGGAGGTAAAACACTCACAGTTGCCTACTACATCCTTTTTTCCTTTCAAGAACAAAAAGCATTTTTGTTATGTATTACAAAACTTTTTGCTCTCTTTCATCAGGGCCCAGCAGCCAGCTAGTCTACTGTCAAAATCCAGCAGAGAGGGCCAAACTATTTTCCTTAATCTTGCCTTCAAAATGTATTAATCCTTTCCCCCTCCCCCCCCCCCTCAAATTCTAGACACAGAATTCAGCCCAACTCAGATATTCAGAATTATCATCTCCACACTTAAAGGTTTTCAAAGTTACTACCAGAGGAATGTAATCCTTCCAACACACTATTTCAGCTCTCGCAACCTTGTAATGAATCCCACAATGGTGATAAAGGGCCCAGTATCTGGATCAATATCCTCACATGAACATATCACTTGCCAGTAAGAAAAATAACAATGCCAAACTTCAAAGATTTCAGCTGTCCTAGAGAAAATGTGAAATGGGATCTCAGCACATCTGAAGGCTCAAGAATCATAAGATAAATGAAGAATGCAGGTTTTTCGATCAGTCTCAGTTTTTAAGCGCTTGACATCAGTAATTTTGCTATTTGCTCCAAAATACCACTTCTACAGAATCTAACTGTACTAGCACCTCCAAAAAATAAAAAGGAAATAAAGTACAGTTAGAGCTAGCAATAAACATGAAAAGCAGATAAGTAATGAATAATTGCTAACTTTACCTCCCTATGCCTGCTAAATTTCAAAGATGCCTAGTGGTCCTTTCTGTATGATATTTAACAGGCCTTTTTCCACTACATGAATTTAAACCAGCACATTTGAATTCTGCTTATGGAAAATCTTTGTCACCTCATTGAGCATATACTTGAAAAAAACCCAGAAGTTACCAGTGAAAGTCATGCTTCAATTAAACACATTTTTTGTTACAAAGTAGAATATTTGCACCTTGTAAATGGAGCCAGAGACATCATCCTTTTGAGCAACATCCTACAAACTTTCTTGCACCTGTGACTTCATTTGCGTTAATTTAGCGTGGCAATCCTCGTAAGTAGAAGTTACTTATATGGTTTTGTCTACTTCAGTTCCTTTTGAAGTCAAAATATGTTTGAAAAATACACCAGAATGTCAAAACTTCTCTCAGAGCAAGAGACCTTTTGGTTCTGAGGGCTACATGGCACTGAGCTACTCTCTGCTTTCCAAGATCAGTACAAAATTCATTAAAATTATATTGCAGATTTTTGCAAAATAGAGCTTTGTTTGGCCTTACGTCATTACAATGCTTAACAGGAAAGCTATAAATGTAATGACGCTCTGAAATCACAGGAAAAAAAATGAATGTTGTGGGTTTTTTCTTGTATGCAAGGACCAGTCTTGGCAGAGAGTGTTCTCTCAGCTGTGATCAGGACTCGGGCCACAGCCTGCCCCAACATCACATCCAGAACTGCCTGCAGTAATCATGTCAGCACATGGGGGGACCCACAGATGGCAGAGTAAGAAATGTGATTTATAGATTATAAACCTCATAAGGCATAATTTACTGTCACTTCATTCTACTTCATACCTCCTAGTTGGAAAAAATATCCTATGCTATCTAGTTTACTGGAGGGGAGTCAGGTCACACTAACAGAGGAAACTAACCCATCAAACCAGCATTCACTTGCTTCAGTTAAAAAATGTAAAGAGGTACCAACCTGGGACCAGAATGGGAGACAAAAACTGAACTGAAAAACATTATAGAGAAAAATTTCATTCCTCTGTCAAAGGGCCGATGGGTCTTACACCTCTGTGAAGGACATTGGTGTGGATTAAGTGTCATTTTGTAGAGCTGAAATAAATATTTTTTATCAGTCAAGTGTAGAAGTGTTCTGAATTCCCTGAAAGAATATCTAGAGGAAACCACATCCTTGCCGGATCCCTGAAAGTGATCAAGGCCTGACTGGATGGGTCTCTGAGCAACCTAGTCTATGGAGAGTTCCCTGCCAATGGCAAGGAGGTTGGAACTAGTTGAATGTTATGGTTCCTTCCAACCCAAACCACTCTGTGATTCTATGAAACATTGCAGGATGGTGAGAAATTAGTATTTCCATGATTCTTCAGAAATCAGGAGAGAGCCAACTTGCCCAAGGCATCACCCATCACCAGAGGTGCGTGTCAGAACCAGGAAGGGAATTTCCATTTTCAGACTAGTATCGTGCCTCTGTTTAAAACTAATTTCTCAGTGCTCTGGAGCATGCCCTCAGCAAAAGCAAGGTGGTCTCAGGTGGCCAAGGCAGAGAGTACCAAGACACCCCAGGTAGGCTGTCGGGAGGACAGTTCTGTGGCTGCAAGGACTGGCAAGTCAAAGCCAAGCTCTGATGATGCCCATGCCACCCTTCCTTTGTCTCCTGCCTCTCCTATCACCTAAAGACACAGGCTATGACCAGCAGGGGAAATTCCTCATTATCTTGCTTGGAGCAGTGGAGAGAATCCAAGTATTAAGCACGGAAGTCCAACTTATCTGTCTAAATTCTTTTTTACTTGTTTACTGATTGATTACGATGATTAATGACTTCAAGTCTTCATCTCAGTACAAAGACACAGAGAAGCCTTGTACAGTCTCCTTAATGAAAACAGAGAGCTGAACAACGTGTTTGTCAATTAGCAAGTTCCCCAGCAAAGGGTCTGATGTTTAAAGTAATGAAACAATTACTGTTAGATGATAATATTTATTAGTTATAACACAATGGCATTTTAAATCTAGGTCAACACTCTGCTGTGCCTGGCACAATACAAACATTGAACAGAATACAGAATCCAGGGGCTCTTTGCAAAGCTGTGGCCTTACAGTGGATCCTATTGGTGTCCTTTAAAACACGCAAGGAACAATTATTTTTATATTAAAACTAGCAATGGTAACAGCAGCAGTTATTCCTACTGTCAGAAGGAATGCAGGTCATTTAGTTTGGGACAGCCATCCCCTCTTCTTCCCTCAGTGCCACTAGGAGTTCACCCTTCCCAGCAGGTGGGAATACAGGAGCAGAGCATCGCAGCAGTGCACAGGCTTTCACTTCTGGAGAATATTGCTGGAAAACCAAAGCAGAACTCACCACCCTCTCCACTACTACTTTTCTAAAATGATCCTGACCTTTGCTAGCCTGAGAAAGAAAAGGGGATAACACCTAGGAACAAACTCCACACAGAAGCAACAGTAACCATCTCCTCAAAGGTCAGCTCAGGTTTTCCAAATGAGATGTAGCACAGTCTGTCAGCACAGGATGGAACAGGGAGGGTTCCAGCTGAGAGAGGGAGCATGGACACTGAGCACTGGGGAATAAAGCTCTACAGAAATGTGGGATGTTTTCCTTAGGCAGCTGACAGAGGCTTGTTGCTGAAGTGATGTGGAAAGAATCATAAATACCCTAGGAAAATTCACAGTGGATTCATAGTGATGGAGAATATGATCCAGCAGGCTTTCCATATCTGTTAACATGTGTCCCCTGAAGATAAGCACGTAACTTTTAAAATATCATTGTGTTCTAAAGCCTCCTGAAATCTCTAGAAAGGAAAAATTCAACTGGGCTTTAAAGGAGGTGATAAATTTGAGGGAAGGACCATGTGTCTTTTTTTTAATAATAAAAAACTAATGCCAGTAGATTTTATAATCTGTTGTAAACATTTATACATTTTGATGTTAATCCCAGCATATTCCAATGAGCCAGGTGCTGGAAAGCTTCTGCTCTTTTTGCCCTGAAGCTTTTTGCACAGGTTTGGCAATACCAACTAATGTATTTGCTGCAGAAAGATTAGTGTCCTTATTTTTAACCCTATAGCAAAACTAAAACATTCAGTAACTTTGCTTCAAGATACTTAAAATCTATCAATTTGTAAAGGACAAAAGACAGTGAAATGGATTCCAGTCTAGAAAAGGTATAAAAAAGGAAAGTGACAAAACATTTTAATGTTAAACTTCAAATTTTGAAGAAGAATTGGTTTTCCTCTCAGACCATGTATGCTATTATTTTCTGTGTCAAGTACTTAGGCACAACTTTCAGCTCAGGTTTGCATGAAAAGCAAAGTTGTGAGGAAGGGGTTTGGTTTTGGAGGTAAGGAAACCCAACTCAGGCCACTCCACAGAGACACAGATCTCTAAAAGCAATAGTCATAAAACTGAGAAAAAAAAAAGCCAGGAAATAAATCACTTTATATAATTTGCTATTTAAAGGACCCAAACAAATTTTTTCAAGGTTTTGGGTATCTTCTTGGGCTACCATGGAAAAAAACACAAGTGAACTAAACAAAACCCCCCAAAACCAAGGAATTCCGAATGAAGTATGAACACTCTCACAGCAACTGTCATATTGATAAATTATAAGTGCATACAGTTGCCACGACTTTCTAGTATTTGTTTATCTAGAACACAAAAAAGGGTCAAAGAACTATGAGGATGGATGGCCTGGAAGGACCAAAAGTGACCATATTTTTTGTTTCCATTCTTCACACTAATAAAAAGTGCAGAGATAAAGTTTTGCCAGGGACAAGGAACGCAACATCTCTGTTATCAGCAACAACAACTAAACTCTGCTCCTCTAAAAGGCGAATGCCATTCATCCTACAACCTTCTCTTTCTGCCTCCCATTTAGCAAGTGCCACAATCAGTTGACCAAGTCATCTCAGCTACATGCACCACTCCCTGAAGCTGTAACCAGCAAACAGCAGGAAAGCAGCATTTTTCACAGCTCGGGACTGGTATCAATTTCAGCCTAAGTGGTTGACACCATTAGGATTTCAATTTTCCAGCACACAGCTACACATGCAAGTGGGTGCCAGAAGCAGAAACTTCATCATTTCAGTCTCATCTACATTTTCCTGGTCATACAGAAAAAAAAGAGCATACTTCCTCAGTAGTGCCAGATCATCTCATTCAGTTCTCAGGCAGATGCCACTAACTAGGATACAGTCACGTGGAGGCATTTCCCTTCACACACTCCAAGCAGCCAACAATGAAGGCAGTAAGAAACTGTTGCAGTGAGAGCCCTATTTAAGCATTTACATTTATCTGCTAGTGGATTTCTTTCTTTTTCTCAGGTATTTTCTAACAAGGCTAAAAATGGTTTAGTGGTGAAAGCCATTAATTATGGCGTGAACAGTGTTATGAGATTTTGTGTCACAATAACTGTTTAAAGAAGTAACAACACAACAAGGGTCTGGTTAATACTGCATCCCCTGTTGAACTCAAAATAGCACCTAATTAACACGATGGGGACAAAGAAAGGGTTTGCATTAAACTCAGTGCTGAGGCAGTTCACCAGCTTTTTTGATTACTGCTCCACTTTTGCTGTTTTCCATTTTAGGCCAGCAAGGACCACAACACATAGCTCTGATCTCCTGCATCCTATGGGACATAGAAGTCATTCGGGAATCCCTGCAAGTGAAGAGATGATTTCTGCTGAGCCTCATGAGCAAATGTTGACCTCAGGAGACTGTAGATGAAGAAAATCCCAGGCCTGGTTATGATTTGCACTAAGGCTGGCCTCCATTCAGGACTTTTTTTTACCCAACTAGAATAGACTGGAGATAGAATCATAGAATTGATTGGGTTGAAAAAGACCTCCAAGATCATCAAGTCCAACCCTTGGTCCAACTCCAGTCCATTTACTAGATCATGGCACTCAGTGCCACATCCAATCTCAGTTTAAAAACCTCCAGGGATGGTGAATCCACCACCTTTCTGGGCAGGCCATTCCAATGCCTGATTACTCTCTCTGGAAAAAATTTCTTTCTGATCTCCAACTTCCATTTCCCCTGGCAGAGCTTGAGCCCGTGACCCCTTGTCCTATTGCTGAGTACCTGGGAGAAGAGACCAACCCCCACCTGGCTAGAACTTCCCTTCAGGTAGTTATAGAGAGTGATGCAAGAATCAAGTCCTGCCCTTCCTGGGCAGGCATCTCATGCTTTGGGTCTCAACCTCTTACTCTCTTAAATGTTATTCACTCTTCAGCACAGAGTCTCTGAGGTGCATAAGTGCAAGGAGAATGTAAAATTCCCAGTATGCTGCTGCTTGTGACTTAAACCATTATGTGAATCTCAATCTTGAGCACTAAAAGGCTAGAGAACAACCCAGCACAGCTTTAGCTCCAGAAAGGCATGAATCAATGTATAGTCATGGACAAGGCTCCAAAGCCAGAGGGGAGCAGCTGCCTCTCAGATGGAGTGACAAACAAGAACTGAACTGGAAGTAAGTGCTACAGTCTCAGTGTTCTCAAGAGGAACAATGTTAGGTCAGAGGAAGCCAAGAGCAACTGCTTGCTGATTTTTTCAGTGATGATGGTACTACAATGCACTTCTTTTAAGTAGTTCAAAACCAAAACACTAACTAATCAGGCTAGTTTCTCTCCAAAGATTTAACAGCCTCCCTTTACCTACAGATTTTTAACATACACGATGCATTATCAGCTTCTAAGGTTAATTATCCCTTTTTGTGGATTTGAGATACTATTTCTTAAATTTCCTTCTATTAAGAAAACAAATGGATGACCTAAGAAAAAATCTCGACACCTCACAGCATTCCTTCTTACAAGGCAGATGTAGGAGAGCCCTAGCACAGTCATCCACATTGCTGGATAAAGACTCCTTTCTACAGGTGAGGTGGACTGTCTCTACTCCGAGAATCATAGAATCATTTAGGTTGGAAAACACCTCCTAGGTCATCAAGTCCACCATTACCCCTGCACTGCCAAGTCCACCACTGAATCCTATGCGTAAATGCCACATCTACCCATTTTTGTAAAATACCTCCAGGGATGGTAGTCACCCACTCCCTGGGCAGACTGTTCCAGTGCTCAGCAACCCTGGGGCAACCTGAGGTCGTTTCCTCTTGGCCTGAGATCCTCTGACAGAGAGGGAAGTACATATACATCAGTGGATGAAACATGAAGGCAAGCCCAACTCTCACTCTTCGTCAACCCACAAGCACTAACACACACAACAGGGAGAAAACTACTAAATCAGACCATACAGCCATCTTCTGTAACTGACTTCCCTGATTATTATTGCCAATATACTGAACAAGAATGAAAGTTGCCTCATCAGGGGCTGGCTTAAGACACTGAAGCCCACACATTCAACCCAAGTGGCTATCTTTAAAACAGGGCATGATGATGCATTATTTTGTGGAACCTGAGCTTTCTGTAGTCTTCTGTCAGGATCACTGGTCTTGGCAGGACACTGTCCAGTTCAGTACCATAAGAGAGCTGCATTTGAAGAAATAAAAGTGTAGAAAAAAAGTGCAAAGTACACCACAGTGTTCTCAACAAACACATCAGTTATTAAATACCTTAGTTTGTCAAAAAAAGATAGATGAACCAACAAAGCTAAGTTTGTTCTAGGAGCTGTCTTTAGGCCTTTCTACCTGTGGTGCTCCTGACAGGTGCATTGCTTCCAAGTACAGCACTGCACTGCATGGACAGATTCTGACAGATGCCAAGCTGCACAGACACTGCACAGTGTCCATACAGCCCCAGACTGTCAGGAGTAACATCTACTACTTTGCTAATGTATTTATGCAGATTCTTTACAGCAATATTTAACTAGAAGGAAATTTTCTGCTCCCACTACGGAGCAGAAGAGAGAGGGCACAATCTTGCAAGTTAAAGCATTAGCAGGAAGTCATCTTCTTTTGCAGTACCCTGAGGTGCCCAAGGTTTTCACCAACAGGCTGTTGCTTCATGCTTAAGCCTGATGCTTAGATACTGATAATAAGAAATATTTCTCGCAGTCCCAGGAGTAAACTAGTCATACACATCCCTTTTACCTCATCATTTAAGCTATCTTGTGCATGTTTATGTGCACAATTTAGATGCTAAAAACCATGTTCTTTTAAACAGACTGTAAATTGTCTTATTTACATCACTGCGTGGTGGCTTTTGTATGTTTAAGCCCCTTTTACTGTCATTGGCTATTAGATGACTGACCTGGGCTGTCCTTGGTAAGATTCGGCCACCTGTAGTTAGGGAAGGAGTATCCTGAGCCAGGCAATCAGTCCCAAATCACACCACAACAGAGAAGGAATTCCCACTGAGCTGCCCAACTCCCAACATTGTGCTGCTTTGCATATTAAAAAAACCCAACGGAATACATATTTTAAAATTGATTTTGCCTGTCTGTTTTCTACTTCTAGTATTCTTTCCCAATTCAGTTTTCCCAATTCTTACTCACAAAACATCAGCTGTTTTCTGTCTGCTGCATGTTAACTGTTGCTATTCCTAATTAGGTTTGCTTTCTAAAACTGAGCCTTACCCTACCCACAAAATACATTTGCTGTGGATGACACAAAGTCAGGGGATAATTATGTGAAATAAAACTTGTTCCACTTTCAGCTTATGTCTTCTGTCCTGCACAAGAGCTCCACCACAGAAATCCCAGGTTACTGCACTGTCAACTGCTATTCAGAATCTAAAGTGGCATTAAATGCAGAAATAAGTTCATATTTTGAAGAAGTCTCATGTTGTCTTCCTTACAGACAACACAATAAGAATACACTTACAGTATGGAATATCCTGGCTATTATATCAGAAAAGAAAACCTTATTACTTTTAAGAAAGGAAAGTGACAACTCTCAGGGATTTGAATTTGTTTTAAAAATTAGTACTAGTTAAAATAGGTTAGGACCATTGATAAATTTATACCACTCATTCATACCACAGTGTTCTGTATGTGGGCATTTGAGTCAGCAGCAGTGAAAGTGGTCTCCTGGCCAATTTTTCATAAGCATATGATAATAAAGTAATAAACTGAGTCAACTGGTAACTTGACCAATGAATGCTAGCCAATGAAGTAGCCCCTCCAAAACAAAAGATGAGTGATGAACATGACAAATATATTTGGAACAGTGCAAATGCAAGTCTTTGGTTTCTTTCAAAATGAAGGATAATTCTAAGTTACATAGAATCACAGAATATCCAGTTGGAAGGGATCTAAAAGGATCATCTAGTCAAACTGCCTGCTCCTTGCCTGACTACTGAACAGTAAACCACATGACTACAACAGCATTGACAGTAAGTGCTGCAAACAAGGACAATAGAAATGCTGATTGACATAATATTTCTGATCTTGCATGAACTTCAAAAGTAAAACAACTCCAATAAATACTGGTACTATCACATACAGCTCATGTCATCTAATTAATCACTGATAGTTATTACTGCCAAATTCTTGACATTCAGGATACAAACACAATCCATCCTACGTTAACAGTCACCTTGCAGGCTGACTGTTACTTGTTTAGCACACACGCACCAGAGTTTGCTGTTGTGAAGGCAAAGAATCAGGCCTCTCTAAGAGGGCAGAAGACATAATTCAAACTAGTGTTTGAGCATTTGGAGAACATCTTCACTCCTGGAGTGCAACCACAACCAATCACCTAGTCCTGGCTGGAAAAGCAAATGACAGCAATATCTAAATAGAGTTAAGTTGCACTCAGGAAGCCAACAGTGTTCCCTAAGCAACCGAGAAGGACAATAGTCCCCCATCAAGGTGAGAAGGGTTAAGTAGGTACCATTAATTTGGACAGGTAGATGGTTTCTGCCTTGATGTAGCAGCTGTAGGAGTCATCCCCTGGAGAGAAACAGAAGCGTGAGCTGAGCAGCAAGGACCTCAACAGCAATGAAGTCAGCCTAGAAGATTGTTTCTGTAAGTGAAACCCAGAAGTTGTCTGTCTGATAAAGACAGCCTGAGAGCGTTTCTCAAAACTAGACTCCTCCTCTCGCATGAATGCAAAGCCTTCTGCGCTGCAGAAGCATGTCCTGCCCAGCACCGAGCCCAGACAGCAGGTCTGCCAGTGAGCAGCTTCCTCTCCCCATCTGGCTAGGATGAACAGAAAGTGCAGGAGGGCATACAGTGCTCATGGTTTATCCAAAGGCTGCTCTTTCTGAGCAAGGACTTGCGGATAACGTTTCCAGGCTGAATTTTGATAGCTGAATATTAGTGAAAAGGTTGAAGATCCTGCAGGAATACACAGGGACAGAAACTGCTAGGAGCACCAAGGTTTGCTCTTTCTCCAGTACTTGTTCCTTACAAACTTCACTGAAAATCCTATAAAAAGGCATAAACTGATTTGACTTTTCATTGCAAGATTATAGTGCTAGGTTTTCCAAAATATTCTAGATCTTTTATTCACAGCCAGTTCATTCCTCCTCTCCACATTTGCTGCATCCAAGAGGTTGTACAGATGGCCTGAGCTGAACCAAGAGGATGCAGCACTTTTCTCCACTGCACTAAGTACAAGGCTCATGCTGCCTCCTACCTCACAGCCCTTTTCAGTCAGGCCCAGGTTATACTTTGCACAGACATTGCTCTGTCATGTTAGGCACTCATACTGTACACAACTCACTGGTGTGATACATGGTTTCCTCAAGCCACCAAATCCAACACAAGAGGACATGAGGCAGGAGAAGGGCTGCAGCTCTATATTCCTGATGAGGATATTTCAGATGATGACACTGTTTCCTCTCCTCAGTCCCACTACACAACCCACAGAGATATCGATTAGGGCTGTCAGTGTTCCCTGTTCTCATGACAAGTGGCCCTTTGCATCATCCAGCACTGGTACCTCTTGACTGGGAAAAAATTATGCTATGCTTGAACATGGGGTTTTGACAGTTGCTAGTACTTCCCACCCTCCAATGTTTAGTTGTCCTCTATTCACTGGAGCCTGCAAAGAGGCTTCTGAATAGGCACAAGTTGACCCCTGCTCCCTCCTCCTTCCTCACACCTTGATCCTGGTAGTTTCAGAGTCTGCTGTGGGAGCCTCATACGAGGAAGAGATGCAGGAGGGAGTGCCTGTTTCCCTCCAGCACCACCTCTGCTCCTGCAAAAGCAGGCACACAGGCTGGGGAAGGGAGATGGCCGTGCTGTCCTCCAGGAAGTGGGGAGAAGTTTCTTTTGTGGTCACACTTAAGGGGGTTAAACCCCCTGCCCCTCCTGAAGTTACTGGGAGTTCTTTCTTTTGATTTTCTGCATTTGGATCTTACCCTGTTTAGGGAGGGTCAACTAGTTATTAGATCATCTGCTCCTTTTTTAACACAAAACAGCTTTTAAATTTTTTTTAAAATACTCTCTAACATTCAAAAGAAATTAGATAACAGCTATAATGGCCCCACCTACTTTTGATCCTTTCTGCTTGCCAGAATGTTTTGTGTAATAAATCATGCAAGTGCTACATTATTCCAAAGCTAAAAATGGAGCAGAGGCAGCAGGCAGCACAGAGGTCTGAATACAGAATGTAGAGTCGTATTTGATAACATCTGCACTCAGTCTGATTTTAAGCTTCCTTGGGTTAGGATAATGAACTGAAATGAGAGGGGAAAGGTTCATAGGGTGATTACAGCACAGTCTGGCTTTTAAGCTGCTTTCCTTTCAACTTCACTTTCACTACATTTCGATTTAGATTGGGGTAGCTCCTGGAAACGGTTCTGCTTCACAGAACACATCAAAGGCATCCCTTGCAGTTCCCCAAATCCAAGACCATTGTGGAAGTGTGGTGAGCATGCAGCTGAATAGCAGGATGGCATATTATTTTTCCTCAAATCAGAGGGGTGACAGCAAATTGTTTCCTTCAGGCCTGGAGAGAGAGTTTCTGAAAAAAATTTCCACTAGCTGTACTTGGGCTAAAATACTGATTTAGAACTTAAAATGAGTAACAAACACTGATCAGAGCAGTGGACTTGATACCCATTCTGGGTAAAAGCAGAGGCATTACTCCCATTGTGTCCCAAAGCCCATTCCTAGGCACCCTCACTGTAAGTGATGGCTATTCACACTGAGTCAGTAACACAGCTAAATGTGACACCCACCTGCCTCTGCCCTGTTAACCTAATGCATCATCTGGACATCTGCTAGGTAAATGATGGAATGAAATGACCTGAAAGGCTCATTCATAACCAGGGGTTTAAAGCATCATCTAGGGACAAGTCCAGATAATGGTCAAGAGCAGAAGTTTTAGGCTTTAAGAACAGTGTTAGTTAAAATGGCTTAAGTTTTTCATCATTATGGCTGGGCTTTGCAGTTGAAGATTTGGGAAGGGCTCTCCCCACGTGGGTGTGCCCTTCCAGCCTGCACAGTGGATTTTTTAGGTGAGGCACAGCCTGTGCAGAACTGGCCCCACCGTTTAACTCCTGAGGTTCATCTGCCGTGGTCGAGCGAGCTTGGACAGTGACAGTGAAGTCCTCAGGACTAGAACCTACAGCCCCCAGTATTGCCAGGAGGTCTCCCATCCAAGCACTAACCGGGGCTGACCCTGCTGAACTTCCAAGATCTGATAGGAGCAAGTGTCAGGGTGACAAGGCCATTGTGAGCCTTAATTTTTTAGAGGCTTAAAAATTGACCTTGAAGGTTTACTACCCCTTTAGACTGCTGTTGACTCTGAACAAGCTTTTGGGACAGATTCATACCAGGCAACCAAAAATAATAAATCAAACGAGATTTGTTTTCTTCTAGTAGTCCTACCACCAGGGAACTGAACTTCAGTGAGAGCTGAAATTCACAGGGAGCTAATGAAAATACAACTGCAGGCTGCTAGTCCAGGCAGTTTTAACACCTACAGCTGCTGGAAAACACATGGGCCAGCTCACAGATTTCTGACAGGCCTTAGTGCTGCGTGTTTGCCATGTCAACACCCCTGCATGACGCCAAATATCTAAAGGGTGCTTTCCATATCCAGATAGTAGTGTTCTTTCTAGGCCAATCTGCCAGATGTCTGATCTGAAGATAACCTGGGAGGTGACTTAGATCTCCATCAGATGTCTCCACATTTTGTTCTGTGTCTGATTCACTGGAACAAGAAACAAGGAAAAGCAAAACTTCAAATAACTACTGGCAGATGTGCACTAACTGCAATTACACTGAGAAATCAAATGGAGCCATCTCATTAAGAACTGATAAAATATGTGATCAGCACCTCTTCTAAAAAAAGAAGAGTAAAAAGAACAGTTGACTGACATAATTTGAATTAATAGATAATAGGGACAGCAAGACTGTTATACTCATCAGCCAGTCTGAACTGCAAAATACCAGCCAAGGAAAACCTCAGAACTTTTCTGTTTCCACCAAATTATTTTTAAGTCTACACATCAGCATTCATTAAGCGTGCTCATTTAGTCCTTTCATCATCCTGCACTGTTCTGGCTTTATTATTTCTCACAGATACAGCAAAGGAAGATGATTTTGTTGTGCATTTCTCTGCATCCTTTAAAACCAGTTGATTATGAATTACCTGATGTGCTTTCTGTGGGCACTGCTTGTTATTCTGACCACAAACATGCACCAAGTCTACTGAGGAAAGCTGGAGCGACAACAAAAACATATCAATAGCACTTGGCTCACTAGTACTTGCAATCTGTTTTACACTTGATTAAATTTTCCTTTTCAGAAATAATTTTAGCTGTGTTTCCTGTAAATACATTTTCTGCATTGTTTTGGCCAGGTATCCCAATCAGATTTTATCTCTACAGTCATATAATGAGTTAAGTGCAGCATTTATTCTCCAGTTAGAGACCACCACACAACCTACTTCAGTTCAAAGCACGTTAACTGTTGCAGAGCACTTAAACACTTAACACAACTGCCAGTTACTATTAAATCATGGACCATCAGTGATAGCATCACCATCTTCTTTAGCTTACTTATATAGTAAGCATCTGCATGTTCACATAGTGCCGGTAGGCATCCTTAAGAACTGCAAAACCCACCCAAACATAAAAACAATTTTTATCTTCTAACATGCAATAATGTTGCAATATGTCAAGCAAACCAGAATCATTAAATCAATTGTTCTCCTTCAGTCAGCAATCAGCCCAGGAGTACTTCCCCAGTTTAGACCCCCTGGGCTTGAAGCCCATATACTTGGGACCTGGACAGAGAGAAAACTGCAGAAACAAAAATTCCAAGCATGGGCATTGCCCTGGCTGCTAGGGTAGAAACAGGAGATGCAAAACAAAAATGAGACTACAGTGGCTGATACTCTGGTCTTACCTCAGTACCAGGGCTGTTGAGCAGCCAAATACCATTTCTCATAAACATCATGGTCATGAAGATCCATAAAGGCTCTGGAGGTGTTGCAGTCTCCATTCACAGGGGCTAGAAGGGCTCCACAGCTATCAAACCATGACAGGATGACTCAAGAGAACAAACTCCCTAGCTGATCCCCAGCTTTACACACAGTTTTCAAGGTAAAAGTCAATACAAATGGGAAAGTTCCTGAGCTAGACTTAAAAAAAACCCACCTCACTTATTGAGTTCAGGTGAGGGAAGAACATCAAAGTCTGTAATAAGGATCTCTGCTAGGATGGAGGATTGCTCCTAATTTTTTTCCTATCAGAAAGTATTGGGGGTTTAATGCATGGGATGGTTAGTGGGGTGAGGTGGTGGGTGGTATTTCTGCGTGTGTGTTGAATCATGAACTCAGACGTCCACGTAAAATCCAGAGACTACAGAAAGATTAACCACTATCTCCCATTAGGGTATATTTCATGAAGTGTTTTCTACTGAAGATATATTTTCATAAAATATAACTCTTATCTCCATGCAATGGATATCTGGGCTCTTATTCTAAAAATAATTGAACAGTTTCTCTTCAGTTCAGGAAATTTATTTTTGTTAAGTGACTGCAAAGCAATGTGCAACATTCATAAACAAGTCATGAAGACTGCAGGCTAATACTGGCACAGTCAACTTGCTCAATAAAAGGAGAGATTAAGCTTGTTTTCTGAATTGCAATTGTGCAATCAATTTATTTTGGATACTGAAGACTTGAACAAAATGGTGCTTTCATTTAATTTAAACAGTAACAAAAAATAACATTTGAACTTCTAGCTAAGCAGCCAGGAATTACTTCCCTTGCTCATAATCTTGCTATAAATACATAGATTAATGACATCCAAACAATCCAATCAGTCAAAACAGGGACAAAAAATGATACACTATTTTAATACTCTTGCCATTTTACCATGCCAGAAGTTAATTAGCAGTATTAACATTTGAGTTTTGAGACCAAAACTGAGATTGGTTTCAATGGCTCTAGACATTACATGGCTGCAGACCAAGGCTAGTCAAAGCCAATTTTAGTATTTTAAAATATTGAGAGTCCTCAAGAAGACCTTGTTTTAAGGAGACATTAGATTGTATGCTTCTAAAGCTTTTGTCTTCTGGTTTATGGTTCTCAAAATTCTCATTTTTCCTGAGACTGAGAAACCAGAAATGGTGCTTAAATGCAAGAACCAACAGTTATCATCCCACAAAAGAGATCCTTTAAAACGAACAGTGTAGTCAGCATCCCTGTGAGTGTATGCTGCTAGTAATATAAGCAACCTGTTCAGCTAAATATTCATACACTGCTTACCAAGGGGAAAACAATCAATCTTGTACGAAAGTTGCTGCATTTAATATTTCCCCTAACATGATGCACGTGATTTACTGACATATCTCCAGGAGGCTTTAAGAGTAAAAAGGCAGCACTACTTAACTTATTCTGCAGCCAGATCTTAGCAGGGAGGGGAGGAGGCAGCTACCTGCAGTCTCACCTGTACATCTCGCAAGAGGCAAGCCCTGGAAGGTTGACACAAAAGAGATTCACCTTTAATTCTAGTCCTACACCTTACTTTTCCTCTGGGTTTTCTGGTCCCCTCAAGCTGATTTTGCAGCTCAGCAGGGATGGAGGCCAGCACCACGGCAGAATTCAGTCCCAACCATTTGCTGGAAGGCTACAGGAGCCTGTACCAGACAGGCTTTCTACCAAACCAGTATCAAACACACCCATCAAAGTGGCAGTGCAGCTGGGTCAAGGTAAAGGACTTAGCAGTCAGCTCAGATAGGTCCATGTCCACCAGTCTGAGGAGGTTTTTTTCACTGATCTGAAGTAACAACCCTAATAACAAGCTCTGTAGTTGCCAACAAAGAAATCCAACTAGAAAAACTTAATGTGAGACAGAGTGGTCAAGCTGAAACTGGGTTTTCTTCCTGTTTGAAAAATTGAAAGATCACACTTTGTGCACATACTAGTAAATGCTGAGGCTACCAAAAATAAAATCAGGAAGGAGTATCTATTGCACATATGATCTCTCTAGAATTACGGACACCTGCTTGTTCCAAGAGGAAACCCAGAACACTTGCCCATCCACTGAGACCATGGCAGTGCTTTTCACAGCTCTGGTTTGGATGTCATCTGCTCAACAGAGATTTGTTTTGGCTGGACCATGGAACAAAAAGGCCGTGGAGTGTCCACTCTCAGAAGTATGCTAAACCCAACAGCATGATAGCCAAGGCCACCTGCTCTAATGGGGCCTGCTTTGAGAAAGGAGGTGGGAACAGATGCATCCAGAGGATCTGCCCAGTCTTCCTGAGTCTGTGATTCATCTCTCCTCTAAAACTAGCATGCTGAAATTGTGCAAGATGTTAAAGTGAAAATAATGAAGGTAAAAGTCCAAAGATGTTACTTTTGTTCAGGTTCAGATATGGATGAAATCTTAAACTGAAAACTTCAAGGAAAGAAAAGATCAGGGAAAGGTTTCACTAACTCCAGCTCTGTTCTCATCAGACCAGTCATTTGCAGTTGACCATAGGCAGATACTTTTTTAAAAAAGAGACTTGAGACTTTTAAACAACAAGAAAAGTATTCTGAAGTGTCTTGTGTTTAGTGAATTCTTTTATCTATTAGAGTTCAGTTCAGGTCTCTTGAGGTTGCAGTCCATGCATTAATTTTAGTGCAATTTGGATCACAACCTAAATTAGTTGGCTGATCAACCTGTCTTTTTAATCTCAGCATTTTGAATAGTCACAAGTGTGACCAAAAACTATTACAAGGAGTCCCTCTCTGCCACTCCACTTTTCGTGAGGTCCCCGTGGTTTTTTTCAGGAGGTTAAGTGATTGCATCAATTCCTGCAGTAAATCACTGAGTTCAAAGTGCATTTACATGCTCCCTGTTGCCCAACTTCATCCACCTGTCTTGTTTCCTTTACCTGTGACACCTAAATGGCTATCCCAAACAATGTCTATATTCTGTGCAAAGATAAATGAGTTGTCATTTAAAAGCTTCCAGTTCTTTGGAGTGAATTCAGGCTGATCTATCTCAATCTCCCAACAGTAAGAGCTACAGACAGATCAGTGCTTTTGCATCAAAGATGGGACTCTATTTTCTCATTCCCACTGTTTAGGAAAGCAGACTACCACAGTTTCCACTGCCATAGTAATTTACTAAATAAAGGACACTGTATTCAGCAGTGATTGTTGAAAGTAAGCTTGACAGAAATTTTCCATCAATAGTATAGATGGACAACACAGTTTCTGTAAAAATGTAATAAAAGTAGAAATTAAATAGATGATAGTTACCTCTACATAAGAACAGAGTGAACTATGTTTGGGAACTTACATTCAGCAGAAAATGTGCTATCTTTCTGAAAGGAACAAATGTGCTGACTGACTTGCAATTGTCTGGCCCTGTAGAACTTCAGTTTACCGAAAACATGGAAACAGAAGAGGAAATGAGCTCTCTTTGCAAACACCCAGAAGGTTATGGTGTTAAGAAGAAGCTAATATGAGTTTATCAGAGACAGATTATGTCACTCTTCCTCCTACCTCAGGATAAAAGACTTTTCTGTAAGACAGAAGTAGGAGAAGCTCTACATCTTCAATGAATATGCAGGTTTTTTGTGTTCTTTCACAACAGAAAACCAGAAAGTGCTTCTCAGAGGTTTGCTGCCAAATAGAAAGGCTGTACTCTGTGATTCTCACTTGTGATACTGAGACAGTGAAACAGAGAGCATGTACTTTCTATACACAATGCAGACAACATCTGGAAGGGGCTGTGAGCACATAGGAGGACAGATTCAGAAGTTTAAAGGACTTGAGAAATCAGTTGGAATGGATTTGAAACAAGATGATAATACAGTATGGACAAATGAAGAAGCTCTTATCAGTTGCCCGAATGCAACATGGAGAATGGGTGGATATGGAGATTAGATAGTATCAGAAATCTATGTCTGTGTCATGCTGTTGCTAAACCAAATGACAAAAAAACAATGACTCTAAAACAAACTTCACCTTGGAATCCATAAACATTCATTTCACCTGCAGACATTTATGCTTCAGCAAGAAAACTGCACCCAGCCTGGGCACCACTACTCTGAAAACCCAAACTACAGCAGGGGGAACAAAAAGGAACACAGATAATTAAATGTAATGAGAACAATAACTGGGTTGATAGCATTTAGTTTAGGAATTTTATGCTTCAGTTCTCTGCCACTGCTCAGGATCACTCATCATATTACATCTTCCACATGGTTTCCATTCTCATTATTCATCTGCATCACAGACTGGTCAGATAAGAGTTCTACACTGCAGCATGGGAACTTTTGTTTTATGGAAATCCCAGTTCCTCTAACAACCACATAGTACTGCTCTCACAGCAAAATGCAAGTTATAAATGGGACGGCCAGCAGCAGAAGCAGAACTGAGGTGCAGGGTTCAGATCACCCCACCAAAAGCACAGCCAGTTTCCTTCTTGCCTGCACCCTTTATTGCAATGCAGTCAGAAGAAAGGGGGACTGTGACCTTCAAGGCATTCTCTGTCCCACATGACTTGATTGATGCAGGAAGGACAGGCAGGCATCCCCGTGGTTCAGTGACATTACAGCTTCTACTTTAAAGTGACAGGAAAAAAAAATCTGTTAAGAAGGAAAATGAGAGGCAAGAGTTACATACTTACAGAAACAGACCAAAAAAGCTAGTGGAAGAAAAGAGTCACAGATAAATGAAGAACTCCCTGCATTTGAGAGTCCTGGAGTCCAAATGTATTCATAAGCAACTCTAGATCCCAAAAAAAATATAAAAGCATCTCTTTTTCTTTTCCATTAACATGAACCAAGCAAAAAAAAAAGACAACAAACCCCAAAACCAACCAAAAGCAACAGATGTCTTAGAAGTAGCTGGAAATTCACCAGGGTCCATGCTTGTTTGTTATACTTCATTAGTAGGTAAAAAATTTAAGAGATTCATCAAATGACCTTTACATTTTCCTACTGTGTGATGCTGCAGATACCCACATTTCCAGATCACTAAATGCTTGGAAACACTATCTTCAGAGGAAACAATTAAATGTGGTGGTGCAGGAACCTCAGCTCCTCAGGCTGAGGGAATGTTATGGAAATGTCTGGAGAAGATAAGTTTATCTCTGACCAGCCAGCATAAACTACGATGGGCAGATATGACATCATTTCAATGCCAGTAGGAAGCCATGGTCATCCTGCTCTGCCTCAGAAAGCCTTCTTATTGACTGGAGGCAAGCAGAGCATGCCCGACCCACGCTGCCCCCTGGGACTGGCAGCTCATCTCCCTCCTCCTGCTCTGCCCTCCCCTGCCTTATGTAAGCAAAGGTAACCCAGAGGTCACAGCAATTTCTGTCTGAATACATGTCAGACAAGATATCTCCTGGCTCAGAAGCCCTTTTTTGTTAGCCTCAGATAGTGCTGCCTGATAGGGGAGGCAGAACCACTTTAGCCTTGAGACTGGATTGTGCTTACAAAGGCATCCCCATTTCCCAGTCCTTACTGACAGCAGGCTTGGGCTGCAGGACAAACAGCCATCTCTCCTTCGGTTTGCCATGGGGGCTGAAGGAAAGGGTTTCAACCTTCATCACAAACCAGTATATTCAATATATAGTTGTCAGCAGTAAACTTCTGATCAACTGCTTGACATTAATTCACTACTGATTTTTTTATGTGGAGGATCATTCTAAAAACAGATGAGGCATGAATCAGGAAATTAAAAAAAAAAAAGGAAACATCAGTAAACTTCATAAATCAAACAAAATCAGAACTAATCTCTTTCCAATTGTCTTTTGCAGCATAATGCACAACCACATGAAGTTTTTATGGCTACAGGCTGAATATTTGTTTCACAGGGCACAGGAGAGAAGGGGAGACCATAAAGTTTCTTGTCCCTTTTCTCCCCAGCTCTCCTCCCCATTAATCAAAGCATGCCCAGTCCTGTGGTGTTGTGTCCTAGTTATGTGACCACAGAGTCTGCCTCCCTTTTGGACCTTCTCTCTGTCTGTGAGAGCCATTCTGCTACTCTCTAATAGCAAGAAATCAATCACAGACCAGTCTGTGTCTGCATAAGTGATACAAGTTTGGGAAGGAGGGTTTGAAAGACTACAAAATGAGAAAATAAAAGTGCAAAATCTACAGGTGTTGAAAGAAACCCAGTAATAACCTGCTGGGAGCACAGAGATTCACTGGAATGAGATTATGTGCTGTCATTTTCCATTAGTCCTCTCAACTGACTGCAGCATTTGATACATGCAAGCAGGATTCTCAGGCCATGGCAGATGAACACAACTCATTTCTTCCATCATTTGAAAGTCATTAGGATTAGAGCACTGCATGCACCAGAAGCAGCAAATTAAGCACCCATCACAGGATCAATCCATATTATCCCCCAGGTCTTTGCAAATTAACACTGTAAATTAAGTATTTTAATGGAAGCACTTATAGTCTGTTTTCTTGGTTAGCAATGATCTAACTATTCCCGCTTTTAAAACACAAGATGGTCAAAAGTTCTCTTTTTCTCACAGCCAACCAAGCTGCAGCTAATAATCAATATTTTCCTCCTCTCTATTACAATTGCAAAATTATGATGTGAATATAGAAACTACAATTCAACTTTAAACTCTTATCTCATTTGGTTGCTATTAAGCAGGCTAATAATATTTGCATTACTAAGGATTAGTTAAAACAGTAGGAAAGTACAGTTCACAAACAATCAGAAGTAGCAGGAAAGGGGGGAAATGCAGCAGTACCAACTTTCAAATATTTTTATTCACCTGTACTGTATGTAAATCCAGACATATTCTAACTTTAGGCTCCCAGTCTGCAAAGTGCTATACAGATTGCTAGATCAAGGCATTCAAAAGCACAACATGGGCTAAACAAACTTTTATGATATTTTGATTTCTTGACCAAACACAATCTAGAACACCAGGAAAATACAAGTACCACCAAGCATGAAACAAAGAGGCTCTGTATATTTGCTGAGTCACTTGACTGTCATAATCTTTAACATGAAATGTAATATCCTGGTTTAGGCTTGCTGGATTTATTTACAGAGAAAAACAATTAACACTGGGAGAATAAATCCGGGGAATACATCTCCTCATTCACTATGCCCCAGAGAGATGGTAAATCTATTCAGAGTGTTGCCATGTACATGAAAATATGCAGAATGATTAACTGAGGAAGCAGCAAAACATTCCACAGCATATGGTTTATGTAAATTGAAACCAAAATCTGTATACAGAAAATGGGAGCAAAATGTAACATTTATTGAATTCTATTCACTTGGAACATAAAGCTGGAATTATAATTGCAGGTGTTCTCAGATACATGTTTGAATGCCAGGAAATTACTCCTGTACAATTTTTGTCTACTACAAAGTATATGTTAGCAATTTATCTCCAAATTAGCATTTCTAGGTCTCTAAGGACTGCTTTTGTTTTCCCAGGACAGTTTATCTTCTGCTACCATTCCATGTACTGTGCATACAGTATCTTTCACACAATATTCCACAATAAAAACAACCAAACAAAGCCCTTGTAATAAAAACTGGTAAAAGCAAATCTGTAAAACTGTAAATGTTTCCACAGATGTTATTGCAGACAACTACCACAAACAGCCCCACAAGTGGAAAAGGAGAGAAGGTAGACATAATGCTAGACCTGTGCATTTCCAAAAGGACATATTGCCACAAAGGATTAATTTTCTCTCTGTGGACAAAGCACACAAATACTACTGAAAATAAAACTACACGTTATGAGCCCCCTCATTCCCCATTCCATGTAGGCTACTTCAGAGCAAAGTGTAATCTTTCACAGCTGTACACAATTTCCATAGTAGTTGGCATGCTAATAAGACTTGAAATATTGTTTGCGAAATTCTTTTTGAACCACTATCATACTGTGGAGCAGTTGCATCTACAGTTCCACAAGGTGCTTTAGTTTCTAGTCCCAGGAGATCATTAAAACAAGGGAGGCAGTTTATACACTTCATCTTTTAATAAGTTAGAGGCCATGATTCTATACAAAAAGTCACCCTTGTGGCCCCTTCACAAGCCACATACACTGTCCTCATTACTTCAAGTAACTAAATTCAGTTGTGCATTTCTGAGCCAATTATTTTCCCCCAAGCTAGCAATCTGGATTTTAATGGAAAAATGTGCAGATGTGCATATCCAAGTGTGTGCACTTGCCTATGTATATGCTTATGCTTCATAAACCTTCTGCTAAAATTTAATTTGCACTGGATCATAAATATCTGAAGAAAATTGAACTCGGAGGATTTTCACAGAGTAAACACTTTAAACCTCAGAGAGAGATTCTACTCCCTACTGTTATGCAAGAAAGTTTAAAGCCATGAAATATATTCTGGGGCTACCAAACATGTGTCCAAGAACTTGTCACCTAGTGATTTATTTCTCCATCTTCCTAAACAGACCACAGATCCTCTTTTCAGCCAAGAATTGCATATTCTTATCATCTACCACAGCCAGTTGTGTTTTTCTAGTCTGTGGGCCACATACAAATTTGTTCTAACCTGAAGTCAGAATTCAAGAGAAACACTCTACAGTGAATCAAATATTCACAAACCAAACACCTCTCTCAAGAAAGATTAGGCAATATTTTCACCATCTGATCTGCCCAGAAGAGCAAGGGACAGCTTTGGTTCTGCCCTGCACTCCTTTAGAGCAAACTGCTGAAAAATTCAGGTAAACACAAACGTGGCCTCTTGCTCCAGTCTCACTCTTCTCCCAACCAGGGCTGTCTCCCTCAGATAACTCGAGCAAAGGAAATTTCACCTTTATGGCTGAATTCCAAACTTCTGTGACAGAATTTAAAAGCAGCAGAAGCAGCTGTTAATAATCCCATGATGAACCTGCAATGAATTCAAGCCTGAATCCTATTCTGCAATCATTACCTCTGAAGGCATAGGACCACTTGCTAAGGAGAAAGATTTCTAAAAATATCAGAAAAAATGCGTGTGACTGAATCACTGGTTTAAGCTTATTTCATTCTAAAAGTACTGTTGGGAAGTTTATGTCTGTCCATATGCTGTCCTGGGGAGAAAAAAATCTGAGGAACAAAAATAACAGAAAAAATATGGTTTTGTTTAGACTGCAAAGGAATAGCCAAGTCCATTCCAAGGGCAGAATTAGGCTGGAAATTAATACAACAATGTAGTTCCAGTGGAAAGGAGATATTTTGACTCTGAGAAGAAGTTTGAAGGCAAAAATACCTGAGATAAGAACCTTGCTTTAACCAAGAGCCATTGCTACTTTCACACACAGCTGTAAATCAGGGCCCTGTAGATGCAATAAAAACAAAGAAGTTCATGTATTAGCAAACAAAAACAAACAAAAAAACCCAAACAAAATTGATTCCAAATTAATATAAAAAATAGTATAATTTCTACAAGCTGATAGGGATATTTGAACTCCAGTTTACAACTCTTAAAATCATGCCTATTTTCTTCTTGTCTTGTTTTCAGTTTACTACTTTTCCCAGTCGTCTTAAAAGCTACATCTCTGGGCCTCCATGCAGCCAAGCAAACTCAATCAGAGTACAGAAAACAACCAAACACTTTAATCTCTGAAAAACACAGGTGAAGACACATCTTCAGGAAGGGCACAGATATTTCTGTACTTCTCAGCTGTTTAATGCTTACACATCTTGGTGTCAACCTCAGGTAGCTTTCTAGACTTTCATGTGTCACAATATGTACTACGCTGTAATAAAGAGCCAGCTCTAAGCTTCTCACTCACAGTCAGCATTGTGAAGTGCAAGTCCATGGGAAGGACAGCGGAGGGGATGCCCAGACACCAGACTGAAAAGAAATGAGTTTTCAGGAGCCAGGGAAGGCAACCAGAGGGAGCAAGGAAGTTGTGAAAGAAGCACAAAGATGTTCTTCTCGGTGCTGGGACTGGAGTTCCTTTTTCTGGAGGTCCAGGGGATATCTCAGCCCAGTAATCTGTGCCCGCCATGAGGCCAAAGCAATCCCTGAGGTCTGTCGTGCCACATTGGTGGCTGCATCTTGAGGCAGGAGGGGTGCCAGAGAAACACGCACGTGAGACAACGTATGCTGATGAGAAAGCAGCATGACAATCTCCTCCTCTCCTTTCCCATGGAGCACTAGGCACTGCTCATGGTCTGCATGCACACAGGTACAAACATGTTCCTTCCTGCTTTGAGATCTTTCCTGACAGAAGCAGAAGTGCCCATGCTCTGTGAGTCCTTGTGGTATGTGCAGGGCCACACAGAGGACTTGAGCTGAGAATATGGAAAGAGCTCCTCTGCGAGCATACGTAAGCAAGTGGGAAAACTGAGCAGTGGACAGGAAGAATAAATATGACACGACACAGATGCTCTGCAGAGGTATGAGAATCCTTCAGTGGCATTTAAATCCATTTCCAGCAGCCAGAGAAACATGCAGCCTTAGGATTCCCAACAGTCTAATTTCAGTGCAGGCAGAACCGCTTTAGCACCCAACTAACTAATTTTACTCCACCATTCACTTTGGTTTGTTGCCTGTAGCAACTATCCCAGGGTGCCTGTGTTAAAAGGTACCCCCGTTGCACAGCACAGTTTAACTGTTCTAGTTGTTCACAGTGATGGTCTGGAGGACAAAAGCATAAAGGGCCTAAAATGTGGAAACCTCATGGAGGCTGTGACAACCAGCAGCAAGTAAGAACAGCAGCTTGGATACAAGCTTTGGCTCAGGACACTCTCCAAGCAACACCTGATGACTGAAAGTGGGCTATAGTAGCAGTGACCCTTACATATGTACCTATAACTGTATCTGTGTATACACACCCATGCAGCCTGATGCTTAAATTCCTATTTTAGAGTCTGATACTGATTGTCATGGGAGACCTACGGTGTGTCCTGGTATGACCATTGTTCTACCACAGACAGATAATCAATAGCCTCTCTTCTCATGACTCCTGCATGCCTAGGGGTGCTGTTACAGCAGCAAATGCAGAATACACATATCCCTAGTGGTGTCCCAGAGCAGGGGACAGCTAATGGCCAGCAGCTGCGGATGCATCAGCAATGTCCTGAGGTACGCTGCCACCTTGTTGCAGTTCAGAGAGATGACAGGGAGCACCCTTTACTCCTTCCACTTAATTCACAGCAAGGTTATCTGGCACCCAGAGAAACGCTGTTGTGTTTGTTGTTGCAGTGGAGATGAATGGTGATGAGGGTGCTGGTACAGCCTTGGAGTCCTGCAGGACACCCCAGTTTTATTTGGATGCATTGAAAAAAAGTACTTTCCCTCTTTCAGCCTTGGTGCTACAAATGTACTTATGTTTGCTGGAGCGATACATGTTTGTCTAAGAACAGGAACAATGTTCCATAACAAGCAGGATAATGCATCTAGACAATCAGCAGGTTTAAGTCAGACTAAGGACTCTATGACTTTCTCAAAATCTAGACTTTGTGTTGCTCTGGGTAAATTCAGTATTTAACACTGTCACTCACTACACATAGATGTGTAAAACCCCTAACCTATGTATGTATGGCCAAACTTCGCGAACAAAGGTTTGGGCAGGGCTCTCCCCACATGGGTGTGCCCTTCCAGCCTGCCCAGTGGATGTTTTAGGTGAGGCACAGCGTGTGCAGAACTGGCCCCACCGTTTAAGTCCCAAGGTCCATCTGCCACGGCCGAGCGAGCTTGGAGAGTGACTGTGAAGTCCTCGGGACTGTCACAGCACTCAGTACTAACCGGGGCTGACCCTGCTGAGCATCCGAGATCTGACAGGATGGGATGGCAGGGAGGCATTGAACTGCCAGGGGACGGTCCCCACTGAGACTTGAACTCAGGTCCCTGGGATTCAGAGTCCAGAGTGCTCTCCTTTACACCATGGGACCACCCATCCCTAACCTATAGGATGTAAAGGAATGAAAAATACAGTTCTTTGGGTGAATGTGGTTTGTTGACATATCTGCCTGTTCAGAACATTCTCTGTACACTTCTTGGAGCTAGTACACAGAAACAGGTTTAATGGGCTCAGCTTAAAATAACCATTTTAAAGGACTATATTTTTATCTACATAACACAGGGAAAAATGGCCTAAAAGTATACCGTCACATAGCTTTATCTCTGCTGAATCAGAACCATTCCTGTAACTGGCACTGCCCTGTATCATGCTCAGTCTCTCACAGGGGTTCTCAACAAGTTACAGATTGTGCTTTTCTTAGTATTTCCTGAAGTACTTGTAGAGCTTATACCAAGAATCTGGGACCAATTACCACAAGACAGACAGAGGGCAAGGTAATTAGTTAAAAGAACACGAAATTTAAAACAACCTTGTTTCTGTGCATCAGAATAGGATTTCAGATGTTATATAAGAAAAGAGAAGACAAGACAGTAAGACATCAGGAAATTTGTCTTAGTACTAATTATTAGAAAGCTCTATTTTCTGAAAACAGAATGATGCAGTTCATAAGTAAGGTGTTTGAAAAAGTTTTAGAAAAAAGAAACACTACAGGTGAACTGATTTTTTTAGCTTAATTCATTTTAAATGCAGAACTTAGAGAATTTATTTAAGTAGACAATACAATCTGTTCAGATCTTTCTCAGTATATTTTATTTTCTGTCTGTCATCAAGAAGAAAGTGTTACCTTATGCCATACAGTCTACTGTTGAGAGAGTTGACAGTGGTGTTCATCCTTCATCCCATTAGTTTCTTTCCTTCACCTCAAGTAGAACTGAAGACTGAAAATGTGCAGCTCTCAGCACTCAGGAGATATGTAAACCACAAGGGAAACACAGTGAAGGGTTTGTCTGCAAGCCCTGCACACCTGATAAGGCAACACTCTTTGCCCTCTGCTATTATGGCATTTCCACCACAGCATGTTTGGCTGCACTAAGTTATACAGTACCACAGAAGGTATTTATGAACTCTCATACTTGTGCACACAAATTGTAATTACACCAGACTGTGGGGAACGTTCTGACATGACATTTCTCTAAAGGAAACCTTATTCCCTTGATTTCTACAGGAAGGAGAGGAGCTGCTCAAAACTCTCAGGCCTGTGGGAGACAAAAGCTCTACCTTTGAAGATGAAATGTCATTTTGGATGCTCATTTCAAAATAGGTTTAATCAATTCACTTGAATGACAGAGAGTACCTTCTGAGCAAAATGCTCACCAAAAGGAAATGAAACCACTGACACAATGTGAAGAGCTGAAAACAAAGTGGTGCAGCTAACACAGTTATCTCATGGACATGGTGCATCTTGGTTTTCTTAACTGGTTTCCGTTTAATGGTTGTCAAGCAAAGACTCTTCAGAAACCCAAGGAGGATTGCAAAAACATTCAGCTCTGGCCACTGATCCTGAAAGACTCTGAGAGCCTTCACCTGTCACAGAATCCTCTAAAACATGTCCCTGTACCAGCTGTTGCTGTTGGAGTAAGATAATAAAAATAATTATTCCTCCCATTGCATTTGATGGCATTGGTAAGTGAAAAATTGATAAACATTGTTCTTTTCTCCCACCTGCTAAGAAGATTTTTTGGCTCAGTTAGAAAGTGAAAACAAGCATTTTCTAAATTCCTAGCAAAACAAAAAAACACAAAGTATTTTCAACTTCCACAAAATTATTCATTATTTTAAAAAAATAATTTTAATTAAAAGAGAACAAAATAAGGTGAATAAAAAGCAATTATGCCTTGGTTTTTCAGACCAAAAAATCTGACTAATGTTGCATTCATATGGAATGCGATAGTGTCATAAAATCTGCTTTTTGTCTTGGGAAAAAACAGTCCCACCTTATATGTTTAAATATTTGATTCACCTAATGTTTTATTCCATGAAGGAATTACACTAAGGTGAAGTGGCAGCAGATAACCACAGGCAGTACCAGCTCTTGAGCTGATGTGTGTTATGAGGATGGATGATAGTCTACCACAACATCCTCCATCTGCTCTCTCTTCCCCATTCTGTATCTGGCTCCATGGTGTGGACTGATAATATTGCCTATTTTGTAAAACTAATTGTTGCACTTGTGAATGAAAATAATATTTCATCTGGTGTAAAAATAAACATGCTGTGGTACATACTACAACTTTATTTTCTTTTTTTTTTTTTTGAGTGAATACCATGCTGTATCTTCAGGGGTTTGAGCTCTTACTTCTGTATCATTTGACATGAGAAACCTAATAAAGAGACCCCAGATAAACACACAGATGGAAGCTAACACCTTTGCTATTAAAAAAGGGCTATTTAAATCATATAGTGCCAAGGAATAAAATACTTCAGCTCCTCTCAGACACCATTTGGAAAAGAAACATTGTGTTAGAGACATAGAAGTATCATAGTTTTTACTTGCCACAGTTGTAGCAAACCCTAAGTTTATTAAAGCACCAGATGCTCACAAGAAGAAGCATGACCTATGTGTTTTTCGAAGTATTTTGTGCCTTTAGTGGCAATTTTTGTACAGCCACTTTCAGAACTTCCTCTTTCTTGTTCATCAAATCACTCTTAGAGATATCGCAACAGGAACAAGTGAGTCCTTTTCAAACCATGCTAAGAAAATGACAGTGAACCACATCTTTAAATATACTGCTGTCCTCTTAAAAAGGAAGTTCTTGCTGTGAGCTATTCTAATGTGTAAGACAACAAATGGTATTTTGACTTGCATTTCCTAGGGCTTTCTCAGCACTAATGGAGGTGGCATCCCAACCCTCCTCCAAGGACAGTGGTGGTTGTTCCTTCTCTTGCTTTGGGGAAAGAGGGACTATGAAACTCCACAAGTGCCCTACGGTCATGGAGGAAGCTTGTGGCAAGGCCAAGCTCAGCTCATGGCTCTCCAAACTACCAGATCCACCTCCTGAATCGAAACCAGCAATCACTTCTTCCTGCACTAACTGGTCACTGCTGCTGCCCATAGTGAGACCCTTCGGCCAAATGACAAATGGAGGCGAAGGGAGGAATCCTCCACACCCTTTTGTGCTTTTCTAGCGCTTTATCTTCTGAAGACCTTAAATACTTGATTATCAATGGTAAACAAAGAGATGGATCAAGCCCTCCCCTTCAAGACAGCTGCTGGGTAACTAGTAGCATGTAAATGTGCACTGCACCTTAACACCAGGAAGTTATGCTTACAACTTGCCAATGCTACCACATCAGAGGAACTCAATTCAGCAGGATCCTCCTCTTTCCAGAACACACAGAAACATTGCTAATTATAGAAAGTTAAAATTGCTCCCACCTGTAACTCAAACAAGCAAAAGTTGTTTATTACTGAATCACATTGCATCCATACATGCTTTGAGCCATTTTTTGCTAGGTGCTGATTCATTTAATAACTGAGTGGACTGTGAACATTTTTCCAGAAAGGAATGCTGGACCTGAAGGTTTCATTGTTATTTTGTTCAAATGAAGCAACAATAGCTAAAAAAACTCTCATGACTACTCAGCAGAGGTAGGAAAAAAAAGTAACTCTGCATTGTGGCAGACCTTGAAATCAGATCAAACAGCAACTGTGAAGCAGCCTCTTTTGAACTGCAAGAGCAGGTGGAATTATTTAACCTTATGCTCTTAAAGTGAGAGTAGATCTGCAACTTGGAAAGACTGGTTCAGAAACAACCCTGATCAACATGTCTTTCTCAAGATGGATACTCTTCAACACAAAATAAGAACCTCAGTTTTATTCTGTGCTGCTGAACAAGTCTTTGAGCAAGAATAAAACAAATACTTGCTATCTTTCCAATTTCAAGGCCAAACTATACAGTTACAGCTCACTCACACTCTAGCTCTTCTGTAAAGGGGATGGTTACAGTGAATCAAGGTGCTTTGTAGTCTCTTTTCATAAACAGAACACACAGGTTTCTCAGTCTGTGCATCCTTATTGTTGTGTCAAATAATTTTGTTATTTTTACAAAATTTAATAAAGTATGAATTTACAAGTTCATGGCATTTTTAAATGAAAATATGTATCCACATCTCTTTCAATATTGCCATCTGTCCTTGAAAGCAAGTCCAGCAAGTGCCTGTAAGCAACGTGGTAAGCCCAGGTGAGCCGGACACTTGTCAAGAGCCTGAGAAAGTGAATTTTTCTGGAAATCAAAATGCAGCATCTACCTGAACTGACTGTAGCTGATAGAGGCAGAAGTCTACACTCTATGAATAGTTTCCCAATATTCCAGATTGATTTCAAAGCCCCCAAAGCCTCAGAAAACACTCCCAGCCAGCCGAATGCAATAGTCTCTTCTGGCAGCCTACACACAGATCTGCACTTTATTTCACCCCTTAAGCATGTCAAACCTTACACAGATCAAGCTGTCTGCCAGCTGCAGCATTCACAGAAAAGTAGATACAGTGTGCCTGTCTCCTGAAGGTCCACAAGAATCTGTAAGAACACCAGGAGCATTTGTCCCTCCTAAAGGGTTAATCTGAACCCACATTAGAGATGGCAGAAAAAAATTTGTTCCATTTGACTTCAGTGAGTCTTTGAGTAACCAATGTCTTACTGCAATTCTCTGTCTAGGTATTATGTGTACCCTGTGTATCTGTACAATGTAGAACATTGTAGTACAGTGTCACATCACAGATTAACTTTGGTATAAAACCACATCCCCAAATCTGAGGGGAAGCAATAACTCTCAGAACAGGTAAAGCAGAAGGATCATATGATGTATCTTGCATGGAGATATCGCTGATTTACCTGTTTCCAGGTAAATCCATCTAGTCATGTAGAGGCAGTGAAGTTAGGATTTAAGAACTGCCCTAGAGCCCACTGAAGTTCAGATACCTTATGGCTTTCTGGAAGCTTTGGATTCAGAATGCAAAAGCTGTAAAAAACCTAAACCTCAGAAAACTGAGTGCACAAGAACAAATGGGACTGATCACATCAGCAGATGTGGAGCTTGTGGCAGGTTACAGTAATTTTGTATACAGAGAATTTAGGATCCAGGACAAGACAGGCTTGGTTTCTTTAAGGAGATGGGGTTAACCTGCCTCCTGCAGGCAGCCTCACTTCCAGTAATATCTCCCTCATAAACAATTATTTTTCTTTTCCTCTTGAAGCACTATCTTGGAAGGATGTAACAGAGCAGGAGACTGAAAGCTCAACTATGCAAAGCTCTCCATCCCAACACACTCCTGCTGAGCACAGCAAGGCCTTGAAGAAAGACGAAACCAGGTGGAGACCATTAAAATGGTAGAATTAACTGCAGAGCTCTGAAAAACAAAGTGGAAGACAAAGCATTATATTGCATTTTAGACTCTAAGCCTACCACTTCCACCTCCCAGGCTGATCATCTCACCCAGATTCACACGGACATCACACATTGATCCTGAAGCAGGGTTCACACAAGCATGAAGGCTGACATAACATTAATTACCCCAAGCCTATTATTGGCACTACTTTCCCCACACAGATTGTAGCATCCATGATAATTTTCTAGAAGATGCACCAAGAGCTGTAACTGAAACAAAATGCCCTCACATGAGAAGCATGGACAGCACATCATTCTCTGTGTTGCATACTTAATCACTTTATGCAAATTCTTGTACATCTGAGCATCTTTGAGGTAAAAAGTGTGAGAAAAGCAGCATGATTCTTTTTATGATACAGATGAAATTTTCCAAAACTCAAACCTCTGCTAAAGATGTGAAAACAATACAAATGCTGCAAATGCATTAAAAAGTAAACAGCATAAAAGTAAGCTGAATATTTACTCCTGGTGCAATTACAAACAGACCACAGTCTAGGTGTTACAAATTACAATGCTTTGGCAGATTTAAAAAACACCAGCAAGACATGGCATGGTTTTCAGTCTCCTTATCTTGCACAAAGCTGAGAGATTTTAGAGAATTAAAAAACGTTCAGCTACGCATACAGTGAGATCTTGTGTGCAAGTGCATTTTCAAGGCTGACAATGAGAGATGTTATGAACCTGCTGGAGGCAAGTAAAGGTCAGCCCATCTTTAAATCTGGCCATGAATACCAATAAGAGGGCTGGAAAACAACTGTGTCACTGCTTTATACCCTAGACCACAGTTAGATGCCAGAGAATGTTAAAACAAACAAGAGTGATAAAGGGCTACTCTTTCTGATAAAAGAAAAATTAGGGAGAGGGAGGAAAGTTAGAAGAAAACCACCAGAAGACTCAGTGTAAGGTGACACCTTGCACTGAGGTGATGAGTCTCACTACAACTGTCAGCCCTCCTGAACTCAGGAGGCTTCACAGCCTTGGAAACTGTCCCTTCAGTAGCAACTCAAAACCCACGTTTTCTACTTGTATAGTTCTGAACTCTTTCTAAATGTTTTCTCTCATACAGGAAAACTTGTCATTAAAGTATCTGTCAGAACCCTAGAAAAGCTTCTTTCTTTGTGCCTCAAATTCAGCTGCATAATGTTAAAGGTAAGAAATGCTTTATAAAAACAACTTTCTGTCTCCACAAAATGTGTTTATAAAACACAAAAGCCAAACCAGTAACTGCTGTCTCAAAATTACATATAACAAAACAAATTTACTCACTTAAAATTGTAACAAGTCAAATGAAACTTAAAAAGAAATCTAAAATAATTACTCCATTGATACCACATTTCTCATGGGAATATACTCATTTTTGGAAGTCAACTTTTTTCCCTAAAATTTAAATCCCTTTCTTGTAAAGATTGGGAGACATAAAACCATTCCATTCATCTTACAATGCAATGTGAGAGTGCACAACTGCAAACACATACATGCTGCTGAACAGGATCAGAACTATACACCTGAGCGTGGCAGGGTCCTATTTGGCTGAGTAGGTTTCCCTGTTGAACAGGGAGCTCAGGTATCAGGCCCTTGCAATCAGGGAAGAGGGGGCTCTGCCCCCAGCCCTTGCCTTCAGCGCGCCAGTTGTAAGGGCAGGCTGTGCATCATCACAGGCATGTTCGGATAGTTCACAACTTTTGAATGACCTACCATAAGTGTCTAAAGTCACCTGAATCTGGACTGAAATTACTTACCAGAAACTGCTCTAATGTGGCAGTTACTCAATTCCCCAAATATATATAATATTGATATCTAGTAGTTTGTGTGACACCAATAAACCCATCATGCATCCAAATGAGAGTACACTGTTCAAAGTGTTGATGCTGTTGAAAGATTCTACCAAGGGCACAGAGAAACACAATCAGTTCCATGCCAGTGAGTTCTCTCATTTAGGAAAAATGTTTTTGTATAACATGTACAGTCATTGTTTGTTGAAAAAAAAAGATTTATTGCAATGAAAAGGAAATACCGATTATACAGAAATAATGTCAAGCAAAAGAGTAAATCATAGGCAGGTCTGACAAACTAATACCACGTATTAAAGTTGCTATGGATGCCCTAAGGCAGAGCAGTGAAGTGTTTTCGAAGTGATATGGAAATACAGAATTGAAGGTACACAGTAAATTTGTTCGAAAACATGCTCACCCTCAGCTGGCATTCAGCGTGGTGCTGGCATTGAAACTGCTGCCAACAAAGCTGTAACCATCTGTTCCCAAGAACCTGACCCAACTCTGCACGTTAAGACATTCAGAAATAAAGGTTACAGTATTCCTTGCATCACAGAAGGCAATGACGTGAAGGGTTTCAGATGATCTTCCAAGGCAGGTAGTGTAGCATCACTTTCATTTTTAGACTGTTTCCTTGTATCACTATATGCTCATAGTTTTGGGGTTTTGTCATCTTACATTGGTTGTAATTTTTACTTGGTTTAGTTAGCTTAGTTTCATATGGAAATCAGATTTCCAGGACCAGTCTGTGTATATGTCTGTAATAAACTTTTCATGTTGATTTCAGACTAATCAGATAGATACTGAAGACCTCAAATACGATGAGCTCTCTGTGTATTTTGTAACACTAGATTGAAGCGGGCCAAGGTTTTGATTTTGTTGGCTAAGTAAGTTGAATGAGGCAGCCTGCATCTAGCTGACAAAATACTTGGCAGAACAAAGGCTGTATGAAAAAGAATGGGAATTGTATAGGATACATGGTGAGAACAGAAAATAGCAGTTTAATTTAATTTTTAAAAGCCTATGAATGAAAAGGCTCGGGACCATAGGAAACCGAGTTTCCACAGTATTCTCTGCAGCCACAGGACCTGACAAACACCTTTGTGAATGAGCTAAACTCATAGCAAGAGCTATATTCAAGCTAATATTAATGATAGGATTTTCATTACTAAATGGATTGCTGCTGGAACCTGAGGGAATCTGGCAGCCATGCTGGGCTGGCCATCTCTGCACAATGCTCAGTAAAGATGCTGTGTAGTGTCTATGTGCCTAGAAGGAAGAAAAAGCTGCATATGAACAAACTAGTCCAGCAGAGAGAGTTGAAGCCTAGCTAATGGCTTCTGCTTGATTTTAGCCCCATTGCAACTGGTGGTGGGTCAACACTGAGGACAGCAGTTGTGTGAACTGCACTGAGCAGCAGAACAGTAACAGCTGAACATCAGTCCCAGCTGCTTCCACCACATCCATTCTTGTGCCACTACTCATTCCAGCTCAGAGAAATGGATTTCCTCTGCATTCAGCAGGGTAGCAGAGAACCCCACCTTTCTTAATCCTGCTTCTGGCACTTCTGCGTTGCAGGTTTTGGAAGAAACTGCTACTTTGAAAGCTAAGTTTAAATACAGTATCTCCAGGATTATTTTTCTCCTGTGATTTAGTGACATTTCTCTCACAGGCTAACCAGAATTATTTACAAACTATAATGGCTACTGTAGACAAAAGAGGTCTCTATGCTACACCAGTAGCTGTAATTAACACAGGAGTATACGTCAATATATAATTGACTTCTCAGGGAATGCAGTGCAGCCACACAACCAAGCAGCTCTGACAAGCTTTTGGCAATCAGACAGCAGCCAGTCCTGCCAGAAACTGGAACAAGAGCAGAAAGAGGCTGAGAGGATCAGGTTTTTCTGCAAGGAATTTTCTAAGATCATCTTCCTGGGGTGTAGGGTCACATCAGACCCATGAAACCCATCCTCGTTAGGGATCCTGGATTTGGGTGAGCACCAGCAATGCAAAATTTCAAAGACTTTTCTCTTGCTCTTAAGTCAGCAATTATTTACCATGGCATGGTACAGGACAGCAGGGCTAGATATGATGAACACGGGCTGCATCTGCCAAGATGATACATTGTGATGTTGGGTTGGAGCGCAACATCCCAGCACAAATGGGAGCCTTAGGCAGTAATGCAAGGAGACTGGAAGGAATGGACTTGAAGCGTGACTTGTGTGCAGTTGTAGGATGTGTGAGCAATGTGATGTTTAATTGTACAGGGAGCAGCACTTCTTTAAGAAGCAAGCTAATAATTGTGGGATTATTTTTTCTCCAATTAGTGCTGATAGTGATAGGTTTCATCATGGCTAGAGTTTGTGAACGAAGATTTGGGAAGGGCTCTCCCTACATGGGTGTGCCCTTCCAGCCTGTGCAGTGGATTTTTTAGGAGAGGCACAGCGTGTGCAGAACTGGCCCCACCATTTAAGTCCTGAGGTTCATCTGCCACAGCCGAGTGAGCTTGGACAGTGACAGTGAAGTCCTCAGGACTAGAACCTACAGCACCCGGTATTCCCAGGGGGTCTCCCATCCAAGTACTAACCGGGGCTGGCCCTGCTGAGCTTCCAAGATCTGACGGGTTCGGGTGTCAGGGTGGCATTTAACTGCCTAGTGACAGGCATAGTCCACCACCAACCCCTGTGTGCTGAAACATTGAAGGTGACCATTTGAGAGAGCCCCGCCAGGTGCACACAGTGTTGTGCATGGGTCAGAGGCCAAACGTCCTTATTCTGAAATGAACCATAAGGTGGCACTGCTTTAAAACATTACCTGAAAAGATCTTCCCTGACACTTTTCTGTACTCTACAAGAATACATAAAGTTGCCACCAAAATTAAGCAAATAAAGTCATCCCACGGAAACCTCAGTGATATAGTGAGAGCGAATATCATTGGCACAGGTACTTTCACATACATTATTCTCTCCAAAATTTCTAAGTTTTGTTCTGAAAAACAAAACATCTTGGATACTTTTGTTCGAGCACTGCAACTCCTATTCCAAAATGTACATTTGTGTGTGTAACACCCACCCTCTTCCCCTCTTCATGCAGCCTCTGGCATGTAATACCATGAAGATTCTGTTCTTTTTCTGTGCCACAGCAACAGCTAACAAAGACACTCCTAACAAGTAATTTTCTGCTTCACATCTAATCTGTAGGACAAGACTGACAGAGAAAAGTAGTCTTTGCAAGTGGACTCACAGCAAATTCATGGTTGTTACGGTAAAACGAACTACATAGATTCCCTGTGTCTATCGATTTGCTGTTGTGGTAGACCTGGCCACCACTTGAAAAGAATGGTCAAAGGGACCTAAAGCCACCTACAAAAAAGATAGATTATGTCAGTCCAAGAGAGAGTAGTTCAGGAGTGTGATTTTTAACAAACTTCCTGAATGAAAAGACAAGGACGCTACTGAATCTCCAAATATTCCGTGCACATGCAGAGAACAAGCTGCTGGTTATGTGTCAGGGTACAGTGCCAGTTTTTAGTACCACAAGGAAAAGAAATGGGTCAGAAGATAAATGCTCACTGACTGAAGAACCTTCTGCTGAGTTGTCATGTAGGAGCCTAACTGATCTGAAAATAGCAAGGCCATGAGTTCAGGACCCCTTGGTCTTCTGTATCCAGCTGGTTTCCTGCCCTGCAAAGAACTCCTCGGCTTTCAGGCAGTCCTTTACTATGAACATGCAAGGTCTTTGGATCACTGTTAATTTTGCAGTCTCTATCACAAAGTATAGCTCACCCACCTCCAGCTACCACATGCTATGCAGAAGAACACACTGGGGAACAGCTGAACTACCTGAGCCTAGCGTTAGACAATTTCTTTCTTACAGGTACTTTTGGTCTATCTTTACATCTCAGGAGTGACCTTGCACTGGCAACCTTTCAGCCAAAAGACTAAAGTGTTCAAAAAGCCAGTGAGATGATGGATAGGCCACAGACCCCTTTCCAAGGGCACTGCATGGTGGAATGATGAAGCAGTGTTGCACTGCAGATTGCCTTCAGGACAAGCAATTGCAAGTGAATTGACCCAGGCTGCATCTTGACAGACAAACAACATCCATTCATTTATGCATGTATCTGTTTGGATCCATCTATTTGCTCAGCCCATGGAGCAGGAGACACACAACACACAGTTCAGGAGAATGCACAGCAGTCGAGTGAAACAGCTGGAGAGACACTGAAACGGTCCACCTGCATCAACACAAGAATGTTGTAATTTACCTTACTGGTATTTCCAACAGGAGGATGCACTAATTCATACCAAGAAGGTAAACACAGATCTGTTCAGAGTGTAGTGACTCAGAAGATTTGGAGTTGATCCCTACCACTCTGCTAAGGTAATGGGAAATCTATTTCTACTGACATTGCCTGAAAAACCCTCCATACCTTCAAAAACAAAAAGACAGCGATAGTGGGAGACAGGAGGATGGATGAACTTGACAATATCGGCATGCAAAGTTAATAAGATTCTATCAGTAAGACTCATATGATGAGTTTAAGTCTTATTTTTCCCTCTTTTGAGCATCCAAGACAATCTTTATTTCAAATATCACCATAGGTGTAGTAAGTAATTCAAACAAAGTGGGATTTACTCCAAATGAGCAAGAAAAATATTCCAAAACATTCTGAGCTCCAAATCTTAACAAAAAAGAAAAGTGTTTCTCTTTAAAATACAACTCTCAGAGAAAATAAGCCCACTTCCTTTTAGGTTTTTTTGAGTCAACAAATACATTGTGGGAAGATGGCACATTGGCTCTTTTTGAGAAGACGGCTATCAAATTCTCCTTTTCTATTCCCAGTCACAGCTAACTGAAGTCTACCAGTGGCAGTGAGATGCTGTTGGACCTACTTGACTTTTACAGATCTTTTCGAGATAGATACTGACAGCAGTTACGAACTGGTGCCCAAACATTAAATGCTATTAAATTCTTTTAATCCAATACAGAAGTGTTTCAATTATCCAAGCCTTGTGTTATGCCAGATGAGGTCAGGATTCTTAATGCTCATCATATTGAATATTCCTACCTTATTCTGTAAGCTTGATTGTCAAAATTATCCTTTGTCCCTTGTGTTGTATGGATAATTGAGGTTTATACATTTCATGCAAAACAGGGTTTGTACCTCATTAAACAGACCCATCTGTATTTCCTTAATGAAATTCCTGAGCATAATCTGTGCAGTTTACATGGTCATGCCTGGACAATACAATTATGCTAACTATAAGGTAAACTGGGCTTTAAGTCAGAAACTGCTAGAAACCCACAAATCCAGTGGCAGCGCTCCAGCTTTGGAAGCAGATTGATTTTCTGTGCTCTGAATAGGCATGCAAAATGGCACCATTTGTTATGTTATTCAAGCTGTTTAGCTGAACAGTGTTTTAGTGTTTTACTCATGTCTAACTTACACTGGCACTCATCATCACTTGTTTCCAGCAGGAGTGAGAGTCCAGAATGCAAATCATACACAGCTCAATTAGTTTAAACTAGTACTAAAAAAATGTGACATGCAGATACTAATTCTTAGTCTCTTGTGGCAATAAAGGACACTTAAACAGAGTAAGTTCAGCATATGAGTTCACATACCTTTTTTTTTTATATCCTGGTGGGAACTACACAGAAGTCCTTAACATGAATTAACTCCCATATGTTTACCCCAAACACGGAAGTACACAACAGTACAGAGGCAGCACTCACTACAAGACACACAAAGTCTAGGGGAAAACCAAACACATTACTTATCGATCAGCCATCTTCTTGGGAAGAGCCCACAGAGAGCCCAGGAAGGTTCACAATTGCCAAAGCACCACGTGAGCCTCACTCCTGCATAGCAGCACATCCCACTGGCTAACAGAAAATTCTCAAATACAGCATTTGTGAAAAGCGGGACATCAACTGCCACTGCCTTCATGAAGATGGGTTTACAGATGACACATGAATCTAATCTAGCCCCTCGAGTAATGTTTGTCCCTATTTCATACCTCATTACCTGAAAAGCATCCTAGCAGTATAAGATAGCTAAGAGAGGTCTGTACCCGAAGTCCTATCCAAAGGACAATGCCATGCAAGGGTGATGGCTCTGAGGGGCCTTTCAGGAAAGAAGTGAGAAAGTGGGGTGCGGTGAAAGGAGAGAGGGAAGAAAACCTCTGAAACCTGTCTCAGCCCACTGATTGCAGAGAATACAGGGCAGCAGGAGAACCAGAGAAGGGGACAAGAGAGTAGCCGTGAGGGAATTGGACGAGCTACGCAAACACCACATAGCAGGACCAGAGCTAAAGAAGCCAGAATTGTAGAACCTGACAGTAATTCTGAAAGGCTGCAGTGCTGGTGGATGGATCCCAAGAGAACAGGAGAATAACTGAATGTGGGGGGCAGTGTTTGTGGGAGCACCTCCTTTAGAAGGAGAAAAGGAAGTGCCAACAGAAATAAAGAGGTTATTATGAAGCTTCATAAGGTACAGAAAAAATGGTCTTTACAGCTTCTGAAACAATGTCACATGGCCTCTGAAATGATGTTTCTGTGAGCAAATTTACTGTCAGCCTTTCTTTGAGCAAGTCACACTGTCAGGCTGTAGAGCTCAAGGAAAGTGGGTAGCAATGTGCACCAGAGTCAGCAGGGATACAGCTAGTGAGTTTTATGCCGTTCAATATGTCTCAAAAGGGTTGTGTCATGGATATTGCAACATGCAGACACCTAATTTGATCAGAAACTTAATTATCTGTGCTCTAGTTCTTCACTATACCTAGGTATTTGTCTTACATGATACTATGCCCAGTGCATCTCAAAGTTTATACTATATATATACATGTATGAAAATCTTAAATTATGTTCAGTGGCAACTCATCTGAAAACATTAGTGTCACCTGTAAAAGAAATACATTATAGCCTTTGTATCAATAATCCTGAATAGGTTTTCATTTTTACCTTAGCTCTTTATCCATGAAAGAAGATCTTCCCCTCAAAAGAAAGAGTTGTTTCATACAGCTAGAATTAATTTACAGACTTCACTTGGAAAATTTAATTCCTCATCCTGATTTCTACACTGCAGCGGTCAATGTACTTCCACAGGCACTGCTCTTAACCATAAATCCACCTGTGGGAAGGCAGTTTCTGCTCCGAGTGCCCAGTTGCAGTTGAGTTGATTTAGCCCTATGAAGTAGAAGTTGTCTGCAATACAGAGGAGGTCAGAGTACAGTAATTCTCTAAGTGAGGCTGCAGATGATATCTCATGCGGCAGGTTGCCAAGGAGCTGCTAGGAGCAGAGAACAAATACAGATGGGAGGAGGTGGATGCAGCAAGGCTGGAATTACACTGAAATGGCTTTGGCTACAAGTGTGACAATAACAAGCAGTAGGAGCAGCAAAGTCCAGGACTGACAGAGACCAGGCAAGGATGCCCCAGCAGAACTAGCAGAAGAGTCCCTTAAGGTCCCAGCAATGCTTCCTCCAAAGGCTGAAGTTTCACACCACAGCTCTCAGCTGCATCCACAGCCCCAAACCACCTTCTCCAGCTGCTCTCTCCTCCCACCTACTGTTCAGGGACCGAAGGACCACTCCTCCCATGTTCTGAAGGTGCTGTCCCTTTCCCTCTCCTCCATTCTGCTTTTTGAACTGAGTTATGGGGAAGGAGAAATCACATGAGAAAATCTGAAATTGCTAAACAAGCTATAAAAAAAAACTTAGTAAGCTCAGTGACAGATATAAAAACCTCACAGCTTTTCCCTGCAGAATCATTCAGCTATTTCAAAGCTGCACTGGTTTCCCAAGCACTAGTTAGGGAACATTTCTTTATTCAGGAGAGCACTGGTGCATGTGCCTACATAAGTGTATGCTTTTACAACACAGCAACTTAGGCAATTTTCCAGTTGTCTTAGATAAGACAGTCATTTAAAACTACTGGTTTTCCCCTTGGCTTCTTTGGCAAGCTTTACACAACGAAATTTTATCTCCTGCCCTCCCAAGTACTGTAGTGATAATACATATTTACATCACTTCACAGTGCTATCATGAGGATTCATTAATACTTATAAGCACTGTGAAGATGAGAAGTCCTACAGGCAATAAGGTATATCAAGGCAAGGGATTTTCAAAGCACGCTCAGCCCTGTGGAATCTCTCCTCTTCCACTCTCCTCATTAGCATCTCTAAAGCTGTTTGCCAAAATCTGTCCTGTGGAACAGTCAGTGTTGACCACCGTATAGGTCCAGGGGACTGAACCACTCAGAAAAATAAAGTTAACAATGCTGATCTCAGGCACAGCAAACACTTTGAGAACATACTTGTACTTTAAAAATACTTACAGAGGCAGTGACAAGGAGGAAAATCTGCTTTTGAAATCAAAATGGGCTCCAGAAGCAAGGAACAAATGAACTGATTGTTATTTAGCTTGGGGAAAGTATTACTTTTTCCTCATTTGATTCAATGCCATGCTTCCCTTTGATTTAGTGATTTGTGTCTTCCATTTCTAAATTATATAGTCTAAAAATAGTTATCATAGAGAACAGTAAACCCAGCCTGAACACCTGGAGACTTGTTACCAGCAGGCTATTCGGGAAGTGGTGGATCAGCACACCAGAACCAGCATTCAGAAGCCACCTCCAGAGTGCTCAGCTTTGCCAAGGCTAATGACATCAGCACTTGGCTCATCAGGCAGGTCCTCTTCCTCTCCCTGTCCCACTCCAAACATGGAGACCTGGTCCACAAACAGTCCCTGGCCCTGAAACTGGAAACAGGAGCTCTCTGGCTGAATTTTCAGATACAGAGAGTAATTTCTCCTCTGTTCCCACAGTGCCACAGTCTGACAGTGACCCACATTCTCATCCAAATTCATTGGGGAACCACAATTGGGAAACCAGAGCAGGGAGTGCAGGTTCCAACAAACTTGAGCAACCAGCTCTTGTGGACATACGAGGTGAGGCACAGCTACCTCACACAAATGGTTGAGATTCAAACTTCCTGTGTTTGATCCCTGAGCCTTTGGATCTACCCTGGTTCCACCAGCAGTGTACAAAGGAGACACATGCACCCTGTGCAAGTGTTAATATAATAACCTGTGTGATTCCTACAGCAGTATTCTTACAGCAGTGTTTTCTATGCTCAGTTTGTCAAAGCATCAGCTTATCTTCTCTTGACAGCAGTTCTAAAACTAGGTCTTTACCTGAGAGGCTCTAGCAAAAGAATGTCAGAGCTGATCTGTAATTCAACATCAAGCAGTGCCAAAGTAGGTCAGGAGGCATCCTGGCACTGCCCCAAGCCCACCCTGGGGTCAGAATAACCACTGTGTCAGGGCTGTGCAGGGACAAGGCTCAGCTCAAGTGCACCAACAAGGAATTGCAAATCTTTAAAGAACTGGCAAAGAGAGTATGGCCACTTGTAAGTCTGAACACTAGTTTTCCACAGGAGACTTTATATGATTTTTGTGACTCTAGGATGCTTTTCTTTAATGAAAACATTCTGTCACCACCTGTCAGGAACAAATTTAGGCAAAGAAAACCAGACAATATTGAACTAGAAGGCAGGATCTTGCAAAACATCACAGCTGATTCATTGCTTCCCATTCCTTCCCCCCATCCTACTCCAGGCACCATGCTGAGAATACATTAACTTAACTTGCCTGGGGATTTAAACTAGATTACTATCAACTACCAGTGATTTGAGATTCCTTTATTCTTCACTATTGCCATAATTCTGTAATACTGAATAAAATTAACTTTGTCTTTTCCTTCAGTTACTCAATTTCTGTAGTCTGGTAGCAGAGGTACAAAGTACAAAAGTTGTGACTACTCACTCCCACCCCTGGTACACCAGGGTATTAGGACACAAATGTTATTCTTCTCTCAACATGTGTGAATTAATGAAATATTATGTACGTAGATACACATTCTTGCTTGCTAAAGCTGCACTCCTGCTTTTTTAGGATCTGCAAACAGCAGTTAAAATAAGTCACCTGTTGTAGGGCTAAGTTAAAAACTACTCTTGGATAAACAAAGCCCTCTTAGAGCACACATTAAAAGAAGAAATGATAAATAACTGTCTGGAAACGGAGGCTTCTGTTATCACCCAAGGCCAGGGACATTTTATTCTACATAGTTTCTGCAATGACTGTACTCAGGATTACAGTCTAGAAAGCTCTCTGGCTACACTTTTCCACAGTAATTAAAAAATCAAACTTTACTCATGTAATATAACACTTATCACTCAGCAAAAGGACCTTTTTCCTGCTCCTTTCCCTCATCCAGGCACTCTCTGTGCTCAGAGGCTCTCCTGTGCAGGTGTTCTGCAAGCCACAAGAGCCCAGTTTGCCCAGCCCAAAGCTGATCTGGGAGGGGAGGGGAACATCCACAAGGATAGTGACTCGACCACTTCCCTGGGCAGCCCATTCCAAGGCTGGACAAACCTTTTAGAGAAGAAATTCCTCATGATGGCCAACCCGAGCCTCCTTTGGTGCAGCTTGAGGCAGTTTCTTCCTATCCTGCTGCTGGTTGCCTGAGAGAAGAGAGCAACCCTCATCTGGCTATAACCTCATTTCAGGTAGTTTTAGAGTGTGATAAGGACTCTCTGAGCCTTCTTTTCTCCAGGCTAAACACCTCCAGCTCCCTCAGACACTCCTCATAGGACTTACTCTCTAGACCCTTCACCAGCTCCATTGGCCTTCTCTGGACAGTCCAGTCCCTCAATGTGTTTCTTGTTGTGAGGGGCCCAGAACTGGCACAGCACTCGAGGTGTGGCCCCATCAGTGCCGAGTACAGGGGGACAATCTGCTCTAGTTCTGCTGCCCACACTGTTGCTGATACAGGCTATAACTATTGGGAAGACCTAAACAGACTGAATTGAAATGGTAAAAAGCAATGGAAAGTAAATCTCTTCAGACTTGAACATAAAAAGCAAAAAAAAAGGAACAAAAGTTCCCCTTTATTTCTGAGCAAATCAATATTTATCATATATCCATTCACACTCATTAACTCAAGCAGGTAAGTACCAAAGGTTTGCCACTGGGAGATACGTCTTTTTTAAATAGTTAATGAAGTTGTAATTAATTGTGCTACCTGAAAACACATTTTGACAAAAAGCAAGGTAATTGAAATGCATTAAAAAGTGTGTTCGTTCATCTGCCCAGAAATAAGCTGGAAAAGACAAAGAGAAAATAGAAGAGTTTTTGGAGCATATGAAAATGATGGAGAACTACTAGGAGACTGGCAAATTCAATTTCTGGTATGAATAATTGTATGAGATGAAGATAAACAATAATAGAAAAAAAAAGGAAGCCCAGATGTAAATACTAACTACTTTACAAAAATAAGCCATTATTTCTCAACTAGAGGTTAGTTTTTCATGGGAAAATTAATATTTTCATCAGAAATGCATTTTCTTGGTTTTGTTGTTGTTGGGTTTTTTTAATCAAAACCTAATTTTCTATTTTTAAAAAAAAGTTTTCATAAAAATAATATGGGCCAGTGAAGCATTGTCTTATGATGGTTTCTGGCATTCAAGGTCATGTTCCACTGCATTAACTACAATGGTTTAAGATCAATTGCTCAGAAGCAGGAAAACCGTGACCAAAGAGCTTATGTCCTGATTTTATAGGTTCTGAAGCCACATGAGATCTGTCAGTGGGTCAGTGGTGTGCACAAATGTTGTAGCAGGGCAGAAAAGGTGGGCCCTAGGCATTATTTTTACCTTACAACTACAGACTATTAAAGATTTTTGGAAGTTGTACTTACTTTTCAATCAGCTCATCTCTTCCTTTTTTCCCCATTTTTATTTTTTTCATACAAGCTTTTTAAAGTTAAGAATTTCATTGTCTTCTTACATTCCAGCAGTGGGGAACATACAGAGAAAAAGATGCTAACTGGTCCTTCTTTGTGTCTTTTGTGCTGGAAAGTGCTCTGTCCCCACCTCAGAACAAGAGGACAGGGAAATATTCATTCTGGTGTGGGCAAGCTGTTGAGAAAGGTATAACCAGCCACTCTGATCTACCACTGCCCTGAATGAGAATTATGAACACAAGAAATTACTTTTAAAAAATCCTTCTGTTTTTAGTTCAGTGAAGCCAACATGTTAATGAGATCTTAATCTTCCTCCATTTGTTTTCTCACTGCTTCAATCTTAAATTATGCACACATTCCCTCAGACAACATACTCCTAAAACATTTCTCAGCTGACCTGCTTTATCAACGATATGTCTCTAACAGATTCAATACCTCACAAGCAGACTCAGCAGAAAACAAAGCTCAGTTATGTGTAGCTGGATTGTAAGAAACATACTGGTTCACATGAAACCCATGCCTGTATCTTGGCTGGAACAGTGGCCAGCAGTGGATGCCTTGCGGAGACTCCCATGAGAAGAACAATCATGTAATGCTGCTCCCTAGAATACTGTCCGGATGCTGGAAATCTGCAGGTCAAGGCCTTTCTGAGCTAGCAGTGCCAATTTTGTCCTCAGGGGCCTTTGAAGCATTCTACCTGAATCTGAACCTGTGGAAACTCAGACTCTCCCCAACATCCAGTGGCAAGGAATCTCACAGCTAAACGAGGAGCACGTCCTGCTCTGAACCTGGGAGGCATGACGGTTTCATTTGTTGGCGCCAGTTCTTTTGCTAACAAAGACAGTGAACAATCAGTCACTCTCTAATTCTTCCTCTCCGTGTCACTTGTGCCTTACTCTCCTCTCTGCTTACCAATAGAGATGGCAGATAAAAATATGACGAGTAAGAAAGACAGATGAAAGCATATCAGCCATTTAAATGCCATTTTGGAAAGTGAACCCAGGGACTTTGGTACATAAACCTCATTCACTTTCCACTACATTTTGATTCCTTATTGTCCAACCTCAAAGAATTTTACTCTAGAATCTTAAGAAAATAAATTTTACAACAAAGATTTTAAGTAGATGGTAGATATATTTGACAAATCCTGTTGACATTTCTTTATACCACAATGACACTTCCAATTGAAGACCTCCAAAACTGCAAAAAATTCCACCCTATCTTTTACACATCCTAGTTTACATTGCTGAGCACAAGGAATTATCCTTCCATCTCCATTTGTCTGCCACAGCACACATCACTGAGCCTGAAGTCTCAACTTCATTGCTTTAGTCCCCTTTATATCCTTGCTACTTTCAAGCCTTTTCAAGCACTGGAAAATTTCAGCTCCATTTTGTTCCATATTTGCACCATAGACATTGTTGGTAGAGATGGATCCTACTGCTAACCAGTTGAATCAGTGAAAAAAACCAGCAGAAGCAGTGATGGGAAATATGAACTCCTTAGCAAATACAAGTGCTTGAGGTAAAGACAGGAAATCCTCTTCAGTCCTTCAAAGCCAATGCTAATGACCTACTGAAATCCTCAACTGCACATCATGTGATCTTTTAGCATTTAAACACCTGCAGGCACCTAAATTCACTACAAATTCACTACAAATTCACTAAAATCACTTAAACCCAGCCCAGTCACAGCCTGCCCAGTTGTAGAAGAAATCTCCGGCTGTCTCTGTCATGTTTCTCCCAAAGGCCAGAGCCCCCTGTTCAAACCCCAGCTCTGCTGTGTTTGGAGAATGAATTTATTCAGTGCTTCCTCATGCCAGCGTGGCCTGTGTCTTAGCCTGTTAAACTGACTGCATGTTAACTTGGCTAAATCCAGCGCTTAAGAAAGTTATCTGTTGTCATGGATTTAACTGCTAACACATTTTATATTCCCTGAGGGTAGTCAAGATAGTAGAGCCTCTGAAATAGCTGAAAAGGAAAATCTCATTATTACCTCAACCCTGAATTGTAGTCTTTGACTGACAGTGTTGCATACTATTTGAAGACAATCTCTGAGCAACCAAGGATACCAAAAGGGCACGTATTTTCCCCAGAAGAAAACACTCCCATTAGCCCAAATTGTCCCAGTATGTGCAGTTTTGCCCAACAAGACCAGACAATGACGACTTAGTTAAAAATAAAGCTTTCATTCTGCTCAAACACCTGATACCTGGTGAGTAAATTTTATAGCAAGATACAGCACTGTCCTGTCAAGTTATATTTGTTCCTCCTCACTACCTTAGGAATTAAACAGAACACCACAAGCCAGGCTGTTTCCTTTCCCTAACCATTAGTACTTGTAAGAGTTGTTACTGATTACTGAGCATCAGAGCCAGAACCCACCTAAGAGCATTAAATGATAGCTAATAAAAACAGAAGTAGCACAGAGTTTCATCTTCATTACACGCTTAGTTTAACCCAGCCTGGATTTTCAGTATATTCTGCTCATACTAATTTCTTCTTTTTGTTGCCCCTAAATACTAATTTCTTGTTGATGTGTTTGATGTTCATTCATTTCTAAGTGTTGGTAAATCTTGACAGAAGAAACAACACCAGCAGTAATTGACACATGAATTTGCTTACCCTAGTGAAAATGAAAAAGGTATCCAGAGCTGCTGTTCAAAAAGAAAAGCAGACACAAACAGGAATTTATATCTAATATGTACTTCAGTGATCTGGTGAAAGACTACTGAAACTGAATAAATTAGCTCCTAATACAGTCAATTAAGACAGGTAGGGCATCTGGCAGAAGAAGCTGAGAAAAACAAGTCCAAAGAGATGAGATGGCTGGGGTTCGGAGAACTGGCTTTCCTTCTGTTACCTGAAATGTAGTCTGTCCTCTCAGTTACTGGATTCCTGCAATGTCTAGTAGACAGCTTATCTCTTTTAACTACAATGTCAATATGTTTCGTTTGAATGATCTGGAAGGGGAAGGTATGAAAAAATAACATAACAACTTCAAGGATCTTCTTCCTGCTTATATATGCATTAATATTTTCTTACTAATATGAAACAGAGTGAAAAGAAAGGGACATATGGAAGAAAAAGAATCAGATCTTTCCGATGGAAATCAAATGGACCAACCTCAGTTGGCATTAGCTACACATCCAGGTGCAGCACCTAGACATTACAGAACAGTGTTCATATAAGCAAGAAAGTACTTGGAAATGCCTGTCTAACTATTTTGAATGGCTTGGAAAGCAAGGGGAAGCAGTGGTGGCCAGGAAGCTCTGTACACACAGCCATAATGTTTCTGAAGTCTGAAAAAAGTCTGTAGAGACAAGAAAGGGAGAGACTCTGGAAGGATATATAAAACATCTCAAATATGGTGTTAGGATAATTAGTAATCATTGACCCCACAAGTACTCAGAGAATTTTAGAAAGTTCTCCCTTCATGAAGAACGGGTTGGACATATGCAGCTGGAGGGGCCAGAAAGGGTGGTAGGCAGAGGCAGGCCCTTGCTAGGAGCTGCTGAGCTGGGCTCCAGGCTCAGCAGAGAACCCCCAAAGCAGCAGGCCAGCAGAGCATGGCTACTGCCCATCCTGCCCTGTCTGTGGTGTTCTCTCTGCCATACCACCCAGCCCTGATGCAGATAGCACCAGATCCCGCTCACCCCAAACTGCTCTGCTTTCCTCCACACACTGGAGCAAGGACCTGACCAACACACATCTGCCTAAGATGAGCTTCTGCACTGGTGAGCAACAGTGCAGAGAAGGTTGCAAAGAGCATTACTGTGTTGCTCTTAAAGCCACAAGACTGCCAGCCTCTGCATATGACTGCTGGTTTCAGGTCACCAGCACCTGAAAACTTCATCCCATTTCAGGGACTGAGACATGGCAGGCAGGCAGGTTCCTCAGCTCACCTGTGGAGCCAAGAGCTCAGCTTAGGGAATGCCCACCTTCTCCACACAATTCAGCTCCCCTGGGACTCTAACATTTCACTGATTTCACCCAGCTTTATAGGTCCAGTTCCTCTACATTAGAGTTGAAATTCAGTACACTCCCAACAGAAAGGACATTATTTCACCTGTCTCCAGGAACAAATCCCAGGTTTTTATTATGTTTATGAGACATCCAAAACAACTCCTTTACTTATTGTTTCTTTTTGAGTGCAGATGGCACTGGAAAACTTCATCCAAATGGAACATGTAGATTAAATAGTTAAGCTGTTGACCCATACGAAACACTGTGCAAGAGCTTGAGCTTTTTACCTCAGTAGTCCAGTCCACTTTGGCTTTATTTATTAATCACTGAAACATATATAGCATTTAGGGATAGCAAGTCAGAGAGGTCTCAAATGTTGCCTCCTCTTCTTGGCCATAAAATCACATGACAGAGGGAAAAATAGAAAACCAGACGTTTCTCCCTGTTTTATCTTCCCTTCTTGAAAAATATCAAAGCAAAAAAGGAGATGCTAAGACAGAAATGGTAGCAAACCCTCTGTAACAGCAGAGAATAAAGAGGAGATAAAGCAATCAACGCTGAGGTTTCATACTTCACTCTAGAGAGCCATGCCATGAAATTAGTTTTAACTGTTGGTTGTCCTCATGACTACTGTTTTCCCAAGACATACTAAGGATCTGATCTACAAGCTCAGTGCAGAAGGTTGCCCAATGAGATACCTAAAGTACCATCAGAGCATTCCTGACTCAAAGTGAGGGCTGCACTTGTGTTTCTTTTTTTCTTGCTCCATTTGCCTAAAAGGAGATTTCCTTTCTCAGATCATTCATCATGAAGCCTTCATTAGTCCTAAGGTGTTACCTAAACATTACAAATTACAAATTTTATCAGCTTTAAGCAAAAGTTAGATTAACTTCTCTTGGCACTGCTCTAGTTATCATGTACAGTGGAGGAATTTAGCACAGGTGGCCCATAATTCACATGGAGGTCAATCTGCAATGGATGGCTCATGAACATGCAGTACAAAATAGGCTGCCAGTGTAAACCAACCCCCAAGCCCTGATTCAGCCCCTAAGCAGCCACAGAATTAGGTAAGAAAAAGAAACAAGACTCAAACACCTTGTATCCCAAAGGTCATTGTGCCCTTCAAAAAACCCTTAATTTCAAATCCTGACCGTCTCTGCACTGCCCCTCCTTGTAAGCAAAGAAGTATGATGAGCAATGGAAAGGTAAAATTCAAATAAAGCATTTGTTACCTATTATTCACAATGAGAGGACAGAATCAGTTTTCTCTTATAATAAGCACACAATAATTGACATTACGTGTAAAATACTGCTCTGGGATATTTGTAAAAGATATTAGCAATATCAGGCTTAGTCCAGTTAAGTGGAGGGTTCTTCCACAGAACATAAGAAAAATCCTAAATCAACTTGTTCATTCTGTGTTGCCCAGGTTCTGTCAAGACAAGCAGAGCCGTTGGAGCCCAGAGCAGTGGCTCAGAAGTGCTGAAGAGGACCCCAAGCTCAACCACCTCTTTCACCACACAGCAAGGGCAGAGACTTCCCATGCCTTTTATCATGAATTTTGAGAGATGTCTTGCTACTCCAGTTGTCTGAGCTACCACACACTTAGGCTAATGGGCCTAAGGATGAACCAACAAATTTTCGAATGATCACACCAAAAGGGAGCAAGACAGGAAAACAGCAGGACAAGAAGCCTGAGCAGTTATGTGATACTCCTAAGAGCAGTTACTCTTTTGATAACGTGTCTCCTACATTGGTACTTTCCTGTTACAGCCAGTTTCGACACGCAGCCCCGGTCCAGCTAGAAGAAAAGCCTGCCTTTTGGAAGGAGCAGTGAAAACTGTGATTGGACCTAAATGTCAGGGAAAGGACTGACTTTAACAGCCTTCGGTTGCAGCTCCAAGTGGGGTCTGGTGCCCCACTGGTGCTACAAAGTGGGGTCTGGTGCTACTGCGTAGCCACGCTGCCCTCAGCTCAGACCTTTGCGTTATTTTTCCTACACCTTTTAGCAGTGTCTTCACCAGTCATGTCAGCCTTGGGTTCGCCTGCTCACAGCACCGCCGGCGCCGCTGCCTAGCGTGGATGGAGCGCTGTTGCCTTCGCACAAGTCTCTCCGTGCCCAATATTTCGCACCCAAGGGACCGTCTGCCGCCGTGCAGGGAAAAACAGCAGCGGCGGTGGGAGCCCCTGGCGGCTCCGGCGCTCGCCACTCGCCCCGCGTTCGCAGCCAACGGGGCCGCCTGCGGGGAGACCCCGCGCCCCGGCTCCCCGCCGCCGGCATCCATGGCAACTCCGGCCAGATCACAGCCCGCCCGGGCAGGCAAAGTTTGCCCGGCCCCGGCGCGCCCGCCGCACCGCGCCCATCTCACCGAGCCCCTCTCACCGCGCCCCTCGCACTGCGCCCCCCGCACCGTGTCCCGCGCCCCTCGCCCCGCACCCGCTCCGCACCGCGCAATGCGCCCCGCGCCCCTCGCCCCGCACCCCGCACCTCGCACCCGCTCCGCACCGCGCCCCTCGCCCCTCGCTCCGCACCGCGCCCCTCGCCCCGCACCGCGCCCCTCGCCCCGCACCTCCCGCCCCTCGCCCCGCACCTCCCGCCCCTCGCCCCGCACTCGCCCCGCACCGCCCAACTGCCCCTTGGGGCTGCGCGGCGCCCCCTGGCGGCCCCGGCACACCCGGCGCTGCCCCCGCTGCCCGCCCCGTCTGGCCTGCCCAGGGGTGCCCGTGTCCCGTGTCCGCGGTGCTGACCTCCCGCCGTGCTCCCCGCCAGCCGTCCTCACCTTCCGCAGCATGCTGTGCCGCCGCCGCCGCGCTCTCCGCCCCTCGCGGCGCAGCGGCCCCTCCGCGCACCGCCCGCCTGCCCGCTCTGAGCGGCGGCGCAGCGGCCGCGCCCGCCACGAGGCAGCGCGGCCCGGGGGGGCTGGGCTGGGCCCACCCCCCGCCCGGTCCCGGCTCCGGCCCCGGTTCCGGCCCCGGCCTGGCCCCCGCTGTGGGGCTCGGGCAGCTCTGGCCGCGGAGAGCCGCGGAGCGGGCGCGCGGCTCCCGGTCACTGCGCGTGGGCGCGCGGAGCGCTGTGAGGACCCTCCGCTCCCCGGCGCTGGCCGGCCCGGGCCAGAGGAGCGCAGGGCAGGACAGGACTGTGGCTGCTCCCCCTGGGCAGCGAGGAGGCGCCGGGCGGGATAGCTCCGTCGGCCCGGCCAGGTCCGGCCGTGGGAAGGCACTTGGACCGCGCTGCCTTGGTGCTCGGACACTGTACGTGGCCGCAGGGCTCCAGCTTCCCGTAGCGAAGCGAGTCTCACCCGAACCAAAGTGCACCTTTTCCAGCAGCAATTTACTATTCCTGAAAGCTGTAGTACACCGTCAGAGCTACAAGCTGTTCTCAAGTTAAAATAGAATCCGATCTCGAAAGGTGTTTATCGCTACTTATAACGTGCTTTCTGTATAAACGTTAAACGCGAGAACCCAAGGCTACCGCAGTCCGGCGTGTGGAGAGAAGTCGAGGCATGTGACACCTACACACGCCTCCGGGCTGAGCCTGCCTGCCCCGCAGCTGAACCGGACAGCGGAGAAATGCGTTGTATTCCGTCTTGGAAAAACAGGACCACAAATTTCAGATTCTGAAAGGTGTGGCTTGTCTTAGGGCAACCCATTATGTCAAGTTTTCCCCATGTCCTGGTACATTCTTCAAGTAACTTTTCATGAAACTTCAGTCCTGGAAGCGTATAGCAACCCATGGTAAATTAATTTCTAGAAAGCTAGTTAGTATGTAAAAAGCAGACAAGGAAGTTAGAGCAAACTATCATCACATTTACATTTGGACTTAGTTTGGTGGGAGCCATTTAGCTGAAGTGACAGACTATTAGCTGGCAGGTTAATACCAAGTTCCTAACCTTATGTCATGGAGAGCAGGGAGTCATAACGCAGTACTCGGCCATCAGGTTTGTGATGCTGAGTCAAACGCTGTTGCTTTTGATCTTGCAGTGTAATGTATCACTCAGAGCAATGTTGCATTAAGGTGTTAAAATAGAGGAGGGATACACTTGAATGGAATCTGCATGACTAGGGGTTTTTTATGTTGATTGAAGTTAGTGACAGCTATCGGGCTCAGATTTGCTGTACTCCAACTAGCATGTTAATTTGTGTCTTATGATGCTGGTTGCTAGTTACTTGTCTTCTGTCACACTTCAGTTGCACTTCTATTCACTTGCTCAGGTTGCCTCTTCTCTTTTCTCTTGAAAACGAAGAACCCCTCATTTTGTCAAAAATTCTGTATTACAGGTATGATACAATATTTTCTACATCAGAGTCACTGTAGATGATTATACACAGAAACCAATGGTGTTTCCAAGAATACTGTCTGCTACAGTCATTGACTCTTCTTGTCCACCGCTCAGTGTAAAATGCTACAAGACACATACCTCTTAGTGTACGTGCTGTCACCCTGGTTGCGACAGTCTCAAACAACTTTCTTTTCTTCCACACATTTCTCACTGACAGGCTTATGTCCTAGTTGTGTGAGGTTCCATTGTGTAAGCTTGATACAATTACTAGTTTACCTGTAAGTGAAATGGGATTATAACAAAGAATAAAGACATCAGCAATAATCCTAGACCACAGGCATATGGGAATCTGCTCTGTTTTCTCTGTAGTTACACTCATAAGTGTATGAGCTCTGCAATGACTTCTTTTCTGAAGAAGATTTCTGAGTATGATTAAAAGATAGTTGGGATCCTGAAATTCAGGTGTTGCAATGCTTAAATTACAGGTATGGGCTTCTTGGAATACTCCAAGCTTCAGTGCTTGGTACCTTTGCTTTTTTATCATTAGGAGGGTTCAGTGCCCTGGAGCAGGTTTCTTTCCTGATGAGCCAGAAACTAGTTAAGGTCAGAAACGGAACAAGTTTTTTCATAGAGCAACCTCCGTGGAATCTCACAACAGGTTGTGGAAATCTGGTTCCTATCTCAAGGCCAGAGCTTTTGTCTTCTCATAAGGCAGGACTGAGCCATTTGCCCTGGAGATAGATCCTGATGTCCAAAGCTGTATCAGATAACTCCCCTCAGTGCATGCTTTTAATTTGCTTTCTCCTAACAGCAGGAATGCTTCTGCCTTCTTCTTGCACTGTTGACTTCTGCATTTTTTTCTGGAACTATAAAAGTCTAAGTATATCACTTTATGTTGAAAACATAAGCATTTTAAGGTAGATTAAAGGTTTGGAATCCAGACCTATCAAGAAATGTGGTAGGAAGGGATTTTTGATACAAGTCCAGGCCATCTGGCCAAATAGCAGTAAATAATTAAATTTGCTGACTTGTCTTGTCTTGTCTTAGATAACATCATTTCAGGATATCAGGATTGCTGGTGTTTCTGCTCTTTCATCCCATCACTGTGGGTTTAGCATTTTTTGTGATTTTTATCAGTTGTTATGACTCTGCGTGGCTCCAAACACCCACCCCTTCTCCTGACCCTCTGGAGCCATGAAGCTCTCTCTGTGTTCCTCCTCAGTACACTCACTCTTAGATCATCACTCTGTGTGCCCCTTTTTTCCTACAGTTTTAGCCCACTTATCATGAAGCCTGGATGACCGAAGAGCAGCTGGCATTCAGCATGACCACATCTGCTTCATGTTTCCTCTGACATTCATTCACATTTTTTGGTGTGAATTGTCTTCCTTCCACAAAACTTCTGAAATCAGTCTGTCCATATTTTCTTTCTGCAAAAAAGCTTCAGGTAACAATTTACTGCCCTCTCATATTTGGGTCATTTTACAGTTTTATGTTCCCAGCTAAATTGTGCCACAATCTCCCTTGATCTCACTAAGGTATTTGCCAATAACACCAATTTTTTGTTAGTCTTAATGCCATTACTTTGTTTATCAGTGCCCGAAGACAAACACAGAGAAAAGGTGACTCAATTTTCCATTAATGTATCACTGTATATTAATGCAATATATAATTCTTAAAATGCTCTAACAATGACTCCATGTGTGCATTTTCTTGGCATTTCTGTCCTGGATGAATTAATAATTTTTTGCTACACCAGACCACTGTGCTTCTGACATGTACTGTCCCACCAACTGTGTATCTCCCAAACTGAAATCCTGGATAAATACATGGAATCTTCCAGTTCTGCCTGAACAAGACTTATGCTCACCAAGAGGGTCTGTCTGGAGACACACAGCCAGAGGCAGCCAAAGAGGCAGGGCCATTTCGTATCATCTCTCTTAAAGACTACTATAATTTCTTCTGCTCTGTCCTTGTTCCCCAGTTTTTCACAAATGAACCAAAAGTCCTGAAACGAGATACATTTTTTGTCTCATCCCTCTGTCATTGAAGTCCAATTCCCACAAAAATTGCCCCTGCTACTACATGATCAACCTTTACAGGGTGAAAAACAACCAGAATATAAATTATTTTTACCCTCCAGTCTTTGTGCAGTGGTGTTTTCCTTCAGCAGCTCTTTGTGTGGGGAAAGATATTTTTTCCTTCATCTTATCTGCCACTTCTGCAAGAATCCAACAGTGCCTCTTCTAGTGCTGCCCTGCTCCTCTGAGGTACAACTTCCTGCATGGGTTTTACTCTTCTTCAGCCTCCTAGCCAGTCCCCTCCAAACATCATGCTCAGTGGTGTTGTCTCCACTGAAGGTAGGAGAAGAAGAACTATAAAAGTGACATCCAAGCTTTGGACTGGTTTTTACTGAAAGTTGTGGTGTCTGTTCAGACAACTGATAGTACAGAGCATTTTACAAGAGTGGTTCAAGTGGGGCTCTGTAGCACACCTATCAGTAGGCTCCTGTTTCACATATAGCAATGTAAAGATTTTTCTTTTTCCTTGTCTGGTGTTTACTGAGTAATTCTGTCAGATGCAAAAATGAAAACACATTGTAGAGCACAACCCGCTCTTTAAATGCAGTATATTTGAAATGCCTCTAGCCAGCCTCATTTCTGCAGGTTTGGATGCAAAATGTTGCTATGGGAACAAAATCTTCTCTCTACCCAATCAGCTGAAGCAAGAGGTGGGTTTTTCAAAAATAACAAGATTGTCTGTATCTGCCCTTCACCTCATCAGTCAACACATGAATGAGAACAATCATTTTCACAGCCAAACCATGAAAAGATGCAACTCGCTCACTGCCAAAAAACCCTGTATGCTTCTTAGGGCTGGGAGATTGACATCTTATTGTAGACCATGAACAGACAATATGACAAACTGACAAATCAATCTCATTTGACAGAGAAGTGAAGGAAAGAAATAGGTGTGAAACTGATCAAATCTACCTAAGTCTTGCTTTGGGAGAGAAAGCTTGAAGTGGTCTTCAAAAGAATTTGAAGAGGAATAGTTGTAACAGAGTAAAAGACTTTACATGATTGTGGGATTGTTTCCTTTACATACATGAATGTTGAGACTGGGTTTGTGTGGTGATTTTCTTTTCCATGAGCTGGTGCTGCCCATCCCACCACAGGGTGTCCAGGCTGCTCTCACACAACTTACAGCTTGGTAGACTGGGAAAGCTGCTGAGCTGCTGTCAACATTGACTTCCCTCAGTGACCAATGAGATAAGGCTCTACTCTGCTCTGCCAAGTCCCTCAGGGTGGACTTTGTCATTAATCTCTGTCACTGATGTTTTAATTCAGTCAGTGTGAGCCAGAGACCTCCATCCATGGCAAATTAGAAGTAACATAAGCTAGTCTGATCCTCTCTTGTCTGGAATAGTGTACTAGTCCTGCAGTTCTGCTGAGGTTTAGCAACCTGTTAAACTACAGTGAGCATTTATTGAAGTCCTGCCTCTTGTCAGTCTGTAAGCAGAAAAGGTATTTCCCAACAATTAAAAAAAACCAAAAAACCAAAACAACAACAACAACAAAAACAAACAAACAAACAAAACAAAACCAAAATAGAAAGAGATCAGTAATTTTGGGGTCGTTTTCAAACTAATTAAAATTATGTTTATTGTTGGAGATTTTTCTGCACTGTCATATGAAAGTACTATATCAAACTTCAATAATAATAATAATATCCTTTTTAAAATGTTTTAGAATCTAACAGCACTTTCATGAATGGTAATAAAGCCAATCTTTATTAATGAGTGACTGAACTGTCAATCTTCACTCCTTGGTTATTATAATGAATGAAAGCATACCCTTATCAATCTTGGATTCTGTACACATGTCACATGCTGTCTCTTCCTCCAGAAGCTGTCAATTTAAAGCAATGAGACAGTCCACAGAAAGAAGGAAGTAGTTGTCTGCTCACAAGGCCCATAATAGAAATAAAATAATACTATATGCATAAATATAAAATAAATGCAAGCATCAGCCCTATTATTTTCTTCATACCAAATGTAGAACAATCTGTGTTTTGTGGTTCTTACAGGTACATAGAAAATTATAGTGACATAATTGAATTCCAGACGAGCCTACATTCAGGTCTAGTATAAGCATTATTTAACCAAACTTTTTGAAAACCAGCAGAACATGTTTCAATAGCAAGATTTAAAGTAGTGGAATTGCGATGGCCTATGTTATGGTGGTAAGCCCTCAGTGTTTCTCATGCCAGTCAGGATGTTTGCAGATGTGGTGCTAACTCCAAGTGAGAGGGCAGGTTCTAGGTTCAGTCCATTCTGCAGACATGTTAAGATCTTCTGTCCCTGTGGGAAGTGCAAATCCTGCAAGAAATGCACAGTTTTGTTGGTGCATACAACATAAACAGTCAGAGAAGGGCATGAGTTTTGAACACAAAGTTTGAGTGAACAGATAATAAGAAACCTGACTTGAGGAGGGCTATGAATACTGGAATGGTCAGCATAGAGTGGACCAAGTAGGGCTGCTACTTCACTCATATTCCCCACTGATCGGAGGAGATGCCGAGTACTGCAGTATATGAATCTTAGCACGTGTTTCAACATAAGCTTGGAAGAAGGTCTGGAGCCCTTTTCTACACATCGCAGTTTTATTAGCTCAGTTACTTCAATTCAGAGTATGAGAACTTACTATTGTAGCTATTTTTAAAAAATTATTTAACTATTAAAAAAATTAGATACAATTAAGGAAGCCTTATTTGGTATAAAGCATTTATACCAGGATATTGAATATTTGTTTCAAGGACAACTGTTTCCAATCTAAGTTCTTCTATTACCAGCACAAAATATTGTTACCATTGTGCCTATCCTTGGAGTGTTTTGTCAGCTCAGCTCTTATACTGAATTTTCTCAGCTGCTGTATTACCTGCTGCATAATTGAGAGAAAATACACGTGGGGTGCAGGCAAGTTTGGAAGGAAGAGGGAACACATCTTTAAAACAGTTTTACTGCTGAGATGCTCATGTCGTAGGCACGCAGCCTCAGTTCCTGCTTATGCACGCTGACTGTCTGGTCTCACCTGCAGAGGTGCCCTGATGACAATGGCAAGTGGTGCACCAACAAGCTGAATTTATTAAGGGGGTTTGTTTTATCATTTGCAATATTGCGTCTTACAATTTCAGCTCTCTGGTTATTTGCACTTTTCATCTGCACTAAGCAACATGAGTCAATCCTGTCCAGAACTGTCTTTGTCGCTATTTCCTGGAAGGTTTCATGCAGGAAAAAAGCAGATACACTTTCAAAATACATACTTGTAGTGTCCTTTGTTCCTAGAAATCTTGGAGGTACATGACGTTGTTCCTGTTCCGGCCTGCATGAATGCTTCCTCATGCATTTACCTGAGGAATTTGATTGTAACTGTAAAAATTCAGTGTTATTTGTCATTCATAAAACAGAAGAATTGGCTCACCCTTGCTAAACACTAAGCTCCCATAATTGTGGTATAACTTCTGTCTCGCTGTGGATTTAGCTGTTGTGTTCAGGATCACTGAAAAGCACTTCATGTTTTCACTTCTCAGACAGCTACTGAATTGCTTTTGCTGTTACTACTGATTTGCCTAATCATTATATGTATGCAAAGGCATATCCTGCTGTTATTTATGAACATATGTGTTCCTATTGAAGGCAATCAAGATTCGTAATACCAAGACATTAGCCTGATAGCATTGGCTGAGGCAATAAAAAGGTTCTTGTGTTGGGAATGAATTTAGAATCTTGTTAGTTCCTAGAGTATCTCAAGTCAGAATAAAATTGGCATATTTAAAACAGAAACTCCATAGATCATGTCTTTTCTCTGCCTGCAGAAGAAGGAAATACTGCAATATATTCTTTCCAACTTCTACACTGAAGAACATGGCAAGTTCTAACAGCTCCATAACAGATGCCTCATGCACTCCTCAGTCACCTGTGCTGGGTTTGGCTGGGATAGAGTTAATTTTCTCCATATTAACTAGTATGGGGCTGTATTTTGGATTTGTGCCAGGAACAGCGCTGATAACACAGGGACATTTTGACAATTTTTGATCAGTGCTTACACAGCCTCAAGGCCTCTTCCACTTCTCACCCCACCCCACCAGCGAGGAGTCTGGGCATGCACAAGGAGTTGGGAGGGGATACAGCTGGGACAGCTGACACCACTGGCCAAAGGGATATCACACTCAGTATATCGGTCAGGAGGAAGGAGAGAGAGGCAAGGCAGGGGAGGGGGAGGTAGTACATTTGAAGTAAGAGCATTCATCTTCCTAATAACTGGTATGTGTGATGGCACTCTGCTCTCCTGGAGGTGGCTGAACACCTGCCTGGTCATGGGAAGCAGTGAATTAGTTCCTTGCTCTGCTTTGTTTGCATGCTCAGCTTTTGCTTTTCCTATTAAACTGTCTTTAACCTCAACTCACAAGTTTTCTACCTGTAACCTTCTGATTCTCTCCCCCATCTCTTTGGGGAATGAGTGAGTGACTGGCTGAGTAAGGCTTAGTTACTGACTGGGGTTAAAACACAGCATCATTATAAAACAAATCTTACATCTGAAAACATATGTTTGTGTTCACTCACCGATGACCTCAGAGCAGGCGGCCATCAGCAAGCAGTAGGGAAAGCAGAGAAGTCCCAGGAGTGCTGGCCACACTGACTGAGCTAATGAAGTGTGCATAAACAGCTAACAGCCATCCGCATAAATTATCCTCAAACTCCACTTTCATATTCAGTCATCTCCTTGCATCTAATGCTTCTTAAACAACCTGTGACATTCGTGGCCTGAATCCTGCAAATGACTAGACTGAGTAGGAAATGTGCTCTCTAAACATGCTGTTCATTATAGCTATTTTATCTACTGCCAGATGGATTGATTTGAGATGGTTTATTGCTTACTCACCCTTTTGCATATTTGAATTAGATGAGTTAACATAGTGCCCAGTCATCAGGAATCAAATGCTTCAGGCCACTAAAGATTAAGAAACTGTGTTTTCTGCCTCCATAGGCTGTTGCAGGGGAGCTGAAAATTTTGCATGGAGATATTTTCATCTGAGCAGAGTTCAGCTTTGTTAAACAAGCAGCACATTGCATATAAAACCTGTACTTCATGCCTATTAGTAGGAAAGACAAATATGGAAAGATTGTAGCTCAACAATCAGCAATGGTGTTGTTGTTTTGGTATAAAAGATTGACAGAAAGGACTAGATGGGTAGCTCCTAGTAAGAGAACTAAACTGGAATGTAAGTGTTGATACTAGAAAGATAACTTTCTGTAGAAAAGAAAATAGTAGCAAATGTATTCATTGAGTACTGCTATTTCAACATAACACTCTAGTCATGAGATCAAATTTATTATAGCAATGGCATTAATACCAGTATCCAGCAGGTATTAATAAAGCAAATACAGACCACATGAGTGTGTATTTTAAAGCATGAGTAAGCTCAAGGAGCAGAAACCTACTGAAAGGAACAAAATACCCAGCCACATAGAGCAGAGCAGAGTTAATGGAAAATACACTTTCCTGTGGCAAAAGAAACAAGCTTAGCCAGAACTTATGCTCCCCTCCAACATTTTCATGGAATGATAGCTACTTATGAGATATATGTAACTTCCCTGAACTCAGCACACCAAGAAGCATTTGCAGCAATTTCAGTAACTGCTAGTCTGGTTCAAGCCTGTGAATTTTCTAAAGGATACAAAAATATGTTTGCTTTTGGTTTTACCTGTTCCACAGATATAGCTATTCTTGCCCCAGCTGCTGTAAAAATAAGCCCAACCCTTCCCAGAGGCTAACTCAGATGCAGCACTGATGCATCCAGGAAATATTTTGCATCTCTCAACTTCAGTGAACATTTAAGAGTGCCTGACCTCTAGAAGGCTGCCTGGGCTGTGGAACTTTCATAAAACTGGGGTTTGCCTTCAGTTTTCCATTCTGGCTGAGCTTACAAAATTCTTTATTTTATTGAAATAACCAAATATTAGTCCTGACTCAGAAGTCATTAAATAATATCCTTGAGTCCCTTAATCACTCACTTAAAGTGCCTAAAATTTACTACATGTTGAAATGACTTCTTGCACTTATATCATGCAGTGCTAGACTGTTCTGAAATTACTTTCTGTCTTAGCATTGCTTTCCACCACATCTGTGGAAGAAATGCAGTTTAGAATTGCTGTTCACTGTATTCCTTCCCAATCCACTAGTAATATCTTGTCTACATGAAGAGTATGCTGGGGAGCAGATCCTCTCTCATTACAAATTATCATACAGAGTATGGCTCTCAACAGTCCCACAGGACTGTGTAAATTCACACCAAACTATAAATATGACACAACGCAGATCACATAAGCATCATATCTACTTCAAAATCATAATGACTTACTTTTGGTAGCAGTAAGGACTTGGAAGCATGGCATTCAGGACGAAAGGAGGAGTATTGCTCTGCTTTTCCCAGTTTGTGTTCCTTTTGGTGGCTACTCACACATGAGCTGTTTAGTGCCTAGCTCAGCTGCTGGCAAGTTATGTACATCTGCCTTGCCTATGGCAGGCTCCTTTTATGACAAATTAGGTAAATGTACATAAAATAAGTAGCAAGAATATCCTCTCCACTCAATACTCCTACCACAGCAAATAATTGCATTCAGTTCCCTTCTTACAGAATAAAGATTATTTTAAACACTAGGAGTAATAAAAGTAAAAAGAAAAAATTTGGCAAAGAAAAAATGACACCTTCCAGATCCATTTGGAAGAGTCAGGCTCCTTAAGTACTGAGTAGAAATAAAGGTGTCAGGCATCTAGTGACAGGTGTTTTATGTGATCTTTAGCACACAGCATGGAAAAAATATAACTTCAGAGTGCAGTGTCAGATCAAACAGTTTGTCTGTCATTGATTAAAATGGAAGAATATATGAAATCTCAGGGTGACATCTGTTATTTCAGTACAAAATTGGAATCTTTCAGACTTAAAAAGGCTTTTGTCAAGATAATCTCCATTTAAAGCTCTGCAATATAAACTGTGACCAGATCGAAGACTGAAAGCCAGCACGCTCAAAAGTGAGACACTGCAAAGATGACTCTTATTTAGCTGGCATTTTCCTATCTGTTAACTCAACATGATGTGCTGAGAGTAATAAATGAGCTATGCGGAGCAAAATGGAAAGCCATGGATGGCTGCATTGAATTAACCGAGCACCATAATGTTTACTGCTCCATATAACCCATCATATGGAAATCAATTCCCATCACAGAGGTTGTTGTTATGTATTTTGGCTGTTGAATTGTAAATCGAATGGTGGAACTGTAAGTTCAGTTTATAATGTGTCTTACACAGGATTTTTTTGCCGTTGTTTTTAGCAGTTACCCTACACAACAGAGTATGACTTCTTGTTTTGAATAAATGTAAATATAAATTGTCCATGGCAGCTTGTACTAAACTGGTTCAGCGCTTGTAGGCTGGCAGGAGAAGGGCAGGGAAAGGCCATGTGCCTGCTGCAATGACATTCAGTCAAGCCCTAGAAGGCCATTACTTTCTGTTTAGAAAAAATATGTGGGATCTTGAGCATGGAGAACTCATAATGGTGAGGCAACCTTGGCCTCATGGTTTGGTTTATTATTTTCAAAAGGTCAGCTGTTAAATGTAGGTAAATAAAAACACAGTTGCACAAGAGCTGAAACCAGGGAAGTCCCCATGGCCATATGCACCTACCACAACAGCTCTAGCTTTTTCCTCCCATGACCCCATCACATGCCCTGCTTCCTCCAGACACCCTGAATTCCCTGCTGCTTCCAGTGCTTGCTGCCTGCCCCCTCGCTGGCCCACAGCCTGCTCTAGCTGGCCGGCTGGGACACATGGACCGATGGGCAGGGGCAGGACAGGTGGCAGGGCAGGACAGGCAGCAGGGGCGACTGCGAAGCTCGCACAAGCAGCTCATCCCCTGGTAAGGTATGAATTCCTTCTTTCTCCCTTACCCAGGAGTCAGTATATGAAAAACTTGTAGGAACTTGATATCCCTGGTGTCTGTACCTCTTGCTTTCTGCCTGGCACCACACCCTTGTTCTCTATTAAATGGGCAGCACCATGCATCCTATCTTCAAAGCAAAAAACTGCATTATGGTGGTGCCAAATTCCTCATGTGGCTTATACATTAGGAAGACAGTTATTCAGGAAGCACTGGGGTTGATAAAAGTCCAGATGTATAGCAGTTATCACAGTCAGAAATAGGGGCAGTGCAATTTAGTTTCCTTTAGAAATTTCTGAATGACAGGTTGAATCAAGAGTAACAGAATCAAAATGTAGCTTCTGCCACTAAAGAAGTAAGGTCTAACACATCAGGGAACATGTATAGAACATGGTATTTTAATTCAGTTGTAGATTTTGACAAGCAGCTATAAAGTACTGCATTTTTAGAGCCATCAAATGCTAAAGTGTGCAGCTACAGCTGCTGCAAAGCCACCCTGCCACTGTTATGATGGCACCATGTTATGGCTTGCTCAGTGGCTGCCTGGAGCAGCCTTGCTGGGGTTTTCAGCCCTGGTCTGGTCTCTGAAAGGAGTGCACACGCTCCTTTATCAGTCAGCAAGCCTTTTGCACGGTAATGTTTTGCTACATATATAAACAAGGTATATTTTCAACATTGCTGTTTCTTACCTTCTGGCTTTCCTATAGCCTTGCAAAGCTGGAAAAAAATAGACTCACAACCCCCTGAAGTTTCTCTGAGGCCAGTCAGAAGTAAATAAATTTTAAAAATTAGCACAAAATATATGCAAGAGGAAAATCCTCATCTTTTTCAACAAAATGTAAGATCAGAGGAAAAGTTACGGGAAGCAGAATCTAAAGAGATTGATGGCTTTGCTTTTGTGTAATTTTAATTCTAATTTCCCATTTGTCTGTATGATTTTAAACTAAGGGTGATCAGGGTGAGAGCCAGCATCCCTGATGATCAGGAAATGCATAGCTCTTGAGTCTAATAATGGAGAGAACTGGAAACAGCAGGAGACTAAGAGCGGAGTAGGAGTTTCCTTCTTTCCTTAACAGTCCCCTGACTATACCTACCTCAATAAAAAGCACTTGTGTATGAGTCATTGATCACCATAAAGCCTGTATTAGCTTGTGAGCAGGTAATCATGATCTGAAGTGATTAACAGTCACCAGAGAGGGGTGGGGAACAAAATCTGCCCCTTAGCCTGTTCTTCCTAACAGAAGTCATCAGCCTTGCTGCACCTCTGAGAGAACAGACTCCCCAACCCACAGGTTCCCCTGAGTGGAAAAGCGAGGTATGAAAACACTTAATCTTCTCACCATTGCCTCTAAAGGTCAGGCAGCTCCCACTGAAGGGGGTTGTGTGGCAGCTGTGAGGCTGAGGTCAGTACAGAAGTACATAGCCAAACATCTCAGGAGAGAAGATGGTTCAAAATTGGATGGGGAAAGTGCTAATAATACAGGACAGCTTAATGCTATTTTTTAATTTGGAAAAAAATAGGATTCTTATAATCAATTTCAATTAAAGAGAATTTGTTCTTTGATTGTCAGGAACTGAGGAAAATGTGTAGAATAAACATGGATGAACATGTAGGATAATGTTTAGATGACAGTGAACCCCAGGAGCAATAGAAGAGTTGGCTGAGGATCCTTTTTCACTGACCTTGACTTTGAAGGTACTGGAGGAATTCCAGGAGACTGAAAGAGTACTTACGCTGTGCAAGTAAATACAAAATGTTGACGTGATTTCACCAAGATAAATATCCCCTAGCAGTGAGAGGGACTGTGGAGAAACCGTAAACCATACTGCTGGAGTCAACAGGAGGTGACAGGACTCTGAGATCGAATGGGAGGCACAGAATGTCAATTGCTGTGATTTTTCTGAGACTTGTCAAAGTGGTCTTATTTCATCATTTCAGATGACAGGTTTGTACAGGTAACCATGGAGATGTAACACACCCAGGTGATCACAAGGGGGTTAATGTTGTACTGTGCAAAATCTAATGAAAAGTCAGCAATATACCAGGTCAGTAAAACCCTTGCTGAGTGGTTTAGGAACAACAGTTTCCATGAATATATTCTTATTTAGCTCTTCCCTCTATTTCAAGTATATATCCCATCTCATCCTTCCTCCGTGTTTTCCAACATGTAATTCATCTGCTCTTAACTAGAGGGAGGTGTCTGAGAGTGGAGCTGGAGCTGCACCCAGCAGGACATGGGTGTGATGAGAATGGTGTGGTACGAGGTAGGCCTGGAGCACGGGGTGAGCAGTACTCAGTGTTAGACCTGGAGGAGCCCAGGGCTGCTGCCAGATGCCAAACTACAGCCAAACTTCTCGGATGGACCTGTTCACCTACCTCTTTCAGGGCCATCTAAAGGGAGCTCCCTGTGCAAATCTGCAGCAAACTCATCTAGCTTTTTGCCCTAGACTCCTTGTTGTAAGTCTTGGGAGAATAAAGTAAACAGGAGGAGAAAGATAACTTTTACACTTTGTATATAGGATTGGTATGGGAGGTCCTCATTCTGAAAAGACTGATGAAAAATCAGAGAGGGTAGAGAACCACAAAAATGACAAGGGAAAAGTACCTTTCATGAAGAGATGGAGGGTTCCATCTGTTCAGCTTGTTAACAAGAAAAGTAAGAACTGACTTGCTTACAGAGTACAAATGCTTTCCCAGACAGAAAATACTGAGCAGCCCTTTCTTTCCTCAGCTTGCAGAGAAAGACAACAACAGGATCCTGTGGCTATGTTGTAGTTTGGGATTATTATGTAAATTCTCTCCCCTGCCACTAACTGCCCATGCCAGCAGTTAACAAAAAGAAGTAGTTAACTGCTAATCACTTGGGTGGGGGCAGGTTTGTCTGTTTTGTTTTTGGGGACACGATTCCATTTTTTAGCTCGGCGGAACTCGGGAGCGGTGGCTGCCGAGGAGGGAGGCTGCTCTGCTGGCTACGGCTGGGACTTCTGGCTGAGACGCTGTTTTTCTCCTCGCCCCGGCTGTTTCTCCTGGTTCCTGCGTCTGGGATCCCGGCCGCTGTTCCAGTCTCACCACTGCCTGCACCGTCACGGCCTGCACGCCCCGGCTGGGTCAGTGACCCGGGAGGGAGAGGTGTGCAGCTGCTTTTGCAGGACACGTGGTGGTTCCCCACTTTCAGCTTTTTTTCCTTCATCTGGGACAGGAGACACAGAGTTCATCTGGGAGCTCACCACTCGTCTGTCTCGCTGGAAAGGGACTGGGAACTACTGGGAACTCACTCCGCAGCCAGCCGGACTGTGACATTTGACACTGCTTAAGTATACTTTCCTCCCGGAGGAAAAACCTGCTGGGTTTTTGTTGTTTGGTTTTTTTTCTCTCTCTTGTGGTGTTGGGGAAGCGGTTTGCACTAGTCTGTTTACATATATATATATATAGCAGTTAAGAACAGTTAACCTTCTTATATTAAAATTCCTTTTTCTTAAATTTGATAAAGAGTGCCCTGATCATTGTGGAAAAGGCCCCCTCCCCCGCTTGTGGGTAAATATTTTGGGTTTTTTTCCCCTCAAACCGAGACAGGCGGAAAGCTGGAGCCAGATGAATTCAATTAGAAATTAGGTCCAGCTTTGCACACTGGAGGTAATTGCTCATTGCAACATGTGAGCAAGGAGAGACAGTTCCAGAGCAGGCAGGATGCTTAGTGAGAGATAGGCTTTAGCCAAACCTGAGACATTTCACTCAACTCTGAGTAATATAAATGCAAGTTAGTAGTTTCTAGGAGGAGGGATTAAATTATAAAACAACTACTTTTTTTAAAAAAAGAAGCTCTTAAGTCACTTTGCTCAGTTCATGGATGTCTGTCAGACTAGAAGAACGAGGGAAGATCTTTCCAGTCTCTTTGGGCTAACAGCAGATCACACATAGCTGAAACGAAAACGGCCAAGAGTGATGTGCTAGCAGGGCAAAATGGAAATCTTTCATCCCTTGCTTCTTCATACTGGTATGTAATTATGGAACTTTCCTGTTAGGATGTCTGGGGGAAGAAAATGAGAGACCACCTTTAATTATATTGAACATTGGATGGATGCATTTGCATTAAGCAGTCAGTTCCATTAGTGATGAGTATAGCATTAACACTCAGAAGGGCAGCCTTGCAGGACTAGGAAGAGGCAGAGAGCTACTGGCATGAGACAGGAGAGCAGAGCCTGACACGGCAAGTGAAGGGTGCCGCAAAGCCACTTGGCTATGGATGAGGGGACATGGACAGAAGGCACCACACAGAACTGCAGTGCCAGCCCCTGGAATGGGGCAACACAGGATGGAAGATGGCTGATAGAGTGCAGAAAACTGGAGGGAAGCTGGAAAGATGTCCAGATGCACTTCTGAGTAATAACTCAAGCCCATTGACTGTTCAAGAGAAACAAATCTCTTACCTGCAGAGAGTTTCCCCTGCTTTCCTCTCAGAAGTGATTACAACTACAAAATCTATTTGCACTACCAGCCTCCCACTGGCTGCTACAGTCATCACTGTAAAAGCAGTGTGTACTGCTGTGGAGAAGCCAAGCTGCAGGGAAAGGTTTGCTCCTGGATCTCACCAGCTGTTGCTACAGTGCTTTCAACTCTGTGGGGCTTCCCAGCAAAAGCTGAACAATCCAGCACAGCGAGTGAAAAGCTTTTCAGTGCTCTCACAGGTTTCGCTAAACTGCAGAGACAAAACATCTATGCATCCCATGGGCTTGGGATTTCCTGACCCACTGTAGGCATGGCTTTTGGGGATTAGAGTAAGAGAAATGGGAATTTCAGGCAATGTTGGAGGCGAGAAGACTAAATGTATACCAAAGCTAAACAGCTCAAGCAAACTCAAGTGATAAGCACAAATATTCCCTTGTAACACTTCTGTATAAACGTACATGTGTTTTTTAATCCTATTTAGGAGGTTAGTGTCTCTCTTAGAGGAGTTTATGTTAATCAATCATTCTTATCGTAATGTTATTTTAACTGAGGCAGAGGAGAAGGACAGAAAAGAAATGACAAAGTGGGACAAGACAGCCCTACCAATTAACTCACAGCTTCTTTTTACAATCTGCTCAGGAAAGATATTGTCTACATGCCTGCTGATGTCTTCTCTGAAACCCTTGTTTGAGTTATACAACTGCTAGTCTATAGCGTCTTTTAAACACTTAATTCTAGGCATTTTATGGTGGATGATAGAAGTGGTTTGTTTCCTTGATACCTTTCTCTATCAAGATGCCATTTTGTTAATTGCAGACCATGAAAGTCATTATACTGTGGAATTATGGGTTGTGACATGAGGGTGCTTGTTTTGCCCTTAGTGGAGTTAGACGAATGGATGGTCAGTTATGGCTTGTGTTTCCCTATTGCTGAGTACGAACAGCAATTACAATCCTAATTAATAGGAGCTACAACTACAGATAAGTACCCACTTGGGGTTTAGAATAAACAGAATTTTACTCAATGTAATCAGACAAGTGTTACAGCTCAGATTAATTGCTGCTCGTTGCTTTTCTTTTGCAGATGTCATTGTGTCACAAGCTGGGTTTGGAGCATCCAGTCTGTGCTTGGCCATGATGGACATGTTCACTGTTTTGGTGTTTGCTTTTTGAAAACCAGTTTGTGCTTTCCTTCAGCTGCCAGAAGCAAGCCTGCAGCCGTAGCATGGGTGAGTAGGTACCAGGGCTACTCTGCCAGCCCCCTGTAGTTGCAGTGAGGCTGTAGCAGTAATGTGGCCGTTGTGGGGGTGGGTTACACAGCAGTTACTTACTGTCCTTTCTTTTGTAAGCTGCGGTGGTAAGTGACAAGCAGCAGAGAGGACTGTGCTTCAAAGCAGCTTTCCAGCTCGGGGGATGAAAGCTGTTATTAGCACAGAGTCGATGGATGCTCGAACAATTGTTTGTATCCAAGTGAGTGGCTGGCTCCTTGCCAGGAGGACAGATTTGTGGGGGGTGAAGGGTAAACAGAGCCAGGTACCCATTTCCCAATGATATGTGCTCTGTGGGGGAGTTGTTGCTGTGGATCTGTGTGAGCCGCAGCGGGGACAGCGCATGCAGATCCAAGTTCAGTAGGTAATATGGTTCCCCAGTCACCCGGCAAAGCTGAACGTTAGCTTAGGGATTAATCTCTGTGCCTCTATTTTGTTTGTTACAGACGTAAATAACCACAGACTACTGCAGAACAGCAGAGCAGACAGACATGGTGCTGAGCGGAGGCCATCACTGATATCTCCTAAGCAGTCCCTTCCTGGTGCACACACACAGCCGCCCACAGGAACCCACCCGCCCACCTACCTATTGACTGACTGCCGGCTTTACAAACCCTTTGATGAGTGGGAAAAAAAAATACCCGTGCTAATGTAATTCTTCATTCAGCTGAGATAATTGGTTACAGCAAGTGATAGTTGGGTCTAAATTAATTTTTGCCCTCTCAAGTTCTGTACTTTCAAATGTGTCAAAAGACATGTTGCTATTTGCTGCATAGTTTGAAGTAATTCTGCCTGGAAACATCAGCTTCTACTGCTGCCTTTCAAATCCTCAACTTTAATCTCCAATTCAAGCTTTAAAAACCCAAAGACCAACAGATACATAAAAAATGTTTTTGAAGACAAAAATCCATCAGAAAAAAATCAATCAGAAATTATTTGAAGTCATCATTTGAAGTCCATTAGAAATAATTTGAAGTTGATAAAACACAAATTAACTTTTGCTGTCAGTACTTACAGCAACAACACTCCAAGATAGAGAGCCCCAAAATGAAAAATCATATTTATAAAAATGAAACTAGGTTCCACTGGAGGGGAATGCAATTTAAATAGTAGGACTTAAAGGAAAGCCAGATAGACTTCATCTGATAGTTAAAATAAATATATTAAAAAAATTAAAACAGTCTGCATACCTTCAGACTGAGCTCTTTCAGACAGCACACGATTGTGTCCTGACCTGTAGTCCATGGCTTTTATGTCAACGCCATGTCTAAGTTGGTGTCAGCTCCATATCAGCCTCCCATGGGCTCTCACAGCTGATGTTCAGTTAGTGAAGAAACATTTTTCTAAGGTAGAAAAAAATAAAGCCAGTTATTCCTCTTACTCTTCCTTTTTCAAATGAGTACAAAATTTGAATTTTTACAATCTAATATAAAAAGTCTAAATCGTGCTTCACTCTCTGTGTTTTGATTTCTTGCTCGTTAACTATATGAATGTGGGTTGATCATTCAAAGTGTATGCTCCCTCTCTGTGATCTGTAACAGGCTCATTTTAGTAGCAGGGTTTTTTCCCTCCATTTTAATAGTTCTTCACAGAAAATTGCAAATTCTTGCATGGAAAGGCATGTTTACTGACTGCTTGGCCAGACTCCAGCTGCAGAAACCTCTGAAGCCACCACAATTTCCAGGTGCTGGGCAGAACACTTGGTATCATCTGCATCTCATCCTGTCCATGAAACCGAAGAAAGGGAGTGCAACCCCCTTGTTGGCTCCTGGTTCTATTTTCAGGCCAGCTCTTCTTTTAGATTCACATCCTTAATGGGCTCTCTGGGGCAGTGACATTCAGAAAGTAAGCTTTCCTATACCCACAAGGCCAAGAGCACTGTTGAGAGTCAGCACTTGATTTAGAGCCATGGTGATGAGGCTCAGGTTGAGATTCAGAAGTGCTCTTCCCTGCCAGAGGCACAGAGGTCTCTGTGTCAGTGTGACTTTCTGCTGAGTGGACCAAGCCACTCTTAGGCTGGGTACTAGAGAAATGTGAAGGTCAGACTGGAGATGTTCAAGGTCAAGTCGTGCCAAATAATAAAAACGTTGCTTGTGCCAACAATGATCCTTCTGCTGGGCTGTGTGCAAGTGAGGTGTGTCTGAGGCTCGTGCTGTGAAAACCATGAACTTAGCTTTTTTCTTGGGGAAGTAAAGCAGCTCCATGAGCTCCCCAACAGTCAGTGTAAATAAATCCTCTTCTTTTTTAACACAGTTGCCTCAAATTAAAGCATGCTACTATTTCCTTGCTTTCTCTGGCCACCGCCAGACACAAGGGAAGTGCCACATGGACAGATAGTGCTGAATTTGGTTTTGCCTCACTGGATTTTTATGGATGGTTACCCTCAAAAACCAAACTATTAATAGCCCTGTGTCTGAATGCTCGACCACATAAGACTTCATCTGTTACATTCAGGCAGTGTTTTGATAGATTGCTATTTCATCAACTAAAAATCCTTTGGGCTATGAAGCATATAAAATAGTCCTACAACCACTTGCCCTAAAACTAATATTTAAAATATATATCACAGGAAAAATTGAGTACTCCATTAAGGGAATGGAAAAGAACTGACACCACAGACAAGGAGAAGGAAATAGATAGGAATTCTAGCAATGTAAAACAGAAGCCTCTTGAGCTGTGCTTTGTTTAAGTGATGCTAAAAGCACTACAGATTATTTAAATAGATTTTCTAATTGCTGTTGTTATTAATGAGATTAAAGTACACTAAGCTATTGATGTAGGTTTGGGGTAATTTACATAAAGAATAGACTCCTAAAATTTCAGTTTGCTGCATATCCTTCTTAATGGGAACAAATTGCAAAACGGTTTCAATTTCAGAAGCAATTTGTGAAGCTGTGCAGTGATCATTGCTCCTGCTCTAAATTCCCAGCTAAAAAGTAGCCAGTAACTCTGATTTTTCACTCATGCACACAAACAAAAAATCTTGCTTGCAACATCAAAATCAATGTCTTTTGGCTCATCAGGTTTTAATGCAGGATAAAAAAATGTAAATTAAGTGAGTCATGCTTTTAATTAACAAGTAAGACACTTTGATTTGAATATCAGTTTTTAGCTTGCATTATATGTCTTCATAATTTGATTATAAAGTTTAGCACTTTGTTGGAAACTTTCTAATGCAAATTTCCACCTAAATTTAGTCTTTATGCTAAACATGGTATTTTTCTTCCTATCTATGTACCTATGCACATTTCTGTATACACATCCTGCTTAGCATACATGTATTCATGTTCTAGGTTTTTTTTACTCTTGGTATTTAATACTGAAGAAATCATGAAACAAAACCTCTAAGTAAAATTCATTGAGGAAATGTGTAAGTCTTAAGTTCTTTTTCAAAAAACAAACCCTCTTATACATGATTATTACATACATAAATTTTGAAAACACTGTTTTTTTTCTGAAGATCCTGCTTCAGTTCTGCCCTTTGTGTTTGTTGCATGTGAACAAAGCCAAGAGCACCTGCAAAATTCATCAGTCTGGGAAGTGACATTACAAGCCATTCAAAAACATAGGGAAATGGCCAGACCTGGTTTTGGCCCTTCAGTGAAGTCTCTTGAGGCTCTGAGGTCTTCTGCAAACTGAGCATGGTCCTGCTCCTGCTGGCAGCTCGGAATGCACACCCAGCAAAGTGCTCCCCGTCCTGGACTCCATGCGGGATAAGCGCCACCACCAGCTCCAGCGCATGGGCCCTGCTCTGGTTGGGAACCAGAGGGTGGTGTTCAAAGCTCAGCAGGTGTCCAGGATGACATACCTGCTGGACCCTTCCCCACTGACATGGGTTGCTCTGATATCTTCCACTGGGATATGCTTCCCCTTGGTGCAATCCAGCATTTACTGTGGGATTTGCATGAGGAGGACCATTGAAAGGCTGCCACTTTTGCCCACACCTTGAAGTACCTGCTTTTGTACACTCCTTTCAAGCACCACATGAAGGCAGAGCCTTTACATTTGCAGTTGTTTTAACTTCTTAGCAAAACAAGGATCTCTTCCCTCTCTCCTCCTCAGCTGCCAACAGAATAATAGGCGCCAAGCAAATAGTAACTCAAAGGTTTCACTCTGAATGCATCATAGCTGTGAAAAATTTACACCTCTGCTTTCTAGGCTGATGACTTCCAGCTCTCTCCAAAACAAGTACCCTTGTAATTCCCACTCAAGACTGCTCCCCAGCACCAACTTTTAGCAGGAAACATCCCAAAAATTGAAGTCTGAGGTTAGATGACATAGAAATGTGAGTTGATGACTACCTGAATGTTCTGTGTGCCCTTAAGGAGCCAGGAATCAATAGTACAGCACAAGTTGGGCAGGAAAGGGCAAGGCCTCTAGCCCTCTCATTCCAGGTTTCTTAAATGCTCTACAATGTCCCTGACTGTCAAAGATCTCTCCTTTTGCTGTAGCTAGAAATGGGTAAGAAATGCTAATTTTTTCCTGTAAAGTTTTCAGTGCAATCCTGGTCTTGTCTGTCCCCTCCATCTCTCTCCTCTGGTGAAAAAATGTTTTGCCAAACAGCCACAGCAGATTCATTAGCTGCTTTGAACACCATGGCTGATACTGAGTCTTGAGAGTATGGAAAAGTGTTGTTTGTACTTACCTGCCGCATAGGTCCTCTGTCTGCAAGACAACACTCACCTGCTCCAGATCTGTGCAGTCAGGGCAATTTCTGGAGCTTAAGGTCAAAACATGGAGGCTCAGTAAGCACTGTGCTGCCAATGGATCCTACTGATGGAGCCACTCTTGTTATTTTAATGTGCGTTGTGCTGACCTGGGCCATTGGACTACCAGGGTCCTGATAAACTCCCTCCTGGCAGAGTCCCCCCGAGATGGGGCCTGGGCACGTGTCGTGCTGTGCAGCACAATCAGCTCGGCAGAGGGGCTCACACGGTGCGCAGGAGGCACACGTGGCCAGCAGTGCTGCAGAGCCAGGTCACACACCCGCTACTGAGCTGCTGTCATCGGGACCTTCACGGGAGGACATGGCCTCCTGTAGCTCCTCTCCCCGTCATTCTCCACCCCCATGTATCATGGCCAGTTACAGCTGTAATAGACAGAGGGGCAGCCACAGGCAGCAGCGACGGAGGACACTGCCCCATGAAGGGAAGGGCTCCATTCCATTGCACAGGGCTGAGATGAGTGTGCAGTGAGCATGGCAAAAACCTGGAGGCAGATACAGCAAAGGGCTGCCCTGGACCACGGGGATGTGGAAAGTTACTGGTGCAGACACAATTTTAAAATAAAAGTGGGTTTCAGCACTCTGCTGCTCCTGGAAGAGGTACCTGGCTTCTTAAAGAGACTGTTTCCTATCAGAAAGTTGTTTCTTTTAAGAATGACTTTTAGTGCAAAGGGAATATTCCTGTCAGTGCTTTGGTTGCAGACACCATCTGCTGCAACACTTGGCCAGCTTGGCATTTAAAATGTCATTTAGACCAGAAAGGAGCTGAGCCTGGATACTGAGGCAGATGTCATCAGCAAAGGTGAACTTCCATAACTGAATGAGGCTGATAAAAAATTGAATTGCAGAAGCATTTGCAGAAAGCCCTGTGGAAAACCACTGATTTTTCTGCATATGCTTTATTTTCTGTACGTGCCTTGTGCAATCTACCTTGGGGAAGCAATGCTACAAGAGATGCCAGGGAAAATTTTGCATTTAAAATCCATCATTTGTGGTTCCTGCTGGATGAATGGGTTTCTCTTCTCTCCAGAAATAGGATTGATGATACTTTCTAAAACAAACTACCACATCCTTAGGCTTGTTTCAGCCCAGCAGGCAGGAGGACAAGTTCATTTTTCTCTTTCTGTGGAGCACCGCTGTACACAAAGTTGCTCAGAACTCCTTGCTACCTAAATATTTCTGTTCCAGATGACAACAAAAGGACAAACAGGCTCTGATAGGTCTTTTTTTCCAGCATGGAGTGTGTAGGAAGAGTTACTGAATACAGACTCTCATTCCCAACTGTACCTCCTGATGTGTCTTTAGAAAGCAATCCAAAAATCCACAGAATAAAGAAAATGAATGAAATAAGTAGCAAATGCATGAAAGAGAAGTAAATGCTAAAACAAATAGTTAATTGCTCTATCTGTGTTTCAGCCCATAGGGCTCATATAGATGAGTGTTAGTAATGAAGCTCTTCAGCAGCTCTGGAGCACACTTTGTTCTTAAGGTCAAATAATTTATCAAGATAAAATGTTAAACAAGTCCTTTCCACATATGATACTCAGTGTGCCTCAAATTGCTTTTCATCTGTGCTCAGTGCTTTTGTTGACTTACAGTAAATTAAACATTAGCTCTTTGTAATTAGATAGGAGATCTTGGTGCTACTTCCTAGTAATTTAAAGACTAGAACTAGTTTCAAGCAATTAAAGCTAAAAATCCCACCTTTAAATAATGAATTAATATGGGGTTTGATTTAATAAGAAAGCAACTGGAGGTTAAATGACCCAGACTGACAGACACATGAAGGAAAAGCAGCCAGTGCAGAGTCAGCGGTGCAGCCACTGTGGAGGCTGTTGGGCAGCAAAGAAGGGTTTTTCTTTCTGAGAAGCAATTGCAAGCTTGTAATAGATCCAAACCCCTTCTTAGTCAACTTTAGGAATGCTTTCTGTAAGTGAGTGCGCTTGGTGGAACTGTCAAGATGAGAGCAGGGGGGTCTGCAGAGGCCTCTGTGGGGAGAGGCTGGGGCTGCCTGTGCTGGATACAGCCAACCCACCACAGTCCAGCTGCCAAGGTGGTGGCACCTCTGGGGAAGAGTATTTCAGATGGGGCAAAAAACATTGCACAGGCAGATGATGAGGAGGAAAGAAGTGTGCAGCTGACCCCTGAACACCAAGTTCACAGCAGGAAAAGGGCGAGGAGGAGCTGCAGGTGCCCAAGCTGAGATTTCTGGCAGCCTCAGGAAGAACCCAGTCCCAGGAGTTCCCAATGGGAACTGCAGCCTGTGGAAAGTCCATACTGGGTGTATCCTGAAGGGCTGCAGTCATGAGAAGGTCCCACGCTAAAATAGGGGGAATGTACAAGAGAAGGAACGGCAGAGAGAAGCTGTTATGGACTGACCACATTCCCCCATTGCCCCAGGAGGAGACAGAAGAGTCAGGGATGAAGATGTGAAGTTGAGCCTGGGAAAAAGTGGGTAAGAAAGGTGGTATTTACTTTTTTTGCCTTTGATTCTCACCACACTAATCTATTTTAATTGGCAAGTCTCTTTTGCTCATGATGGTAACTGGCAAGCAGTCTCCCCATCTTTATCTCAACCCATGAGCTTTCTGTTTTCTCCCCCAATCAGCTGAGGGGCTGGGGTGAACGAGTGGCTGGTTGGGCACACCACCACCACCACCACCACGTTATCCACAGAGCAGGCTGTCGGATACAGGAAGCCTTCTGGAGAGGGCAACTCTGCTAAAGAAACATTAGCAGGCTGGAATAAAGGTCATCCATCAGCAAGTTACAGAAAAAAAAGCCACAGCCCCAAACAACTCTCTTTCAAATGTGAACTTGAAAACTTCACATTTTCGAGACTATGTTCCACTACATTTTACTTCTCTACCTCCTAAAAAGATGCATTCTCAAACTCAAAAATACCTTTAAAATCTTGTCACAGGCCATCCCAAAGCCTTGTAAGAACATCTCAGTAACACAGAAACAACAAAAGATTTTTGTGACAGAGGGCCCTCTGCTTATGACTGAGCTCCCTTAGGGGTAAGATGTCATTTGATTAATGTAGCCTTACAAGTTTTATATTGTGTACCATACCATACTAGAATACAGCAATGCTTTTTGCATACTCATGCAAATACTCATGCACATTTTAAGAATAGAACTGATAATCTTTATTTGCCTTATTATTCCAACTTGCCTTATAAAAATTGAGAGATGGCCTCCTAAAATAGTACATGAACAGTGCGTTATTTGCCATGCAGAGACTGTAAGAGCGTAACATTAAAAGATGACAAACCTGTATTTCAAATGTGTATTTGCATTCTGCTGAATGGTACAAATGTGAGGAGTGACTGTCACAGGAATGGTTATCATGCTAAGAGGAGTCTGAGAGCTGCTTATGTGAAGACAGGACACAGATGATATCAGAAAAAGCCCAGTATCTCGATCAGATTAAGACTTGTCATATATTCTGTCCTCTTCCCAGTGTTTTCTCACTTGTTACCCCCCTCCCCCAATTCAATAAACTTAACTACAGCAGTTATAAGAGGCTTTTACTCTGAACAAAACCAGTGGAAATACAATTCACACTGAAAGCCAAAGCTGAGGCAAGTCACATTTCTGTTGCTGTTATTTGCCATCTGGTTTAGGTGGGATCCACTCATGGATCTTCTTGCGAGTAGTAGAGTAAGGCACGTACTGCCCAGGAGTGCCACTCAGGTTGAATTTATGGTTCTCCCAGATAAATTTACGAGCAACTGGTGGATGAGTAGTTGGAGGGTCATCAGTCATTGCGTGGAGCCAGCGATGCCTTAAGAAGAAAAAGACACATTGTTACTAAGGAACATTACACGATCTCCAACAAGATTATCTTCTCCCAAGGTCCTCCTCAGAAAAGACACTAAGTATTTATTTTGAGAGGGGAGAAAGGTCATTTTAATCCCATGTGGCCTTGAATGAGACTAAACGATGCTGATTTAAAGTAGCTACACAAACCTAACTGATAAATAACAGTTCAGCCTCCCAACTGAAAGCACACCTGAGCTCAAATTTCCTATTTGTTTGTACACCAAGCACATTGTTATGTGTTTGTATGGCCTTAACCAGGCAGCCAGGTCACAGCAGGCACTATGAATGACAAAACCACTTTTGGTTTTATTCTCTGGGGTTTTGGTTTGCTGGGGTTTAAAGGTTTGTTTTGTTTTTAATTACCAGAAGACTGTGCTGCACAACAATTACAATACCACTTCCAAAGCATTCATGAGGCTACTACTATTTGGGATATGGATTAATAATGCAAGTTCACCTAAAAATGTTTACTGACTGAACAATAAAATGATTAATACCACTCAGCAACAGCGTAATTACCAAGTGATTACAGTGATTAGCCTTTACCTATGAACTAAATGTTCATCCTTCTCTGTGCAAGCAACATTAATGATCATGCAAAGCATTTTCCCTAACAATTTACTGAAACACTACAGCAGGGACCAACTGAATTGATTTCATCCTGTTTCTATTTCAGTGCCTGAAGCAACTTTCAAATCTGAATTATATTTTAATTATCTGTCAGTGTACATGTACTTTACACTCTGCACACTTATGAGAAAAGTGAAGTTATAACTGTTTTTGCAAGCTTATGTATTTTACTGAGGTAGAATTAAAGAGGCTTTTGCTAATCAGCTTTTGCAAAGACTTGACCTAAAAATATGAAGTCTTCTTTTCCAGTTGTACTAGAAAGCCTAAAAATTGCATCTTCAGCCTTTAGTAACAAATCTAGAGCATTTCATTTATACAGTAAAACAAAACCCCAGTAGAAGTGGTGAGAAATAGACTGACAGGTATATTCTAAATCTGAGGAGCTCTATAGAAGGTTGATAATCTTTTCAAATAGCTTCTAGACATGTATTTAAAAAAAGAAAATATCTCACTTTAAAAAAAGTTTTGACTGGGGTAGAGTTGATTTTCCTCACAGGGGCTGGTGTGGGGCTGTGATTTGGATTTGTGCTGAACACAGGGCTGATAATGTAGATGTTTTTGTTACTGCTGGGCAGTGCTTACACAGAGACAAGGCCTTGGCTGCTTTTCACACTGCCACGCTGGCAGAGAGACCAGAGGTGCACGGGAGGAGACCCAGATGGGACAGGTGACCCAGACTGACCAAAGGGATATTCCATACTGTATGACACCATGCTCAGTGCATCAATCTGGGGGAAGAAGGAGGAAGGAGGGGGACATTTGGATTATGGCATTTGTCTTCCCAAGTCCCAGTTACATGTGATGGGGCCCTGTTTGCCTGGGCATGACTGGAACACCTGCCTGCCCAGAGGAAGCAGTCTATTAATTCCTTGCTTTGATTTCCTTGCATGTGCAGGTTTTGCTTTCCCTATTAAACTGTCTTTATTGCAACCCACAAGTTTTCTGGCTTTCACTCTTCTGATTCTTGTTCTGATGCTGTTGGGGGGGGAGTGGGCGAGTGAGTGACTGTGTGGGGATTGGCTGCTGGCTGAGGATAAACCACAACACATACAGAGGCCACTTAAACTCACACACCTTCACCGAGTGATGCTTCTGGTAGCAGTGGACAGGGATCCTGCACACAAATCCCTGTTTACACACCTGTTCCCATGCCTCACCATCCTCATCCTCCTCCAAGAGCCATGTGCAGTTTTAAAGGCCCCTAAAAGACAGGCTGGAGCAGGTGGAGCAAAAGAACTATTAATGCTCAGCTGTAATCAACCAGATTTCAAGCTTGCATGATGTCTGGCACCTCTATCATTACAAGTGTATTTAATATCATACACTCATTCCTGGAAACATCAGAAAGGTTTCACAGTATCATTTAACAGAGTAGTTTTATCTGTCATTTAAACTATTGTTTTTGCAGCTTTTCTAAGACTAAATCCATAAATTCTTTTAAAATATAGTATTCTGGAGTAATTAATATATTTGCTTTTAGGATTTTCCGAATTTCTGTAACACAAAATGGCATCAGCCTCAAATTTAAATGGGTAGCAAACCTGATCCTTAAATCACATTTTCTCACTAGAAAGTAGAAATAAAGTTGCTCACCGACAAGCCACATCAATACAGTCACAGGTATTGAAATTCATGAAGAGATTTCAAAAGTTTGTTTAGAACTCATTCCACTATGAATTATGCTTGAATTTACGAGTTTCAGGGCTTAACCTGGACACAACAGATTCCCCTTAGAAGCCCAACATGTGACTTAAAAGAGCATTTTGGTTTGCAGAGTCTGTTCTCTCAAACAAAAGCTTCCACTCTCCACTTAAATCTTGAAAACTTTATTTTAGGGAGACTTTCCCCTTGACAACCTTCCTCAAAGAATCCTTTGAAGCCTTGATGTCTCATAGACTTTTCCCAGATGCTCAAGAAAAGCTTTTCATGCACTAGATAGAACAGCATGAATCAAGAGATTTGACATCCTGCAGATGGCCAGATTTCTATGCAAACTCTGCCTATAAATCCATGCATGAAAAACAGGGCTTCAAAAGCAATTAATGACTTAAAACCTACAAGGCAGACAACTTACAAAGAAAATCAGGAGGGTGGCAGAAACTCTGAAGAGGCTAAAGCAGTTTCCTGAATCAGAGAGCAGTCACTACCAAGCAGAGTTAGGCCAGCAAAGCCTCTCGACTTTTCCTTGAGTGAAAGGATCAAAGACACCTCAAAGTATCTTCAAATGCTCTCAAAACTACGCAAAATTTTCTCCCAGGTCTTAACAAATGTTTAAAAGCAAGTGGATTTCAATCTGAAGCTACAAGGGATGGGAGCCAATTCTATGATGTACAAGCTGTCAAATAAGAACTGATGCTACACAAACTCGGTAGCTACTGCCATATGTGCATCTGCAAGGTTCAGGCACAGTCTGCGTAAGCTGAGGATGTTTGCCAACTTGTTCACATCCCCTTTTCTCAACAAGTTAACCATGTTGCAATGGGACAAGAGAAATGAAGATGCATGTAAGGGTCAAAGTGCAGAGAAGAATGGGGAGAGAAGGAAAGAGAGACAAGAAGCATGTTTATTTCTTTACACATTGGAAATAACTTTAATTTCTCATGCTTGTACAGCAATGAGGCTGCACCCAATTTATCTGAAAACATCAAACTAGTATTTAATCTAGTTATAAAACTCCACACATTTATTATAAAACTACCAGAAGGATGGAAATTTTAGCCTCCTTCTTTTTCTGCAATGTTTTTGTTTTGTTTTCCTTGATGGCAGATTTGAAAAGCAGCATTTTTACAGGAAGATCACACAGTTCCTTACATTTCCTAGTGTGTTAGCACTTACAGTCTGAGATGCTACATTCCTCTCTCCTTCAGCTGTCAGATCAACCAACAAAAAGGATGCAGATTATTAAACTGAAAGTAAATATTTCATGATATGAAGTCAGCACTCTTGAAGCTCCTCCCAAAGATGTCAGATTTGCACCATAAGGAAATAAATATCGAAGTACAGGACAAATACTACAAATACAAAGGGCAGTGCTGGCAAAATGAAGTGTCCCTACAAAAAGGGAAAACTCTTCTCAAATTACAGTTCTTCTTTCCCCACAGGATAATACTGAAAGAACAATTTATTTTTAACTAGCATGTACACTTAAACCAGTTGTCAATTTGTTTTTGCAAAGCGTGGGGCCAAAACACACACCAGAGTACATTAAACCAGAAATACACCAAACAAAAAGTTTAAACACAGCCCAATGACTAGGGTGATTCTGCAATGCAAACATCTATGAAAGCAAGAAACAGAGTCCACACAGGCATTGGTATAAATGGATTTAACCTTCAACGTTTTTATGTTCCCAGATCACACCTGATCAGTGTTCAAAAATGGAAGCGCTGAGTTTCTGCAACCAACACACTCTGACCAGCAGGAGCCAAAACAAGTATTTTGTTTTTTCTGTCTAAAAGATATCTTTGTGTAGGGGGGAAAAAATGTGCCCAGTATCTTGTACAGCATTACAAGAAGATTAATACTAATCATTCCCAAGGCAAGTATTGAAGAAATTTTTAAAAAATTAACTTTTTAAAAAATTAACTTTTCTCCAACAAAGTAGATACCAATATCTGGATTTTGAGGACAAGAAAACAAAACCAAGAGTAACAAAGAGATTAAATAACATAACTAAATCAGAATAAATTACAAGCCTGCATATTCTGGTGTGGCTACATTTTTAAAAAGCAACAGTCTCAATTCTCTGCATAGTAGACATATGTCAAAGCAACACTTTGATTTCCTTCAGACTATAATTTCAGTACATCCGTTGTCAAGAGATGTTACATCAATTATTTCAGAATACTGAAAATATTCAGTAGCTTCTAAAAATGGTACTACAATATGTTATTATATATAAGACGTTTTTTCTTGCTGCTTTTTCCTTTTCTCTAGTACCTGACAGGACTAAACGGGAGCTTTTTTTCCCAGTTGTTTTCAAAACTTTTCAACATTCCCAAGTGATTTGTTTTCAGTTCACCACGCATGAGATTGAACTGATTGTATCTGAACAGTCATTCCTGTTCCAGAGTCTGGAAGGCACACAACTGACTGCAAAATTATACTTAAAAATGCAGTGTATTCTGTGTAAGGGTGTAATCAGTAGGATAACCAGGAGTGTAATCCTACATACAGCAGAATTCTTGTAAGAGTACCACAAAATCATTTAAAAAAATAATTTAAAAAAATCTTAAAAGACAATATTTATTCCCAGTCAAAATATTTCTGCTTTTAAAGATGTATCTAAGCAGTCTGGAAATACACAACAGTGATTTAGATGTGTCACAAAGCTACCTAAGTATAAACACATGTTCTTATGGGACATACAAATTTATCAGCAATAAAAAACCCCTATCCACAAACCTGAATGGTATTGCACAACTAAGTTTCCTCATAAAAACCTTTGAGCACGGGACTATTTACCCTTTTGTGCCTCACTCCACTCACCAGTCTTGAAAATAATGAAATGTTTACTCCTTCTAGGGTAATTTTTTCCACATTGATAGGAAAACAAGTTTTTCTACCTCATTAACTTCTGTGAAATTAGCAAGCTACTTAACCCTTGAAAGATCCCTTTGATAGCCAGGAAGAAACCCTTTGAGGAGGTTTGTAGAGAGGCAACAAACATCACATAAACGTTAGCAAAGGAAAAAAATAATACAAACCCCTTGTCTCAAAATAAGGAAAATCCTGAAAACCAGCACAGTGTAACAGCGAAAAGATAAAAACTAGAACCAAACAACAGTTATTGTGAAGATAAGGCATGAACATCTTTGTTTTGGAGATTCTAATGTCACTCCTAGAAAACATTGCTATTCAGGTCTTACCAACTGAGACAGAAAAAAACATTAACTGCATTAGTCATAATTATAAGGCTGGGAGAGTTTGAAACAAAATTGACTATCTAGAGAGTCTACCCATGCATCTCTTAAATGTTCTATTGAGCCACAATTTAGGAGTCCATGTAATGAATTTCAGCCTTGGCACAGAACTTGCACCACAGGAGTAATAAAACCAGTGTGTGCTAATGTTCAGTCTACTCAAACACCTCTTCCTTCCCATCATCTTTGCTGCTTTGTGGCTGAAGTGCTACCCTGTTCCTCAAGAACCACACAGATTGTTTTTACTGGCAAACACCGTTACTTTATGTGGTGTGAGACAAAAAAAAGTATTAACAGCTGTGTGGCCACAGACCACCTGGAACTCAAGATTGTACAGAATTATTCCTGAGATGCATGAGCAGAAAATCAAACCTTAATAAAAATTACAGTCGAGTAGCAGTCAACATACAGAGCATCCTGGTCCTTTGCTGCTGATTATTATATCACTGTATATAAATTGAAATAATTATGCTGGTAATGACTGTGGATTAAGGAATGTTGTTCCATCATTGCCTAATGGTTTTTAGGTTCTTGCCCAGGAAATAATTTCTTTTTTACTTCTGGTGGCCCAACGCTTTGCCAAACCATTAACAGGGAATCACAGCTAATAAGGAAAACTGGAAAACCTGCTCAGTCTGGCTGGCAAAATGCTTTTCTCCTTCCAAAAAGCAGTGAGTGCACCTACCACGACAGTAAGCACCAGAACATTATGAATGCAGTTCAACATTAAAAGTAACAAGTGTGAAATCTTCTGGTCATACACAGAATAGCTGTGTCCATGAAAACTTTTTTAATCTTCTGCTTTCTAGTACAAGAAAATATACAGGCAATTACACAATTGGTGTCTGTCCCCATTATTAGGTTAAATGGCTTACCATTCAGGGGGCACCATACTTCCATCAACTTCCCAAAATGTGTTTTTGCCATTCATTTCATCAGTATATATGACCCATCTGTGTCGACCTTAAATAAACAGAAACATTGTATTTAAATTATTTTCATATAAAGGAGAGAACTCTTGAAAAGCAGGATTTTTTTTTCCCCACCATGAGAAGTCCTTTTCAAAAGGACATTGCCACTGATAACCCAAGATTAAACTAAATTTCAGCTATCTAAAACTACCATGCAATGTTAACCAGCAAGTGCTTTTCCTTGTTACCCTGCAGGTTAACCTACAGTCAGCAGTTTAGTTGGACTCACCAGAGTATCAACTGCTTCTGTGTCGCCTGTGCTGCTTTAGGTGCTGCCTCTGTGAGTACTCTGCAAACATTATTTAAAATCCAGTTGCTTATGGTAATAGGAAGTTCAGGCTAACCTGTGTTTCTTTGCCCTGAAGGGATCACACAATCAGGTACAGCTGCAAGGCACTTTTAAAGGCAGTTCTCTTTCTTTCTCCATCTTACACCATCAGCTATTAGATCAAGGACAAAATTCAGCTCTTAATCACATCTCTACCTACATGGAAAGCATCTGACTGGCTTATGTTTATCCCATATTTATTGTTTCAGATCGACCATGTTTGCAAATTGTAGCAATGCATTCTCAATACATGGCTTGGAGAATGTCATGTCAGAAATGGGCTGATGAAGAAAATACACCAGCCACTGAGAATGCTTTAGCAACTGATGTTTTTAATGTGGTTTGAATGTACTGAATGTAAAAACTGCATAGTCACTGTCTTCTTTCCATGACCCCTTGCCAGGTCAGGGGGCTGGGGAAAGGACAGTGACCTCATGTTACCTGAAACCCTCTCCCATGGAATGTAAATCCCCTTACTCCTACTGGCACAAATTCCGACTCCCCGCCTTGTCCCTTATTGGTGAGTTTGTATCCCTCCAAAGTCCATATAAACCTGTACCCCTGACTAAACTTCCTCTTTGTTCCTGCCTTCGTAGTGGTTCCTGTGTGTCCTTTCTGGGGGGCTCTCAGAGATCACTCGGTCGGGGTGAGCATAGAGCACACATTTCTCCCAGGTTAGTGGACTGATAATCCAGGACCAGGAGATTCCATATCGTTGCAGATTCCTTCAGCACACAGCATAACGAGGCTACAAGAAATCAACCCTCACAGCAAATGAACTGAGGGACAGGAGATGTCAAGGTATTTCTGAGGGCCTTGTCTAAGACCCACACAAGTCAAGTGCAAGGAAGTCAGACAGGCAGCAAGTTCCACTTCACTAGCAGCAGCCACACAGGGTATGTAAAAGCTTGACAGTCTGCTGGGAGGTGTTCACATTAACATACATACCAAAGAAGTTTCTTTTGTCTTCATAGTATTTGTTTCCATATTTGTCAATTCCTATCAGATTACCAGTCTTCAAATCATTGACCCTGTGAATTATCGAAACAACAGTTTCAATTGACATATTGTCAAAATGAAGAGGTTTCTTAGGGATTGGTAAAAATCTGTAAGGAAAACTCTTGAATTTTATGTAGATATTCAAAAAATATTCAAGCTTAAGGATTGCAAAACACAATCATCAATTCCTACAACTAACCCACACTCCACTGACAGGATGATAAAAGTCATACAAAAAGGTTTTTAGGGACTATTATTTATTTAAAAGCTCTTTATAAATGGAAGATAAAGCAACTGCAATATAACAATTTAACACCCACAGAACCTTAAATACTTTAAGGACCTGAGTGAAAAAGAGTACATTAGTAAATCGGCAGCTCCTTGTATTTGGGAGCAGCTTCAAGCCTGCTGTATCACAATTCAAAATACTTATCACAAGGAAGAAATGTGAGTGGGGAAAAAAATCAGGAGAAAGTTTAACATAGACAAGTGCAAGGTTCTTGGGGATGAAAGCACAGTCATGAAAGGAAGCAAAGGCTGCAACTCATTCTGCACAAAACGCCAAAGGGGCGAGAGGGTATCCAAGGCTGAGCACAGGTCAGCGGTGCCAACCCACTGACAAGGACGCGGAGGTGACGAGCAGTTTGCAGTGCTGAAGAACCAGAGCCGGGAAGACAGATGAAGTAACTCCCTGCTTTACAGCGCGGGGTTTCAGCAGCCGCCCTGCCCGGCCGAGGTGACCCAGAGCCAAGGGCGCGATGGCGCAGCACAGCCCTGGGGGCGGATACAACGCACACGGCTGGGCAGCAGGGCAACCTGGCCGGGCAGCGCTGACAGCTCAGCACCGAGCAGCCCTCCAAGCTGCCGAACGAAGGGAAAAACCAGCGCCGGGCCCTGCCTGCCCGGGACACAGCGGGGTCACCGGCACCGCCGAGCGGAGGCCGCGCCGAGCCGCGCGCGTCCCGCCAAGGTGACCCCGCGGGGCGGCGATCGGGAAAGCGGGAAAGGCCCCTCCGGGCGCCGCGGTACCTGAGCAGCTGCAGGACGGCGCCGCGGACGCCGCCGTGGCCGCCGATGTGTTTCAGCGCCCGCTTCAGCACCTGCACGTACTCCGCCATCTTGGGGCGGTGCCGCCCCGGGCCCGCCCCGCCGGCAGCGCCGCGTCTGGGCCGTGCGGGCGGGCGCGACAAGCACCGGCAGCGAGGCGGGCGGGCGTATTGTGGGACGGGCACTGCGCTGCGCTCCCCGTCGGCGTGAATGGATCCGATAGAACAGGTGCCCGCTGCTCACACGGGAAGGTCGGCGAGATACAAGGATGGGAGGGGAACCCCCTTTTTAATAGAAATGGCTCCTGACAATCTCTTATTTCACATCGGTCACAAGATCTATGATTAGAAGTGTTGCCAAGACTGGCAGTAAGGTCTGCGATTGCCTAGGTCAAAAGTCAGGAGACGGGCAGGTAAACATCCCACCCCAGGCAGACTATGGGTGATGGTCACTAGAGGAGCCTTGTCTGGCGTCTCTCAGAATTTTCCCAGCTCTACAGGCCATTAAGGAATGTGTATCTCTTGCCTCGTCCAGTCTCCACCCCCACCTTCTTCTCCGTCCTGGTTCTGCAGTGGCAGGAGAATGCCCTTGGTGGCTCTGGGTGATGTCGGGAATACTTTACTGCTGTTGCTGCAAGGCTGGTCTGTCTGTCAAGGTGCACAAACCACTTCCCTGCCCTTCACCAGGCCAGTGCCGTGCAGGCCAGGAGGGAGCACAGAGAGATCAGAGGACTTCCCTTGACTTAAGAGTTGGACTCGATGATCCTTGTGAGTCCCTTCCAACTCAGAATAATCTGTGAATCTGTGACTCGGCGGAGCGGGCGGGGCTGAGCTGGGGGCACTGCCCTGCCCCGGGAACAACGCAGGAGCACGTGAAAAATTAAGTATGTGGTGTTAAAGTTGAAAGGAAAATGGAACCGGGAAAAAGCCATCAGCCCAGTTCACAGTGTGGAAATACACCTATTTCAACATGAAGTCTAGTGGTCGAAGTTTCCCACTGAGAATTTTTTAGTTTTCAGCACAAGCAGGTTTGTGTTCAAACACAGAGCACAAGCCCTGCTGATTCTGTGCTCTGTCCTCTAACCACAGCATCTCTTCTGTGACAAGTCTTAGGCTTCAGTACACTTGTGGCAGGTTATTTGCATTTTCACAATCAAGTCTTATTATTAAATGTATTAAAATATGGTCAAATTAGGAGGCAGAAAAACAGGGGAGAACATTTACAGTCAGTTCACTCATTTTCTGTAACTCCATACACAGAAATCACTATTTTGATATAAACTATTTATGATGGAGTGTAAAATATGGAAAAAGTGTAATTTAAATTAGGTCAGCCAACTTTGGAAGCACTGGATAGGTTCAACCCTTATTCCAGTTTCTAAGCCTATTCCCGATTCATGTAACTGGGATAATTTTCATTGACTGTGCATATAATTTCATGAGCATTTTCTCTGCTGGCAGTGAAATAGCATGGTTGTTGTGTTTGGGTTTTTTTTTCCCAAGGGTTAAAGTTGTCTGGATGACTTCACTGATCCATGTAGCACCATGATTCTTCAACTGAGACTGCTGTGGAGGATCGGGCACCGTGACACAGAGCTGGAAGAAGGAATCAATTTCGTAGTGTGACTTTGATCCTACAGAATATTTTGTGGGGAATACATTCTTAGTAGCAGGAACATTTTACAGCATCTTCAAATTACATTTTGATTTTTCTTTGTACTATTTTCTCCATTATTTAGTCAAGTGAGATCTCTACTAAGAATTTCATTACCTTTTAACTGCTCAAGTCCCATCACATCTACTTAAACTGCTTTTGTTAATGTGTCACTGAGCATGAAAAAAGACACACTCTGAATTTGGTGTAAATGTCACTGTTCAATACAGTGGAGTGCAAATGCAAGTTACATCTTCCTAAGAATTGAGGTATATTTGGGAGACAGCACTGAAATGCTGTCCTGTCACTCAAGTAATTTATAAAACTCATGCACCCATAAGAAATATTTAATTCCCAGTTTTTTAAATGTAAGACTCTCTTAGATGTTGCTTTTGTTCCCCAAAAATTAGCACACTGAATTTCACTGCCTAAAAAACTCGTGCTAAACACACTTAATGCTGCCTTGTTTTTCTCCTTTGGTCCAACTAAATGGCACAGAATTACTGACAGAACTCTTTTTCAGGCCTAGAAAACGCCCTCTTAAGTCTGAACACAAGTAACTTGCTTCTTTTCTAATAGTGTAACAAACAACATATTTTAAAAATATAAACAAATCTGTTTCCTGAATGACTCAAAGGATGACATGTAACTTCCCTTCACTTTGTTAGCATACAAGCATCTCACCAAATCCTATGTTTTTTTTCTTTAAAGAGCTTTATTCAATGGGACAATGAATCAATTGATCTTGAAAAACCCAAGTTCGTATATTCTCAGAAAGTGCAAAAATCAACTGATCTACAGAATAATTGTGTGTTTACATTTTACCTTAGAAGAACTTTTTATTACATTTGTCTATTCTACTGCCATTCCCTCTGTTCTTAGTATGGACAGTCACATAAATTTATTCTGCATTGGTTCACAACTGTGGAACATATATTTGCAACAATCCATGGAATTCCTTTTCTTAAACTAAGAAAAAAAATCCATCAGAAGAGAGACTAACAAATAAGAGCATACTACATTATCAGCTCCTGCCCCATCCTTCTAAAATTGCAAAGTTCCAGAAGCAAAGTTCAATCCACAACTCAAGTCTCCACAATGCAGTGTCCAATAATACTGTAATCCAATCTCTAACCAGTTTCTCTCACTCTAATCCAAACAGTGCAATTTCTAATGTTTTCACTAACACATTTTTAGTCCTATAATCCATTATTATTTCTCATAAGCACAATGGAAGGAGTTTTTGTCACATGGGTTCTATTGATTTAAAATGTTAAAAGATAAATTCACAGCCTAGAACTACAGTTAAATGTTACTAAAAAGCACAAATTTTATAAATTTCAAAAACATTCAAATATGTACCTCTGTGAGAACAGTTTAGTACTCAAAAACCCGAGAATAAATTTACTGGCACTTCTAGAAAACACCTGCCACTTCATAGCAATTGTCTGGGTTATGTCCCCAGCAGTAACCCAACATTCATCTTTTGATTTCCCAGTGGCAAAATTCCCCTGGTTACAGAGCGAACACCCCCTCCTTTTAGAGCTCTTCCTCATCTAGTCTTTGTCAGGCAAAGTGCGTGACTGTCAGTTTGCTCACCACTAAAACCTCAAGATGAAGGAAAATTGAAGTCATCGTAAAGAGCTTAGACACCTCCTGAACAGCTTATCAGAAGGGATTAGACTGCAGGTCTGCAAAGCACCAGGAATCTGCAGAACCAAAGCCACAGGGAAGGCTGCTCACAAGTCTCTTGCCAACCAACTTTCTTGTTTAGGGAGTTGATATAACCAGGAGGTTCAGAGCATGGCAGTTTGCTCCTGCAGATGTCCAGCAAATGGTTCTGCTGAGTGAAATGCACGGTATTAATTCTGAAGAACTCACAGTGGAGCAGTTCCATCTAGTTTCTCTGCTCTCACAGGCAACTCCACAACAGAAGTTTCATTAAAAGCGTTCTCAGAACATTTCTGTGTTATCCCTTTTCTCCTACCACTTCACACAAACACAAATACATAGTCTCCTTATTAGCATCCCATCCATCTCCCCCTAATCCAAGCACAGTTAACTTGAACATATATTTGTGCAAGCATTACTCTAAGATCCAGTTACTAAAAAAATAATCAGGAAATGGATTTGTTCAGCCAGTATCAACAGCCACTAAAACCTTAAGTGTCCAGACATGGATACTTGAAGATGGTGATAGTCTAGTGGTACAAATGACTTGGTCTGACCTCCAACACAGGGACTCACAGGACACACTCAGACCCTACACTCAAGCCAAAATGCACAACGGTGACTTCTGATAAAGATTCCCATAGGTGAAAGCTGTACTCCATATTGGCTGTTGTCCATCAGAGCAAGGGTGGGGCTGGACATGCGAGAGCTCGGAGGGTAAAGGCAGGCTGAGTGGCCGAGCAGGGCTGGTCACAGGCAGGTCTTCATGCAAGACTTTGTAAACATTTGAAGGAAAACAGAGCAGCTCAGGAGAGATGGATTCCTACGGTGAAGTACAAATGTTCTTTGGGGTCATTTGACAGAGGTGTGAGGAGGTCAGGAAAGACCGGGTGCTAAGAATGTTTGTTGACAGAAAAAGAGAGATGCCACAGGGAAACAAAGTTGCAGAGTTCCCAGACAAGTTTTTGCTATTCACCAAAACAACACCTTTTTCTACAGAGCTTTTCCTCTTCTCTTCAGAGGTCACCAAAAGGCTGTGGAATGTTACTGGCAAGAGAGACAGAGTAATTCACTAGAGTCTGGTTGGGAAACAGGGCCCTGTAGAAATCAGGAGGTTCAGAGGAGAGCCACAAAAATGGTCAAGAGGGCTGGAGCATCTCTCCTGTGAAGACTGAGAGGTTGTTCAGCCTGGAGAAGGCTCTGGGGAGACCTTCTAGTGGCCTTGCAATAATTAAAGGGGGCCTACAAGAAAGATGGAGAAAGACTTATTATCAGGGCCTGTAGTAACAGGATGAAGGACAATGGTTTGAAACTGCAAGAGGGTAGATTTAGATTGGACGTAAGAATGAAATGGTTGGACTCAATGATCTTAGAGATCTTTTCCAACCTTTGTGACTCTATGAAATTCTATATGATGAGAGTAATGGGACACTGGAACAAGCTGTGCAGGGAAGTTGTGGATGCCCAGTTCTGGAAGTGTTCAAGGCCAGGCTAAGCAACCTGGTCTAGTGGAAGGTGTCCCTGTACATGGCACGGAGGTTGGAACTAGAGAATCTGCAAGGTCCCTTCCAACTCAAACCATTCTGTGACTACTGAGAAAGTTAAGTTTTTAAAACAGGGAAGATACAGCCTGGAGTACATTTTGATGGGGAAGAGACTCTAAATGCTCTCATAATTAATAAGGTCATTACATCATCCAAAATTTACCTTTTGCCAGTGTACCTTACAAACATTTTCTCTGGAGTGAGTCAGTGGATAATTAATTTACTTCATGATAAAAACATTTCAGAATTCACACATGAAAAGAATGGTAACTAATTCTGCATTTGGGATACTGTTCAGGGTTATCTGCACATCCATGCAAATGTCACATTCATTTATAACAGAAGATGAGTAAAAAACCTACACTTTTTCAATTATCTTTGAGAAATCAATTCTGGAATAGATAAAGCTGTGCTAATTTCACAATTGTAAACATTAATAAAGTCATTATTTATCCAGTAATATTTAAAACTGAGATAAGTTTACTTGAACATCTGAAGTCTGTGTCCTTCAAAAGAAAAAAAAAAAACTTTGTTCAGCCATACTACAATTTCCAACCTAAAACTGATCCGTAATGAATCAAATACTAATTTCCAAATATCCATTATTGCATCATATGACATGGAGATTTGTGATCAGGGTTCATTACAATATATATTTCTATATAGTATTTTAAAAAACCCAAATAATTGGTAAATTAAATTTTAGAATAAATTATTAATTTTCAAATTCATAGGCTGGAAGGTAGTAAGCATGGAAACAAAGAGTTAATAGCAACAAAATTAGCAAACAGCAAGATATTGCAGCTATCACAAATCCCAGAGACTGAATATAACTGACAATACTACACTGTGTAAGAAAAATGTGAAAGATCCCTAAACTCTTTGTAATCATATACACTGTTCTAGGCCCATAAGACAATCTCCATAAAACACCAATGAAGTAACATGATATTGCTATTGTTTTCTATAATAGAAAGTTACAATTTATTTTAAAAAATACATCCAAAATAGAATTTTCCAATTTAGCCAGGTTTCAAGACATTGTGTTCTTTTTATACAACAGCAAGACAACCACAGTGACATTGTATTGCTTACACTGGAACTGAAGTACTAGCAAAGCACAAAGGCTGAACAAAATGAACAGACCAGTTTCAAAATGAACAGACTGACTTTCACTGACACTGAAGATCACACAACAATAACAAATGTATGGACAGGTAAGTTTGTAACTGTGGAAGGTACTGCAATGAATGTACTTTTGAAAAAAGTTTAAAATATAACAACTACTTGCACTAGGAACTTTAGCAGTATGAAACAAGCAACGTAAAACCACATATATATGTGCAACAAATACTTTCATGAAAAATGTTTGAACTAGTAAGCTTATTATGTGTAACTACTCTCATCTTTAAATGATAGCATTCTAAAATGTTGACAATTGTTTTTCCTTTCATGTGATTTATATTGAAATGATTTCTTCTTAACATGAAAAATTTTAAAGCTGTTGCAACTAAACTTGCTCTTCCATTGGCAAAGAGTCTTTTTATTTTTTGGCTAGTAAATGCCAGTTTGGCTAAATCCTGATTAGCTCTGAAAACTGTCAAGACTGCCAAAGATCAAAAAGTTGAAAAATAAATTAAAAGTGAAAAGAAATCACAAAAATAATGAGATATTTTAACATTCATGGTGGAGTGAGCTTCAATACTCATGTTTTTATTAGCTGATTGACAATGTTACTGACAGAAACCAGTAATATTAGCCAGCCTTTTATTCAGTACCAAAGAACATTCTCTCACAAGACTATAAATAACAATAAATCACACAGGTGGTAATGTGAGATCATGTCATCACAAAAATTAGAAACAATAAGGGCCTGAGTTGAAGGTAATTCAATATGCTCCTTTTAACTGAGCAGCAGTTGTCTTAACCAAAACAACAAAACCAGAACTTCACTGTTTAGCTTTTCCATGAGCTGTTGCATTATTCTCATATGGCTGCAATGGTTAACATGTACAGATAAGTAAAAACCAAGTTCATTCCTGTATTTACCTGTTTTAAAGCTGTCATTCCTGAGGAAACCCAGTTGTGCCTCATTCCTTATCAAAAGCATAAATTTACAGTTTAAGAATGATTAATGAATTAAAAATAATTAATGAAGATCTTGCTGATAAAAGTGCGTAAGATTGAATGAACAACCTCCAGTATGGGATGCAGCTTCTAGATCATTATGAAGAAAGAGAGATTACCAGGCAGCATAGACCACCTGCACCCTACCTTTAAATGAACCTTGAATGTACAATGAAAATATATTATTATGAAACATGTAAGAAAACTCTGGGGGAAAAGAGGTCACTTACCAGTAGCCAGAGCTGTTTGCAATGTGTTGTATGTATGCACTTTGACTCTTTAGAGGTCCAAATGTCAGAGGCATCCAAGACCATAAAATGGGGTGGTTTTTTGGCCCTCACAATACACAAACACACCCGAATGTAAACAATCTAATGTGAAACATGACCAAGGTTTTTTTGCTTAAGAGTTAACACACCCTAAGAGAGTGGTCTTGACCCATCAGTCAGGGTAATGCAGTCCATGCATTACTGAAGTGGGCTAGCTTATATTCAGACTAGAGCACAAAGAGGAAGCAAGAACAGAAATCCAGAGAAAAACAGGGTTTGAGGCCACCTCCTTCAAAACATTCCACCACAAGATGGAATGTGGGAAAGAGCTCAGCTGCCATGGCCAGCTCCAACACAGAAAGCAGTCCTCCAGCCAGTCAGTAAGTGCCAAGGCACAGAAAGGAAGGTGGCTCCATCCCATCAGGGGTCCTCAGCTCTGAGTCCTTTGGTTTGTGGGATTGGATATGACCAATCCTGGAGAACGGTCCCCCACAACATCCTTCTTTCTAAAATCGAGACAGATGGATTTGATAGGTGGACTGTTAGATGAGTAAGAAAATGGATGGACAGTCACATCCAGAGGGTAGCAGTCAATGACTCAGTTGGGTGGACAGCAGTGATAAGTGGTGTTCCTCAGGGGTCTGTATTTGGACCAGTGTTATTTAATAACCTCATTAATGACAGACAAAAGGATGGAGTGCACCCTCATCAAGTGTGCAGGTGGCACCAAGCTGAGTGGTGCCACTGACACACCTGAAGGATGGGATGACATCCACAGGAGCTGGATTAGCTTAAGAAGTGGGCCCATGAGAAACTCATGAGATTTAAGAGAAAGTTCAAGGTGCTGCACCTGGGTTGGGTTAACCCCCAGTATAAATCCAGTCTGCAGGATGAACAGATCAAGAGCAGCTCTGCTGGGAGGCTGGCCATGACCCAGCAATGTGCACTCACAGCCCAGAGTGCCCTGGGCTGCACGTCCAGCAGGTCAAGGGAGGGGATTCTGCCCCACCGCTCTGCTCTGGCGAGATCCCACCTGCAGTGCTGCATCCAGCTCTGGGGTCCCCTCTACAGGAAGAAGCCAGTCCAAAGGAGGGCCACCAAGTTGATTAGAGGGATGAAGCACCTCTCCGATGAGGAAAGGCTAGGAGAACTGGGATAGTTCTGCCTGAAAAAAAGAAAGTGGCGCCTTCCAATACCAGAGGGAGCCTACAAGAAAGATGGAGAGAGACTATTTATAAAAGCATGTAGTGACAGGAAAAGGGGGAATGGCTTCAAACTGAAAAAGTAAATTTAGATTAGATATTAGGAAAAAATTCTTTACTGTGAAGGTGGTGAGGCACTGGAATATGTCACCCAAAGAAGCTGTGGATGCCCCATCCCCTGGAAGTGTTCAAAGCCAGACTGGATGGGGCTTTGAGCAACCTGGTCTAGTGGAAGGCATCCCTGTATCCATGCAAGGGATTGAAATGAGATGAGCTTTAAGATCCCTTCTAACCCAAAGCATTCTCTGATCCTGTGACTCTATGACAGAGTCTCAGATTACAGAGCTCAGGTAGAGGAAGATCCAAGCAGCTCAGTTAGTGGAACTGAAAAAAAAATCCAGTGTCAGAGGCAGTTCTCAGATTCTTTCTGACTGGTTGCAATCCTGAGGTGCTGAGAAAAACTATCGAATGCAAGAACTACAAACCCCAATTCTCATCTAGTAGGCTCTTGGTGGCCTTGGGACTGCAGAGTGGGCAAGGCTGTTCTTCTGGCTAAGCAGTTCCTGGTGCAACCATGGGTGAGGCTCTTCCTCACCCAATTTTTCCAGAGAAAGGAAAGGTTCATGCTAAATAGAACTTGTCCTTGATCCAAGATGCAGATAATCCTAATTTATTGTCTGAAACAGACCAACACTTTCACTAGGATACTTCTCTCATTTTAAGCAATAGGTAATAACTACTTGAGATGTGTCAGTGTTACTTGTAAAGTGAGTCACATGCCTCAAGACAGGAAAACATTAAAACCCATCCTTAGGCAGAGCTACAGTCTGATTCAGGGAACATTTATGAAGTATCTAGACCCATTTCTAATGAGGAAAGGAAAAGCAGCAGAGACCATGTTCCCATAGGAAGGGGCACTGGCTTTTACAAACTCAAATTTAAAAAAATAATCATACAGGACTGGTTGGACAAGAAAAAGTGCATAGCCAAAGGCTAACAAGAATAAAAAAATCAACATGGGCACAAGTTAAGAGGCATCTAGAATGCCTCCACCATGGGACACTGAGTATGAAAGAGGGAGGGGTAAGGTGGAAAAGCTTCAAGTTCTGAGACCAGAAAAACCAGGACTATGCTCTTTGAATACCTGCACTATAAACCTGTTAGTTTTTTGTAGTACAGAATAGTTGATGTGTACCACCATGTAATACAACAATGCAGTATTCTGTCACATGTGCAGAAACCGTCAGTACCAACTCTGCTGCTTCACTTTTGATCAACTGTATCAACATAACAACAGAATATTTTAAATTGTGAACTTCCTCTACTTTCCCTGCACTTGTAATGGTATCCAGTGTTCAGTTAAGTAAGAAAGAAATCTCTCTTCAAAACAAAAGCCAAAACTAAGTTTGGTCTTGTTTGCGCAGAAACACTGGTCTTCTCAGGATGTTTGATCATGTATTTTCAATCTGATGAGTGAGAAAGAACTAGTAGCAAAACACTGAAAACACAACTCAGAGAGGAAAGTTAATTTATTTCTCTAAAACATCACACTAAGTCAAGATACCTTAGTTCAGTCAAAGCTTCTTCAGTTTCCTCGTAAGCCTGGGCTTTGTAAACAAATATTCCAAGTCAGTCTATCTACAAAAATAGGATGGACAATTCTTACTTTCTTCAGATATCAAGTTAATTTACAAGTCCTTGAAGATGAAAAATAGGAAGTGATCCTTTATCCTAATACACTCCACCACATTTCCCAAGTGTACTGGAAAGAAGGACTATAAGCCTTCCTTGGAAAGGTGCACTGGAAGGCTATTACCATCTCTTGGAGACAGGGTATGCATTTACACCACCATGAGTGCCATGGTACAGAATCCTGGACTGCTGCTTTTATACGGCGTGACCTATTATCTGAGAGTTGTAGTCTGCTGTCTCCATTCGCAGAATGTATGGGATGATGCTGTCAATCTGAACATTTCCAATTAGTCCTGCGAAGAACAGCTCTTCAGTGATGGCAGCGCTCATCAGCCTAAGTGCAGGCAAGCGGAGAAGTAGTCTAGACAGTCTGCAAAATAAATTTGGTAGAAAGCATTACTCGGCAGATCACAGAGTTTGGTGTTATTCCCAATGATACCATTAGTTAAAAAAAGAGAAAAAATTTACAAGGGACATTATTAGTCAAAATTTGTTATATCGAGTTCATGAAGGGCTTAAATATTCAAATCAGTAGAGGATTAAACTCATGTCTAATCATGTCTTCAAAAGTACAGGAAATGTGAGTATGTCTGTCAACTACATGGACTGTATAATGTTTGGATTTAGACTGAATGAGGAAATATACCAAGTAGGTGCAATTCAAATTGAACGTTAATTTTTATTTCGGATATTTAATTTTAGAAATTAATAATTAATGAGTAGACAAATAATAGTCATAGTATGTATGAGCACATGCATAATATTTGAAGCGTTCTAAAGGCAATTCTTACCTTTAAGGAGGTAAGAAGAAAATGTACATATCTATTACAAGAGATACTGTACAAAGCAGTACCAGCAACAACTCTGAAAAGAGAATCAGTCAAGTGAGCATCTAAACTTACAGACCTGTAAGTATCATCCGGATATGCCTTTGTTACATAGTCTTGGAACTCCATGTAAGCCTTTTCTTGAAATTTCTCAATCTGTACCACATTTTCTAGACCTGGGTGATCTGAAAAAACACCACTCTTCATTGTTATACCTGTTCTATAGAAGGTGCACTAAAATCCATAGATTTTCCAATAGTAAACATACTGAAATAATTATGTGGTAGCCGCAGCAACTTCTGTTTTAGTGGAGGACACTACCTCATTATAGTTCTCTTCCTCTATGTTTATGTTTTAGTTAGCTTTTCATAAATAAAACCAGACATTTTGAAGAGTTCAAATAAATTCAGTGCTTGTAATGTTTACATTTATCTTGATGATACAACTCTGTTCTCTGTGTAGCAGTAGAACAGCAATGTTTCAATACACTGACATTTACTGGAATATTGTATGCACAAATAGTATTTGGGTGGGAAGTGAAGGATAAAATTTAGACCAGCAGAAAAAACAGAAAAAAAGCTGTGAACAGTTTGTTTCTGAAAAACTGGAGGAGATATGTAACAGATAATTTTTTCAACTATTTTTTGCAAAGATTTCAAATGTGCTAAACATAACTTTTAGCAGTGATTTGAACACTTGGAAACTAAATCTTGCTAAAAAGAAAGGATATCAGCCTAACTGCCAAGTCACATTAGAAAATTATTATCTGGTTATTCTGAACTCTCTTCACAGTCTGTAATTTTTATTATCCATCTCTCTCAATGTCAATATTCTACTGTCATAGCAGCATGACAAATCACATAGATTTTATTTTTCACAAATGGGATCTTAAATGAGCTGCCAAACTTTGTGCAATAAAATATTGTTTCTAACAGCCACACTCCTCTCCAAATACACAAAACTAAGTAAACACACCAGGAAGGTTTTTGATCTGCGGATATAGAAGCTTTGACAGCAATTCAGCAGTAATGTGATACGCTGGACTCTCTGAATGCATCATTTCACAGAGGAGTATTTTGTTCTATATAGTAATTCAGTCATTTTGAAAGCATGATTTCAAATTCACGCAGAGGACAAAAGGTTAATTAGTTCATACAGAAGCAACACATTTTGAAGAGTTATCACTGTCATGTAAAACGCATCACTTCACGGCGCTGCTCTTAGAGCAGTGCCAGGACCACAGCTAGAAGCCGACCTCTGGAAACAGTAGTTTGAAGATCACTGCTAGGACAGCTGCAGCCAAGTCTTCTTGGCACACCCTTTACACAGATCTCTTTCCCAGGGCTGTCCTGTGGCAATCAAAAAGCAGGCTTGACACAGAAGACAGCAAGTCACCAGGACCTACTAAAGCAGCAGCTCAGCCACATGCACGGCCCAGCTCCATTCTGTAGCCTGCCTATTCTGAACATGTCCAGGCAACTCTTCAGTCCTCAGCAGAAAAGAAAAATTGCAAACATTTTCAAGCATGCTTAATATTGTATTTAAACTCATGGTGGGTCCTGCTTATCAGGAATGTTCCTGTGATTCTGTAGACTGTAAAAGTAAACACACAACACCAGGCAAGACTTTCCTAGTGATGAGAACTGACAACAGGATTTTTTTCCATAATGAAAACACACCAAGTGGATTTTCATTTGTGATCCACAATATCGCTGCAATATTCTCTGGGAATGTATCATCTTTCCTGGAGGGTTCTGCCTCTGCATATGTATATATATATATATAATATGGAGAGAGAGACAGAGAGCACGCAATGGAAGATATGTAGAGTTTTGTTTGTGCACTTAGATAAAATACAATGAATTCCTGCTGCCACTTTTCCTGGGAGGTACAGATACTCCTTGTAGATACTACATATAGAATAGACCATACAAATATGAGGGAAACTGTAAAGCAAGAACCTCACAATATATAAATTCTGTGTATTAGAAAACCTGTTTAGAATTTCCATTTTGGAAGTGTCCAAGTTCCAAAAAATTTCCTCATCTCAACTGATTTTTCTGTGAAAAGGTGAACTGCAGCTGAACAGAAAATAAAAGGTCTTCTTAGATCTAATAAATCTACAGAACTGACAAACCAAATACCCAGCTCTCCTTCATGTCCTATACTACAGACAGGGGGAAGGTCAGTAAGATTTTTGTCAGCTTTTTAACATCTGCTCCAATCTTTTCTATTGGACATCAGCATCTACAAAAAGCAGAGCAACAAGGATTAAGGAAAACTTTCAGATGCAAAATGGAGTGACTGAAGATATACTTTCTAAATGTAATAGTGAAAAATTGTGGGAGATACAGAAAGTACTTGAGGTTTATAAATTTTTCTTTAATCAAATATTGCGTTTTGGCTTTATATTGAATCCCAGTTCTGAATGATGAATCTAAGCCCTGCATGATACTTATATAATATCTGAATGCCTTTAGTGAAAAGTTAATTCTACAACTTTCAGATAAAGAAAATTAACTTTGTAATTGTGTAACCTGTATGACTGGACTGTAGAAAATCTAACTACTCACTACCTACCATACCCAGAGGACTCTCTCCTTCATACTGCAGACTCATCACCCAGAAGGAAAAAATACTCATTTTACCTTCACTGTCTAATGTATGTCCATTAACACTACTGAGAGTACATTAAGCAAATAGTGTTTAGAAGATGGAAATAACAAGGGAATGTTTGTGGTGTTCACTCACCAGAAGTGCTATTTGCATTATTAAAATATCTGTGTGAAGTGAGGTGATGTTTCTGTAATTTTGCATGTGAGAATCAATGACAAGAGAGGGAAGTCTTTCATACATTAAAAACCCAACTTCAATCCATTCCAGCTGGATGTGCAAAAGCAACTTCAGAAAATTAAACTACAGGTCCTCAGAAAATGTACCCCAGAAAGAAGGCACAAAATTAAGACCAATAAATAAAGAGGGGGTAAAAAAATTAAAACAACCAAAAAACCAAACCCAAAAGAACAAAAAGCATCAGTGGCAGAGGCAAGAATAAGAGTCCCCAAATAAAAAGAAATGAAAGTCTCCCTGCAAAAAAAAAATCCACAAAGCAATATTTGGCTATTTACATTAAAAGATCAACCCTCTTCTTCCTACAGTCCTCATCACACACATTCCAAGATTCCTCAACAATGAGGCTGTAATTCTGGAAGTAACAGTAACCATGTATGATGAAGTTATATGGCGACAAATAGCACAGTTAAGGTTTTACATTTGGAATAATTACGTACCAGGACTGAAGAGGACGATTGCTTTCAAATACGCATATTCATATCCATCTAGACAAAGCTTAACCATGCTGTTGCAGAACTCTTGCAATTTGAAGACATGCTCCATTACTAGTCTTCCTCTGTCTGTTGGCAGCTTATCTAAGTTAGCACACACATAAATATAAAATCCCAAGTCAACACACATGCAAAAAATGTGCTCACACTGGAATTTTAAAAATAATTATTTTACTAGATTCAAACAGTGAGAAATCTATGCCATCTATAATTCATATTAGGTCTGAATAATCTTGACATGTAAAATTATGGACTATAATTTTTCCCCCTTTAATTGTACAACTAGGACTCTTACTACCACTAAAGCTTCCAGTAATCAGGCATGCACTAGAGTTTGAAAAAAAATCAGGGAAGGAATAGACTATGTGTAAGTAAAGAATACACTGCTACTGCAGCTCTGTGCTCTATGTCTAAGGGTCAGGTGCCGTGTGGTAGGTTAGTGTACAGTTTTATGGTTAGTGTACAGAGAAGAGCACTCTGGACTCTGAATCCCAAGGTCCTGAGTTCGAGTCTCAGTGGGGACCATCCCCTGGCAGTTCAATGCCTCCCTGCCATCTGATCCCGTCAGATCTCGGATGCTCAGCAGGGTCAGCCCCGGTTAGTACCGGGTGCTGTGACAGTCCCGAGGACTTCGCTGTCACTGTCCAAGCTCGCTCGGCCATGGCAGATGGACCTTGGGACTTAAATGGTGGGGCCAGTTCTGCACACGCTGTGCCTCACCTAAACAATCCACTGCGCAGGCTGGAAGGGCACACCCACATGGGGAGAGCCCTGCCCAAATCTGCATTCGCGAAATCTGGCCATACATACATGGCTTATTTTAGTCAAAGACCACACTAATATATACCTTCCCTGACCTGCATTGAGGGGAATGTGATTGGTGCAAAGTTGTTCTCCTTGTTCAGCCTGAAAATCCCATTCCAGCTATAAACTGTCACATTAGAGTCCTTGGATCCCACAAACTTGTTATCTCTCAGACACACTGCAGCTGGCATACTGCACAACTCACTTTTGCACAACTCACTTTTGCACTCAAACTGAAATCCCAGTTTAAATGGTAAAAATACGTATTTGTAGTCGTGATAAAAATGATTAATTACTACAATACCCTTTCTGGTGAATGTGCTTTTAAAATGACATAGGCAAAAGTTTCCAGATTCCATTTGTATCCCTCCTAAAGACAATCATAGATTTGTCCATGTCTTTAGCTGATCCAGCACGTTTTGTGGTCTGATCAGTTAATTTTAAAGTATAGTTATTTATAGGAGGATCTTGTAGGTATTTTTAACCCCTCAGAAATAATGAATTACCTTATCACAAAAGAACATGAAAAATCCATAGTCAAGTGGGCTGTTTTTCTCCAGCTTACCAACCTGCGTTTGCATAGCATCAGCAACAGTGAATTTTCATAATCCTAACAGCAAACAACTCAAAAATCCAGTTAAACCTGAAAATGCATAGATATTTGTATGTGCCCATGCCTTATTAATACTGTGTTAGGACTATGAACTGATGAAGACTACACTATCATTGACTGATTAGCTTTCAGTGCTGACAACCTTGTAAGTGTTCACAAGCACACAAAGAATAGCTAAAAAGACTCCCCTCCTGCTCAGAAGAACAGCAGGAAAGAGGTCAACTGACATGTCTTTTAATTGAATGAAAAGTACGCCAAAGATGCAGGACATAGTATTAAAAAGGAACAAAGTGTACTTAGTTGAAGATATGTTGAAGACTTCCATGTAGACTAAAATTAGTATAGAGAAGTCAACGAGCCCAGTTATGTAAAGGAAGTGTATCACCAAGCTGGCGTTCTACTGCTTTGTCTCACAGCTATGAACAGAAAGGACAGGGGGGTCATTCTTTATACTCCTGATACAGAGGAATCATACTCACAGTACACTTGTGTAATCTTAACACTGATGCTGCCCAATATATTCCTAATCTGGGCTGATGATATTAACAGAACAGCATAACACTATTAGACACTACAACACATAATAAAAACAACCCCAGTAAATGCTAACCCATATTAGACAGATGGGTATTTTTTTATATTTTTTAAAATATATTTGTAAATAAATATTAGCATAGCTGACTTTTGCAAAATTGCTGCAAAATTCCATCTTGTGAACTGTAGTTTCTAGTATTATTTGTTTCAATACTAACCATGAAATTCTATAAACAGTAAACTTACATTAACAGCTGAAGGACAAGTAAAAAGTGTCTGAGCGATTCAATACTTAAAAAACATCAAGCAATTCCCCAAGTCTGGCATGTGCCCAGTAAACACCTTACCTTGCTGTAAACTGCCTTGAAGGTGATTAACAAACGCAGCTAATATAGTTGCCACATTCATAACTTGAGAACATTGTGCTAGACCAAGCGTAAAAAGTTCATTCCAGCAGGCTTTTACTAATGATATGCTGTTATCCTGTCTGTTAAAAAACACAATAATTTCACTTAATAAAACCAGCCTTTTGCATTCACACATTTCTTTTAATTTGAAGAACACTTCATAAAACATTAATCTACTTCAACCTTCACAACCAGGACCATAATGAAACCCCACATCATTTTAATTGGCATACTAGAATTAAAATACCTGGTTTAAAGTGACTTCTGTAAACAAATATATTTTGCTTAACTGACCTAAAAAGAGAGAAAATTTCTATCACAAAAGCAAGGTGAAGTTACAGAAAATGACAATTGTCACAGTGTACTCCATCGTGCTAATTTTCTTAGGATTCACCCTGGTCTGTGAATAACATTTACAAGCAGGGACAAAAAAAAAGTTTGCACTATTCCTCTATTGTGGATGTAGAACAGACTCAAAGGTTTTTGTTGGGTTTTTTTTGTCACTTGAAAACTGACAGATCCGTGTAGCTTTTTAATTAAAGATACATGTGAAATGGAATATGTGAGATCAAGTTTTGAGCTTCCTGACTGCTATTTTATGCAACCCTTTCATGTTTGGAATGTTTGAAATACAGACTTCAAAGTTCAAATAATAGTCATAAGAATTTCTTTGCTGAAAGAATTAGTCCTTACTTTCAGCTTCATGTGTAGTCAGGACTTTTTTTCAAATGCTGAGGCTTAAAATTAATATATCAATGCATATTCAACAACTTCCATATTAGTAATTTAACTTTCAGTAATAAGCATCTCTAACTTACAGAGCTTAAGAACAGCTCACTACCTTAAGACCTATTGAGGAAGAAAAGCAAATTAAAGCTAGAATTTCAATTACAAGAATACACCGAACTGGATTTTTGCAAAAATGTTATGTTCTTCAAGAACATTTCTGATTATTTGTTGCAATACTGATGCCAAATGACAGGTTAATGTAGCCCTGTCCTTAACTGGACTGCGGAGACCTCACCAAGCGCAGTATTTTTTACTATGACCAAGTTGCGGTAAGGGTAGACACGATACTGTACATGCAGCTTCTACACATATTTGTCACATCCTCACTCATCCCTGCCAAAGGGAATACCGAGAAACAATGCAAATAGAGTGTACTGGCTACTTATCAGATATGTGCGTAGATAATGTATCATGTAGAACATCTTTATGGCTGATCAAACTTAAGACCAGAACCAACTCTTAAGTTTGCGTGAATGGCCTCAAAACACTGGAAGGTTGTAACCAGCTTGATGAATGTTTCATCAGGAAACTCTTGCCTACCAAGACTCTCCTGCAAGAAGATGAACTAAGTGGTAATTCGGTATCATTATATACATGATTAGGCCAAAGGCAACTATCTTGATGTGACCAAGCAGAACACTGCCAGAGGAGGGAACCACCCAGATATCCATCCAGTTATCCACCTTCCTTTTATTCCTTACCATTACCATGGTTTTGTTTTGGCTCATCAGCATCAGGAATTTCTCTTCATTTAAAAAGTGAAATGAGTCACCCTTGTGAAAGTGAAAATTATAGGACACAATGGGCTCAAACTGAAAAGGCTGCATTAATTTCAAATAAATCTCCATTTGAAAACAGTTCCTATTTTAAGGCTCTTCAAAAGGACAACTGTGTGTTTATGTGTTAAGGTGTTCAAATATACTGTTGCCCATGATCTTGATTGGGTCTGTAAATGCTAGCACAGGTGAATACTAACACTATTCAGACACCTTACTGCTCTGTAATTTTCCCTCAAACAGAAAAATCTATTGGGCAGTAAAATATTAAAAGAACGTGTGCAGCTTTTTCTATAAGCATTTCTTGTTAGATCTTTCTGGAGAGAGAAGTCTTCTGTACAACAATTTATTTTTAAAAAGCAATTCCCATTTGTCATTACAGCATTAATTTGCAGTGTCTCTGTTACAAAAACCTTTTAAAAATTGTAATGATATAATGTATTTGTTCATTTGCTATGTCTTTTGAAATGCTGCAGGGCAAGAATTTCTACCACAATGAAACAGTATGTTTACCTATTTTTTACATTTGCTATTCTTTAACTTTATATAATATTCCTTTTTTCTTCTCCAAAACACAGACTTAATTAAATTAAATAGTGTAGAATTATTTGGCTTAAGCATCTGAGTAGAAACAAATGGTAACCACAGATCATCCTGCTTTTGACAGCCTTCCTGGAAAAGGAGACAATCCCTCATTTCAAAAAGGAATTCTCTTTCTGCCACTGTCATACACTACCTTGATACTGAATTAAAGAAAGGCAGTGCAGATGAGAACAAACATGATTTATATTCCATTTGTGTCAGAGCTGTACACTGTACAGTCTCTTTATTTTCATGTATCTTCATAAAATTACTTCTGAAAATAACATAAATCAGTTTTCCCCATGCAGTTTTGAGATGTTTTTTCATGATGATCTGCAATGGATTACTACATTTATCTTAAGAATTTTAAGTGATAAACTGAGTTCTGATGGAGAAGCAGGATGTTATACAAACTGTAAAAAGAATAGGAAGAAAGACTTTCTGGTTACAGGAACCATTTATTTTTTGAAAATCCTCTGAGACAATTTAATTCTGAATGTTTGCTGAATCTATCTAATAATTTTCTTCATATGGGTTATTAAAGGCAAAATTACTATTGCTACTTCACCTTGTAAAGGTAAAAATAAAAAAGGAGCTTTTTTTGGTGATTGCCTGATAATCATCAGGACATAGCCTAGGGCTGTAACTATTAAAAAAATGATAGGAATTCCTATTTACTAAAAATATAATAAAGTAGCAGCAGTGTGCAGGCATTTGATTGCTGTAAATCTACTCCTTTTTCCTTCAAAACTTGACCAAAGTCCTGAAGTAGACTCAATTTGGGAATAGATTTAGTTCACAAAATTTACCTTAATGACTATGATTTATAACAGTTTTAATAAGAAGTTTTATATTAAAAAGGCCCTGAAGAAGACAGCAAAACCAAAAAATTTAAAAGCACATATTCACAACCTAAGCCAACAGAGTAACTGAACACTTACCCTAAAGCTTGGAAAGACGGAATGGAACGTGCCCAGTGCATGGACAAAAAAAGCAACCTGGAGGCAGACTCGCAGATATAGTGAACATTAAGATAATCAGGCATAGGAGAAGGCATGGTGAGCTGGAGAGCAGACAGAAAAATGCAACACTTTTTACTTTCTTCATAAAATGTTTAGAAAAAAGTCAGTTTTAAGTGTTTAAGTGAAAAAGGAAATATTTTTTAAATAAAGATGATATAATCCTGACATGAAATTTGAATGACTGCCTTTTTCATTATTAGCCACACTGTTATATGCCATAGTAAATACAAACCAACAAAAAAGGCAAAAGTTTTGATTCAGAGATAAAGATTCCTGTCTGGGACACCTGGAGATGGAAAATCAAAAATAAAACTGAACTTTTGAGACACTTAAAGAATAAGAGAGAAGAACCATTGTAATTGGAATGAAGCTGCTTGCACTAGAGGGGTTACCACAACTCCTGAAGAGTGTGTTTGTGAATTCTATTTCACAAAACATCTTTTTTGTATTTTCAATTAATATTTTTACAAATAAACACATAAGAAAATCTTTTGATGTGTGAGTAAAATACCTAATACATATCTGCTCCAGAGTCCAAAACATACAACCAATATATGTCAGAAAGGACCAGCTTTACCCTTCTCAATGTCCATGAGAAAAATCAGTGACATTACCTGCACGTGTGAATAAAGTGAGATTTGACCCATATCTGCTGATTATAGCATTGGAATTCTGTCTTCAAAAATTAGTACTTCTTAATATAACAGTCTGGCTAACACAATTACAAAAAAAACCCAAACCCTTGACATTCGCATTAGAGATATTTATTTGAGTGAGCAAAACAGACGCCGCTGAGAGGGACAAAGTTTAGTCAAATGCCTAGTACCAAAGAAGTTTTCAGAGGAGCAAGCTTCTTGATTTGTCCATGAATAACGAGAAGATAGGATAGGAGAATGTCTGTAGGCTTGTAAAATGACAAACAAAGCCAGAAAATGTAAGGCTCACTAACACAGAAACTGTATCTTCCCTTAATGATTAAAATCAATTAATAGGAAAATAGGGTATTTACACAATGAAGAAACTGATAAATACATTCAAAAGTCTCAAAAACCAGCGGCAGATTGCATCAGGTCCACCTCTTAACAAGGGAGATGTGGTTGATGGCTCTGCTTCATGTGAGCCTTTGTCTATGACAATCTATTTGCCTGGATTACCCAGTATTTTTAAGGTAAGAAACTACAGAATAAGCAGTGCAGCTGAATCACTGAAGAGTGCTGTACTTTTCCCCAAACAGTAAACCAGTGAACAAAAGCAGCGTTCGTGGCATCAATTCATTGGAACTTACTGCAAATACCAGAAAAAATAGTTACTTCTCTACGAAGTTCAAAATAACATTTAATCAGATCAGTATTTCACATTACTGTGTGAAAATGGTTATAAATAGTCAACAGTAACAAAAAAATGCAGTACCCTGAATGCTACATGAGCATCACTGAGTAGTGGTCCCTCTATTTCAACGACATTTCCACTTGTTTCTCCACCAAGTAGTTGTGCACTGGCGTCAACACTTTCAGAGTTCTGACATGCCGTGCTCTCTGCTGGATTTAACGCTTTTGCAAGAGTGTCAAATGCCCTGTAAGTTCACAAACAAACAAAAAGAAATAAATTTATATTTTAGAGACAGTTTCAATTTAAGAGGAACCTGCCCAAGTCTGAAACCTGTATTTAAACATCTGTTTCAAACAATGAGATTTCGAAAATAAAAATCAGTAGCATACTTTCCTGACATTCCCCTGAACTCTGAAACAAAAATTAGCAGCAGATCCTGCTCACACCAGTTGCCAACAAATTCACAGTTTTGACATATTGGTTGTGCTGCTGAATCACAGTTTGCCTTTCAAGATCTCTCTAGTGATGTTTACTGAGAGTGCTGGCATCAGCATTTTGAGGACATGATCATCAGATGCTGTTACATTCACTTAGTGCATGTGTAAATTTTACATGTTTTTACTGCTATGAAGCAAAACCAGACTAAGTTGGTGGTTTTTGTTATGTAATGAGTTGTGGTTAAGTTTTTCAACTTAACTTGAAAAGACTGCTTCAAAATATGTAAGAGAAAGCACTCCCATGCTTTCAATACCACCCTTAGCACACTCTGATGTGTGGCATTGACTCCTGCCTGCCACAAGCAAAATGTTAGTGGGGAGATGTCAGGACAAGCACAGATATTACTCAGTATTTTGCTGTTTGGTAACAGATGTGTTGTTTTTCTCTTCACAAATGCACTTGAGAACCACAACTGGTACACCTTCAGTCAAAATATACAGGCTTGATCACTGCCTACAGACAGACAACATACCCTGACAGCAGAATCATTTGTATGCAGTGTTGCACAAAAAATTTACACACTGAGGTCTGAGAACTTTACAAAAGCTGATTATCAGCTTTATAATACAATAAAGATAATAATAAGATAATAAAAGAAATGAAAAGCATGGATGGATAAAATGTGCTCTCTAAAATCCCGTAAACTCCTTTTCTTCAGGAAACATCTGTTTGTTAGATCAAGCTCACACAGGGCCTGACAAGGAAATCAATGATTTGGTGAAAAACATTACTTTCTCACTTGGTAACAAGTTCCCTTTCACAGCAATGTTTAACTTGAACCTCCCCACTGTAAATCTTTTAGGTAACCTACTGGACATGAGCTCTTTCAAGCTCTCTGGCTGAGAGAACCTGATGCCTTTCCATACAGAGAGTTTTAAAACTGAACAACAGAAGCTCTGAAGTTGGCAAAAAAAAGCATTTGAAAGTGCCAGGAAACAAAAGATTATGCATCTCTTTGAGCAGCCATAGTACTGAATGATGTTTATCAGCATGTAGAACAATGGCATATTCTTACATTCTTTACCTAGGAAGACAAAGGAAAGGCCCAAATCAGTATCTGCAGGAAGTCAGACTGACTTTCTAAGCAGTATATAAAGAAAGGAGCAGAAAAGCTGTAATCTGCTTGTAATTATACAAAGCAGTAGAGACCATGGGGAAATCCTGTATTTCAGTCAGTACAAACCACTATATGCCCACCTTTTTTCTCTTAATGGATTTCATCACACACACATTTTCAGAACAGCATGTACAATGTAGATTGGGGTATAAAAGAATATTGCTGGGACAGCTGTCAGAAGCTTGCATGAGATGACAACCAAGGAAGAACATGACTGTGATTGATGGAGTAACTGAGTACATACTACCCAGAATATCTTACACATATGCTCACCACCATGGCTCAGTTAAAACCAGTGCAAGACACAAGTTTTTAGGATATTCACTGAATGTATTTGTACTGATAGTGAGAATTCTGTGACTTCTCCTGTGTAGAAGAAAAATGCTTTTCAGTCTTCTAAGGTGATTAATCATTACAGGCATTTAACTACTCACACAGGTGAGATCTCTTAAGAACCAGTCTTCAGGATGATACAAAGTACTAGGACTATAGTACAAGAATCTAACATACCTTAATATGGCCAACCAAAAGGTAAGAAAATCAGTAATAGCACTTAAATTGAAATGAATTACAAGTACAAACAACTAGAAAGATGTATTTCTCAAATGGAACTTCCTTTTGATTTCACTTGGAAGAATCTTAGAGTTTTATCTTCTACATGAGCTTATGCTGTTAATACTATTACTTTTAAAGCAGATAAATTTTCTAATTGTGAAGATTTAATGGTCTGAGTTGATAGAGACTTTCTCAAAAAAAGTAGTACTTTTCAACTGTAACACACATTACCTTGTAACATCACTACTAGCTTGTTCTTCTTGCTTTAGTTCAGATAATGATGCATCTCCATTACTTAAACTCTCAATCACTGATAGCTCTGTACTGCTTTGTGACATGTCTTTGCATTTACTGAGGTTTGCTAATGAAGTCACCACATTTGCCAGTGTACTTAAATCTCCTTGACATGCTTCAACCTAAAGGGAAAAGAACAACTTTTAATTCTCAGGTACCTGGCAGCAGTTAACCTGCAATAGAAGAGTCTTCTACATAAATGAAGAATTGAGCATCTACATATTTTCAGTAAATGGGTAATTAGACACAGCACTGCATTTGAGACATGAAATATTGAGGCATTTACTTTTAAAAGTAATAGCTACCTATTTCTTTTAGAAAGAATACTGCAGGTGGTAACTACAGCAAGAGGATTTATCATCTCTACTCACTAGTCAGTCACCAGGACTGTAAGATTGCACTAGATTAAATTTTTAGCATCTTCCTTCCTTCCCCATGTAAATCAGTCAGTAGTAACAGGGTATCAGAACTTAGGCATTCCTTCTTTTCCAAGTCACCTTTAAAAGCAAGCAGAAAATTAATTCTGCTGCAGCCTTTTTGTTATGTCTTTATTTAACCTCGAGGGAACAAGATGATCCAGTACTGACCAGCAACTCAGAGAGGCAGTAACACATTTCCCACCCTGCCCCACAAAAAAAAAAAAAAAAATATATTATTACAGACAAGTATGCTACTAACACCAGCACACTACATGTCACTTGTCATACTCTACAGCACCGGAAAAGTGACATGGAATAAACAGCATCTGATGGGGCCCTTTGCAGACAGAACAAGCAAGGCAAAATGCACAAAAACAGTATGAGGTAATTTAATATCAGCTAGAAAAATACAAAAGCTTCCTACAGTGCATATGTAGGCAAGTTATCACACGGCTTTAGTGGATCAGGAAGTGTAATAAAATGGAAACAAAGGAAAAACAGCTTAGAAATAAGACTGGCTGAGAGAGCTCTGATTAGCTCTGCAAAAAAAGTAGTGATTCAGAGGAAAAAATCTATCAGTATTTACAAAATGCACCATGATAATGCCATGAGAGGTTTTGTGAACACCTCACTTTATTTATACCAAACAAGTAGCCAAGTATCAGGACTTCCCAACAAAAAATTACAGTAATGTACTCCTTAAAGCTGTCTAAAAACATGATGGAAGGTCATTTGCTTTATGGTGTTTTTAGCACTTTTACTATGTGAAGCTAAAAGGATTCTTGCAAAGAGAAGGCATTTGCAACACTGGCTAACGTTGTAAATGAGTGTTTTAAAATGAATGTAACCAGAGGTACAAAAGAACACCCTTCCCTCCTTAGGTACAACATTACAGCAATAAGTTCTACTTAATTTATCAGCCACATCATCACATACCTTGTCTGGAGTCATCAGCACAGTAGGTTCACTTTTGATTGTAGACGGATGAATATTAACAAACATTCCTGATTCCAGCAGACCTGTCGATCTGACAGAAAACAGCACAAATTTTAATTTTAATTCATTTTAAAACTGAATTTTCCTGCTTCAGGAGACAGAGATAGCTACTTCTGAGTGTAATTTACATACCTTGCTGTTTCATTGTCTGTTACAAAAGTTGGAGTTGCAGCTAATGGACTACGAAGATCTTTGCGAATGTAGATCTTTTCTGTAGAAGCTGCACAGTTAGAAGACTTTTCTCTTGACACTTCAATAGGTTTCCTCTCACACTGCACAGCTAAAGAAATACCCAACTATTAAATCACACGCCAAATTACAGACTAAGAAATAATACTTTTTATTAAATACTCTATTTTAATAATAATTCTGAAAATAACTAAAATATATATAAAATATATCCCATAACCAACAAGCTAACAAGTTGGGTAAAACCCAGCAAACTGATTTGATTTATTCTAAGTGAAATGATGTAGTAGTCAATGTCTGAGACCAAACATACAAACACCAGCATTTCCAAGCTATAGTTAAGGGAGAAATCCCCTTAACACCTTACTTCTAATCTGAATCGAAGTGGAAGCTTAAGGCTTCTCGTTCTCTCAGTTTCACTATCCCACACTCTTACTACCTTTGTAAAGAACTCTTAGTACCTTTTCCCATGGACTATGGGTTTGTGTTCAACCCACATAATTTTATGCACTTAAAGAAGCTTCGGAAGTTAGGATCTCAGACAATGCAGATGGAAAGGGACAATCATAAAGTTCAGTTCAGACCATTTAAGATTTATCTAGGCAACATCCTGACCCACAACCATTGACTTTAGAGAAGAATCATAATTTTAATTTGAATGCTTAGTGAAACTAGATGGAAGGAATCTGAGCTTTAGCCTACAGACCTTTCACTTTGCTTTGAATGGATTAGAAAACAGTGAAACTTATGTTACTATACCCTATGAGGGAAATGTGGAAATGTACAAAATGTGTAAGTAAAGAGAAAAAATTAAAAAGCTTTCAAATTAGCAACAGACTGTGATGCTATTCAGATTTTTACATTGGTAAGTATCATAAAACCCAAATGTCATAATATCATCCAGTATTGCCAACACCATTAAAGTCAGCTTGCAACCCATAAATAGTGCTCTGAAAGGCTGAGAGGTGGAGGCAAGTATTTCATCTTGCTTTGCTAACCCTGTGCTTACTATCAGCATCTGACTGTGCTAAGACCAAGACTTCTTCAAGAGACAAATAACTCCCCCGGACAGAGCTACAGTCCAAGACAATGCTGAGTTTTCATGCCTTTCCCCATTCCACTGAGGAATGAGATTATTCCCAAACAATCCTCTCTGCCACTCAGCATTCCTCCATGACCCAGAGATCCTTTTCCTGCCTCCCAATCTCTAACCCCAGTGATGTTGTTCTACTTGAAAAGTCTTCTGTGGAGGGGCCATTTCTTACTTACTGCAAACTGAACTAGAGGATAAAAATCCACTTCCACTGCCCCAGCTTTTCCTCCCTTTCTGAATTCATTTTCTCTGTGCTAGAAAAGTGTTACTGATTTCTGCTGACAGAAGCAAGGCTGTAAGGAGGAAAACGTCCGCAGAGGTTCAATAGGTCAGCAGAACAAGAGCTGGATGACAGAGAGCAGAGCTAATACAGTATGTAGAGCAGCAGTGTCACAGTATTAGGGCAGTATTAGCATTTGTGTATTGCTTGATTTTCTGTGTGCCTGGTACTCTGACAGTGCTGTGGTATTGAAGTATTACTACATCTAATGTATGGAAAGCTAAAAGGGAACTGGGAATCTGCAGGAATCTCTAAGAACTGAACTTGAGATCACTATGGATCCCTGCTTTGTGAGTAACTCTCTGCAAAGCTCTGCCAGAAGCCAACAGCAATTGCCAGTATTCTCAGTTGGGGAAAAAGTGAAAAGAAGGTTTGAACTCAACACATTCAGTAGCTTAATTTACACATAGAAAAACTTAACTGCATTAATAAAATTGAGACAGAGACATGCTTGACATTTGCCACCCAGGAGTAACAATTCATTCACTTCCACCAAATACAATGTGCTTATTAAGTTTATAAAGCAATATATATGCTTGAAAGCATTCAGATTTCTGACACACCAAATCTGTACAATTCTTTAAAGAAAAAGACACAATAATTTAAAAATACAATCAAGATAGCAATTTGCATTGTATGTAGCACAAAGCTTAACACAGTTGTCCACTATAACAGTTTGCTCTTGTTCAGACTTACAATCTTGTTTCATTCCAAATGCAATGCACCTCTGCAGCCTGCAATACTGACAGCGGTTCCGGTGGTGCTTGTTAATGACACAGTCTTTTGTTCCTCGGCATGAATAAACTAAATTCTTCCGGATACTCCTTTTGAAGAATCCTTTGCATCCCTCACAAGTCACTGCTCCATAGTGACGCCCTAATTACAAAACAATATAAATTGTGGTATTAATTTTACAGTGTAATACTATTTTTTTAGAGTTTACATTTATTAAAAAATAAGTATTTGCTATTTTGCCCCCCCAAAAAACACTTGTCTTCCACATAGGTTACAGATCTTGAAACATATCTGGGCTATAAAACAAGGTAAAAAAGCGAGTAAACAGTTTTTCTAGTTCAAAGCACTGAAACAGAACAGATTTTACAAACAGGAAAGTTGCTTATTAAATTCTTTCCTTATCTGTTGACAGCAGTGTTAAAAAAAGCTAAGAGAACAGGTTAGCAGGAACACAGCAAAAAAAGCCATTTTCATTTATACATTTCTCCAGCATTTTTTTCGAACTGTCCCTCCAGACCAGCTCTGTGATTGCTCATTACTGTCGAAATAATGGAACCATGGAAAGCTCAGATGTGGCATTTGACAGCAGCAGGCAATCAGTTCAAAGCTTTACTTTCACCTTCCATTTTCCTAACAGAGTAATGTTACATCCTTAATTCTTTCAGTAAAACTTCAATAAAAGAATAATCTAGAACAGCAAGAATTTAAAAAAAACACCCACAGTTCTGTGAATCTTCTGTATAATAAAAAAATTTCTAAGATATATTACAAAAAGAATGTTTTAAAATTACTTTTAGAAATAAATTATTTTGGTTTTGCATAAAATATAAACATTACTAAAACGTACTGGCTTTGATTAAGGCATACATGACAATTACAATTTTGATTTATGGATCTTTAAAATAACTAGGGCACACTACAGAAATAATTCTCAACCGTGACCTAATTTAAGAGAAAACATATTTTTAGATTCTTACCTCACTCCTCATAAACATTTTTTAGACACATCAGTCTCATCTGACTGAAGTTTCTAAAAATTCTGACAGGTTTTCTAGGTTCCTTTATCGGAACCTTTTTACCACACTATTAAACCATAAAATTTCAAAAGCATCATATATGTTAATAGAATAATATGTGAAACATTTTAACAGTATCTGGATTGTGAATATTCGTTCTGCAAAGCACCGGGGCTGCTTCTTCACCTGCTCTTTGAATGTGGCTTCTTGGACTCCAGCTTGGAGGTGTCTGCAAAGCAGTTTTCATGACACTGCTTGTCACACAGGAGGCTCCCAGAACCTGCAGCTGCTCAAGAAACATGGCACCCTCCCCAGATTCATTAACACTGCTCAGAATTCCAAGGTCAGCACAGCAGGAATACCTCCTGGGATCTCCAGCCCCTCAAGGGAGACTCCAGCCCTCCTGGGGAGTCAGAGAACTTTTAACAACTGCAGTTGACCAATCAGATCTCTTTGCCTTTACTTTGGCAGGAATTTCCTTGAGATGGGTGAAGTTTGACATGTATTTAGAGCTCTAGCAACTGTATCTTTAATGCCAAACTGTGCCACAGAAAAAAAAAATTGGTTTATTTTCTAGGAAGTTTGCTCCCTGCTGAGGGGAGACCTTATAGTGGTCTGCTGGTTCCTCACAAGAGGAAATGGAGGGGCAGGCACTGACCTCTCTGCTGACAAGCCCCAAGGGAAGGGCATTAAGCTGTGCCACTGGGATTTTAGGACAGATATTAGGAAAAGATTCTTTCTTCATGCAGAGGGTGGTTGGACACTGAACAGGCTCCCCAGGGCAGCGGTCACAGCACCAAGCCTGACAGAGTTCCAAGAAGTATTTGGACAACACTCTCAGGCACATGGTGCGACTCTTGGGGAAGGGCCAGTTGTTGGATTCAGTCATCCTTGTGGGTCCCTTCCAACTCAGGATATTCTATGATTCTATGTAAACAACAGTAAGTCCCACCCAGGGGTACCAGAGTACCATTTAGTATAATTCTCCACTGAAAGAGAATCCTTTGTGCATGTATAGAGATACAGAGAAATATGTATAAGCATGCAAACTGTTACACAGCTTCAGAAGAATTTTTAATTGCTTTATAAAGTTGCACCACCTTAAAAAGAAAAAGAAAGAAAATAATAAATACCTGATGCCTTGTCTCCACATACAACACACAGATCAAACACTTTATTTAGGCCCTGTTCACTGGGGGAGTTGTCTGTTAAAATCTGAAAAGAAGTGTTAAAGAATTTAATTTTTCTTTCTCTTACCAAGTAGAAATAGTAAAATATATCTCATGCCTGTAGTTTTTCTCTAAGATAGGGGACTAAATCTACATTCAGAGACACTAAGCAGCTATGTGCCATTTCACTGTACTCCTTTACAGGAGGGAACAAAATTTTTACTAGTCATACTTTTGATAAGAATTCAAGATTTCATTTCTCCAAGTACTACTTTTGGAAAATAGACTAACATTTTAAAAAACATTTAACATCTGGATACTCTTACCTTTTGTTCAATTGTATATGTATATCCTAATGACTTCTTCATAGTACAAAAGAGACTGAAGCATTAAGCAGGTGGAACAAAAAAAATCCTTTGTGGAGGCTACTATATCTACACTCCTTTTTTACAATACACACAAATAGGGACCAATAGAATGTACTCTGGACACTACCACTAACTATCAACTGGTACACAGTTCCGTTTGCAGTAACAGCTTGACATTATTAGAGTATCCTTGACTCATTCATTTATATCTGGTACCTGTAAAGCTTCATTAATATAAGAATCCCAGTTATACACTGTAGGCACTAGAACTTTTTATTTGACCTTTGAAAACTCTATCTCACCACAGCATAAAAAAAGCACAGCAAAAATTCAATGTAAAAAAGGAACACTCAAGTTAAAAGTAACAACCAAACAATCTTAATGTACAAAAGAAAAGAATATTCTTCATGTTAAAAAGAGAATATAGTTTAGAACATTTAAGCGTTTTTAACTTCTGCTGTGTCTTAAATGGGAAGCCACTCTCTCATTCTTGCATCACATCCTCAGAACAGGACCTCTGATAGAAAGGTAAGTCACTGAAAGCAAAAGTGCCCTCTCTTCTATAGAGAAAATTAAGAAATCACACTTTTTAGAAAGTTTGGAAGATAGTACAGATGATACATATAGGAAAGTTTAACAAGCATACGTCTTTCTAGTTACCGTTTGTTAACAATAATGTCTCAGAGATTAATTTATTTTAATATATTTTTAAGAAAAATAAGATTGATGAGTTAAGAGAATTTCAACCTTTTGTTCCTTCTAAATTCCCAGTATTAACATTATGTATTTTCATTATATTATATAAAATATATATAAACAAATTCTAAATTCTGCCATAAATGAAACCCACACTGAAATGGGAAGTTCGACATAAGGAAGGACTACAGAATTGGGTCCATGAGGAGATAAAAATCCCAGACTCAGAGAACTGACCCTGAATATTAAGAATAAAAATTGATTATTAATATGAAGAAGACCAACTGAAGGTAAAATAGATGATGGGAGAAAAGGTCAATGAGTCAATGTAAAGATAAGATGCAATAACAGAGAGGGTTTTTGCAGAACAAAGAAATGGGCATTCAAGTGGAGGCTACAGAAGAGGTGAAATTGTAGATGAGATGATCATTTAAGGGAGAAAATACAAAAGATCCCAGAGACGATGCAGGTGAACAACAAATGAACAGTATCTGTATTTCATGAGCTTTTAAGCAGAGAAAGGAAATCTCTACCCATACCTATCAGCTGACAACTATGGTTTTCAACTTTTTGCTCAGATTTCCTCTGTTCCTGTTTATCTTTCAAACCAGTGTGGCACACTTCTCATCTCTTACACTGTCTTTGAAAATAATTTTTATATGGATTACTTCAAATCACATCCCACTGGTTTATACTTTTTTGAGGCTTACAACATGTAAAGTGTATGGCAACACTAAACGTGCTTCAATGCCTCTCCTTAACAGGACTGGCTTTTGCTAGTGCTCCACTATTCACAATAATCAAATTTTTGGAGCAAGGACCTTGGATGTCCATTTGCAAAGATCTGTGAGTTTCAAAACCAAAAGTATTATATAATACAGAGATTCTTTCAAGCTTATGCAATATGTAGGTAGTGAACCAGAGCGGACTAGCACACAGAAGAGTACAAACTAAACAGATTAGGGGTCTTCAGTTGAAAAGAGATTACTTGAAAGGGGATATAGTGGTGATTTATAAAGAATTTCACACTCTGTAATACTTGTCTCTTAAAATGCAAGAGACATCTAATTAATCAACTACAGTATTCTCTGCACAGCACGCAATACTATATTATACAGACCAAAGCAGTATGGTCTATAAACACAAGAACAAAACGTTGTTTAACTTTAGAAGCAGCTATCAAATATGATGGTCTTGCTGCAGTCTCCAAATCAGGAGGTCGCTCTGTATCATCAGCTAATAAAGTAAAAGAATATAATCAGAAAGACCATTATTTACTTGCCCAGTTTTTAACACTTTTCCTTAAGCAGCTGTTTATGGACATTGTTTAAGTGTAAGATACAGGACTAAATGGACTGCGCTACCCAAAGGTCTAGCCTATCACACTGACGTATAAATGTCACACTGACAGCAGCAAAAATGTACACAGGTAAACCATATGCAGCAACTACAGTCAAGCTGGAGTGCAGTACTCTCCTTCTTCATGCTGAAGGAGTCACATCTCCCAGGTCTTCTGTTCATGTTTTCCACAATCCCATCCTTGTCAGATTGAGGATGTGGGACAGAACGCTTGGAAGCTGGAGGGTGACAACTAAGGAAGCAGCACATGCAACATGCATGAGAGAAGGGTGCCCTGGGGACCAGTTCAGGGAGTTACAACCCTGGCTATTCACAGTCTCACATTAGTAACCCCAAAATCATTAGTGTTATTTTCCCATCCCCACTGAGTAATGTATTTCCCTACTGAAGAATCTGAACAATTGCCATGGAGTACAATTCACACAGCCCAACTGCAGTTGCAGCAACACACGAAAAGGCAAACAAGCAGAAGGAAACATTAAGTGATAGAGACATAACAAGATGAAGACTTGATAAGATGAAGAGCATGTTTTTCAACAACACATGAAAACAGATGGAGTCAATGAGCAGAAATAAAGGACTGTTGGCATGGCAGGATCTGGAAATGACAGCAAAAATAACTGTATTCTTTCTAATGTCATGAGCCAATAAATTTACTAAAAAAATTGTCTTCATAATTTTTAAATATCCACAGTGAGTTCTACCACAATGAGAATTTAAAAACAAAATAAAAAAAAAGGAGAACCCAGACAGAGTTATTTGGAAATAAAACATCTTTTCTTATCCCATTTGAATGAAAATTATGAAATAAAGTGTATTATCTACCTGGATGTGTTGTGCAGAAATATCAGGGGATGCAAAAAACAGTTGGTTGACACCTGCAGCATCTGGAGTTGCCAGGATAACTTTTCCTGGAGTGGAATCTTGTCTGGCAAGGATCACCTTGCTTGGGGTAGAGCCTTCATGATTTGTTAAGATGAACTGCTTGCCTGCTGAGCTCTGATCAAGTGCTGTAACAATCTGAATCTTCTGGCCCGTCTGCTGATCTGTGACAATCTAATAATACATTTATCTCAAATTGTTATGGTAATTTAAGTTAAACTCTGGACCCAAGCTGGGCACTTGAAGAAAATGGGAGTTCTGCCTTTGACATTTGTGAAGCAGGATCATCTTCCCCTCTGACACATAAGGGTGAATTAAACTCAGGTGAAAACTTGGATTTTCACTGTATTTAAAACACATTTCTACCAAGGGTGTTTGAAGTCAATTTTTACAACTGACTTGTGCTTCTACAACACTACAGAGACCTTTGACAATTCTTAGCATTCAGAACTCAAAGCTCAAGACCCACCGAGTTATGAAAAATCTTAACTCTTGGATTCACTGCATACTACATGAAGTGCTCAGCACCTCCTGGGTTTGGCTGCTTAACAGAAAACTTCTTGAAACCACAAATGGAGACGTCCAAGTGAAAAAGGTAAGCATCACACAGCAAGAAAAGCAATAATCTTGTTGCACATGTATATACATTTTAGGCTTCATTTTGTGGGGACCTTTTTGTACATATACATTTCTAAATAAAATAAATCAAGTTCTATCCCTGCCATTTTTTTTTTAAGAAAAAACTGATTTTCATTTAATAATCAAGAACAAACCTACAGGTTGTTTTTTCCATTTTACCCCTATTTTCAAGCACAAATACAGCAGATTAAATAATTATTAAATAATCTTCCATTTTCTGCCAACTTTGTTAAAAGATTATAATCCCCAGAGAAAATCAAGATTCTGTACAGCCCCTTCATTTCTCCATCAATATGTCTATGGAAAATTGTCTGTTTTATTCTGGAGACAAGGAGAATCATCCTGCAAAGTTTGTTTCCTGCCAACTATTTTGAATTACAGATCAATAAAATAGCTCCTATTGACTTTTTTTAATCCTGTAACTAAACATTTATTTTTGTTTACAGATCCCTAACATTTACATAGTCCTTATTACTGATGAAATTATTTATTTCATGGTCTAACATTTACCACAACTAGTGCCATATTAACTGGGGTGGCAATATTAGTTATATTTCCTAGGTGGAGAACTATGGCATGAAGAAATTGAAATGAGGCATAATTTCACACAAGTCTTCATGAACTTTGCTACTGCACCTTCACAATAAGCTTATTGCTTTCTCTAAATGCTTGATATGCTTTTATGTCTGTTCACAAAACCTGTGTACAGCTTGCATTTTAAAAAGATAAGCAGAAATAAGTATCCAATTTCAGCATTTACACAGTAATATTGCCCCTTTCAAATATTAACATTTTAATGGATAAAATTTCAATTCTTTTTCGTCTGCAAAACGCAATTAAAAGTTTTTTTTAAGAGAGAAGTCCAGGTAAGATGATAAAATCCCAAATGCCAAAGAACGTAAATTATCATGAGATTTGGGGTGTAGGTGAAAAGACAAAGCAAAACCACAACAATAATTATCAACATGATTGATTTTCCCTTCAGTTTTCTCAGATATCCACCTGTCTGGGACCACAAATGGCTACAACAATCCCTTATTTCTCCATTTAATTCCTTTATGTTTGTTCTATGTTCTTCAGAAGGCAAATTTCCTTGCCTTTTTAATTTTCTTCTTTTCTCAATTTCCTTCTCCTCCTTCCATTTTCTTTCATTTACAAACTTTATTTCTCCTGTGTCCTTTCTCACTATTTTCCAAGCAGCTGATGTTCCATTCTCCTTCTTTCCAAAGACATCTACTGTTATTGGGATTAGGACAAATAATCCAATGCATGTTATCTTCAACAGGGCATATACAAAAGCCAAATTTGCACCGAATATGGTGCTGTTTCTTGAATTTCCAGACATGCACTTCAAAAGACATTCTTATCCAAAATCTTTCTCCCTATCATATCTTAAAAGTGCAACTGTGTGTGCATCAAAAAAGGCATATACTTATCTAGACGGGCTTATACAAAGTATATTCAAAAAATCAGCATGTCCCAAACAGTGAAGACACAAATTGGAACTACAATTAAAATTATTTTGGGGATGGATGTATATATACTAAGCTATCTTTTTTCCTACTGTAGCTCAGCTGTATAATTTTAAAAAATATATGTATTTGTAGATAAATATGGCAGGACAGCAGGCAGAAGAGCCACTGCTACTTCACATTATTCACTTCACCTCCTATTTAATAAATAGAGTCCCAGCTGCTTCAATGGGTCCCTGCTGTTCTAGGAGGATGCCTGGGTGGTTTTCACTGCCTGGCACAGTAGGGGCAGGGTTACCTTAATACCCACACAAGGCAGTTCAATCTGCACAAATGATTTCTCAGCTGCCAAGCACCCGACAACTGACAGAGGCATAGAAAGCAGTTTAGAGAACGAAGCACATTCTGTCTGCACCTGACCTTCTATGGTCATAGACCTGAAAAAACCCCACCTGAATTGCAATAGGGACTCTGAAAAGTTCACCAAAGTGTTAGAACTTGTAATACCTAAATGCTGAGACACGAGAAAAAAATAATCAGAGAGAGAAACACTTATCTTCTGAAAGGAATCCATCTGGGCTCAGTGACAACACATTATGTTTCTTAATAATCTGAAACTCAATACTGCTAAAATTATACTGTTGTAAACCAGGAATATGTCACTTCAAAAAATACACTTCCCGCATGTGTTTCATTCAAGCACCCTGATGATCATGGAGGATATTATTTTTCTTTATTGCTTTCAGGCTTTGTCTGTTAATAAGTTTTGACTTCCATTTGAACGTCATCTTGATGAATTATACACCTCAATAATTGTGTGTTCCTATTTTAGAAAAAAGAAAGTGTCTAAATACAGAGGACTAATCCACCTGTTTATTACAACCTGGTTTGTGCAGAAATGTCTGTTTAACAAATGTGCCATTCAACCTTTCTCATAATGTTAGCATTCCCTAAAAAGGGTGACTAATGAAACAGATTTTACAGAACATTTTTCTGAGGATTCTGTATTCCAAGATTTGAGACAATTATTGCATTTAATAATAATAAAGGCAAAGAAAGGAAAAATATTGATTGAAAAGATAATCTCAAAAATAATCAAACATTATTTTGGACATTTTACTTAGATTAATTTATTTCTACAAATTTCTTTTCACGGTAATTCTTCTCGGAGGAAGGTTTTTAGTACAGAGTTTGATATTGGTGACACGTTTGTAATGTCTGCTGCAGGAAGGATGCCATTTGACTGAATGTTGTTCCACACATATCAAGAGACAACAAAGTGCTTACCATTCATTTGGAAAACAGAATTAATGAGCATTATGAAAAAAGACAAGGAACAAAGTAGCTGGTTAGTAACAAGTGATCTTTCAGCTACAGAAGAAACTGGAAAAACACATAAAGGTTCCTGCGCCTAGAAATACGATTATTCTGTGTTCATTGTATTTGCAGTAATTACAGAGCCTGAGCAACAGCAGGTCTTCCCCCCAGAAAAACCTGTCACAGAAGGGTGAAATGGCTGCCCTGGCTGGGAACCAACTGCGCTGTTCAACATTAAAGGCTCATGGGCTTGTAAGTTGTCCCCCATTCAGACTCTGATGCCGACATTTTAATCTTATGGCTTCACACTACAGAGATATTTTAGCACACAGGTATTGACAAGGAAAATCAAGGGTAAAGAGATGGTGGTTAACTGATCAACATAAACTAGTTAATAAAAGGTATAGCTGTACACAAAGTGTAAAAAAGGAGTGGAGGTAGGTGAGAGAAAAAAGATCTACTGGATAGGTAAGACTTGGTACCATGACTAGAGCATAGGATGGGTGGTAAATAAAACCCCAACATGTGGGGGGGATGGTTGTGAAGAGTCTTGGAAGGTTGAAAGCTTGAATGTAACACACCAAAACAGGAAAAAAACGAAGGACAACACTGGAGAGTGAAGTTGGCAAAAGAAAAAGCAGCCGAGATTATACCAGCAGCTGGCTCACCTAAATGGTGTTTTTGTAGGAACAACACATATCTAAGGTTATTTTTATATTTAACCTGCAGTTGATACTTTTCTCTATGATGAAAATTAAAAATAAAATGTTTGCCAGGATTTGAACTAACTCCTAAGGGATAAAATATAAAATTCCATTCCCCAAATCTTCCTAATCTCCACATATACATCTCTATGTTGATTTAACTGCCTACATTGGCAAAAACTCCATATCCTCACTTGAATTGGAGATTATTGCCTGCCTAGGCTATAAACAGGACATATAACATGGGCTGCGACAATAAAAAATGAGCATCCTCAGACATTATGTCTTGCACTTTTTCATGACTTGGATCAATGACACAACACAGGATTTCACTTCTCCTCTCCCTCTGCTCCAAAATGTATAAATGCTCCAACTCAGCTGAATTACCAAATCTACAAAACATCCAAGTTTCAAAGAACAATATCTTTACAGTATTGGAAAAAGTCTTTTTCTGCTCAGTGAATAAAGTTTTTAGTAATGGTAAAACTCTTTATGTGGAAAAAAAAAGGGGATTGGAATGATGTTTTATTTCTGTTTGTACAGAAAGGGGCTCTGCCATCCAGGTCTGAATATTTACATTAAAGCAAGTAACATGATGTAAATAAAAAAAGAACTGCATGTGAAAACTGGCAGAAGCCAATAGCTCATCTCTGCTTTTAAAATGTGTCAGATGAACATTTTAAACTGTGTCAGATGAAGCCTACCTGTATGCGCTGTGATAAAGAGAGCCCTGAATCTGTAGGGACAATCTGTATTCGCTGTGGTGTCCCATCCATTGGTGTCTGTGTAACAGAGTCCTGGGAATGTGCAACCTAGAAAGAAGAAACAAAAAGCAAACACAATGGATTGACAATGGATACACTATTTTAATGGATCCATTACCTTAATGGGTTAAACCTTAAGGTTTCACCAGCTCCTGATTTCTCTGAACAAAGCTATGCAAAGTCTGACACTGTTAGCCTGTAAGGAATGCAAATGCTTGTAGTCTAATTTAACAGTTTAATTTTGTCAGTTATAAAATTCTGTTTTAAACCCATTTCAAAATACCTTCCAATGTGAAACTCAGAAACATATTAAGTAAAAGAATTAATTGTTGACAAATCCATGTATCAGTCAAACATTATTTATTACTTTTGATGTTCATGAGGCACAATACCAATTATCACAGCTGTGCTACATTTGCACTAAATACTCTAATGCCTTTCTGAAAAGTAACAAAAGAAATTTTGGTGTGGAAACTCAGCAACTGGACATTTCTGTTCTCTTTTTCTGCTAAAGCAGCAAAAACAGATCAACAGAATTCCATACTGGGGAACTAAAAAGAAGGAAAAAATTAATGAATCACATCAAGTTGGTAAGCAGTGCATTCTACCAAAATCTTTGTGTGAATGCTCTCAGATACAATTCATGGAAGTGTTTTAACAATTATCAATATTTTTTAAATTACCAATATCTTAGAGCCACAAAGGTATATGAGGGAAGGTATTATTCATTACATAACTTGTCAGTAAACATTCAGTACATCTATTTGCAGAGGCTTGATCAGAAAGGTCAGACATTTTGCAATAAAAAGGAAATTCATCTTCATAAAGTTTACAGACACCTTCAAACTGAAATTTTGGCCTTAAATTCCTGAGTAACTCCAAAACCTTTTTTCAGTTTGCAAACTCTGTTTGTATCATCCTGCAAAACTGTCATTCCCGGTATTTACACTCTTATACATTTACTCCTCCGCACCTGATTCTCCCTCTGCCCCTCACAATTATTTCAGGGAATATATATCTATATTGCAGTAAAAGTACTATTTCATAACAGGTTGTGAGCTTTTTTTGTTCCTCTTGGATCAGCTTCCCGATTCTGCAACCAAACCACCATGTAAGTGCCAGTATCAGTAGAAGAAAGCGGGTCAGAACATGTGGCTGGAGGTCATTGCGAGCAGGTGATGGGAGTGCTGGGTGAGACTTCCCTTGACAGCAGAAATACAGGCTCTCATCAGCCTGCCTTGATTTTGAAGTTTTATCCAAGAAGGCATTATTATTATTGGCATCAAAATTATTATTGCCAACAGTTTAAAAATCCACCTGCTCCTTGTTTGGTAGGTGAAACTGACTGGTTAGTCACTCAGTGCTGTGGAACAGGACACCAAAGCAGGTGAAACAGCAGCCCAGCAAACATAGTGAAACAAAGGCTGTTCTTAGCACCAATCAAACCTTCAGCCCAGATCCCCACTCTGCTCAGCAGCAGAGACGTCAGAGCAAATGAGAGAGTGGATTAAGCTGCTGGGGGGACTGCTGAAACTGCCAGCACCACCAAAAGAAATGCTTGTCAAATTACTGCCCAAGACATTTCTGAACACTGCTTTCTAAAAATACCTGATTTTTATGAGTACAGGTACTTTTCACAATCAAGCAATTCATCCACCCCTTTGCTTACGCAAAAGACAAAAAGGTACTCATGATACAGCAGCATTTTGAGTTCAAGAAAGATACTTTCAAGCACTAAAATCCTGCATCAGCATGTACAGGTGGTGATTTAGAGGTAATTTAAGTGTTACGTGCATTTATCTTGCTTTACAAAATAAACTACGTATAACAGAACTGCTCTACATTTGCTCCCTTAAAATGTCATGATCTACATGCTATGCAAAGTAAAGCTGCTCTTTAACTCCGCAAAATGTCAGCTTGACAATTTTGCTTCTATACAGGACACGTTTTTTATTGCAGTTAAAAGAATACTGATAAAAATAATGGCAATATTTGTTACAAATTGTATTTTGTATGCATGTGACAGACTGTTTCAACAAATATGCAGCTTTCCTTTGTTACAGTAAACTGGCAGGACTGTGGAAACAAACCACCATATACTTAATGTACCCAGCCACAGACTGAAGAAAGAAGAATGCTGCTGCTCTCGGCAGGTCACTTCCCTAAATGAAGCAAAGAATGTGATCTTGATGCAGATAAAGGAATTATCTCACACTGAGCAAAAGACAATTATCAGATGGCAGAAGCTGGGAAAAAAATAATCCTTGTACAATGCCCCATACAGGCAGGGTTATATTTTGCTTTTATGTTTTGCTTTCATGCAAAAAAGGCCTAAATTAACAAAAACATGTTTGTAAATGTCAATTTAAAATAATGTTATAATTTTGTGATTTAAAATGTTTCATGAACAACAATTAATATTATAAAGAAATCAAAACCTATGCCACAGAACACTTCTGACCATTATTTCAATGAGACACAGGAGCAGTTTCCATTCTCTTCAGAATGGAAACACCTGTATTTTTCTTTTCCTGTTCTACTCTTGTAAATTTTTCCTGTAAATTCGATTAAAACTACTTCAACATTCAAGACAATTACAATAGCCAACCAAAATACTGCTGAAGTTCCATAGATCTCACACTGATTTTTCAGTGCTGATTAGGAATGCCACTAAGCAGAGACAGCCTGTGGGTTGGCAGGAATGTCAGCTGTGACATGCAGGCCCCTGTGAGGCTCCCTCCTTGTGGGCTCCACCTCTGGGGCAGCGCACCCCTCTCACAGTCATGGCACACACACCTCTCACAGGCATTGTGGCTGACAGTCCCTCCTTGTGGCATGCTGCGTGATGCTCTTCAGACCTTCCAGCCATGTGCCTGGTTGGGCTGCACCTTGCACCAAATAAGGACACTGATCACAGCTGGGAATGAGGCAAACCTTCCTCTCCTATCCTGTAATGCTTTTTTTCTCATAGAATCATAGAATCGATTGGGTTGGAAAAGACCTCCCAGATCATCAAGTCCAACCCTTGGTCCAACTCCAGTCCATTTACTAGATCATGGCAGTCAGTGACATGTCCAATCTCAGTTTAAAAACCTCCAGGGACGGTGAATCCACCACCTTTCAGGGAAGGCCATTCCAATGCCTGAGCACTCTCTCTGGAAAGAATTTTTTTTCTGATCTCCAACTTCCATTTCCCCTGGCAGAGCTTGAGCCCGCGCCCCCTTGTCCTATTGCTGAGTGCCTGGGAGAAGAGACCAACCCCCATCTGGCTATAACTTCCCTTCAGGTAGTTATAGACAGTGATGAGGTGACCTCTGAGCCTCCTCTTCTCCAGGCTAAACAACCCCAGCTCCCTCACCCTCTCCCCACAGGACTTGTGCTCCAGTCCCTTCACCAGCCTCATTGCTCTTCTCTGGACCCGCTCCAGCCCCTCAGTATCTTTCCTGAACTGAGGGGCCCAGAACTGAACTACTACTTTTGCACACCACACAGTGACACACAGAACTTACATGAGCAAGACTAACATGGCCTGAGAATAAGTGGCTAAGTGCAGCCTGGGGAATGCTTAAGCTGCACTACTGCCAAATGTACCCTGACGGTCTCAGACACAGGAAAACCTTGCAAAGGGACAAATCCCAATCCACGCTGCTGACAAAACAGCAGCCATGAAAACTGTAGAGCTGCAATTTCACCATGAACAGAAACAGCCAACAACTCTGTGCAACATCACACCTTCACTGCCTCCACTTCTCCCCTGCCTTACTCTGGCCACCAGCTGTCTCCTTTACACTGCCCATGGTACACATTAGAGCCTTCTCAGACAAAGACAGCAGAAAACATTGCACTTGTTTTGACCGGGTTATTAGCTTCCTATTAGTATGGAAATTAAATAAGGTAAGAAACAAAAAGGACCCTCTCTGTCCCATGGCACTGTGATAATGTCAGCTCAGTGTGTCATGCAATCACATTATGAAATGAGAAGCAACCTTCACAGAGGCTGAACACTGTCATTGCACCATCCTCTCTTCCGAGTGGAATGGATACTTCAGCTAGCTTTGACTGGCCTTGTACTTTCAAAAAGAAGAAAATTTAACCAGGAAATACAGCCCTATTTAGACCTCCACAAGAAATTATATTCCCAAAACAAAATTACACTAGACATGCATTCTCACCTGTGAAGAGGACAAGTAATAAAAACATCACATAAATCACCTACGTCTTTGAGAGAGCCTTAGTAACACTTACATGCTACAACAGTAAGAGGTGCAAGAATTTATTCAAAACACAATTAAACAACCCATCCCCTGCTCCAACCTTTCCATTTGAAATCAAGACTGAGAGAAACTAAAATTACTTGAGAAGTACATCTATGTCTAGACAAGAAACCAAGAGTGGATAGTGGAAATTTCAAGTGAAAAAAATTCCATTTATTTAAAATAAATTACTGCCTCTAATTTGAAGTTATGCTAATTTTAAATAGCCTATACTATACTCATATTCAAACTCCCAAACTCTCTGTGCACCTCTGGGAGTTCTCTGGCTGCAGTATGCAGATTCTGCACATGGGTTGCAGAGAATGAAAACCAGAGGTCTGCAGAAACAAGAGCCTTCAGTCTTCCTTTCCAACAGATACCAAACAGCAACAAATACCTTACAGTGAAGAGCACAGCAAATCTTTACTAGTGAATATAAAAATGACTGAAGCAATGGCATAGCTGGAAATTAAAAGCTACTTATTGACTTTTTGTAACTAGAAGTGAATAAAGTAATGATAGAACCAGATGGCTCTCTGAAAACTACTAGAGATCAAACCAGCAGAGCTGAACAGTCAGTCACTTACTGAAAACGCTACTGGATTTTTCTTAATTTATGTCAAGTAAACTTTGGTAAAAAGGACTTTGCAGCATAATGTTAGAACAAGCCTTCCAGGGGAGAGTGTCAGAAGCTTTGGCTGCACTACAAATTTTCTCTTGTGATTTTGGTTTTTAAGTATCAGTCTGCACATTTTATTATTCAATTTCTCTTAAACAGGACTCAAAATTGATGTACCTCTCCCATTTGCTGTTCAAAAATTTGATGGGCCAGTTCCTCTATGGTTGCCATGATCTTTAATCACCAGAATTTCCTGTCAAAGAAAGGAAAGAAGATTCTTAACATCTGCAGTCTCAAAAGTAAAACTATCTCAGGGAAAACATAGTTCATGTAAGTGCATTTATAGTTTTCTGAAGATGATTCCTGCAGAATTTAAAATTTGATTATACTATAAAAGTAATAATTTAGTTTCTATTTGCAAACTTCTGCATTGTTTTACTCATAGAGATTTCGTATTTTATTTCTTCTGCTTTCCCAAAGAGCAACAATGTAATAAGATCCCGGGGAGAACAGAAATCTATTACTGACCATGACATCAGCAGGGACATAACTAACATCTTAAAAAACTGGAACACAGACAGTTTTGTTAATGCAAATCAAGAGGAGCAAACCTAACTTCTTCTGAACTCTTGCTGATATTTTAGTATTAACAGGAGTGCTTGAAGGTCAATTTTGTAACTAAAAGGAGGGAGTACTTGGGATGCAGAGAGTACATGTTAAAAAAAAAAGATGCAGTTTTGCTATCAACACTGTAGCTACAGCACATACCTACATCTTCATAAGAAGAATTTTGAAAGGTTTAACAAACACTCTTACATTAATGCAGTATAAAGGACTCCAATGTACAGCTTGCTTAATTGCATAGTGATACACAAATGGTCACCAGGCAGTTCTTAAAAGGAACACAAGCAATTTATGGAGCACCATAAAAACACTTCATTTTACTGACAAAAGCTGCATTAAAATCACCACAATACCTACTTCTTAAATGAACAAGGACAGTACTCTTACACTAACACAGCTGGTGGGTTTTCACTCTTAAACTTTGCTAGAACTCCTAGGAACTCTCCTGCCCCAGCATCTCTACACTTGCCCAGTCAGCCATGCAAATAAAACAACTAATTTTGAAGCTAATTCTGCTCTTACAGTTGGAAAGAGAAATCTCTTTTGACTGGGCAAGAACTGCAGGCCGTGGAGGTGAGCACAGTGGGGAAATACAGAAGTCTTTGGGCACCGTGGAAAGTTCTTAATCACTCACTAGGGTGCTGCATTACTAGTTAAATTAAGACAAAAGATGACAGGCAGGCACATAAAAAAGTGTAAGAGTGAAACTTGTATTGAAAACCACCATCTCCCAAGAAGATCTAGTACAAGTCAGCATCCTTGCAGGAGCACTCCAATAATCCACTTCTGCGAGGGAGCTGCAGCACAATCGTTATTCAAAGAGTACTTACAATTTTCAAGACAGTCAATGTGTTTTATCAATGGGTTTTTTCTTTTATGTACTAGCAACAACATATTACACTGTTAACACACACAGTGCCAGAAATTAGTATGATTTAATTACAAAAATAGATAGACAGACAAATAGATAGATAAATATTTAATGTCTTAAAAGAAAATGGGGGAATTATTTAGTAAGAGACCTGCTTTTGGACAACACAGATACACTTTTTGCAGAGTTATTTCAAAGGAAGACCTTACTGCTTCATGACAATTTGACATACCAGAAATAATGCGCACGTGACAATTCTTTTAAAAATTAAGAGTAAACTAAGCAAAATGCTGAAAATTCTAGTCTGCTCTCAGAGCTGACCCCATTTTGAGTGGGGTTTTGGACTAGAGACCTCCTGATGTCCCCTTACACCTGCAATATTGTACAACTCAAAGGTGCACCACTTTTGCAGCTACAGAAACAAGAGTTTCTCACAATTACAAACAATCCCTTATTTTTCTTTAAAATCTGCTTGATTTGCAAAATCATTTCACTGCTTCCACATAGGTCTCCTGTGCAGATATTTTCAAGGACATAATAAACAATTATCTACTTAAAAATTGTACTTCTTTACATGTCCAGTTTAAAGAGCTATGCACATGAAAGCTTATTTTGTGCAGATTAAACCAATTTTATGGAAAGTACATGTTCCCTTATGTAAACCTTTTGAGACAGCAGTAACACCTTCCATTTTGCAGTTAGTCTCCAGCAAATTCTACCTTACTTTCCTGAAAGAAACTAGACCACGTATTATTTTCCCAACAGAAAAGCCTGTAACAAAGCATGATGATCTTGTCAATTTTAGTCCTATTTACCAACAGAGCCTACAGCTTTAACCTTTATTTACATCTTTACCTTCATTTTATGCTTTTGTAAGACTCCTGCGGAATTAAGATGCTCCAACACGAATATTGAATACTATTTATCACTGCTGTGGCTGTGTTGCACTAACTCAGCAGCAAATGGAAATTAATATACAGTACAATGAAAAGAAAAGTTTAATTTACTGTTCATCTAGAAAAAGCTACAGTCAAATACTAAACTTGCTCAGGAGGCAAAATGTGGAAAATTACTTTTATAGAAATTGACTCAGATGTCAGGAATATAAAAAAATTCTTACTTATATCTGTGGCGTCACAAAATTATAATTCAAGATTCTCTTTAATGTTGTCTGTCATATTAACGCATTAATATTTTGGCCATAAAGCCAGTAAATGAAAGAAGGAAAGATCTAATTTCTCCAAGACTCCATGAGTACTTTGCCCGCAGCCTTAACAAGGAAGAAAGGTCTTTTCTTTTTTGCTGACTCGCTGCTACCTTACTCAAAACAATTCTGTCACCAAAGGGGTGACACCCTGATCTGTCTCTTGGCCTGGGTTTTCCATCTGTCTCCCTGTTCCCAGTACTGGGTCATCTGTGACCTCGCAGCCAACGGCAAAGTGTTATTTTTGTCCGTGTTAGTTCCCAGCCTCAGGAATGCCTTGCCCTTGCTGTGCTACCCTGCAAACACTCCTGCTGTACCAGAGGTGGAGGAGAACCTTAGGTCACACCTTCCCACAGCAGCAGCAATTTACAGCATCTTAAGCCATCTGAGGCCTCCCGTGCTTTCCCACAGCTCTGTCATTTGTTGCAAAATGAGCCCTGGAGGTCGGACACACTTATGTTTAGATCTTACAGATGAAGCTGGTGAAGAAACAAGAAACAGAGAACGAAAAAAAGCAACGTACAGCCCCAGGTGAAGTGGCCTAGCAGAGACTTCTGGTCCGTAAGATAAAGCACTTTGCAACCGGGAGACTGCCAAATCCTCACCGAAGAGCATGGGTAGAATCCTTATTGGTTACAGCAGAATTCTGGTTTGGTGCTCACACCTCTCTGCAACAAGATCTCTCTTGTGAGCAGGACAACAGCTATGAGAGAGAGAGCAGGTATTTTTACATTATTAATTCAGTGTTATTGAACAGCGCTAACAAAATACTGAAAGTAGTCAGGTCTCTCAAATCCAGAACTGGCCATAAGCACCCTTTAATCTTGCTCTTAGGAGCAGCGTAATTATATTCTGTTTTACTCTTAAGAGCAGTGGAAGACGTTCTCTAAAAGACTCCCTGACTTGTGCTGTATAATTTTTGCAGAAATCCTAAATTAGAGATGAGAAAAAAGAGCAAGGAATTTGGAACAGAATAGAGTGTTAGCCCATCACAACCTCCAAGATGTACTTAGTTGTAGCAATACAGTCTAAATGCCCCCCAAATAAACAAAATTAAAGAAAACAGAAAGGACAGTGGTAAGCAAATCCTTTGACAAACTATTTAGAATCAAACAGCTTTAAAGGTGATGATTGTTAAATAATAACCTAAAGAAATTACAATGGACTTTGAAAGCCTGACTAGATTAATAATCCCTAAATAAGTGATGTTCTTATCCTTCCCCAATCAGAAAAGTTTCACTGGTCAAAAGATTTTCTTTGAAATATGATTCTCAGAATTAAAAAAAAAAAAAAAGAAATCTGCATTCACGGGAGTTTCAAACCCAAGTACTTCTGAATTTGAATTCATGAGCTGTGAGCTTCACATATGAATCCCATATATCCCAACCCTGTTGAGTCATAGAGACCTCAAATGAAACAAAAGCTTTTCAACTGCTCAAGCAATCATTCTGTTCTGCTGGTTGGATCATTCTGCAGTGCAGTCTCACTGAGAAACAAAAAAACTGACCTTCAAAGTAAAGGACCGTGTGCTTTAAGGAATTGCTCTGCACCTGCTATTTAGTTCTCCTAAACCAGATATGACTGCCCTCACAACCAAGATGTGTTAGTAAAACAAGTCAGCTTGAAAACTGAAAGTTATTTAAACTGACAAGTTCTACCTTGGAGTAAAACAGTGAAGGAATATGTATGTATTTAACTCACAAGTCATAGGGAAATGAGCTCTCAGAGAGGCATAAACCACTAGAAGAGAAATTTTGAAAGAGAGACATCTGCTTCTCATTTGAACAAGGCTGATGTGAACACAGGACTTCAAGTACACAAACAAGATCAAACTCTTAGGATGAAGAGGAACCTGGAGAAAAGGTTGAACCTGTCCTATCTCTTCATGCTGTCTGGAATAAGCACAAAGAAACTCAACCTACAGATAGAAACAGCTGTCAAAGCTGGACACATCATCTGAGCATGAGCACGTGAGGCAGGCACACAATGGAAAAGGAATGTATCCACTGAGTATTACTGACAAGTATTTACATATTAATCACATGATGTTTTATATTTTGACACCTGCAATTTCAATTCAGTAGTAGGTTCTTTTGTGTGTTGTGGACTTATTTAACTTAGTGATCTCTAAAGACAAGGGCACTGACAAATCCAGTAACACCAGCATTCTGTACCCAAATATCTTAATTTAAATCACCTCCAATAAACTTTGCTCTTAACAGCATGTATAATGGTAAAAAAACTCACCAACTTCTATATTTCGATTATAAACATTTAGGCAGCATTTCATGTTGCAACTCAACTTCTGACATGGAGAGCTGAAATAGGCATTCCTATCCCATTTCCCATTTTTGCTTTATTCATCTCTTCTTGCACTGGCATACACACAATGTCCTGAGACTGGCAGAAACCTCTTTCTTACTTGCAGAGTCACACTTCTATTTCCTTTCTAAAGGTATCTTGAAAGGATGAGAGCTGGAATTCTATACGAGAGCAGAGAACAAACCATGCAAAAAATTACACATATTTATAGGATGTTCTTTATAATATCCAAGAACTGTAATAATATTAGCTTATATTACTGCTACAAGAGAGAAAGGAAAGTCAAAGGTCCTGCCAACACATCAAGGACTATGCTGTTTACAAATATTGCCCAAATAATTTTACCTCATTTATATCTCACTTTGAATACCCTTGCAAAAATTATTTGCTTCTCTCACTGTTTCAACCAGCAAGCCTTTAGTTCCTTACAAATATAGCTTAACTGCTCTACTGGTTTCCCTGTTTCACATCAGACTAAAGATCCTTGTCTTTACTTTTACAACAAAGTTTCAGAAAAATGAAAGAAACGCTTTATCCCATGGCCATTTAGCTGATTATACTGTCAGGGCTTAAGCTCTTACTTCCTTCTACATCTTTTTGCATATCTATCACCAAGACCTGAAACACTGCAGAACTACAAAACAAACAGAACTTTCCTTAAATTTTCCTTAAGAGATGTGGTGCTGGTAACAACATCAAATCCACAACAGTAAGACTGTTGTGTGATTCGATCACTGCCTCTACAAATGTCCAGCACATTCTGGTTCTGTACCTTTGTATTCCCTTAGTCTGTAATGGTATCTTTGTGTATTCGCTTTTTAGGGGTAAATTTCTGGGGCCAAGGAAAAATCCCTTTCCTAAAAGACACTCAACACAGAAAGGCTCTGCCTCTGCTGCTCCAGGTACAGAGTAACACAAATATCAGCATCTCTACTTATACTAATCAGACCTGCTTTACAGGTATAATTATTGCATTTGTTCTCCCTGTTATTTCTTCAGTGTTTGACAGTATTACTTTCCACATAATTAAATAAAAAATTAAGCTCTTTCAAAAACCTTTGAAAAAAATGAGAGAGAATTACATATCTATCTCTTTTCTTTGCAAAACCTCAATACCCCAATTCATTTTATCAGGAGCAGCATCTAAACCCAAGCACTGTGACAGAAGACAGGCATGGGACTTCCTCCATATTACTTAAATGCATTTATCACTTCAATCTTCAGACTCAAAATGCTACCAGACATAAATCTGACATATTGTTAGTTTATGCCTCTAGTAAATTAATTAGTGAGCCTTCTTGGCAGGAGTTAGAATTACTTTTAAACACATCACTATCACCAGTTAGCCCCAACTGGGTGGTGCTGAATATGGTATCATCAAGCCCAATGGCTTTCCATGCTATTTTAGATAAGCACTCAGTAAGCCAACATGTCAGTGGAAAACTTTGATTAGTTTACACCAATTAAACCACTCCTTTTCACTTCTTCCTCAGTTTTTAAGTGCCAGTTTTCCCAATGTCAAAGGAACTTAGGAAATACTTGCTTTTAAAAGTATTTCAGACTTACTTCAGTCAAAATGGGTCAGGAAACATTCCCACAAGAGCAGACAGGAGTTTTGAGGGTTGGCAGTCAGAAGCACTGACCTCTCCACTAATACAGTTATACCCAGAAGACATCAGTGTTTAATTCGTCCTTCTCCAAGGACAAAAGTTATACAACTTCAATTGTCCCAGTAGGAGGTTCCTACTAATAGTATTTCTATATATTGTATCAGTGTAGACTAAAGACTTCAAAAGTAGTAGCAGGAGGCATGTTTATGTTTGGGTGCTCCATTTGATATAAAAGGTGTTATCTTTTGTTCTACTACATTACACTGTTGGTACAGCTGCCCCCCTATCAAGTACCTTGATTCTGATGCAAAACCCTTTAAATGAGTAAGAAAATCAGTGTAAAGATACAAAGTGAGACAATTTGTCCATTCCAAAGATCTTCAGTTTACTTTGAAAAAAAAGTGTCATACCCCTGAGCAGTTTTATTGGTATGAAACCAATGCTTGTAAAATTTTAGTAGTTTTAACTTACCCTGCTGGCACTGTCAAACCAGTTTGCCTCTGAATGCACAGAATGAACAATGACTCTGGTAATCATTATGTATATATGTATGGAATGTGTCTTAATACAGGGGTCTTTCCTAGATTAAATCCACTTGTTAAACTAATAAAGTTACACAAGTATGTTCCAAACACTTCAGAGGTACAGGCACATTAACTAGTTGTGACTGCAGAAGTTGTTATGAACTTCAGTTCTTTTCCCTACACTACAATGTGCTGGTTTCAGCTCGGGTGGTGTTAATTTTCTTCACAGGGGCTGGTATAGACAGCTTGGATTTATGCTGAACACAGGGCTGATAATGTAGAGGTGTTTTTGTTACTGCTGGGCAGTGCTCACACAGAGACAAGGCCTTGTGTCGGCCTTTCATACTGGGAGTGCAGGGGAGGAGACACAGCTGTGACAGGAGACCCAAACTGACCAAAGGGAGATTCCACACCATGTGACATCATGCTCAGTACATAAAAAGAGAGGAAGAAGGAGGAAGATGGGAACATCTGGAGTGATGGCATTGCTAGTAATCAATACACGTGATGGGGCCCTGCCATTGCATCAGATGTTCAGCTGTCTCCCTAGATGACCGAACACTTGCCCATGGGAAGCAGTGAATTAATTCTTGCTTTGCTTGTATGCATGGCTTGTGCCTTCCCTATTAAACTGCCTTAATCTCAATCCATGTTTTCTGGCTTTTACTCTTTGAATTCTCTCCCCCATCCTGCTGGTGGGGCAGTACGTAAGCAGCTGCCTGCTCCTGGGTGGCTGGCTGGGGTTAAACTGTGACACACAGCAAAGACAAACACAGGAATATCAACATGACTTATTAGGAAAGCTCAAAAGGTTAATATAATGGAAAAGTAACTGGAAAATAAGAAGTTGTCTTAATCTCTCTCTGTAGTCATACTGCTGCAGTATTAAATGATTTCAATGCTCTCAAAGTAATCTAAGGTTTTAGTTTAGGTCATCACACCTTGTGTGCTCTGTACACCTTAAAATGGAAACTAGTCCTCATTTCCATTCTCAAACTCATCATATACTAATTAAGAATTCAGCATAGCCTGTGCAAACTTGTTTAATAAATTCCTACACATAAAATAGAAAACATTTACCAATTCCTCTGATTAAACATGCCTGAGTTAGTATTTAAAAGAAGTACCAGAACCTTCTAAGATTTCTTCATACTTTAGAGCAGTTTTCTGCAATGCTTTATAGATGATAAATTAAGCCAAGGGATCCAAACACTTCTGTGAAACAAATGATGCAACTGTGCTCAGTGCTTCATACAAGAAAAGCTCAATGAACACAGCAAGCTAAATGAGCTATTCTTGGACTATCGTTCTATTATCCATATTGCTCAAGACAGGAGAACAGTTGGCAGACTTAGAGGAGTTAAGGTTGTTGATAATGAGAATCTAAGGAATATTTATGTGACTCGACACCCAGTTAGACACTGTTTTAAAATTTGCATGAAATCAAGATTTAAGAGAGTGCATATGTAAGAGACAGGTAACAACAGGAAACTGAAGCAGACAGACCTGCAGGCAAGCGAGGGAAAATGAGACACTTGTAAAAGCATAAGGGAATAATTAAAAGGCACAGAGCAACACAGAAAGAGATGCATTTGTAGGCATGCCTGTACAATTAATTTAAAATCATTGCTCTCATTACTTTTTCATGTAAGCAAGTGCTACAGTGGAAGGAAACATTAGAAAATAGAATTGCTAGGACAAATACTCAGGTGACTGATGAATCATTCTTACAGTTTGGGCCACCACAGGGATTGGTCTCACCCTTAGGCCTGGGCTGCTGTTACTTTTATCATGCTATCTCTAGAACCTGCCTGAACAGCTGCAGGTGAGCTGATTGAGCTCAGCAGCCCCAAAAAACTGGGAAGGGCAGGGGGAGGAAAGGCAAGGGGGCTGTCTGCATGCTGAGTCCACTCACAGGAACACTGGCCACTTGCCAGAGCTAGGTAAGGAGACAGCTATTTAAGCAGGTCAGGTTGCCCCTGTGCAATGTGTCAGCCATAGCCTGCATCTCCACCTCAAGGTTGCAAAAGGAAAAAAACCCAACAACAACAAAAAAAAAAAAACAAACCAAACTGGTTCCCTGCACCAGAGCTGAAGCTGCACAATGAACCAGACCAGGAAGGTCATCTGGCTGAAGACTTCCCCATTCACTGGATTAGGTTCAGGCGGGTCCATTCTACCTGGCACACAAAGACTGCACTTACACAGTATAGCAAGTACAAACCCTTTTTGCCAGACACATGAAGGCAGTACATCCTCTTTATTATAATTACAGCATTTCATGAGATGTAGCCTCACTCTTGGGCTGACAGCTTTGCCCCCCTCTGCATTTGCCTTTGTGGCTGTACAGAGGTAAGGTAAGCTCATCTTCACACATTCACCCTGCACCCACCAATTGTCACACATAACACAGGAAAAGCAAGGTAGAAGCAGAACAAAGACCACCTCTTTTTGGGAAAAAGCCTATAATGTTACACCAGCTCATCCACAGTGCCAAATTGCCCATAGAGGTGTTATGCAAGATGACCACTTAGAGTATTCACTGAGCCCAAGACAAGGTAGGTGATACCCAAAGGTACACTGTGGACATCAGTGAACATCTTCAACAGCATTGCTACTGACACAACCCTTACAACCTGCACATATTCATATCCATAGAAACTTCCTTCAGATAAAACCCCAAAACACAACAAAATTGAATTTCACAAACATCCTTTCAGTAAATCACTGATAAAATATGCTGGGGGATGAAAAGATCAAACAGCCTTGCCAAAAATGACTTGGAGGTGCTGGTGGATGAGGCTGGACATGACCAGGCAATGTGAACTTGCACTCCAGAAAGCCAATTGTGCTCTGGGCTGCATCAAAAGCAGTGTGGGCAGCAGAGGGAGGGGGATTCTGTGCCTCTGCACCACTCTGGTCCCTGCAGTGCTGCCTGCAGCTCTATGGCCCCCAGCACAGGAGGGACAGTGAACTTCTGGACTGAGTCCAAGAGGCCCACCAAGCTGATTAGAAAACAAGGTGATTAGTAGGATGGAGCACCTCTCCAATGAGGAAAGGCTAAGAAATTTGTGACTGTTCAGCCTGGAGAAAAGAGAGTTCAGGGCACTCCGACTGTAGCCTTCCAGTACCTGAAGGAAGCCTACAAGACGGAGAGAGACTTTCTCCAAGGAGCATGTAGTGACAGGACAAGGGGGAATGCCTTCAAATTGAAAAAGAGTAGGTTTAGATAAGATATTAGAAAGAAATTCTTTACTGTGAGGGTGGTGAGGCACTGGAACAGGTTGCCAAGTGAAGTGGTGGATGTACCATCCCTGGAAGTGTTCAAGGTCAGGCTGGATGGGGATCTGAGCAACCTGGTCTAGCGGAAGGTGTCCCTGTCCACACAGGGGGCTGGAACTAGATGATCTTAAAGGACCCTTCCAACAAAAGTCATTCTATAATTGCCTTTTTTTCTTCTTTGTTGTCAACTGCAGGATTAGATTTTGTTAGAGAGGGGGGGTGTTTTTTCATGCTTGTGGAGATTTTTATTGGATTTGTTTTTTCTAACATTTCAATGAATGTGTGAAAAACATTCTGCAAAAAAATCTTCAGATTAAATCAGTAATGAGTGAAACCATTCGTCAAGTTGACACTTACACTGTTCTGCTAATACTTCAAAGGAAACATATTACCAAAATAAATGGGGCAGTTCTTATACCACAAAGTTAGTGCTACATTATAAAGAGCAACCTCAACTTATTTGTAATTAAATAACCATTAATTAGAGCTAATATGACAAGAGCAGAGGGTTTGGCTTTAGCTTTTTGGAGATTTAGGTTTTTCAGGTTCCCAGTTTAACTTCCTACAAAGGCAAATACTGAGCTTAGTTCAGCCTGGCTTACTATCAAGTTGAACAAAAGTCAGCCAAGTTAAACAAATTTGGTCAGTCTTTTAAAGAAGGCCTGGCAAAGTCAGCAAAATTAATCTAAATATTGATATAGCAAGGCAGTTCTTAGACCATGATTTTCAGGAAGGAATGTGTTTCCTTACAAAATCCACAGCACTGCACTGTAAGATACACAGGACTTGCTCAGAAAACACAAGGCATCTTCCAGTCTCAGAGAACTGGCATTTTAATTAATTTAATTTTTTTGAAAAATACTTTGTTGCTTTTAGATTTTGGTGAGCAATACAGTAATCTCTAGAATTAAAAGCCGCTGACTGAAGGGTAAAAATATGTACAGGTCTGAATACACAAAAGTAAGAATTCAACTAACTGTACCTTTGTAGATTTATCCATGACATTCTACTGATAAAATTCTGTTTTGCAGCAGCTTACCTCATGCCAATAATGTAGAGACACAAGTTTAAAGTGCTAAAAGCAATCTGAAACAGCACTGAGAAAAAAATAAAAGCTTGGCCAGAAAGTAACTCAGGTACAGTTTAGTTTTCCTTGATGGTCACTGTTGCAGCTGCAGCCTGGGTATGACAAAAAAAAAACACCAGAGAGCTGTGCCAGCCAGAGCCTGTGGCTCCCCACCCACCACAGCAGCTTTGACTCCTTCCCAAGGGATGTTAACACCCCAGCAGGTCTGAGAGCTCCATGACCTGCATCACCCAAGATAACTCAGGCCTCAGCAAACGTTTCTATTCAAACTGCTCAAGCCAGGATGGCTCCTGCAGCAGGAAAGACACACACACCCTGTACCAGCTGCAGCACTGCCAGCTGAGATCCACACTCAGTCCTCCAGCAGAACATGTGCAAGTTAGAGCTGAGATGCCCCTCTATTCCTTTTACACAGTCAGGCCCCCTTATTTAAGCAAGGGGTGCTGCTTTTTTCCAGGGCTTTTTGACCCAAACATAAGACACAGCTTCCTTTCTTCTGGGAGACTGTTTTCCTTCACAAATCCATGGGAAACTCCATCAATTTCAACAGCTGCACTTTAATTGCATAATACATTGAGTACACAACAAATTGGAACAAAAAATGGAGTATTAACATAAGGAGCAAACTAATTTTACTATTGTAAATTTTAGATTTCACATCATAGATGAAAGCCAGTTTTCACTGGACTAGCACATTGGCTGTAAGTATTCTGCTAGCTGTACTTCACACATGAACTATTTAACTAAAATATGAGTTTAGTAAGTATTTGCTGAAGTATGAGTTGGGTTTTGCTTGGTTTTGTTTCCCTGGTCACCCATCTGCCCCCTCTGCCCTTCAATAACAGAATACAATCATGAAATAATGAATGCTGAAAGGTACTTCTGGAGGTCATCTGGTCCAACCCCTTTTCCCCCAAATCAGTGTCAGCAGAGTTACACATGTCTAGGGCTTTGTCTTCAGAGGCTGATACTTAGAAAAAAAACAGGTAAGCTTTTTTAAAAAAAAAGCCAAACCCATAAAAACACCAAATAAACAAAAAAACAATCTCCCTCCCTATCCCACAATCCAGCCTGAGATATGGCTATTTTTAAAGATATCAGAACTCCCACAAAACTTGTTCTCTCTAAGAGCACATTTCCCAAGAAAATACAACCAGTGAGAAAACCAGAAGTATTAATGAGAATCAAGAAGAAAACATAAAGCTAGTTAATTTATCTGCTGTGAGCTTCTGTAATAAGCTTCTGTAATAAACATCCTGATCTGTTGTTGCAGAACGCAGCAGACTTAGCAAGTGGTGTCCACCTATTCAGCTGGAGGGGTCTGCAGGAACCACAGAAGCAGCTGAGGACAGTGTACCCCTCCAGGTGACCTCAGTTATGGTCTGCAATGTCTCTGGAGGAGGAACTACAGAAAAAAGCAGTCGAACATTTCATATTCCTTAAGACTTCCCTCAAACAAGTGCCCCTAAGGAAAGGTGTACACCAAGAAATAAGCATTGGAGACAGACGCTCTGATGGGCATCTCGTGCCACAACTGGACACTAATGTAAGGCAGGGGGAAATATTCACAGAATTATTTTCAGGTACACAAAAAGCCATCCAAAATTATGAAGCATAGAAGAAAGTTACCAGATAAATGCTGCTTCAACCAACCAGCACAGAAACTGCGTTTTCCCATCCATCTGATATTTCTATTTTTACCTACATAATGCTGACTCCAAACCCAGGAAGCTGTCCTACAGAAAACTATCTGAATTTTTTGCAATCTTATTTTTCCTTGATAGGTGTGGCTGCAGCTCTTCTTGCTACACCGCTTTCCCAAGTCTACTCTGCTGATATTAGAAGCTTCAGATCAGAGATTTCACAGAAAAATGAACGTCCAACTCGGTTTTTCAAGAACCACGTCCACACACTTGTCTTACAGTAAAAGCAATATCAAGACTCTTTTCTCCCTCCTGTTGCCTAAGTTCACTTGCACAATGCATGCCATCTCCCCTTTTTCCTCCACAACGTGCATCCTGTGGTACACGGTCGTGCTTTTCACACTTAAAGCGATACAAGGCAGCACTGAAAAAATAAATAATCCACAAATCCCGCAGCTTAGACGAAACACCCCATCCAATGAGGTAAAATAAGGAACAGCGACAGGATCATCTGACCCGACAAAAATAATACCGGGTGTTGTGCTGGTCACACCAGCTTAACCCAAATAACCCCAGACGCCGCCTGGGACATACAAGAGGCTCGGACCGGCGGGGCGATGCCGCCGGAAAGAGACAGTGGCCGGGACCGGGGAAGGGCACGGTCCCGCCGGGAATGGCAGTCGGGGAGAGGGCACAAAGGTAGAGGCCACGCCCGGCCCAGCGCCCAGACCCGCCGGGCCCGGCCCTGTCCCTGTCCGTGCGCGGGGGCTCCACGCTCCCCCCCGCACAAGATGGCTGCGGGCCCAGCACGGCCCGAGCAACGCCCGCCACCGTCTCCCGAGCCCGCCGCGCCCGCGGGAAGCGGTGGCTGCACCACCCGGATGCGGGAGACGCAAGCGGTTCCTGTAGGTGAAAGGTCGGGGGGCGCGGGGCCGCCGGGGCCGGGCCGCGCCGCGCCGGGGCCTGGGGCGGGGCGGGTACCGCTCCGCTGTGTGCTCCGCGGGGGCGGCGGCCGGGGCCGTGCGGGCCCGCACCGCTTAGCGTGGCTGCGGCCGCTCCCCGGTGTCCGCCCGCCCGCCGGGGCGCTCTCGGCTGGCGGGCGTATCCAGCTCACCTGGCGGGCCCGCGGCCCCTCCGGCGGGTTTGTTTGGCGGCGGCTCCGGCGGCAGCGGCGGCGGCGGCTCCGCTCCCGGGGGTCAGAGTTCGCGACCCCGCCCCCGCCGCCGCTCCGCCCCTTCCCGCCGCGGGCTCTGCGCCTGCGCCCGGGCGCGCGGCGTGGCGGGCGGGGCTGCGGGAGCGGCGGCACTGACGGCACAGGAGCGGGGCGGGAGCGGCGGCACTGCCGGCACTGGAGCGGGGCGGGAGTGGCGATACTGCCGGGCCCCGCCAGGATCATCCCATCCTGCCGTCTACCCCGCGCTGCGCTGTAACCCCTAACCCACAGCACCCGGCGCCGCATCCGGACGGCTGTTAAACGCCCGCAGGAAAGGTGACTCCTCCACCTCCCTGGGCAACCTAATCCAGTGCCCGACCACCCTACAGTGAAAAATTTTTTTCTAATACATGATCTGGATCTCCCGTTTCAGCTTAAGGCCATTTCCTCTATGTGTGTCACGTCAGGCTCGGTAACAGAGCCCGGCCCAGCTCACCTCAGCCTCCTCTCAGCGAGTCAGAGGGAGCCGTGGGGTCAGCCCTGAGCCAACCCAGTGCCCTCACTGGTCCTCATAAGACATGTTTTCCAGACCCTTGGCCAGCCTTGTCTTCTCTGGACATGCTCCAGCACCTCAATGCCCTTTTTAAGTGAGGAGCCCAAAACTGAACACTATCATGCCCATGGAGTGGGGAGCACGAGTGTCCAAACCCCCACTGCAGTTCTCCACAAGGACGCAGGGATAAGCCAGCTTTGAACACCACAGATGTGCAGCATTTGCTTTTGGCTTTGGGAAGCTTGGTGGGCTCTGCCCCCTGCGGCAGATCCACAGGCAGGATTGGCGGAATGGATTTGAAACACAGAATGTGATGGAAAGGCGCGTGGCCCTCGGTGCAGTCACTGCGGCTCAGCCAGCCCTGCCAGAGAGAGCCGTGCCTCGCACGGATGGCAGCAACAACTCACCTCTCTGAATGCCAGCTGTGCCCAGAACAGCCTTTGGGAAGGCACGGGGGAGCCTGGCTGCTAAGAAGGGCCTGATTGTGTAATGCCAAGGAACTACTTGCTGCGGTTTTGGCTACATCTCAAAATCATTTGGACCAAAGCTGTGTTAGCTAATTACTTAGTTTATGCAAATTATTTTAAATTACCTTGATTTTAAGTAAGAGTTTTATACATCAAATATGTTCCTTTTCCCCCTTTGTCTTCCATCTGTTCAACAAAGTTGGTGTAGCAGTGGTCAGAGATCAGCAGCAACTTCAAGATCATTTAGGCCAGCAGGGCTGTATTTGCAAGTTCACAATCTGAAAATCATTCACACCATTTTATTTTTTACTGAATCAGATGATGTAAAGCATCAGCATCTGAGCAGCAGAGGTAAGAAAACACCCCAAAGAATACAAGCAAATTTATGTATTAACATGAGTATAATCATTCACACTCTTGTCAATTCCTTCAAGCCTTTTGTTCCCACTCCCAGTCCCACAGCTGCACTTGCATCTATTTACCGGAGCTCAGGATCACTAGTTCAGTCAGTTCTTGCAAGCATCGCATTCTGCTTTTTGATCAAACACGTTCCCAAATGCCAAATGCAAATTAACTTGCTGAAGAATTTTTAAATCAGCATGATTAACTTGCTAAGCATTTCCTTTAAGTGTCAAATATTTCAGCACTCTCAATTTGTAGTACTTGTCACTTCCCAAACTAGCATGAGCCACACATCCACTTTCTAAATGACAGAGCTTAGTGCAGTTTCATTTAACAAATGCTACATAATTTGCACCAAAGCTGTTTCAGCCAAGTGTTCTAATATCCTCAATAGAGCAGAAATGTCACTGTAACCAGTAAAGCATGCTTTGATTTTTTTCTCAGCAAGTGACCCAATTCATACTTGATCTGTATTACGAAGGCATGTCCGTGTAGCTGTGTCAGCCAGGATTACAAGAGACACATCCCACCTATCAAAAACATGCAGTGAAGCAAAACCCTTTCTGCTGTTACTGCAAGTTTTCAAAAAACTGCTGTCAAACATATGTCAAGGAAATATAAGGAGGCAGCATAACTAACCTGACAGAAAAATCTCTCCCTCACAGACCCAGCTAAAATACTTAGAGAATCATTTATGTTGGAAAAGACCTCCAAGATAAAGTCCAACTGTTAACCCAGCACCTGCTAAGTCCACCACTAAATCCTGTCCAAAAGTTCACATCTGCACTTCTTTTAAATGGGCAGCCTGTGCCAGTGCTCAACAACCCCTTTAGTTAAGAATATTTCCTAACATCTAAAATTCCCCTGATGCAACTTGAGGCCATTTCATCTTGTCCCGTCCCCTGCTATGTGAGAGAAGCAGCTGCTTCCCATCTGGCTCCAGCCTCCTTTCAGGTGGTTGTAGAGAGGGATAAGGACTCCCCGAGCCGCCTTTTCTCCAGGCTTAAACAACCCCAGGTCCCTCAGATGATTCTCAACAGACTTATGCTCCAGACCCTTCACCAGCTCCATTGGCCTTCTCTGGACAGTCCAGCCCCTCAGTGTCTTGTAGTGAGCGGCCCAGAACTGAGCACAGCACTTGAGGTGCAGCCTCACCAGTGCGGAGTACAGGGGGGCAATCACTGCTCTAGTCCTGCTGCCCACACTATTGCTGACACAGGCCACCTGAGCACTCCTGGTCATGTTCTGCCTGCCCAAAGCCTGCTGTAGCTGCAGCTGCAGTTTGTGCTCATAGACCTGCAAATCACAGTGTTTTACAGCATATGGGCTAGTTCATTCCTGGGCTGCTGAACCTTGGAAGGGCTGTCATGCCCCAGGGCTGGGAGGTGGCTTCACGAGATAAAATCCCACTGCTCAGTGTCCTGCAGGTGGGGCTGCTCAGGGACAATATTTTGGTGGTCAGATTTTGCCTGCAAGCCACATTCCAGCACAGGCCCTGCATCCAGCTATGGAAGGGCTCTATAAACAGCAAACATTGTGAACTTGCCAAGCCATGGGATTTTAGTTTGGTGAGCTGGGGCAGAGGGAACATGAAGTGAACTAGACAGCAAGAAACAGCTAAGGAAAGATATGAGATCTGGAAGATGGAAATAATTTTTTTAGCAGACATTAATTTTGGTAGTGAGAGTGTGTCTCTTCACACTTGCATAGCCAATGTCTTGGCTGATGTAAGCAAGATAATTAACTTAAATCTAATTTTCAGGGGGTCAGATCCAGCAGCGGTGTTACTCTAAGCACACAGCCTACCTTTTCAGGCTGTTTTCTGTTCGTAAGGGCAAAATATAGTGATTTTTAAAGCAAGAGTTATGTGCAGATAATGGGAACAAATTCTGCCATTTGAAAATCACTGAGTACACAAATTACATAAGACCTTAAAATATTTTAAAAAATAAAAACAAGATTCAACTAATGTGAATTTATTTTTACAAAAATTATGAATAACCAAAAGAGTATTTACAGCTTTAAATTGTATTCATTTACAAAATAAAAATTCTATTCTTCCACTTAGACAGTATGATTTAGGCTTGCTTCAAATAAAAGCCTATTTGGATGGTAAATGCAGGGGACAGCAGGTATGGCAAACAAATGCACTGTATGTGTCTTTCCAAACATCTCCTTACACCATGATGTAATATACATAGCTGAGTAATCAAGTTTCCATGCACAAAAAATATTTAGTAAAATGTGTTCCAGAGCTGCTCAGCTATTCTTCCATTTGTTTTTAGTCCTTTGGGCACAAAATACAGTTTTAAGTTAGAAGAGAATTCAGGATCCTAGAACCTGTAATTTATCCATGAATAAAAATGTTAGAACTAATACTCAATGCTAATGTTTGTCTCATATTCTGCTAACCAACCTTTAATGATGAACTACAGATTCTTAGAAGAGGAGGTAGCCAAGTGTCTAAAACCTTCTGGTCTTGTTTCAGTATTTAGTCAAATCAAGAAGTGAATACTTTTAATGGTAATAAATCAAAATGGGAGATGAATTGGAGAAACAAGGCAAGTTTGAAAAGCAACCATCTGAAAATATTATGAAAATGCCTGTGTTGTGGGTTTTTCATATGACACAAAGCACTAATGATGGAGAAAGAGAAAAAGAAATCTTCAAACATGTTTACAAAGACAATTTATTTCACACAGAATTAGCCTGCAATATGTATACCACTGTTTTAAGGCTCCATTCCAATCTATTTCTGTCACCAATTTTTTGATTGATCAACCACTTTTGGAAGAAGTCCTCTGATTTTCACAGAACATTTTAAACTATTTTCTCACTTTGCACCAAATCCTCTAGAGGTAGTTTGATGCCACACATGAGGCAGAACTTGGGCACCTTAGTCAGTATGTTTTGACTTTTATTGCTCTATTTTGCAGCAGGGAAAATGTCAAACCATAAACTGAAATTAAATTAGCTTGCTCCTAGCCAAATCTCTGATTCAGTTGCTGGTTCGTGACTTGCCATCTTCGTTGGTGTGCAGTGCCTTTGAAAATATTAAGCTCTTCCCTTTGATACTATCAACTGGAAGAGCCAACATCACATCTGCATTACATTGGTATCAGTTCAGTTTTGAATACAGTAAAAGCCATGTCAGAAATCACCCTGAAGAGACATGCTAACAAACTTCCTTAGCTTCAGTCAGCAGCTGTTTCTGAAAATTAAGTAAAAGTCCTTTATATATAACATGAGGAAAGTATTCACTTAGTACATTTGTATTATAATAAAAGAGAATAAAGGCTTTGAGAGTTCTATTTAATTTCTGGTGCTATCTCGTCAATCTCTAGCATTCCTGAGGGAAGTCAGATCTACAGCCTTAAATCCGTGACTCATAAGGTACTCTACTGAAATGCTTGAAGTCAATGAAATTACTTGTATAGTTAATATTAAACATTTGACTTCCAAGCCCACTACAGCAGAAGCTCTGGGAAATCAAGCTTTGTCAGAGCTCTGTTAATATCTTAGACCTGACTTTGAGGTATTTGAGGGAATAAGAGAATTTTGGTTTGCATTTTCATTATGGGCCTTTCTGTCATGTTCATCGTAGAACTAACTGTTCTATCATCCATCCTCTTTCCATTGTGAGGCCACAGAATAGCTATTAACATGGATTCAAAGTATTAACTACAAGTTAATGGCTCTTAGCTCTGTTACCACAACCAGCTTGATTCCAAGGACTAACGACAAGTGTTTCATACAGTAACATTAACTGACTACACATGCATCACATTTGATACAATAATGGCTTCCTCTCATGTAGTTTTCATAGTTCTAGTTCCATTGATGCTATTACAGTGTTAAAACATTTTTGAAAGTTAAATAGAATAAATGCACCAGAATCATCAGTAAATATTTCCTAATGAGGTATACTGATGATTTTCTTAAAGAAAAAAACCAATCCTAACACTTAAAACTGAATTGTGTTTTAAAGTGTCAAACAGAACAAATAATATTGTAAACAAAAGGTATTTCAAAGAATGGTATGCATTTTCAATGCTTTCTGCACTAAGAAAGATGTGTTGTCTTAGTATGGCAATTCCAGTTTAAACATAATATTAAAATATATAATAGTTTAAAATTTTGTAAGAAGAGGGTGTATATATTTGTTTAGTGTTCTTTGAACAATACTTTAAACAGTGTTTCATAGTGCATACAAAACTGATTTGAAACAGTTTAGAAACAAGTAAGATATTTTGTCTTTTCTCTGATTATCAAAAATGTATTTTTAATTTGCTTTAAATTACTACTGGAAATGTAAAAGATAATATATCCTCCAATTGCTCAAACATAACTTCAGTGTCTTTGGCATCTGTAGAACTGTAAGAGCTCTAGTGCCTTATCCCTGTAATTGCAAAGTCTGTTTTAAAATATTTTTCCCTTTTCTGTTTTTTTAGCAATTGAACTGTATTTTGCTTTTGTGATACAGAATTTGTTTGGTTTAATGAACTGGTATGCAAGATTTGAACTGCCATTCAAGGAAAGGAGCAGCAATATCATACAACTTCTCATAAAGGAGTCAACAAATATCCACAATCTGTGAAATTCCTATACTGATCTGTTCCTGCTAAATTGCTAAGTGAACATCAGCAGCTCAAGACCTATACACAAATCATGAGGAACTGTACAATTGCAACAGATCTGGTTTGTTTTGCCTTTTTTTTTTTTGTAAAGCATAAAGTTTATGAATCTGTTGACCAACAATCTGCCATTCTGAGGACATGGGCACTTTGGACCTCAATGCAGACCTCACAAATAATTCTGCCCATTAAAGTAAACATTGGAATTTAATAAATAACACATTTTGTATCAACACAGAAATACATACAATTCTTTAAAAAAATATTACTTTACACTAAAAATGCAACAACTCCTAATCCTGACAAATATACAATTTTGTGTAGGTTGAGATGGCAGGATTCTGTTTCACTGAACAGCTGTTGTCTGTTTTACCACCATCCTCGGATATTTTCCTTTAAACTTGCAGATACGATGCTGACACTGCTATAATACAGTGCCTTCTTGAAAAGCTTCTATCCACCTATGAGAAAATTAAACACTGTTAGGAAGTTGCCAAGAAAAGAATAAATCTCAGTGCTGTCACTAGCTACAGATAGTTTCATTACCAGTTGGTCTGTGAGTGCAAGTGCCAGAAATCTATTCAGTGATTCCAAACATACAAACCTTGCTGGAGACATATCAGGTATCCTGTACAAGGCCATATGATAGAAACTTTTTTGTGGACCTCTCCCATACAGAAGTTACATGCACGAATAGGTGAAGCTGGGAAACCAAACACTCAAAAAGCAGGACATGCCAAGGTTCTGCATACCTTAAAAACCCCCCAATACTTCCTTATTTCACTGCAAACATGATCTGGGGTGAATCAGGACACTACTTGAGGTAGCCATCTGCATAACCCACACCCTCTGCCTTTGCAGCAGGTACATGGGCATTAGCCATGACTAGTGGGGTTGAGGGAGGAGATCACAGTGCACATGTAAAGTTGGGAGATGGAAGGTGGGGCAAGGGCAAGGCCCAAACAGGGATCCAAAGTGTCTCAAACTGGAAACTCGAAGTTAATATTCACCTACTTTTACTCACTATAGCTGTGGTTTCTGTTCCTACTTGATTAGGAGGGTAATAAACATCCTCAGCTTCTCAAGGATGCAAAATGTAAAGTTCCTGAGGCACTCTGATGCTACACGGAGAAACCCAGTAAAATATGAAATAATTCTGTCTTCTGAGTGAGGGTTGAACTCTGTGTAGGTAAATTTAAGGGGCTCACATAATGATAATTTTTTTCCTAAGTGAAAATCCTGCAGGACTGAATGAGACAAAGACTGTAATTATCTTTATAATGAAAATTCAAGCCTGCCTTAGTATTCACAGGGTATCTAAACATTAGTCAAAGATGTTGGCTTTTCCTTGCCCTGAGCATTCCATTTTGTAACTGTGTGCATGTTCTTTGAATTCAAGCTTTTGGTATGAACATATTAGGCATGCATAAGTGCTCATGCCTCTCTGCACAAACAATTCAAACATCTACCCCCTACCCCCTACTTTTTAGGGCTCACTGTAATTTCCACTGCTATGTATACATTAAAAACAACTGAAGTGGAATATGATTACAAAAAAAAATCCATAAACAGCTTAAGCATTGAACATAGCACTGGACTTTTAAAATCTCACTGAAAAATAAGCATCTGTTAAAATTTATTACTGCACTTACACAAATGCATCAGATATTTCTTTGGCCCTACCAGGAGAAAATAGTGTCCACCGATACAAACATGCCAATGGCATGTTCTTGGTTTTTCCTTTTAATGCTGTCAAAGCAGCATTTATGCTTAAGGTTCAGCATAAATCTCCTAAGGATACTAAATACTCGTAGAAAGCTTGAGATTCGAAGTACTCAATGTTATTCCTAGCCTCAGTGAAATAGTTTGTTCAATTTCAAGCTTTTCTACTCATGAGAAAAGCCATTGTCTGAACAGAAAAACAAAGCTAGTGAATGCCTTAGGGATTTTTAGTTTATTTTATATAGTACAAATAGGGACACAGGGGAAACAAGAAAATAGTATATTAATTAACAAGGGAACATTTGTGTGCATCTGCACAAAATACTCCCAAATACCAAATAAAGACTTCCAGATCTTTTTATGTAGAGAAGTGTCATTAAGCACATTCTCAGTTTTTCAGTATTTTCAGTTGTCCTGGATACTTTGTTTTTTAGAATGTCTATTTGCAGAAAACTATACCTGGAGGCACTGAATGCTCAATTATTGATAATGGACTAATTAGTGCATCAAATGTATTTATTAATATAAAATTCACTTGGCAAAACTGCAGTGAAACAAGTCAGATAAGACAGGCATATAGGAAAGATAACTTACATGTATTCCTTTTCTAGACTAGTTTCTAGTCTGTAAAATTCGTGTAACAAATGTTTTCTACCGATTAATGACTGCGCCTCTAGGTTATTTTATAGAAAACATACACCACACATACATTGATAAATGACTCCAAACTCCGACACATCAACAGGACTTGAAATGAAACAGTTTGTATGAATGTTCTTTGAATTCAAGCTTTTGTCCTGAATGTATTATCTCATTTGCATCTGCACATACACTTCAAACTTTGGTCCTGCACTTTTTAGTGTTTGCTTTATTTTTCACTGCGATATATTCATTAAAAATCGATAACATTAACAGATGAAAATAAAAAAGGAACATATCAGTTAAATCTTAAAACACATTTTCTGGATTTCTCTGAAAGTAACATTCAATTTTCACTTGAGCAGACTGGGGGCAGAGGAACAGGTTAGGAAAAAGAAAGATCTCTTATTTTATCTTTTACTTTCCCATTCTCCTACATTCAGTCCTTTGCAGAGGAAAGTCTGCTTCCTTCATTTCAGAAGCCCTAATGAAACCAGACCCTTGTGTTAGGTAATCTAACACTTTCATTTACATACTAAATAATATGGGGCAGTTAAATGCCTCCCTGACATCCGATCCCGTCAGATCTCGGAAGCTAAGCAGGGTCAGCCCCGGATTAGAACTTGGATGGGAGACCTTCTGGGAAACGCCGGGTGCTGTAGGTTCTAGTCCTGAGGACTTCACTGTCATTGTCCAAGCTCGCTCGGCTGTGGCAGATGAACCTCAGGACTGAAACGGTGGGGCCAGTTCTGCGCACGCTGAGCCTCACCTAAAATCCACTGCACAGGCTGGAAGGGCACACCCACGTGGGGACAGCCCTTCCCAAATCTTCGTTCGCGAAGCTGAGCCACACACATATAATATGGATCTTCTGTATATATGTTTAATATGTGAACATGAACATTTACCATTTCTGAATTTTCTAGAAATATGTAAAAGAAATGAATTCAAATAGTTTCTTACTTTTGAGCTGAATGGGGGTCATCTGCTTTGAATATGTAAAATAAAGTGTTTTTGTGCAGTAAATGGAACACTCTGGATTCTGAGTTTTCATCTTTTACTTCACTGACAGTGAATCCAAGTAAAGGCTGACTCTCTAATGCTGCCACATCCTATTTAACAGGGGAAAAAGAAAACAAGACAAAATTAGAGTATGCAAGACATACTAAGGCACACATTTAGACTTTATTCATATACCATACCATTGCAACAGACTATACAACAAACAAGTTGTTATAAATAGACATGCACAAAATGCCGCTTTTTATCTTCTCCATGCAAGAATCAGGGAACAGGAAATAACAAAACCTTGTAGACTTCAACATTGCTGATCCTCTTTTCATTTCCCCAGTAACATCTACCTTGTCTTTCACTGTATAGTCTCATCATTCTGCTTGGTAAGGACTTCTTGTAACAAAAGATCAGTACCAGCACCTGGCAGCAGAGCAAAGGTTCATCATGCCCAGTGCTCTTTCCAACAACCTTAAGAGCGAAGGGGGATGCCATTAACTGCACTGAGTATGCTAAAAGGAGGAGCTATGGATGCAACCTTAGATGCTCAAGCACTGGAGTCAAGTTCCAAAGATTTTCAGTAGTTAAGCTTATTTCACTTTCTGTTGCTGAAAATTAAAAGGATAGGGGAAAAAACAGTTGTTGAATGTTCACAAATGGTTGGTTAGGAAACAGCACAAGAGAAGCTGTACCTTTTTACTTTCTCTTTATTTAGTTTCAAAATCTGGCTAAAAATGAAACCTTTCCCCTTCCTCATTCATCTCAATTACTTACTTTTTTCTTTTTCATACTCTTGTCTTTTTATTAATGAATACAATACACAGCATTTTTTGAAGAGAAAAAACTAAGTATTTTCACCCAGTGCAAATTCCAAAACAGTGTTTTGTAATTACGCAAGGTCCTGCAGTGCTTATGGATAGAAGGAAAAAATAGCTAAAGAAATGAAAGAATGTACATAAACACTGACAAATCAGGTGAAGACTTTGGTAATTGCCTCTACAATGAAACAGGAGTGTCTGGTGAAAACAGCATTTCTTGATATTGGAAAAGAGTCAAGTCAGGCTGAGCAATCTGTTTTACTGTCTCAGGTCTTTGTATCACTTATAGGTGAGTTCTTTTACCACTGATCTTTTTATCACTTGGAACTAATGTTAAGTAGCTTAAGTGAGGTTTTCTGGCTGACCAACATTGAACCTTCCCTTAAGACTCTATCAACAATGTCTCCTGCAATGGCTCATCAAGAGGAAAAATAAGGACAGATATTCCTCAGTTTAAAGAAAATAGGAGTTAATTTTGTGATTGAGCTGCAAACTGAAGCTACTCTGCAAGGTTGATATCTCAGAGGAAGCCAAATCAAAGAAAATTTAAGGTGACTGTCACAGACTAATATGTTTCTTTACCTCTTCCAAAGTCTCCTTTGCAACTATCAGAAGAGACACAATGCTCTCAAATAATTTTCTAACCAATGTAAAAGTAATTTTTTCTATATAATTATTTAAGCTATTTTTAGAACTCCTTTGTTTGTTTGAAATTTTTTTCGTATTACTAATACGAAAAGTGGAAATAATATCACAGGTTTTGGACATAATTCAGCAGTTGTAAAAATAAAGGTTGGCAGGAACAACCCAGGAATAAATCTGAACACAAACCAGGAAATAACTACAGTGGGGGTGGCATGGGAGTGAAGAAGGATAATTCCAGGATAGGTTGGGCGTTCCATTTTGATAGAAAGTGAATTAGCAATACCTTCAAACAGATGCTTTGGATAATTTGCTCTTGAAAGCTAGTAGTAAATTGTAACATATAATACAAAATTAGCCCAAGATTTTCTGGTGCTACAATCCATCCATATATGTTACAAAACATTCTAAGATGCAATAAGACTATATCCTCAGCACATGCTGGGATGTGCAGAGCTTTTATATATATGTGTGTGTGTATATGTATATGTACACACACATATATATTGGTTAGAGATTATTCCACACTGCAATCAGACTACACATTCTAAATAAAAAAGCAAAGGTCATTAGCCAAGATGCATTTCTTTTTTTCTACTGTAACACTGTATATCAAATAACTCCAGGCTGAAGACAAGAGTTTGAGGGCAAGTAAAGTGATTTAGTTTACTCATTTTCCAAGCACTCAAAATACCTTATGGAACTGCAGAACAAGATACTTCAAGATGTTTTTATAATGTTGACTTTGCCACTAGCACTGAGATGTATCCAAACAGACCTCCCAGTTTTCAACTGACTCAGAATACACCTACAACTGAGAAATGGTATAGAGAGGTACTCAAACTAGGTCTGAAATCAGAAACAGCATAGCTATATCAATGTATTATGGCATCAAGCTCACTGGGCCTTTTCAAAATACTGCATCCCAATCAGATCTAATACTGTAAGGTGATCTAATTTTACAGCTTGTTTCTAGATCATAAACTACTTTGTTACAAAGATAGTATTATCACTGGGTATTTTATTTCTAATATGTAGTCTCTTACCTCACTAGCAGCATATGTGTATAGCACCTTATTTTTTATAACAAACCACAGGTGTTTCCAAGGTTTCTTACTGCCCTTAGATCTGTGTAGGTAGCCACTCATTGTGGAGTCTTCTGTATTTGCTGATACCTGAAGAGGAAAATCAAACTTAATCAACTTGTAGTCTTACGGTTTGTTTTCACAGTATAGCTTTTTTTTTTTTAAACACATTTCCAGAGCCCTGCCTGTTAAAGACTCAAATTCTTATCTAGTCTCAGATTAATGTTGCTAACTAATAGATGGCTGAAAGAAAAATTATTTTTTCTACTACCATCTCTCTGGTCTGGAATAGAAGTTGCCACTGTCACTAAGGGTTTGAACTTAAACTGGATGCAACAGGACAAGAGAGGGCTGAAACACTGAGGACCATGTACAGTTGGAGAACATGCATTCCTGTATAAGAAGAATCAGAATCACAGAGTAGTTTGGGTTTGGAAGGACCTTAAAGATCATCTAGTTCCAACACCCTCACCATGGGCAAGGAACACCTTCCACTAGACCAGGTTGCTAAAAGCCTCATCCAGTCTGGTCTCAAACACTTCCAGGGATGGAGATTCCACAGCATTTCTGGGTAACCTGCTCCAGTTCCTCACCTCTATAGTAAAGAATTTCTTCCTAATATCTAATCTAAATCCGCACCCCTTCACTTTAAGGAGAGTCCCTCTTGTCCTGTCACTACATGCCCTTGTGAAAAGTCCCTCTCCAGCCTTCTTGTAGGCTCCCCTTCAGGTACTCGAAGGCTGCTATGAGATCTCCCCAGAGATCTTTTCAGGCTGAACAGCCCCAACTCTCTCAACCTGCCCTATTAGGAGAGGTGTTCCAGCCCCCTGATCAACTTGGTGGACATCTTCTGGACTCGTTTAAACAGGTCCATGTCCTTTTATTATGCTGGCGACCCCAGGGCTGGATGCAGGACTCTGGGTAGGGTCTCACAAGAGCAGAGTAGAGAGGCAGAATCCCTTCCCTTGACCTGCTGCCCACACTGCTTTTGATGCAGTCCAGGGCACAATTTGCCTTCTGGGCTGTGAGTGCATGTTGCCGATTATGCTGAGCTTTTCATCCACAAACTTTCCCAGGTGTAGCCTTGATCCATTCTCCACTCAACCTGTATTTGTGCTTGGAATTTCCCTGACCCATGTACTGGACCTTGCGCTTGAACCTGTTGAATTTCATGAGGTTCACACAGGGCCACCTCTCAGGCCGGTCCAGATCCCTCTGAATGGTACTCCTTCCCTCCAGCGTGGCAGCCGTGCCATGGCTTGGTGTCATCTCAGACTTGCCAAGAAAAATCACTTCCCATTCCCAAGACCACCAGTATATATAGGTAGGAAGGGTTTGGTTCTGCCTTTCCTAATCATAAGCCAAGAGCTAAGTTGGTGGAGGAGTCTTCTCACTGGCTGTTGGTGCAGAGGTAACCACAACTCATGGAAACACAGGGAAGCAAGAAAGAATTTACACTTTTGACTGTCTCTCTTATTCACAGTCTCACGGGTGTTTAGGCAGTTTACACACTGCTTCATAGTTCACGTCTCTGCCTATTTAAAACTAAGGTCCAAACCACAGTTACAGACACATTTTGACTTTTGATTCTAGAGAAGATGGTTAAAATATGGAATCTTTTGTCATTGTTAATATTGATAATATCAAGAAGGCATTACTTTTGACCAACAAAGCACTTACTTCTTTGAGGGCTGCAGGAATTTTTTTCTGCTTTCTTCCAGAGGGAATACTATGTAATACCGTAGACAAGGCACTTGATGGAGATTTATGGTTGACTGGGGATCCACTCTTAGGAGTGCACTGGTTATCTAAAACACATGGGATGAATATATTGCTTTCATATCACACATCACTAAACACAGGCAATTGATTCTTGGACTTTTCTTCTTAAGAACAGCTGGCATTTTTATTCAGATTACAGTGTTTCAGTAGTAACATCTGATCGCATTAAATTCAGCACTGAATTAACTGTTCAGTGTTATCATCAACACCATGAGTTAGAATTCACCAAATCACAATCAGACAATAAAAAAACACACAAGAAGTTTAAAACTAAACAGATTGATCTTGTTTGTTTTCAAAGTCCTTTTTCTTGATGTTGAACTACCTTTGTTCATAAACAGGGTGAAAATTAAGTCTTAAAAATCACACTGAAGTTTTACAGCTGTCCTCTGCAGTTCAGTCTGTATTTTACCTCTGTTCCCCAACTCTGAACAGTCCTTCAGTTCTCTACATCTGTTAACTTCTCAGCTTTTTTCAATATGGATAGCTTAGGGCTGCTCTTCCAGCATCACAACATCACATACACACATTTCTCAACATCTCCAGAGCATGTGCTGTCTTTTCTCCACTGCCACAGGCAGTTCTTTCGTCTCTCCTGGAAGACTTCTGCAACACTTCACTTCTTTAAAACCCCTTTTTCTAGCAACAGCCACCACTACTTTACAGCCCAACCTGGAACAAGTAGTTTCGGTAACATACTTCTAGAGTTGTCCCTTAACTCGGTGAGGCTCTGACATAATGAGCAGAGCAGGAGAGCAGCAGAACTGCATCTGCTCTGAAGCCCTTTTCCCAGCTAAAGGCACCTGCCATTGCTTGTAGCACAGCAACCTCTAGTGCTCAGCACAGACACCTGCAGGTGGTTCAGACAACTGCCTTCCCCATCAGTGCAGGCTCCCACTGCCACTTCAAGGGTTATGGATACTGCTTTCCACAGCCCCATGAGAAATGGCACCCCCAGCATGCTGGGATCCATAGATTTATTATTTCACTGAGGCATCACAGTTTTCTTGATACCCTGGAGAGCTTGTGTCGAACTGCAATGTCTGCCAGAGGGAGGGGCAGCAAACTCTCTCAGTCTCTGCTTACATCTCATTTGTGTATTTTATACTAAAGTATTTGGGCATAATTCAGAGCAAGTCTTGTGAGGTGGAGCTGGTTTCCCACCTCACTGGAAGTGTCTCCATTGATTTTATATTTGTTTTCGCATAATGATATGAAGCTTCTTCAAAGAGACCTATTTGAGTTTTCTCAGGATGAGCGAGGACACTGATCCTGGCCCTCCTCTCTGAGCAAATGTTGTTACCACCAGGCTATCTAACCCTTGTTTTCCACATTCTTTGAAAGCATTTCAATGAAAACTGCTCTAGCTGTGGGTTATATTGAAATCCATGTTGCCAGTGTTCAGTAGGTAATGGATAGGAATTTGCCTTCAGAACTAAGGTACAGATATGCCAAATTCTTGAATTCCAGATGAGCGAAGGCTTGAGGGTGAAGATACTCAGCTTCAGTAAAATGAAGGCCTATGTTTTTACAGAGTCCCAGAGCTCAGCTATCTGATCAGCCTAGCTCTCAAAAATGAAGTTCACAAGCATACAAGTTACAGACAGAAAAAGTACACATGAACCCAACGGGAGGTCATTATAAGGTCCATGCAAGGACTGTAATATACACTTATTCCTTGTGACTAATGAAAAATAACCTAACAGTAGTTATCTCAAAGGGAAAGCAGCAGAAGCTAAGTGCCATTACCATAGAGTAAATGCATACATGAGCCAATGTATTGCAAATTAATTTCCCAGCTTGCTCCACAGAAGCTTGTTTGGCATCTTAGGATCAGATGCCCATTGTTTTTCAGGCACAAGCAGAATTAAGCACTTGAACCCAGCAGTAAAGATAAGGCACAGACATATGTTAATAAGGGCCACAAAAATAAGACAGAGTTTGTGAAGATTTTCTTTACCTTGTTTTTGTAGCTCCCTGAAGCAATGATCACATACTCTTGCTGGCTGGTTTTTCATATAGTCTAAGCCATGTTTATTTGATGAACAAGCTTGACAGACAATCTGGAAGCAAATGAAAGCATAGTTGTGGATGATGCACACCTGTAAATCACCAAATACTCAAAAGATGCTCACTTCAGCACTGTTAAGCCCATAACACAACCTGAAATAGGCACTATTTGACAGTAAAAATGGTTTAAGATCTTGGATTTTTCCTGTGTCTTTATGTTCAATGTGCTGCCCTTTCCTTTTCGACAGATAAAAGTTTAAATATAAAAAAATCACTGAATTACACAGATCAATAAGCCAACATTAACAACCCATGAAAACCAGAATAACCCTACCATGTTACTGAACTGTTTAAATAAAATTAAGAAATTCTTATAGTTAAGAAATAACTACAAAGTAATTGTTCTCTTGATGATTTCTCAACTGCATTGAATTCTAATTCTGTATTCTAACTTGATTAAAACAATAAAAAGAAAAGTTTATTAGATGTACCTTTAATAAGTGTTAAATATACAAAAAGCTTGGTACTGACTTAAAACCAAAAATCAATATTTATCTGATGAAAATTAATGAGAAAGACATTTCCTTGTTTCAGCTAGCGTTCATTTGTATTATGTAATTGCAAAAGCAACCATAAATAGCACTCCAGAATGCAAAATAAAAAACATGTAACGGGTTGAGGGTTGACTGGTCTGTTGTAACACTCACACTAAAAAAACCCAAACCCAAAACCTAAACCACCAACCCCAACCTGTGGTTTCTAATGCACATAATTGTGACATAGTACAGTGGTCGCTTAAAAAATGTTTTTGTGTGATCAGGCTCCTTTTGTATTTGTCACACAAGGAACTTGAAGGACTAACAGAAAAGGTAATCACAGAATCACCCAACCTTTCCACATGCCCTGCAGTGATGCCTTCTCCATGTCAATGTGAATTCACTTGTACAGATCATACACATAGTGGCTCTAGTATCAGGGATCCAGATTGGAGCCTTTGATCCCAGTGGACTATCTTCTTCCTGTTTTTCTGAATCTGCCTGAGAGAATATAAGCAGAATACCTTTACATTCAGTGATGAGAAATAACATTAGTATTTATGAGAGATTATAGGAAAATGCCAATGATTTTTGAAAGCCTTCTCTGATAAATTGCCATGGTCTTAAATGTTATCCACCATTTCATCAATGACCATTATAATGCAAGCCTAAGAATAGGACTGCATTTAATTAGCTCACAAAGACTCTGTGACTTTCACACTTTACCAGCCTACTTGTATCAATTGCTGCTTTATTTTAAAATCTTTTCATTTCATATTCCTGTTCACAAGACTACAAAGAGCAGTGCAAAAGCTGGTTTGGTTTTTTTCAGAAGAAAATAATTTTAAATTTATGAAATAAATAACATTATAAAATAGTACTCTGTTCTATCATCTGTTCACTTATCAATTACCATCCTGTTCTATTATTCATCATGGGATGCCTCTTGTTTCTCTAAACACCTGTAAGCTAACTTTATATTCAAAAAGGGAACAAACCAACAATAATGGTATGTTATACCTCTTCAAGACTTTTGCTCGGATTAAATGTGATTCTCTTTTTAGTATATTCTTCAATTGACTTGGAGATAGCTTCTAACCACTCATCTCTTTCTGTAGCAGAACTGTTGGAGTAAAAATACCACCAAAATGTTTCATTATTATTCACATTTAAAACTAAGAAGCAAGCATTGAATACAATTTCATTAGCTTTATTACACATTGACATAACTCTTGCAATTTCAAGTTTATAGACCATCCCCAGCTCCTACTAAAACTGGCATTATTTTTTAAGTCTGCATGATGTTAGTTATTTGTGTAGATTAATACTAAAAAAGATTTCTGTGTCTTTTGGTATAATGTGGATACCCTCCTTCCCTTTTCTCCTTTCAAAACACCCTGTGATTATTTGAAGGCTTGTCTCTCATTGCATCCCCCTTCTCTCTGGACCCTTGAATAGGCTGAATGATACTGGTGTATATGGTGCTCCCAGAACAAAGGTGTGGGCCTTCCTTCTTGAAGGCAATCTGAAATTGCAACAAATATTTTTCTCCCCACCTTCTTCTGTCTCAGAGTGCAGTCTGTTATACCCAACTCTGTGAAACCCCAAGCTTCTGTGAGAAAAAACCACACTGACTGTTCTCCTGACTGCTCCTACCTACCAGGTCATGCTGCTTTCAAGTAATTCTTTTTTTCCAAAATTTTCCATTGGATGAGCTAACTTAAAGAGATGAACAGATGAGCTTACTCTCTTTATCCCACAGCTGGTGGATCACTAATCAAGTGCAGGGAAAACATTAGGCTAAAGTGGCACAGTACCAGGAGCGCAAGCAGCAGAGAGAACGCAGAGTGCCCAGCACAGCAGGAACCTGCAGCTGTACTGGATTGTAGCCATTAATAATGCCAAAGCACCTCCTCTGGCCATGGGCACTATTTTTATAAATCCATGTTGTTCCTGCTCAAAGGCCAGCCTACTATCCTTTCCCTCAGCCACTAGGTCTTATTTTCCCCCTTGTGCCAGAACACACACAGTTATGCAGTGGGCTAGGCTGGGAAGCAAATCCCTATTAAAGCAAGCCATCAACCTGCCCTTCCTCTGGATCAATCTGCCCACTGGGTGTATCACACAGCTGAACAACTACTCGTGCCAGCACCACAGAGAAGGCTCTGGGGAGGGAGTTTTGCAACAGAGGAACAGCTGGACCGCTTGTTTAAGATCCCATGCCAGCTTAAAAAAGGGCTTCTAAAATTCAAACAAAAAGTAAAGGAAGAGGAAAGCAATGACTTTCACAAATCAGGTACCTAACACCAATTATTAATGGTTTTGTAGGTGAGTTTGGAAGCTTTCATCATCTTTTAACCTCTAAGGAAAATACTTTGAACTGGGGTTTTGAAGTGGATGAAAGCAAGGACTATACAGAAGCAGAGAGGATAAATCTAGCAAGGTAAACACACGGGAAGTCTGTGAGGCATGAGCAAGTAAAAAACATATCTAGCACATATGCAACAACAAAATCAGAACAAAAGAAGAGGAAATAAGATACAAACAAGAGCAAAGCAATGCATTATTGTCTGTCCCAATATCTCATGCCCTGAGTGGAACATTTTGTTCAGTTTATTTACCTTTACTTCCTCATCCGGAAAGAACAACTGGTCTGCATTAACTATGTCATATTCAAAACTCTAATAAACTCCTTTGGCTTTTGCAAAATCTGGTTACATTTAATTAGATTCCTGTAACTGTATTAAATAATTAAACTTAAAGTTGGCACAGTTTTTGGAGATTAAGCATCCCCTGATCATGTGGAGATTGCTATATATGGATCAGCTAACACCCTAATATTTCACTAGGAAGCTTGTGCTTGGTAGGTTTGCTAGTGCTAGCCTTTAGGATTGTTTACAATCCTTCACAACTTAAGAGCAGGGGTGGTGCCACTGACAACTGAGTTGATGTAAGGGTTTGCTGCAGCAAAACAGACAGTTCCTTCTGCTGTCACTCCCAGCCCTGCCCCACAGCTGCCCAGCCCCACTTCTTCCCCTGCTGCAGGTCCAGCATTTATGGTATCCTCCCAAAAATTATTTTGCTTACTTACTAAAGGGTTTCCTTAGGGTTTTTAAACATTATTATTATTATTATTATTATTATTATTATTATTATTATTATTATTATTATTATTATTATTATTATTTATTTATTTGTTTGTTTGTTTATTTAATATTTAGCATAACAGTAGAAAGCTTTAAATGGACTGCAGAGAGTCCCAGGAATCGGTACTACTGGCAAATGTGTGTGCTAAGGGCACACATCAGAGCTGCTCAGTGGCCCCAGGAGGGCTCATAGAAGTGTCTCCCTCCTGTTTTCAGGATCAGAGCCTTAGGGCTGAGCCAGCCTTGCCTGAGCTATCCTTAGTTACTGGAAGCCATGCAGCTACATCTGCCTGGGGTAGCTCTTTCCTAGCCTTACTGAAGGGGATGGGGCAGGCTGGCCACAGACCAGTCAGGCTGGCACAACTGTTGTTTTCAGGACCAAAGCACGACCTCTGTGCAGTGCTGCATTGTGCAGATGTGCTAACTTGTTTCTCTGATGAAGAGATTTCTAGTACAATACTGCATTGTACCATGACAAACAATTCACATTCCTACAGATATCCCAGGAAAACTGAAACCTCAACCCAGACTAGATAAAGCAGAATACTAATGCAGTCAGTAAAACTAAACCTGAAGTGACAAAGACATATCTGGGCACTAATCTATACTTCTGCTATTAACTGGCCTACTTTTTATTACGAGCAATTTTTCACCAGCTTAATCACTCCCTTCCCTGCCTCATATCTCCTAGGATCATTTCAGAATATCTTATGTGGTGTACACTCCACATAAGGCTTATTTGAAAAAAACAAAGTAGTGAAAATTGTCTTCAGTGTCTTTAATGCTAATTGGAATGGTTTTGCAATTGAGATGTTTACCACATAGGAGCCAAGAAGCTGTTAGAATGAGGCATCATTCAAAGGAAGATGTAGCCTGCATTGACAAAGTACAGATTCTCTTCACATTCAGGATATTTGTCAATAGGAACAACATAATTAAGTGGGAAAAAATGTATGCAAGCACTTGTTGACGGTAGTTTTTTCAGTTGTTTCCCTCCTACACCACAATAGGTCAAGTTCTGGTTACAGACAGACAACAATCTGAAAACTGTCATTTACACCTGGGGTCCCCAGCATCCCCTTCATGCCATGCAAATGCAACCTCCCTACATCACTTTTGTGTAACTTAGGGCTCTTGCACACTCAACTTCCAGCAAGTATAAAAATTAGAAAGCTAAATGCTCTCCAACGATGCAACATCAACACCACTAAAAAAGAAAAAGCAAATCAGAGCAGCCTTACAGCAATTTCAAGGTCAAGACAAAAACATGTCACAAACCATGCTGAATTTGATGAAATGTTATATATAGGGGGTTTTCCCTATGGACCAGCACATATGTCACAGGAGTTGCTTTTAATCTACCACTCAGTCAGTTCCTCAAAAAGACAAGTCTATCCTGTTTTTTGGAAAATACATAGCTTGTATTTCAAGATGATAATATTTTCATAAGTTCCAATGATTTTTTGACCATTTTTAAAACAACTGAGTAAAAGTGAAATGCTGTTTCAAGTCAAGAAGAGATAAATCCACATTGCCTACTCCTATCCCATATGTCTTCACGTATCTCTGTGACATCCAGACTCCATGGCACTTAAGCAGCACAGACGTGCTCATATGATACTGGAGCAGAATCATATCCTAAACTGTGAAATGCATCTTTTTTTCCCCAAGTGTGCAGAAGAACTATAAGAAACATTTAAATTTACTGAAGAAATACAAAAAACTACTCATTTCAAGTGTGTTATTACAAATAACTACTGCTCAGGCAACTGAGCTACTTCCTTTGGCTATTTTGATAATGTTAACCTTGGTCTACCCCTCAGCTACAGATACTGCTATCTCTGTGCAGGCATTCTCCTGTCAGTGTTTACACAGTCACACAAAAAGCAGGAGTCTGCCCTTGCTCAGCTTTGCTAAACAAAAGAGAAAGCACGTCTTTCTTCATTGGTATCAGCACTGTTACAAATGTCAGAACATATAAAACTTCAACTCAAGCACAGTAAAAAGAACAATCCACAAAACCAGGCATTTGCTAAAGGCATATTGGTGAAGGTGACCAGAGCTGCTCCAATTTAGTGGCCATGTATCCTTTTGCTGCTAAATGGAGAACTTGGCCATTTCCATAATTTCAGGTTCATGAGGTCCATTTCTTGTTTCAATTGCACTGTCATTTTAGCTAAAAGAACAGGATTACTTCTTCCAATTTATATAAGTTACAAATAATACCTAACATTTATTGTCATGCTTCATATCCTGTCCTGTTAATGCAGTGACAGAGCATATCAGTAACTCTGGAAAAACAAAAATAATACTGAAAAGGAAAGCCTAAAATTAATTGAATTGAAACCCTCTCAAAGAAAGGCAGAGCAAGGATAATACTTCAATTTACTTGAAGTTTCTGAAGGTGTAGCTAAGCTGAAAAAGAGAAAGCAAGCAAGGGTTTTATTCACTCTGATTAACTGATTCCCTCTATTCTATAGTCACTCTAGCCAAGGGTAACTTTTCATTACAGAAGCGCAAAACAAGCTATAAAAAGCTTGTGTGGCCTGTTTGAAATCACATAGTTTTAAAATCATTATTCATTTCAAAAACTTACCTCGCTGAAAGAATGAAGGATCTCTCTACACTTTCAATGTTCAGTTCATTCTGATAGGCTTCCTGGGTTGGCTTTTTAACCTTCAGCCAAGAGAGAAAACTTCACATTCAAACTGAAATGGTACTTTTGTTGTTGCTTTAGTTTTACTTCCTTTAAAATCTCTTACATTTTTATTGCAGGAGGGGTACGTTGGAGAGAAAATACTCCAAAGTAGGAGCTCATACACCAGTCCAGAGGGCCCAGCTACACTAAGATGACAAGCAGCCCATCATTTTATTTCACTGTGGCTTCATAAAAACACTGAACACATGCAGGGGAATGAAGCTGTCAGACACCTTCACTGTGCAGGTTGCCCAATAAGCATCTCCTGCAACTGGGCAAAACCAGGCACTGCAGCTGCTGCAGGACAAGATGGTGCACACAGAGTGGGCAAGGCCTGCAGCACCTTGTTGATCCTTCTGAGCTACCAAGTTTTAAACGTGAGGAGTTTAAAAGTTGAGAGTGGTTCTGAGCCACCACAAGACATGTGCTGACAAAGGAAATTTTGCAGCTCTGCCTGTGAAAGCCTGGACCTGGGCACCAGTTCTGCACCGCAGCTGGACTTGGTGATTGTTTTTAATGACAGAAGCAGAGATGGTGATTCCCAAGGCAATGGCTTGTTATTCCCACTAACTGTCATGTCAGAGGCTGTGTGCAAGTCCCTTATCACTATCAAGTGGGGCTCAGGGCTTCACTTTGATGCTTTTCACAAGGGGTCAGAATCAAAAGCCTTATCTTCCCTCACAGCTAGCAAATCTCTATGAACTACAGAGATTTGATCCACCAGGAGCTTATCAGGCAACCATGCCTAATCTCTGGGTGTGGGCAGAAAAAAGCAGTTAAAAGGCAAAAGTGAGGCAGTCTAAACAAAGTACAATACAAAAAAATAAGTAGACAGACTATTTCAGACAACACTGCATGAAATGCAGCCCAGATGATCTTGGGGCAGAGGTTTCTAGGGAAACTCAGATAGCAAACTCTCTGGCCATTTTATACAAGCAATGTTAACCCTGTAGGATTGCTCTGGAACATAAGTATATTTAATATCTCTTGCCAACACTAAACATAGGTGTGTTTTGAAAACTTGAAGCCTGAATTTAGGTAGATTTGAAGAAAAACTCATTTTAACAAGTGACTCACCTTCATTCCAGCCAACGACAGCATATTGTTGAGTTTATACATCCCTGACTGAACTGGAGTAGTATACAACAGGGCATCATTGAACTGCAATACAGAAGCAATGCTTTTTAGTGACTAAAGACTGTTAAAAGACAGGTAATTTCAGATGCATTTTACTGGAAGTATGGAACTCCTACAGCACTGACATCAACTGTCCAGAAGGGCATCCTCTACTTCCTATTATTTCACTTTAGAATCCAAGAAACATTTTCATGTATGAATTAGATAACAATAGGTATCTATTTATATCCTCCTTATGTAAATATACATTTGGCACATGAGCAAACAGTACACGGATGTCAAAGAACAGGCTGCCAAAAGGGACAAAAATGTTTCTCATGTACACAGCCATATAGTACAGCAAACTACTTTAAAGTGATATTAGAAATAACCATTCAAACAAATCAAAACAATCCAGAAACTTGGAGATGGCAGAATAGAGATGAGCAATTTATTATTAAAAGGACAAATTTAATCATACTCACCATGTGAATTTTACCAGTTTAAAGTGCATCTACTGTTTATTTCCTGTTCTACCAGACTCAGATTCATTCAATGCATTTACTGAACAGTTACTAAGACTTTTTTTTTTTCTGTGCTGTTCAACCCATGGATGCAAACTTCATTTACTGCACAGAAACAGACAGCAAAGCCTGAAGTGTGTCATAAGTTTTTGCTATGAGGTCCTTTGCAAAATAACTAAATGTTTCAGCAGCCTTACTAAGTCTTCACAATGTGATTGATGGAAAAATCACTGCACAAGTGTTTAAAGATACAAACACCAGCCTGTACCATTTATATCTAAACCACCCCTACCAAATAAAAAAAAAACAACCATTGCCCCAAAAAACAAAGTAAACAAAATCCAAGCCAGAGACACTCAAATTAGCAACATCTAATTTGTGAAGTTCAGCTCAAGATAGATTTTTGAGGGTATTACCATAACTGATATAATACATACTCCATAACTGCCTAGAGAAATATTTATTTATGCTACAGTAACTGCAAGAAAGATTTCAGCCAGGACTACGGACCAGTAATGCCATAAATTGCACATGGGAACAACTGCTTTACTGTCTAAATAGAAGAGTTAAACAAAAGGTTCAAGTGGAAACAGAAACTTCAGAGATACACAGAAGTTTCAAAACAAAGCATTAGCAGAGACAGGAAGAGAACCCAGTACTTAACTTCCACCCCAGTGCTCTGCTCAGGATGCACAGGAGCTCTTGTAAGGGGAAGGAGAGAGGAGAAGGAAAAGGGAGGGGGTTTTAAGATCTGGTATAGCTGGTATAGCTAAGTGGGATAGAGCATGTTTGCTTCCACACTACCACAGATAATGTCTTCTCATAAAAGCTCTCAAATTTTAAATAAACTTTGTTCAAAATGGTACATTTTAGTGAGAAATGGTTTTCTACTAAAATTAGTACATATGCCACAGATGAGATCTCTAAATTAGAACTAACCTGCAGTTATTAGTGGCTTGTGTTTGCAATGTATGTTTCAAGCACCTAGAATTACACTAGTAGGAGACACACAGCTACATATACAACTTCTTACCAGAAAAAACATTCGCGGCTGCATGACCTTCCGTGACAGCTTCATCAGTGTTCCCTCTTTCAGAAAGACCTAGTAAATTAAAACAAATTCAAAATCTAGCTTTTTAGGGCACAAGCCATACAAATGAGCTGACTTTTTCATCACTATTATGATTATTATTATTATTACTACACCAGTGCTGCAGAAGTTTTGGGATTCAAGATTCCTTTTCTGAGAAAAATTGTTTATCTATAGGTTTCTCTAAAAGTGAGTGCGAATGACTGCACTACAGTTTTCCATACTGCACTTGAAACCATGACAAATACAAGGTTAAGCCTGAGAACAAAAACCTGCCTGCGAGATCTGGCAAGGAATCATATTCTAAAAATCCTAAGTTTTCATCAGACAAATGACTAAAAAAAACCCCACACATATGGAAAGGCAGTATTCATTTGACTGCCTCTTCAGTTAGAACCCAATAATAAAGCAATGAACCATTTTTCTTCTTGGTATATGCCAGCTTCAGTCCTTTGCTTGCATATCATCTGTGCTGCACTTTACTGCAATCTGCTGAATGCCATCTGGAGGACCTACCCTTCCCGGCTGTACAATCTCATGGTGTCCATTCAGGCTGTATTGGATCTGCATGAGTTTCTGAAAATTATCCTGTGAGAAGAAAAAGCAGAAGGTAAATACTTACCCTTGCATCCGTGACCTTTTTTTTTTAAGAAAAAATAGAGAGAGGAAAAAAGCTTTACTCAATCAGATTCATAAGTCAAAATACTTACTCCCTGCTTCATGATGTCATTGGCGTGGTTTGCAACTTCTATGACAACAGCTAAAGCATCTGAAGGATGAAGGAATGATGCTTTGGTTATACAGACCAGTTAGCATTAGAATTACGTAAAGCACAGGTACAATACTGCATTTCCACATTATTTCAAGATTTAAGGATCTGATTGTACAGTCACTGCATTCAGGAGCACTTCCCATAAATCCCAGAGTCTTTGGACCATAGTTTAATAAGTATGTCCTAATGAGTCATTGCTTCAGCAAACAGTGTCAATTATTTCTTACAGCTGACCAAAACAGTCCACAAGCAAAATTAAATTCCAGTTTTCACATAACAAATTACTTACTCTACTTAGAGCAGAAAAGTTAAACAACATTTTAACGGAGACCATGTAGAGACTAAGTTTGTTCCATTTTACCCAACTGTTGCCAGTGCCAGTCATGGAAGACTACCTAGAAAAATTATACAAATCTTTGCCATTTCTTTCTCTTACCTTTAGTTTTGCTTCACCTCAAGATAACACTATAAAATTCAAATTTCTAAATTTCAAACTTTTAATACCAGAAGGAAAAAAATTCTCTGAAAAAGAGTTACCAAAGATAAGGAATTTTATTAAGTACTGATATTTAACAACCTGCAACTTAACTGTAATATATGCTAAGGTGTAAGTGCAAAAAGCAGTTATATAAAATGATTATGTGAATGTAGTGAGTGTTGAGTCCAAGGATCCATCTCTAAAACATTTGGCACCTTCTGACTAATTAAGTACAGTCAGGCACTTCAAAGAAAGGAACTACATTTGCTTAGAAGTCCCCAGAGAAGCCTATCAAACTAGGTAAAACCAGAGCCTTAGGGCTTTTTTCCAGGTAATGATTAAAGTACTGTAGAGCACATATACTCCCCTTGTTGAGTTATATTCAGAAGGAAAGCATATTAAAAGGTACAACTTTCTAAACTGAAAGGTTCAGAAGGTCATGAAGCCATAAGAAACTAAACAGATGTGAACAAAAAGCTCATCCTAAGTCAATCTAAGGAGAATTTTTGCACAAGATTTTCATGAACCAAAACAATGCAAGCACAGGAGTCAAATAGTTAAAATACAAAGCAGATATCAAGCATTTGATCAAAATTTAAGTTCAGATGTAGATGTCATGGCATCATCTGAGCCTGCTGAAAAATAGCTGGTGATCTCCTAGTAGGAAATGTTGTGTTGCTTCATGCCAATCACTCCCCAGTTCCCAGCTTGCATTGAATGTGATGAAGGAAAATTTAGCTAAATTCATGAAGACAGAAACAAGTACCTGATTCTTTCTGTTATACTTTTCTTCATCTATCAGTTACTATATCTATAAAAACCTAAAATTTTACTCATTGACTTCAAGAAAGATTGAAGAATTTTAGAGGAAATTAGAAATTTGCTGGTTATTGAAAGGAAAGTTCCAGGATCTCAGAGCCACTTACACTTACACTTGGCTCAGTGCATTGAAGGCACACATTGAAGTCCAATCCACTACAACTGCACAACACTCCTAAAGGTAATGGGCTTGCACAAATGTCACTAAAGAGTAAAGTAAGTGACAGGGTCTCATGCAAATGAAATGGAAACATCAACTGGGAGTATTTTTGTACTGCTGAGGCACACACTGCAGAAGGAAACAGGCTGAATGTGCATTGCATTGATATGCTTCAGTTAAACCAGTTTAATTCCACACTACTCTGAAACATGTGGTCCTGTCCTCTTCATTACCAACTATTCCTGCTCATTTCCTTTGATCTCCTTTCTCCCCCACATGCAGGAAAACTTTTGTAAGTCCCATGTGTTTGTGCAACTTCTGACAAGTCAAACTGGAGAACTCCTCAGGTTAAGTATAACTCAAGGCAGCTCCTTGATCTTGTTCACTCCTGCCAAATGAATGCTTGTTCTGGCACCAAGAGAGAAGAAGGCCAGAAAGGCTCATAGTTGGAGAGAGCAGCAGGTAGGCAAGCTGCCTATCATGAAAGGTCTACAGAAACAGGACTGTCTCTTTCAATAGCAGTGCCCAAAATATCTGTTTAAGCTGCCTGTGAAACTTCATTCTTATCTCTTGGTTTCAACTGGAGGGTGAGCTGATATGACTGTCAGCTCCAAACATTTTTGAAACACAAGCTTGCAATCTTTTAGTTGCTCTGCTGAGAAACCTAGAACTAAATAGGAAACATTTCTATTACCGACTTAGCATTTTGCACGCACTTAAAATCTGGGAATATTATCATAAGTACATGAGGTTTTTTCTTTAGAGACATTTACCTTGAGTATCCCTATAGTCTGCAGATTCTTCTAAAAGATTCTTTAAATAATCTGTATAAAGAAAAAATAATATAGAGATAGTTTTGTTAAATAAAAAAACAACACTGCAAAGTAGTAAAACCACCTTTTCCCTGGAAATCTGCTTTTCAGGCAGATCTATGCCAAAGATCTACTACCTAATCTGTTGAAGTAGTAACAAAGCGAAACACATCATTGCCATAAAGAAAGTATATCTTTGTATTTGCTCAGTGAAGGGATGGCTATTGGAACAGTGGCCTTCTCCAATAACAATAAGTTGTATATATTATTCCAGAATAAAACAAGCAAGTGAAAAGTAAATACATAAGTGCAATCAGTTACATTTAAGCTGAAGCAAAAAATTTTGAAGGTTATAGATACTTGCCTGAGCACCTAACTTGCTTATAGAAGCTAATAAAAAAGTAGTCCATTACAGAAGATCTGATTATCATTAATATTTCTCAGTAATAAAAATAGTATACGTCCCTCCATGTTCAAATAGGCATTTTTGGGTTTCAACTATAAATGTAGTTCAACCACGAGATGGCACCCTCAATCCATTAAAGTCTTGGTTGTTTTAAAATCTATTTTATTTAGTGTTTAAAATTAACTCCAAATGTATGACTACACAAGAAAACATCCCCTTTGAGCTTCCATTCCCTGGTCAAGTGTCTAGTTCATCAAAAAGGGCAATACCCTCTCAAAGACTAATATATATCTTCAGTAAATGTCAACCATCTATTCTCTATATGCTACAACTTTGAATTGCTTAAAATTGAAAGAAACCAAACCAGAAACATTCAAAGAAATATATGCTGATAGCAATACAGAACACAGGTTGATAAAAGCAACAAATACTGATTTATAATTACCTTTGAAATGAGGTATTAAGATTCTATCAGATCTACTGAAAACTAACTATATGTAATCTATCCAGCATTCAATTTTAGCTTCACAGTTGTACAAGTTTCATGTAGGAGTGAAATAATTCAATTCCCACATGCTTGCCCTGCCCAAATTCATTCTTTTATTCAAAAAGGATCAGGAGCCAATTGTTCCTGCCTTCGTAACATGTCTTGCTTCATGCATGCCCCTCAGAGACTGCTCAGTGTATTGTAATCTTATCCTTATGCACAAAATTAAAAGGGAATTATGAAACACGTTTCTGCAGTAGAATTGCTACAAAGAGTGAGAGAACCTGTCACAGTTAATGAAAGTTTTGAGAAAAATAGAACTACAGGAAGAGGAACATTTGGCACTGAAACTTTGTTTTTTGGCAGAGACCTAAGGGAGGATCCAAGGAGAAGCATGAAGAAAAGGTTGGGGTGAAGGAAGAGGAACCAGCTGGGAGGCGTGGAGGGAGCACTGGGAGATCTGGCTGGCTGAGCCAGGGAACACCCACAGTTATCTGCTCTCCTCAGAGCTCTGCCTGATCTTTAGCAGGCCCTGGATAATGTGTGATCTTTCAAGACAAGTCTGACATGGCACTAAAACTCCTCCAGCTATACTTCATCCCTCAAGATCTCATGCTGCAGTAGCTACCAGACATTCCAGCACAATATTTAGGGGGACATACATACTGCTAAAAAAAAAGTTAACCTTGCTTCACTTCAGGTTCTGCTGGGAAGACGCTCGTGTGAGATAAAAAAAGAATAACAGGAGGTATTTTGAAAGCAACTGAGAAGAGTTCACACTGTTTTTAACTTGGTTTAACCTGCAGGAACCTGTCACAGATAGAACACCAGCCATCCTCTCCTGCCCCGCCTGCAGATGGGTGCACTCTCAAGCTGGAGCTGTGCCAGAGGCAGAGCATTCCTGGGGACTCCACCACAAAGCTAACAAATTAAAACTTTAAAATTGCAACTTGATCTTCATTGGAGCCAGCACAAAGAACTCCAGTGGGAATCTCCCAATATAAAGAATGAGTCCTTAAAGGTATGATCAAGTTCTTTCTACAAAACTAAAAATAAAACCTGCCAACCACACACTCACCTCTACAGGCTGGGAACAAGAGGTAAGGTCGGTATATTTTCCTCATCTGCAAATCTACAGCTGGCTCTCTAAGACACTGTCCCTAGTACATGGAGACATCCAATTTACTATCCAAAGTAAGTGCAGTGAAAACTTAAAACCAGAGACCCAAGATGGGAACTGATTATTTCTTTCCATAATCATGCTTTATGACATGTTCCCCAAAACAACACTTTACATCACTCGAAAACATTTTGGATGGTATATTCCTGCATTTTAAATTCTATCATCAGTGAGTAAGAGAAAATCAAAGATTTTAACATAACTGCATCCATTTAAAATTCTACAGCTTTTGTATTGCAAGACTGGAGCAGACAAAATTTTTAACTGTAAAATCCCGAAAGCAATAAATAGATTATTTTTATCTTAGTACTCTTTCTGTGTATCTGGTAAGTGGAGCTCAGTTCATAGCTAAAACAGCTTCAGAGAAGCATCTGAATAGATTATTTTTAGTCTCTTCTGTGAATAAACACTGGAAATTCTCTGCTTGCAACAACTTTCTGGAGGTGCTGGCATAAACTATGCAGGCAAGCCTATTTCACAGACATGAAAAACATTACAGTAAAAATTTTGCAAAAATATTCCTAGATAAAATAAATACAGAAGTCAGGTATTAAGGTGAAATGGCATCTACTGTTTTTGCTAAAAAAATGTTCCTCTCTGAAGTGTGCTCTAGTTGTTCAGACTAGAATTAACTTAACCATACCTTCAGAAATTCCTAATTCTGCTGGATACCTCAAAACCAAACAAAAATCAACACAAAAGCACATAAGTACTGTTTTTTGTGATGAACAAAATTTCCTTATGTTCTGCTTCTACCTGTCAGCAGCCAGCAATTCTTTCTTCTTGCTGGGGGGCAGCGACTATCACCACTTTTCCTGTTTAAAATTATCTTACGCTTCATTAACTACTTTTTCTCTCGGGTTGCCTAATTTAACTAAATTAAATTCAAAGTGATTTTCCCCCGCACATAACTGGGCTTGAGTCTGACAACTCTATTTCCAACCTGCAAAGCAGCAGTCTGCTCAAAGCTTATTCTTCATCCCCCTTTCCTCACTATATCCCAGTTAAGGATAATAAAAGACACTCTTTCTGCCAACCTTCTGTTGGGAAAAAGAGGATAGAGGCTTATCCTACAGCAATCAAGAGCCTGCTCATATAACACAGTCTAAAGTCATCTATTTTAAGACGAGGTTTTTGGAGAATCACCTCTCCTTCATTTTGATGAGAAATCAGAGGTCTCTAATTAACCTCCCCAAAACCCCATCTGATATTTGCTGTATAGAGCTTGAGGCCATTATGTAAGGAAGTGGAAGTCCACTTACTGGACTGGAGAAGCTGTATAATTAAAGTGAAACACTGCTGAGCTGTGCCTTTCCTTGGCTGATTTATGAGCCCACCTGCTCCTGCTTGTGTTAGCACAGAAGTTACTCCACTTCAAAGCACAGCAACAATCTTGTGATGTGACTGAGTAGCAGCAGGTCCCTGGTACAAAGCTGTCCCACTGACACAGACCATCTAAATAGGAAGAAATCCCTGCTGACTCAGGCCTGACAGCTTCATTTCCTGGATTATTTTCACTCCCCTGCTCTCACCCTCATCCCCACAGTTCCCCCTGCCTTCGGCCTGGGCAGCTGCTATATCACTGCATCTCACCCACTGCAACAACAGAGATAGGAGTGTTTTGCATCTCCCCCAGATGTTCATATAGCACAAGTTTATAATGGCATTGCTCAATATTACACAGAGCTGTTGGAAGGGAACAAAGCTGATGGGTCATCCACAGAGGCATGGAAGAGTGAGAATCTCAAGAACAACAGACATTCACAATAGATTGAACAGGCTGAAAATTAAACAGATCCAAAATAACATTCTACAGCCCCATCATAATTAAATTCTTGGTCTGACTTCTTTTATTGCTCACACAGAACAAGAGAAAATTACTTTTTCAACTCCACCACCAGCATGGCAATGCCATTCCTTTCAACAGCATCTGCAGGTGTAATTAAAGCTGGGCAGCCACAGTAAGGTCTGCAGATGGTAGATAACCACAGTAAACCCCCATAAACACAGAATGAGTTCTTTTAAGGTCTAAGACAGCCTGTCCCAGCCACAGGGACAGCTAATGACCACAAAGAATTCCCCTTCAACATCTGAGTTTTGTTTCAGTGCCATTCACCCCTGACATTTCTTGCTTTGCTGTGTATATTGACAATGGCATTTGCTCCATCCTGATCCTCTGTTCAGCCTTTTCAATTAAAACCTCTGAACCTATTCAAAGCTCTGCTGATTTTGAAGTGTATAGAAAGCCTATACCATGCCCAAAGTCAGTATTCTTTTAAAATAAAGCAGCTCCCCAAATGCAATTTTCTGGTTTGATTTCACCAACTCAGTTATTAAGATTTTCCCCTATAAAGTATTCCATTTAAGTTTTCCCCTTTTTTTCAACACCTGTGCAATTTATGAGATTATTAAAATGAAAACAGTCAATAACTTGGTAACTGCTGTATAACACATAAATCTGTATCTCCCACAGCATGACTAGTCAAAGTACTTGCTGAGGAAACGCCAACGAGCTGTTACAGAGCCAAAAAAAAAGGTCACAGAGCATTTTATTTTGCAGTTACTTCATAAACAGAGGCTATTTTTAAATGGCTCATCAAGAAGCAATGGCTCTCAAAAACAATGCCTTAAGTATTTCCAAACATATCTCAAACACAAAGGAAGCCTCTGTCACTGTTCTCCCCTTACAGACAAAAAACCTCACTGCATCATGGAGATGACTTGCTCGAGGTCACCCAAAGATGCCAAGGCCAGAGCAGGGTATAGAGCCCAAATTTCCTAGTCCCAAACCAGATCCTCAGCCTACAAAGGCCCAGTAACAAGTCTTAAGAACTTACTGGTAAATGTACAATAAAAACACGTGTTTTGCCTTTAAAACAGAATGGATTTTGCAGGTAAGGGAAATGGAGAAGCTACTTACAGAAGTTCACAGTTGCACCAACATCTTTCTTCTCTGATCTCCAATTTTCCATACTGCCTTTTTCGGTCATTAAAAAGAAACACCCAATCTTACCCTCTCAAAAGTAAAACCAGAAGCAAAACAGGAGCGTTCCAACCCTCTAAGTAAATTACAGGCTTCTATTACCACAGAAACAAACAGAAACCACCACAGGTTTCATGTTTTCCACATACTGGTCCATGTGCTATCAGAACACACCACAGTTTTAGAAATATTAGCACCTGGTTTATGTATCTTATCACAATCAATATTAACAAAGAAAGCCTCTAAACCCATGCTGTGTTTTAAAAAGAACTTCATATATCGTCTCATGTTTTTAAAAAAAGCCTCATATATCTGAGTTCAGATAAACACACTTTAAACTTGGATAGAACTGGCTGAAAACAGGTTTCCTGGAATGTGTGATGACTGGCTTGTTAAGTCTGCCAAGGAACTCAGACTGTACCTGTCAACAGGAGCCTGTACTGGGGAATCCTCTGAACTGGCTTGAGCAGATAGTGCTTGAGGGCCAGACTAGCACAGCGGGGGCTCATCTGAAAGAAACAGGCAAAATAAATAATTCCATGGCAGCCAAAGGTTCCAGCAAAAGGAAACATGCCTACAAACAACTACTGATTACATTGGATAAGATTTGTCTTTAAGAAGTGTGACCACCACAGTGTTAAACACCACAATATAGAGCAAGCATTTCTCTGTGGAAGACTGCGTGCAAAATTAACCATGAGTTAAAAGATATCAGTAAGTGCTCATATGTGGATTCAAAACAGGTGCTTTAACTGAGGAGGAAGAGACATAAAACTTCCTAGAAATAAAGGAAACAGGGTGGCAAGGGCAACATGCTTCTTTGTGACCCCTGTCACTGCTCATTAGGCAAAATGGCAGAGAAGACAGGAGTGCTCACTGCAGAAGTTGTCATTTATCCACACCTCTAAAGAAAACACAGAATTAAAAGATCCATGCTTCAAAAATGCTAATTAGCTGGAGTTTGCATTCAAAATAATGTGAATCAGAAGCACCGAGTCCTTAAAAAGGCCCCTTGTCTTCTTCCTGTCTCAAGCCAAGACTGCAGCAAAAAAACCCCACCACCAAAACACAAACAAATTGAGGATAGTTTCTAAAGCCTTATGGAGGATCACAACTGCTAAAATCCAAAAAGTAGGATGTCTTATAGAATTATAGTATTATAGAATACAATACCTCGAAGTCTTTGACTACTGAAGCAAACCCTGCATTCTTCTTACAATGCTCATCTAATAATGCAACATTTTTATCAAATTCTTTGATGTAAGTTGAATACATCTTTAGGTAGGGACCCTTTTTAACAAATATATCAGCAATTCTTTGATGTTCAAGCCTAGAAACAGAAAGAAAAATAAAGGTGAAATTAGAGCTAAAAACAGTGCACATCTTAATCCTACAGCAAAACAACTCTCTTTCAAGCTAAGATGTGCTAGTTTACGCTCTGAACAAAAAGCTTACAGCACAGCAAATAGGCACCTATCTCAGTAGCTGCTCTGAAAAACCTTATTAGGCACATGTCAACACATAAGTGTTAGAGGACAACCACTTCATACACAGACTTTTTAAAATAGCCTGGAACTGTTTGAACACTTTAGTACAAGGTTGATTTCTGAGGAAATGAATCTTCAAACTGAACAGCAAGTCTTTACCCATTTCAGTGCCTTTGTCAGTAGGTTTTGTGGTGCTGATTTAGATCCACCCACTGGTGTAACTGAGAATGGACTTCAAGGTGATTGTGGCTGTCAGTCAGTGCTGTTTCTGATTAGGAGATCTAAACTACCACTAAAATGCAAACCAGTCTTCAGGACAGCCTCCCTTTGCCCTAATGAAATCAGTGCATTTACCATATTCATGAAGAAACCAGAACATTCAATTAAAATGAAATTTTAAATAAAAAATGTCTTTGCTACAAAAATGTATTGGCATGCCTTCTGGACCTTTCTGGATATACCTATATGGCAAAAAGTATATCTAAATGAAAAATAACCTATACTTTCAAAGTAAATTTTGTCATTTAAGAAGGCATATGATACACAAACAAGTCAAGCCATGATCACATGGAGTCACATAAGCCCTGTAGATAAATTTCAACATCAAAGGAATGGTATCCCTTTATTGATAGTCACCAGTGAGATAATCGCTCTTCCAGTTCCCTCAGGAGGTCCCGATTGAGTTCGTAGAGCTGAGGTAGGTAGTAGAGGATCTGATTCAGGATTCTGTCCTCAATCACTGGCTTTCCAAGCTGCCTAGAGGCATGGGCCACAGCATCCCGGAAATCCTGCCAGAGTACAAAGGGGACAGAACCCCCCTTGCCATGAGTGAACAGCCTTCAAAGCACCAACACAGAGAGCACAATGGAGTTCTCATGGCAGACATTCCAGGCGCTGCTCCCTATTACCAAAGCCAAGGCGGGGACCATCTGGCTTACGTTTCTCTGCAGCTTCAATTTACTCCCCTGGGACTGCCTTAATCCCTTTGGTTTAACACTGGAGCTTTACTTTCTTGCTTCTGTATGCATAATATAGAAGTTGGTCATTATTTTTACAACATACCCTTAAGAAATGTGCTGGTATTACATATGAGGAAACTAAGGGGGCATAAACAAAGCTTGGATCTGCAAGGTTGTCGGCAGCCTTGGGTGTCTTCTTGCAAATATGTAAATCAAAAAGCAAAACTCTTCTATCAGCTAATACAATCATAGTATCTTGCTTAAAAAATCATACTACTGTTCATAAATCACCTACAAATGCCATTTTGGAGCACATTCTTCTTGGACAAAACATAGGATCACACTCTATGTAGCAACTCTCCTATATACAGGAAAATTAACATGTAACAAAAAGATACTATAACAACACATAGGGGAACTACGAGATTTCAAATGTTAGCAATGATTAAAACACTGGTACTTTCAAAACATTTATAGGGAGAAGGAAAATCCTTTACTCTTGAAGGATCTTATAGCATTTTTATGCTATAACTAGCTTTCATCAGGAATGAGCTGGTGCTCATTGATAATCATTAAACTATTCAAAATTAAAATCATGGCCCCACACAAGTCAGCATGGCTAGGACGGAAATTTGGTATTCATTAACAAGGTATTTTCTCTATTCACAGGCAAACAAGACCTGCAAAAAGGTTAGTAATAGAGCATTTCACTTGAAAAATAACACTGTCTAAACTGATAAAAAAATAAAATACAAATTAGGTGGCATTCTGTATCACCATGTCTCACTTAAATTTGGGCAACAGTGGAAAAAAGAAAATCAATCCATAATAGCTGTTTTTGAGTTTGTAGTTAATGAAACATGGTAGCACATGCACAGTCTCTAGGTATCCTGAAAAAGGTGACCATCAGCATATTTCAAAGTACAATGATGAGTTATATTTTAAATGTGCATGGGGTCCACACCTACCTTTGAAAATCTGTAGGGTCCTTGGTTGGTGGGTGGGGAGTGGGGGGAATCCAAACAACCCTTTTCTCTCTCCCCAGGTCTACCACACCAGTCTTACTAGCTATCTCATCAGTACAGCATCTGGCACTAGTTAGGGACCCTCAAACTCAAACCTCAACTTTCCCCTGCTCTCTCCTCATTACATCAGCTCTAGGCAGCATGAGATCCAGACACACTTTTTGCTTTGTGACCCTCTGGGTCATGAAGGCTATGACTGGGCAGTTCTGGCAAGAAACTGAAAGGAGATACAGGGCACTGGCTGTGCCTGGGGAAGGCTGAGAACTAAATGCAAGGAAGTTAAAAAACAGATGGCGTTATTCATATGGAAATGTTCTGTTTTACATCCTCTATGCAGCCTAGTGACACATAGGTTAACTACCAGCTGCATCTTATGGGTTTTCCTGACCCTGGGGCATTGCTTAACACTGAAATGATACACGGAAGTGCAATGGCAAAAGCTCAAATGAGGCATTCTGGAGAGCTTCATGCAAAATGCATCATCATATTATGATAATATTCTCCTTCCCCCCCAAATCCCATACACATACAATATACTGTATGTACTTTGCCATAGGATGAAACAAGAATTTTGTCTGAATGCCATAAGGCTACTTGCATGACAAAAAGAAAAGCAGTTTTGTATGTACAGTAATCAACAGCCCAGGCTTTCCCCTGACCAAATAATAAAAGGACAGCAGGGAGCCAGGTTTAAGCACTAGATAACACAGGAATGTCATCTGTAGTTAAGAGCATTTATATAACTTGTAGATATAGTATTCAAGGAATCTGCAGAGTGTATTCCAAATACAGATTTGGGTTTTCAACAACCTTGATCCAAAGTCCACCAGCTTCATCAGGATTTAGATCATGCCATGAAAGGTTCTATCATTAAAATAGCCAGCCAAAACTTTGCTTCATCACCCTCTCTGGCTCATTCCACAACTAAGTAAAAGGAGGAAGACTTGCAGAGAGGAAAGGTAGGTAAGAAAGATAAGGTGAAGCTTGCAAAATACGTCAAGCATCCTGTGAAACAACAAGAAGTAAACCTCAATGCTTTTTTATCTGTCCTGGTTTTTTAAATTATCAAGTCTTCACTACTGACTATGCATTTGACACTGTAATCATATTAAGATTTATTTTTAACCTGGCTGTGGGTGTGAAGTAACTGTCATGCCAAGTTCATCTTGAGATAAACTTAAGAGTTAAAGGCAGAGAGAACATGCCTTGGGATTGGGGGTGGGAAAAGTCAAACAAATGTAACAAGCTTGGAGTTAACAGTGTTTATACTTGAAGGTGCTGACCTTCTGAGAAAGTAATTTCTTATCCGAAGCCACAAAACATAGAACAGGTCTATTTTAATTACCCAATGTAAAACATGTTAACTTACAAAATAAACTCTGAAATTTCACTCCAAAGGGTGGAAGGTATTCAGATGACAACTTTTTATACAAGTAGATAAATGACTTAAAAATTAGAAATTGCAATAAAAGTAATTTAAAGCACCAGAGTCTAGCTCCTTGTAAACCTATATCCATTAACTGCTAAATAAAACCAAAATTGCTCTTGCAAATAATACATACATTGCTCTGATATTTATATATACCTGCATGAAATGATTTATTACAAACATATTTAGCACACAGTCCTATATAACACTGCTGAAAAGCATAGCTTTCATCAGTCTGTTCAAAGACAATCACCGAGGTTGTCCTAGAAATTATTCTGTTTGAAGCAATGCAGCAATCCATTACAGTGAATTTTAAAGACAGACTTTTTAATTAAAAATGAGCCTTTCAAATAATACAATCTTACCAATTTAACAAACTCCAACCAATAAACAAAAATAAACCAAACAACATGCTATGCTTTGGCATTAATGTACTTATTTCACTGAAACATTTGCAACTCTAGACAAGTTTCATATGCTGTATGACCAGAATATTATGCTAATTATACTGAATCATCCCACCTTCTTATCAGGATGATTTTTTCCTTTTAGAAGAGGGGAAACTACTGTACACTTTCTGAAATGCTTTTATACAGTTTCTGCATTTTATTCTGGTCCAGTAACAATCTTCGGATACCACTTTTTACTGCTAAGGTAAAGGTAATTGTCTTCACACAGCTACTTCACAAGGACAGCACCCATCACCATCCCTGGGAAGAACATTCTTTCCAAACCAGAATGTGTTTTAATCCATTCTAGACTGAGATAGCATCCCACTGGGTACTAGTCCTTATGAAAATCTAGTCTAGGAATATTAAGGACTTCTGAGTACATAATGTTGCTGAATTACTGTGGATAAAACACTTCAAACTTGAAAAGGTTTAGAGAATTTTATTTATCCTATTAGTATACACTTCCTTTAGAGCTGTGCAGTTTTTAAGCAGTATTTGAGAAGGATATCACCATCACTGCTTTTGTTTCCTCCCATCCCTCCTTCAATGCAGCTTCCTTAAATAAGCAAAAGGCCGTGATATCTGAAATAATTCTGACCCTGTTGTGAATCACATACAATCAGCCCACGCACTTCCCCTCTGCAAAGGTCCTGACTCATGATCCCTCCCAGTCCTTTCCACTGGAGGAATCTCAGCTCCCAGCAAAGCGACCTGCCCATGTCAGTATAAGGAGCAAAGCAACTAGTTTAGTTGTAAACCAAAACAGGTATGGAGCAGACGAAACCCTCCCTCAGCTGCTGACTCAGTTAAAAGCACCTTCAAGGATCTAACAGATGAATGAAGATAATTACAAATGGATGAAATTAAGAGTTCTTGGAAATGTAACAGAAAGTACTACATGATCTAAATATGGTCCAATATTCTACTCTAACGCTTCAACCAATATTCATCTTGGATCTGTTCTCCCAGAAAATACCACCAGCAAAATAGAAGTAAGTCATAATCCTTTCCGCTGAGGTACAACTTCCAGCTAAATACACCTGCAGATAGCTCAAATATCAGTTTAATTTAAAGGGAAAAAAAAGAGCATGTTTGCATTTCGATGCTTTTCAAGGAACACACGCAGACATCCTATGGGGAGGAAGAAGAGAAGTGGAAGTTTCATGCTCTGGGAAACAGCCAGGCTGCTACATGTGACAAACTGTAAACGTGACTGCTTAGGAACACAGCTACAGATTTCACAAATACAGTATTTAAAACATAAATAGGCACTCCTAACCAGAGTCAGACTATTAGCCATAAACTGCTAAGTTAAACTACAGCAACCATAGTTAATGAAGACTATGACTAAGTGTGGATTGAGACATTTTTCAAACATGTAAGATTACTTCTAGAAAGATGCCAAGTAGTTTCACACATTTTTTTCCCCTCAGTTAGTAAAATAATTTTAAGTCTTTAACAATATAATTAATTTTTTACAACAATCAATGATTTGACCATGACATTTTCCCAGAATGTTATTTCAGGGAATAGGCTGGGTAGTAGAACCATATTTCCTTCTAAACCTAAACTATTTCACTAGCCTTTTTAATAAGAGGACTACAGTTGCAACTCATTGTCTGGCAAGTGCCTTAATCAGCAATTCTAAAGCACTTCAGAGACTAAAAAGTTTTCGACATATTTACTTCAGACTGGTCAAATCTTGAAATTTTACAGATGGAGGAAAAGGATTTGGAGGTTGAGAGAATTTTTCACAGCCAAATGGTAGGTCGCTTGTAAGCCAGGACCAGAGGTCAGAACTTCCTTTGCTCCAAAGCCCACAGCTATTATTTTTTTTAACCTATATTTTCATCACATTCTTTTTCCAAATCTACTATGAATTATTTTTCAGAATATTTGGCAACAATATACAGAAATATTCTTTGGGCACAGAGCAACTCAGAGAGGAGAGATAAGTCTGCCTCTCCTATGTCCCTTTAGGCCAGTTCACTGCTTCTTATTTCTGCAAGTGCCCTCAGGGAAGAAATAACACTTCTCCCAATTTCTTTTTTACCCTCAGGGGACCATGCATGAACCATCTCACAAAGATGCATACAGAAGAGCTAATTTGATTTAACCCCCTTTGTTTTCAGGAGTTTCGAAAAGGATTTTACTGGAATTTTGTGCCCTGAAAGAACAGAAATAAAGAGAACTCAAGATTACACCTAATGTTTGATTACACCCTCAAGCAACCCCATTCATCTAGTCTGTTTGAGAGCATGTGGAAAGCCAGGTGAGTCCCTTATGTCTGTTACAACCAGCTTACTCAGTATTTATAGCAGTGTCTCCCAATGTTTATGATTTTCTCGAGACTTTTGCCGTGTGTCTTCAATAGGAGCCATCAGGTGTACTTACAGGTGTGACACTGTCCACACAGGACAGCAGGCACCCTGCTATCTTCAAGAGTTGCTTCACCTAACTTGACTTTGTCAATATAAAAGAACAAATTCAGTGGGACTTATAAGCAGTTTGCAATCACATTCCCACCTTCTCAGCTACTTCATGCTCCACTTCTAAGGCTCTAAGACATAACAAATTAAAAACCTTTTCCTTACATCAACAGTCCTGTTCCTTGGCTCTATTAAGTGCCACGAGCTGCATTTAACTGGCATTGGTAAGGCAGACCAAGGAAAATAGTATCAATTTCAGATCACTGTGAATAGAATTAGTCGATAAATGATTAATAGATGGCTCAGGTGGTGTAACAGAGCATCCCCATACCAGTAAAATCTTTACTATGGGTAAAACAACCCAACCTGGGGGGAATCTAAGCTCTAGTTCCAGAAATTTATTAGAGGTTGCTTGACTGGCAGTTAGTGATCCTGACACTGAATCTAGTAAGTAAAAGTGGTTCAGTGTATATGAAATAAAAAGGATAGTTTTATCAACATTAAAATGTCATCCATAAGAAATACAGATTTAAATCAACAGATTTAATAATCTCTGTGACAAACATACACAAACACCAGGTATATAACTCTGTGGAAATAAAAAACCATGTTTCTGCAACCTTTCTCAGCAATGGCAATTTTTATTTAATGAAAGATGCACACATATAGAGCCTCAAAACTAGCACCCTCTCTGACAAGGCCATTCTCCAAGATTCCCCACTCCAGGCAAACAAGTTGAGGACCAAGTATTTCCTCAACTCCTAGCCTAGCACCTTCTCTGTTAGACCAGGCTGAATACATGCTGATTGTTACTGCTAGCCAACAAAAACATTCTAATAGTTTTTATTTGGCAGCTAGGAATAGAGTTGCAAGCTATCCATTAAAGGAAAAGCAAAACACATCCTACACCACTGCACATCTACGCTGCATGGACAACTTAGAGTTTATCCTATTATTTTCCCTCTCTTATATTCCTCTTCTGCTTGCCTGTATCCTCCTCCTCATCAACAGCCTTTTCTTCCAGTACTGCATGTTACCAGAAAAAGTAGTAAACTGAAAAGCAAAGACACCTTTAACAAATCAGTTACATGCCTGGAGAATATGATAATTTAAAATTATATAGCTCTCTTCCTGTTACTAGTAGTTAAAGTTCTGTACCAGAAATCGTGCTGAATATAAATTGTATATTGGCCGCCACAACTGCTTGATCCAGCTTTTAAAAACCAAGCTTGAACAGAATCAGAAAATCAAGTACTAGAAGGAATCTAAGAGAGGAACAGGCAAATGGTGTGGTAAATTTTTTGCTTTCTGGAAAAAAAAAATCTTTATTACAGGACTGAATACAACCACCTATAAGAACCTTTATTCCCAGTTTCAGAGAACATGCTTCTCAACAGACTGAGAAAGACCAACGCAGCTGTTTGCAATATAACAACTTCTATTGCTCAAGGAAAAAAATTACTATGCTTGCACTTAAGAGAGTGACAAAATGGTAAAAACACATATCATTTAGTTGACAGAAAACACATAAAACTGAGCTAGAGAAAGAAAAATCCTTCATTAGCTTACTATTATCACCTTCAACACAGCATGTTTTACAGAAGACTGATCTGCATAAACATGGATGAAACCATGCTGAAGACATTGCAGGTACTGCAATCAGAGCTATTATCACGAGCAAACATCTGTCAAGGCACTGCAGCCCAAAAACATACATGCCGCCATGGTGATGGATGCACTATTAGAGCTATTAAATGGATTACTTAAAGAATGTGCATTTTAACGTACAATTTCTAAAGGTAAATTGTTCCCACCTCCCCCCACCACTTAAACAGTGATTCTAACAGAAAACTTTGGGTTTGTTACTATGTACATATTTATAAGCCAGTACAAGCTGGCTCACTATAAATATGATCCTGATTAACATAAATGGATATATATCCAATTTTCAGTATTCAAGCAACACCCACACTCAGCTGGAAGACTGTGTACATTAATTGAGGAGACACAGAAGGAACCACCAAAATATTCACCCATTACAGAAAATGTGAGACTAAAGTTCAGATTAATTTTTGTATTTCGAGTATGCAGACAAAGCAGAAAAAAGTCACAGTCACTGCAAAAAAACTTAAACATAAAACTTTAATAGATTAAACAAATAGAAGAGGAAACTACTTCTTTTTTGAGTACTTACAATGTGTAAGAGCTTTAGCACATCCACAAACCTATCAGAAAAGCAAGAAAAAGCAAATAGTTACATTTTAATTGCCCAGTTAAAATAAATTGAGTAGCTGTTAAGTTTAGCATTGACACTTACACTTTCTCTGAGCTCATGATCTCCTTGGCAATATGGTAAACCTTTGTTTTCTTTCCAGCTGCCTTACTCTGCAAATGAAATGATATGTTATACTGTGCACCTACTAAAATGGTCATAAAGATCATTTCCAGCTAGTAGTTCCTCAAATCCAATGTAATTATTCAGTTGTTATTTCTAAAAAGAAACATTTTATGCTGCTTTGAAATTTCTTGGCTTGAAATCTGTATTTTCAGGATCTGTGAGAAAATCAATTTAGCTTGTAGCTGGAAACAACAATATTAGCTAGGATTAGTTTTTACAACACTATCAGCTTTTTCATTTAATTATTACAGGAAGCACTGAAGCCCATAATGAATGAAGTCCTAACAAGTAACAATTACTATTTAACCAAAGTATTAAAGTACAGATTGTATTTCTATATTATTTAATCTTTTTTCCTGATTAATACAGCAACAGTAATATTTGCAGTAAACTAAAATCTATTTCAGGAACATTTTAAAAGACACATATATTTTATTTTCTGAAAAACAGGAAAAAAATCACAGTGAAGATAGAAGTCATCTTCTGTCTATCTATTAAAGGGGCTGCTGGAATACACAGCAACTGTCCTGCAGAGATGCAGAAGTGTGAGCTTGGTCATCTACCTTAAACACTGTGGAGATGCTCTTGGTTTTTATGCACACACTGGGCTCCCAAAAAATCAATCCTACTAGTAGATCAGATCAGGTAGAGGGAACAGGTACAACAAAATAAACAAGAGGCAGGCATTTGCTACACAGTGCAACTCCCACATATGATTTCCCTCAGATAAAACACCTTTCCGCAAAACTGCTCTCATGGTTTGCCATATGCTTCTCTGCTGCCAGCTGTCATCATGTCTATTAGACATTCAGGCTTTCATTTTAATGGGCTGTATAGAAAGAACGTGGATGAGGAGCACTAAAACATCACAGGATACACAACATAAGGGAGGGAGGCTATATTGAGTATGGCAGTTTAAAACAGGCACTGAACAGTTCATCTAGAAAATCAGATTTTGGTGGTGTTATATCCACAAAACTTTGGTTCATAATCATTAATGTTTCAAGATTTGTCTGGAGATTTGGCTCTTCTCCAAACCTATAAATAAATCTCAAGTTTTGGAAATTAAACCATGGAACAGATGATACTCACGGCTAATTTTAATGACATTGCTGAATTCGAAATAAAAAACTAAATCTTAATTAAACTTTTTAATTTGAATTCAAATGACACTGTGCCTAATTACTAAATTAAAATTAGTTTCTAAATTAAATTATTTGGCGTTGCATTACATGCATACAAAACACATTATTTATTTTATATGCAGTGTAGACATCTGCACACAGGGCTGGGATTTGACCTCTGAAATGAAATGTTTCCAAAACCACTTCAGTCTATCCAGTGAGAGTCAGTCGTGCTCAAGTGAGATTGTAACACCTACCCTCAGGCCTCTGCCTTATTAGAAGGCAGAGGTGACAGCTCCCTACAAGACTGAATTCACGAGTATGTCAATTATGTAGAGAAGGTATCTGCAATCGATGTAGACGTAACAGTTGCAAATGAGATGAAAATTAGTATTTTGAGAAGAAGATACTACTGCTAAACAATTACAAAATGAAGTATCACAGTCTGTTTTCAACCCCATTTAAAAGACTTTTCACACACCAGCTGGCACGGAAAATGCCACCTTGCCTTTGCTCAGCCAAAGATAGTCTGGCTCTGAGAGCCTCCAGAGGGAGAACCAAAGGGATAAAATTAAGGCTCTCAGGCACAGCATTGGACAGGAGCCTTGTAACTCCCTGAACAGATATAAAGCATTGAAATAGCCAGATGCTTGTGGTAAGGAAAAATCAAAACAAGCCCAGCTGATGACCAATGCAGAGACTCCTTCATCCTCTGCAGCTGCTCTCCCTGTAAGGAAGCTGCTTGTTAATCCCCAGCTGCCGGCCACACGTGCTGAAAGCAGCTGGAGCCAGCCCACAGCAGATGCCTCACAGCAAGCACTGAACTACTCAGGAAAACCTGCCCGAGAACGCTTGTAATGGGAACACTTTCCTGTAAAACTCCATAGTGAAGGGTTCAGGGCATCTCCAGAAGCACACAAGGTAAGTTAGCTTCTATACAGTTTAGTTTAACAGGAACAAGCTTTTCTCTTGACTCTTTCCCAATTTATTCCTTTTATTCCTCTAATTTGGTTAAACATCATCAGGTCTGACAAATCAAGCCTTCTCTTCCAGCACTAAAAAGTTTCCTTGGGGTTTTTTGTTTGTTTGTTTGTTTATTTTATTGAGCCTCGTTGGGGGGGCAGGGTTAAAATTATTTTTAAGGAAAGGAAGCAAATATAACTACTATCAAAGGAAACAGCTGCCAGCACTGATGCTGAGGAGAGGCACTGGTCTATGGGTGGGCTGGTTTCAGGGCATCCAGGACTGAGAAATAAGAAGGTGAGTATCCCCAAGGAGAGGGATAGAAGCCTCAAAAGTTCATTTATAGCAGTTATTGCTGTCTTCTTTATAAGTCTATTTATAACTCTCAAAACAAGATTTCTAAATGTGCATTCGTGCATGTAATTCCATTAGAGGGGCATGGTAGGCAGGTCTGCTGCTCCATGATTCAGTGAAAGAGTGAGAACAATTATGCCATGCAACACACATTTTTAGTATTTCTAAACTTGATCTCTTAATATCAGGCTAACATTCATATATGAAATTAAGCTTTTAGAAAAATACCCCACTAAACAATAAGAATAATGAAAAGAAATACATAAAGTTATGTTGACTCAAGTCCTTTTATTTGAAAATATCCCAACAGGTGAAACCTTAAGAAATAGTACAAGAGGGAGGAATAGCTTTAGAAGATAAAGTAAAAAGATACCTGTTTATCTTCTAGAGGATCAGTCTCCCCTTTGCTGGAATCAGAATTTGTGTCATCATCTTCATCAGAACTGTTCATGATATCTTCTTCATCTGACTGAATATCTCCCATTACCACATTAGGATGATCATGGTGTTCTTCTAAGGATCTAAAATTAAAATATGTATAGTCGATAAACATACCATACTCTATTTACGTAAAGACCTTTCTGGTTTACCCCACAATAAATGCTTTACTTGTTAACAGAAATACTGAAAGCAGTAGTGGGTAGTCTGAAAATGACCACAGTGGTAGGTTTTTTCACAGTAGACTCAAAATTCTGCAATGGTTTGTCTATGCTAGTATTGATACAATGCTCATTGACAGTGAGCAAAGGGCCACAGTACCTTTGGAGTATTTATATTATTCTTGCCCATCAGAGTTTGCCTAACAACAAAGTCTAATAAATCTATTCCCTTATTGCTGTGCACATGTACAGTGCAACATTTATATTGTATGCCAAAAGGATAAAGAAAGATCACTGGCATATTGCTATCTGTCTGATAGCAGCAGATCTTGTTCCAGACATGGTACCCAGACTGGAGCTTTCTGTCTGCAACTCGAGATTTGTGTATATACACAGGGCTGTTTCTCAATGCATATGCTAAACAACTGCATCAGGGATGGCAATATTATAACCACTCTGTCCAACAATTCTTAAAAACAGGAAGGCAAAAGCTTCTGTGATGACAAATTCCCATCCCCCATAAACAGACACCTTTCAGGTGGCTGTCAAAGCTATGAAATATAACCTTGTTTTGCTGCTGTACAATGATTACAGAGGTCACTTTTCATTAGCTTCAGCTGTATTTGCAATACAAAAATTGCATAAGACAGGTACACAACCTTCTTCTTCTAACTTGCCTTGACAACTTTAATAGAGATTTAAGAAATACAATTCTAGAAGAAAATAAAAAAGGGGGTAGGGAAAGATAAATAAGAAAACAAAGACTAGAGGAAACAGAACCTTAAGTTCTAGTAAAATTACACAGAAACACAGCAATTCTCTGAGCTCTTACTTTTAATCCTTAAAAGTATCTGATAAAAACTATCAGAAATAGCATAATCTGTGTTCAAGGTCTGCAGAAAGATGTTGGGATGCCACATACTTATTCTGACATAAGCCAAAACCAAATAGCTATCCTGTAAAACAAAAAGCAAATTCAGACACGCTTGTCCCCAAGATGCTGCAGCCAGCAGAGATCTCACTGGGCTGATAACACTTTACTTTGCACAGCCAACAACTCCCGGGGCTTCTCCACCCAGCTGCCCTCTGCCTCTCTGCACAGGGGGTAGTGAAAACTGATCTTTTCCTAGCTTTGAATCACAGGGAAGCAAGGATGGTGGGTAACTATTCAGACTCACTACCTCCAGCTGTGATAGCTACCAGAAAGAAAACCTGTCACTGTAGATCCCATGGAAGGTGTCTGCCAGTAACCTGAACAGCTGATGAATTCCTCAGGGTTCGGTATTGGGACCGATGCTGATGAAGATCTTTGTTGATGACATGGACAGTGGGATTGAGAGCATCCTCAGCAAATCTGTAGATGACACCAAGCTGTGTGGTGTGGTCACCATGCCAGAGGGAAGAGATGCCATCCAGAGGACCTGGACAGGCCTGAGGGGTGGGGCTGCACAAGCTTCATGAAGTTCAACAAGGCCAAGTGCAAGGTCCTGCACCTGGGTCATGACAATCCCAAGCACAAACACAGGCTGAGTGAAGAATTGATTGAGAACAGCCCCGAGGACAAGGATTTGGGTCAGTTGGTGGACAAGAAGTCCCACATCACCGAGCAACGTGCATTAACAGCCCAGAAAGCCAAATCATACCCTGGGCTACATCAAAAGCAGTGTGGCCAGCAGGTCAAGGGAGGGGATTCTGCCACAGCAAGGTGTTGATTAGTCAATGCTCAAGACAGAGTTAATAAAACAACCAAATAAATACCACCAACGACCAAAAAAACCAACACACAAATGCTGATCACAAACAGAAATATATTTAGAGATGAAGACAAGATTAGCTGGTCTGTGGACAGACTTTGGTCAGCCACGAATATAGAGAAAATTAAAATAGCTTAGTTCTATTATGACAACACAGGAAATACTCAGGAAACTCCCAAGCAGTTACTGTCTCCCAGAACCAAATGGGAGGAAGGCAATTACTGTAAAGTCATCACTGAGTTCAAACAAGGTCCTGAGCCAAGGCTGCAGCACCCTGGGTGCAGAGAAACACCCATTTATTTCAGCTGGGAAGTGATCAGCTTCATGCAGGAAGATGGCGGCCACCAGAGAGATATGCTGATGACAACAGCACATGGTGTACAGTGTACACCAGGGATAGTTCCCAGAGTCTCCAGGAAGGACCTAGGAGCTTTCCCTACAACCACACTAGCAGGAAATGAAGACTTCTGCAGTTACTCATTAACTTCAGCAATTTAGAAAACTCCATATCTAGTCTATATAATTCACAGTCACGTCATCTGTTGGCCTGAGAATGTTTATTTCAGCACATGCCATCCAATTTTATAGGTGACAAACATCTTTATTACATCTGTAGCATGACATCAGGTAGATATATCTCCCAGCTTTAGTCAAAATCTGCAACAGAAATAACCACTGCAATTCTTTCCTTTACCAAATTACTCAGTTTTACCATTCACATCTGTCACTAAATCTACCTCTGATCAGGGGCATTTTTTTCCCCATTGCAAAATGTATTAAGCACTTTTCTCTCTCCCCACACTTGAATTCATTATTTAGCCCATTATTCACTAAATTTTAATTTGTTTAATAGACATTTTATTGCCCTTTTCCCTATCCTTAATATTTTTCTCAATTGTTGCTTTAATTTCCTTTAACTAAGATCCCTTCTCATCAAGAAAACATTGTTTTCACATCTCTTACATGACTGTTCTTTTGCCTAAGCACATTCTACTGGATGCCCTCTCCCAGATTTTGCTATCATTTTCCAGTTAAACTTTTCAGGGCAACTGTGCCAAAACTCAAAGTTTTAAAAACCCCCACCCTTTTGGAAGTCAGAAACAAGCATACTTGTATGTCAGGCTGTATTCTACTTGTGCAAACATAATCCCATCACCACTGAAGGATGAAGAACAAGCTAGACAGCCAGTGTTGTGTACAGCATTTTCTAAATGTAAGCTTAATTGGCTTATCTAATAGAAAGTTACAGTTAAAAAACTACTTTAAAATTTTAATAATTAACAAGTGATGATTTAGGATGTTTGGCAAGTGTCCACAAATGAGAGACACTCACTGTATACATTTCTTTTCTTCCTATGAATCACAATGCTTAAACAGTAAGCTCTTTTTCTGGCCTTTGTGGTGCAGATGCACCTACGATTCATGAAGGAAACTATAAGAGCTGAGAGAACCATAAATAAAATCTTGCATACAGTATCTGCTCCACCAAAGCATCTCTTAGTAATCCACATAAGTCTTTATCCTCTATGTGCTCAGCTTACAGGCCTCCAGTTCTTCCACCTCATACATTTTGTTGAGGCTTTTTCTGTGGTTATTTTTAATGTTTTTTTTTCCTTTTTAATTGCTTTTTAAAGGAAAAAAAAACCACCTTGGATGATTAGATGATTAATAAATCAGTTCACACCCAGCCATTTTCGAGACTCAAACAAGCTTCCAGTTCAGGGATAGGATGCAATACTGTAGCCATGGGTAGATGCCCTCCCGGTGGTGTCTGCAGCTGTGTCTCTTCTTCAGAGAAAACGGTGACAAAGTCACTGTGTTGATTTGCCTTTATCAGTCACATGCTGGAGAACGTGATTCTCCTCATACCTTATGTCTCAACCTTTCATTGTAAATGCTATGGCTTTTCTGATGAAACAGAAAGCAGTTTTGTATTTACTGATGACTCTCTTCTGTACTTTTACCTCTGAAGTCATCTATAACGTAACTGTACGCATGGTTCTCTTAAAGTTATCTCTGGATACAGTGAAACCTCTTCTTTTCAGTTTCTTTTCAGTGAAACTTCTCTTCAAATGTCTTTGGAAACAGTCGTAAATCTTTAAATAAACAGAATAGTTTCTAACACACATGAATTCCCCCTTTTCAAAATACCACAACCATGCAGTAATGCTTATTTTAAGCAACTCTTCTGATAGGTATTTTGGGGATACTGTGAACTATCTCTATCTTGTTCTCTCTTCATCACGATTCTTTGCCCTACCCACAGCAACACCAAGAGAAACTTCTGCATTATCAGTCATGTGAAACACCATCCCTGCCAACTCACTGTGCTGTGCCCTGAGTAAGAATATCTTGCCATATCTCGTGAGCAAGTTATCTAAATATAGATGTGGGGCTTTTTTATTTGACACATAAAATGAAGAAACCATCAGTTTGCCTTGGAATGAGCAGTTTATGGGATGGTGCATATACACTGTGCTGTATCTTCCCACTGCAACAGTAAAATATTAATGAAATAAAACGTGTCAGTCCTATTAAGATACACAGCAGGATAAACTGACAAAACTTAAGAAATGTCATCAAGCTATTACAGACAGAAAAATAAATCTTACTGTCTTCAAGAGGTGACCAAGACTAGCTCAGATTACCTTATTTGTATTATTACAGAACCTTCAAATACACCTGAGGCTTCACTTTCAGACACTGCTGATTTAAACCCTACACATGGCACTATAGCCTGAAGTCACGATTAACATTTCAGTCTCAGTTTCCAATTCCTTTAGAAGGCAAATAGTATATTAAGCTTGACTGAGATGAATCAGAAAGATTTTCTGCCATGGAATGCCCCAACATTAAATATTTTATAGTATGTTGGAATTACTTAAAGTGTTAGCATCATCCTAACTACTAAAAAGCAAGTTTTCACAGCTCCAAAGTATGAGTTAAAATAGATTTATCCACACGGCTTCTTTATACACATTTCTTTGTGATATTCACTATTTTTAAATCTTTTCTCTGCTTCCAGTAAGCAATAAAAGTACGTAGGAGTGCTGAATGAACAGAACTTTGCACACAGCACTCCACTAAATTCTTCCTTTCTTATCCTTTTGTTGCTTTAAAAGGAATATCCATTATACTCTGCTTTATCCTTCTGTCTCTTCCTCCAGTATTTCATTGCGATTTTTTGTAGGTGTTTTTGTTTGTTTATTTTTAAAGAAAGCCTTCAACATACAGGCAAAATTACACAAACTGAAGTTCCTACTGAACTGAAAAATACACACTAGAACATCCAGAGAGCCAAAAAGCATGCCCTATTATAATATTTAATCTCAAATCCTTTTCCATAGCTGTTTGCACCTCCCTTTTCCCCAGAGGAGCAACAACTACTATTTATCCTTTTTTGGCTTTTAATACCATCAGTCCCTGCAATCAATTTCAGTAATTAAGGCATAATCAGCTGCTCGTTTTTCAAGATCTAAAAGCAGGGAGGCAATACCCAATCACATTATTACACATTTTTCATAGATCCTCATACTTTTAATAGCTGTAGGTAAGGCAGGACGCCCCACTGACTAGTTCCCTCAATGAATCCTAGTTGTACATTTCTGGGAAAATCAAAGGATAAAAGACCTAAAGAAAAAATGTTCTATGGCATTTTTTCTGTTTGGTTTTATCTAAATTCAGAATCTCTTTCACGGAAAGGCTGCAAATATAAAACTCAAGTCAATATCCCAAAACAATTGAGAAATCAATTTCCTGATTTGGATGCTCAAGACAATAGGAGACACTCCTGGAAACCCAAAGCAAAAGTGAAATTATTGCTTGGTTAATAATTGCTTGACTTTGTTTAGTGAACTTTCTTTTATTTAATAATTCTTTTTAAAGACAGTTAATGTCTTTAATATTTAATTACTGCAGGTTTTCAGTAAAAAGAAAATCAGTTCTTAAAAGCACACATACTTGGCAAAGCATAAAGGCAAAAAGGAATACCAACCAACATCACTAGTGAGCTCCTATGGAAGTTTTAAGAACTTACATGAGGAAGATTAGAGATCAGCAAGATTAATAAAGGCATCGATTATTGTGTTTTTTGCAGGAGTTACATTTTGCTGCAGTACCTCAGCTCCATAACCATCCTGAAGAAGCCAACATCACGTTTCCTTTCTCAAAACAGTCTAGAAAGCATAAGGATGAACTTCCTATCACTTCAGATGCACCTGGAACCTAACCCACCAGATATTCACCTATCATTTGAACTTCAGGTTCTCTGAACAGTGTTGACTGCCCACCATTAGAGCTGAAAAGCATCCCTCCCTCACTGTCCTCTTCATGTCCCCCTGCTTTTCATTTCTCCTTCAGTCATACTGGACCATTAAGTAGCAAATGAGGATGAAAAGCAACCTAGGCCAGGGGGATTACTTATCTGAGTTATTCACACAGCATCAGTCACCTCTCTGGTTTAATGACAGACGCAGAGATGAAAACAGCTGAAGCTGAGATCACATCTGTCCTCTCTGGCTGTTGTGGGCAGTGTGAGAGGCTGGTGGGGACTGCTGCGGCTCTCGCAGCGTTACTTGGCTGCCAGCACTGGACACTGGTTCCCTTATTGCAGCCAAGCTGCTTGGGCTTCATCTTCTCTGCCAAAAATGGTGGTTTTTCACAGCAAGAGAGCAAGATAGCAAGGTGCCCTCTTAAATATGATTTTACACAATAGCACCAATATTATGCCATTCATTCTTCTGCAGCAACAACTCCATGATATTAGTAAGTTCTTTGTATTATTATGACTAAAAAGAAAAAAGTCAACAGACCAGAAATTTTTATTGGTCTGATGCTAAGGAACATGACAATTATTTTTATCTTTTTATTCATCTATTATTTTAAGAATGTCTGAACAGATCACATGTGTGAGATTCATTAGTACCTTCTGCAAGCTCCTTCCATAGGTGACATGGCAAGGAATGAAACAGACCTCTATAACGGTCTTTAAAAGAAAAAGCACCACAAAACAAGAGACAAACAAAGCAGATCAATGAATCAATGATTATTTGCACCACCTATAACTGTTGTGCTACATTGTCTCCAGGGTAGTTACGGAATTTTAAGTATTCAATTACAAACAAACACTCCTCAAGAATCACAACTAGAAAACAAAGAACCAGAATCCAGCTGAGCAACTCAATTTGAAAATATTCCGTGCACTCCAGGTTTTTTTAATTCAAATTGCAATTTAAAGACTTCAAAAATTGAAACAAAATTATTTTAAACAATATCATATGTACTGTATGCATGCATTAGCAACTACTTTTTATTATAGGAAGCCAGGATCCTTGATGACAATGATACATCATCAAAAGGAAAGCCCAAGACAAGCTATTTGAAATGGATTTTGGTACAGAGCTGCTTGTACTTTGAAAGCTGTCTGCTGCCTTCCAGGCAATAGGCTGGCTGCTGAGAGAGGCCAAGTGGGAATGCCGGGAGTTACCGAGAAACACCAAGAACTACCCTCTTTGTCCCAGTGTTTACCTCTGGTGCTCACTGCTCACACCTGGGACTTCTGGGCAAGGAGGATATCACAAACACTACTGAGAGCTGCCACCACATTTAGCCTGTTAGATCATGTCACTGGCAGCTCCTTCTATAACTTGGCTGAGCATGTTGCAAACTGCAGCACCTGACTGGCTGGAACCAAGTTACCCCACTGTTTGCACCAGCAGCTTTCAGTTTAGCATTTGTTATCCTCAGGCCAAAACAACACTTCTTTCCTTCCTCAACAAGAAGCAAAAAAAAAAAAAAAATCTGACTCGCATTCTATGCCAAAAAGCAAGACATTTGTTGCATGTGCTTCACTCTCGGAAAAAAAAGGTACAGAATTTATTAAGTAATCCATTTTGTCAGTTACCCTACTTCGAGCACACTATGATGAATACAGTCATACACATACTTCCATGGCACGATTTTAAAAAGCACAGTTCAAAAGAGGTGAAAACAGCTTTCAGATGATCTCCTTATATAGCTGTGATTTGCAAACACGAGCTCCAGAAGCACCCAAAGATGTGTCTCACTCCAGGCAGCATTCCCTGATCACAGAGCCATCTTCAATGAGACCATTTGTTGACAGTTCCTCAGTTCCTTAGAAAGTTCAACATAAACACACATGCATGCTTCAGATACTTCCACACTCACCATAGCAGTCACTTAAAAAAAAAAAAAAGCGGGAGAATCTGTTTAAGCATCTCCAAGAAAACTGGTGCCCGCAGTGGGACAGTTCAGCTCCCCAACAGCATGGCACAGCTGCCATTGTGACCAATAGACACACACTCGGATCACAAATAATAATGAGTACCAACAAGATCACTAGTGAGCTCCTGTAGAACTTTTAAGAACTTACATGATGAAGATTAGAGATCAGCAAGATTATTAAAGGCATTGATTATTCTCCTTTTTGCAGGAGTTACATTTTGCTGCAGTACCTCAGCTCCATAACTATCCTGAAGAAGCCAACATCAGTACGTTTCCTTTCCCAAACCAGTCTAGAAAGCATAAAGTTGAACTTCCTATCACTTCAGATGCACCTGGAACCTAACCCACCACATATTTACCTATCATTTGAACTTCAGGTTCTCTGAACAGTGTTGACTGCCCACCATTAGAGCTGAAAAGCATCCCTCCCTCATTGTCCTCTTCATGTCCCCCTGCTTTTCATTTCTCCTTCAGCCGTACTGGACCATTAAACAGTAAATGAGAATGAACTGCAGCCTAGACCTTATCTTACTTATCCCAACACAGGTGCCAAAAGGATGTGATGTCAATGCAGCAGAATATAATTCAAGAGCATACAAAGGGACAGCCTTGAACATTTGTTCTGAAAAGTGAAATCCTGCAGAAAACTAGATCTAGAGATTTAATTCTTGCCTGGAGACTTGTACTGAATAAGGAGTCCCTGCATTGGTTCCTCCTGTCACCACCCAAAGCTGTGAGGGATCACCTGTCTCCCAGTGTCAGTAAAGAGAATTTAGTCATGAACATACTTCACAGCACAATTTTAGAAACCCTGGTTTCAAAAAGGTGCAAACAACTCTCAGATTATCTTCTTACAGAAATTTTCAGCAGAATTTATAGCATTTTCCCTTCCCTTATCATTAATTCTTGTTTCATAGGGAGAACTGCAATGCTCATAGGTCAACACCTGGCAAAAACAATATAAAACAGGACCACCAAAATACAGCACTTATTTACAATCATGATCTGCTATTCTAACTTGTCTTAATTCACAGAACAGATCCTAGGGTAAAAAGGTAGATCAAGAAAGGACAGCTAGAAACACTTTATTTTCCAGTTGCACAAGAAAAACCACAACAACTCTAGCACACACTAAATAGACTTCTGGAAAACTATAATTAAAACGTGATAACATCTCAAACCATGTCTTTCAAATAAGAAATAGAAAACTTAGACCAAGTAAGAGCAAAGCTTCCTATTAACATCCAGTCCAAACAAAATTGACTTTACCTTGCCAAAGCTACCATGACATTCCAATGCATAAATACTTCTGCTCACTAAAATCAGAGTTAATGCACACAACTCTCTCCATGTATGGGAGCTGATGCAGCTTCCTGAGTAGTGTGTCAGAAAACAGAAGATGAAATAGTTTGGTTGAGATCAACACAGACTAGGTGTAAAGAATAACTGAGCTGCTTCCAAGATTGGACTTGTGCTCTCTTTTCCTCTATCTTTCGCACTGATTAGAAGATGAACTCTGCACAGCTGAAATCACTGAGCCATAAGGCTTAGGATGTAGCTATCAAAATAGCAGGTTTGCTAAAAACTCCTTTTATTTCTTCACATGCATATTGGTATTTTCTTTATTTCACTTCTGCTTGAGTGGAGCAGTTTTTCATAACCATGAAGAAAAATGAAAACTTCCATGAACTCAATATTTCTAAAAGAAATTTACTGGATTCAAGCATTTAATATAAAACCAGCTTTGCTTAAGCTAAATTTTGTCTAGTGCACTGAAACAACAGAGCAGCACATTTTTCTAAGTCTGTTCATTAAAACATCTCTAACTGGATCAAACATAACTGTTGGATAAATGCGGCCTTTTAATATCACTGTGGGCACTTAAATAAAACCTGCAGTTATTATTTTGATTGCTTACTTTCAACATTTATTTTGTGCCACTCAAAAATCTTACTGTTTTACATCTACAATTACATTAGAATGTAGTTGGAGTATCACCACACCACAGAGCTTCACAAGCACATTTCCTGAGCCAACGCTGAAAATAACCCACAGGAAAAGGCTGCTGTTGAGCATATAAATGGGTCTTTCATCAATTCTCGTGTCACATTTGACTCTCCATTCTACACCTGAGGTACTCGCTGGGGCTACACTTCATTAATTTATACCACGGTTGGCAAAAAGAGACAGCACACATGTTGGAGGCAGGGGAGAAAGGCCAACATCAGTGACAAATGCGCAGCATTAACTTGGCTTCCCCCACCTTAAGGAAAAGGAAATACAGCTGAATAATGCCAAAATTAGGAAAAACACAAACATGGAATAAAAGAGGAAAGAAAACGATAAAGTGTTGGAGATTACAAAAACTGCGTGACACCCGAGTTCCTGTCCCCCTCACACAGGGGGGTAGGAACCAGGGTAAAGGACACTGCACCTTTCTGTGCTGCTTTGCTCACTTCAGGCTCCCCCACGGCACTCTAAGCCACCCTCCAGCTGAAGGCAAGAGCCAACATGCTGAGCTGAGGAAACGTCACCAGGAGGAAGGACGAGAACATCCTTGTATTGTACCAGGGGGAATGATGGGAACTGCAGAGTTAGGACACTTTTGCCATCTGTGGTGAGACTTTCTTCAGGTTAGCAGTTTATCCTCAAAATTGTTGTTTTAATGCATATGAACTGCACGTGCTTCAAGGTTAATGCAAAGGAATTGTCTAGACTTCAGAAGACTGCGAAAGTGGCCACCAAACCTTTCAGAGAGTGGGTAAGGGATTCACCCAGCAGCCAGGCAGCACACCCTGCCACCACCATCTTACTCCATCTCATACTCACAAGCACATCCAGCCCTAACTGCATGCAGTAAAAAGAAAATGTCAAGAACTTAAACCACATCTATTTTTATGCAGCACTTGTAACATCACCTGATAAATTACAATAAATTACAAATTCATTATTGCACCTTCAACTCTGTCAGAAGCTTCCCTGTGTGCTCTGGCTGTGTCAGCCTGCTTCAACCATCTCCTTCTTTTACCAAAACCAACAGGCAGCCCTAGAAAAGCAGGGATGAAACAAGTACCAAAGACAAAATTCTCATTCATTACAATCTTGGAGATCTTCCCAACTGTTTTCATTTCATAAGACCTTTCAAACCTTTTCATGACTGGACTGTATACTAGAATAATAGTATTGGAAAAATTCAGTTCTCCAAATCCTTTCTCTGACAGAATCAGACCTCAGAATGTCTCCCACTGTCAAAACAGATTAAATCAGCACATCTCAAAAAACATATTTGCATGAGAATGTGTGAAGATTCTATTAAAACAAGAAAGTTCCTATTTATTCTGATTTTTAAAAAAAAATTAAAAGGGGGTGTGGGATGTCAGCATAGTTCCATTAGCTTGCTTTAGAAGATTTGAGTATTTTTCCAGAGTGCACATGTTCTTCTTATAGTATATGCATTTTATTTCAAGTTGTATAGCAGTCTAAACTGTAAAGCTGTATAACCAAATACCACCCTTACACTAAAGAAAACCTCTCTTACTAGAAAAGCAGACCATGCAGACACTGATTCATATAAAGTTTCTTGGAAGGAAAGAAAAGAAAAACCAAAAGGGCCCATATGCTTTCCTGAGCAAAAATATTCACTGCAAGACCCTAGTAGTACAAAATAATTAGCTTGACATACAAAATAGAGAAATTTCAGACACAAGGGTCCCAGCACCTGCATGTACCCAATTCCTTCCCAAAGTCCTTGTGTCAAACATCGATATTCCCAAGCAACTGTACTACTACCACTTCTCACCAACATTTCCACGTCTCACTAATTTGGACTCTAATTAGACACACTTAACAATTACAGAAGTTGTTTCTTTACAGTCCCTAAAAACAAGAGAAGCTAGCAAAATGGCTTATATCCAATAGCCAAGAATTGCTTTGTCCATTCCCAGTTCCCAAGTGTCAGAGCTGGGACTGCCCGAGAGACTCCACAGTCGGCCATCAGGCTCTGGGGACAGGAAGCAGAGCTGAGCCATCTGACTCACTCTTCACTGAAGCCCTCAGAGTTGGCAGAAGCTTTCCAGCTGCACAATGGACAGGAGAAAGGGAGGGAGGGAGGGAGGGAGGGAGGGAGGGAGGGAGGGAGGGAGGGAGGGAGGGAGGGAGGGAGGGAGGGAGGGAGGGAGGGAGGGAGGGAGGGAGGGAGGGAGGGGAAAAGGAAAAAGCAGGCACAAGGAAGCAGGACACAAAAAGAAAGCCAGTGATAACACATGGCGAATGATAATGAAGCTTGATAGGAGACCTAAATAGCCTGTTATCAAAGCGATTCCGTTAGAACCTGATGGACAATGCAGAGAAAGAATTTTATGTACAACTAAGGGTGGCAGAAGCCAGCTAGAAGCACAAGGCGTGTTGGAAGACAGGACAAGACTGCAGAGCTGATACAGGAGAAGGAACCTACCTTCCTTAGATCAGAAACTAATCCATTACAATCTTTAAGAAACAGATGAAATAAAAAAATCTGCATACTTGGCCTCTACTTACCAGGAAAATATATCCTTCAATAAAATTCAGTAAAAAGAAGATGTGGTTTTTAATGTATAACACCTCCAATACCTAAAATGTATTTTGTGCATTGAAATATCAACGTAAGTGTTTGAACCTTCTTTCTAAACACTATCTAGACCCTGCAGTATTTTACGAATTTAGTGTTTCTGAATGGAAATTTTGCAATTCCAAAATATTTCTTCCCAAACACAGCCAAACTCTAAACAACATCACATTTATCTGGTACAATACTGCTCATCAGAAGTATGTCTCAACCCCAACAAAGTTCAGTACATCAAAGAGGAATATGTATCAAAGCAAAGTGCTTAACCACACAGATTTCAATATGAAATTCAATACTCGAGGAAGACTTTCATGGACACTTAATTGACCTCTAGGGACTCAGTCACCAAAGCAGAATTCAGTACAGAAAACTAAACTTACATTTTGCATCAAGATACTAATTTTGGGAAAACAAGCAGATTATTCTAAATCAGTAGGTGTGGGGAATAAGAAATAATATTTAATTAAACCAACATCTTAAAGGGTTTAGAGAATTGTTACATGCTACTACTCCCTCCCTCGTCCTTTCCAAAGAAAAACTCTAGCTGGAAAGACACAGCTATAAATTTTGTCAAAATCAATTAACAACATCTGTAACATCTTGAAGGACCACTGTCAAAAATAGGCAGTAAATACAGTCTGCTATTCCCAGAGGAGTGAAGGAGCAGCCTCATTGAACCCGAAATACAACTCTCTTGCCTAGAACAATGTAACAAATACCAAAAGGAAGGCCACGAGATCCCAAAAAATTTAAGTTTCTGTTTTCTGCAGCATGACAGATGTTCCAAGGCACATTCACTGTTCCTCTGCATCTTCAGATTGCTGGACAAATGTACACTCAATGTTACTTTTAGTTTGCATGGAAGATTTTGCTGTCCTCTTCAATAAAAGGTCTGTTACTAAAAATAGGATAACCAATGCATAAATTTTTTTCTTTCATTAGTTAGCTTTAAAAGAATGGTGTTACTTCAGAACAGAACCATTACAACTACTGGTCTCTGTCAACACTGAAATGAATTGTGGCACTACTAACATTACTGACTTCTCATCTCACTTTTCAGGCCTCAACCAATCTTTTCTAAAAAAAAAACCAAAAAACCCCCAAACAAACCAAACAAAAAACAAACAAAAAAAAACCCCACACCAAAACCCCCACAACAAACCACAAAAATCAAAACCAAACAAAACCCACAAAAAAACCACCAAACCCAAACAGCTGTTTTCTGTGTTGTTACCTGCAACTGGATAATGATATTTGAAACTTCTTTTACATTTAACAGTAAATGTTCTATGCCACAGCATCTATTCTTCATTCACTTTGTTTATAGAGTCCTCATAGCAACACATTCTCATAAATTGGCACTCAAACAGGTATACTGGGACAAAATAAACGATTCTTAAAAACCATTTCAAAATACTTCTTTTTCTAAAGTGGAAACAAAATATGGATTATCTGCTCCCAAGGTACTGTCATTACTTACTTTATTGACAATATTCCCCTGAACTACTTAACACAAACCAAATCCATGTGTCTCCCATTGGCAGCACCGGCCCCACCTCAGTGGTTCACACAGGACCCTGACTCCCTTCCTTTCAAAGCCAAGCCCACCTTCAGTAGAAGGGAGGCCAATATAACTCAGTGGTAAGTGAAAACTTGATACCTACCATTAACTACCCAGGCCCACCATTTGCATTTAAATCCCTGTTGGAAGGCCCAAGAAAACAAAACATATCTGAATCAAGTAAGGCATATGAAGTTCAGATAAGAGTGAGAAGCCATTACCATTTCCCATTGAAGCACACTGGTTTATCGAGATGGGATCATGAAGAAATTACTCAGCAACCACCAAGACACTGGGTACATTTATTTCTTCCGCAAGAAAGAAATGTAACATGAGGTAAAGACACCAGTGAACTCTTCTGGTAATGGCAAGCCTGGCATTCAGACTTAATACATTATTATGACTAGAAGTGCAGGCAATTGGTCTGAATTTCTCAGAAGAACAATCTCATTTGTGCATTGGCTGTAATCATAACATAATTTGCTTTGAGATCCCCATTAGCAGTGCATTACAGGAATTCTACGTGCCACACTATGTGAAAAAGAGCTAAGTGCTTGTTCTGACAGGCTGGGGAAAACAAGGGCAGCAATTATTGCAGTAACAACAGCAGCACTGTTTCTCTAACATTCACCTGGACCAGGAAATGATAAAAGGCTCTTACAGAACTATGCCAAAAGGGTAAGACAACATTGATAAAGAAGCTTCAAAGGATTTGAGATAACAATGAATGGGAAAACTGGAGAAGCTTCTTGCCTGGCCCTGTCTGGGCGAGGACCCTTACACACCCACAAGGCAGAGCCAAAAGGAACACTCTTCCAACAGCAGCTGATCCGGGTCTGGAGGCCACTGTATCCCTGTGTCCCCTCTTTTCCCTAGGGATTTCTTTGTTCCCTGACATCTACTGAAGTAACTGTATACATGAAATGTTTCCCAAGGGAGTTTCCAACTATGTAATTTAATTTAACATAAACACCTAAATGGCTTTGGTTATGGTTTTCTATGTGTGCTTTTTAAATCAAAACACAAACCCAGTTGTGCCAAGAACATCCAGCTTAGAGAACAGCTACAGGTTCAGATGTGCCGGGTGGACCACTTAAACCCTTATATCACCACTGGTACTGGGGAAGCTTTGTGTGCAGAGGGAGTAACTATAAATCTCACTCACTGAACCAGGTAAGAAAACTACTGAATTACAGAATTTCACTAAAGGAGAAACTACAATCTCATGTCTACCACGCTTCCTACAGCAAAACTATCCTTTTCTTTTCCTAAAAAAAGACAGTTACTCTTCCCTGGATTCAGAATCACACAACACAAAGCAAAATAGGTCACATAAACACATAAAATACATGCTTATTTAAATTTGGTCTCACCCTTCTTAGGTACACCAAATCAAACAAATATCAAGAGAGTGTGATTAAAATCCAAGAGATACCCAAATATTAGATTTAAACAACACGCATACACTCAGTCAGGAACTTAAAATATACAAAAATTAAAACCAAGAAACACCCTGCTGTAAACAAGAAAAATACTCAACAACCACATGAATAAATATACCAATATGGAGCCCATAACCAGAAATCCTACTTTTATTATAAAGCTTCATGTTTTCCATCAAACAATCCCATGTTGATAATATTAATTAAAAAAAAATTATTAACATGGGATGCCCCTTAAAATACTTGTCTCCTCCTATATAAGAAAAAACACTCCCCTAAGAATGACCAGGTACCAGATTCTTTGGAGCATGTGTTCGCCATATACACATCCAAAATGAAACAAAGCTTAGTAACTCTCAGTGACAAAATGAAGTTAAGTGTGACTATCTATAAGCTATTATTCTTGTCAGTATTCATATGTTCTCCACAGTGTAAGGAAGTTGGCTGGGGACTTGGAAATATACAGACCACATATTTCACTCAAGTCCTCATTGCTGGTTGGAGATAAATCTCTAGGATTTCCAAGACAAACTGATTAGCTGAAGGTAAGAAACTGGATGATAACTATATGAGGTCAAAACAATACTTCACCTGTTCCCACACACAGGGACACACTAAGTGATGCTATTTAGCGAGAACATGAGCCCAGCCATTCTCTGTGGCCCACTCCTTTTCCCAGAATCCACAGTCACAGTAATATAAATATTAAAAGATCTGTTCCTGCCTATTCTATTTAGCACCTGTTTTGGACATAGAGTCACACAATCATTAAGGTTGGAAAAGACCTCAAAAATCATCCAGTCCAACCATTAACCCAGCACTGCCATGATCATCGCTAAACTGTGTCTCCAAGTGCCACATCTAGACATTTCTTGAACACTCCCAAGGACAGTGGTTTCACCACTTCCCTGGACATCCTGTTCCAATGCCTGACCATCTTTTCACTGAATAAATTTTTCCTAATATTCAATCTAAATCTCCCCAGGTGTAACTGGAGGCCATTTCCTCATACTTATAAATCTGTCTAATCCCTTTCTGAACCTATTGGTATTATCTGTCTCTACCACATCCTGAAACAAGCAAGCACATCACCAACCTGCAGAGTTACCACACATCATCACACTAATATTCCCTGTGAGTCACACAGAAATCGTGCATCACTACCACCTTTGCTGGGAGCAGACAGATACAGAAGGCTCACTGTATTCAAGGAGAGGCAGTAACTTCTGTTACATCCAAAAAAGCTTTCAAGACCTGATGAAGAATTTACATACCAAAAAGCTTGTCTGCTTTACCCAGCTCTATCAACTGATCTAAAAATATATTCATTCTCCCTACAAACCTAGCAACTATGCACTCTATGGATGCTTATTTCAGTTCATCCTTAGACTTATGGTAAGGTTCATTCCTTCCCATTGAAGTTTTCTTGGATATAAATACATGACTGTATCTGATTTGCTGTAATTAAATCTGGAAAAGCATGTACATTTCCTAGTTTCTGAGGAATATATGAAGAAAAATAAGCTTTCTTTTCCTCTTGACTCTTTGCCAAGTGCAAGCAGTTTTCAAAACAACAAAAGCATACAGAAGGATATATGGCAACAACTGTCCTGCTGACATTTAATGAAAAAAGGGGTACAGTCTCTCAAGTCATCATTTAAACATATTTACAACCAAGAGAGTTACACTGGAGCTGTTTAACTCCCCTTTTCTCTTTGTTTTACCTGTCAAGTCTCCAACGCCTGTTTGTAGCTTCACTGAGTTCCTCAACCTCATAGAAGCCAGTGCTCTGGTCTTCCACGCTGCTGGAGTTCTGCCATTCGAAACAGAGGTTTCTCCTGGCACCCATAGCAAAAGGCAAGTTCTCATACTCAGGTATTTCCTCATAGTGACGCACATTCTCATACTCTGGAGCACAAGTGCTGGTTACAGAATTCAAATGCAGTTGTGCCAGATTCTCCCCCAAAAGTACATGTCTATCTAAAGACTCCAGTCTTTGGTTATTGCGCATCTCTGGTTGACTCCTGTTTCTCTGCCTCTTCTTGTGCAGTGCCGGACTACTTATTTCTACGGAATGTGCCTTGGCAGATTTACCTTTCCTTTCACTGCCAACAGATGCTGTATTCCTGTTGTTACCACTTCCACAGCCATCCCCGGTGGAAAGATGGGCAATAGCACTATCAACTGACTGGCTTCCTTTAGACAGAAATTTTTGGAAGTCACTTTTCATTAAGCAAACTGACAGTTTCATGTTCAGAAACTTTTTCAAGCTATTTTTCTTCTGCTGGTCTTTGCAGGGCTTGTCTGTCCTATCCATGTCCACAGCAGAGAGAGACTTGGCCCTAGGTTTCGTCACAACAGTGAAATGGTTGAAGCTGGTAGCAATGTTAGCAGTTTTTAATGATTCAGAATTTCCTGGAAATGGAAGAATAGGATGAGGTAACTTCCAGACAGGTTTCTCAGAAGAACGTTTGGGTATGTCACAGGATGACAGTGCACTTTGCTGCTTGGCTTGGGGATGTGCAAAGTGAGATCCTTCCAGAACACTGTTTGGTTTGTCCTCATTAGAGGTGTAGGAACTTTTGTCCACAAGCTCTGCTGATGCAGCTTTTTTCAGAAGGCCAGCAGCTGGAAGGCTGTGCCTCTGTGGTTTCTTCGGAACAACTTTTGGAGAATTCTCATCTTTTATTTTAACTTCCTTATTTTCCAAGCTGTGTGGGGAAACATGGAGGCTATTGGAAGGAGAGGAGTGCTGACTGCAAGTCAATTTGAGCTGCTTTGGCAAACTCATGGACAAAACATCACACCTGACAAAGTTAGTCCTTTTGTCCGTAGCACCTGGCATACTGCTGTCATCTGTTAACTTATCCACAGAGTTAACTAATTTACTGTCTGTATCTAAAGAGCATTCAACAATTCCCACCAAATCAGAACTTTTGTGTAACAATTGAGGCAAAAGATTTTGTGCAGCTGACTCTTCCACAGCAGGTTCCTTCACCCGACGCATTTTGTCCGCATTGCTTTGAGTTATCTCACATTTTGCAGGATGAAGCACTTCTGTATTATTGTTATAACAAACACTTTGACCAAGGACATTAATTTTTGCTGGCTTTTTAAAGGTTTGGTCCACAAGCCCATAGGAATCTTTCTCTGAATTAGATGGTTCCTTTGTTCCTTCCCCTGTAGTGTCTATGCCATCCTGACGGACTAGACATGCAGCACGTGGCTTTCTTGGCTTAGGGATAGGAAGCACTTTTGAGGTCAAGACTGAAGATGTTTCAGGGGAGGCTTTATTAGCATCTGCTTTCATCCCTATTTCACCTGGAAACATGCTATTGCTACTTAAATTTTCATTTTCTAAGGTCTCCTGGTCCAATGGGCAATAACAACTGTGGTTATTTTCAGTCAAACTAGGACAAATTTCGGTTATCTGAAACTCATCAGCAATCATCTTACCATCAATATTTTGTTGCTTCCCTTTAGCTACCTCAGAAGATGACAAAGACTGTACAAGTTCCGTAAACTCTATTTTAACATCGTTCTTAGAACTGCTGCCATCTCCTTTGTCAAGTTTGTCTGCATACTTACGCCTCACAGGACTGCTGTTAGGAAACACACCCTGAATTTGGACATCCTTAAGTTTCTCTTCTGAAATGCTGGCTTTCAAAACCACCTGACTTCTACTTCCCAGTTTTTCATTGTGACTATCCCCCAGAGATGGTGCATTTCTTTCACCAACTTTGATATTCTCTAAGTTTTCAAAGTGCTCAAGAATGATCTGAGTTTTACAGGTTTTCTCTCCATTTCCAAGTTTATGAAGGCATTCAAATTTGCAGGATGACATGGGTAGAATATATGTTGTGTTGCCAGTGCTCCCTTCCGAGTTTTCATTTTTATAGTTCAAGTGGTCTAGCGTTTGAGAATATTCCCTGTGCTCCTCAAAGCTTTTTGTGCTTTTCTGCGTAGAGGATGGAGGTTTAACTTCCGGAATGGATGAGCTCTTGAGAACCTTTGGCTTCGGTGCAATTGCTGGCTTGGTTTTCCTTGCTGCTTGTAGCACACCATGAAGTACAACATCAGGCTTCGGTGCAACAGGGGGAGGCGTTGCCTTGTGTCCTACCACAAATTTTGGTTTGGGGGCCACTGGTGGCTTCTTAATTTCTAGGAAGAATAGAAAAGAAAGACTTTAGTCAACATTGCCCACAAAACAACTTCACCTGTACTGCAGTATTATTGGAAGTTTTGTAATATTAACTCATGATCTACAAGATCTCAGTGTGTGTATGTCTACATTTTTCTCTTGAAAGCATGCCTTCCTTCCCTAATACTTTTTTTTACTAGTTGTCTTTCTTTGTATTAATAGGCACATCAAAGAGTGGTAGGAAAAGTCTTCAAAGGTACCTTTTTGTTAATAGTTCAACTTAATATTATGAGTATGTCCTCTCTCAGATTCTAAAGTATGATGCCAATAAAATAGAGCAGATAAGCCTGGTTTTGCAGCTTGAACTATTATAATACCATTTTAAAATAGTGCAAGTATGTTAAGTGCCACATGTATAATAAGCCATGAAGATAATACTAGGCTAGGGACTGCTAGTCTAACTACTGGGACAGTTCAGTCCCTTCCCCCACCACTTTCAGAAATGTGTAACATAAAATTCCTCTTTCTCTTCAAACAGTACTGAGATCGATTACTGTACCAGTTGCAAAACTGGCATGTCACTACCAACAGTTTAGTGAAATGAGTCTACAGTGTGAAGTTAATGCAGCAATTTGTAGCAAGTTAGTACTTTTCTATTGTAAAACACTATTTCTGTATCACTTATAAAATTACTCTTCCCACTATGTTACTGTCTGACCCAGACACAGCCACCACTGATATGACTTATCACACACTTGACAGCACAAGATGACAAACCCCAGGGACAGCGAACAGCAGGAAAAGGAGCTCATGAGGAACTTGCAGATTTTGGAGTTTTGAGCCTGTTGTTTGTTTTGAGTGGTTTGGAGTTTTTGGTTTTTTGTTTGGTTTGTGGTTGCCTTTTTTTTTAAGGTATGCCTGAAACATTTTAATATTTTAGATTATTTATAACCATTTCCATAGGATGGAATAATTTCAGATTTCTAAGTGCTTTCAAGTGATTTACTTATATATGCAAACTGATTTATAAAATAAACAAATTTCTCATGCTGTTTACTTATGTGTTACCTCTGTACTTATTACGTTTGTTTTAAATAATATTTTGGTATACTTTCAGGAAGTCATATACACACTAGTTAATGTTTCACATGCAAAGAGATAGGGTAAGCCAGTGATTTATTATTCTCTTTCAACTGCAGGTTTGGTGTTTGGTTGTGTTTTAACATCATCATTATTATTATCATTACTGATGTGCAGCTACATCCTAATCTCTAGCCTAGAAATATGAGAACTAGGCTTCAAAGTTTCAGGCTTGGTTCATTTCTGGTTTGGGTTTATTTTGTGAGTTGTTTTGTTTTAAGCAATCCAGATGATATTTAAAAAAAAAAAAGGCAGGCAGATGCCCTCAGTTGCAAGTATTTCCCAAACAGTAAGCCACTGCTCTCAGCAGAAAGCCAGAAACAATGTCTCTACTAAAGAAACAGGAAATCCATGTTTTTCCAGAACATTAATCATTAAATTGTATCCAGACTGACTACACTTAACACTAAGAGCAGCTGTCCTTGCTGCCACTGTATTAGCAAAGAGGTAAACCTGATGGGAAAGACAGATTTTGCAAGAGGGAGCCCAGAATTTCTTTCCAAAGGTACAGCTCCCTATGGCCACTGACAACAGTGACACAACTACCAGCTACTGCCAAGGCTATACCTTCTGTTTCCTATCTAAAGACAGGTTCCCACAGAGAGGAGTCGACAATTTGCTTGGAAAGAAAAATTAACCCTTTGGATGGGTGATTACTGACCTCAAATAGCAGAAGAGAACGTACACTCACATTCAGGCAAGGCAACTGCCTATTCAGTTGGAGAAGGGAGTGATGGCAATAAAGCAGCCTGTTTTCTACAGTAAAAACCACAGAAGAGATGCCCAGTTTGCCCCAGAAGAGAACACAGTAGTAGACCTGGGCCATGTTCAGTAATATTTATTGTGCTATTAAAGCTTCCTGAACACAAGAGAGAGACAGTCTGCTTTGGAATCCTTCCTGATGTGACAGAAACAGATTGAAGAAGCAGGAGATTAAACACTGGCTAGGTTAAGTGATATCCTGTGGATTATTTGTCCCATTCTGCAAATTGAGGTTCATAAACCTGGGAAGTTTCACTCTACAATGGAACTGTCGAACGTTTTGGATAGCAAACAAACTAGATCATTCTGCAGTGCTCTCAATTAGTATTTATGATGGAGGACACTAAGAAGTTATGACATGACACCATTACCTGAATATCACATTCAAAACTAAAATATGAAAATGTAAAAGGAATGCAAAAAAACCCAAAGCAGCTGTTTATATGCCCATGGTGGAAACCTGGATAATGAACAGAGCAAGAAGAATTCACTTCTGATAATAAGCACAATTCAGTGTGATTTATGAAGCCTACTAGAATTCCTCAAATTGCTTCAATGTTAAAAAGCATTGGGACAGACAGAAGAGACCAGCAAATTGTGTGGTATAATAAAGGCACTACTGTCTGCTTTAAAGTGATTGCACATTTCAACTAGAGTAGATATGGGTCAATGTATTAACCGAACACACAGGCACATTACAGTCTCGGTGTCAATAGAGATCTGCAGTCAACCACTCAATCAGAAAGGAATGTGATGAAGAGCCCTTTCAAACATAAATGTGACGTGACAGAAAAGACTCCAGGAAGGGAATGCATACCAGTAGTTTTCCTCAACAAAATATCTTTCAGTTTCTGAAAAATACAAGTGATGAACTACTTAGAAAAAATTACAGCAGCAAGACAAAGGTAGAAGTATAGTAGATTTCTATTAGAAATCAAGAATTAAAGTTCAATTGATTATAAACTGAATTCACTGGGTTTGGATTAAGAAAAACCCAGTTCTACATAACACAGTGCTTTAAAAGGGATAACTTCCCATCCAGAACAGAAAGAAAACTAAGTAGGAGGCAACTCATATATAAAGGTGTAAGGAATGACTAGAAGTCATATGATAATGAGTTTTTGTTAAATGGTATGCATATGCAAGCCTCTTTGGTGAAAAACAAGGAATATAACCAAGGAAACATAACATAGCAAATGTAGCAGTGGTGAGTTGCTTGGTCCTGGTTGGCTTTTTCCTGGTGCCACATGAACACTTCACCTAAGAACAGAGATGCTTGGTTATGCTCAGGAGAGTAAAAATCAAAGAGAATTTGGAAATCAATGTAGAGAGTTATTTTATGAGAGCCCCATGCAGGTCTGCCAGCTAAGCAGTAAATAATCTTCTGATAAATCTAAAAAGATGAAGGGAGCTGAAAATACTTCTGTACATAGCACCTGCCAGACTGTTCATGACATGCTATGTCACCTTCTGGCAATCGCAGAAATAACTACAGAAGTATCCAAGGTCTAAAAATTATGCTCTAAATCTCAAGAAAGCTCATCCATCTAAATTCAACCAAGAATTTAAGAAGATGGCAACAGAATATATACTTGCATATGTGAAAGACTTTTGATAACATATGGCTCTTTAATCATTAAAAAAAAAGACCTGATGAGTTTCCACAGCTGACCATTGAAGTTTGACAAGTTCAAACTTGGAACAAAGCTCTAAAATTATTATGAAACTCAAAGGTAACCAACTAAAGGAACACCTCAGCCAGGGTTGTGGGACAGCCACAAGCACTTACAGTCAACCTAAACTCACTTTCTGACACGTGGAGAAGTTTCAGAGGAAACTTTGGACTAGACATTGGATTCTCTGGCTTGTCCTTCTCAGGAGATTAGAGGATTACTATGACCTCACCCCCTCCAAATTTAACCTGTTTCTCAGAGAGAATGCCTGCATCCAGGAATACCAGTAGTAAACACAAATCTAAGAGCAGAAACACAAAATTTAATTTGTATAAACAGATTAAATGTTTAGGAGCCAGAGAAACTGTGAAGAGATATCCTCTGACTTGCTTGACTAGGCAAAGGAAGAAATTCATAAAGTGACTAGCAATGCTCCCATCATCAACAGGAAATCTGCTGATCCAGGAAGAGCCAGCACCATGCTCAGTATTGAAACAGAAAAAATAAAGATACTTAAAAATATCAACACTTTTCAAAAAAGTGGATTTAAAAGGACATTATTTTTCTAAATAAATAGCCATTAGGACCACCTAAGCAGGTCAGTGCATGTACTGCAACTTCAGGTCACAGTATGGAAAATAGACATTTGTCCCTCTGGTGAATTATGTTCTCCAGCATGCTGAGGAAAAAGCAAAGCCCATTCTCATCCTGCTGAGCTCCTCTGCGACCAACATTTGATGTTATTTGACTGGCAAGTGTTCCTGTTCTTCCTTCAATTTGTTTTAGAGGAGCATGCAAACACCCTGAAGCAACTTCTGCTCTCAATCCTTTGGCCTTAAATGTCCATTTCTGTTCTTCAGATGACAGAATTTGGCAGCTGAGGACCTCACTGAGAAATGCTTGTGTGTCTTCTGTGCACTATCATGAATGATCAGGAAAGCCAGTAAGACAGAGCAATCTTACACATTATTATTGCACAGCTTTAAATTCTTCTCCGAATTTCTACCTACTGTTATCTTGCCTGCTCAGCACAGGAATAGGGAGAAAAAATGATATATGAAGTTGAACTGAGGTAAAAAAAAAATCAAATAGCACTACCTTTTCAGCAATAAACCCTACTATTACTAGAGGCATATTTTTTCACAGGTTATTTTTATGCCCATACTTTTGGGATTATGTTAACAACATCTGTACTTGGGAACAACAAAAGAGCAAGAACAAATCATGTTCACCTGCATCTGTCCAAGAAACAGGGACAAATGGCTTTGGACACTGTCATAATAACATAACCTGATATTCCTTTCCTTGCAATGCTCCACATTGAACAGAGGCCCCTCTCTGGTATTCAGGGTGCTCTATGGGACTATATCGAGTCACCCAAGGGGTGTATCAGGCAGGATCCCGCAATCAACCCTAAAGCAATGTGCTTTCTGAATCACAAGACAATAGAAAGATAGTAAAACAATGAATCACTCTGACACTGCATTCTGACAGCAGCTGAACCTAAGCTTAAGGCATAGGTACACAATTGATTGAGTTACTATGTGGTATGCCAAGGTGTGAATTTAACAAATCAGCTACTTTATAGAAGCTGGCCATACGTATACTCATATCTTACCACACAGTATATACGGCAGCTTATTCCTTTTCACATATGAGGTGACATCTATTCCATATATTATTTCACATATCTATTCCACACACTACTTCACATATCTACTTCACACATAGTAGGAAAAGAAAAGGGCTTGAAACAGTCAGCATGCAGCAGCTGGCCTACGGCAAATGTACATATTGGCTTTCTCATGGCACCTTGTTTATGTATGCATACTGTATTCTCAGAAACAGGAAATCCCATCTGTGGGCTATATATGAAAGTAATACAATGCCCAGAAGATATGTGGCAAGGAATCGATGGACTGATTCTTTCCTTATGTGAAGGAAGAACTTGCTCCAACAGCCAACTTGCTGTTCCTAAGACAACTTCTGGCATAAAACACTACAAGTCACAGACACAAACCAAGAAAGCTTTAAAGAGCATGTAGAAAGAGAGGTAATTATTGCTATATGTTTGGGATACAGTGAGACATTATTGCAATAGCACTTAATGCACTGCACAGAGAAACAGCATTTTAAAACTCCTGTTATCCAGCAGCCTAAAATTTCATGACTCATTACAAGGCATTTATTTTGCTTTCAGTTACAGAAAGAAACTTTCGTTAGGTAAACACCTCAAAAAAGTATTGTGAGATCACCGATTTATTTCCTGCAAATGTGTATTTATTTTCTCATTATAGAGAGGCTCTGATTTTCTCAGGTGCCACAATGCTCAAAAGAAAACAAAAAAAGGAATGAGTCATAACATCCTGGAAGATAACACGTGCAATTTGTAAAATACAAGGGAAAACTATGGTTTCCAAGCCACTACAGATGTAGAAAACATCCTAAATAAACTGCAAAAGGAAAACATCAATTTCAAGATTGGATTGTTCACGGACTTGCTGAAATAGAATAAGAAAGTTAGGAATAACTTCAGAGTACAGACAAGATATGAAAAAACAACCTTTAAAGATCCCATGGGGAGACAGAGCTGAGTAACACTAACAAGACTTGACATATTCAAGGGTTAAAGGGACATTAAACCCTGGAGGCCTCATTTTTTCAATCCTTGAAAGCAATGAAGTTCGATTGAAAAAGTCAGGTTGATTTTGTTTATTCTGTTCTTGCCATGTTTTTTCTCTTTGAACTACATTTCTGACATTAAAATACACTTCATTTTTCTCATTGTTGTTGTCAAATTCAATTTCAAGCTTAAGCTATACATTCTGCCCACATTAAATAAGCTGTATAGAGTCACATATAAGGACTGTTTCTTCAGCAAGAAATAATAAACGTCAAACTCATAACTCTGAGCTTTTGTTTTTTCCTTTTAAAGGCAAAGAACATGCTTGAAGACAGCATAATAGTTTCAGGCAGAAAATGAGTAAATGTGCATTCACTGATGTTGTATATATAGAATATGCAGGACACCAGAAAGTAATGACAGGAGAATAGCTTTAAGTGAAGATTGAAACCAACATACAGGTTGATCACTACAATAAGCTAATCTTTGATTTGTGTAAAAGTATTTTAAATAAGTGCTCTAGTTCCTTAGTTTGAACAAGCCCAGAATTACGTAGACATTTTAAAACATGTAAGACAGTAAGTGACAGCTGTGGCAGAACTCCTTCCCCTATCACTGAATTACAACCAGCTCTGGAGTGAGATGCAACAAACCATTTTGAAGAGAAAACAGAAAATATACAGCAAGAAACTGAATATGCACTGCATTATTTAGAAAACCAAGAGGTAAACTGGAGTGAGGTTAAGGCCAGGTTATCAGTCTCAGGCCTTCAGCAAGTTCCATGGACACAATCAGTGTTTGGTATTTCTCACCATACCACAGCACAGTATCTCTTACAGAGAGCCCTACATACCAAGCACACATCTGCAAATCCTCCTTAAAAATATTAAAGCAGTACTGATGATGGTGTACCATGTTGCTTTGTTCTAAAGGTACATTGAAAGAAGACATGAGAGAGACACTCAAGCCCTTCAAGTTCAACTGAAGGAAGAGCAGAAGGATTTCTAGGCATTTCAACTTCCACCTGAAGCCTTCACAGACATGGTAACATTTTTACTGAAACCCTGTATCACCAATCAGTTGCTAGAAAGCTGGCTTATGTAGCACAAATTAGAGTAACAAGAGAATTCACAATTAAATAATTTCAGTGTAGGAAACAGATCCTACAGATCACTGGACTGAAATCGGTAAGTTGGTAAGTTTTTATGTGAGCAATACCTTTATAAAGCATGCCTATATATTTTGGGCACTACATTCTGCATTAATACCAAGAGGGATATTCAACCTTCAGAAGTGTCTTCTGGCAGTCCTTAGCCCTTTTATACCCTACCTATAAGCTTCTTTAATGTCAAAAGCTGTCATGATACAGTCAGCAGGATCATGAGTCTCTGATCTTGTTTCACCTGATCCCCATTTGTTTTTTTATCTTCACATAATCCATCTCACACACAGAAAATACTCTTCATCCCCCTTCAATATCCCTCTTCTTCCCACCCACCAGGACTCTCTTCATGCCTTCCCCTTCGAAGTCCTTGCTAAAATTCACACTTTCCATGAAATTGTCCTACTTTCTTCTTACTGATATTCCTCAGCACCCATTTCTCTTTTGATTTCTACGAGACTTTGCTCACCAGAATCCCTTTCTCCATACGTGCCCCACGAACATCACCGACACCAAAAGAGAGACTCAGTCACACTCCCTAAACTCTACAAGTCCTGAAATCAGCTTAGTGCTGAAAATGTATCTGACTTTCTGGAACTTAGTACCGTATCGAATTTTAACAGCCCAGCTCTAGGCTCTTGAGCACCCCCTAACACTTATCTTTTATTTGCACAGCTGTTAAACTCCTAAAAGAGCAAGGGTGAACAGCAGTACCAGCGGCACTACTGAACAACGGGAACATACACTGCAGCTGTTAACTGGAGATATCCTGCTTTATTATATGTTTTTCGAAATCTAAACAAAATCTGTCACATATATTAAATTAAATGAAGCAGAAGATGCATTAAAACGCTTCTTATTTTTCAGTAAATTCTGACCAGCTATGAGAACCCACGTAGCTTAATTAAAGTTGTAGTCAATAAAAATTTGACATACTTGAGAGGAAAACACCGAGAACTAGGTCAATGTTTCTGGTTGACGTCTGTGTATTGCTTTTTCTTGAGAACACCCGCCACGCCGATCCTTACAGGAAGAATTTTGTTGCTTCAGGTTTACCGTGCGATTCGTTGTGTTTCCACCCAATACATCATCATTTACACATGACATGTTTTCAATGCAGAAAGTACTCCTATTCCCGTCCTCAGGCAGATAAGAAAGGAATCTACTAATCTAGCAGATGGGCGAACAGAAGTACTAACAACGCACCACCGTGCGGGCAAATAAAAATACGAGCAACTCCCTCAAACACGGAGAGCTCTCGTTTTGAACCAAAGATATGCCTTGCAGCATTTTTAGCCACTAATCGGGCAGCCGCCAAGCAGCGGGGCAGGAGAAGTGAGGAAAGCACCGAGGCAAGTCAGTTCCAAGCAGCGGCTTCCCAGGATCGCGGTGCGGCTCCACTCGCCGAGCCCTGCCCAGGCAGGTACATCTGACGCCAAGCCGCAGCTGACAAACTTTCGTAGCTCGGCGGAGCCAGGCGGAGCGACAGTACCGGTGCCAGCCCCGGTGCCGGCTCTCCCGCCGGAATTCCGTCCACCCCCTCGGCTTCCCTGCCGTGACCCGCTGCGGACACGGGGGCGGTGAGTGCGGACCCGGCTCGGCCCCAGCGCCGGCCGTGCCGAGGGGTGAGAGGCTGTCCCGCCGGGAAGGGCTGTCCCGCCGGCTGGGAGCGGGAGCGAGGGCTCGTTCCCCTCGCTTCGCCCGGAGCGATCCCAGACGCAGTGCTGGCGCTGCCGGGACAGGGACCGTACCGCTGCTCCAGCTCCCGCCCCGCCGCACAGCCCTCTCATCGCCCTGTCCCGGCCCGTCCCGCCGTCGCAGGGCGAGCGAGGCGAGGCTTTCCGCAGGCGGGACACGCGGAGCCGCCGCCGGCCGCCCGGGAGCCGCCGCTGCCCGAAGTTCCCCCGGACACTCACCGGCGGAGCTCATGTTGCTCCCCAGGCGCCGCGCCGCGCTGTCCCTCGTCCCTTACGCCCCGGCCCCTCTGAGGGCCGAGGAGAAGGAGCGCATTGTTCCCCCGCGCCGCCGCCGGTCCGGAGCAGCCGCGGGAGCAGCAGCAGCTCCCGCCGCCCAGCGCCGCATCCCGCCCCGCGCGCCCGGCCCGCGCCGCCAACCGCGGCGCCCCCTGCCGGGCCGGGCCGCGCCCCGCCCCGCCCCTCGGACCCGCCCCTCGGACCCTCCCGGACCCCGCCTCTGAGCCCCGCCCCCAGGAAGCGGCACTCTCGCCGCGCCTTCTGGGAGCTGTAGTTCTGCCCGGTGCTCGGCGGTGCCCGGCGGGGCGGGGCAGGGCGGGCAGTGGCGCGGCGGACTCGGTTTCCCAGCGTGCCCGGGGGGAGGGGGTGGCATGGCGGGCAAGGATGACACCGGAGTTCGACGAAGAAGTGGTGTTTGAGGTGGGCGCGGGGCCACCCGGCGCGGACTGGGCCCGCGTCTCTCTGCCCCTCGTTGCGCCGCGGCCCCGGGAGCGGCGGGCGCCGGGCGGGCCGGGGCAGCCGCGGGGCGTGAGGCGGGCGCGGGGCCGGGCCCAGGGCTGCGCCTGCCGCGGGCGGGCGGGACCGGCGGCAGCGGGGGTCGGGGCGGTGCTCGGCGTGTCCCGCGCCCGCTGCAGCCCGGGGCCAGCGCAGGGCGGGGGCGGGTCCGAGGCGGCTCGGCGGGGCCGGGCAGGCCTTTGTGCGGGCGGATCGGGCGCAGCGGCCCCGCTGTGGGGCGGCCGCGGAGGAGGTGTCGGGAGAGTCGTGTCGGGAGGGCCGTGTCGGCGACAGGTCCCTCAGAGCCGCCCGTGGGCACCGCTCGGGCGCGGAGGGGCACCCGTCCGGGCGGGCTGAACTGTGGGTTCAGCGCAGACGTAGTGAAAAGCTAAAAAAATTCTGCTTCTAATTCAGTGTCAGTCACATAAAAGGTGCGTTTCAGCACGGAGTCAACTGTGCAGTGGGCACCGAAACTGTCTTATCTCGAATGTTTGTGTTACTAAGGGATTTGCATAAAACCTTTACAGTTATATCACGTCTTGTTGGATAATGGGTCTACAATATCATCCTGGCCTTATTTAAAACAGTGGCTAAATAAATCCACTGTTGTGGCTTGGTAACAAAATCGAGTCTGTTTGCAGCAGGCACATGGAACTGTCTTCATGGACAACACACCTGGTTTTGCAGGTGTACAGAGAAAGTGGTTATAGACAAATGCTGCCTTTTAAATTAATAATTGTTATAATAGTATTAAGGTCTCTCCTTCAACTGGGATGCAAAACATTCCTTATGCAAGGAATTTTTTATCTCAGGTGTGTAAGTGCTACCTGTCTTTGGTATGTACCACAAAGTTTTGTGTTCATCCACAACCAATCTCGAATCCCAGGAATAAGATCTATTGTTTATATTGCTGCTTTGTTAAATCATTTCCTTTAATACAGTAAATCCATGGTGAGAATTTATTTCACAGGTATAATATCTGCCCCTTGTATTTCCTCCTTCGGTAGCAGTGATTCTCGTTTTACAGTTCCACAGTTCTTCAGTTTGTGCAGCAATTACCATTTTGATTGGAAAAGTTGTGCTGTGCAAGGAGTATAAGATCTGTCTGCATATGCCCTTCACTATTGTCTTTGTGTTTTGGGAGTGGATTTCCATCACTAGTGTTTTATTTCATTTATTCATGTACTGTTAATGTATGTGTATATACATGAACACTTCATAGGTGTACTGACGACAGTAACAGATCTGTCCTACATTATGGTACAGCATCAGATAAGCAAAGGTAGGACAAATGGTGTTTTTTTAGGTTGGTTGATTGGTTTGAGTGCAGAACTGGATGAGCTACGGACTGACAGTAATGGGTACTGTGAAATACATGCAAGAATTATCGTCAGAAGTGCTCAGCAGGGTTCATGCTGTTCTAAAATGAAGACTCCACAGAGAATTATGAATATAGTCCACATACATGAGCTAGAGATGAGAGTTGGCAAGGAGCTGAAAAGCTAAAGCTACAATGGATTTATTTTAATTACTTTTGATATTCTTTTTCTTGGGCCCCAAACTCTTACCCTTCATTATTTGTGGTTTCTGGTGAGCAACCACATTTTCCTTCCCATACTGTTCTTCACGAGTCACTGTTGCCAGGAGGCCTCCAGCATTTAGACCTCAGTTGCTGTGAACGGCTGTTTTCTCTGTATTTGGAGCCCCCATGAGTAAGATTGTCAATGTTATAAGGAGTAGTGGTGTGCTAACAAATGTGTGATCAGGAAAGAAGTGGTCCTTCATGTTTTTCATACCCAGAATGGGTAGGAGAGGAAAGCAAAGCAAATGGGATGTACTTCACCTGTTCCGTGTCATGGTTATGACCAGTGTTATTTTCTGCACGTTTTTCAGGTCACGGCTCTGTCCAGCTGGCCCTGAATACATCAGTGTCTGCATTACAGATTTTGCAGCATCAAACAGATGATGGCCTGCTGATAGATGTTTTTGAGCTTCCTATCAAAGTATCTTTTATGTTAATTTATCTCTGAAGGAAGAAAAGCACAAACATGGCATTGCTGCCCTGGAAGAGCAGTGTTTTCCATCCAGTTCAAGTGCTACTGCAGATCCTTGTGATGGAACAATAATGAATTATGGGCCTTTGCTCAATCCACCAAGTGCTGCCATACTCTGTCCAGTTTATAAATTAGTTCCAGCAGCAACCAGCGATTTTCATTCACTTACTGCATAGTTCAGCACTTCAGTTCTTGCATTTGTTACGACCAATTGCTCTTTTAATTAAAATGCTGCAAATATGGTGGGGAAGAACAGAACCCAAGAATCACAGAGATGCCCCTGACATGCTTGGCCTGGGCTTGTCTGCCAGCAGTATGTCAAAAATGGTGGCAGTGTAGAGCAAGTTGAACTAAACAGTGGAGGGACAATTCATGATGTACTTTATTAGTGCCTATCTTAATTTATTAAGGGAGATCATAGGATAGGAAATTTGATGTTAAGTTGGTTGAGATGAGTTTTTCTACAAAATGGGCTAGAAGATGAGAATGCTGCAGTTACAGTGTACTTTGGAGTCCTCTGGAAAATTGCAGTGTTTTGTATATTTATATGGGGCTGGAATTGTGTTAGGATTTTTTATTGTAGTTTGGAGAATGAAATCTCTGTCTTGTTTTCTTTTTCTTTTTTTAATGTATAAATTAAAGAGGCTTCTTGTTCAAACTGCCTATATTTCTCCATTGTTATCCAGTGGAGCAACTGTGTCAGAACTTGGTTGCTTTGAACTTTTGTAACTGTACTCTGTTTTCTGACTGGAAATTTATTCATGACCTCTTTGTACCTACTTGCACTCCTGCTAATATTTTCTGTTATCTTCTGTTGTTCTTATATTTCTTTAGAATTTACAGAATCACAGAATCAATTAGGTTGGAAAAGACCTCGGAGATCATCAAGTCCCATCTTTGTTTGATCACCACCTTGTCAACTAGACCATGGCACTCAGTGCCACATCCAGTCTCTCTGAACAGCTCCAGGGATGGTGACTACACCGCCTCCCTGGGCAGCCCATTCCAGTGCTTAACAACCCTTCCCATGAAGAAATGCTTCCTGAGGTCCAATGTGAACCTCCCCTGGTGCAGCTTGAGGCTTTTTCATCTTCTCTTGCCTGGGAGAAGAGACCAATCCACCCCTTGCTACAGCCTAATTTCAGGGAGTCATTGAGAGTGATAAGGTCTCCCCTGAGCCTCCTTTTCTCCAGGCTAAACAACCCCAACTTCTCCAGATGCTCCAGACCCTTCACCAACTCTGTTACCCTTCTCTGGACTTGCTCCAGCATCTCAGTGTTTTCCTTGTAGTGAAGGGCTCAAAACAGAGCACAGGATTCAAGGTGTGGCCTCACCAGCAATAGAGTACAGGGGGAGATTTTTCCTCTCCTAGCGTATTTATAGAAAGCAAACTTGTTCTGGCTAAGGATTCTGTTAGACTGTATAAAACCAATGTATTTTAGCTTTCTCTTGCAGAACAAATTTCTCTGTTCTTCATTTTTGGGTTGGTTTTTCTGTTTGCTTGGGTTTTTTGGTGTTTTTCACATCTGTTCAGTTCATCTTTCTTTACCTGAGCTTGCAGCATGGCACTTGGCATTCTTGCTGGGGTCTTACATAACTACTTTTGCTCTTTGCTTCTTGGACTACTCTGTTGCATGCTAGGGCTATAAACAAGTTTTTTAAGTCTTCATGCTGTTTGTCTTGGTTGTGATACGATAGGGTAACCACTGTTGTGTCCTTGATTTTATCAACACCTTCCACATTATTGGAGGGTTTGGTTTTTGTAGTCCCGCTGTGTAAGGTCTTGCTGTTGTCCATTGCTAAATTGCTTGCAATTATCAGTACTCGCTTGAGGTCATCCAATTCTGTTGTATGATGTTTCAATCCTTTTCTGCATATATGATGTTACTTAGTATTATTGGGAAATGTCATTAGCATGCTTTTTGGTATAAATTTAATTATTTTTAAAAATTCAAAAGCTTTGACCAGAGACTCATTCTTTAGGAACTCCATTAGTAATCTTCTGATATGATAGCTTTTCATTCTGCACAGACTGCTGTTTGCTCTGCCATCAACATACCTGGTTCCTTGCCCATCTTTTTCATCTCAACTGGTAGGTCACAGTATCAAAAGTCCATAGCCATATGGCATGGTATAAAAAGTCCATCTAGACTCCTGTGTTCTCTTTATCTGTAAAAACTGGCTGTCTTGTCCAAGAAAAATGTCAAGTGAGTTTGTCACAATCTACCTCTAGTGAACCCACATGACATCTTCTTTGGTGATCATTTGTTTTCTCCTTTGTGTTTGACTTTTGCACAAAAGAATAATTATTCTCAGTAGCATATTGGCTTTTGATCAGAATCAGGGACCTGACATATTCGTGATGGCTTTTTCTCCTTGTAAATATACACACTGAGTTTGCTTTTTTCTGCTTTTCAGTTCATAGATTGATTAAACATCAGCAGAAATGCTCAATCTTTCATCTCATGTGCCCATTCTTTCAGAACACTGGGATGAAGGTGATCCAAACACTGCATTTTTCAGCTCCCAATTTCTGCTTTAAGCTAAGTAATTTGTCCTATATTTTAATGAACTTGTGCAAGTTGTTTTTTTACCTTTGGATAAATACTCAAGCTATGCTCAGAGAGTCACAGGATGTTTAGGTTGGAAGGGATCTCTGGAGGTCATCTGGTCCACCCCTTCCTGCTCAGGCAGAGTCTTCTAGAACCTGTCCAGGACCATGTCCAGATGGCTTTGGAGTGTTTTCAGGGATGGAAATCTCACACCTGTGCCAGTACTCATCACTCTCACACTTAAAAAAATGTTTCCAGAAGGAACCTCCTGTGTTTCAGTTTGTGTGTGTTGCCTCTGGTCCTGTCACTGGGCCCCACTGAAAAGCACCTGTTTCTCTCCTTCTTGCACCCTCCCTCTGGGTGTGAGACCTGCCCTGAGGTTTCTCCAGGCTGAACAATCAGCTCTGCGCCTCCCTTCATGTGGGAGATGCTCCTTCCCTCGGGTTCACCCAGGCTGTTGTTGGAACCTAACCTCAGAAAGTCTTCCGTTCTCTTACCATCACTGTGGTTCTGGTGGAAGGACTGGAGCTGACTTTTGTTGTTTTCCATTTTAATTCTGTGTTTGTAGAAGAGAGTTAATCAGACTGCACAAAAAATAAGATTTTGACGCCCACAATGTCAAACTGCTGCGTAGGTTTTTAAGGGCCTTTTCATACTTTGTGTTTGAAATACAAAGCCTTTGCATGTAGAATTATGTATGATGTAGTCCTGAATTAATTTCAGTGTTACAAAATCTTGTTTTCAATTAGGAAAGAAATATTTCCTTACTTGAGATATTGTTTTAATGAGTCTTGTGCCATTCCAACACCATTTCTGTCCATATTGTTTACTTAGTTTTGCTAATTATTAGCTATTTCAGTACTAGTAGAAATACATGTTAAAGAATAGCCCCATTAAAGGGCAGGCTGAGTGTCATGATGGTAATGTCACTGTGGAATCTAATATTTTAATCTAGATCTAGAGGATCTGATCATTACTATGACTCCAGACCTTTACATCTGGGATTTGGTTTTTGTCCCATTAAAAATCCCAGACTGAAAAATACAATATGAATTGTATATGTGTTCTTTCATGACTTCAAATCTTTTGAAGACTGGGAGAATGGGAGAATAATACCAAGTTAACAAAATGAGTCTTTCTTTGGCTCACCTGTCTGCATCAAATCTCAGAATCTATACTAATCTATACTTAGAAAAAAACCAAACTGATGTTGAACACAAAGAGATTGAAAAATCTCATGTCCCAATTCAGAAGTCTGTATTTATGTAAAATATTGAACACAGCTCTACTGAACGTAGAATTGGAACCCACAGACCCAGACAAAGATTTTGAATGTGTCACAGGTGCTCCCATTCACAGCCAGCCCTTGCTCACGCCATCATCTTCCCATCATTGAACAAAAGTATGCACAGAAATAGTTACACTTTCCGGAGTTTGAAGAGACATGGTCTGCATTCCTTGTCTTCTTGCTGTAGAGGAAGAAGCTGATGTGAGAAATGAGTCCTGAAGACAGTGGGGAAGTGATTTGTAAGGAACATTCTCTAAGAGAGAAAGGAAACACCAAGGCCAACAGAGCTGGCAACTCCCTGGCACGGGGTCAGGCTTGTGTGGGGAGGAGGTCGGAACGGTGGGATCTGCTTGGGGACGTGGCACAAACATGTAGTGTTGGGCAACATCACAAGGTGTTCAGGTGTCCAGTCCAGAAAGATGACTCTGCTTATTTAGGCATCAAACCAAGATGCTGCTTGGTGCTGAGGGCCATGGAGGGTGCCTACACAGAATGTTCTGGTGCACATATTTCTGTAAGATTTAAGGGGAGATTCCAGGGAGAGGCACCACCATTTCCCAGCATCATACAGCTATGTTCAGAACAGCTGTTAGCCAATCTGTTCTCTGTATACCTACAACAGTAAAACGTGGTATTTCTCTGCTTAGGATACTGGTGCATCACTAAATTGAGATATTCAAATCCTCCTCTGAACCCTTTTAAACCATGGTTTTAAATGAGTTTATCTTTTATCAAAACACTCAGTTGTGTGTTTTCACAAATGCTTTCTTCACATAAATTAACTGTTCTAAAACTTTTTTGTTTAAAAAATAAAGCAAAACTAAATGAAAACCTCAGGGAATCTAACCTCTGAAATTGTGGTGATGAGAATTTTAGGTCACTTTCATTCAAAAACCTGGAAACATTAGGATTTGCAAAATAATGTGATTTTTGTTGCGCATCAGGCTTGTATTGTAAAAAACAATGTCTCAAACACAGGAAAAAGAAGCTGTAAAAGGAATAGTCACACCCCTTTGATGTTACTGTGAGTATTGTGCCCTCAGCAGGATTTTTCTCACCAAATACTAGGTGGACTAAAGGTGGAGTACTCTCATTTTATACATATGCATGAAATAAAGCCAGTCTTAAATACACAGCTCTGTCAAAGCCCCCGTTAACTTGTTGTTCTGATGAGCTGGTTCTGGGACTGTGCCTTGTCTGTCTGAAGTGTGGGCTGTTGCCAGCAAAGGTGTTTACGCCTCACTCTTTTCTGGCTTACTCTCATCCTCCTCCTTATGCTGGCACCTGGATTTGTGGGTGATGCTGTAAGATGGCTCAGGAGACTGATTAGACTATAACCTGGTGAAGAAATAAAAGAAAAAGGTTGAGTCTCTTTTTTTGATGATCAGATCAGTTCTTCGTTCCATCTCACTATTTGGCTCCATGAATATTACCTTCAGTGTTCTAAACGGTACTTTAGCTTTCAGCTGCAACCACTGGTAATGGCAGATTAAATTGACCATGCAAAGACAGCCTGGGGAGACAGCATTGCTGAAAATTGCAGTGTAATGTAGAGGCACTTGGACTACCGAAGGATGGAATATTTCAGATATTTTGCTTCTCAGCAGTTTGCTAAGAAGAAGGGGGGAACAGGCTTTGCTCCTTTTTATCACATGAGTTGGAGACAGGTGATAACAGGCATAAAAGAAAAGAAATTACAAGCTTAAAACTGTGTAAAAAACAGTCTGGCCTTTCCAGAGGCCAAGTCAACTCATCAGGCATTTATGGATATCTGAATGGATAGATCAAAGTATTACATGTGCTGTGTATGGTGTGTAAACCCCTATTGCCTTGACTATTTCTAATAGAATATTTTAAGACAAAAGTATGTGATGATCCAGAGTAAATTTTGAGGTCTGTTTTTTAATCCTCCTCGGTATCAGTTGCTCTGGAGTCATTTACAGGAGGGTTAATACTGCAGGATTGCTCTCACAACTTCAAGTCATGAATTAGCTTCTTGAGAGACTTCAATAAAAAAATTGCTTGGTATAATTTTTTAATCTTTATAATGTAGCTGCCGTTTTTGTTTCTTAGATGGTTTTCACTTCAGTAAAGATGTTTGTGCACTATGTGTTGTGATTAGGAGTAAAAATGCATGATTTATAATGAAGAAACAAGTTAATTCTTTGGAACTAGTGTTTTAAAGAGGTTTTCAAAATGCATCAGAAATACTGTACTTGTTTACCAGTCAGGTGCAATTATTAATTTAGTTTTGAATGTAAGCAAGGGGTAAAACCTGTGAGTTGTTAGCAAGTGGTATAAAACAAATCAGCCTTCTTGTGTCATCAGCCTAGTCTGATGACCTGCATGCTCAGGAGTTTGCCACCCAAAGCTCCAGGTACAGAGTCAGGTGGTTTGTGGCTGTGTCCTTCAGGGAAGGTAACATTTACCCCTTTTACTTTCGGTTCTTCAGTTGTTTTTCATCTGTCCTGTCAGAAAGGACCTTCTCAGCTTTTCACCTGTTTTTGCAGGTCCACTTTTGAATGAGTAAATAGTCCAGAGCTCTCAGTGAATTTCAGTGTTTTGTCTAGTATGTAATATTTTTTTCTAATGCTTTTCTACAATGGCAGTAATGTCCAACAACCTGCTGAAAATGCAAAGGAAAGAGCATTCCAGTGCCTCGGATACAGTGATACACAGGCTGTAAAACTTCCCGAACTCCTGAGGACACGTGGGTGCATGCAACGCTAGATACAGATTGTGCATCAGAATATATCCGGGAATAGTAATAGATTTATGGCTTTATGGTAGTTCTCAGAGCCTGCTTCTAAATCAGCTGATCCAGTAGTGCTGGAGAGACCAAGTTCTGCACTTCTGTGACAGTGGTAGCAGAGTAGGAAATCTGAATGACTCCTTTGCTGTCTTTAAGTCATTGTCTAATCTTAGCCCTGTCAGCGCCTGGAGCTTTGTCAGTCAGTGCTCAGGAGGAGGAGAATATGACCGAGGCTTTTAAATACTGTTGCTTGGAAAGTCTTATTAATGGCTGCCTGTAAGATTAATGTGCAATAATTCTTTCATGCAGCATCTTTTTAAAAGCCTTTAGCAATCTGTCATCCTCATGTCCCTCCCCTCAGTTAGAAAGCCACATTAGTCAGGAGAAATCGCATGATCCTGGGGAGTTCCAAACTGCATCCGCTGATGCTGTGAGGAAGATGCCACTGTGCAGGGGCACAGGTGCAGTTACACTGACAGCTGCTTCTCGTTCTCATCTCGGATCATCCTGGAGGGACAAGCAGAAAGAAACGGAGAGGTGGGCGAGGTTCTGTCAGGTGCATGGGAGCAGTACCGAAGGGAAAAATGGAATACGCTCTTCCAGGAGACAAAGCTCGCGCTGTCTGTGAGTGTTAGCTCAACTTTCTCAAATCTGTTTGGAGGGGGAAATGTCAATACTGTTTGTTTTGATCTGAGTTTAGCCACCAGTTCAGCGTACCTCAACCTTTGCTGTCACTGTGGTAAAAATGTTTAATCTTTTGGGGTTTTAAATTGATAATTCATAATGTGTAGTTATTTTGGAGGTGGTTATGCTCCCACGGTGTTTTTGACATATTGGAAACATCAGCTTTGAAAAACGTATCTATATTTTAAGAAGAGATCTTTAAACCTTCTTTTTTGTGTGATTGCATGAAATGTTACTTTTAAGGTTAATCTGCTCCATTAGCTGTGGTTGGAAACTAGAGCAGGGGTTTACTAAGTGGTAAATGTTATCATAGTAAAGAACTTGGGTGTAGGAAGCCCCTGTTTCTATTGGAGAAATCCTGAGTCATTTACTTCATGATGCATCAGCAAAATTAGTATGGGTGTGGCTTTGATTTTCAGCTGCTGTTGTGAGAAGACTATGAAAGCTAGAAGTGTCTTAATCTGATTTGTGATTGCAAAGGTTTTTCTCAGAATAGGCACAAAATGCCTCACATATTAAAGTGTGATATCTGTGCTTGCAAGGCTGTACTAGATGTAAGTACTTGAATAGTTGTCTACCAAAAGTAAACTCTTTTCTTGAAGCTAGGGAATTCTCTGTTATAACAGCCTTTCCATCATGTTGTAGTAGGCAAGGTAATTTATGTCTGATTAATGTTTGCCTTGGGTTTGATTTTTTTATTATTTTTACTGTAGTCTTAGAGCTGCAAACACATTGTTTAGCCTTCAGGTTTTTCCTAACCCAATTCAGTGCTGTATGGCAAGTGGAATTAAAATAAGTATTGGAAAAGTGTTACAGAACAAAACTTGTTTAGTGTATTCTTCTTTAATCCTACATAGAATACCTTGAGTTTAGAATGAGGCTCAACCATTTTCAACAGTGAAAAATGGAAAGTTTTAATTAAACATGTGTATATGAGTGAAATAATTTTTAGTAGTGTGGATCTAAAATAGATATGCCCAGGGAGGTGTGAATGAGGAGGAAAGGATTTTGTTTCTTGATTCTGGTAGTGGAAGCTTATATAAACCTGTGCTGTACTGTGAATTGTTACAATTGTGTGCCTTGCAGTATGACAAACTATGGCAAATTAGAAAGGTCATAAAAAGGTAAGTGCATTTTTTGTTTTTAGTCTCTGCTATGAGTCCATAGAAAACTCTAATTCTTAAAGCTTTCAAAGACTGTGTTCCTACTCAATGCATCAATGTATTGCCTACCTTGCGTCACTTACTGACAAGATTTTCCATGTATGGTTTGTACGAAGTACACCAAAAAATAATGGCATTTTGTCTTCTGTCCGTCCTGGAACTGTTTCATTTCCAGCGCCCATTTTAGACAATTAGCATAATAAAGTGCCTTGGCTGTAAATGTAATGCCTGTCTGTTGTATCTTGGTGGTCTCAGAAATTGACTTAGAAGAAGAAACTTAAAAGAAAAATCAGAAATAAATGCAGGATGTTGCTGAACAACCTTGTCTTGGTTTCGTCACTTACTTTAGATGTTTCCCATCAGTTACTGGTAGAATGATGGTAACATAAGCTGAAATAATAAAAAAGAAAATTTCCTTCTGTACTTTGTGCATTATTCATTACCACGATGTCCTGCCAGAGACAACTGGAAATAAACAAACCAACCTGACTGTCAAACAGGAGTAATGCTAATGAGTCTAGTTATTATCTAAGTTGAGAGTGGCTGAACATAACAATTCAGAAATACATGGAAATAGGTTCCTGTGGAATAATACCATGCTATAGTAATAGGAAGATGACATTTTATATTTTTAATTCTCTTTTCATGTCATCCACTGAAGCAACCTTGCTTTCCCTTTACCTCACATTCTAAGATAAAAGTTTTTTCTCAAGTCTATTTTTTTTTAGATTACACCCTATTAATACTTGCAAGGATAAACTTTCTGGTATGTCCTGAATTTCTTAAACTAGAGGTGTAGCATCTATAATATATGCAGAAATGTAAAAACAGTTGTGCTTTTTTTTTTCTTTTCATGTTGGACTGTTGTAAAGTGGAATGCATGAATTTTGGGCAAAGAAAACTAGAAGGAAAAAAAGACAGTGCCCTTCTATTGTCTCCAACCAAGAAGTATATTTTTTAATATTATTATGGCATTTGCAGGTGAAAACAGCTGAGCTTGACAGCGATGAATGACAGCATGAGTTGAAACCAAGGAACTTTTCTCACAGTTAGAAGTGGATATGCAAGAATATGTGCTTATCTGTGATCTTTTTTTAGGAGAAAGAAGGCATTTAGGAGTGAGAGGTTTGGGTAAGGAAGCAAGTCAGAGCTGTAATCTGTGGGTTGTCAGACACATTGTGAAATTTAATTACTGTTTTTAAAGGTTTGTGAGGATGAAAAGTGCTTTGTAAGCATTCAGTATAGTACTTCTGTCTCTTACTGAAGCCCATAGTATACAGAATAGGATATTTTAATGGTATCATGCTGCAGGTTTGTAGTTGCTTGATTAATTATTTTCTCATTCCTTGATAATATTAGAAGTTCTGTGGCATTGTTCACATACATAAAATCTACCCTTCGACTTTTAATAATTCCTTTACTGGATTTTCTAGCCATTATTTACATGTGTCATGGGAGATCTTTCCATAGACTGGTGGCAACATTCTCCATGAGTTAGACAGACCACACGGCTTTGCAAGTGACAGGCTTGTTAGGCAGTATCTGGGAAATAAAATACAATAAATAAATAAATAATGTGGGTTTATGTTAGCATAGGTTAATGTATGTCTGCCATTAGTGAAATTTGTAATAGAAGAGGAATGTAATCTTCAAATTTTCTGAGCAAAATATAAAACTGCCTACACAACACAAGAGACCTCACTCTTAGGGGAAGAATTTTATGATCAGTTTGTTGAGATTCTTAATTAATTTTGTAAGGGCTTCAACCCACTTCTTAATCAGTGCTTTTTTTGTTTACTCCTTGCGTGCTTCTACTGGATTCAGAAAGGGGAAGAGTGGTGGTTTTACGTACAGCGTACAGGATTTTAGTCATACCATAGTTCTTGGTGGCTCAAGTTTATAAAAACACGCAACTTAAGTTCCGCTAATATTTAGAAAAAAAGGAAAGACACCATGTAGAGCTGTAGAAACCTGTTAGAATAGCCTCAGTACTTTCTGACAAGCTGAACGAGGAGAACCCTCATCTACTTAGAGGAATATGTGATGAACATTCAGGTTAAATTTTCATTAATTTTCATTTACTAGCTCAATAGTCAGAAAACTGATTTCCAATTCCAAGCAGTGATAAAAATTTGCAAATCTCCCCATTATGAGGCCCTGTAAAAGCCTTCTAAAAGTCAGTCAGAAGGGTTTTATGTAAAACTAGTAAGATACTTTATTTCCAAGAACAAATAAAATTATTCTTTCTAGACTGGGATTGAAATTTCATTAACATTTGGAGAGGTGGTGTATTTTTGCTATTTTGGTACAGTAGAAAATCAACTAATTACAGTTAAATGGAAGGTTGTAATGTTGCCAGATACACAGTAGAAGGGAAGAACTGGGCATTCTTACATCTATGCCATATTACACTTACTAAACATAACTTTCAGGATTTTAGCTAATTCTCTTTGTCTTCAGTGGACAGTCTCTCTGTGCCTCTCTCTGTCTGCCTCCTTTTGTCCATTTTTGTGAGGAAATGGAACCATTATAAAAGGCAATAGACTGTTTTTCTTGAACAGCTTTTAGAAAATTTTCTCATCATGGGCCCCAAAGAAAGATGCACCTTGAGATACTAGTGGAAAAACTCCTTGGTATATTTGGGATATTTTGCAAACTGTCTGTGTGTAGGTGAATATCAATAAAGTACAAGGGTAGTCATGTGTCAAATGATGGCTGGCCTTGCTTGTGGCAGGTATGGGCACGATGATGGGCAGGTTTGCCAAGAGTCTAGGTGTGATTTCCTTGAAGTTCCGCCAGGACTGAGCATTAAAACTCTGATTTTGAATAAAACACTCTTGTTCACCCACTCTTTTGTCTCTATTTTCATCTACATGAGGAAAATTCTGACTGGTTCAGATTGAACCCTCCTTGGTATCCTGATGGTTCCTGTGCGGGGGTGTTCAGGTTATTCCAGCTGTGCTGGCAGGGCACAGACTGGCTCTGTAGGAAAACCATTTTAAGAAGACAAGGTTATGCATATCCATTTATATTCTGAGTTTTGTCCTCAACTTATTTAACAATATCCTAAATAGGAGAAGTATTCTAGCCTATTATTACTATTTAGTCTTTCCATTTTGATTAAGTAATTCTGGTAAAGTAGCATGTTCTGCTTGGAGAGAAACAGCCAGTCTAGAACAGCACATTGTTTAATTAGAGTTTGGGTGCATTTTGAAAAAGTACTCAGCCATAGAGGAAGGGTACTTGGAAAAGAGATGGGATTGTGTTGTCACACTGAAAAAATTCTCACAAGGAAATGAGTCATTAACCTATCCCAGTGTTTTGCACAATCTTTGTCATTGTGAGTGAGTGGGGATTGTCTGTCTGTACCTGTAAGTTAGTACAAGTGTTTGAGTTTCAAATAATGACTGGACACTGAATCTGTTGTGAGTAACACAAACAGAGCAAGCAAAAGTATGAATTTGCATGCTTTAAATAGAAAAGAGTAATTAAAATGGCACTTTGATGATGGGTTTAAAAAAATCCCTCGAGGTAGCAAGTTAATTCGTTCAGCTGGTGTGAATGATTGCTTCCAAGTTTTATTGTATGGCAAGCAGTATTTGAGATCCAGCCATGTTGGTGCATGGTTCGAGTAGCTGGGCCACCTTCCCAGCTTGCACCAGCAAGTTAATGATAGTTGATGTAACAATTAGTAGTAGTGTTCTGTTGGTGGTTATTTCTGTAGACCTCCATAACTGTGCATTATTTACTGTAAAGTTTTTACTTTTTATATGTGTTGATGTTCTTCCTATGCAGTTTGGTAGTGTTCATATGCTCTCATGGAATATCGATAAAGTTTTTCAGAGGTCAAAAGTAATCCCTAACTAGGCTATGTAAGACTGATTGCTGAGAGTTTCTCCTAAAATTTAAGTCTCTTTGCATGTCCTGAGTGGGACTGCAGTTAGCATAAATATCCTTTTCGTCAAATCTGGTCTAGATAGCGCCTTATGTGTGGTTGTAAACAGTAAAATGAGAGTTAGGTATGTCTAGGTATCTGGTGCAGATGAGAACAAGAACTTTCAAAGTTTTATATAGATAAATATCTAAACATGTAAAAACCTACAGTCTGGTGATCTATTTGTAAATTAGTAGTTTTGTCAGCAGCATAAAGGAGGTGGGTGGGGTTTTTTGTTTGTGTGGTGTGTGATTTTTTTAAATAACTGTGTCACTCTGCCAGGAGTGCCAGTGCTGTCCTTGGAGAGAGCAGAACCCTTTTTCTAATGATTTTTAACATTCCTCAATCTGTTCATTGCTGGTTGTGTGGTTGCTGTATTCACAGTTGTGCCTTGAGGGAAACAGGGAATGACTTTTACCATTGTTTTTTCTCATTTTTCTTTTTATAACTCTGCTTTCAGAATTCCCCACTCTACCAGTATCTGCAGGATTTGGGCCACACAGATTTTGAAGTATGTTCATCAGTATCGCAGAAGGCGGAGCAATGTGCGGCAGCGGAAAGCCAAAGGGAGCGGACTGTGCACGCTGCCCAGAAGGTGAGTGCTCTCCTGCTCCTGAGAGTTTATCTGCTGAAAAGGGAACTGCATTGCTCACAAATAGGCAAAATCAGTATAAAAACACATCTCTTACTGTATTTTAAAAAATTAAAGGAATAAAGCCCAAACAATAAACCACAGTTGTCATATCTTGTCTACAAATGTGTTTGGAAACTCATGGTTAATCCATATAGTTTGGAGTGTTTCTTTGCTTTTCAAAGCTGGGGAAGCAAGACTTTGATAAGTAATTTTTTGAGTGTTGTAAATTTTCTTATTTGGTGGATATTACTATGTTATGCATGACATTCTGGGAATAGAACTTCTAATTTTCTGGAGCAGAATATTTATAGTTCCCAGCCCTTCTCAGGCATTCAGTTGCTAAGTATAGCTTTGTCTGTGACAAAGCATATTAAGAAAGGACTTCTGGGAAGTATAAATACAATAACCAAAGCATATTATGAAAGAGGATTTCTGGGAAGTATAAATACAATAACCAATCTGAATGATAGAGTAGAATTGTGCTTAGGTTATGGTAATTTTCTATCAGTAACAGCTGACAAGAATCATCACCTAATTCGCTCAGACTTAGTAATTCTCTATCAAGTGAAGGCTTGTGGATTTTTTTTTTTACATTTTCGTAATTAAAACTATGATTGAGAATTTGACCATTTAACACCTACTATGGCCTACACATTTTTTGTTTTCCTTATTAACAATAATATATTTTACTGTTACTGGTAGTGTACAGGCAATGTGATTCAGATGAGGATCTCTGGAGTGGGCAAGAAAATTCCTCTTTTAAGACAGGTGATGTGGGAAACTCTTTGCAACAAATCTGTTGAAAAGTTGGTAATCAGTTTGTCTTCTCGTTAGCACTTAAATGGAGCCTGTGAGGAGCAGTAGTTTTCTGCCTAACTCTTTCACAGTGGAGAATTCAGATTTCTGTGGACGTGCTCCAAGTATGTGTTAAGTCAGGAGGAAAAAGGCACCCTGCAGACTCCTCTGTCCTGGCCACTGCAGGCTGAGTTGGAAGCGCCTTAGGTACGAGCCCAGACCAGGCATTCCTGGGTTGGTGCATTGCCTCTGAAAAGCTGTCATTTCTTTCTCCTCTCTCACCACCATCTGTGGTAGCTTCCATCTTGGTGCACCATAGGTCAGTTGATTCTTGCCTCCTGTGGCTTTTAACCTTATGCAGCTCAATTTTCCTGTTGTTCAATTCTGCTTTGTATCTCTTCTGCCATCTTCAAATCAGAGGTTCACAGCCCCTTTCCTTGTTTGTCACCTCTGCTGCTTTCCTGCTCCAGAATCTTCCACCCTTCCAATTAGCTGCCAGTAAACATAATATTTTTCCCAAACGCAGGCAGTATGATATGGCACTGAGATGTCCAGAAGTTCTCCCTGCAGGTTTTGGTGGATAGGGAATCAGATGACAAATGAGGACAGCTGATGCTTTTCTTGCTGTCTTTTCTCTAATAATGCCATCTCAATGTATACCCTCTACTCAGTTCTCAGATGCTTCAAAGAATTAGCCAAGTTAGTCACAGTTATCCAGGCTTTATTTCAACAATTCTTTTTCAGTTCTGTGTGTGTTACTCTGGTTTCTCATTTGGTTTAGGTCAGAAGCATTGTTTTCTTGTGGGATTTTTAATTTATTCTGCTCTGTGTAGGATCCTAGGTGGGGTAAGATTCAGAAGTGTATGAATTGATGTGGATAACATCAGAGATTTTTTCTGATCTGAGGAAAAAGGTGTGTTTTTTGAAGTGTTTGCCAGAGTATGGTGTGTTTGAAAGGACTGACTTGTGCAGTCTTTTAAGTGGAAATTCAGAAGCTGCAGTGTGAAGCTTATTCATCTATCAGTATTCAGAGAAGTGTTCATGAGTCATATTTTCATATCGTGATATTCGTTTCAACCACTCTCAGTCCACACTGTATAAACTTCCTTACACACTCATTAGTCCATTTGAAAAGACAGGGTACTTCAATGTGAAACATTTTGCTTTGGTCTTCAGTGCTGTTAGAGTCTCTTCATGAATGGATTAGTCATAGTTTGTGTTTACCTGTTTGGCAGCCGCACTGCACACTTTGCTCCACACCCTCGGTCCCATTTCTGAAGCCCTGTGTGAGTGCCGTGTCTCCCTTCTCTCATGCCCCGTTTTCTGATCAAAGATGACCGTGTAGATAAGATGCAGGGTGCATATCTGTTGAGCAGACCAGTAAGTGCCACTGCATGCCTAGCACACAGATTAGACACCCTGTAAAAAGTAACCATACTACAGAAAGAATCCCTTAGTACGGTCTTTTCAGTGGTGTTCTTGTAAAGTTTACAGCTTCTCAAAAGAGTTCAGCAGTCACAGAGAAAAAGAGTTTGTGCAGAACTCCAGTTTCCTGTGCTGAGGATCTGTGAGATTAACTGAGGGGAGGAGGAAAAGTGATTTCTTGCTGCATCTCCATGTTTCCTTGAATGGTTTTTCTAATGCAAGATTATTTTAAATTTAATGAATGAATTCCTTTGTAATTACTTTTGATGTGGACAGGTATTGCATTTGTAAAAATGATTGCTTCTATCAGTGGTCACAAGGCAAGGCTGAATTTAAATCAGGGTTTAGCTCATAATTTTCATTATTGTGAACTATCTTTAAAAGTATTCATGAAAGTATTAGGTCTACTGCCCTTGCTTTTCAGAATTGTCAGCTGGAATTCACCATAACCCTCAGGAAACCATCTGAAAGTATATTTTCCCTTTAAAGCTATTGGCAGTTTTGTGGTGTATTTGTGTTGAAGATACCTATTCTAGCTTAGTGCAGAAAGTCTTTAATTATATGCTTATTTATTTGTTTGTTTGTTTATTTAATGCTAAAATTTGTTCACTGTTAATTGAAAATTAGGATGACATATTTCCCTGGTTTATAATTTGTTCATTACTATGAAGTAATGCATGGACTTCCACTTACCTGCATTACTTTATGTGGAAGTCAGAAAGCAGTATAATACTGTCTTCATGTATATATTTTCCAACGAGTTTAGTACAAAAGTGTTGTGGAATTAAGAACCTCAAAAGTGTTAAGATATACTGCTTTTAAAAGCCTCAGGTATTCTGGTTTTTTCCCCCCTCTCTTCCCATCAAGTGTTTAACACTTAATTGTGCTGTGCTGGGAGCAAGTCCTCCAGTATTGTGTCAAATGTAGAAGTAACTCATCATGGTTTGCCTGGCAACTTGAAGGAAGTGAGTGTGTGAAAATGGGCTGTCCATTTCTTACAAATACTCGGATGGTGTTCACATTGTCTCATCACTGTCTAGACACGGATACATAGTGAAAATAAGAAAGAAAACTGTGTGTAATTTCCAGTGATAAAATGCCATAGGTTCTTCCTGATGCTGTTCAGTACCAGTTTGGGAGCATTAACATTTTTCTTTTGTAATCCTTTGTCAGAAAGTCTGTTTCTGTCATGTGATTTCTGTGTCCCATTCTGGTAGAGTGTCTCAAAAGGAAGGAGAATGAGGGAGAGGCAGCTGGCCATGCATTTAAAAAAGTAGACTGGATTTAGGAGGATCTGAGGCTTTGTTGCAACTTTTGTATGACATATAGGCAAATAATTTGCCTGTCTAGTCATTTCCTCAGTTTTACACAAGGCTGTTATCATTTCCTTTCTCTTGGCCTTTGCTGGCTTAGTCTACTGAAATGATAAAATGCCTGGAAAATAAATGGTTTCTGATTTCTGAGTATGTACCTGCCCACACTCCTAATATAAAATGATATTCCTTGTGTCTTAATGTAACTATGACTGCAGGGAGTAGATGTTGTTCTGTGCTGAGTGATTTCTAGTATGTGTGTGTCATTTTCCTTCTGTACTGAAAAGCAAGTTTCCAATGCGTAAACACTTCATTAAATTAAGAATGTAAAAGCTAGAGTTGAGTTGAGGTTTTTTTCCTCCTCTTGTATTCAGTCAAGTAGAAACACTGTGCAGCTGCAACCTGGTGACATGCAGCAAGAATTTGGCATAACAAAGATCTACTTTGGGATCTTCACGGAGTGCAAAAACCAAATCGGGGAAAAGGAGGTTCCTTAGTGGCTTATACAAATGTTTCTGTTGTGTCTTGCTGGCCTACGGGCAGAGCATGTGGTTCAGGCTTAAGGAAAGGCAGGGAAATCAGTTGAATTTGAAGCACATCTTAAATAGTTCTTAGGCTGTGTGGGTTTGGTGGTGTTTTAGATTTTTCTAAGCAGAATATGGTCTTAATGAACATTGAGCTGAAAAGCTGTGAAGGTGTTTCCAAGCTGTGTTCTGGAGACTGATGAAATGCCAGGCTCCCATCTGAGAGTGTAGGGATGTGATGTAGCACAGTAGTTATAGATGCAGGGTTCCTGGCTGTACCTATCTGTGGAGGAAGTTAGAGATGAAGCTCTGGTCTCATGTCACTTGATACTGAAAAGCACTGTTTGCAAACGTGTTTGCAAATCGTATTTGGGTAATTCTGCTTGATCTTGCTCTTCCTATTTACACCTCTCCTTTCTAGTCATTTTCCTAGACTGTTGTGCATATCTGAATGTTTAAGTTGATGGTACTGTTACATCTTGTTCCATCTTAGATATAATAATATTTCATCACTAGAACAGAGCTGGTGCTGGAGGCAGCTACTGAGGGTTGCACTGGGGCTGGCCCTCAGTGGCTGTGCAGGTGACCTGATGTGGGATGGCAGAGGGACCTGGCCTTTGCCTTTGTCTGCGCCTCCCACCCTGTTAATGCTAGTTCTGGGTATGTATGGCCAGAATTCGCGAACGCAGATCTGGGCAGGGCTCTCCCCACGTGGGTGTGCCCTTCCAGCCTGCACAGTGGATGTTTTAGGTGAGGCACAGCGTGCGCAGAACTGGCCCCACCGTTTAAGTCCCAAGGTTCATCTGCCACGGCCAAGCGAGCTTGGAGAGTGACAGTGACAGTGAAGTCCTCGGGACTGTCACAGCACTCGGTACTAACCAGGGCTGACCCTGCTGAGCATCCGAGATCTGACAGGATGGGATGGCAGGGAGGCATTGAACTGCCAGGGGACGGTCCCCACTGAGACTCGAACTCAGGTCCTTGGGATTCAGAGTCCAGAGTGCTCTCCTTTACACCATGGGACCATCCCTAGTTCTGGGTGGCTGCAAGGTATTTAATATGTAGCATTATCTTCTTCTGTAATGCACAGAATTTCTCTACTAAAGAGAAGTAGTCCTTAGAAATTTTTTTTTAGATTCAAATGAATGTACCTAAACTGCATGTCCTATACTATTATGTTTTTTAAATGTTAGGAGTTGTCCATCTTTGTTACTTGGTTTACAGAGAGTTTGACTGAATGGTGCTCTAAAGCTGTAAGAATATTCCAGAAGCATTGGCAACATGACCTGACTTGTGTTGAGGAAAGTTGTTTTACTTGTCAGTAACACTCCCAATGGGAATGCAAACTGAGACACTACTCCAAGGATCTGAATAATTTAGTCTGTTGCTGTACTCTGCTGGGTCACAGCCCGAGACAGTGGGTTGTCTTGGTTTATGTTTTCAAGCACTGACATGCCTGTTTGAGTGTTTATGCAAGCTGGAATTATTTTTAAATGAAAACATAGAGAATAAACTTAAAGACTACTTACGTAGCACGCTATTTTTTTTCAGTAATTCTGGTGTAGTTTAGTGAATTGGCATCAGTTAAAACTATCCTTGGTGTAGCTTTAAATGTTCATGCTAAAAATTCGAAGACTTAATAAAATCTAAGCAGTTGACAATGGTAGGCTTCAAGAGGCAGTCTTAAATTAAATGGACAGTTCATTCTGTACCCTGCTTTCGACATACAGGGAAAAGCAATTCTGAGTGGAATATCTGTCTGAAATTCAAATGCAAAGCAAAACCTTTGTTTGTTTAATTTCAATTTTCTTCAATTTGTAATCTGAAAAATTTTTCTTTTGCACCAGTCTGCAAGAAACTTGGAAGGTAGTCTAGTCCTGCATTTTGTGACATTCTTCCAATTTATGTCATTGCCCTTGAGCAATATCAAAACACGATCACTTGGATCTATTCCATAGTCTTTAAGTGTGAATTGCTGGGATAGGTCCTCCTAATAACCCACAATGATGTCAGTGTATTGGAAAGAGCTGTCATTATGAAATCCATGTTGTTGGTTTACCTCTCCACTGACCTAAAACACTTCCTTTTGGCATAGGTCTGCAATTCTAACTGTACACAAAAAGATAAGACATATGTAAAGAAAGACTTGAGTTATGTTACCTTTGGGCACCAAATTAATGTATTTCAAAAATTGTGGAAACATAAGGACTTTAGGGTGACAGTTTCTGATGTTGAGGCTGCTCTGCCTTGCTGCATCAGACTTGTTACTGCCTTTCAGAGGGCTGTCAGGCTGGTCACACTTCAAAGCTTCAAGCTCCTGTTGCTTGGGTTTACTCTTCTATTTGCCACTTTAGGGTTGGGGAGGACATGAGAACAGAAACAAACCTGAAGGGAATGAAAAAAGAAAAAAACAAACCAAAAAACAAGAGAGAAACAGAAGAAGCTGTCACCTTTTATACATTGAGCTGTTACAATCTGTATGGAGTTTTGGTGGTTTTTTTTTTATTTTGAAGCAGTATGCCACAAAATGTAAGCACTTCACAATCAGTTGGTTTTGGTATGCATTTTTTTTTGATTGTATAATATGTCAGCAGTCTGAAGATTAATGAAATATATGTATGTAAGTATTTTGAAAAATACTTCCTGTCAGTTCAGTCTGAGGAGAGTAGATACACAGTGTATATGAAAAGCTGGGGTTTTTTCATTGAATGGCTGCAGACTGAAGCAAAATTGTGCATCTATTCAATTATAATCTGTCATGCATCATGTTTTAGGGAGATACATGAGTAAAATGTGTGATGACTGAGAGAGTGTCACTCTAGTTACAGGCGTTTGAAGTTATGTTTACAGCTCAGACAAAATGTATGGATTTAGGTTGCATGGGAAGCAGCATGGAGACCAAGTACCTGATGGCACACTGTGGTTTGGACAGGGAGTTTCTGGGGCAGTTCCTCTTCTTACAGTCACTCTTCCCTGTCTCTGTTCTCAACAACTCTGAAGCCTTGTCCTCAAGCTGCAGTGGGTTGCCAAGGAGAGGTTGTTCATCTCCCAGTCTTTTAATTTTCTTCAGCCCCTGTCAGCCATTTAACCTGTTGGGTTTTTATTCTCCAGGAGAAAGTCTTTTATATCAATGCAGTAGCTGCCAACTTGAGATCAAACTAATTCTTACTGTAGTTATTTTTAACAGAACAACATAAGAATCTATTATGCTCCAAATAGGTGGGGTTACTGAAAGCTTTATTTTATTCTCTTGTGTACAAGCAAACAGGCAGGAAGCAGATGTTCTCTGAGTGTACTCTGAAGTTAGGCCAGGCACAGTAAGTGAAACTTCCTTGCAGGTACTTGGGCTTGAGTTAACAAGAAAATCAAATGCAGAAATAAAGGCATTGTATGTTGTTATTTATTTATTTTTGGCTTTAGTATTTTTTGGTTTGGGTTTTTTTAATTGAAGTGATTTCTATTCCCTTCAGCAAGGCATCCTGTCAAAACTAGTTGAGTTCCTTAGAAGCTGGTTTCCTTTTCCACAGTATAAGAAAAATGATGACATACTTCACCGACTGGTAAGTGATCACTTTTTTATTTTTCCATTTCCTTTCCTAATCCACAGGTCTTCCTGCTCCTCTGAACAACATCTTTGCTCTGTTGTTGGTTTTGGCTCTAAGAGTTTTACTTATTCTTCACGTAGGACTGAGTCTGGTTTTCAGAGTTACTGTGCCAAATTGGGTACAAAAGGACAGGAATAATATCAGTAGCCAGGCTGAAGTTGTTAAAGATGTGGGAAGTAAAATAAAATAAAGTAAAATAAAATATAATAAAATAAAATATGTGAGAAATTAAAGGAATTCTTGAAAGCTAGCCTGCAGCATAGGTAGCCCCTTTGGAAGGCAGTGGGCAGGCTCCGACTGAGAAGGTCCATACATTGCAGCTCGGGGCATTGCAGAGACCGCCTAAGACAGAAGGCTCTGGAGCTTCATCTGGTTATTGCTTCACCCTCAGCTTCAGCTTGTTAGCTCAGACAGAGCACCACTACAGTGCAGCTGTACTAGCCCTGGGCCCATCCTGGCCTCTTTGCTTCTGCACTGCTGTCTACAGGACTTGTGCATTCAGGGGAAGCAAAGCCAACTTTGGCACTGTGCTTGTGATGCTTCAGAGCAGTGCCCTGAGTGCAGTTGTCCTTGCAGTGCCCTGGCTGTGGGGAGATGCAGGATCGGGGTCTGTGCTGCCCATGTGATCTCATCTCAGCAGTTCAGAAGCATGTTGGGTGTCCCAACAAAGGTCATATTCTCCTCCTCCTGGACCCTGCAGGATGATTTAGGGCCCAAGTCAGGCTGTATGTGTTAGACCTGAAGGGTAATAGTTCTACCCCAGATAGTTAAAAATAGTTTTATGCTGCCTTTATACCTGTTGTTTGCAGCATGACCTTCTAGCCAGTTCAGTTTCCAGTCTGGACTTGTCTCAGATCTGCTTTAACTTCTACCCAGCTTCTTCAGGCTTGCAAATGTCACTTTAGTGAGACTGTTCCAGAATCTAAAATTTTGATTGCTTCTTTTTCTACTGTGATGTAGGGATGATGTCTTAAAATGTAGCTTTAAAATAAAATGTCAAGCAGCATGAGAATTTAGGATTTTCCATTTCCCGAAGAGTTCTGCCAAACCCATTTGCTATCTCTCTTCTCCTTTATCTCAGGAGGACAAAATTTCCTCTTGAAATCTCTCATTAGTGATCTTTGATTGACTTTTTTCTTTCTCCCTCTTCCCCTGTGAATCAAAGGTATTATCTTAACAGCAATTTTTAGCCTTACTTTCTTGAGATGGAAACAGAGCGTGGAGAACCTGTTTGTCCTGCTGCATATGACAGCAGGGCACTGAAATGACACAGGATGCATTGGAGGAGGGCAGAGTTTCCTCTTGCATGCAGTCCTGAAACAAATGTTTTCCATTAAAAGTAGAATGCAAGTTATCTGAGGTGACATCAGTATATGGAATAAAACTTTTAAACCAGCTCTCTTATGGTTTCATAAAGAATCTTATTCTTTCAGTGGTAGAACTAAACAGATTTCGTACTGTGAAATGTAATGCTTGTGTTAAAAGCTTCTATTAGAGGGTTTTCAGAAATACTTCCCTTTCTCTCCTATAATTAGCAAGATGCAAAGATGCACATGTTCAGTGTTTGGTGGGTTTTGTTATGACGTTCTTGACTTGAAGTGTTTCGTAATTATGGTTTGGTGCAGTATGCAAATTAAAATTTCAGAAGGCTTCTCTGATGGGTATATGTATCTTCAAGAGCTGCATCTTTGTCTTGAAGAGCTGTAGTAGGGAAAAAGTAGCAGATGCTTAACATGGCATCAAATTCACAGGTAAGGAACTCCCTAAAGTCTGCATGGATTTCAGCAAGTTAAAGGTTTTCCGAGCCCCATGCTGTTTTGTGTTTGGATTCAGTTTCCTTGGGAAAGGTACAGAATTCTGCAGGAGAGGACTCCACTGCTTGGGGCTTGAGTCCAGTGCTTTGACCCTACTGTTATTAAGTGTCCACAAGTGACTTGTTGTTGACTAATTTTCGGTATCTCTCTTTCTCCCTCTCTAATTTTTGTTTGTTAATGACATAAATGATGTAATGACATTTAAAAGAAACTGTTTGCTTTTCAGTAATGATCATCTAATAGATGCAGTGCCTCTCTGATTCTTGTGTAAATATGTTGGCCTGCTCTGTGGCCTGTTTCCAGTTATTGTAACTATCTAGGTCAGATCACAAAGTCAGTGCTGTGCATCCTGCAAGTCTGAACTGTTAGGTTGTGCGTGAGTTTTTAAAGGTAAACAAGTTTAATAAAAATTAAGTAGCTATTTGTGAAACATGTGAAACATTCCTGTACTCTTTGGGAACAGGTTGGTGTTAGTAAAGTGTAGAGTGTCTGGGTGTTTTCCTTGTTCTGCAAACTTAATGTTAAGAATTTGCATTTCTTTACTAATGCCTGTTTTTTCTCCTGCCCATTTGTGGTAAGGATGTTGGATTTCGATTTGACACTCTCCGTACCATCCTGCAACAGGAAGTTCTGCTGCAGGAGGATGTGGAACTGATTGAGTTCCTCGACCCCAGTATCCTGTCTGCGGGGCAGTGTAAGCAACAGGAAAACAGACAGCTTCCAACACTGCGCTCCCTAGCAACTCCTAATATTTGGTATTGTATAGAGAATATCTACCACTATATTTACTGAGAAATAAAAATATATTGTCTGGGTTTGATACAAAATGCAGCATTAAAGTAGCTACCTTTTTCTCACAATTTAGTCTTTGGTCCACCAGTCTCTAGATTTTTTATAAGTGTGGGGTTTCTCCTCAGGCATTTTATGCAAAGAGTGAGCTTTAATCTGAGCCACCTACTTGAACATGAATGGGCACTTCCAAACTAATATATTCTATAAGGAAGAACTAACATGATTGATTAATTCATTACTTTCTAAAGCTATACAAAGTTGATTTTGATAAATGAGACATGATTGTGAAGACTGAATTCAAAAGTAGGTTTTTTTGCTGTGGTGTTCATAAAATATGTGGGTGGTGTGGGGAGGGATGAGGTGGGATATGTAATTTTCAGATGTAGAATACAAGAAAAATAAAGACTATTTAAACAGGATGCATTGAAGTCAGCAGTCTTGTGGAATTCACTCAGAAATACTGAAGGAGCTGACTGCGGCATTATCTAAACAGCTACCACCTGTATTTGAAAAATCATAAGACTGGGGTTTTTCTGAGAGTGTCATGCTGAGAAATGCACAGGAGTCAGTATATAGAAATATAACATGGCCCCAGTGCTATTTTCTCATACACATTAAGAAAATAGATAAAATTATTTTAACGTCGCATCCCAACTGTTTAAGTTATGTAATTATGGATGCTCTTTTGCAAACGAGAACTTTTGAACCAGATTTTTCTGATCCCAGCATTATTTGGTTTCTTCAACTCTTGAGATGATAAAGTACACTTACAAAATAAGTGAGTATTGCTCAACTTACACATGACACTAAGTTTGTGTTTTCATAGAAAAGAGGTCAAAAATAGATTGGAGAAATACCTGGAAATTGAATAGAAATGTTAATAAGGACAAAAGTCTAATGCTGCACTTGGGAAGGAAAGTCAAATTATTAAACACAAAGTGATGAATAGTTGGATATGCAGTACTACTCCAGAAAGGGATCTGCATATCATTGGGATGTAATGTTGTTAGGATGTGCAGAAGGTGGCTGGTAGGAACAGAACAATTGTTCAGAAAAGGGAAGGATATGAGGAAAAATAATGCAATTAATATGCCAGTGATTCAGACTGGACTTGAGGGAAATGTTTTGAACTCTAAGGACACTCATGAGTTGGAATGGCTGTCTGCATGGGTTGTGGAGTCTCCAGTTTCATCTTTGGTCTGTGATGATCTGGGTTAGCCAGAAGCTGAAAATGGACAAAGTGAGCTCTTAAAGTCTCTTTAAGTATTTTATTGTTGTGATTTTTGTATGTGTGTGTGACTTTAATTTTTGTAATGTACTGAGGTAGTTAGAAACTGTGTGTCTGTTTCTTTTGAAGGTAACTACATATTTGGAATATTTTAACCCTGGACCTTTAATGAAACCTATCAGAAGCAAGTAGTCCTGCAGAATTAACACTTGTAAAGCTTCTTGAAATTGACCACAAAACTGTCCACAAAACCGAAACCCAGAGATTATGTCTTATTTTAGAAATGGAAAAATACTCACTGTGAATACCTGCAAATCTAAATGCAGGATACACAGCTTTAAGGGTTGAAGAAAGCAAATATTTTTCATTGAAAAAAATCTGGAAAACAATGGTTGTAATGCCCCTTGAAGCTAATATCCCATTCTGTCTGTGAAGATTGTGATTATTTTACAAAGCTATAACTAAAATAATATATATGAAACACAGTGTATTTTCTAGCACTTGCTTATTTCTGTTGAATTTTTCTAGATGAAAATAACAACTTTATAAAGTTTTTTTAGATATCCTTTTGAAATAACTAAACTGAGATACTAGGAACTCTGTTCTTCAAGGATTTTCAAAAGCTGCCAAATTATTTAAAATTATTATTCAAGCCATCTTTATAAAAATGTGTTAAAAACTAGTGGTGGGTTGGTGTCCAGGTTAAATGAGTCAGACTGTAGAAAAAGTAACAGCTGGCATTACTTGAGGGATTCACTACCAAAAGAAACATGCCCTTCCCCACTGCACTCTTGAACCTGGAATTGCAGATGTTACAGTTCCTACACGCCCTGGCTTATAATGCTGAGTAGTCAGAGTTTGCTTTTTCTATTTTCTTTTTTTTTTTAAAGTCATATGTGTATGAGAAACCAGCCTTTTAAAGTGATGCATTATTCTTCTACTCATGCTATAAAAAGCTGGAGAAATGTTTCCTTAGAGTATACGAAGCATGTAATATGTACATATTCACCCAAGCCTGCCACTAGGAGTAGTTCTTGGTGTTCACAGCTCTCTTCAGGACCTACATAAAAGCCCCATAATAAAATGTTGTAATCTCAAATGTAACTGAAAACTCTGTGATTTTCCCATTCGTGTGATCTCAGGAATCTGTGGTTGATGATATTTTCTCTGTTTGCAGGGATGTCTCGCTGTTTCTTGCCTTTGTAAGTGCACTCTTTATGCTTCCTTCGTGGTGGAAGGAATCATCGTGGCTGCTGTGGGGACTGGTTTTGCTTGTCTATGCAGTCTTTAGAGTATGGGGCACATGGAGGACAGCCAAGCTGCAAATGTCCCTGCGAAAATACTGTATCCAGCTGGAAGAAACAGTGGCAAATAGCCGAGCTTTTACTAATCTCGTGAGGAAAGCTCTGCGACTCATTCAAGAGACTGAAGTAATTTCCAGAGGATTTACCCTGTGAGTCTGTATTTCACTGTATTTAATGCACAGATCCATTCAAGTCGGCTGTCTTCTGTAATTGTCTTGTTACACTGTCTCCCATAACAAGTTGAATTACTGAAGAACATAGTACTTGAAGGTTTGCATTTACATAAAATGGTATCATTGCAATTCATACTAAAAGAATGAATTCTGACAACTCAGTGCTAAAACCCTGCAGCCTGAAGGTGAATTAAGTCTTGCAAAACTCATACGTGTTTGAAATCTGCTCTACTAGCAATGAAATACACAAAAAGTGGATTTTGAACTAACTCACTTAACTATTTTGGGGAGTTGATTGTTTTAGATGGGTTTTTCTAGTCCTATATTACCAAATACATGTAAATAAACTGATCTGCAAGTAATCATTAATATTTTAGAAAACAAAAGGATGTGAAAACCATTCTATTTTTATGTAACAAATAACTGTCTGAATCAGTGAGAACACAGTAATCAGCAAAGACCATCAAAGGTCATTTCCCACCTCAAATAAAGTTAACATTACTTTTCTTTCCTTGCATACAATTGTTGAAACATTTAGCATTTTAAATTAATTACTGTTGAATTTGCCTCTCTTCCACTTAAGCGACATGAAAGTGTTTCTGATTATTTAGCTCTTGTAGTGATTTGGTAAGTTTTGCTCATTTACTATGTGAGAGGCCATCAGAACGTGTTCGGTGTATGCTGTGATTCCAAAGCTAACAGGGCTGCTTCTGTGCACTCTCAGTGGCATGAATGCTCTTCCCTTGTAACAGCCTCTGATGAGTGAGATAAATACCTATGCCAGTTGGACTTTAGGCTAAAAGAGGTAGGAAACACCAACACCTAAAATACAGTTGACTTCTTTCTGTAGAAACCAATAAAAAATTCCCTTGTGTGCACCAAGAAGTTTGTTCGTGCCAGACCAAGTATTCTGCATTCAGGCACATGTTCTTACATGCAAGCTTGAAACTGTAGACTTGAAATTTTGGATTAGTTTTCTAGCTTGAGATACCTTCAGTGTGCTTCATTCAAGAAACGTTTCATTCTCCCTTCGGAATGCATAAGCATGTCTTTAGTCTGCCTAGCTATGTGTTTTGTTTTGGTCTGGGGTTTTTGCTGAAGAAGCATATAGTTAAGCAATAGGCAGTCTTATCTTGCAAACGGGTTCTTAAAAGAAATTATTGTTAGGGCTTGTCCAAATTACAGATGAGAAAAACATTTGGATTTTTGCCTGAGTTTAAGCAAATGAACTTGTGGTCAATGTCTAAATTGCTGGTGCCTTGTTCTTTTCTACATATCTTAGATAACAGATTAATAAAAAACAGACTGGTCTTTAGGCTGATGCTTGATCGAACAGCCTCTTAACTTAAAACTTTGGCAAGCTTTTCAAAAGACTTTGTAGTATGGATGGAGTGGAAGAAGTCTGACTGACATCCTCATTGGAACAATTGTACTGTATAAAGAAGTCAGTGCTGTAAAGGTTTGGTTTGGTTTAGCCTGAAGGGAGTTCTAACTCCAGAGTGTCCTTGTCTGCATCCACATATGCAAGAGATGCTGTTGCACAGGTCAATGAGAAATTCTTTGCTTGAGGCAGAACTTGGTATATGATCCAAAAAACTAGTTATCCTTTTTTTTTTTCCTAGAATTTTGCTACAATAAATCTCAGAACAAAATATAGCATGATCTGCTGTAGTAATCTTGTCAGTCGTAGTGCTTGTTCAGAAAAAGTCAGATGGCACTAGAATTGGTTGCATCTGAAGAGTTAATGAGTATCATCTTGCATTATTTCACATTCTTGAAGGCCTGAGATTTCCATCAGGTAGTACAGCTTACTGGTCAATGACACTTAGGCAGCTGTTTTAGGGTACTGCTAGTTCAGCATAGTTTATCCTGTGCATTAACCATATTGTGAATGGAAAGATACTGAAACTGCCATTTAAATACTAACTTCAGATTTTGACTAGTTGCACTTAGCAGAACTCTGATAAGGCAAGCCCAGGTCTGCAGCTTTGGCCTGAAGTTTCTTGGGCTCCACTGCTGGTTTTTCTCCACGTTGCATGATCCATTACTGTTCTTGTAGGCTAAATTGGAAATAGCTGTGGCTTTGCTTTATTATATCCTATTTTCCCCTTATTAATTGATACTGGACTGTCTCTGTAAATGTTACATTATTTCTGATGAGGTTTTGGTCAGTTGTCTACAAGTTCAGTGGTTTACTACTGTGCAGTAGTGACTGCTATACTTGAATATGTATGCAAACATAATTTTGCCTTCATTCCCCTCTCACCCAGTAAAACTCACAGCAGCCACATAGAATAGGAACTAAAAACTTTAGCAGAAAGCTTGAACTAGATGACCTCCACTGGGCCCTTCCAAACTTAACTATTCTGGATTTCTGTAGTCCTGTCAGGCTTCTCTTATATTAGCTACTCTCAAAGGCAACTGGATATTCTGATTCCAGAATGGCCCTCAGAAGTGTTTAATGCTGTTGTTGGCATTTCAGGTGTGTCTGTGTGGTACAAGCTCTGCAATGCAGAGATGGCCAAGATCTCACCTGGGTAGTTTGGATTACAGAAATTATGTAGCACAGGTTGGGCAGTGCTCTACTCAGGCAGAAAGGCAGTATTGCATTCTAATTGCTTCATTTGCAATTAGACAAATGAAGCCTGATCACAGGTTGCAGCCTTGAATTTCTGCAGCGTAATGAAAGTATATCTGTTGTTTTGCACATTATAAAATGAGAGCTGAAGGAATATATAATGAAGGGCTGCAGCAATAAGCAGCAAGTATTTATTCCCTTGCCTGTTACTGAAAGAATTAACTTCTTTTCCAAAATGCTCCCTTTCTACTATATTTTAAATTAGAATTAAGCTCTATGAGCACATTTGGTGTATATTGTCTTCTTTATAGAACTGCTTTCATGTTGGAGTGCAGTAATAGTTTTTTATTAACGTGTGTTGTCTGTATAAGTTTGTTAAAAGTTGAAAGCATATTTGACTTTGAAAGTAGTGGAGAAAAATGTCACTGTTCTTTAGAAGTAAAATGGCTCTGGAGTAGTAGGAAAGAGAAAATTCATGCTCGACCTTTTTCCTCTTGCTACCTCTGGCTGATATGCAAAGCTGGTAACATTTTGTGAGTCCAATTAGAATACATAGAAGATAAGAGAGAGACTTTTTACGAGAGTATGTAGTGATAGAACAAGGGGAAATGGTTTTAAAGTGAAATAGAGCAGGTTGAGATTAGACATTTGGAAGAAATTCTTTACTGTGAGGGTGGTGAGACTGAGGAACAGGTTGCCCGAAGAAGCTGTGGATGCCCCATCCCAGGAAATGTTCAAGGCCAGGCTGGATAGAGATGTGAGCAACCTGGTCTCTTAGAGGGTGTCCCTTCTCATGGCAGAAGGAGTGGAACTAGAGGATCTTCAAGATCCCTTCCAACCCAAACCATTCTCTGGTTCTGTGAAGATAAATGAAACATCAGGAAATTAGTGATATGACATGTCTGATATAGACATTTATAACAAATTGTACTAATTTAAGATTGGTGGAATAAGGAAGAATTACTTTCTAGAAAAGACTGAAGCAAACCTTTTCAGAAGGAAATCAGATTGTTTTGCTGAATACTTGGCAGTACATACCGTACATGAATTGTGCTGTACTTGTTCACTATAGGAGTTGGAAGTGCTTGTGTCACTGTAGCAGAACATGGACCTCTGCCTCTTTTTTACAGTAGAAGAATTTTGCTCTTTTTCTTTGAGCCTGCTTCTGACAATTCACCTGGGGTTTGAGTCTGCAAACTGATGTGAGAGTTTGTACATGAACACTTCCAGTTGTTACCTTCAAAGGCTACAGAAACAGTAGAGACTGGCATGTGCTGCATTACGCACTGTGTTCCTTAGTGAAATGTACAGCTATGCTAGCATTTGAAATTTACATTTAGAAATGGAAATGAACACAGGGTTATTTTTATTTCATTCATATTTTAAAGTTGTTTATGTGATGTTATATAAACTAATATCCGTCACATAATTTACTGTGGTATGCAGATATTTCATATCATGTTTCTGCTAGCATATTCAATATATGGCAATATTTGGCATGAATGTGTGATTAATCACATTTAACATACTGATGTGGGTCCAGCCTTGCTCACTGGGTGGGCTGCATTGCTTTTCATATTTGACAGTGAAGGCCAGTAGCTGTTTCCCCTCCTGGTCAATGTGCAGCATGGCCCAGCTAAGCACATGGAGCAGGACTGATATTTTGCCAGAAAGGTCAGGTCTGCTGACTTGGTCAGCTTTTTAAGTCAGATGGGCTACAGAAACAATTACCAATGCAGCAACACGCCTCAGTCTTGCCAGGTACCCTGTGTGCTTTTTTGTTTTAAATGACTGGACATGGATTCACCTCCTCACCTGTCCTGGGAAAGGTGAGAGCAGAAGCAGGCTTCGAGTCCCCAGTTAATCATAATTTATCATCCCATTGTCCACAAAATGTTCATTGCAGAGATGATTCTCTTACACACGGTCCCAGAACGTAGAGTGCACCTGGGCTGCTGGCAGTGTCTCATTCACACCTTTGGCATCAGATTATATATGAATACATGTAACTGGAGCTTAGTGTTACACAGACATGTGTAGCGTTCACCCAGTTCACAATTCATTTTGCTTCCAAATGAGGCAATTTCTTACAGTGCTAAAGCCATTCTGAAGTATATTCTAATAGGCAAATGACATAGTTTCTTTAAATGGTTTGTTCGCCTGAGCAGGTGGACACCAAATACAATTTCAGATGTGCTTGTGTTGTTGCATACATTTCATGTGTTTACCTGTCAAAACTCCCACAAACACAGCTGTCAGTCACTGCATGATGGTAAAATCTATGTCACCACTCAAATAATATTTCTCTTGAGCTAGAAAAGCTTCTGCCTGGAGAAGGTTAAATGAATATAGAGCTTTGCATGAGTAACTAGCGGCACATTTTTTCTGCAAAAATTATTGAAAGAGTAAGCTTGGATGTAAAGAGGTGAATGCTAAATACCTGTTTATTAAAACTTCCAAGCTGACAGTGGGCTTAAACTACTTTCGTATCAGAGATAATGTTACGGCTTATCTACTCTTACTGTATCATTTTGGAAAATTTAAGAGAAAATAAATGTGCATAGGAGTTTTGCCATGGCTCAGATGAGAATAGAATCAGGCTATCTACTGAGGAATCCTGGCTGCTATCTGAAATGTTGATGAAATATATCAATATCATTGATAAGATGGTTTTTTTTTTTAGTCTCATAGTTTCTAAGTGGCTTGTAAAAGTTTTCTCAGTAATGGAATAAGAAAACTGATGTACTGTCTTTTAAAAATACTTTAGGCCATCTGTACAGTTGTATCACATTTTACTTTTCAAGTTTGCTTGACAGGGTCAGTGCCGCTTGCCCATTTAATAAAGCTGGACAGCATCCCAGCCAGCACCTGATTGGTCTCCGGAAGGCCGTTTATCGATCCGTCAGAGCCAACTTTCGAGCTTCAAGACTGGCTACTCTGTACATGCTGAAAAAATATCCTTTCTGTAAAAACCCACGAGTGAAGATGTTCCATGTTACCTGCCTACAGTTGTTCAGTGTCTGTATGTCCAGAAACATACAATATCTAATTAGATATCTAAACAAAATAAAGAAAAGGTAGCATAGTAAATTGGGGCTTTTGCATTTTTTCGAAACGTACATAAAATGTTTGCCTTTTTGTGCACTGTGCAGTGTCCACTGAAAACACTGTCCCAGTTACTGACACCCCTGCCTTTGGTGTAAGCACTGATGATGTGTTTCAGAGTCCTTGAGGATTTTATTTCATAATTCTTCTTTTCCCCTTGCACCAAAATAGCCTCTTCTCTGAACAATATGGCCTTTTGCTCAATATTCTGTGTTAAGGTAAGTTGGTTTTCTGTTTCAGACAAGCTGGGTGAAACGCTGAGTGCATTAATTTAGCCAAAAGGCACATTTAAGAGCAAGTTGTTTCTGCTCTGAATCAGAGCAGAACACTTTGTTCAGATTCCATTTTGTAAAGTGCCATCTGTAGTTCTTCAGTGAATTAATACTTTATTTAATGGCATTAGCATTTCAAGGTTTTTTCAGTGCTTATTGTATTTATTGTACTATATAGGAAATAACAATGTATTAATCCTAAATTATAGCAAAAATTAAAATAAATATGTTCCAAATCTGGAAAAAAACACATATAAGGAAGCAAAAGCTGATGGTAATGCAAGTCTTGAAAATCTGACATGACAAATTACTTCTTTTGTCTTCCTGAAACTTAATATTGATTAATATATGTTGTCTGGCAAATGGATGGGTATATTGAGTGGTAATGTGTACACACACAGTGGCACACACAAAGCTACAAGTGTTTGCTTTCACTTTGAAGCCAATTAGTATTTCTTTGCAAAATATTAATTTCTATAGGGACAAGCATCCCCATTCTGGGATCAAGACTTAAGTCTGAGGAATAAGGTGTATTTACTATGTAAAGAAAGGAAAAATTACTCACATTAGGTCAGACATGTTGTCGAGAGTAACCAATACCCAGCTTGGAAATAGTCAAGAATCACTTCTAAGAACATGGGAAGAGAGGTCGAAAATAGGATCAACTACCATGTCCTTCCCAAACATCCTCCAACACAAAGAAAGTCAGTCCAGCAGTGGTGATCACAGGTGTGGAATTGCTGTTGTGGCCAGGAAAGCTACAGCTTCAGGGAATATTGGTGTTTATTAGTCTGTCCACTACTTTTATAACTACTAAATTTAAGGAATGGCTTTGCAAATGAGGAATGGGAGAGAAGAAAATTCTGGGGTTTTTCGGTAATTTGACACACATATCTGTCTTTGAAAATTTATATGAAATTACGATGTAGATTGCATAGTTGTAAGAGTCAGCAGAAATAAATGGCCAAAAATTTATTGAAGTTGAGTGTATATAGGTCGACTCTTGACAAATGGAAAGAGAAGCATTTTATTTGTGCAGAATATGGGGCAAAATCAGTGGCAGCATGTGAAGGATTTTTCCCCACCAGGATAATGAAGAGCAGCTTTAAGGTAGTTCCAAGTTGCCCTTTTTTTGATTTTTTTTCCCTGCTATCATCAATGCCTGAAAACGTTATGTATATTACAGGAATATTGATGGCAAGGAGCATCTTTCAAATAGTTTCCAGTGCACTGTGCAAATAAATACTACTCTTATGATGGAGGGGCCAAAGATTCCTTAGTGTTGAAAGCATTTACAGCTGCACCTTGTGTCAACTTTAATGCCCTCTCCATCACTGGATTGTTAGCACAGATCTGGTCTACAGCAAGGAGAAGGAGGAACTGGAGAGATTAAATAAAGAGTGAGGCGATAAATTGAAGGAGAGAAATGCTGATAAATTAAAGGAAAGGAGTTTGAATCCCAAATCTAGAAATGAGATCCTTATTCTGACGTTTACAGTTCTTTTTAGTAAGTTGGCTTTGCACCAAATCAGAAGATAATCTCTACTTTCATTCCTCTAGGTTGTTTGAACATGAATCAATGAATTTCTATTTGAAATTTGCTTTTTCTGAGCATTGTGAGATACATAAATCCAATAGCACTGTTAGTGAATTAAACTGGCGACAGCCAAACAAAATGCTTTTAATAGAGAAAATGGTTCCAAATATGTAAAATTTGAATTAATATTACAAAATTGCATTAAAAAACATGAAAACCTATTTTCCCTGGTTAGTCATAATTCCGTTTAAACAAATCCTTTTTGTTTGACTGGATATTGTTTTGTATTTCTTTGTTGCAGAGCAGATGTATCTTTGTATTTAGGCAAGTGAAAAACTGAATTATTTTTGCTTGGAACAATTTTCAATAGGAATTTGATATGCAAAACAACTCCTAGTCTTAATAAAATTTGAATCTGCCCAGCCAATACACTAAAGATCAAGTCTTAGTTCTATTTTAATTGAGGGCTGATCGTTCTTTAAGGCGATTTTTCTCTTTAAAGAATTAGGAAGTGGTAATTTAATAAGACTGTGAGGAACTGCGCAGGACAGCTACAGCTTTTAACCATGGAGTCTGCATTTCATGGAAACATTTATGTGCATGTATACATGGAAAACTTCCATAGCAGAGTTCCTTTTTCTTGGTTGAGGGGATTCAGTTGGTACTGCAATGTGGGCATGATGCTTGTCATTCAACAACAGGGGTGAGTCTTTGATTCCAGATACCCTTTTTGTGTAATGTCTGTCCAGTTATCAAAATAAGGTCCTGGTCTGTGACTGGGCTTTCTGAGTGATATACAGACCTACAAAAGATTGGTAATGTGAAGTATATTCTATTTTGTTATCCTTGTGTTTCTTATACTAAACCTGGAAACCTGAAATTGAACTTTTTAATGCAGTGAATATAATTGTTGCCTTAAAACTATGGTAAACATGTCTTGAACTGAGATATGTATTACTGTGTATATAATGGTTAAAGTATTGTAGAAAATGGTGTTAAATTTCTAATGTAGTAAAAGATATACTTTGATTTAAGCATTCATTTAGAACATTCTTATTTACTCAGAACTTACTAGAAATATCTGTGGATGAATTATTTTTTAAGCTTACTGTGTCAAAATATCCCTTTCAAAACTAGTCTGGAAAAAAGATCAATTTATTCCTCTACTATGAAAATACTCATTTATACGTGCTTAACAAAATCAGCTGAACAGCCTCTTACAGGAACTGTGTTCCAAGACAGGTTGCACGTATGTAAAGTCAAAAAGGTTTTCCATAATAAGCAAATGTATTTCAATGGATTGTTTCTTTTCCAGGAAAAGTAATTTCAATGAATGATACACAGACAGTGAACAGACATTGTGCTAAGTTCTGCTGTGGATTTTCATATTGTTTTAAATCTAGCCCTTTAAAATGATACAGTAAAATAACATTTAATCTTAAAAACATTTCTAAATTTGTATCTCGTCACCAAATGCAAACTGCAGAGCTTGTTGCTTTAACTTTACACTGCCTTGAGAGATTTTTTGCTAGTATCTTGAGTTGCTAAACATATGCTTCAATGTATTTGATATTTCTGAGATAAATATCAAATGCATACTTTGACTCAGTAAGACTAATCCTACTGGAAGCCAAAGGGAAATGCTTTGAACTTAAGCCATTTGCTTATGCTATAACTTCAGTGGAGGCAAGGAAGAAAATATACTTGAGGGGCCAAGGTGGTACCTGGTACCTGTTTGGGTTTAGTCTTAAAAACTGGCAGATCTAGGTATTAATCTGAATTATAGGAACACATGAGTGACTAATTATAAAAAATAAATTAGTAAAAACAAATGTGAAGGAATATACTGATCTATGCTAATCCATTAAGAGTAGATTTTATAGCTATCAGTATTACTTATTCTACCTAAAACTATCTGCAGCAAATTAGACTTTTATGTTAATGTATGTCTCAAATGTGTTAGAAGGAGGTCTATCTGATGAACTTGTTAGAATTAGACATTTTAGTTCACAGTTTTATGCATGGTGATACAAATTGCATGAACTTGATATGTTATCATTACTCACTTCAATAAAACTAGAAGTTCAGCAATTTCTGTTTGTGGCTAGTGTGCCCTCTTTTAGCTAGGTAGCTGCCTTCACTGAGTAGAATTAATTTTGCCCAAATAAAAATTTGTTCCCAAGTAAAATACAAAAAATATGTAGTTTTACTTTAGTGTTATACCAAGCATTTTTGTCAGACTTAGTGGACCAGTAATTTAATGAGGTGGAAAGTCATATTGCTTACAATTTGTGTGAAGGGACAGTTGGGTACTTGCAGAAACAATTCAGCATTTTCTTATGTCATTCTTACTCTGATTTGTTCATATTGGCATTGCTCAAAATCACAGAACAAAATATCAGAGAAAAGAGAAGAATATTTAGTTATTAATCTAGAAGGTGAGGGTGTAACAGGATGCAATGGCCAAAAGCTTAAACTAGAAATTTGGCATTTGGGGTTATGTATTTAGAGGAAGTAAGGCAGTTAAATGCCTCCCTGACGCCTGATCCTGTCAGATCTCGGAAGCTCAGCAGGATCAACCCCGGTTAGTACTTGGATGGGAGACTTCCTGGGAATACCGGGGGCTGTAGGTTCTAGTCCTGAGGACTTCACTGTCACCATCCAAGCTCGCTCGGCCATGGCAGATGAACCTCAGGAGTTAAAGGGTGGAGCCAGTTCTGCGCACGCTGTGCCTCACCTAAAAAATCCACTGTGCAGCCTGGAAGGGCACACCCATGTGGGGAGAGCCCTTCCCAAATCTTCGATTGCAAGGCCAAGCCATACATTTACAGGATGTTGTGCAGAGCAGTTGGGCAGCTCCCTGCACTAACTCCACTAAATTGTGTAATAACTCAGGTGATGCCTCCCTCAGTGTGCAGACTGCTTGGTGTGTTTATACTTAGGAAGAGCCTTGTGTGCTCTGCGTCATGGGAATGTGATTTAATTATATACAACCTGGATGGGGGAAAAATTTGTAGCTTATGTTATTGGATGATATTAATCCCCTCCTCAGCTGATGCAGGATGGTGTGATACTCCAGTTCCATGGAACTATTTTGATAGGTAGGACCTGGGTATTGGACCATGTAAATCAAAAAACCTTTGATTTTGGTCATAAGTGTAAGGTGTCATTCTCTGCTGACAAGGCATAAATAGTGTTATAAAAACGGACATGTATGTGTTGAAACTTTCTAAAAGTTTGATTTAGGAAGCTAATGGGGCCATCGGTTCAGTTCTCTGCTTTCATTTGTCAGATAGAAATGGGAGTGGGAGGGCTGCAATAGTGGAGGGCAAGGCAGGAGGTGCAGGAGCCCCCTGGGAAATCCCTGGCTGACACAGAGTATGGTTAAGTGGCTGCTTTGGTCAAACCTCTCATTTGAGATGTTGCCTGGAATTGCTTTTGTAGTGTGACTTAGAAATTCACGTGTTCAAACTGCTTTTTGTGGTTGTGAGAAAAGATTAACAAAGAATACAATTAGTCTCTGAGATAAGTGGTCCTGAAGGGTTTTGACCTGACTTTGCAGTTTCTGATGGAGTTACTATCCTCATCCTGTGTGCTCCATCTGCTGGGCATGCTGTCAGGTTAAGTTAGAGTATCCACCATTTATGTGAAGCAGCTGCTGGTGACTGTTCCTAATTAGTTTGCATTGCAGGTTTTTGTCTGAACACTTAATAGGTTTCTTTGTTTCTAGACTTTGTGGAGAAAGTAGGGAGAAATGTGTTTAGATCCTGGATGTTTTGCTTTACTGTTTTTGAGACATAGAATATTATTTTTTTATGCAATGTTCTTCTACTCAAGTAGTAAACATTTTCTTGAGCAAATCACCTGTATGAGAATTTAGCACATAGAAAATTTGGGAGTGAAAGTGGATGGAGCTTGTAGCTTTCCCAGAAAACATCTTAGTTGAACAAGGGACAAGTGCTTCCAATCAGTTTTATCTGCTAGAGATGAGAGCATTCAGTTTGTAGATTGAACTATAAATGATAAAAAACATATTTCAAATTAAGGCCTTATTTTCATTTATGCTTTACAAATATATTTATATTTCTGTGGAACAAATGTGACTTTGTGCTTATGACCATCAGCTGTAAGTTCCTGTTTCCAAACAAATTTTACTATTTTATGACCAGTTAACTATCAAATAATGTACAGAAATCTTGAACTGTTCTTCCTCCCCAGCCTGAGGTTAGGTTAAAATTAGTGCTGTTTGAGAATAAATACTTCCTAGTCTATGAATTATTTTATCTGTCTTCTGGTATGTTTTATTGTACTTGCTTCCTGCTTTTGAAGCATTTTTGAGGGCTAGAAATGTACATTTTCCTACTGAGAATTTAAATGTGCCAAATAGTGTTGATAGATACCAGTTCACCACTCTTTGTGCAAAGATCGTAGTGGGTTTACAGCAATGTAATCAATAAAGTTAGTGGTGTGACAGTCAGAGAGCTCCTGTTCTTCACCGTGCTGTCTGAAATGTCAAAGACCATTTACTGTAAAGATTTCTGAGTGGTCCCTCCACAGGCAGAACTCCCAGGGATTTCACATCCTCCTGAGTTTGGCCTATAACACAGGCTACCTTTAAAACTTAAAATTGCATCATTGTTCTCCTCTTTCCTCTGTTAAATATATGATACCTGGTTTGAGATTGAAATCAGCTGTATCTTGGAAACTTAGTAGTTAAAGATAAGCTGTTTGGCTCACTTAAGAGGTGTGTAGGGACTTTTCATCGGTTTATTTTGTTTCTTTTCATATGTTTGTATTTAGATGTAGGTGTTTGGTCAGTGTCTTGTCTCTCACCCTTTTAAAATATTCAAATAAGGATTGCAAAACATTCAATTAAACACAATTCAGATGGATTTGGGAGGAATGTATGTACTTTCATACAAATTACAAGGAATAAGAAACCTTCTGAGGTGTTTTTTCCTTTTCTGTTTAATGCAAAAGTGGCTTTGTTTACCACCTTAACACCAGCTAAACCTACCCTCTGAACTCGGAGAGTGACAACGTGACCAGCTACATCTGTGTAGTGCCCTTCAAGGAGCTGGGCCTGGGACTGAGTGAAGAGCAGGTCTCTGAAGAGGAGGCACACAACCTGACCGATGGCTTCAGCTTGCCTGCACTCAAGGTAACCTCTCCTAGAAGGACATACACATCCATGCAGGCTCCTGTGAAAATCTCTTGTCATGAAGTCCTGTGGTTTGCACTCACTAACCTGTAGTAACACAATGAATTGAGGGGGACATGTAATCAGTCCCTTATCATGTGTTTCTACATTCAGGTGATTTTGTTTTGCAGGTAGTGGAAGAGAAGTTGCACAATATAACATTAGAATTTCTTTTTTTTGCGAACCATGGAAATTCAAGTCAGTGTTCAGCTTCATTAGTCTCCCTAAACCTGATTTTTTGTTCTCTGATTTCACTTGGTCCCAGCTGAACAAGATAATTTCCAAACTTGTACTTCTTTTTTTATCTAATCTCTTGATGTGACTAAAAAAGAGAGACACCAGAAGATAGAATTTGGTTGTAATTTCCAAAGGGAATAGCTATGTTCAGTTACACTGAGGACCAGAAATCATAAGCTTGGGCCCCTGCTGCCATGAGCCAGTGTGGTTCTTTAATCTTTGAAAAACTTTTAACTGAACAGAATGACAACCATATAATGGCCTTTTTTATCTATTTTGTTTTGAGATGTTGGATATTTTTTATTTCCATGAATCACTTGGAAGGGAGATCTAATTTGAATGCAAGCCTTCGACACCCTAATGGTCCTCTGCCAATGCGTTCCTTTTAACATTTTTTTTTAATGGAAAATTTCAATATTGCATGACTTCTGTCTTTCTATGGGGTTGGCTTTTTTCACTTAATTTATAGACTTCAACTTCTTTTGTTCTGACAGTAAATGTTACCAGTAATAGTAATTACTAAACTTTGAGGGTTTGTCTAATTAGTTGTTAGCTAGGAACTACAAGAGACAGAAGCCTTGCAAATTTTTTTCTTGCCTTTTCATTAGCTGAGGTTCTAACTGCAACCATGCAAGCCCACTAATTTACCCACTTCTTTTCAAGCACAAGAAGCCATCCAGAGGTGCCCAGGCTTGTAAGCTAAGTCTTTGTTTACCTGCAATGTGCAGTAGTTTAACTGTATCTGTTTTAATTAAACTGGTTGTGATGCTTTCTGGTACAGTTAAGCTCACAACTAGCAAATCTCAGTCTGTGTTAACTCAGACAGTGATGTAGGCTGGGTGTGGTGTAGTTAAACCTAGCTAAATGAACACAAATCAGCCCTAAGCAGATTCCTGTGTAGTTAATAAAATAGATACACTCTGATTACCTTGGGACATACTTGTGTTGTGAGCCCTTGCCACAGGAGAGAGTGGAAGGCTGAGACAAAATTATTAAAGAAGTCCTGCCGTGGAGTTGTGAGGTGCAGAAGGGACTCCCTTGCTTTCTAAACTCCTTCTGAGAGAGGAGTTCAGGTACAGGAGTTTAATCCTATCCTAGCCTTGGACTGTGTCAACGGCTTAAATTTAAGGAATTATAGAGGTGTGTTTAAATCACTTTGTCTCAAGGTTTTAATAATGGCAAATTGGCTTATTTATGTAAAATTAATTATTTATTAGGACAAATGAACAGACAAGTGAACAGATGAAAGATCTTAATCAGAATTATTTACTATGCAATGTAAAAGCTAAAAACCTGCTAGGAGGGTATAATATAGCATAAAGTAGTGTAGTGCACTTTATGAAAGCAATTACATTAAAGCAATTGTGTCAAAACTCGAAAAAGAAACAATCATTAAGTAGAGATTGATATAACTCACCATATGAGCTAGTAGGCAGATCTCTGTCTCAACCCCTGGGGAGTAACCATAAGAGGGGTCCCTGCTTCACAGAACAAGCTCCACACCTCAGGGAAGTGTGTGGAAGAGTTTGCCATATGAAAGTTGGACCTGGCTTCTAAAGTGATGGACTTGTAGTCACAGATTTACAGTCCAGCAACTAGTTTATCTGTCAAATCCTTCTTCAAAAAGCAGGATGTGTGTTTGAAGTCTGATGAACCAGGCTGGTTTCAGCATAATTCAGCATTACAACAGCACCCTGCTGCCAGCAATAGAACTTGGGTTGTAGCTTGCATTGTATGCATTCTCTAGTTGGATTCTAGGCCTTACTGGGGTAGGCCATCCTGCCACAGCCCCAGATTTATGTGCAGTTCTCTTCAGGGCTTTTTGAGAGAACTTGTCTTTATGTTAAAGTGCAAATAGAAAACGGAGATGTATCCAGATATATTTAATATTTTAATTTTCATTGAAGCACATCTCTAGGCTGTATGACAAATGTAGCATGTGTCTGTTGACTACCTTGTCCTTAAGTAAGCCATTTAAAGAGTGAAAATTTTTGGCTTAAGAAAAATGTACCAATTTAAGCTGAGGAGAGCCAGTTGGATATTTTGTGTGAGCTCAATCAAAAATCAACAGAAATCATTAGGAGTTATTGACAGACCAAGCTACTTGCAACCATAAATACATCTGGAATTTCATTTCTCTCGTCATTGTGCCTTTGTCAGGTAGGTTTTGGATTGTTATCACCAATGCCTTAAATCCACTGTTTTTGTTTGCTACTTCTTCACTGCTTGTGCCTTATGTCTGGTGGTATTCTTTTGTGCTTATTATAGCATGAGCTTTTCACTTTTTATCCAGGGCTCCACACATTCAGGGACATTTGAGTGATTGCTGCCCATTTGTCTGCTTTTTATTTTTGCATCCAGCCAAATCAGCCTTGCATGTGTGCCCCCAGTTAACTTCATGTCATTTGTGTGTTCTTTGTTCTCATTAGCATCTTTTGTAATTTGAGATTTTTTTTTTATTCTTTTGAGATATTTTATCAGTTTGCTTCCAAGTATTTTTGGTATATCCTGGGATATATCAAAAGCATGATGAGTAAATGTTTTGTCTTCCTTGATCTGGAATGCTTAAGAACAGGTTTCAGGCTGCATCTCATGGTCACCTACAGTTGATCCTTTTTAATAGGGGCCAGTATTGCAGAGAAAATGATCATAACCTTTCCTTTTTATTTTAGAGACGTAACGTGCTACTGTTCTGTCATGGTCTACTGAGCAAACATCTTTTTCTAAACCAAGAAAACAGTTCTTTACACTTCATTGGAAATGAAAGTTCTCAGAAAATTGAAATTGTGGGTTTCCTTACTCCCAGAGAGACTTGGCCTCTTTAGTACGATATATAACATTGTGAATCAATTAATTTTTCTACAAGTCTTTTCCATCTTAGTGGTATTGGTGGAATTTCTCACTTTGGCTGGCAGCTCAACTTTCTTCAGATGTAGAATATTTTTTTGTTGAAGTACAGTGCAATTAGACTAGTGTTTCAAGGCTGGGTGTGGGGCAATGCAGTAGTTAGCAGATCGTAGAAATTATTGGCATTATAAAGGGAAAAATGTCTTTTCTGCCACTGGAATTTTGGCAGCCTTTTCTGAGCTGTAGGGTGGGTGGAGATTATAGCAAATAATGAAACTGCCTGATGAAAATAAGACTTTTTAGGACTCTGACAACCTTCTGAACATAATTGCATTTAATATCCTTCATCAAAAAATTAAGTCACCTAAGGTTCACAAGATCTGAACCCACATGGTCTGGGATACCCCTTCAAAAACAGTAGATTTTTGCAGTTTTTCAAAGTTCCTGTTGCTGGCCAAGAAATGTTTTTCCATCGTGAATCTGTACATTTACATGAGGCTGACTGTCTGCCCAGGTGCACAGACCTAACCCTGCCCTCTTTTGCAGGTCCTGTTTCAGCTCTGGGTAGGGCAGAGCTCAGAGTTCTTCCGGAGGCTGGTGCTGCTCCTCTCCCCATCCAACGCGTCCCCCCAGCCCTTGGTGTCCCCCGAACGGCTGCCTCATCACATCCTGTCCGATGTGACCCAAGGCCTACCTCACACACACGCTGCCTGCCTGGAGGAGCTCCGAAGGAGCTACGAGTTCTATCGATACTTTGAGACGCAGCATCAGTCGGGTTTGGAATGGCCACCCAGGACAAAGCAGAAGTCAAGAGAGCTGAACAGTCTTCAGACAGCTGTGCGCAGCTTGCAGCTCCACCTCAAGGCACTGCTCAATGAGTAAGTTTGCACGAGTTCAGAGAATGTGCTGGTAGGCAGAAGGCCTCAGGTTTGACATTTTTTGGGTTGTAATCTCGTGTCCCAGGTTAAATGCAAAAAAGCAGATACATACAAGTCTTTGCAATCATAGGCATATCTTTACACAGTATCGGCTGAAAGATTCTTGGTTTGTTTTAGAATCTAACATTTTTTTCTGGTGATTCTTTATGTATGTGGGGAAAATTTGAAGATAAGCAGAGCACTAAGATCTTGCCTTGCTTCTCTCACTCTCTTGAAAAAATCTGAAAATATACTTACCTTCTATTGATTTTGCAACATACCAAATGGTTTGTAAGAATGTTCAGCTCATAATAACTACCTAGTAAATATTTTCAAAGATTTGTCTCTGCCTTGGTGAAACAGTTGAGACTGTCCTATTCCTTTAATCTTACATACAAGAATTACTGTAATGAATGCAGGTGAGCAGTGTCTTTAAAATTTTGGAACATCTTTGAAGAATTGACTGAGTTAGATTCTTAAAACCTGAAGAAAATAACAGTACATTAAATTATATACTTAAGGGATGGTGAAGTCAAATATTTATTATTACTTATTGCTTTTCTCCTCATCACTTAGGGTAATAATTCTTGAGGATGAACTTGAAAAACTTGTTGGCACTAAGGAGACACCTGAGTTGACAACAGAAGCCCATCAGGTTCTGGAACAAAAACTGAAATTTATTCAGCCTCATATCCAGGCAAGCAACAGCTGCTGGGAAGAAGCCATTTCTCAAGTGGAAAGAATGAGTGGAAGAAACCCAAGCGAAAAAGGTAAATGGGAGAGATTAATTTAGCAACTAATGGGATACACTTCTGAGATGAAATGGTCAGATGGATCAGAGGTAGTGTTCAGTGTTCAGTCAGTGTTCAGAATTGTAACTGAAGAAGATCTCATAACCATACACTTTGAAACACTGTATTTATGTCAGATGACTTCACTATAATGGCCTTGAAGCTTTTGCTTCAGCAAATAATGCAAACATGTTAACTCAGTCTGTTAGACCTGTGGACTCGGATCACATCTGCAGGTGTAGACCAATTGTGGCTATTTACCTTTGATTGGTGAATCACCTGTGAAGGGGTTGGATTTTGCTTAATCATCCCTGAGATGTTTATTTATTTACTGTATTAAAATTACACAGTTAATTGAAACAACAATGGTATTGTCATGACACTTTCTTGACAGTGACATTTCCTGGAACATTTTAAATCCTGGAGGACACATTGAGCGTATAGTACCCATTTACCACCTCTTTCTGAGACACGGAGCTAATCTTTGGTTTCCTTAAAAGTCTTACTGAGCAGCACATCCCAGCGTTTGGCCTGATGTTCCTCTCCTTAGTGACCTGTACTGCCCATGCTGTTCTTGTGAAGCACAGCCAGCTTAAATAATGGAAGTGAATTTAGGCTCTCCTTACATAGAGTAGAAGCTATAATTTCTAATCTTTCTTTGTTCCAAGAGCTTTTTTGCTGTCCTAGGAAGGCACAGCCCAGTATCTGAAAAATGCTGATAGTGGAGACCACATTAAGAAAACTGGGGGGTCCCTGTGGTATCAGCAAATTACCTACAGAAATGCAAATCTGCATGTGCTATGCTTTGGTGATACCTGGATGGAATGTCCAGTAGATGGACAGATATTGCTGGGGGCCTAGAGGCATGCAAGCCAACCAGAACTGGGAGCCGTGGGAGGCCCCTGTGCAGGCCCAGACGTGGTATAAATGAATCCGTGTGTACTTTGCCTGCTAGTCCAGTTTGACAGCTTCTCCACCAGTGCTGCCTAAAACAGCCTATGAGGATATTATTTGTACCCTGGCATGTGCTAGCCTGTTGTGTTTTGTTGATGCCCTTCACAACCTGCAGTTTGACTGATCTGATTTTTCCCTTTCCTTAAAAATTCTTTCTAGACCACACGCCACAGTATTTTTAGTTATTTTAGTTTTATTTTTACTTTGTGTATACATTTCACAGCAGGCATTTTTATTTTAACTTGCTTCCATTTAAAGTTCAGTACAAAAATAACCAAGTGTGTGATCTAGAAGGAAGGGATTGCGTGGGAAATAAAAAATAAATTAATCCTTCACTTTTGCCCACTGGCTTTTCCTGGAAATGTGCTGGGATTGAATCTCTATTTTGCAACAAGTTTACTAAACTGCTCCACAGGAGCTACTTTGAATTACATTGGTCATTGAAAACTATTTTTATCTGACTACATTTGACTTTCCTGATGTATTTCTTAAGCAGTCCAGCTTCTGTGAGTTGACCTTTTCAAGTTGTGCATCAAATTAATCTAATTCTTCTGCTACCTTTCTACAAATCTTAACAGCTGACCTGTCAGTCATGATTATATAAATTACTAAATTAAATTATCTTTTCTTTCCAATGCTTTCTGAAAGCTCTTTGGAAGAAGATACCTTCCTGTTGAAATAATATAGCAGCTAAGGCAACTGTTTATGGTTTTGCACTATAATCCAAAACCAAATTAATCTTTTGACAAGAGGTGTTGCAAGAACACATGGGAGTAGAACATTGCGTCTAAGTGGATGCCCAGCACTTTTGCTGCAATAGGTGCTTAGTTCAACTAACAAGCTCAACCAGTAGAACATCTGTATAAAGAGATGAGTCTCCTTCAGCAAGTACTACATGCTTCTTGCTGTAAATCATGGTGTGTTAAAGCTGGTTTCTTACAGGTATGTTAAACAGTTCATTGTGTCAAACTCTGTCAAAGCAAAACCTTGTAAGGATAATGGATTGAGCATTCATACACTCTGTCCACCTCCTGTTGGTGGTGATATGAGTGTATACTGGAGAGAAACGTTCCTTCAGTGGATGCAGTTTGGCTTCTTCCTTGACAGGACTTGGTGTGACTGGTGCCATTAGTCACTGATCTTGTCAGGTACAGAACAGAGCCTGACAGCAAATGGGGTTTCAGCACCTTGAGGGGAATTTAAAGACAGACTTTTCTATGATTGATCTACATGTAGATATTTGCTCATTTCCTAGAGCTAATTCTAGACTTTCACTTTCTTTTCTTTATTTGTTCACCTTTCTTCATCACTAATAAAACTGGTTTACCACTTAAAGCCTTGACAATTTAAGCACATCTACTGCTAATATTAGACTAGAATACTCTTTATGTCTAGTTACAGCATTGTTTTAGTGATCTTTGAACCAGTACCTCTCAAACTGTTTAAACTCCATCCTTTTTTCCTTTTAAACTGTCTCCACTGGAGAGGAACTAAAGAAGCAGCAGTTTTAGTTAAACACTATGAAATTGTGATCTTGAAGCATATCCTTAGTGATGGCATCATCCTGTACAGGTGGCAAACACAGCAGTCTGAACACATATTACAGCAGCTCATTGTACTCCTCTGATTTGAGAAGGCAAGCTTTTAATTGGTAACTTACATACATTCTTCCAAATTTGGCTTCATACCTTCAGGACCATATTTCTGTTGTTGTAGTAGTAGTATAAACTTTACATGTAGATAATTCTCTAATGTCAGATCTTTAGCTCAGCCCAGGCAACTAGAGGATTACATGCTTTCCTTCTTTGAAAAGTAGGTAACTGAGCATCACTAAACCTGGCATTAATGTCAACTGCCTACTTTCAGAACACCATCCCTAAGTGTTAAATATATAGATTAGAAATTGAAAATAGGGATAGATGAGCCCATTTCCCTTCTTAAGGGTAAATTAGTATTTATGAGTAAATATTGCTTACCTGTTCCTAAAAACCTCTCTAGAGACATTTTACAGGATTTCCAGGCATCTATTCCAGCACTTAACTCCATTACCAGTAGAATGTTCCTATTGGTTAGAAGTATCTCTTGCTGCAAATTAAAAGCAATACTTCTGATCTGCCCACAATGGAAATCCATTTCCTCTTTATAGCTCTTATATTCTTGAAGATGATTAATATGTTTCTTTCTATCTTCTCTACACGACTCCCTCAGCTCTTCCCTGACAACTATCCTTCATTTAGTCCTCTGATCATTTCCACTGTCTTTGTCTATATTCCTTCTAGTTTGCAGGCTGCATCATTGAATGGAGGAACCCCAGACTGGCCACTATATTTCATCCACAGCCTTAGCAGTGGCAGGGTAGAAATGTTATTTCCTGTGTCTAACAGTCAGTGCTGTTGCTTATACATACTAGTATGGAGTTCAGCTTTTTGCGTGCAGCAGGGTGTAGTTGACTGGGATTCTCCTCACCTTTTTCTCAGTGATGCTCCCCAGTCACTTATCACATATTTGTGTACTTGGCTGTTCCAAAGCACAAATATTTGCAGTCACTGTCACCAAACTCCTGTATCTGAAATCCAATTCTATCTGGCCTGTATCTCTGATTTTTCAGTATTACTTTTTATTCTCATTGTGCCCTTCAGTATCCTTGCAGATTATCCCCGTATCAGCACATTTAATGAGGTGCAACATTTTTCTTTCACTCATTGGAAATATTAAAGAGTATTGTACTTGAGACAAATCCTCACTCAGTGTATTCCAGCCTGAAAATGGTAACTATGCTGTCATGCTCCAAGAGACTGTTCTGTGCACCTAACAGCAACTTCTCCTGGCCTATGCATTTTGCTTATGAGAATGTCATGACACCATGTCAAAAGCCCTACTGAAAACAAAATGCAGAATGGCTTTGGCTTCTTTCTGTTCATAAGACCTGTTACTACATTGGAAAATGAACATCTTGATTTTCAACAAACTTACACTGGTTGTCACTTGTCTCCTTGCTAACTCCCAGATAGCTTCCTGTAAATTTTTCTTGTTTATTTCTTCCAATATTTTCCAATTATTTGAAGCTCTTTTATCTGTGACTATTTTACTTCTCTTTTCTAAACTTGAGGACCAAGTCTTTTCTCTGGTTCTTCCAATGTCTCTTGCCATCTGAAGGTTTTTCAAAGTCTGTGAAATTTTGAGATTTGTTAATTGAAGTATTTAAACATGAATTCCATTGCACTCAGCTTATGTCAAAACCACTAAGTTATTTAAGTGCTCTCTAACACAGTGTTCCATTGTAATCTAACCAGCCTTCTCACTGCTTTTCCATGTATGCCCATCCTGCCTGTGAAAATACCTGTATCCTGCCTGAGTCAAAAACTTCATTCAATGCTCAAATATTTTTCTTTATTTTTTAATCACTTTTCTTTCTTGTTCTAAAGGCAAAATTGAAGTTTCCTGTGACAACCTACAGCGTACTACAGTACCTTTAACACAGCCTGCCATATACATAGAAAACAAAGATCCAATTCCTGAAGAGCAGGTAAAAAAAAAGGATCGTTTAAAATAATAATTGAAGATTGTTTACTGTATCCATTTTTTTTCAGTTGCTTGTGCAGTGACCTCCTTATCTTGCTGAGGAAGAGGTAGGTATCCAGGGTCATTTCAAAATTGGACTTGTAGGAAAAAAAGGTGTATGTTCTGTTTGCTGTTCAGTGGAGAGGTATTCCCCCATCCTGGAAAAAAGAGCATTAGTATTCACTTCTCCTACATACCATTAGAAATGAGTGACAAAGGAGAGCAGCAACACAGGTCAGAGTAGTAAAGAAAAAGGTGAGAATTGCTAAAAGGCATTATGTGAAATAGAGTCCTACTTGCATATTGATAGATAAATTGACACCCCAACAGAAGTGATGAGCTCCAGCACAAACCATCCTGCCTTCGGTTTGCATAGTCTGTGCATTTCTGGATACCTAAACCAGCCTGTCACACTGAACAATTCTGTGTTGTTTGGGGAGCTTGTGGGTGATGGTTGGGCTGTCTTGAAGAGAGGCAGGCCTCCTCCATCCCAGAACTGAGTGGCAGATGCCTTCTGAAAGCGTGCTGAACACCCATGGTCTGCTCTGTCCCTCCCTTGCCTTCTCCCCCACATGTATTCTGTCTACAAGTTTTCCATATCGAAGAGCTGGGACCAATTACTTTATTGGCTATCTGTTATAACATTAATGGTGCTGTGGTATTTTTATGCTTGTAAGCCAATATATTGAAAATTGCAGGAGTTTGCTGTTCTCTATATTCTCTTAATAAACATTTACATAAATTAAATTAGCAATATGCCTGACTATGAAGAATTGGTTACAGTGTAAATTAAAAAAAAAAAGAAAGCCACATCAGCATTGCTGATTTCCACCTGTGATTATGGGGAAATGGACTCCCATTTTCAAGGTATATCACTTGATCGTACTTGTGTATGAAGGCAGATTTCATTGACTTTCAATGAGTGGACTTGCTGCAAAATCATACAGATATAACTGAGGGCGGTGTCAGACCTACTGGCTCTGCTCAAACAAGGCTCTCTCCCATTGCTGTTGTTGGCTTGAATTGAGAGCACTTGATCGTGAATCAGATTGTAGGATGGAGTCCACACTGACAGTGAAGATCAAGAGCTTCTGTCTTTTTCTTTCTTTTTTTAAGGAATTGGAAGCATATGTTGATTATTCAGATACAGATAGTGAATACAAAAGGGAAGATTTTTACTGCTTTTCCCAGGAAGAAAGAGAGAGACAAGAACGAGAGAGACAGGAATCTAAGAGGGTGTTACAAGAATTGAAATCTGTGCTTGGATTTAAAGCTTCAGAAATAGAAAGACAGAAATGGAAACAGCTGCTATTCAGCGAACATGGTAAGCATTGCTCTTTAATTCCTTTCTTAGAAAATGTAGATGTCTGCTTGCCATCAACTTCTGACTATGTTAGGATTCAGGCAGTGCTTAACTATAGTAGTTTCTTTAACAGAGCTGTGTGACCTTGGTTTGCTATTCCATCTCTTTATATTACTTTCAGTAATCATTTTACTATATATTGAAAAGAACACAGAAAAATGGGATTTTGTCTTTAAGCAAAACACTGAGCTAAAATATTAAACACAAAAAAATATTAAGATAGCATAAAGAGAACTGTCAGGTTATAAACCATGCAGACTAAACTGACTTTTTTTCATGGCTTTCCAGTAAATATGAATTTTAATCAGGGTGCATAAATAAATTACTTTTCAGAATTTAAAGAAACCATCAGAAATTATCTGAGACTTAGAAAAATATATAGGTTAAAGTGAAGAATTACACTTTGAAATATTAAAGGCATATAAAAGAGTAAAATTGGCTTTTGTTTCCATGAGAGAGTGAGTATACAGAATATGTTTACAAAAAACCCCCACAAACCATCTAAGAAGAAGAGTTCTTCCAAACTAGCCTTTACTAACTCTGCAGACCGCTGGGTAGCTCCAGCCACTTGCCCTTGAAGGCAGGAATATGAAAATATCTCTTGCCTCATCTGTCAGTTACAGCAATAAGACTGGATACAACTTGATTCCTTTCACTTGCCTGGGCTGTTTGATTTATTATCTTTAAAATTGGCAGTAGTTTCTCTTTTCCTTTTTCTCGTTTTCACTTCTTCCTCTTAAAGACAGGTTAGGAAAAACCCTCTAAAAATGATGTTATGTATTAAGAAAAACAACCCTCAAGTCTGGCAGTCTGTCCAAGAGTTCTGCCTTTGCCATGGTCTGCCAGAAAAAAATGACCATGGATTGTATCTTTCAGTAATTTAGTGGGAACACATAGTAGCAGACTGTACTTGTTTATGAGACTGTCTCTTTTGACATCAAACCTTAAAAAAAAATATGTTTTCACAACTTTCTTCTTTATCTCCATTAAGCTACAACTATAGTTAAAGAGATCAGTTGGCTATTGGTACTCTTCTAGTTGAGTTAAAAGACTCTAAGACATCACATTGCACCAGAGTCTGCTCAGGAGCAGGATTTCTATATTATCCCTTAGGTGTGGTGTTAGATATGACACCACAAAAATTTTCACATAAATCTCTTCAAGTCTTCCTTTACTCACTGTTGAGGGAAGAAGGAAGGAATCCTCCTTCCAGTTCAAGTCTTGACAGACCTAGTGACTCCTGCAGAAAGAGTTTTGTCAGAAGAACTTCCATAGGATATTTCCTTACCTAAGTTAGCAGCTGATACTTGTCCATGTGAGCATATCCTGAGGACAGCTGTGGCTCCTGTGCCAGCTGACTCCTGTAGTCTGCAGCAACTGTTCACTGGAAAGCCTTTGTGGCTCATGTTGGTTCCTTTTCCTTTCCATGTATAGATATTACATTGTTTTAGGATTAGAGATTAAATGGTGGGAAGGGAAGAAAGTGCACAGGACACTGATTACTTCCATCCTGTGCAAAACTGGAAAACACAAGGGGATGTCATAAAAGTAATTAATTATCTTCTTTTGGCTCCAGCTCTGTGTGTCTAATATGACAGAGTGATATGGACACCAGACATAACATCTTCTACTGGTTTTTAAGGAACTTCATCATTATTTCTCCAAAAGAAATGAAAGTCAGTTAAATATAGCTTAATGGACTCTGGCATGTTACTGCCACAGACCTTAACTTATCTGTACATGAGTCATTCCTTAAAGAGATGTTTTTACGATCTGTGATTTGCACATTTCTGGCTTGCTGTGTCTTTAAGATTTTAAACCCAGAAAGGTTTTAAATCCAAGCCAGTGGATGGTCATGATACCACTTTTCCATAGCCCTCTTGAACCTCACTTTTACAGGACAATCATATTCCAGAAATCCTGTGTTCTCTTAATTTGTGATTATTGTGGGAAAAGATCCTGAAATATTCAAAGGCTTTATTCTGTTAGTCAAGGCACCCAGCTAGCCATTCTGATTTGTCCTAACCAGGACATTAAGATTTCTTGGTTTGTTGAAAGAAGGGCTGGTGAGGGTTTCGACATAAAAGAGATCAGCTCCAAACAAGTTGCTATGTCTAAAGAAAACAGCATGAAGTCAACTGGAGATGACAGGTTGGATTCCAGAAGAGAAAACATCATCTTAGCAAAGTGAGTTTTCCAAGGCCCAGCACCGTGGTAATGCTGCTTCTAGTCTGGGCAGTAGGTGGTTATGGTAATGTAGGCTTCTATTTTTGGTCCTTTGGCATCCTGTTGAGCCAAGAATATGAAAGTGCTTTTGAAAAGGTCTGCTAAGTTGATAGTGGCTTTGTTTTCATTTCTCAAACATTGTAAAACAACTTTCTGTAGTGCAAAATCACCTCTAGCCTTTCCCTAACCTCTCTCCCCAGAAAAGTTCATTCTAAAAGTGATTATGTTGTATCCAGCTGTTTCCCCTTCTTGTACTTTGTCTATCTAACAGTTCTCATACAGCTATTTCTCAGCTTTAGAAAGCCATGTTCTTAGAACTGATAAATTTCACCTTGCTTATTCACTAGTCAATTCTGCAAAATTGGCCAGCTCCCAAACTCTAATATCTATTTATTTTTTGAGAAATTTTGGCTTTCAAAGTATTGTTTGGAGAAAGTGGGCAACAAGTTTGCTCCCAAATGATAAGACTACTGTACATATTCCTGCCTCCTCAAGCAAATGGACAGAAGTGAGTAGCAGCATGATTTTCACAAGACAGGGAAAGAACTACCCCATTAATAACTGAGATGAGTCTGGTGCAGTGCTCCTTTGCTATATAAGGCTTTCAAACAAACAGTACAATATAAATCCAAACCCACAGTCTTTCAGTGTGCTGATGACAACAATTATCAATGTGACAACCCTGGTAATGTGCCTGCCTTTAGCGAGCTAAATTAAATATTACTGAAATAGGATGCAATTGAAAAATCCTAATACCGTAAATTTTGTTTCCCATGAAAAGTTTGTGTATTTCCCAGAGTTATTTTCATCTCTGCTTACAGGGGTAAAGTCAGAATGGAATTAGAAAGGGAAATGCAACTTGGGAATCTGCTGTTGCCGCTCTCAATTTATGTTCGTGCTGCTGCTATAATGGAGCTACTGCAGTTTAGGGAATCTCTTACTTGGAAATGGACATTATATCGTTTTCTTAAAACGAAAGACGTCTGTTCTTCAAGAAGTGATTGTACCGAGTTATACTAACCCTTAACACTGGGAGGAGAGACTTCCTGGCTAGCATCCTGTTGCTGGCAATGGGACTCGCTGTTGCTACTAACTTCAAGAGAGGCTAAATTAAACCACACTTTATTTGTGAGGACACCTGACCTGCCTGTATGAATACGTGTTGTATTTGTATGTTGTGGTGTATGAGATCAGATATTGCCTATAAGGACTTTTTCATGTACCAGCTGTGTTTAGTTGGATTAGGTAAACTGTGTTTAAAATGCAGACAGTTCAAATGTGTATGCAGGACACTAGTTATACTTGGGTTTTGCTTTAACATTGAATGCATCATCTGTGTTCGATGTCAGCTTTAAATACCACCAATTTTGTGCTGTCTCTTCACATCACAGATTTTAAGGAATAGTTACAACAAGTAGCTATCACATTTCACCTCAGCTTTGTGATTAGAAAACACTTTCATTTTAAGTTTTGCTGTGGGGTTTGTTTCTATTGTTTCAGGGGTTTCTGAAGCCATTTTAACCCTTATAATCTTGCCACTTTTCAGACAGAAATAAATTATATATAGAAGCTTGCTTTTGTTATCCTTTAACTTTTTCCCCCTTTTTAAGCTGCAGTGAAACCCTTACCTCCTGTAGAACCACTGAAGCTACTAAATAATGTGGAATCACATATGAATTCAGATACAGAAAAGCAGGACTGCAGCCAAAGTTGTGATAAATCGGAAGAAAAAAACTCTAATCCACAAATGAATGCTGCTGATAAAAACAGGACAGAATATTTGTATGAAGATCCTGCGGTGGAGAAAAGCAAAGACAGTACTGCAGATGAAGATGTTTCTAGAGGGGCTGAAGAAAGAATGTGTTACCAGTGTGAAGGGGAAGCTGAAGAACTCAAACCAAGCAATATGGATGGAGTAGAGGTCTCACAGCCTCCCTCTAAGGATGCATTACATTCAAAAATCAAGCATAGGCTGGCCCAGCTTCACATATCAACAGATTTAAACTTCACATCTGGCCTGGCTGCACAAGCTGCTGCGAGGTCTTTAACTTTTACTACAATGCAGGAAGAAACTTTTGGAGATGAATGGGAGGAGGAGGAAGAGAAGACACAGGAGCATGTGGAGAACAGTGAGAATGAAGATGCAGGCTCTGAAAGTGAAGAAAAACTAGAAGTCTGAGCTGAACTTTGGTAAATCAACAGCAGGCAATTTGATGGAAAAAAACTAAGGTGGGGTTTGAAGCTGAAAATACTGGATGGAAAAAATAGGAGACCTAAATATAATACATCTTGTTCCCTAAGTCTGCTACAGTAAATAGGTCTTCTAAATATATTGAAAATTTACCGGTAAGAGAAGTTTAGGCAGCATCCAAGAAATAGATGGCTGTTCCCTTTTTTAGATCCTATTTATGGGGGTTGGAATTTAAAATTTACCTTTGTGTTTTGTTTTATATATTTATATTATAATGTATTGTGGAGTTTTAATTTCTAAAAGGAAGGAAAAACAATGTCTTGATTGACAACAGATTCCATTTATTTGCTTTCTGATTCTGTTATCATGGTATCAGTGTTTGTTCCAACAAAAAAAGCCAGGACGTTTCTTTTGGAAGGACCTGAACTGTTCCCTGTGATCTTCCCCCACCACTTTTGTTTCACTTCTTGTGTCTGCAGTGTGTTGGCCAAGCCACCGTAGGCATTTGTGATTCTGCAGCTAGTGATGTGGCACCCAACTAAAATGTAGAATTTCAAATAAAAACTGGAAAGAGCTAGTATTTGATGTGTTCTGGGGCATGGGGCTGAAATAGAATAGTCATACTTCATATTAAGGTTTATTTAGACTTTTATGAAGGGTTAATAAATGATTTCTAGAAATTGTTATTCATGTTAGAGAAATGTGTTGTAAGTACATGTTAGGGAAGGTTATAAGCACACCAGTAGAAAGTACTATAGACAGCTAGAAGGTATCTGTTGGATTGACAGTAGAGGAGAAGCAAAACCCTGTGTATTAAACCAGCTATTAATTATTTGTTAACCTTTTGTAAATTGAACCTTAATATAATTGTTTGATTTGATACAATGATTAATTGTACATTTTTGTTTATATCCTAAAGTAATTTTCTTATAGGAAAATTATCTGAGAGCTTAACAACATGCAGTACTTTGTTTAAGCAGCATACTTGCTTTTCCCTAATGTTCTTTCACTTTTCCTTAGGTCCCAACTATAACCTGTGTGATTAAGAATCCATGAGAGAACAAGAATTGTGTATTTTCTAAGGTGTATCTTGTAACATAGTTAACTGACACTGAAGTCTGTATGTTTGGTATGAGATTATGTGAGTTGTTTTTTTCTGTCTGGTGGTGTTACAAAGAGCAGGAAACTGCTGTCACAGAGGGGCTGGTTAGGAATTTTGTTCCCATCTCTTCCTTTTGCCCTCTGACACAAAATGAAGTCAAAATCCCACATCTCTAATGACAAGAGCTCCACTTCTTTGTGTGGAATACTCTACTTGGTCCTGGATACATTTCCAGGACAAAACACTGCATCAGTTACTTAGAGTATTTATTGGGCTTTGTGGGTTTTGTAGGGCAAAGGCTTTTTCAGATGCAGGTGGTGTGGCACAGCATCTTTCTTAGGATGCTGTCATGGGAATGGGGAAGCCAGTGAAATTCAGATTAGAGTGGAACCCTTGACCATATGTCAGAAAAGAAGTGCTTTCTTTCAACTTCCCTCTCTTCTATTAGTGATTTTGCTTGAACACTGTGAAATATGTGGGCTGTTTCGGAGATGGTAAAAAGGTAAACAGCAATTGATAGAGAAGGGTGTGTGTGACTTACAGTGTTCTTTCACAATATAATGCCTGTCTTCTCCCTCACACACAGGTTTTGGGAAGAGGATGTCTTGCTATTTTTCATTGACCAGTAGCACTGTGTTCTGTGCCCTTACTTTTCTGTGACTGGAAGCTGAATGGTTGATATCTTGGGAAAGTTACAAAAGAAAAAGTCAGGTGCTTCTCAGAGTGTATTGAGAAGCTAAGCCTCCTCTTAGTGGTAGAGTATGTTCTTCTTTAGCCTGTTGACATTAGGCTAAGGTAATGAAACACTTTTGTTTTCTCTGTGGTAAGCAATTTTTTTAACCAAATCTAGAACAGCTGCTTTGGCTAAATTGTATTTGAAGCATTGTCCATGCTTCTGAAAAAGAAGTCTTCCTCATCCTTGACTTGAGATCCTTGAGTTCACAAAGTGCCCAGATATTTTTTGTTCCTATCTAATTCTTCTGACTGCCTAAATGTATGTTCCATTAATATTTTTCCATTAACTCATCCACCATCATCTCATGATCTGGTGTTGTGTATTCCAGAAAGGATACTTCTGAACATTTTCAGTGGGATCCAAATCGTAGTTTACAATGTGTCTGGCTATGTTACCAACCTGGAAAGATTATCAGATTTAGGATATGAATTATTACTATGCTCACAGTTTCGGACAAAGGCAGTAGTAGCCTGAGTGCTTTGCACTGCTACTGAAATCGGTTTCAGATCTCACATTTATAAAAGATGCTATCTCTTTATTCCTTTGATGCAGTCCTTAGCAAGTGGAGAATCTACCTTGGTGGCCCACTTGGAACCTAGTTTTATTATATCCTGATCTTGATGATGAAACTGGACTAAAAAAAACCATCCATCATGAGTTGTTCATTGTCATCCATCAGCTGTGTCAATGCAGGGGTTTGTGGCCACGTTGTGAACCAGCTCATGAGTGCACTTGGGTCAAAAATGCACAATTTTAAGGGGTTACTTTTCGTAGTTCTTCGCAGGGATGCTGTTTACAGTAGTTACCTCCAAACAGCTGTATCAGCATGGACAGTGCTGCTGGCAGGAGACTCGGGGTTGCCCACATTTACATTATTGGCAAAGATTCTGTAGTGTGAAATTACAGCCTTGACATTAGACATGGCTATGATCAAACGATTACTATTTGGAGGAAATTCTGATCCTACTTTGAACAAATAGATTTTCTACAAGCAATTTAACTGATTTCCATGGTCTTAATGTAGTATTAGAAGCTGCATATATGAACACCTGGGCTCACTTGCTTTCTCTGCCTGTCATCACATCTGTATACAGCCCTCAGGTCATTTATTTTTATTTATTTAATATTTTCTGTGCAGAAAAATATAGCTAACAGTGTACAGCACACAAATCATGACTTCCCCTCATTTGATAACCGGCTTCCATCTACGTATGTTATGCCCTCAGTTATAATCCAGGTTTCCTCACAATTATGTAGTTTGAAAGGACTGTGCATACATGCTGTATGTTCCTTCAAAAACCTGACAGATTTCTTGGCAATCATTATCTATTGCTGCATTTAAAATAGTGTATATGAACATGCTAAAGGGTGCATTAGCTCTAACGAGTTGTGTTAATATATTGAGTATGTCGAGGTCTGAGTGCTGTTCTGTGTTCTTTGGCTTGTTACACGAGATACGGATTCTTGTGAAAACAGAACATTTGCTTCTTAGAGCTTTGTACCTTTTTGAAACATGCTAATCAGGAAATCCATACTAAATAATGGCTCACACCGAAGGGTATCAGCAGCCAAAATTCTTTGTGAAGAGCAGAGCTAACAATAAATGCATTTTCCCTATTCCATTTCCAATTAGCAGTTCTGTGAAGTTGTAAAGAAGCAAGTCATTATATAGGGTTAAATAATTTCTTCTTCTATCCTACTGGAAGACACTTCAAAGACAATAGTTGCTTCTTCGATTGGACCTCAGTCTAACACAAAAAATCTAGATAAAGGCTTAAATGGGGGCAAAGGTATGTGATAAGGAGCTAACTTGTCCCTTCTGTTAAGTGTATGTCTTCATGACAAAAATTAAACAGTTGTGTCATGGAAGCAAATGCAGAGTGTTACAGATAATCGAGCATCTTTCAAGTGGAGTTAAATGTGCCTGTATGAACTATAAGCAAGATTTGCAAATGTGAATCTTCTGCTTTTGATCATGGCAGTGAGACAGTTTTACTCTCAACAAAGGATTGCTGGGCATCACTGAATCTTGCACTTAGTTTTCTAAATGCAAGGTGGAATCATAGCCACTTTTACTGCCGTTTCAGACTTTGATCTGAGCACACCTGTCTGTGTGTGACTGACACAGTATTGGAAATTTTATGTGTACCATAAGTGTGAAATTCGCAGCTGTCTCATTAATTTATTTGGTAATGAAAAAACAGTTAAATGGTGGACTGTGTGAAGTTGTTTGCCCACATGGAATTTTGTAATCTTGTAGTCGATCCCTTTTCATTTTTCTTCCTTTTTTAACATAAACAAGAGGCCAAGTAGACTAAACTGCCCTTGTTCTTTAAAGTATTTAGAGAAGGGCTGCTGTTGCTCTGCAAGTGGCTTGTTCCCAGAGCTAATTACTCTTAAGAATCAACAGGGTTTCATACTGTCTTACCTAAAAAAGCAGGCTGAGTGTGAGAATGGCACTTGGTCAGTGGAAAGGGCTGGCCTACTCTGGGATCTTGTCTATGAAAGGGACTAATTGCATATGCTGAGGGGAGAATATGAGGAAAGGAAGATTGTGTACTGATATTTCCCCGGGCTATTCCTCAAAAATGTGTGGCTCAGGGATTTCTTGAGCCAGTGATGGTGGCAGCTGGTCAGCTTAACAGGTTCCAGTGGAATCCTTTTCCATAAATTTGCTCACCCTTATGTTTGGTCAATTATTCCTTGTCCCAGTATGTAGTCATCTTTATTGCAGTTTTTACAAATGAGATTTGTCAATAACGTTTTTTGATTTTCTTTTTTTTCAAGCTGAGCTAGGCCACTTTGCTCAGTTTTTCCGCAGAGGAGATGTTTTCCACCTTTTGGTTGCTTTCCTCAGAAATCTGTCCAGTTCTTGAAATATAATGACCAAAGTGTGGTGCAGTACTCCAGATGTAACCTCAACAGAGCTGAGTACTGAGTAATAATCACCTCCCATAAAACTCTGAACTATTACAATATATTTGAGTCCATGTAGAAAAAAAATCTTTTCATATCTTTTACCCCTATCCTAGCTATTAGGATGACAAATGAAAATATTTCATCTAATGGAGAAGAAATATTAGTTCACTGTCAGCAGGATTTGGCTGGACAATGTTTTTCTTTGCTAAGAGAACAAAAAGTTGTTAAATGAAAATGATCTTCTAACAGCTGCCACCTGGTCTAACACAAATTGAGATGCTAAACAACACTTATTTAAATTACAGCTTGACTTTTCAGAGCTTTTTTGGTCTCTGATGAATAAGAATGTATTGCAAAATATCACACAAGAAACATGTCAGTGGATATATGAATGTCAAAGATAAAACTGAAGGCCTCTGTGGCTAATTTTTAAAATGCTTAGTGGTGTGCTTTATTTATTTTCTCATTATATTTAATTCCCTCCTGGATATGTTTTTATTTTGCTACCTTGGATTTTAAATGCCAAAAACCACACTTTGATTTATTTGACTTGGAAATTTGTGCAGTAGTCAGGTAAGTGGTGATGGTACCATAACTGTGGTAATAAGGCACAGTTAGAGGTAGGAGGGAAATCTGTCTCCCCTGAACTTTGGTTTGTAGGTGGATACAGCACTGTAGCTTGAGCTACAGATCAGTATGAAACTGTTCTCAATATCCTGCCTCACTTTCACGCTGCCATCCCTGAAGTTGTTGTCAGGTTATCAGAACACAGCTTGCCTCAGCAGAATGAACACACTGTTAGCCCATGTTACACTTTCTGAAGTGAATGCAGGATTCTGAAGAAGTGACTGTGATTTAGTAGATGAGGAAAAAAGATTGTTTCTGTGTTACAGAGTGGCTTATTGTAAAAGGGTTGAATAGGACCAAAACTTGAATACTTCCATGTGATCAGCATATTTTGACCTTTGTACCTTCTCAGCTTAAAGGCCTTATGGACAGTGCTTTAGGGGAATGCAGTTCTATAGCACCTTAAACTGCTTCATGGCTATGCAATCCCAGTCCCTCCTTTCAGGTGGCTTTGGTAACCCCTCCATGATTTAGGACATGGATAGGACTGGAAGTGCCTGAGTGCTCTACTTGCAGCTGCTGTCTCAATCCTAATGAGGATAATGCCACTCATCTTCCTTACTCATTTTGACTCCTGTTTTTGGTCATTATTCTTGAGGCCTAGGCTGCCCAAGACTGTTTGTCTCTTATTCCCCAGAGTCTCTAAGAACTGTTTATGATACTGCCAGTAAAACTGAAATTAACATTCATGGTTTTTTCTACTTACTGTTTTACCCTTCTGGTCCCTCAGACACCCGTAGTTATCTCCCTCTACCACCACTCTTCAGACATCCAGATTTTAAAATAACATACAAGTTCTTTGTGTTTGTAGCACAAATGACTAGATCCAGAGTTGTCCACTGACTTTATCACTTGACTTGAGAACTGAAACAGAAGGTGGACAGTCGAAACAGTAATAATAATGTATAGCAGCTCAAATTTGTACCACGCTTGTGGTGCATATTGGCTTTTATAAGTAATTCTGGTGTACTGGAAAACATCAGTTGCATTTTAAAAATAGCTGCCTTTCTAATACAAGGTCCCAAAATAAGTGTCATTAGTTGGCTTGATTTGTGCTCACCTCTTAATATTTAAAGACGTGATCTTCTCCGACTGTATGGATGAGAACTGAAAATAATCTCAAATTTTCAAAGAGAGTAACCAATCCTTTCTGTTTCTTTGTGCTATTTAAAAGAGGTCCATTCCTAAACAAACAAAAAGAGAAAAGTAGAAAAGTCAGTGCTTAATATCTTCAGTAGCCATTGCTGACAGAGAATAATGCATTTGAACCCAGTATAAGCACCAGAAATGGGGGCTGTTTATAATGTTTGATACCTGTTTTCAGTAATAATAACAACAGGCTTTAAATGTATTATGGGATAAAAGCCAGAAATCTGCAAATTGTCCTCCAGATCTTTCATCCAACGCCACAGCGGGTTAAATTTAAACATGTTCATGCTGGTTGTTCCTGCACTGCTCAGTATGATACAGCATTGAAAGTTTTTAATGTCCTGTGAGTGTTCACAGTCTGTGTGCACCTGTGTGCCCAAGGTGTGCAAAGCTTGTAGAGATCACAGAGCAGTGCTGAGTGCAATCTGTCCAGGAAGAGGATGCCTCACAAGCATTTTTGGGTTTATTATCTCCATCTTGCTCTATTGCAGCATCCATGCCATATGCAATCCCACTCATAAACTTTTTCCTTCCCATCTTTCCTCTTCATAGGCCGCCTAAACCATTTGTGGAGGATTTTTTGGTTTGTTTCTCACCTAAGGGACTATCCTGTAATGCACCAGGTGAGTTAGCTCTAATAGAAACCTACAACATTCTTGGCCACACGGCAAAAGGGGCCTGGGCAAAAGTCTGCAGAAGCTCTTCTGGTTTGACCACTTCTGGAAAGGGATCTACTCAGGTGATGGACTATGGGGGTGCTGAGCTCAGTGACTCTGCAGGTACCTCTCAAAGGTCCAGCTTCTGCTAGGTCCATTCTTCCCTCTGATGGTCCCTCTGTCCCCCTTTAGCAGCATTTGGATCTTCTCCAGTGTTCTGGTGCCAGCTGTTTAGGAACATGGCCACTTTTTCCTTTCAGTTCTGAACTCTCTGTGTAAACTTTATGAAATGACAGGGTAGAGGGAGTCCACACCATGGTGCCACTGCACATTCCCAATCATAAACTCATAAACAGAAGAGTTCTCAAGGCTAGTACATTGCCTGTCCTGACATTCCTTCTAGGGAGCTCTGACCTACATTTCAGCCCAGCTTTCTATTTCTTCCGGGACTTCAGAACATTCACTTCCAGGAATTTCCCTCCTTTATGATTTAAGAGGGTAATGTCTCCTCAGCAACACTGATCCTTGAACACATGTTCCTCATTACATAAGCCTTACATGTTCTTACTAACAGGAGGGTGGCACAGTCATGGCTGTGTCTGCCTTCCCCTGAACAAGCTTGGCTGGTATCTGCAGTAGGGGCTGAAAACGTGCTCTCCAGCTGCTATGTTAATGTGCTCTGGCTCCCCGGCTACCTACTCTTGAGTTTGGGAAGCTCTGGGATCTAACTGTTGTGCTTAAACCTTTCCTACTGATGAAGAGCATGTATTCTTTAGACTACAATAACTACTAAATCTCCCATGAATCAAACTCTTGAATTTTATTAAGCAGCATTAATGGATTGTTCCTTAATTTGATGGATTTGTGCGAGTTTTATAAATACATATATATACACATACACTTCCTATGTACATGTGTATTGCCAGGTATCCCACTACAAGGCTTGTCCAGCAAAGAGGTCATATTTTCTTATATCAAACTATCCAGTTACTTACTCAGAAGGTAAACAAATTCTTAATTCTTGCTATCTGGTGGCAAAAGAATTGGATTGTGTTCTACCAAACAGGCTGTATGGGGGTACAAATGCTGATTTTACACCTTTAATTAGAAAAGCTGTTGTGCTTGGTTTTCACTTATCAAGGCTTTGCACCTGAGCTGCTGTGAGTGCCTGTATGACCATCTGCCTGGTCCTTAACACATGAACAATTACATGTTCCTCAACATTTCCTGCCTACTGAGTCTTAGCATTTCCCAAAACAGGACTCAAAGGCAGCATAGATTGCCAAGGAACCACAGGGAAGGGGAAAGAAAATAATCTTGATAACTGCTATTTAATTGGTTCATAAATGAGAGCTCAAATATTAGAGGAAATGCTTAAAAGAACAAACTGCTGGAAGAGACTTCTGGCTAGGCTACAGAGAGAAATCCCATGATACACTGAAGTTTGCAGACACTGAGAAGGATCCACAATTTCTTGTCCGTGTGGAGACAGGAAACACTCACCAGACTGGTAGTTTTCAGCAGCTTTTAAATAAAGCATCTGTTTTATCTGTGTTTCATTTCCACAGAAAGAGTTGATGTTGCTGTGGTGGTGTATCAAGCTATATGTAATCAGTCTCTGTATCTCTTCTGTAAGTTATGTGACATCAGTCTCTCTACTTCAGCTGCACTGAAAACCCACGTGGTTTGGCTCCACTGGGAGTCTTGTGCACCCACCCTGCCAGTGCTGATGCTGCTTTAAACACAGGTGGTTAGTTCAGCCTCAAGGAGGTTTAGGTCAGCAGGTTCTTAAAGCAGATATGAAGCCTGGGGGCTGGCTGTGTTAAGGCTCCCAGAGCTCAAGTTCTGGGTTGGATGGAGGCAGTAGCAGGAAGACATTCCTGGATTCTGCCCTTTCTTTGTGATAGGGTTTCTTGCCTATGATACTTTCCCAAACCCTTTTGTTTCTCCTTTTTGTTCTCCCACTTTACCTCCATCCTTTTTCCCATGGATATGAATCAGGACCCAAATTCTTTTTTACATATTTGATCGTGTGCATCACAAAGATTATTTTAAAGCCATTTTTAAAAAAATATTGCCTGGATTTTCCCAGTTTCAGAAATAGTTTTCTCAATTGTAATGCTAACCACTTCTAAAATCTTTTTGGTTGCTATTATTTCTTGAGCATCTGTAATAAAATTCTGTCTCCCTACAGCCTGTGTTGTTTTTTTTCCTTATCCTGTATCCCTGACAGTTGCTTAGGTGGTGTGGATGTGGCTTATCCATCCTTCAATTAGTAATGATTGAATGGAATATAGGGAATGTTTTTAGGGCGATGCACAAATGCTGTATGAGCACTTCGTTTGATCTTTTATACAGAAGTTTATTTATAATTCCACTTTCATCCTGAAGATGAAATTAATTTTAAGCAATCCTGGCAATAGTTTCTGCATTACATTTTGCTGATTCCTAAGGACAAGCACTTTAGTAATGAACACTGGTTACTCGTCTAAGTAAGTGATGACTAAAGAAGGAATGTTTTTCTCTGTGTCACATGCTTCCAGCTGCACCTTCCCATCATCCTTCAGAGATCAGTGTGCTGTGGCAACTATTAGCCAACCCCCTTTTAGTATCACCTCAGCGGGTGGGTAGGTGGGCTTTTAGGAAGAGAACAATGTGTCCGTTGAGGAGACTGGTGGCAGGTAGATCTTTAACGTAGGCAGCAGGTTTAGGTGCTCTGCAGGAGATGTATTCTACTTGTCTTAGCTGACTTGTCTTAGCTCCTAAGAGACAAGCTTTCATTGTCCACTTTCAAAGTGCCAAAATAGTGGCAACAGTACAGACTGGCTTCTTTTATCTGAAGCTTTGTGGCTCCCTCGTAATGCTTAGACTGTATTACCAGAACAGAGGCTGTGTTCTGCTGCGGTTAGGAGTTGTGGCTTATGCACACCTCTTCCTGTAAAGGTTCCCTCATTTGTTTTAAGGTTAACGGCTGTTGACCATTCCACTCACTTAGGTATGACTCACTCTCACCTAATTCATATTCCCAGGAAGATAAGCTTAAAGATTACTGGGGAAGAAGGCAAATAATTTGATCGTGAAAGGCAAGGGGAAACTTGGTGAGGCAGGAGTATTTATTCTTACCTATTGAATCTTGCTGCCTAATTGGTGCATAATCTGTTGTGCAAAAGGTTTTGCTTATTCTTTGCTGTTTCCAGGTTTGTATGTTTGTTTTCATAATGCATACTGAACAGATCCAATTGCTGCTGTTAGAAAGAGAAGTCTGTTTACCGAAAGGGGTCCGTAATGTTTTCCTTTACTTGGAGATTTTTTGAATGCTATATTGCCTGTGTGTATACTTCATAATGTACCATATGCAAATACTCTTCAGGAATTGATACTATTGCTTCAGACAGTCAGTATTTTCTATGTAAGAACTGTCCGTTTCCTATACTGCCAAGAATGTATATATATCTATGAAGACTTAAGATTGTATCTTTTTGAGCAAGCCTCTTTCTTCAACCATCTGAAACTTTCTTCCTGTTTCTCAAGTTCTCTGCTATTTATTAGACACTTGTGTTATATTGTGTACTTTTTTGTATCAGTTATATTGCTGTATTTCTCTTTTCTCTCATTAAAACCTGTTCTTCTCATCCTTCTGTGCTGCTTCGTATTGGAAATACTCACACTGTATCAAGTGACCTGGTCTAGTGAAGTGGGTCAGGCTGAGATGGAGCCAGACCAGTCCTAAAAAGCCAGTCATTCAGACTTCTATTCTATTGTTCCACTGATCCCAGCATGTAATCAGCTTTACTGTATTAGGCTTCCCTAAGGTTATTTTGCAGCACAGTCCATATTCTGGTAAGATAGTGAAGAAGAAACCTAGAATGGGACACCCATGGTGTAAACAAATGGAAAGCACACCAAAAATGTAGTGAGAGATGAAGTCCGTAAGTCTTATGGATGGTTGTTTCTGCTGACATACACTAAGAAACCAGTGATCCTCCTGAGTGAAGCAAGTTTTGAGGAGAGATTTGGAAGAGGAATCCAAGGGCAATTTTTTCCTGGAAATAAGACCTTTGATTTAAGTCAGTCAGTTATCTATGCTATCCCCATGCTTAACTCATCTCCCAGGTAAATGAAGAGGGGGAAAAAGAGTGCAGGATAGGACCTATTTGCTTACTTCCATTAGGGAAACAGCTGATTTACAACCAAGAACATGCTGTCTCTCAAGAAATCACTCCATGAACAGACAGAGAAATGACAGTGCTTTTTTTATCCTACCAGTGAAAAGCAAGATTTTTCAATGTTTTGCTGATGCTAATCCCTTTTTAGCAGTGCAGAATCTTCCTTGACCTACAGCTGTACTCCTAATAGTATCTGTTCCATAGCATGATATGCAGGAGGCAAGAGTTCAAAGGTCCATTACAGTAGATCCCTAGGTATTGAAATAAAGAAGGTGAACAGAACATGCACATGCACCTATGTGGTGAGTATCTGGCAATTGTTAAGGCTGGCAGATCAGCTAAAAAGACTGGAAAATACCAGAAGCATCTTGTCTTGAAGACTTAAGGATGAAATTAATCATATCTTTAGCACCATCTTTATAATTATGGTAGAGTATATGGAAATAGCTATGTTATCTAACCTTGGTTTTCTCTCAGACTCTTCATTGCCCTCTCCTTCATTAAAACTGTTTCTGTGCCTCCAGTTGCACCTGCTCATGTGTTCACAGCCTGTGCATGGAAGAACCCTGTGGAATGTCCCAATCCATTTAAGGATTTCTTGTCATGCCTATCTGTGTGACTGTGTACATTTGCTTCTGAAGTTGCATTTAGGCATGATGCCATAGTGGGAAATATTTAGGAAAATTCAAGTATAGACAAGAACCAGTACAGGGAATTCCAAGGCCAGTGTAGCCTTTTCAATCACTCATAGAAGCATTTGCAAAAATAATGAGCCTAAAGGTAATCTGGCCAGATGCCAATCAAGAAAGCTTTCCACTGACTTGAAGGGAAAGCACAGTAGGCCAGTATTTAGCTTGTTAGCAAATGCTACTGCTAATTAACTATCATATTTAATCCCTGACTTCTCTCCCACTCCAGTAATTGTTTTGTGTACACATGTGAAGTCACAGGACGAATGGACTGCAACTACACTATGTGCTGTTGCTCAATATAAGTGAAATACATTGTTTTGTTACACTTAAAAGAAATGAAGGTAAGGGGGACACTTGTTAAGACCAGTCTTCAAAGCTACCTAAGAGCAGCTCAGCAAAAGATGGCACAATTCATTTGGGACTATATCCTGTGTTCTCCTTTGCTGTTACTGCAGTCAACTGCTTCTCAGCTATTAATTGTAGTTTAATAGATCATCATCATGATCATCATCATGTCCTGCAAAATGTATCGGTTAAATCAATAGTGGAACACAGTGACCTTTGCATTCGTGCCAGGCACTCTGAAGTTTCAGTTTGATTACTGGCTTGCATCACCATTAAATTGAAAATAATTACATGGTTCCCAAAAGCGATGTAATAAACAAATTGCAAAAGTTGCAATTATTTCCTTTCCTTGCCTGTCTTTGTTTCTGCTTTGAAAACTTCTACAGGAGAGCAAACTGTTGCAGCATGTGCTTTAGCTCCTGGGAATGTTCCCTCCATGAGCTGTATGCTCAGTATGAGGCTGTGAAGTATTTGACCATCTGCTGCTGTTTCTCAAGGTGGCGTTTCTAAAGCTTCCCTGCAATTATTATTGAAATGAAGAACCTAGTTGCTGGAAGACACCTGGCTAAAGTAATTGCTTCTTTAATTGCAATTAAATTTTCATGGATAGTGCCAAAATGTAAATTTAACAGCCCATAAAACAAGTAAGTCTTAGTCAGACATGCACAACAGAAAGAGGGGATGAACTGAGGACCTTTACCTGTGTTCTTGTTTCCTCCTCACCAGTAACTACCAGAAAGATTCTGTGGGTCGGCAGCTGGGGTTAGACAGTCTGAACTGTTGAATCGGACAGGGAGGACTAAACAAGACGGGGAACGTGTAAACACACCAAAAAGGTCCAAATGCTTTGATATTGAGACTGCTGTACTTGCTGCTTTGAGTCCCACTGCTTTATATTAAGAAACTGAACAAAGAAGCAAAGATCTCAGAATAAAATTATCAAAAACCATGCAGGTAGAAAGTAAAATACCTGAACTTCAATTCACTTGGAAGACAGTAACCTATATGATAATCACTCTTTGTCTTAGCTATTTGTTTTAGTAGACTTGATGTACCCATTGAAAATATAGCTGGCAAAGAGTAGCCTTCCTTGAATGTGCATCTGCCAAAGAGGAGGAAAAAAATGCTGAATTGGCAAGAGCAACCTCTTATTCTAAATGAAGATGATAGATTGAAAAACAAACAATGAACGTTCTTAGTAGCCTGACTTACAACTTTATTATGGCTTTCTGCTTTCAGCTTTCATTGCTTTTTTGTATATAGTATTTTATTTAAGAATTAAAAAATAAACCTCAGGTTTTTCTAGGCCCTCCAATCTTTCCAAACAGCATACTGGAATGTGTAAAGCAACATTTTGCATGCTGCTTCCTGGACTACCAAAACCCACCACTATCCATCCCAGTAATATTTCAGTTTAGATATGTCATAATATGTCATATTTGAAGAGGAACACAGACAAGTACATTAGGCATAGGAAAGAACAACTTTGTTTGTGTTTTCTCTTATGCATTAAATATTTTATTTGATTTTTTTGTTTGTTTGTGTTTCCTGTTTAAATATATCTTAGAAAGCCTTTCTAGAGAAGAAAGGTGACCAAGGTTATTTGACAAGTGTTTATAAACCTATAGGAATCAAGTAGGCCCCATGTTCAAAGGCATAAGCTTTCTAAATGTGGGCAAAATCTGGAACTTTAGCAATTTTCTCTCCCCGGAAAAGTAAACCACAAAATTAAAGCAAATTCAGAGCTGTTCAGAAAGATCCAGAAACATTTTTGAACTCTTATGTCCACAGTTTTGAACTTGATTCTGAAATGCATTTCATGATATCTCGATTATTTGCAGTCATTGTTTCCTGAAGCTGGTATTTGTAGATTACTATCTTATCATGACACACTCAACAAAGCAGATAAGTTAAAAGCCAAATTCTGTTTAACGAGTGAGATTAATGATGCATTTTGGAGCAAAATCTCACAAATACGAGGAGACAGCCTTCTGGATTTTTAGAGTGTTTCTATGGGGTTTGGACCAGTTTGTTGGGTTGGACCTTTGGTTTTATGTCCCCAGACTCAAAATGGGGGAGCAAGTTCAAGAAAAGATAACTACTTTTTCAACATACTGCAAAGACTTCCACACGGGAACACTGGACAGATGTCTGACATAGCCTACTGAAATACTAGATATAAGAAGAATGAAGGTGAGAGCATCAGCCTCTTCTCGATCAGTGATGTGGTTGGGCCATATTCTCACTGACATGGAGACCTGTATCATTGTTCTGGCCATGTAACAGAGTCTTTGTTTCAGTGAAAATTGGCTGAATTGAATTTAAAACTATAATCATTTAAGCTAATGTACTATTCAAAATTGCTTGTGTTGTGGGATGTTCCTGGTGTCACACAATTGGAAACATCTGGCTTGTTTCAGGGAAGCTCTCAGCATGCAGGACTCCATGAATACTTCAGGGTAATGCATAGTCAAATAACAATGGATGTATTCACTAACAGGAAACACAGAGGATCACTGGGTTGCCTTCACCTTACACTCACACCAATATGCATTAATCTGTAATATAACCAGTAATGAACATGACAAAGAACAGTGCTTGTACTTGTAGGTAATTGAGAGGGGAAAAAACACATCATGCATTTTTCAGTTTTGTTGGCAAAAACTATTAAGATAGCACTCAACACTGAAACATTTTTCTTTTGGTTAAGTAGTTTGTCTCATTACTATGAAGAGCTCTATTTACCTGAGTATGAGAGGACCACTCACTGCAGTGCAGATTTGGAAATGATTAATCGTTTAATACATGTTACACTCTGGCACAGCTCCTCATTTCTCTGCTCCCTTGTCAGCGTCATAACGAAGAGAATCCTATAAGCTCTCCTTGGGGTATAGTTTTTAAGTGTACAACAGCAGGTGGAAATTACAGTAACATTTGGCCTCAGCTACTTACTGTCTGCCTACAATTACCCACTTTACTGGTGTGTTTTCCCCTTGAGGCAAAATCTCAGTAATTTGTTCTTACTTTCCTGATTCTCCCTTGATTTTCCTATTCTTGTTTCACCTTCTTCCTCATATCTTACTTGTACTATATTTCTCTCCCTGCTTCTTAATTTTTTGATAATGCCTTATCCTGCTTACCACAACTTACCCTTTCCTCCCGTTCCCTACTGTGTTTTTAATTACACAGATCCTTCTGATCTGATGTCTAGTCTCTCATGGTTCTCCTCTCTATTATCGTATCATCCCTCAGTTCTGCAAGTTCTTTCCTTGCCAATGGTGGGAGCACAGAGAGAAGAACCTCCAGCCCCCTCCAGCCCAGCTTACTGCCTCTGCTCCATATGCCAAGGATTTGCACTTTAGTTTGGCCACTGCTCCGTGGTCTGTTCTAGCCCTTGAGTTCCCTGTACAAATAATCAGAATCAGCCCTTATGTGTTGTGTCCCATTGAAATGCCTTTCACTGCCACACAGATGAGGAAGCCAAGGATTTGCACTTTGGTTTGGCCACTGCTCGGTGGTCTGTTCTAGCCCTTGAGTTCCCTGTACAAATAATCAGAATCAGCCCTTATGTGTTGTGTCCCATTGAAATGCCTTTCACTGCCACACAGATGAGGAAGCCACACACACCACCACTCCCATGCTGGCTTTGTTTAACCGCTGGCATTGTCCTACTGCCAGACCGTGCAGGGCGCACACCAGCTGTGCTGTTTCATTTAGAGCTCTGACTCCATTTCAGTGTGGCTAATGATGAGAATGGTAACAAGCAGATAGGGAAGGAACCTTCTGGTACCGCAGGGTTGCCTACAGAATACTTTGCAAATAGCACTGCTGTTCTCTGATACGCGTGTGTTCTGTGATAGTACAACATGAAGAGGCTGATAGAAGTGGTAGATAAATCTGTTCCAAAGATGACCTGATGCATGAATGCATGCTGCATTGAAGCTTATTTCTAAGTGAATATAAATGAGAAGGCTGCCTTTGGCAATCACCATTGTTGCCAGAGGAATGTAGCCCTTTCCTTTACAATTCACCTGGTTGATTCTGTGATGTTATGACATGGAGGAATTTCATTATTCCTTCCACCACAAGCAATCAATTTGTGCCTTCAAGCGTAAAATTCAAGCATGCTTGAAGTTTTGCTTTGCTTGCATAATACATAAATGTTACCAAAGTTTTCCAGTGTTTTTCAAATTCTTGCCCCTCTTATTATGGCCTGTAGCATATGACTTTCACACGCTGGCATTTTATGGCATGAGTTAAAATTTTACCTTCCACAGAACATCCTTCTGGCTTCTTTCACTTCTAAAACACTGGAAATGTACAGAATAAGAAGGTTCTTTGGCAAGCAGCTCTGAAGGCCAACTTTTCTCAATAGGTATAAACTGGTATAGCAAAACTTTTACCTCTACTGGGGTAAATTTAATCCAGAGTGTTTTAAAACCCAAGTCATTCCCTAAAAGCCGAGAGATAAATTTGGATGGTGCCATTTTGGAGTGGGGAGAGGTTCTTTCTCCTCTCAGAACTAAACATAGTTCTGGCAAATAGCCCTAGACTGAAATTCTTGAGGGAGTCATAGTAAGCAAACCAAGGCAAAGAGGAATGTTTTTTTCTTCCTGACTAATTCTTCCACATAAAAAGGTGAAAGGTCAAAGATGAACTTTAATACTAATGAAATTCTGAACTTCTGAGCAATAATATGTCAGAACATTTAAAAAAAAATCAAAATAAAAAATGTTTTATTGTTGGCAAGAGTAGGTTCATTTTATAAGACTCTTTATCTCCATCCTAATTCCTTTTAACCTTTGGGAGAGTGGGAACTTTGAGATATTAAACACAGAAATTAAGCAATGCACAGTAGGAGTTCTGGGAGTTCAGCCCAGCCCATGCTTTTCCTCTTATGTGCCCTTCTACATCATTCCAGCTGACTGAAGGAGTAAAATGGGGTTGCCTTCAAGTTATCACAAGTTCACTTTCCCTAGTGTTTTTTGACCGAGATGGCCATTCTTGAGGTTAATTTCCTTCTTCCTTCTGTCGAGGAATATTTCATGCAGATTAGCAAACTTGACATGTTCATATTACAGAAAAAATTCTGTTGATTTAAACTGCCCTTTAGAGAGGCAACTGGACAAATTGCACATGTATATGTGCATGTGCACTCAAATGTTCAAATAAAAAAGATTTGCTCATCTTCATTTCAATTTAATCACCATAGTTGAAATACATGTAATGAAAGCTTTGTTGTCTCTTTGGGTTTTGTAGTACCAAAACCTTCTTGGGCTAGTAACATAAAACCAGATGGCTGAGCTGCTCTTTTCATGTTATAGATTATCTGATGATGATGATGACACACAACTTTTAATCATTGTGGGGTGTGCGAATAGGAATCTGACTAATGAAATACAAAGTACAGCTTGTAAGCTCAGCAATAGTGGAGTAGCCAAATGCCTATGAAGTTGCATGAATCTGCAAAGGGGCAAGAGGAATGACCACAGCTCCTGAAAATACGACCTACAATGAAGGGTTGCAAAACCTGTGCTTGTTTAGCACATAGACATGAAGACTGAGTCTGGGAGTACAGTTACAGGAGGCAGAGGTGATGTAAAAATATGACCTGCTTCAGAAAGAAAAAGAACAGTCTATTTTCCATGTTTATGATAAACACAGCAAGAAATAACAGGTTTTAACTACAGGGAAAAAAACAAATAGGAAAAGCTGTCAAGCAATATGAGAATAAAGCATTTAGATGTATGTTTGTAAAGATATTGGTGGTTTCCCTATCACTGAGTCTTCACAAACAGGTTAAGCAGCAAGAGTGGATTTCACCTCACCAATGACTGAATGCCACAGGAAAGAAACAGGCATTTCCAGCCTGTGATTCATTTGACCCACTTCCATTACACTTTGGAAGGAGAGTAATTGCACTGTGGAAGTGCCTGTTTTTCTTCAGGGGCTGTGAGGGACTCTAGAAAACCAATTCAAGTCTAAAGGTCTGTTTTGTAGATGTCTGCAGCTGTGCCAGGACTGTACCATCTCCTGTCTCCATAATACCACTGACACAGCTGATTTTGTGCCAGTGAAAATGGTGAGTCTCAATGACCTCTTCAGGTTGTTTCTAGACTAGGAGGGAACTTAGGAACTGTCATTGCAGAACTGCCTGACTAAAGGCCTAACTAAAAACCAAAGTTGCCTGTTCAGTAGCATTACAGTAACAAAAAATGGTTACTGATAAATGGCTGCTTGGCTGAATAATTTGAAATGAGATAATGAAGAATTTAATGGTTAATAAGCGAACAAATATGTTATCACCACACACAACGAACAAAATGTAATTCTTAATTGAAAAACCCAAGAGCAAAAGAAGCATAGATTATCCTGTAAATTCCTGACTGGCCTTTCCAGAACAGCTTTTGTGAACTATAAAACTGTTCAAACAGTTGCTGTGTGTATTCTTAGGTTCTCTGTATAGAGGATTCCACATCCTGGGCTCATTTCATATGCATTATTTTTATTGGAGAAAAACTACTAAAAACATTGTCATCTTGATTATCTGCAGCAAAAAAATGGCAGAAACTATTTTGAATTATATTCCCAGAAGACTCCCATTCAACTCTTGAATCCAGAGAAGTCCAAACTCACTGGCATCAATTCCTTCCATGCTGTTGATAAGCTGCAGTATCAGCTCAAAGCATTTAGCCTGTGCCATAATGAGTGCACTTAAGAAGCTGGCAAGGCTTGCAAGGCAAATGCAATTATGGAACCTAGTCTTCCTTTAAAAAGTTTTGGATCTTGAGATCTGTTGGAATGAAATGGATTAGTGTTATTTTCTCTCACCTTTTTCAGGGCAGTACTCTATTTTTCCAGGGAGAAGAATCATGAAAACATCACCTGGGAAGCTTCTCATACGGCTAAATCAGCTTGACCAGTACAACCACTTATAAATGCGTGCAGCCCCTTATCACTATGCTGTCTCCACATTTTCAACCTGTACTCATGTAGGGACAGCAATGAAAAGTCACTAGTGGATGTAATGAAATTTTTGTTATATTTGTCATCTCAAACCTGCATTCTGGAACACTGGCTGGGGATGGGGAAGTTTGAGATTGGTTAAGGTCACAGTGGTTTCACCTGACCTTTTCTGAGTGTCTTGGACATGTTCACATCTTGGAGGAAAAACAACACAAATTCTCCTGCTCTTCATCCTAGGCTTTGCATCTGTCCTTGGATGTCTGACTTCTCCACAGATGTCTGTTTATAGGTGTGTATGAATTTCAACACTAATGGCAAATGCAGCAGGTGTAACTGAGAAAGCTTTCTCCTCTTCCTGCTTTGTTTCCTTTTATTTTTCTTCTAGCTTCCTAGCTTCCTTCACATTTGGTGGGCTTGTGGTTGTTGTTTGCACTTAGCAGGTTACCAGTGGCACAAAGCAGGCACCCTGCTGCTTGCTGGAGAGGCCAGTTACCTCTGTTCTTGTTTGGGATGAACTGAGAATCCAGGCTAATGAACCAAATTCATCTGTGACTACACTAAGCAAATGCTAAGAAAACCTCAGTAACTTTGACAAGCCCTTGTTGCATTCTTCAAGTGCAGGAACACATTCCCAGACCCATGGATCTAGTTTTGACCTCACGTTGCCTTCTGCACTTCATCACATCACAGTGTCACTTTGACATGCTCCAGAAACTGGAAAATGCAGTTGTTGAGAATTGTGTCACCAGGAGTTAGTCACATTAGGGATGATCACACATCTAGAAGTGTAATCATTTGAGGCCAGTTTCCCTCAGCTAGGTCTCATAATATTTAACTGTCATTCCAAGTGGTATGGCACTGATGGATGGAAGCGAGTATGTTGGCTTAAGTTCATTCTTAAACTGGAACAACAGTGTGTGATTGCATGTCTATGTGTATGTAAGTGAGGGCGGTCCCATAGTGTAAAGGAGAGCACTCTGCACTCCAAATCCCAAGGACCTGAGTTCGAGTCTCAGTGGGGACCGTTCCCTGGCAGTTCAATGCCTCCCTGCCATCCCCCCCCGTCAGATCTCAGATGCTCAGCAGGGTCAGCCCCGGTTAGTACCAGGTGCTGTGACAGTCCCAAGGACTTCACTGTCACTGTCCAAGCTCGCTCGGCTGTGGCAGATGGACTTTGGGACTTAAATGTTGGGGCCAGTTCTGTGCACGCTGTGCCTCACCTAAACAATCCACTGTGCAGGCTGGAAGGGCCCACCCACGTGGGGAGAGCCCTGCCCAAATCTTTGTTCACCAAATCTGGCCATACATACCTGTATGTGAGCATACCATTCTTTGTTATTGTAAGGGTCATAAGGGTCATCCTAGACATTTCTTCACAAATAATGTATGATTATCAGTTTGTAAACTACACAGAAAAACCATCTCCTTTGGAAAAAGGAGGAATTAAAATCTTATGGGAAAGAAAACTACAGGACTATTTGGTGTTTGGTGGTTGTATTTTTAATTCAGCACAAACAATGCCTTTGAAAAGCTACTTCATGCAAATAAAATAAAAATGTTGGTTCCCTTCTGCCTCCTGCCCCTCAAATGCACAGCTCCCTAATGTTTTGAAGGCACAGGAATTAAGTCCTGACTGAAGATCCTTAGATGGGGGCTGGGGGAGAGATTGGAATTGTCCATATGGCAGGAAGTACATGCCACGATCAGAGAGAAACAACTGCCCCTGGGAGCAACTGCGTTATTGTAATGCTTCTGTAAAACCATTTCCTTGAGGCATCTAAAAGACTATAGAGAGGGCTGTCTAAAAGCAAATGTTTAATATCATATAACATTTCCTTCTTGCCTAATACGTTCATTAAAACTTGAACTTCATTCTTTTTCTTTGAGGCCATGAATTCCTTCTCCTAAACTCACTTGTATTTATTTAGCTAAACAATAGTTATTTTAGTAGGAAATTAAGGATGGACTCTGTCCTGAGTGTACTAAGGGGAGCCTTTTGATTCATTAGACACAATTGTGTCTCATTTTGAAGGTTTTTTTTCCTGATCATCTGAGGAAATTCCAAGGACCAGAGGAAATTAGTTATCTGCCTCAAGAAGAAAGCACATAAAATTAAGTAGATTTTTTTATCTCACTTTTGCATAGTTTGAGACAGAGCTTGCCCTCCTGGGAACATGAGTTTTGCTTCATTGAAGCTTTCAAAATTAAAATATATGCAAAATTATCTGATATATGTAGCTGAGGATGGTTTCTGCAGCAAAGAACCTTCTCAGGAGCTCTGTGCATTTTCCTCCCTAATTCTAAAGTTTTACTCTAATTAAAGCAATAACTTTGCACATGCTGGTTTAAAACAGATGTGCAGGATTATATCAAAGACTCATTTAACCTGTCCAGTATCCTGTCCTAGGTAGTGGCTGGTAGCCAGAGGAGGAGTTGAACATTTATAAGAAAATCCTATTTTTTTATCCATATCAGCCATAAACAGTTAACAATTCAGGGATTTCCTCAACCCAGATCTGTGTCTGAGCCATCACTTTTGATAGTCGCCAATGGAGCTAACCTTCAGGAATGTATGGAATTCCATTTTGAACACACTTACACTTTTGGCTTCCGCAACATCCTGTGGCAAAGAGTTCCACAATTTAATGATGTGCTGTGAGAAAATGAACTTCCTTTTGTTTTAGGTCTGCTGTTTATCTCTCTCTGTGTCCAATCATTCTGTGTTCAGAAACAGTAGATAATTATTTCTTATTCCTTTGCCACACCAGTTTTGCTGTATAAAGCTCTCATCTTGTCTTAGTCTCTTTTGTAAGCTACCTTATTTAGTTCTTCCTTATATGAACACTCTATATTTATATCCTTTTTTGAGATGTGGTGAAGATAGTCATGTGCTGTGTACCAGAACCTCAAGAATGTTTTATTTACCCTTTAAGTAACATTCTGATTTTGTTTGCATTATGAACATTGCAGAGCATCGATCAAAAGTGATCAGCTTTGAACATTTCAGACCATGAAGTGTGACTTGAAATTCTGTCATCTTTGGCACATGACCAGTTTTTCAGAACTACAAGAAAAAAAAGGGAGTTGTAGTCCACCCTAAATGTAGTGACTTCATTCTTAATGATTATTACTTTTCAATTGCAATCAGGCCAGTCCTAGTTCTTCAGCAGAGGCCATGCTGTTGTCCAGCAGAAAAGAACTGCAGCCTATTTTAGAATCCAGAACTTCTGAATATTATTTGCTTTTGAGCAGCTCTGGAAATGACTGATCCTTCCCAGTTTATGACTTCTGGCAGAGTTACATTTGTCGGCTGGAGCTGGTACCTCGGGCAGGTTTCCTTAGTGCCCCTTATCCGTAGAGAATGTAGGTATCCATGGCTTTGGTTACATATTACAAGCCAGTCCTGTGGTACTACTGAATTGCTACTGCTGTTAGTAGATGAAAGCTGTTCTGGCTGAGCACGCCAACAGCTGAGTGAGTCCGACTGGGGACTGCTTGAAGATGGGTTGAATACCTGCCTGGAAGCAGCAAAGATGGCTCCATCTCTATGGGATGTTCACTGAGTCATTTGAAAGGTTGCAGGAGTTGTAACCAGGTGAAATAGGTTCACACCTTTGGGACTTTTTCTTTGCTTGGGCTGATTATTCACCATCTGAGAGACAGTAGGAGTGTTGATAGAGAGGACTATTAAGACATTCCTTCTAAAAACAAACTCCATTCTTCCTTAAACAATGGTTAGTTTCTTGTTCAAGCAAAAGAACCAGCCACCTTGCCTTTGCCATTCAGTTTCTAAAACAAGTAATTAAGACCACGCTGACTGGCTAGTTAGGTTTCAGGTCTTACTCCTCATGCATCTTTGTTTATTTCTGTATTGGAGTACGACTGAAATGGAATTTGTACTGGTGGCTAATCTTTATAGCAGTGAGTTGCAGGTAAAGTAACAACAGCAGAAACAAACTAAAATGTTGTACATGTACCAGAGAATGTCTTGAAATTATTTTTAAAACAAAAGTAGTTATGACATGTTCTAAGGATTAATCAGTTTATCAGCCACAAAATTTCCATGTTATTCTAATTTTTCTTTCAAAATTAAGAAATTATTTCCATGTGGTAATGCAAAAAGGTAACACAGGACAGAATCAAACTGCACCTCTGTAATTGGTTATCTGAGATCCTCAGAGCTGACCACAATAGTTTACATCAACTGTGGGTCATTCATATTTAAAGCATGTTATCTTAATCTGTTTGCACAACAGGGTCTCACTTCATTGTGTATTTTACAGAGTATTTTCTCACTTTGTCTCCTTTAGCCTTATAAACTACATGTAGAAGGTTTGGAAGACTTTTTAGGGATTTTTCCTGCATTTTGTTTTTCTATTTATTTGTATCACTTTTGCACCCAAGAGGAAAGAAAATGTTTTTAATATTACCTGGAAAAAAGAAGCCACGTGGTTAAGAACTTAATCTTCCTCAGATAGGTGTTCTGTGGTGCTATACACGGCTAAGCCATGTCAGATGGGCTGCTGGTGTCACCCAGTGGACAGAGAAGTTGATCACAGATACGTGTCACGTAGAGCAGCTTTTCTTTCTGCAGGAATAGCTCATTCCTAACTGACAGAAATAGCCTTAATTTTGCTGCAATTAAGATGATATTGTATTTAAATTATCTCTGTTCTAATGCCAAGGCTGGTACTAAAATGTACAGAGTAAAGAGAGGAAGCAGTGCATATTCCTCACCGTTAGCAGGAAGCGAACATAGAATAACCAAACAGTAATTAGTGGGCACCCTCTTCTACTGGGAAAAGGTGACCAAATAACCAAGCAAAACAGTGTTCGTGCTGGTGTTTACAGAAAGATGTGGGCATTAGTAAAATCCAATTTAATGCCACTCTGTGCAATGCAAAACAGGATTGCATTTCTTAGCCTGATAACAGCTTGCGACAGAGGGGAACACAACCTGGAAAATCCTCTCTTCACAGTGTTACAACAGGAATGTATTTCAAAACATGCAATGTACACTTTGCATGCAAAACTTTAGGGGAATAAATCACCTATAAATTAATCTCTTAACAAAAAATTCTAATGTTTCCGGACAACATATGAAAACTATACAATTACTTAAAACTAACTTCAGTGCATGTTCCATCTTACACTTTTTCCTTTTTTGCAAGAGTACTGCTCAGAATGTTGGAAAATGGAAGGTTTCTCTTTTTTTTAGAAAACATGCTGTTGTGTTATGTGCTTCAGGACTTTTTGCCACAGATGAAGAAGAAATGGGGTTAAGTGCATATAGATGGTTAGCTCTAACTTGCAAAGTCCAAAGGAAGAAATCATATTCCTTTTCTAATGCTGTGGCAAATAGCACGTGCTTCTTGCTCCTTGCAGGTGGAAGAAGGATGACCTGGTGCATTGCAATTCCTGCTAAAAGATAAGAGTCAGTACTCCTGAAGAACAAAGATGAGCGTTCCGCTCTCTTGGTGGCTCAAATCCTCCTGACGCAGCAACCCAAAGTCTCTTTATTTGAAACCAGTTCACAGTAGTGGCATTGGAGGTTAAATAATTCACTGTGATCGTTTTAACACACAAAAACAATGCCAGGAGCTATGTTACATCTCCTTTCTAATAAGGAACACTTAGGAACTGTAAATGTATCTGCAGAACTGATACTGTATTTGAGGAGGCGAAAGGAATCCAGACAGCCCAGAAACAAGGCAAGTACAATTATGTAATGAAGTAGGTGGTAAATTTTGCCTGACCAATTAAGTCAGTACCATGCCTTCTAAACAAGTCCCTATGAACTCAAATGAATTACCTTTCTCTTTCGGACCAGACAGCAATAGTTATTTATACTGTAAGTTTGATGACAGAGGCTTCTAAATGTCTCAATTTCTCTTTGTGAGTGTATTTAACTCTTCCTAGCAGTAACAGCTCCTCTGATTTATAAAGCTAGACCTCACGGCTGAGAACAGGAGAGGTGGCTAGTCCCTGTGCAGCCTTCTTGTGGGTTTGTCAGAACCATCTGGAACTGTGGCTTTCAAAAGTCTGTGCTCCTACCATTAGCAGACAGGGGCCAACTGCGGGACTAACACTGTGAGTCAAGGAGGTAGTACACAAACCTTTATTTTTCCATTTATTTCCCAAATAGGCTTTTGAATTAGGCTTCCAGCAGGAAAGAACACCATGAAAATTTCAGTCTAAAAACACCCTTACTTTCTTCCTCTTAAAGGTAGGTTTTTAATTCAGATTTAGCTTTTGCTTCTTGGACTAAAAATCCTGCTGGTGTTGAAATGCATGGGAATTTTCCCAAAAACTTCACGAAGGCCAGAACTTCACTTCTTCCACGTTAACTTTTTTATGCAAACCAGAAATGACAGTTTCTGTATGAAGTTTCTCAAGTAATGGAAAAAATAAAGACATAGTGAAAGAAGTAATTTCAATATCTTAATTGGTACTGAAGCTGCATGTGTGCAGACTCAAATCCTCTTAATACTACAATTTTGTTGCAGCTCCACTCATGTCTAGTGACGAGTGGAATATTTCCAGTACAGCAGTCACTGATGTTTGCCGCTGTGCCCTCTATACTAAGATGATAATGATGTCTGTTTAGTCTCTACTACCACTTCCACTGTTGGCTTTGTTGAGAAATTTTCAGATAACAGAGAAAGTCCAGGGAGCATCTACACAAAAAACATTCCTTGTTTTGAAGTGTTTAGTATATGCCCTATCTTTTGCTTTTTTGCCTTTCCAAACTGTAACTTACTCATATTTCCAGTCCTTCTAAATACAGACTTACACAAATACACTTTGTGCTGTGTATTTCCTTAGTACTTGGCCGTGTGAATGGAGGACAGTCTTGTATTAAATCACTACTCAGTAAGTTTATATTGTAAGGAAAATTATCTAGTTTGAAATTTTCTAGCAGCGTGTTTCTGTGTGGAATGCTTTTTCACTCATTTTTATTAGAAAGTGCTGGCTGCTAGAAGCCAAAATGTTTCAACAAAATATTTTGTCACACTGCTAGAAATCACAGGTTTCTGCTGAACTGAAGCAAAAGCTTCTGATTATTAATCCTTGGGTCCCACAATGCCACAGTAGCTACACATATACCACAGAGCTTCCTGGTACTGTTCTAGGGATTTTCAACCAAGGTTTGAGGTCCTTGCTTTACAGCAAGGGATTGTTCAGGGTTACTCCCTCAGCTATTTCAGAAAAAAGAATGATGTCAGGAATTCATCTAAGCTGGGAATGGTGATTTACTCCATCTCCAAAGATATGGATTCAAGTAATACTTAGTTTTTGGAAACAGGACTCTTCTTTTAGGTAATTCTAGTATTTCTAAACTTTTGTTCTCCTTTGGAAGTACTTTTAATATAAATTTTCTATCAAACACATATTTCAAATGGGTGCCAGTTAGACATTTCTGATGAGACAACTTTCTAGACATTTTAGCAACCAGATAAACAGAAAATAATTCTAAAAAGGCTCTTCTAATTTTCCAAACATGTTGGAAAACTATCTACCATCTGATACTATCTACCCACCTGAACACAGAGCATACTTCTGTTCTTGTTCTTTTGTTTTTGTGTCCACTACAATCCTTTTATGTTTTTGAAGATGAGACACAAACCATTGTAATCTGCTCCTTAAGGGACACCTGATTATAGATTAGGTGATCATACTCGAGGTGTGGCATATAGGGAATCCAGTGATTACTTCACCTGCATGTCTTTCCTTCCTTTCCCATGATAATTCTGTGAAGCACAGCCAGGTCAAGTAGCCTGGGATATGAGTCACAGCTTGTCCCTGCCACAAGGAAGACAAAATATCAGGGAAAGTGTTAGCAAGTTAGATTATCAAATAAATCAAGTACAGACTGAAGAAGAATTTAAAATCCTCTCTATAAATGACAGACCCAGGCCCAGTTATCCCCTGTTATCTAAGTTGTACAGTCATGTAAGCATTTCAGGTGTTTCTTAAGGCCTGATGCAACCATGAGTGTGGAGCTTGTTGCTTGTGCCAAAACATAGCCTCTGAAATCCAGCCAACAGGAGAAAGGGGTGTGCTTTAACCAGCTGGGCTAGCCATGCGGGCTTTGGTAGCAGCCAAGAGCAGACTTCAAAGGCCACTCCCTAATTACCTGAAGGTCTCATAGGCACCTCTTATCTCAGACAGCTGACTGTAGTATACTCGTTGCATATTCATGTGTATGTGCTTTGTGTGTTGGCATTATTTGTCTTTCATGAGTGTGGTGAAGACTAATTTGTTTGAGAAGTCCTTTGTAATTTGGGGGGATTCTGTAGGTTTTTTGGTCCTGTAAAGCAGGCAACAGGAGTGCCGAGATCCAGAGCCTTATCTTTACACCTCTAGTGAAGACATGATGTCATCAATTAGCACCTGCCACACTGGTCTAATGATGACTTCTTTTGAACATGACTTCCTCATAGTGAGAGCAAATCCTATGAAAGGTTTGGACCAGGAAAAAGAAATGAAAAGAGACTCTAAATCCCACAGGCCTCCCCTGTGGTCTTCTGAAGCTAGTGGAAAGATTGCTGCTGTATTTGGGGATGTTGGATCAATCCCTAAATGGCTGTGCCAAGGAAAAGCATTGAAATAGGCAGAGCTATGAGGAGCTGAGGCCTGAATATGATGTTTGATGGGGGTATATTGTGCTAGAAGGAGCAGAAGGAAAAAGGAAATCAATCTACAATAAATGGATCAGGGAAGAGAGTACATAAGTGATCTCATGGACTGCAGGAGAATGTGCAAATTAATAGTTTCTAGCTTCATATGTATGTGAAACAAGATTACAATTTTGGCATACTTGGAGCAATAATAAAACACTTGATATTTATGGTATTTTTACTTTATTACTTGGCCTAAAGACTAGTTGTATGAAATTAAAAGCACTTTGTTCCTTTAATTTTGCTACTTTTAAGACATCGCTGAGTTTGTAAAAAAACCACTGCTGCTATTCACCCATAGGAAAGATCAATAAAAGCAAACTTGCCTCAAAGACACAAGGGAGCCTTGAGCCACCAAAGATACAGTGAGAAATCATGTCACCTTACTTTCCTTTTATGAGAAACTGCAGTACAACATGAATGACAGTTGTGGATGACTCAAGTTTGAAAAGCTGCTACTGTTCTTGACCTACATGTAATGCATCGTGTGCAATGGTGTAAAGGCTTGGAGGCACAGGGGAATTACTTAACCATGTCCAGCAATGAGCTGCTAGTAAACTACTACCATCAGTGTTTGCACTGAAGCCATCATTGTCCAATCTTACCTTAGATTCCTTGCTGTGAATTAATGGCATACAGTACATTCCTTCTTTTATTTACACTGAACCCAGTCATATGCAGATTTGATGTTACTATTCAGTGAAACAGAAACCCTGAGTGAGAAAATGACAGCAAGTAAGAGAAAGTTTAATGGCAAAACAGAATGGACAAACATCTGGCATTGTATGTATGGCCAGACTTCGTGAACGAAGATTTGGGCAGGGCTCTCCCCACGTGGGTGTGCCCTTTGAGCCTGCGCAGTGGGTTGTTTAGGTGAGGCACAGCGTGTGCAGAACTGGCCCCACTGTTTAAGTCCTGAGGTCCATCTGCCACGGCCGAGCGAGCTTGGACAGTGACAGTGAAGTCCTTGGGACTGTCACAGCACCCAGTACTAACCAGGGCTGACCCTGCTGAGCATCCAAGATGGGATGGGATGGGATGGCAGGGAGACATTGAACTGCCAGCGGACGGTCCCCACTGAGACTTGAATTCAGGTCCTTGGGATTCAGAGTCCAGAGTGCCCTCCATTACACCATGGGACCGCCCACATCTGGCATTAGTGACAGGACAAGATGACAATCTTAAATTGTGCCAGAGGAGGTTTAGGTTGGACAGTATGAGGAGCTCCTTCACAGAAAGGAGGGTTAGATATTGGAATGGACTGTTCAGGGAGACAGTGGAGTCACCATCTCTGGAGATGTTTAAGGAAAGACTGGATGTAGCATGTAGTGTCATGGTCTGGTTGGCATGGTGGTATTTGGTCAGAGGTCATCTCAGAAGTCTTTTCCAACCTAATTGATTCTGTGATTAGCAAGATGTGCCATGGATGGATGAAGTCAGGTTTCAGACAATTGCCAAGGATATTGCATACATCTTTGCTTTAATGGATTGAACAAAAAGACACTTGTCACAGACCAGAAGATAATTTTAAATCAAATACAGACCATCTTGTACTTGAAAAGGTGAGGACTTAGGAACGATGCTGTAAACAATATTTCCTCAAATTTTCTGGCTGCCCTTACACATTTTCAAGAAGACAAACATAGTAGTGTGACTATGGCTCTAAACAAACTTCTGGAAAACAAGTCTGAAGCTCAGATTTTCTATATATTATTCTTGCCAGGTGGTGGCACTTGCAAGAGCAGAGAGAGCATCATTCAAACACAAGACACATAGGGCTTCTGTCTTCATAGATGCTGGGAAAGAGAGGCATTGGTCCCAAACAGAGTGTTTTGGATGCCACTATGACAAATGTAGCTGATAATATGAAAATGTTAATCTTATTTGCTAGCATAATATTTAAAGATCTAATATGGGTGTTTTCCAAAAGAATGTAAATTTTTACTATGTGGCATAAGTCAGCAATCAGAAATGAACCAGTCAGTGACTGGGAGGAAAAGGAGTTCTTTTATCTCCTTTCCTTGTCCTCATCATTTCCCTGAAAGGATAAGGGTATGGTTCCAGCTGCATGCTGTGAGGAGGAGCTGACTGCACTTGATCTATAAGGACAGGAGTTCTCTCTTGGGAGCTTGGCTGTTCTTTCCCCTTCCCTTGTGATGTCTGCATACTTGAGTTAATTGGGAGAGCATTTGCAAACGGAATTATGTCCCTCCTTAAGGGTCACAGAGGAAGATCAAAGTTTTCTGCTGAAATCAATGACAAAGCAGGCCCTGATTTGGGAACTAATGGTGGGTTTGCACTTATAAATGTAGCTCTTCTGCTGTGTGATCCAAAATGGAAAGCTAACAGTGAAAGTTAACCATACAGCTACAGAATCACAGGAGATTAATGAAACTAATTTTTATTTCTTTTTAACAAAATCTTAGTTTGCATGTCAACATTCTGTATTCTCTAAAATTGTTACAGATTCTACCATGTCACAGCATGGCTAATAATGTAAATCTACCTGAAAATATTACTGTTTATTTTTCAGATTTGTCTCTGTGAATCTTACCTAAGTCCTTTCAGAAGAAATGAACACGAAGTCCCTGTGGCTAAACATACTTGAGGGTTAGAGAGATAAGAATCAGAAGAATTTTCTCAGAATGCACTCTAATCTCCACTAATTTTCAGGTGTTTCCAATAGTTTGCCCGAGTAATACCAGTTTTGAAGAAAAGAATTTTCTGCTGGTAGGAAATATGGATGCAAAGGAACCACTAAGTAACAGGTAGTGGCAATATGTCTGCTTTTAATGATTCCTGATTATGCTGTACTTACTTAGGGCAGAGCGAACTGAAAGGATTACCTGGATTCTAAAGATGTAGCCAGTGGCAGGATATGGATTATGCTGCCTTCTGCCCAGCTCCTTGTAATGCAGATCATGTCTAGTGTGAGAGTCTAGTGTGGGGTGCAGAACTGATGTGAAAGCAGACTCTAATGGGACTCCAAAATGAATGGTATTAGTCTTAGAATCTACCACTTGAAGAAAGACAAACACCCAGTACGCTTAACTTTAAAGAGAGTATTCATTACTCCTGCTATGATGACTCACAATTTTCATTATGTAGCAATTATATATTTGTTGTTTTATGAAACTTTACTGTGTATTGTCTATAATTATTTGGATTGCTGACAACTGAAAAAAATTAGAACTATTTTAGTTGCTATAAAAGATTATCTGATTTTTGGAAGAGAAAAATATTAACACAGAGAGATATTCTTGCTGACTATAAGTAAGAAGCACTGTTTAAAGTTCAGAGGAAAGATCATTTCATGAATAAGAAACAAAGGGCAGAGAACAAAGATAAATCCGATTTATCACAAAGTTTAGACCATTTTTGGTGTTGCCAGGTAATCTATCTGGAACTGATGGGTACAAGTATTTAAAATGCCACTAACTACAGATGATATTCTGATGTAAGCAACTATCACCTTCTCATATCCATTTTCAAAATCTAAAGTTTAGCTTATGAAATATAGTTTGATTTTTTGTTTCCAAGCAAACAAAAAATACGTTCGATTTTGAATATGTTAATTTACTACTTTTATCTTCCCTCAGAATATTTCCTTGCCCATGTAAGCAGGAAGCTGTGCAAATGAGAAGTTTGGAGGCTTTTTGCTAAAGATGGTAATGGTTGTAGTAGCTTCACAGATCGTGCTCTAATATCCAAGCCTGTGAGCTACATGTAGTGAAAGCCTTAGTCTTACAAAACATCATTTAATAACTCTGGCAAGTATATTTTCTAAGAAGTTCAGAAGTGAATCAAAATTTCTCTTCAAATTAGTAAGGCATGTATACATGCTTCCCACAGATGTTCTATGTGTGCTTTTACATTTTCTAGACTAAATAACTTTCATATAAACCAGGAAGACTGAAATAAATTCTAAATAAACAGACTTCTATTTTTGTTTTACTTGGATCATGTATTTATTCTGATTTTCCAACTGTTTCATAACTATATTTTTCCTGATCCCCAAATCGCTCCACAAATCTATTTCAACAAAGGTTAGTTCAACCCAACTATAAGGCAGCAATTATCATGAAGATGTAGGAGTTTGGCTGGATAATTAACCTAGCTGGACACCCAGATCACTGCACAGAAGTGAACACCAGAAAAGACTTGGATCAGGATTTCTTAGGGCTTCATTCAGTACCCATCACCCACAGCACAAAAAATTATAGCTACCTCAGAATGCGCAGTCAATACACTTATTATACTATGTGGCAGATCAGAGAATTGTAGATAAATTACAGGTAAAATTACAGGTCATATTTAACCACTGTTTCTGAGAAAAAAGATTCATCTGTGTTCTTGCTATACTTATAAACACTGGATGTAGAGTGAGAGACTTAATCACCAAAAGCTGTGAACAGGGAATACATTAAATAATTAAGGAAATCAGACTGAAAAAAACCCTGGCAGAAATAGGAACCAAACTACCTAGAAATAACTGCCTGTTTGGGCCAGATCTATAAGTGGACATTGGCATAAATCCACAGTTTAGTATCTAGAAGCTATGACTTCATCACTCTGTGGCAATGCAGATAGCACACTTATAGGGAAATAAACTTGGGAAGTGTATTTTATGAGAAAGCCCATCAACTCCAGAGTCCACAGAGCAAATAACATTCTCAAAGGGCCTCCATGAAGTGCAGCACTGTAGCAGTTACAACATACCGACTCCTCAGACTGTGGGAGAGCCGCACCCTGCAGTGGTGGCAAAGACAAGCACATGCCTTCATGTTGCTACTTGTGGGAGACACTAATTACACAGCACCCTGCAATCCTCGCTGTGATGTATTCATGAGCCTGAAAAAGAAAAAAAAATATTTACTAACTCCAGCAAGTTTTCATATTTGTATTTGGATGGAAGAGGCAGACTGAAGACTCAAAGGGTGATCCAGGACAGTTGGTCATAGGTGAGGAAATTATCAATTACTTTAGGCTTAAGTCTACAAACAAGTTTTACTGCTGTTACTCTCCTTTAAATCCTGCAAAGTTAGCTTGTAGCTTAAGAACTGTGGACAAAGACAGTTCCCAGCCCTTTGTCTGATGACTCCTGCCCAAGGTAAATGTACTGAGACACTGCATGTTTTGGATGCTGCTGCATAGTAGGAAGACCTGAGAAACTGTCCTATCTCTCAAACTGCTCAGGAAGTCACGTACACCTCTGAGGCAGAGGCTGTGGAGTCAGACATGGACAGACTTGGGAGCTCTAGTCCTTGCTTGTCATTTAGCTACAGTGGGCAGGATTTGGACAATGTTTAGAAGCTGCATTTTGATGCATACAAAGTTCTTTCTTAAAATCATGTTCACTTAGGCCTTTAGCAATGTCTGTGCCCATGGACCGTGAAGAATGCCCTGGTGACACCAAGAAGGGGTCTTGGAACCACTCCCATTTAATCCAAAAGTCAGTTTGCATCAACCTTTTCCAGCCTCTGGAACACCTACCCATTCAAACATTATGCTGCAAAAACCTATCAGCTTCACTAAACTCATTAGAAGTTTCATATGGCTCTTGAAAAATGCCAAATTAATTTGATATATCATAGATCACATTCTATACTCTGTGGGCAGTTAAATACCTCCCTGACATCCGATCCCGTCAGATCTCAGAAGCTCAGCAGGGTCAGCCCCAGATTAGTACTTGGATGGGAGACCTCCTGGGAAATGCTGGGTGCTGTAGGTTCTAGTCCTGAGGACTTCACTGGCACCATCCAAGCTTGCTCGGCTGTGGCAGATGAACCTCAGGACTTAAACGGTGGGGCCAGTTCTGCGCACGTTGAGCCTCACCTAAAACATCCACTGCACAGGCTGGAAGGGCACACCCACATGGGGACAGCCCTTCCCAAATCTTTGTTTGTGAAGTTTGGCCATACATACATACTCTGTAACATTCTGTAACCTGTATTTGATAACTCAAACTCTTTCAATAATTACATGCTTTCAATTTTACAGACTTAGTAAAACCCAAAACTGCAGATGGAGCGTATTTTCGAATATCATACAGATATGAATGTGCCTGCAGATTTTACAGAATAAATAGAAGTCAGTTTATAGAAAAAACATCAACTCCAAAAAAGAATTTCTGCCTATATGAAACAGTCATGGCAGCTATTAAGAATTGTATTGCCACTTGTTTGAAGCTATTCCTTCATGTCAGCTGCCAGCCTGGTAGTATGAGCCAAGAAAAGAATTGCGTATGGGTTTGGCTCCCTGTCCTTCTGTCAGGGCCTTACAAATGCCTGGTATGAAACACTAAGCATGATGCCAGAAGCTCTATAGTAGGTAGCAAGGAATAAAAGAATCACTGAGCTAACCCCGGTAATAATGGGTATGTTTACAAACACTGTGCCTGAAGGCATGCTTACTGACTTGGGTCAGGAATGTTTTAGCTTTGTTTCTGGAATTTTTGCAGCATGCCAGGATCAGCTCTGGTAACTAAAAAGCAGTGACAGCCTTTTCATGGACTTTAGTGGAAATTGAATCAGACCTGAAGTAAGGCAGACAACTTCCTGCTGCTGAATATGCCCCAAACCAAAATGAGGAATGGCTCATTCATATTACCAAGCTCAGAAAAGACACTTCCAAGCTGTTTTCAGCAGAGAGGAAAGGCCTCTGTTGAAATTGTGAGTTAAAACAGTTCCAGGCAATTTGTTTTTCCTTATTGTTGCTAAGATGCAACATGAATAAAATAGAGATAAAAATACCCACTCAGGTAGGGGTTGTTGGGAGAGATGCTCTTTATAAAGAAAAGACTGACAAGAGAAGTTGTGGAAGCCCCATCCCTGAACTGTTCAAGACCAGACTGGAACAAGATGATCTTTAAAGTCCCTCCCAACCTAAACCGTTCTATGATTCTATGATGTGTTAAGGAAGAAGAAATATAAACATCATCTTCCTTGCAATTAAGACATCTGTGAGAGAGCAGAAGATGTGAAATTAAAAAAAAAAGAGTTAAGAACAACAGTAAGAAAAGTAAAGCAATATATATTATCTGTGCTATAACTGGCTGGTCAAGCTTGCCATCCCAAGGCCACTTACATTTTCAAACCATTTCTTCATCTTTGTTAGTCACCAGACCTCCTTCCTGATGAACCATCACTGTCATAGTGTTGCTGTAAGCAAGGAGAAATACAAAACCTGTTTTTCCTGGTATATTTCAGTAAAGTCTAAGCAATCCAAGAAGCTCTCTTTGATCTACGAGTCTTTAATTAAAGAGTCACTTTGTCTATCTGCTCCTTCATGGAGCTTTCCTCATGCTACAGGCCTGTGAGACAGGTATAAATTTTAATCCCTGTGATACAAACAAGAGTTGGGTTAAATTCTTGTTTTACTAATTCAAATTAAAAAGGAATTGGTGTCAAATGGTGTGATCTTAATGCCATTTCCAATTACTAGTACATTCCTAGGAGTTCCAAAACACTTCAAAATCTATTGTAAATTTAAAGGAAGAAAAAAAAGAGGTAAAACAGCACGAAGATGTCATTCATGTATGAGCCTTCAGTTGGCAGTTTCAGGAACACTTTTATACCTCTATCCTTAATATTTATTAAGAATAACATGGATGGTGATCACATTACCCAGAAGAGAATTGTTGCTGTTTGATTTATGTGGTCTGGTGGGCCTGAAGCTTCAGAGCAAATCACCTAAGTGCTTGCTTTTCACAAGCATGGATCTGCTTTGTACAACTGCATTTGAAATTTACACAGAGTATATTGAAAATATCAGTGCTCATCCTGCAGCTTTTCTTAGACAGGTTTTTAATAACAGAGCTGTCTATGTCCCTTTAGGTGGGGGACCCACCCTCAAAATGAAGAAAGCTGTATAGATCAATAAGTATCTAAACAAGTCTTTGCAATTGTTATAACAAGATGATGTAATACCAACCTGGGAGAATAAATGAAACCCAGAGAAAGAAACAGAATCAAGATGAAAATGTAAAACCAGAAGCAATACTTTTAAAAATAATTTTCTTAAAACATGCATCTAAGATCTCAAAAAGACAATTATAATCTTAATTTCCATCCTTATTAAAAACAGACTGTAGAAAAAGTACCTGGAAAGTACTTACAGAAGTCACTCAGTTGGATTTAGTCAGAGGGGCCAAACAACTGCAAATGGTTGGTGGTGGTCAGGCACAAAGATCTCAGTTCTTTGTTGTATGTAAATTATTCCACGTTAGGTCAGTAGCTCTACTTTCTCCATAAAGTTTTGTCAATTATTTTTAATACTGAAAGTCAAAATTATGACTGAATAAATAGCATTTGATCAGCTCTTTTTATAACCTATATGATGCATTATGTCTCACTACATTGTGAGGCACTAAGAAGGGGCAGGAGTGGAGGAGAGAAGAGTGTGCCTGCATTTTGTCTATGTGGAACATCCATGTGCAGTCCATGTCATGCATTCAGGCTGCCTCCCAATTACCTGCTATCTCCTTTGTATGTATAAACTTTCCAATAAGCCAAAAGTGCATCCTCTCCTCACAACAAATTCAATTTTCAAAGCAATGTCTGTCTAGCTTAGCCATTTAGGTAACATAGTGCTTTGGGGCTGTTTGAAAAAAAAGGAGGGCATTAGACTTGTAGAGGGGACAAATTTCTTCACCTCCACATTCCTTCATCTCCAGCTGACCTGCAAACAAGATGGAAAGGGTGTTTTTCATCCTTCCACAAATACAGAAGTCAAGCTTCTCCAATGCCAAACTCTCCATGGACTATTTGTCTGACTGAGCAAAATTTTTGCCATCAAAGACTGTGCCCAGTTTTACTTTTTTTGAGTGAAGAGGGTAGATGGAAAACAACCAACCAAAATAAACCCAACCCACTGTTAGACACCCAGCTAAAATATGACTCCAGGCTGCATGAAAAAAACTACATTGTGCAACATAGCACTTTTCTCATGTCCATCATTGTTCACATTATTCACACCCTTTGTGCTCTCTGCATTAATTCGCAGCATCAATGACATGCCCATAGTGTACCTTCCTACCTGCTAGGAAGACAGATGCTGCCATGTCCAAAAGTGATGAAAGTTCCAACTATAGAGTGACCTGGAGAAAGGTTAAATATGCCGGTATACAAATCCCCATGTGGGAGATTGCAGCAGCTTTGGAAAACAGAAAGGTACTCAGAAGGATAGATAAGATGAGTCAAGCTAAAATGACAGTCAACAAGTTGTTATTCTCGAGTTTTATGGCTTCTGTTACATGACCCTGCAGAGAACACAGGGACTAACACTCCCTTTCAGCTCTGTATCCTGGGTATTGGGTCCAGGTGCTTATGGATAAGTGAAACTACTAACCCAGTCACTTCTTTTCTTGGAAAATGAAGAGCTCTCAGTACAAAAATCCACCCACCTGACTAAGCTAATATGGTTGGTACAGGCCAAAAGCAACCTTCACAGAGGTAACGTGAATCAGAAATACTTAATTTTCCCTGTGACAGAGAAGACCGTTCCTAATCCAGTCTGATGACTTGACTGATAAAGTAATCTTTGTTCAAGGCATGGTTGTACTCTAAATGTGTTGCAGTCTGACACCATTCACTCATAACTGCATTTTTCACTCTGGAATAATTTTTCTGAGGCACCTGACACGTGCTGGGCTTTGGTTTTCTAACCTGTCTACCTGGCTATAGCTCTGGTATGTATAGTCTGATATGAAATTAACATTGTCATGTAGCCAAGTCTTGGAAGCTGTTCAACTGCACTTGACTCTGAGTCTTCACCCCGCAGAGGTCCTCCCACTCCCGTTCACACCACTGCTAAAATTCACATATGCTGTGTAAATACAAAGGACACCAAGTGAAAGATGAGCCTTTGTTCAGCCCATAGTGCAGTGACTGCTCTCTTGACCACTGGAATCTGAGGTTTGCCATAAGCGTATCCTGGTGTGACAGGCATGCCACTCTGGACCTTCCATGTCTTGGAGAAAGTTATCACCATAATGCCAGAGCATGTGTGCCCAAATGTGTGTTCTTCTCTAATCTCCACCTTTCTACTTAATACAGAAGAACCTGCTGACCTCTCAGTTCTCTCCCCAAGCAGTATCAGCCTGAAGGGGCAGATTTCTATTTTTGTTTCATTAATAACCTTTCATTAGGACTTCTCTACAGTGAATTATAAGATTTTACAATCTTTTAAATTGTGTTTAATGAAGAGCTTTGTAAACATGGATGGTAAATATTATTAAACACACTAGTTTTAGACAGAAAGTGGTCAAGTAAGATGCCCAAGATCATACAAGTCACTTGTGGTTAAGCTAGCACCAGAACTGACAGCACCAACCTCTGCACAGTCACATAGCAGAGATCCTTTAACAGTGAGAGGCAGTCAACTTTATCCCTGTTGAAAGTCTGTCTACCTGATATTTTCCTTTACCTTCACCATCCTGTATTCTATACAACCATTGTGCTACTCTTCATTGCTATTGCGTGCTTCATCTTCTGAGAGAGAACGGTATTTAATAGTTTTAAATTTCTCTATCTAACAGGCACATTTATATCTCTTTCAGTACCTTGAGATTGATCTTGAGAACGAAGCAGAGAGAGTTTGAGGTTGGCTAAATTAACCCAAATCTAGGAGGCATCTATTTAGTCCTGCCTTTGTCTGATATCCTTTTCAATCAGACACTCTACGTGTACTGTTCTATGTGTATATACAAGCACATGCCTCCAATACTTTTATCTATTACTCCTGAAACAGTTATAAAAATGTGCAGGTCATCATACTAGTATGAGGTAAACAAAACCATTAAAGGAAAAAAATACTGACATCAGCTAATTAGGTAAAACACCAGCTGTCAGAAATCAAAGTAATATTATTTCTTCAAGCCAATATTTCTTGCTGTTTCAATTTTATTATAAAATGTTGCTCAGTATAAGCTTTGTGCTGACCAGGCAAAGTGTAAGTACTTAAGAACACTAAGCCAGTTCTCATGGCACTGGCACAGGCACCTGGTAACAGCATCAGGGTATTGCAGTATAAGGAACAGCATTTTATTTCCAGCCTGATGGGCTAATGGGGTCTGCAAATCCTGCAAACATGCTGAGGTCCTGTGAAAGGGAACACTTTGCTTGTGATCCTATTTGTGGCAAAAAAAAAGTTTCTTCATTAGGTGATTAAGTCAGTTGACTGTAGAGCTTTGGAGAACAGTAATATGGGAGACACCAGAATAGCTGCACCACAGACAGCCTCAGGTATCCTCAGTGTTTGGATGAGCTCTGTCCTATTCTTAACAATTGCAGGCTGGGGTGCAGCAAAATCCAGAATTCATGAGAGTAAAGGACAGAGACATTTCAAAGTGTTCTCTAAAACAGGTAAATCTAAGACTCAGTATGTTTTGTAGGTGGGAAGAAAACAGAACTCATTTAAATAATCAGAAAATATGAAGTTTCCTGTATAAGCCCAAAATAATATTTTTTTGTTGCTCTTCTCCTTCTTGGCTCTGCAAACACATTACATGGCTATTGGCAGGTGATACACAGAGGCTGGCCAAAAAACACAACTCCAGTTTTTGCTGCAGCATCAATTCTTTTGGACTATGGACTACTCAGTTCCCCCAGGAGTAAAGCAGTGATAATAACCTTTCCAGTGAGGAATAATATGCTAATATATAATGTACAATACATTGTAGCATATACACTAACACACTGAGAACTGCTTGATTTTATACAGCCACATACTGCTAAATGTATTACTATGAATGATGATTTTTCACCCAAGACACAATGCTGATTTGATTAAATCTGAATATGTTTATAATTTTGACAGTGTACAGGAACTGTCAGTTAAATAGCAGGATATGTGACAGCCAAAATTCAGAAACTGCTGTAGATATGAAATTATACAGGTTAGCTTTAATAGCTGTCCTTGTAAATAATTAATACTTATAATTACTTATCAGCAAAGAATTTTTTTTCATTTAAACTTAGCCTACTTTATAAATTCCAGTATTTCTTCCTTGGAGAATTGATCAGGCAGAGCAAATTTTAACTGACACCTTCTCTATGTCTTGATCCTATTTTATCACTATAGTTGGTAATCAGAGAATGGCTGATGTATTTGGAAACTACCATACATTTTAAACACTTGGCCAGTTCTGTATGGGGATCCTCCAAGATGTTAAGGCTATCTTGTGCTATGTTAAAATAGAAGGCTAAAGTATAAGCAGCATGAAGAAGTCTAAAGGTCCAGTTCTGGCCACAATATCTTATAGCAAACTGCTTTCAGGCCCTGGCAAGGCAACAGGCTACAAATCACAACAAATATCAAATTGCAAAATGGTTTTCATGGACCAGGTTTCTGCAGAAAGACATATTAAAGCAGTTTTTCACAACTATTGGAAAGTTTATCTGTAGATTATTCATAATCAGAAAATCACTAACTCTAACTCATCATGAAAATGTCTCTGTTGAGATAAGAATTATCTTCCATTACAGTAGCTTAAATAATAGTATATGTTTCTCTTTCATCAATAGTGAAATGTTAAGCAGAACCCTAGGAGTTTTCAAAGCAATAACACTCTCCAGACTAGTGTGTTGGTTTGGCTAAGTGGTCTCCCATAATCTGTATTACACATAATGAAAACACTGCCATTTATTTAATTTTGCAATCTCAATTTGTTATATTTGTTTTTAGACTTGTTGTAGCCCAACCAGTATCCACAGATCAGGCAACTTTTGGTGAAGATCTTCAGAACTGGACTCAGACATTTGGAAAATCCAACCTCAAGAAATAGAATGAAAGATTAGAATTAGATGAATAAGTAAAGACTGAGATTAATGTCAGTCCTGTTCTATGGCCTGTGTCAGTAGAAAGTGAAGTTCACTCACACAAAATGCTAAAGTTTTGGGAATTGCCTTCTTAAACAGATAAAACAGATTCTTTGCCTGGAAGAATACAATAGGAGAAAGAGGGAATGTACACTGTATGCACCTTCAATTGAAAAACCAGAAAATTAGGTCTAGGGAGACAAGGGGTGTGCAGAAAAAGGCATTATTCAGATAAATTACAGGTTAGACACTCATATGAACTACCTTAACTTCCCACATCAGTAACAGTCACTATTTGATTTGTGTACAGCCCAGGATTGCTCCTGGAAGAGGATGCAGGTAATGCAGACTCTAATTATTCTCAGCAGCAATCTGGAGGAGTTGGAAAATTAAACCATGCATCACTTTGAGCAGCAGAGGCCACAGAGTTCTTTGAGAGTGCATTCCTGTGTTTTTTTGGCGTGCACAGCTGTGGTTGCAGCTGCACTATGGCAGGTATATTTTAGTTAGTTCACATTTGCTGTAGTTGTGGATGATTTCAGCAAATCTGTGGGAGAGTAGAGGTAGAAGGTCCATAAGTTCTGGAGAGTCACAGTTATTCAATTGTAAAAAAAGGTGAGAACACCTGAGACAAATGTTCAGAGTGTTAACTGTATTTGGAACACCTTCTGTTGCAATGATTATTAACAAGAAATCAGATTACTTGATTTGAAAATCTAAATGAGGTGATAAAAAGTAGCTACAGGCACAGACTGCTAGAGAACAGGACAAGCAATTGTTAAAATTAATGAAGGGAAGATCAGTTTCCCTGATTTACTGTTTCACTATGATCAAATTTAAAAGCAAATTAGTCAGAATGAAGAACTCAGGGGGTTAGAACTGCAGTCACAGAAATCCATGACCTGCTGCTGGTCATTCCCTTCATCATATTAAAAAAATAAACCTGTGACAACAGACCAAGCAAATGGGAGCTCCCAAGACATAGGAAAGGCTATAGACAGTTTAGTGGCAGCTGGTTGTCTCAACCCCTTAGACATTCATCTGTGATTAAGAAAATTCCAAGAGCTGACTGAGTGTAGAGGGCCCTGGCAGATGCAGGGGCAGAGTGCTGAAAGGAAGTGTGCACGATCTTGGGATCACTGACACCGAGGCATAAGAGGCTGCCTGTGAGTACAAGAGCTAAAGGTGGAATCAATACTCTTGCAGACTTAATAGTTCAGAGACATCACAAGCATGCAATGCTACAGCAAAGCATTTCAGAAATTATTTATTACAGCCAGAAGGAACTGGATGCCACATTTTTAGAAAACAACAGAAAAGGGTATCATTTCCTCCAGTGCCTAAATATTATTTATAGAGCTATTCCCACATGCTAGGATGCTGGATGTCTCTGCAGCACTTTTAACCTTCACCAGCCAAGGAATTTCAGTTCTGCAGTCCTGGTGGCATCTGACCAACTCCATGGCCAGGATTAGGAAGAAAATTAACAAAAGCCATTTTTTTCTTTTACATGGCAATATTCTTAAATCAAAAAATTGGTGCACAGTAAGCACTTCTTCCCTTCAGATCATCAAATTTGTTTACGTTTTAGGAATTGATATAATGCCTTGTGAAGATCTTTTCTGTTAAGGCATTAGTGCTCCCATTCAGAGCAAAAGTTAGTATGTCAAATATATGTGTGCAGGTGGATTTCAGGAGGAAAATACTTAAAATAACATCTGAAAGCAGTTATTCACTCTGTATTCTACTGGCAAAGACTAGTGGACCTGCAGTGAAGTAGGGAACCTGCAGTGGCTCTGTAGAAAACCTTGTTGGCAGATGATCAGATATAATCACAGAAGGACTGGGTATTTAAAAGAAGATTGTGTCCACCGATCAGGGAGATTTATTGTTTGACAATTGCTCCCTTCTCATATTAATCCATACTTCAGTTAAATCAGACATTCAGAATAGCTGTTCAGGTGCTGCATAACTCTAACCACCTCTGTTAAGAGCCATATAACAGAGCTGCCTGGTACTCTTACCTCTCATCACAAATGCCAGAGAGCAAGAAGCTGATTGTGATGGGTGTCCAGACAGCATCATTTTGCACAACAGGAGCTAGACAGGAAACAAGCAGACTGCAATGCTTATGATCATACATGCAAGGGTGAGTCAGCTTTCAAAAACATAAATCCAAAGATAATTCTTTTTTTTTACAAAAGAGAAAGACTGCAGTAGCACCTGGAGAGCTGGAATGGGCTTGACTCCAAGGGATAGTTCTGCACTGAGGATTACTGACACTTGCTGAATGAAATGCTCTGGATGCAATTATTTGTGCTGGCGCAATATGTTATGACTCTATCACTCACCTTGAAAGAGGAGAATAAAAATGCTTTGATAAATGGTTTGAAACATTGCCCAGTTTCACTGGCTTTGTTCTTCTAAGTGTTTGTACCTCTTGCTTCAGCTGCAAAGTTATTTCATCATGTCCTAAAACAGTGCTTTGCAGAGAGCTGCAGTATAACTAGTCATAAAGTGGAGCATGTGGGCCTAACCAGACAACAGAGAGTGTAGACCTAACAGAAAGTGCTTTTTTTCCCTTTTGAGGTCAAACATTACAACACAGCACATTTACACAGCATGACCTTACCTTTCCTTACTTCCTAGAGGCATATTTGGTGCTGACTCAGACTTTCTTTTTCCCTTTTTAGCGCAGGCTGGTAAAGCAAAGGTTTTCTTGTATTGTTCTCTTCTGATGGCACTGATTTCTCACTCTGTACATTTGTAACCCAGAGCACCACACTTAACCTCCTCTGAGGTGTGGCTTCACCTGGTTCTCACAGTTCTGTACACTAGTCATTTCTGGGGCCATTTGTGGCAAGCAATCCTGAATTCTTTCCAGCTACAAGTTAGCACACTCACAAGAATCTGAAGGAAACCACTTTCACACCCAGTGAGAAGCTGCAACTTCTATCCGAGTTCCTGTAACATGTTGGCAGCCACAGACTTATTTAACATGCTCCCATGTGCCTGTGAGATCAAAGATGTTGGGCAAATCTTTGGGTTTGGGTCCTCTATAGTGGTTTCACACAGGGAATGACATGACACTTGTCACAAAACTAGACATTTTTGTTTCCTTGTTGCATCATTGTTAAGTAAGCATCTTCATGCTTTTCTGTATGCTCGCCTGTACAGATGACCCTCCTGCCTGCAGTTAGGCTGAGGAGGAAAAAAAGCTGTATCATTAGGTGAGAGCAGTACCAGTCAATGAACACAGAAAACAGACCCATTAGTTTTGTTGCCTGAAACCCACATGAACAGGCTGGCAGTGCACTCCTTCACAGTTTAACTGAGCCACATTTCCTTCCATGGAAGACACTCCTAAATCAAGCTCAGAAACACCTGTGCAGAGCAGGAGGAGGAGATTTACTGAAGCCATTGTCAAACCAGGAGTCTTAGCACTGACATTGTATGCTTTGGACTACACCTCCTGAAGTGCAATATAATGTAATGTAACATGTTTATCGATGTCTTCTCCCCTACATAAAACTATTTTCCCTTGCCTCAGTAAAATGGTAATCAAATAAATCCAAAGTTTTGCTTTCTTACATGTTATTTGGAAAGGACTTTTTGACTTAATAAAACTTTTGAGTCTAAAAAAGTCTAATTATCTGATTTTATATACCTTTATTTTTGTGTTGGGCTTTTCCCCGCCCCCAGTTTGGAAACTCTCATTTTCTCTGGTTGTGAGAGGACCATCTTTATTTTACTCAGAGGCCTGCCAACGTGGAAAATATTTTTAACAAGTTTTTAAAATCTTAAAATCTGAAATACAAAGAAAGTTTAAAAAAAAAGCCTTAGTCCTCAAGGCCCTAGACACAAGCAAGCTTAGCTGTAACCACATGGTTACCCCTCCCAGTTTTTCACTCTTTAAGATGAGTGCACATGAATGTGTTCATAAAGTGAAATAACTTGGAGGAAATTTCTGAAATTCAAAAGCAAGTTAGGCAAAACAAGATTTGTCCTTGGAACAAAAATACCAGTTTAAAGCAAATGAGATGAAAATTGAAATTAAAACCCAGTTATCCTGGGGAGTCACACTCCAGAGGAATGCTGTGAACACTGGCTCCCAGTACATCAGTCAGCAGACATGAACTTCATGAAATCCACAGAGCTCTGCACCTAGCAATGTGCTGTTGCTCAGTCCATGACAAAACAGCAGAAAAAGGATATTATCTGGTAACTACCTGTTCAAGGTCTGTAAGTTAAGTGTATTAAACCTATGAAATGCTGCCAGCAGAAACTAACGTTCAGGATTACACCTCAAGAAGGCAGGCTTAGGTGTAAGGCACTGTCACCTTCCCACTTGTCTCTCTGCCCACACTGTGTGGCAAAGTGCCAATTCTGGTCTTGTGCGTCTCCTGTCTCTCCTGTTCTGTCTTGGCCACATCTGCCTTGGGACATTTTTTGTACCTTCCCTGAAAGACTACTTGACAGAAACTTCCCTGCTCCGGCTGCTACCAGTGTCACGCCACTAGCTGGGAGTAAAGCAGGGGGAAGATCTGTGTGAAATAGGAGGACAGTTCTTTTGATAGCTTCTAGCCTCTCTCTTTCATTCTAGTTTTCATTTAGAACAAAATTACTGTTTCCAATTTAAGACTAGGCAAAGTGTCAAGGTGAAGTAGAAGAATATTCTGTACAGAAAATACTTGGTGAAAGAAATATACAGGTATGGCTTCCAGTACTGCAGCTGTAAACATTGTTTTCATTATTCCCCAGACTGCAGAAAGAGTGGAGGACTCCAGAGGAAAACAGCAGGATGTCAGAAGGAAACTGTTAGTGTTTTTCACACTGAAAGTGAAACTGAGGAATTACTTTCTGTGTGAGCCCTGGAAAATCTTCAGGTAAGAAAAGAACCAGCACTGTATGAATACATTAATACACCAGTGGATTAAACGATATAAAATTAAGTGCAAAACTGAAGTTCAAAATAGCATTTTTTGATAATTTAGGAAACTAGAGTTTTCATGACATATGACCTACAATTACTTCCGAGGAAGTGCAATGTTCATTATCTGATAAAGAAGACTGCCTCCATCTGCAGTTATGGTTTAGTAAGTACATCACTTAATATGCTTTTATTAAAAAAGAAAAAAGGAATTTTTATGACTTTATCATAAATATAAAAAAGAAATATTTGCAAAATAACAGACTGGTGACCCTTGACTCTGCAACCTTTCATCCCTTACCAAGTCTGCACACAGGTAGAGAGATGTGCTGTCAAGGAGACGCTCACTGTAGTAAATCCTAATGCATACATCTCCATACATGCCCAATGCAACAGCTCCTCGTCACAGAAATATGAGGAGTCTTCCTGAAGCACTGGTCTAGACAATGGTTTTGTTCATGTGAATCTTGTAGTTTAAAAGCAATTTAAAAAATAAGGTCCAGAGAAGGCAATAAAGTGACTTACTTTTATATTTCACAGCATGCACCTATTGATGCAAACTGAGAAGCTTTTGCTTTGTCCCAGTCTGAGTACACACACACAGCGGTCTGTGATTCTCAAGGTGACTTTCGCCTCCAAGAGAGATGAAATTTGCTTCTTTTCAGAAGCCCTCATTATATCCTTTGAAAATCTGTCCTCCAAAGGACACAGATGTTGGGACACCAGCTGAGGCAAGGCATATTTAGATTACATCTGGCAGGCTGTAATCTAACCAGTGTTTTGCAAAAAGGAAAAAAACAGATACCAAGGAATGTGGAAAGAACTGCACAGTGAGTGGTATTAAATGTGAATTCTTTGGCTGTTTTTGTCACTTTTAACTTTTATTTAGCTATTTAATCTAGGTTATAAAAAATTTTTAGAGGAGTGGTTTCAGAATGAAGGAAGCCCTTTATTTTGCACATGCTAAGGAAGACACTTTGGTGGCAGCTGTCATTTTTATAGTAAGTGCTATGGGTCATGGTGGCTGAGGCAGTACTAGTGTCCCCTGTCCTCAGCAGTGGGAAACAGGGAATAGCTTTCCTTCTAAAGTTCATGAGGCATATTTGCTCTCATTCTTTGTCTACATTCATCCTTTAGGCTCAATATTAAAACTCTAGTCATAAAAATTGTCCCATTGACTTCACTGCTTTTTTAGATCTGGGTAAGGACTATGAGTTTGGGCCCTTACCTAGGAAAAAGAATATTAAAGTGTCATAAAGAGAAATAAATATAACATCACACTGTTCAATTCTTCTTGTTCAACACTGATACAGCCCACTTACTCCCTAGTTGTCCTTCCTCTTTCCAGGATGAAACTTCAGCTGTCAGAGACAGCTCCCCTGCTTCATTTCATGCCATTTCTTTACACTTACATAAAGATTGAAAAGAAAGCACAAAAGAAAACATAACATACCCTGGAAAAAAGTCTTTCCCTGAAGATCATAACTTCTTTTGCTGGGAAAATTGTGCAATGGGAGCAGTTTCCTTGAAGAAAAAGAAGTGAGTCTCTGTATTGTCGTTCAGGAAAGTTTAAAACCCTGCTGCATGTTTTTGACTGCATTCAGCCTTTCCCTTAATTCCCCAGGCACTGCTTGCCTTTGTCCAGGAGGCTGGTTAGGAAAAAGGAATAGCTACTGTGAGAAAACAAAAAAACCTCTCCAGCTAAAAATAGTATTCATAGCTCTCCTCTGCCCTATGGCCTGCCCAATACTGTCATCTTATAATGCTGCCTAGTACAGCATGAAATTAGGAAAAATAATAGTATCCATTAATAAAATGTATTTAAACACTATGAAAAGGTGACTGGTAACAATAGAAAAAGGAACAAACCCCCTTGAGCTGGCCAAGGACATGCTACAAGATTTCTCACTCTTTCTGCTTCTATGAGACCAGATCCTCATAAAAGCAGTTTGGTGGGGAATGTGAAACCAGTTGTCAATCAGTTCATGTTGATTGCTTTGTTAATGCAGTCAGTCTAACTTCTTACTCCCACTTTGCAATTTTTTTTATACAGCATTCCTATTTTTGCAAGTTGATTATCATGCTGCTTTCTTGTTGGTTGTCTGTACTCTATTACATACAGGGCTAATTCTGGGTCTGCAAGAAGCATAACCCACAAAGTGGTTAACTTTGCTTTGTCCAGTGTGCCCTCTTCCCTATGAGCCTAATGAACACAGCCTAACACCACCTCAAGCTGTAGAGACACAGTTATTTCATCCTCTTCTGGCTCACTGACAGTTTGCTTTCACTCTGCTACGTTTTATTAATAAGCTTTGTTAAGTGTGACACCCCTCTACAATTTATTTTCACTCTACGTTTTTAAGGAAAGGAAGTTTATGTGAATGTCCAGTTTCAGCCAGATTTGGCAGAATAACACACCCAAAGATGGACACACTTTGTGAAAATCAGCAGGTGAGTAGATCATAGTGGCTCAAAGAAGTGTCCCCACCTAAAGAGAGACAGGCCAAGCTCTCCTGAACCAGCAGTCAGCTGGCCAACTGCACATGTACCACTACAGCACAGGCCATCTCTCTCTGTTGGGGTATCACAGTGATTATGAATGGTGCCGGAGTCATTCTGGGGAGGAAAGAAACAACTGAGAAAACGGCCTTCATTAATTCAGCTGAACACAGAAATATTTGTTCTGCTTGTTGGTTTTCTTCCCTCTGATGCCCTTACCACTGGATCTCATGGTTGCAGCTTCTGCATGAGATTCATTCTTACTTATTATCTCTGGTCAATATCTCTGCCTCTGTATTCCCTGGGCTTCTTTAGACTTCGTGGACTCCTTTATCTGTCACTTCAATTCTGCAGTCAACAAATTCCATGGTCTGGCAACCTGTATGTTTTAGCACGTACTAGAGCAAATGGAACAGGAGCACAAGCTCGTAACTCTGTTTTTCAAGCTGTCAAAGACACTAAAGGGGATTAACAAGGGGTAAGAAGAGTCTGGTGTGTGAAACACTAATGGATTGAAATTAAACACAAAACCACTGCTACCGGATATCTTGGGACCATTAAAATGCCCAGCTACAATAAATGTACAACAGGAAAGTTTAAGATCACTCCAAACGGAAAATTCAGGAAATCTGACAAGTCATGTTCGCCCTTCCCCTGCCACCAATCACAAAAAAAAGCCAACCCAAAACCCAACCCAACCAACCAACTAAAAACTCACCTCTGTAGATTCCTCTTGTACCTAATTTGAAAAATAGAATGGAAAACAATAATGTGAGAGTGTTATAGGCAACATCAGTGCACGTGATTTTGTGTCATCCATTCTCAGTATGATAAAGAGCTAGTCCTTCATGGCTCTCCTCATTAGCCTGAGACAACATCAGTTCTGACTGGAGTGGGGGCAGTAGATGAGCAGAAAAAGAGCAGCGAGAGTTAAATGGCTCACCCACTCTATCATTCAAGGTTTATTCTTTTTTAACCACAGTAACAGGGCCCTCCAGGAGGTGGTCCAGTTAGAATAAGAGTGGCCCATAACAATGTGATTTAAGGGGGGAAAAAGTGGTTACACAGTAGTTCCCACTTGTAAGGCATGTCTTAGTGCTCAGAACACACCCTGTGCCCAAGGGATCAGCTTCCCCGCACCCAGCCCAGTCCAAAAAAGCCCCAGCTGGGTGTTTCCATGTTTTAGTGCTCTTCTAAGCAAAAGCAGAGGAGAACATGCTGCTGTGACACCTGTTCGGGCCAGAATGGAGTTTGTTTGATCACTACTAGAGCATTAGCTTAGTCTTTTGGAGTGTTGCTCATGCTGAGAACTGTCAGGCCAGGCATGCAGGGATGCCCACGGTGTGAGCCGGAGGGGCACGGACGCTTGGCCAGCAAGCGACAAGGCATTCCCAGCTTTCCCAACAAAAGACCTCTCTGTAGAATCATTCTAAAATAAAGCTATGGAAAATATGGCCCATTTTTAACCTTTATATGTTGTTAATTATAATGACACTACTATATCATATCATATACTATCATCATCATGGCTAGGGTTTGCGAACGAAAATTTGGGAAGGGCTTTACCCACACTTGCTGCAAGCGTGCTGGTGGCTAAAAAGGCCAATATGGGATAGGCAAGTCCGGTTGCAAAAGACACAGCAGAAAGTCTCCTTAAGTGTTATTGGCAAGGAACGGTTCTTTCTGTGTTGTCTTTTCTCCTCAAGACTGACTCTCCGTGCATTCTCAAAGGAAGCAGCAGCGTCGTGAATGGTGTGTCTCCATGAATCCCGGTTGGAGGCCAGAGTGGACCATTGGTGGCAGTCAATATGGCCAAGGCTGAGGTGTTGTTTCAGGGACTCCTTGTATCTCTTCTTCGGGGCTCCTCTCTTGTGGCAGCCGGTGGCGAGTTCACCATAGAGCACAATCTTTGGGAGGCAATGGGTGATCCTCCATCCTGGAGACGTGCCCTGCCCAGCGCAGCTGTGTTCTCATCAGCATGGCCTCGATACTGGTGACCCCTGCCTGTTCAAGAACGGACACATTGGTCACGTAATCAGACCAGTGGATGTTTAGGATTGAACGGAGGCAGCGCTGATGGAAGCGCTCGAGGAGCTGCAGGTGGTGGCAGTAGATGACCCAGGATTCAGACCCATATAAAAGAGTAGACAGTACTATAAATACATGTCAAAATATACCAATGAAGAAAAAAAGGTCTTTTTTCAGCCTGCATGGTTATACTAGGAGAAAACTTGGGAGAAAGGATAAACTCATTCAATGAATTTTAAGAATTAGGCTGATTTAAAGAACCATTAGTGGACGCTGGTAACATTGGTGTTTCACCTTGGTTTTCTAAGCGGTGGTGCAAACAGGGCAAGGCAGTGTCCTTTACCATGTATTAGTATCCCCCTTTTTGCTCCATGTGACTTGGAACAAGTAATTTTTCCAGTGCATTATTTTTGTTCAGAACACGAGTTCTCTCTCGTGTGACTTCAGTTTTGTTGAGTGTCCTGGAGCTGTAAAACTTTCACAATGTCACGCCCTGTACAGCATTCAGTGGCGACTGCTCCCACTGGGGCAAGGTCTCTTTTGGCATTTAACGCTGTTTCTCCTCCACGTTTCGCTCCCCATCCCGGCCCCGCCCCCCCCCGCGGCCCGCGCGCACCGGGGGCGCGTGCGCGGCGGAGGCCTCGCCCCCCCCGTCCCGGCGTGCCCCGCGCGCCCCCCGAGCGCTGCCGGCGCCGCCGCCCTGCCCGGCTGGGTCCGAGCGCGAGGCGGCGCGGCCGCGAGGACATGGCGGGCGTGGGGCGGGCCGAGGAGCCCGAGCAGCACCTCAATGGAGAGCTGCCCCCCGAGCCCGGCGACAGGGACGGCGCGGCGGGGGTCGGCGCCGATGACGGCGCCAAGAAGAAGCGCAAGAAGAAGAAGAAGGGCAGAGCGGGCCCTGCGGGTAGGGACCGGACCGGGCCGCGCCGCGCCGGGACACTGCGCTGGCGGGGCGGCACGAGGGGCCGCGGCCCGGTACAGCGGGCGGCAGTGCGGGCACCGGCGGGCTCAGGGATGGCCGGGGGGGTCCCGCCGTCGGGGTGAGGGGCCCTGTCCCGGCCCGTGGCGGCGGGACGAGCTGAGGGGGAGCCCCGCGGCCCGGAGGGGGCTGCCGCCCGTGCCCGGAGGGGGCTGCCGCCCGTGCCCGGAGGGGGCTGCCGCCCGTGCCCGGAGGGGGCTGCTGCCTTTCCACGGGGGCTGGGGATTCCTCCCGCCTCCGTTGCGCGCAGGAGAAGCCGTGGCTTCCCTCACCTCCTCCTATGCCCCGAGGGGAGCAAGGCGTAAGACTGCTGCTGTAAAAGTTACTCCGCGTGATGGAGGCTCTGCACCCCTCCCAGGTCCTCGGAGAGAGCTGGAGCAAGTCTGGGCAAATAGTGTAAAGGCGCTACCGTTTTGGGTTTGTTTTAGCAGGTCAGCAGAGAGCGATGATGGTGCTGTGCGTTTATAATTATCTCCTTCACGCCCCTGTTATCTCACAGGAGCAGGCTGCTGCTGTGGCAGGGAGAATTATTTACCCTGGCAGAAAAAAAAGTGGTCAGAAGTGTGAGGGTAATATGCCTTTGTACGTAAGTGTCAATAAGAGCACCTGTCACTGTAGAGCCCTACAATCTTACATGCTGGGGCTGCCTCAGAGGAGGCAAAGCTGTGCTGTGGTATCTGTAGGATGAATACAGCATAATATTTATATAAAGTTTTGGGGGCTATTGGTTAGTAATGTGGAGCTAATGTTTTACTGTAAGTCATACTTCAATTTTACAAACAGGTCAAGAAACAGATAAAGAAGTGGAAGGTGCTCTTGATGATGTAGCAAAACAATTGGACAAGCAAGCACTGGAGGAGAAAGAAAAAGATGATGATGATGAAGGCAAGTATAACTTATGTTTTCTCTTGACATTTCCAGTTTCAACTCTTTCCAAAATTCCCATTTTAACAAAAGTTTTACAGATACCTTTCTGGGTTTGATTTGTTTGGTTTTTTCCCTTGAGAGAGGTGTGATGTAACTATATACACTTTTAACTGTTTTGCCAGCAGTTCAGCTGTGACATACGGGTACATAAAAATAGTAACAGGGATATGAGCTTTGTTAAAGCTTTGTGTTCTCAAGGACCTAATTACTGAAGGAAAACATTTAGTTTAAGGTAAGGTAAGCTGTAAGTTATTTTTACTTGCATTACCGTGGTTAGTAAGCATTTATGTGCCAAATTATGCCTCTTATTCTTGGCTTAAAATACAGCAAATTTGAAGGGAGCATATTAATTAATAGGAGGCTTTAGAGTCTTCACCAGTGACTTGAAACCTGCTCATCTGTATTGTATTTTTTCATTAACGTTGAATTGGGGAGGGATTAATAGACAAGCAAGACATACGCCTTATGTGTTGCTTGTGCTATGCAGCTGATTTTCTAAGCAACAGCCTTAAAAGTGTCCATATTGAAATCCAGACTGGGTGCACCTTTTCTATAGGAATATCAGATAAAAGTGCTGTATTTCCTTTGGTTTGAGGGATGGTTCTCAACAGAAATGGTATTTTAAAAAGTACATTTTTTAAGTTAGTAATTTAGTTTCCTTCTTGTGAATTAGTATGTAAAGATTGCTCAGCATCCTGATGTTTCTTAGTCTACTTAGAAATCTTCTGAGTTGACTTGCTGGAATTTATCCTCCTGGAATTTCATTTTAATAAATTGGTTATGGAAGTTTAAAAAAATTAAATCAGTGTGCCAAGGTGTATGAAAGAACAAATAAATTTATCTTTGAACATTATCAGTCTGCAGCACACAGTAATGCAGTAACTTTCCATAGACATATATTCTGATGGTTTGTTTTGGGGTATGTTTCAGGTTGTGGATTTGAAGGATGATTAACGCAGTATGTGCTTTGCCATCATTGCAACCTGAGTAACAAATACTGAGCAGGATAGTGAAAACTTTATCCAATGAAAAGAAATCTTGGAAAATTATTAGAATAGTCAGAGTTCAGTCTCAGGAGAAATAACATTGTTAGCTGCAGATCAAATGCTATGCTCTTTATCCTTTTTACAATATTAGTAGTACAGTATGGGAAAGTATGCAAAATTAAGTGATGCTGTGACTGAACTAGTAATCTTCTTTTTTTCCTATATATGAAACTTGGATGTGGTTTTAGTCAAACTGATATTTTTGCAGGAAAATAAAAAACTGATGCAAAGATTTGAAGATGACTCTGTGTTCTTACCTGTACTGGTTGTCATCACTTGCCATTTTATTTGTGTAGTTACAGGATTGTTGCTTTAAGACATGGTGCTGCATTAGATTGAAATCAATAAAATACCTACTCCCTTCCCCCCCCCACTTGATAAGGCCATAACTGAGTGGCCTCAAAACTGAGACTCTAAAACTTTTGAACTCCAGGAGAGATTAGGAGGTGCTCTTTGGATTTCCCTGGCAGTGTTGAAATGTGCTGATAGGCAGTACTTTTGCATGATACTGCAGGGAGTTATTAAATGGCTCTACCCAAATGAATTAAGGTGGGGCTTCAGTTCTGCAAAGATCTTAAATTGCTTTTCTGCTGACATTTTTTTCACTAGCAGCTACATAACTTGAAGGCAGACAGGGTATTGGTCAGATGCAGTGGTTATGTTTCTGGCAGCACAGCTAGTCTGCAGCAGTCTTCAAGGACATGAAAGCACAGGCAGGGTTAGTTTGGCTTTGCAGTTGGTTGTTTCACGGGCAGTGATGTATGAAAGAGCCACAATAAGCAGAAGGCAACAGCGACAATGTATAAGAAATGCTGTATTCTTCTTTTCCCTTCGGTTTAGGCCTAGCATTAAAAAAAAATCCTTTAGTGAATGAACTGGAGTCATACCTAATGAAATACTTTATGAATGGTTTGACTACAGCTCAAGGTCAAGAGAAATGTGGTGAACTTACCACATTTTAAAGAAATTTATATGCACTGTTTAAGGAGTTTTGCCTGCCTGTGAAATAAGAATTGATGAAGAATCTGGTAGGCTGGACTGTGTTACAGCTACAAAGTATTTATATTTTCAATTTATTGTTAAAACTTAAATTAAGGTACTTAATGGCAAAATGAGCTGGGAGGGACAGGGGTGACATTTACTGAAATTTGCCCGTGCTACAGGATTACAGCACTCACCATGGTATGAAAATGTAGATTGCATTGACTGTTGTGAGGGGCTTGAAATCTATTGACTGGAACAGCTGGTCAGTCATTTGATTGGTTTTAAATCTAAGTTTCTGTATCAATACATTCAAAATGGCAATGCTTTGATTTGATTCTAAAACTTCTTTTTATTTTATTTTTCACTGTAGATGAAAATGTTCTCAGTGTAGATGACTAATACTTGTCCATTCTGCAAAGAACTCGTGTTTAGGTCTGGAAGGTTTAGTAAGATGATATTACATTACATATTGAGGGTGAAGTAACTAGGCATGAGACACAGCCAAACTTTAAGTCTAGAGGGTTGTTGTTATCTCCCAAATGTGACTGTAAATGATGTGGCTGATCTTTGGTGCTTACATGCTGTCCTTTCTGGAAACCTTCCACTGGTGTAGATTCATAGAATGGTTTGGGCTGGAAGGGCATTTAAAGGTCATCTGGTCCAGCCCCGTGCAGTGAGCTGGGACATCTTCATCTGGATCACGTTGCTCAGAGCCCCATCCAGCCTGACCTTGAACGTTTCCAGGGATGGGGCATCTACCACCTCTCTGAGAAATCTGTTCTGGTGTTTTACCACCTTTGTTGTATCTCTCACATGCAGTGTTTTTGCTGAGAGGTGTTTGTGACCTTCCCTTTTATACAGGTTAAACTCATCCTGATCCAAATGCTGTCATCTTTACTTGTTTGAGGTCTTTATCATTCCAGGTGCAGTAAGTTCTTTAGCTGAAGCATCAGAAGATGGGTTTGCAGCTGTAGTTCCCAGCTTTTTGTCAGCTGTTGTGTCTAATACAGTTCTCTCTTGTGCCCACTAACAGTCCCAGGCATCTTTTTGCTTGAATTGAGAACAGAAGAATATGAAGTAGGACTTCCTGAAAACGCTTTGCCTGAGCTGAATTTTTCCTCTTTCAGTGATATGTTTAAGTTGTCAACTATAGCAAGTATTTTGTTAAGTCTATGTAGGGACTGAAAATGGTAATGGTTTGGTAGCAGCTGCTGGATATTGTGTTTCCATCCATTAAGTTCTGCTATGAAAGAAGTGTTTCCAGATAGTCCAGTTGTTTTCGTGTGCCTCATTCGAACTTCTTTGTTCTTTAAGGTTATTTTATGTTCACCTGAACACTTTCTTTCCTGTAGATGGTGAGGGTGAAGGAGATGGAGCAACTGGGAAAAAGAAGAAGAAGAAGAAAAAGAAGAAAGGACGTAGGTATCCAGCACAAAAATATAGACTGCATGAATATTTGATATTAACTGTGTGCAAGTGCTGTTCTTGGCAACTGAAACGAATTTTGGGGTGGAGTTTGTGTTTGTAGGCAAAGTCTGGCTGAGTTGTCCTCTTTTTGGTATCCCTGAATGCCATTGAGGGCAGTCACTTGGCCCTGAGTATTGGCCAAATAAGGTCATATGAAGCCATTGTGATGTGATGTTGTCTTGGTAGAAGCCCAGATTCTAATAAGAGGATCTTAAATAATTTGTGCTGTTTTAACTTCTATGCTTGAAGTAAGATAATGTGTTTTTCCAGTGTGCCATGTGTAAAACTTTCTTAAATTATATTCAACAGCAAAGGTCCAGACAGATCCACCTTCTATTCCAATATGTGATCTGTTTCCCAGCAATGTATTCCCGAAGGGAGAAGAATGTGAATATCCACCAACACAAGATGGGTGAGTGTTTTAAGCTTAAAAAAATAAATGCTGTCATTTGGATGTGCTGAAAAAACTGTTAATGCACAATTAAATGGACAAAATGAGTTATATTGTGGTTTGGGTTTTGTCTTTTTTTTAAACTGGATCATTCAAGAACTCAATGAATACAAGGCTTCAGGCCAGAAATGTTCATCCTTTGCTACCCTTTTAATGAAGGTGTAGCCAGTATGAGCAGAATTGCCATGAGAAGGGGATCAACAGGGTTCCAGTAGGCAGCTTATACAAAAAAAATTGTCTGAATTAGAAGTGGGCAAAGTTTCAAAATTTAGGGAGATGAGACACTACTGTGCAGCAGTTCTGTGACCACTGAGATGTCAACTTTCTGTTATTTTTTTATTTTTTGATGGAGACATGTCAGTCTCTCTGTTTAAAAGCCTCTGTACTTTGCTTCTCTCTCTTTGCATGAATACATAGTTATTATAAACTCACCTGTTTTTTGTAATTTGCAGTGATGTGGGAATAATGTGCAATTTCACTAAACAAGCAACAGCTGCTGGTGGTTTACTGGAACAGGGATCTGCATCCTTATGTTTTTACAGGGGCCTGCTGTCTGTTTTGTTAGGAACTAGTGCATATCAGCTTGACTGAGTTGTCCTTGACTGATTTTTTTCCTGTGTGAAGTGTTGTGGAAGGTCATGTCATGTGTGGGGGAGACAGGGGACGTGTGGCTTAGAATTAGTTGGAATTGCATGAAAATCTGAATGAAAAGGCTTAAGTATTTTTAATATCATCACAACTTCCCACGAAATATTGAATCAAAACTCTGAAAAAAGTAGTTTAAACCAAAGGGAGGGAGTAGATAAATACTTATATTTCTGAAAGTATTGTCTAGTTTTAATTACTTTTTTTCAGAATTACATTACTTTGAAATGTTTATTTATCTGTTACTTAAAGTCAATGCCGGTTCTTCACAGAGCGTAAGCAACATAGTTAAGAGTCTGGCACATCCTGTAAATTGTTTTCAGAGACTCACAGATAATATGGTTTCATTTTTGAGATTGAAATTTGCTTTTGAGGAAGCCTTTTCTTGTTTTTAATGACTTCAGTTTGATCACAAGGTTTATTTCTAAATTACAGCCTTTTGCATGCACAATATTAGCATGCTAATAAGGGACTTTCACAGGATATTTCTGACAGGCTGATCCAGGAGTGATTGTTTGATGCTTAAGAGTTAAGAATTTTTCTGTATATGTATATGCCATGTACATAAGAACAGGATTTAAACAAACCAGGAAATTGGATGTTAAACATCTTAAACATATTCATCATTTATTAACAAATAACACACTGTTTTTACATCTCTGGTACTGAAGATTTAAATTGTTTGCTCTGGCTTCACTACTGTTTATGGAAAAGAAATTATAAAAGCAATAAAAAAACTCCACCTTTCATAACAGGATTTAAGTGGGGGGTTTCTTCTGTACCAAGTGTGTTCTGCTATGGAAGGAGAGCATATTCTTCTAAGGAACCTGAAATAGTTTCTTTATATAATGTGCTTAAGCAAATATATGCTTAGTTTTGTTCCTAATTTAAATATTTAAATCTTATGATGCTACTTTAAGCAGCTACTTAAATTAGTAGCTGACATTAATGCCAGCATATTTCCTATTCTGAATAATAGATTTATTTTATATATTGGTGAAGTGTTTTTGTGTCACTTCTCTTATTTATGCTGAGGTCAGTAGGGTTTTGTCTTTGATTTTTTTTTTAGAGTTGCATTTCTATTCTTAACTGTTGATGTCATGTGCTTTCTAAAGTTACCTCTCATCAACCTATAATTCTGTATTTTGTGTGAGAAGTTGAACTAGAAGTGGGTGTCATTCAAATTCCAATGGAAAAAAAATAGCAGATAAGCAGTTCTTATATATACAACAAACTGATAGGTTTAATATTTTTATATCTCAAATACTTACTTTTGTTTGAAGCTTTTGGTTTGTTGTTGAAGACACCTGAATTTGTAATAATATGACAGAGCAGAAAGCAAATAATTTCCTGATACACCAATTTTGTTAAAATGGGACTGAGGAATTTTTGACCCTGCCTGCTTGTTTCTGCCTCTGTCCCACTATCATAGAATAACAGAATGGTTTGGTTTGGAAGGGACCTTGAACATCATCTGGTTTCAACCCCTCTGCCCTGGGCAGTGACGCTTTCCACAACTTCTCTGGGCAACCTCTTCCAGTGCCTCACCACCCTCACAGCAAAGAATTTCTTCCTAACATGTGATCTAAACCTACCCTGTTCAGTTGAAATCCATTACCCTTTGTCCTGCCACAACATGCCCTTGTCAGAGTCCCTCTCTAGCTCTCTTGTAGGCCCTTCCAGGTACTGCAAGGTGCTGTAAGGTCTCCCCAGAGCCTTCGTCTCCAGGCTGAACAGCTTGAACTCTCTCAGTCTGTCTTCGTAGGAGAGTTACTCCAGTCCTCTCATCATCTTCAAGGACCTCCTCTGGACTTGCTGAAACTTGTCTATGTCTTGCTTATTTTGGGTCCCCCAGAGCTGGATGCAGCACTCTGGGTGGGGACTCACCAGGGCGGAGTAGGGAGGCAGAATCCCCTCCCTTGACCCACATTGCTTTTGATGCAGCTCAATGCATGATTTGGCTTTCTGGGCTGTTAATGCACATTTCCAGGTCTTGTGGGGCTTCTTGTCCACCAACAGCCCCAAATCCTTTTCCTCTGAGTTGCTCTTAGTCCATTCTCCACCTAGACTTTATTTATGGTGAGATTGTCCTGACTCAGGTGCAGGACCTTGCACTGGACCCTGTTCAGCTTCACGGGATTCACACAGCCCCACCTCCCAAGCCTGTCCAGGTCCCTCTGGATGGCATCTCTTCCCTCCCACATGATGTTGGCTGGGTGATCTGGATAAACATAATCTGGGGAAATTGTTTTCTGGAATTCTTTGATTACTAGAATCTAGTTTAAAGCATGATCCTTTAAAGCTTTGTGCTAGTGAAAACTGTGGGCTGTGAGCTGGAGTGAAAAGACAGAAACAAATGGCTTGGAGCAAGAGGTGAATTTCAGCTGACTTGTTGTGGGGGCAGCATGTTAGGAAACTGTCAAAAGGTTATTAGCTCATGTACCTGTCAGAGGATCTGATGTTTGGTGTGAGGCCTTCATCTGATCAATTGCTCTTTTTGTCATCCTGAAGTGCTTAGGCCTAGGCAGGATTTCTTGCCTCCCTTCCTGAGCTCCCAAGTGGCAGTAGTGCAGCTTTGGCAGCAGAGTGCCATGGTTCTGAGACAGTGTTTTTAAACCTAGAGGCTGTTTGGTCCCCCAGTTGACTTGCCTGAAGTGACTATGCTGACATACAGTAGAACAGAGGGAGGACAGCTTCCTGCCAGTTTGCTGGAGTTTGCACTCAAGGTTGTGACAGATGGCAGAGCAGCTGCCCATACTCTGTCAGCAGTTCTTGCTACCAGAGAGTGTTCGCTGCTGGAGCCCAGAGCAGTCTGTAAAGAACCTCGAGTCTCTGTGCCCACTGTTTGTCTGCAGGGCACCTTTTCACCCTGGCTGTTGGCACTAGTCCAGTTTTCCCGTGGCAGTGAGGGACCCAGGTGCTGCAACCTGTTGCTTTGCTTTTTTTTTGGTAGAGTTAAGGCAAATTCCAGTAGTAGAATGTGTGATGCTGTTGGAGCAAGAAATCTGCTCTGAAAGGTAAACATGGGATTTCTCCTTCACACTATTGTTACTTTATCTGAAAAGGAGCAGGAAGTTCAAGGTAAACAAGCAAAAGGATCTCAAAATATTTTGGATCCTCTGATCATTCTGAGAAAGATTTTATGGAATAGCCTGTTGTCCTTTGTCTTTTCAACTCTGCTCAAATACCTAGTATAAATGTATATACTTACATATTTACATATAAGCATATATACTTAGTTCAAAATGCAGCAAAATTGCAGGGCATAGTCTTTTGGCTCACTCCTGCCTGGTTTTTGGCTGTAAAGGAGTTTCTTAGGGTGGAGCTAAGTTACATGTCTATAAAACAGGTAAGAAACTACACCTTCAGATTTCAAAAAGTAATCCTTTACTCTCTGCATATTCACTTGTTTGCTTAGAATCAACTCGCATAAACGTAAAAGTTAATTTCTAAATTTGGAGACTGTCATATTTCAGCATATTTGGTTCATCATGTCCATCATCCATTGTCTTTTAAGACCAACCTACCAGCATGTGTAGCTGTATATTGGGTGTAGTTATTTTTGTCCTGTATAGCATGTACTCTGAGTTATCACTAGGGGTTTTTGCATCATTACAAGGCTGCACCTTCATCATTTGAAGCATATCTCTACTTTGGAGTTGTAAGAGTAATCTCTTAGTTAAGTTCTGAGAGCTGCCGAGATGCTTAAATTGCTTTTTTTCTTTGTCTGCTTTCGTGGAACCTCAGTTGTATGGCTTTTTTGCATAATGAAAAGTATATTCAAAACTAATCTTGTATTTAGTCCTATTAAAAATTATTCTTGTATTTGTTCTTTGAACCTACCAAAGAGGCAGCCAGAATGAGTGGTGATCTCCTGGAACAAATGCTAATTCACCATCCAGCAATTTAGAAAGTAACATCCTGACCTGTTTCATAGTTCCCATGCACCGTGCTAGGTGTTATTATCTAAATATTCTGTGGATGAGCAAAAGTAATACTGGAACTGCAAGCTCTTAAATTTTGAAGGAGGTTATTGTCTCTGGGTCAGTAAGTTTCTGGGCCAAGCAGCCACAGCACAGGACTGAGATTCTTCTCTGTACAGGAAGAGCACTCTGAAGGAACAGGATTGTGAAAAAAAAAATAAACCTTTTGCTTGAACAGAGTCTGTCACAGTTTTTTGCCCTGCTAAACTGAAGGTAGAATTGCTGGCATTCACATGAATGTTATATGCCTGTTCTGTCTTTTTGAAAACTTCTGTACATCCTTCAAGCACTCTGCTTATCTGGGCTTTTGGTAGGATGTTACTGCCTTTCACAGGTGCCAGTCTTCTGTTGCTGATAATTTTTCTTTTTTTTAACTAGACTTCCTTTATTCTGGAAATTGTGTAGTTCAGAATCTTTTCTGTTGCCCAGGGGAATGTAGACCTGATTGATTAATAAACACTCTGCAGGCTTTAGACAGAAGTTGTAATCACTGCTATGTGGAAAGTATCTTGTTTGAAACAATTTTTTTATTTTCAAGGCGAACTGCTGCTTGGAGAACAACTAGTGAAGAAAAGAAAGCACTAGATCAAGCCAGTGAAGAAATCTGGAATGATTTTCGGGAGGCTGCAGAGGCACACAGACAAGTGAGGAAATACGTTATGAGCTGGATAAAACCTGGAATGACAATGATAGAAATCTGGTGAGGACGCACATCTTCTCAAAGAACACTGCTGTAGATTCTTCTTCATTCTTCAGAGGGAGAGAGATTTAGTCTCAGTTTTGTGTGCTAATTCACTTTGTCATGAGTGTGGGGAAGATTTCTGTCTGAAGTACACAGCCAGTACAGCCAATTATTCCCTTTAAGTTTCCTCTTACATTTTTAGCTTATGCAGTTTTACAGGGCCTGGGATCATACTGAATTTTAAACTGAGCTTTCCATTATGTTCGCCTATTTTGATTATATGCTTCATTTAAATTTAAGTGCCTTTGGTACTTTTGCACATCAGTTCTGCAGCATTCTGAGAGAAGCGGCAACAGCGGTAGCACATGCCCGGTGTTTGCCAGAGCTGTCAGTGGAACGCCGTGTGGGCAGTGCAGGGGCCGTCTGCGGCTGGCAGTGGGCACAGAGGCAGCGCGGCTGTGTGCTCAGCCCAGGGCAGGAAGGCTGTGACTATGGTTAGTCTTCGTGAGCTGATGCTTCTGGTGGAAAGACAGCGTGGGTTTCTTTATTAGTTAATAAGAAATAACTGAGCAAATGGATTAATACAAACATGAGTTTGATTTAAAGAAATAATTAGCATGGACTGATTTTCATGACTCTTCCAACTATTACTTTTTCTGTCCTTCAGTTTACCTAGAGTGAATGTCTACTCTCCAAGTACTGCACTGATCCAGAACAGTTTAGCTTCCAAAATTCAGGTGCTTTCAGCCTGGTGTGACTGAGGACTGTGCTGACAAGAGTAGGATAGTAAGAAAGCTAATCAGAGCTGATCCCCAAGGTAACTGCAAGGATAACAGAAAGAAATACTATACCATCAGGGAAAGGAGAAGAAAGGCAGCTGCTGTAATAATCACTAGTCTGGGCTAAACGAAGCTGTCATACTGAATTTTACAGTTTGACTGCTACAAGCAATAGTTTTCTCAAAACGTGTCTATTCTTCCTAAAGGCTATGGGGCCTTGCTGATTAAAATACACACTCCTTCCATATTGCTTCACATGAGTGGCTGTCTTAAATGAAATCTGAGTGTGGTGCACTGCTGTGAGCTGCAGTTCGCATCATTCTCTGACACTGCAGGAGAATGCACTGGTGGACACACTCTTTAGCTTTGCAGTAGCCAGAAATAGCAGCCTGAGAGTAGACAAAAACTGAGAACAAATGCTAGTCTCATGAGGTTTTATTTTATCACAGTTATTGCTCAAATAAGAAAAGGTCCTTTTTTAATTACTTTTTTAATAAATGAGGCCTTTTCCCTTTTTTTAAATCCCAGAAATTGATTGAACTTTAGTTGTTTAAACACTGCTGCTCAGGAAGAATGGGTTAAATGCAGCTTGTAAAGGATGAATATTTAAGTTTAGAGTAAAAACTTGAGAAACTCAGTTTTGCCGAAGAAAGGGTAGAAGAAACAACACAGAGAACTGAAGATTGTTATGCTGTACTTAATGTTTTTCAGCCTAGAGTGTCTGTCTACTTAGCATACAAATAGTTGTAAGATTTCACATTTAAACATTTGATGAAATATTTTTCTGACTTTTTGTTCTTGTGTTGATTTATTTTGAAGTCATTGTAAGAAATACTAATGGCAACTGTTCTGTTCCTTTTTTTCTCCTCCTCCTCCTTTGCCTTTCAGTGAAAAGCTAGAAGACTGCTCACGTAAGCTGATAAAGGAAAATGGTTTAAATGCAGGTCTTGCATTTCCTACTGGGTGTTCTCTGAATAACTGTGCTGCCCACTACACTCCCAATGCTGGAGATCCAACAGTCCTGCAATACAACGATATTTGCAAAATAGATTTTGGGACACACATTAGTGGTTAGTTTTCATTTATGAATTAAAACTTTGAGAACATTCTTCATTGCAGAGGCTATGAAGCTAATTAAATTCTGCTAATTTCAGGTCGTATTATTGACTGTGCTTTTACAGTCACATTCAATCCAAAATATGACAGACTATTACAAGCTGTAAAGGATGCTACAAATACTGGAATAAAGGTATGATCATTATATAAGTCTTTTACAAAGGTTCTTACAGTAAACATTGATTATTTTCCATTTACATTGGCACTTTATTTTCAGTGTGCTGGAATAGATGTACGTCTCTGTGATGTGGGGGAGGCCATACAAGAAGTTATGGAGTCTTATGAGGTTGAAATTGATGGCAAAACATATCAAGGCAAGGTTTTTTCTTTATATAAGGATAGTTGTTTTTAAAGTGTGTGTATGTGTATTGTACAAATATTGATTGATTTTATGATACTGAAAAGACCTTTGTACTAGAAGTAGGGTATGAGTCTTGAATAAATATATGTGTTTGGCTGGCTTGCCATTCCTCTGAAGAAATATTCTTGACTTTTCCTTTTGTCTTTAACACTTAAGATGAAGGCTAAACAACTGTTTGAAACTGCACAGTTAATTTGATACCTGCTGTTTGGCTTTATTAATAAGCTGTTGTTACTGTTGGAGTTGCTAGTCTTTAATAACGAAGGTTTGCTATAGCACAGAAAGCCAACTTGTGTCTTGGCTGGTGTTTGTACAGTATGTGTGGGCAGTTTTGTGTTTCGTTCTGCTGCAGTCTGATGAGTCCACTATTGTACTTTCAATATGGGCTAACACAAAATATTGGCTTAAAGGGTTTAGCATTTGTTAAGAAATTGTCTGTAATATTAATGTTTTCTTCAAAAGTGAAGCCAATTCGCAATTTGAATGGACACTCGATTGGGCCGTATAGGATACATGCTGGGAAAACCGTGCCCATTGTGAAGGGAGGAGAAGCCACAAGAATGGAGGTAAATGGAGCTCTTAAGTTTCTCCAGCTGTCACTGCAAGAGTAGTATTTTTTGTGCACTTTTAATGTGTAGTGTTTGTGATCCTTTTGGACAACAGCAGGAGCGGAAAAACTGCTGTACTTTGTAGTGTTCCTGTAAAGGAGTAATGTTTCATGTCAGTGGCTTCTCTGTTTAGCCCTGGAGTGTTCAGGTATCATTTTCTGAAACTGAAGTCTTAAAACCCTTAAAACAAGAAAACTAAACAAAAAAAGCCACCATCCTTGAAATCTGAATGGCCTTCGTGATGCTTATGGAAACTATTGCATGTTTATTTCTCAACATATGTATGTTCTTTAAATGCAGAACACTGCACTTGGTGCTTAATGAGCATGGGAAAGGACAGGGATTCATATTTTGGAATGAACTGGACTTCAGGAAATTAAGAGTTTTCCTGAAAGTTGTTTGGACTTGCAAGTCATTCACACTTTCCTTGTTTATTCACTCTCTAGTTAAATCTTCTCTTGCTCGAGTAATTCTTGGTAAATATTTCCATAGTGTAGTTTTGGATGACTTTTTGTGAGCACTGTTAGATACAGTATCTTTCTTGAAAAGCTTCCAATGCAGTTTTTCTTTGCAGAAACAAAATAATGACATGTATTTCTAGTTATTGCGAGAGGTTAGATGAAAAATGTTGTTTTAATAGTGTTTTGGAGCCGGGGAAAAGAAATTACTGTACATGATGTGACAAACTACCAATCGTAAGGGCAGTATTCAGATAGGGAACCTGAGATTGAGCCATCATTTTGATGTAAGCTTGTGTTCTAACAAGATAAGAAGGCTTATTTAAGAGATTGGTAATGAGATAAAAAGCTTTTAATTTCACTCTAAGCCTGATCACTAAATGAGCACCAGTAAGCCTTTCTAAGACTTGCAAGGTCTGAATAGGCACGGGTGTGGTCTGGACAGGATTATCACGAGGTAGGCTTGCTCTTACCACCCAAACTTTGATCATAGCTATTGATCTGTGATGTGAGCAAAAAGACAAAGTTTTAACTATTATCTGTTTGACTGTGCAAAGAGATTAAGAGTATTGGAAAAGGAAAATAAAAAAGCTTGTGTGTCCTTGGTTTGGCTTAGTGAATGGTTTGGTTTTGTTTATTGTCCAGCATCAGTATATTACTAGTATGAAACTTGAGTGTTCTTTAAGCAAATACAACTTAATGAATTCAGAGCTTTTAAATTGTTTTAATTGAATATCAAGACATTGGAGAAAAGGCATTTTTTAATTTCTTCGGTTTCTATAGGTTACTTAGGACACAGTCCTACTGCAATACGATGAGTTTTTTGGGACTCACGATCCTTATTTGGAAAAAGTGGGTGTAAAGTGAACTTTGGCAGCATTGTGTGTAGGTTTTTGTGGGTTTGTGTTTTTATAATTAATCAGTTCAGGGGCATCTTCAAGAGTTTGTCTTGAATTTGGAGCCTGTGTTACTGCTTTTCGTATGGCTTCTTACTTTAGGGTTGTGACTTTCAAAGTAGTTTAATAAACTGAAAAATATGGTTCAGGCTGTCAGTCAATGTTATGTCTTGATAAGTGCCTTTCATAGTCCTACCATGAAGGATGTGTGAATGCACTTGGCAGAAATGAGTTTGTATAATGGCATTTCATTTATTTTTGGCTAGAATTTTGATAATGCCCTTTCAGATATATATCACCTTCATTTTTTGAAGAAATTCATCTTGTGGAGTGGAAATGAGCAGGTTAAGGGTATATACTAGTAGCTGTTTACCAGAAACTTCTTGCGGAAATGGGGCTGAAAGTTCTTCAGTAAGTCTTTGTAATCAACATCTTATTTGCTATGTCTAAACTCTGCATTTGCTGGGACTTGTAATAGCAAATGAGAAGTACTTAGTTTCTTAGCTATGTTAGATGTGTGCCTTGACAGTGCTTTCACTACATGGACTTAGAGGAATTGTCGTTAAAAAAGTGATATTTCTGACTTGAAACAAGAAAATGATACTAATGTAAATTGTTGATGATTTGGAGAGGTCTGTAACTTTACTGTGTGAAATCTTCATGTTGAAATTTTTTCTACATTGATTCAGTGATTGAATCTATTCACACTTAATTACTTGTATTCAGAAGTTGTACTGTGGAGATGGTTGTATCAGAATGGTCCAGTGTCACTTATTTTCATATTGCAACATGTTCCTTTTTTCTCTCCTTAGGAAGGTGAAGTGTATGCTATTGAAACCTTTGGTAGCACAGGAAAAGGTGTTGTTCATGATGATATGGAGTGTTCTCATTATATGAAGAACTTTGATGTTGGACATGTCCCAATAAGGTTGGATTTTGTTGGGTTTTGCTGGTGTGTTACGCTAGAGATATCACCCCCTTAAGGTTCAAATTTGATCAGTGCATGTTCCTCACTAATTAATAAGGCTGCCAAAGGACTCAAAGGAGTATGAATAAAAAGCTTACCAAATATTTGACTTCAGAAATCAAAACTGGTGTTTTAAACCACCAGACTTACGCCAAAATTAGTTCAGATTACTAACCACTTTGGATCAGGAAGAGTTCTCTTTTTCTTTATAAAATGAAATGTCCTTTTATTATTGAGGAAAATGACTCCCATCCCTATGTGCAGTTTTGTTGGCATAGCTGGATGCAGGTACAGTCACAATCTATTTTGAAATATATCTGGTTTTAAGAGGAAAATGTACTTTCTTTTATGAAGAGAACATCTGATTGATATAGCAAGACATCCCAAAATGGGGGAGCCTGAAAAGACCTTGCAGTCTAACCCTGTTCTTAATTGGTGTGTTTTATTTCTGTAGTGAATGCCTGCTGGTGATACCTCTTTCTTCTCAAATATGTTCTCGGTTTGTTGTCTTTTTTCTCCAAGGCTTCCAAGAGCGAAACACTTGCTAAATGTTATCAATGAAAACTTTGGTACTCTTGCCTTCTGCCGCCGGTGGCTGGATCGCCTGGGAGAGAGTAAATACCTGATGGCGCTGAAGAACCTGTGCGACCTGGGCATCGTGGATCCCTACCCACCCCTGTGCGACATCAAAGGCTCCTACACGGCGCAGTTCGAGCACACCATCCTGCTGCGCCCCACCTGCAAGGAGGTTGTCAGCAGGGGAGACGACTACTAAACTCAGAGCCACCTCAGCACCTTTATACTCTAGGCTTTGTTGGAACATACTATGCCAGAATTAATTTGCAACATATTGTCTGTTTTAACAGTGGACTGATGTTAATACTTTCCATATTTGGAAAGGAAGGAATTTAATCTAAGGCAAGTCTTCTAATTGTAACTAACCATGGGAAAAAGCTTTCAGGCCTTTAGAAATATTTCAAAAGTTACTTATTTTTTCTGTTCAGGGAAATACATGCTATAAAGCTCAATTTTTAGTTTGGAATGAGTTATACATTTTGTTCTGAACATTTATGATAAAAGATGCTTTTCAAATATTTATATTACCATATTCCTACTTGAATGCTTTGAATGACTACACCTGATTTCTGTGCCCCAGTCCTCTATGATATTGCCTTTTAAACTTCCTGGAATCCATTTTGTAAAAAATAAAGACAAATTTTCAAATCTAAAGATATATATACTTTTTAGAAGACTGGTTACAATTCTGGTCAGGAGTCCACTGGGAAACTATTAAATATTTTACAAACTTGATTTGCATGTCTTGTGTTGAAACTGGACCTGTCTTCTCCTTCATATGAAACTTGGCCTCTCAGTGCCTGTTTAAATAGTCTTGTCAGTGCTGGTGTACAGGGCAAGAAGTCATCAACGCTTTACAGGGCAAAATGTGACAGCTTCAGTAACGGGGTGTGGTGTGTTTTTGAGTGTGCCCCTCTTTAGTTTAGAATTTGTCAAATTCATCTGGTGGTCTCTGCTGCTGTTACTGGCAACTTGTAACTTCGGGCTGAAGTCAACTGAATTTTGGTGCATAGTCTTTGTCACTGGCATGGAGTCAAATTTCACATGATTCCCAGTCTCTTTAAAGTTCACATTTGAGTAGGCAAGTGATAGGAACAACAAAAACATGAATTTATTTTGGAGTGTTAGAAGTTATTTCATACAGGCAAACTAATCTGGAGTGCAGTGAATGTGACTGTTGAGTCTCATTTATAAAGGCAAATTAAATCCCATGGCTTTTCAGGCCTAGATGCAATGTCTTCCAGTGTTATATCCTTACCTCATGACTTGCATATTAAAATTCTAAATAGTTACTGGTGATAAAAATGACAACTTTGTTAATAGGTGTATAACAGTGCCTTAACCATGTGGGAAACAGAGACTTCCCCTGCCTCTTTATAGTCACAGCTTGTCTCTCTTTACAGAAGTGTTCTTACTATTTTAGAAATATCAGTTCTTCCATCCTCTGTCTTTGGGTGAAAGCTGCATTTTTTTGTCTTTTAAAACCTGAGTATGTGAGCTGCAGTTTAGAGGGGAGCAGTGTTATGTACTGCCTACAGTTTAAAAATACTGTACACTGGTGGGTTTTGTTGCTGAATTCTAAGTATTGTTTAAACTCAGTACTGTTTAAACTTGTAGAAATGGATGAAATCAGATATTGAAATGTGTAGTTCTGTTGTTGGTGTTTGGGAATCTTGGCATCCAAGCAATTAATTTTAATTAATTTATGCAGCTGTGTGGTCACGTGTGTCGCAGTTCCAAACAAACAGGAGCTAGAGTATGTGCATCTTCATTGCAGAGTAAAACCTGGCACTCAGAAGAATCTGTGATGAGCAGGGTTGCCGTGTGCTGCTGCTATTTATGTTACCAACACCATGCTGTTCATGCACTTCTTAACATGATACAAGCAGGTTCTTGTAGAATGGGTGGCTTCCAGCTCACCTATTTTTGTAACAAGCCTGGCTACTACACATTGTGCTGGAAAGAAGAAAGACAAATGTGCTTCAGTTCTGCTTACCTGCTGTTTACAGACTGTTCTCTCTAGAAAGAGTCTGTTAGTAGTAGCTCAGTGGCATTTGATACTGTTCTTACAGCTTAAAGCTTAACTTCACTGATGGTTACTTCAAAACACTTGTACAGATTAATGGATGTGTTTTCCTCTCCTTGTCTTTTACCTGAACATAATAGGAAGACCCAAACTAGCAGAGCTAGTTTGGACTATGGCCTATTCTTTTAACTTTTTAACTTACTGTTTCGTTGGTTCACATGTGGAAAGCTGATAATCGTGTTACAAGTTGTAGAGGAAATGCCTCAGAAAAATACCTGCATAGCATGATGATTATTTGTTGCCCTTAAATTTAATTGGGAGTGTCTGCATACAAGCTGGCTGCGCTGCTGGCCCTCCTGCATTCACCCTGGCAGTATAGAAGGCAAGTCCTATTTTATCTCCTATAAACAAATAAATAAATAAATAATTTTCCTACTGCTTTCATGCTCTTCAGGCTGCCTTTTCCTGTTGCTGTAAGCATTCGTTAGAAAGTCCTGGCCATGCTGTCTGATAACTGAACCATGGTCTTGTCATTTGACAAAATCAAAAGTTTATCAAAAGGCTTTTGAGCCAGATATTGATGTTCCTTTTCAAAAACCCAGAAGATGGGGATTGTCGTGTTTCTTGTATGTGCAGCACCAGAAATAATGATCTTTATTAGATGGCAGAGTTCAGAACCTACTTTCCAGGGTTTTTCTTTCACACAGACCTTGTGAGACACACATATCATCAGAGCATGTACAGCTTGACCTCGTGTGCCGTGTCCTTTTGATGAAGGTATGGCCTAACCAGGAGAGTAATTTTAGACTCAAACAACATGCTTTTCCCCTTAGATGTGGGTAAGAGAGGGCTTGGTGGGTACAAGCACAACTAGCCATGAAGTGGAAGTCTTTGATGGAGGGATGGGTTTGGTCATCTTTGTTTCTGAAAGCTGCTGTAGCTTGGGTACTTAGTGGAAAATAAAAAAAATACTGTTAAATCTACAGGGGCTTTCCACCTCGAGGCCAGATTATGCTGCCTTAAGTGAGAAGGCTGGCTTTGAGAGTCACAGGTTTACCATCACTGTATGAGCAGAACAAGTCTTAAAGGTGATCTCCTTGGAGTTCCAGACTTTACATTTGGTTAAGAAATGCCATCTTTTACAATAAAGATCAAGGTCTTCTCTTTTTAGTGGCAGATTTTATTAAAAATGGAAATAAACTTGGTGCTAAGTAGCATTTGTAAGGAATATACCCGTGAGTGTACTCTGTATTCAGACTCCAGCTTGTGAAATAACCAATTTCAGCACTAGTTTTGTGGAGGCTGCTGTGCAGCCACCTGGATTGCAAGGGAGATGGTGTTTTAAGGATGAGCATAACTAACTTTTTGAAGAGAAGACTGAAACAGTACATGGAGGGGGGAGGTGAAGTTGCTGTCATAGTGAGAAAGAAAACTGCTGTTGTGTCTTCCAACATCATTGTCGTGTTCCCTTTAGTGTAACAAAATAATACCTGTATTGCAGAACAGTACAAAACCTGAGTAAGATGATAAGGAAACTTAATGACGTGATGTGGAATTTGTTCATTTGATTTTTATAAGTCTTTTTTGGAGACAGAGGAACTTTGCCAAATCCTACTTACTTCAAATGTTTTTTTTACGGAAAGGAAGAAGAGAGTAAGGCTTTTCATAGTTAATAATTTCCCAGTATTATGCACTTACAGCTTGGTACTCTGCAGCATTCCACGGAACATCAGTCAGCTGTCCAGAGCTGAAGTAGGGCAGTATATTTTCCGCAGTCATTGACAGAATAATGCTTTTGCCAAGGTGGGTGTGTTTAGAGATAAAGACCATGTAACTTGAGAGAAGTGTGTCATGCTTTGAAGCAGGTTGTCATAAGAATTACAGAATCATACATACGGGTTTTTCTAATTTTGAATGTTTCAATATTTCTGAAGTAAAAAAAAATACTTAGACAACTGTGCTGTGACCCTTTGGTATTTTTGACCTGTGTTGTGGCCATGACAGGCACCCAACTCTTATAATAACTCAAAGTCATACTGGCATTAGTTCTGTTTTGCATTTATACTGATGCTGACTTCTCTCTTTTGTAAACCTAGAGTGCTTTAAGGAAAACCAAAAAGCACTGTGTAGGCTAGTCTGCAGTTAAACTGAAGAGTAAACCTTTAGCCTAGTTGTTTTTGAAATGTCTGCTTCCTCAGGCTTTAAAATTAAGATTTTTTTTTTCTTTCAGAAAGGCCAAATCTCTGAATCGGAGAGAGCTATATACAAGCTTTATTTACCACTAGATAATGAAGGTACATGCTGTGAGGATGCATAATTGGATTACCACCTGGGACTGGAAATTGGTATTTTTCAGTTTGAGATGAGGCTACTTTGGCCTGTGTGCTGTGACCCTGTGATCTCTCAGCAAGTTTGCAGAGGGCACAGAGCAGGGAAGAGCGGCTGGCAGGCCAGCTGGGGGCACTGCCACACAAGGGCAGCAGGACGGCCCGCCAAAGGGGACAACAGGAACCTCGTGCAGCTCTGCAAAGGCAAATGCCACGGCCTGCACCTGGGCAGGAATCGCCCCAGGCACCAGTCCAGGCTGGGTGGGAAGCAGCTCCCCAGAGAAGGCTCTGGGGAACAAGCTGTCCATGAGCCAGCGCTGTGCCCCATGGCAGAGCAAACAGGCTCCGGAGCTGCATCAGGCAGAGCATCGCCAGCAGCTCCAGGTAGCTCATCCCTCCCCTCTCCTCAGCCCTGGGGAGACACAGCTGGAGTGCTCTGTCCAGTGCTTAGGAAAAAGGGAGACATGGATATGCTGGGCTGAGTCCACCAAAGGGCCAGGAAGATGATGAAAGCGCTTGGAGCAGCTGACACAGATGGAGGAGAGGCTGGGAGAGCTGGGAGTGTCCAGCCTGGAGAGGGAAGCTCAACGTGGATTTGATCCTTGGGCATGTGTGTATATACACTTAAGGACAGACACCCCATGGGGTGAGTGAAGAAGCCTGAGCTAGGCTTTTCGCCCTGGTGCCCAGTGAGAGGATCAGAGGAAAGAGGCCCACAGTGAATGAAGCATGGGAGGTTCCCTTTAGACAGCAGAAGAAACTTTTGACTGTGAGGATGGTGGAGCACTGGCACAGGCTGCCAGGAGAGGTTTTGGTGTCTCAGCCTTGGGGCTGTGGAAAGAAAACCCTGACTGCACACAGACCTGAGCAACCTGTTCTATGTTACCCTGTACATTTAAGTGGAGTTGGACTCTGTGATCTCCAGAGCTCCCTTCCACTGTCAACAATTTTGTGCACTCCCCTCAAAGGTATTTGGAAGGTGACTAGTTAAGGTGCACACATTACCAATTCCCTTGTGTAGGTGAATTTAAATCCAGCCTCTCTCCTGAAGGGCTAAGGAAGTCAGCAATTGATCTCATAAATGCATGTAAACTTTAATTACCATAACATTTCTGTCTTGAGAGATACTCTGGGTGCATCTTCACACTGTGGTTGGCTGCCAAATTACTACTCATGGAGCACTGGTCTGTGTGTGTGTATGGTGTTCCTGAACACTTCATTAAAAATAATTACCACATAATTGGTTTACCACGTTCCTGCAAACACTGATGGCTTATGCAAGGAGAGGAAATTCAGCCAGGGCAGCATATGGAAATCTAGGCAACTATATAGCAGGTATCTTTGCTGGAGATAGGTCTTAACCAAGGCAGAGATGCAGCTGAGCCTTTCACCTGAATCTATTTTTCTGAAGTAGATGAAAATGAAGGTGGAAAGTAGAGAAAACAAGGATTACAGCCTCTTGAGGTGCCTTCACATGATTAGTCTTTAATGCAAATAACTTGGCTATCAGACCAGCTCCTCCTGATAAAAGAGGGTCTCTTACACTGTAACCGAACATTTCACATAACTGTACCCCTGTTGCTGATACAAGTGCCTAGTGGCTGGACCTTTAGTGCTACTGCTCTGCAGAACTCCTTCAAGTGTGTTGTGGAAGCCTGACCATAGGTACAGCTGCTGCTAAAATGTGTGGGTGGTGTTTGATCAAATACCTGTGCAGGATGTGGGCTTTTGCGTTGCCTATGGTATTTCTGCTCATTTTTTTCACTGGTCCTCAGCTTCAGATGGAGTTCTGTGTTAAATACGTGAATGAAGCACAGCAGAACACAAGCATGTAGGCTCATGTTGTGCTTATGCCTTGCTCTAGTTAAAGGATGCAGGGCTGGTTACATGTACTAGTAAGTATTAAGAACTGAAGCAGGAGCTGTTGAGAAGAGCACCTGAATTAGCTCATCCTTGTGCTGGACTGCAGAAATCATCTCTGTTCTTCCCCGTGTTTGGATTAGGAATAGAACTCTCCCTTTCCTTCTCTTGTTCTACCCAAGAAAGCACAAATGGGAAGAAAACAGAATTTGCTCGTGCAGAGCAAATGATGCTTTTCAGAGAGAGCCTTGAGACTGGATAATGCTTGTTGCAGTGAAGGCAATGCAGGGGAATAGCTGTAAGCATCACCCAGGCAATCCTTCTAGTAAAGATGGCACAGAAAGATTAATTCTAAGGGACTTGAGTATGTGCTTAATAGTAATGATTGAGACTAATGAATTCTCACACCCATGTTGCTCTCTGCAAGTCCAAAGATAGACTCTTCCATTGATATCTGAGAGTCTTAGGACCCCTACGTATATGGAAGAGATGTTTTCCGGGGAAGAAAAAGTACCTTTCCTCTTCCTATTTTCTGAACTACCAGTAAATATAAAGTGTTTGAATTACGTCCATTTCCTCACCAGAAAGGACAGCAGAGAAGTATTTGAAAGACAGCACAGCCATAATGAGTACATTTGACAGATCATTTCACTTTAGCAGGTGAGCACAAGACAAAGTTTGAGATCTGAGGCTATAATATGGCATCTTTCAGAAACCAACAGAAATGATAGCAAAAGTCATTAACAAAACCAGCTGATAAATCTGTGACAGATGCCCAAAGCAGTTGTATAGTTAAGTCCTTGACCCATGTTAGACAAAAATCTAAAAATAATTTTTAAAAATGTAGTGATAATGTAGGAACTAAATCCAGTACACACATAGTTTTCTTTCCACATCAAGGCATTTTATTGAGGTATAAATTTTGCAGAAGATGAGGTAACAATTTGCATAGAATTTACACAAAATAACTTCACAATTAAAATTTAATTGGCATTAACTACTGTCTGTGGAGGATCGATAATCCCTGCTTGTTAAACTCTCCCCAATGCACAGTTCTGTTAATGCTAGTGGTAGGACCACATAGAAGGTACAGCAGCTGTGGGTAATGAGACCAGTCAGACTGAAAATGCTTTCACATCAACATTACAGCTTCATTGCAACAGTTGTTTGTGTTAAGAGATGATTGAGACAGACAATCCTTGCTACAGCTTATAGTAAGCTTGTCCAATTCAAGAAAGGGGATGCTAATGCTCTTGTGGCATTGACAGTGGGGTGAGGGTGGTTGTGTTGTTTGGAGGTTATTGAGCTTTTTGTTTACATGTTTAAGAAAGATTTTCAGTTATTGGAATAAAAAGCCTCTGGTTGTTAAAGTTGGAACTTTGAGTTTGGCACTTGAGTTTTGTCAGGCTTGTTAAGGTTAAAACATGGAAGTCTTGGTAAATATACATTCCTGTGTTATTAAACACTCCTCTTACATACTTAGATGAAAATAAGTTCATTCTCTATTTCCTCAATTTCAGATTTTAAGTAATTCTATCGTGCATCTTTAGTGTAGCTCCCCTGAAGCTTGCAAAATAATTTCACAGAAAGTAGACTATGAAAAATTCAGTTACTATCTAACATGTTTAACATTCCCTGCTGGTGAATGTCAGTATTCTAAGACCTAGTAGCAATTCCTGCAAGACAGTAAGGATCAAGGTATCATTAGAACTACACTATAAAATGTACACAAGCATATACAGAAAATTAACCAGAGAAATATCAATTGTCCATTGAAAGTGAGGTTTCTAAACCAATTCAAAAATATTATCAAAATACAAAACCAGCTTAAAAAAATAGCCTGAGGTAAAAGTTAAATGCACGCAGCAATCTTTTCCTTAAAAAAATAGCTGTATGGAAAATCTAGGTACTTAGAAAGTTACTTACTGTCAATAAAACCTTTTACTAACCATTGTAAGGAGTACTTCAACTATACAAAAGTATATAAACATTAAAAAAGTACAATATTGTACTTTCTTTTAAAAATACATAGCTATGACAATTCAAACTTTTACCATACACACAGTTAACTGGCTTTGGGTTAGCTGCTACTGTTGTCCCTGGAACAGCCAGCTAATTCTGTGTGCTGCTGACTGTCAGCTGTGCTAGGACATGGTACTTTACTATGCCCGTTTGCCTGAGTAAGTCGTTGGCTGTAAAACAAAATGTAGGCTTGAGCCTTGCATACTTCCTCCATAGTGCACATGTTGAGTTTCGAATCATTGCAGTGTACCCAGAATCCTACAGTAAGGAAATACACACACACAAAAAAAGTCATCAGGACACTGATTTACTGAAGTAATTGCATTATATTTAATAATAAATTAGTATTCAGTTCCATTTAACGAGTTGTGTAGAAACTGTTTCAGTTGATCGAGTTTATTGCCTCTATGTTTTAAAAGCCCAGCTTAGCTTCCTCATATTTACAAGACAGTTTTATAGCCAGAACACATTTAACAAGCCAATACAAAAACTGTTGGTCTACAGAACTGCAATTCTCATTCTAGGCAGTTCAGTCACAAGTGATTGCCTTCTCCTTTTGAGAAAAGACAGTTATCTTGCTAGTTTAGAATCACAAACACCCCTTTCCCCCACACTGCTTATTTCAGAGCTGGTTCCTACCTCCTTCTGAATTGTAGCAGTAGGCAGTGTAGTGCCCTGAGCCGAACCCTTTCCCGTGATGCATTACCACAGCAGACAAGTCATAGATGAAGCAGTCAGGCAGGAGAGACTTGAGGGACTCTCTGCAGCAATAAGGCTCCATGTTTAGCATTTGGTCAAAACTAACATGTACGCCAATCTTCTCACGATGATTGCGTCCTGACCACCTGGAAAGTTAGTTAAATCAAATGAAAACTTAGGGTTTTTTCAAAGAAAGAACACAGCATTCTGAATTGTATTTTAAAATAATACTTTCACTAATTTTTTTTGCACAAAGTAAATGCTAGGTTTTTTGTAGGCTTCCCCTTTCACTTCTTTATTTCAAGGCCTTTTTAAAATGTGTGATGGTGCTTACTATTCTCATCTTCTGAAACATCTATCTTAAGATCTGTGTAATGGTGAGTAGGAAGTACTTCCCACCTATTATACCTCATTGGTATTTCTCATTTTTTCTCTATCTCCTCCTTCTCATCAGTTTTCTTTGTGTTAGGGACACTGTATTCATGTGTGGGCTAAGAGTTCACAGAGACACAGTGTCTGCTTCCTTACTCTCAGGTTAATGTATTTGGTTATATGAAGGTTATCTGGGACTTCCACTGAATACAGTCCGGGTTTGTACATGTGACTGTGAGCATTTTCCTCTACCCACAGATATCACAAGATTGATTTTTTGCCAATGCAGTTCACACCAAGATTAGTAGAAAAATAAAAGTTTCTAGTAACTACTTGTCATCATACTAGTAAAGGGAAATTAAACTGATGCTCAATAACATAGATCCCAAACAACCAAAGAGCAGGAGTGAGTCTGTCAGTTTGCAACACTTTCTGTTGTGGTGCTACTTACCTAAACCGTTTAAGGTGTAATCTGAGAACCCGAGGTAGTCGACACACCATAAGCTGCTTCTGGGCTTCTGTGAGTATAACTGGTTTAGAAGAAAACTTCCTTCGTTTTGCTGAGGTCAAACACAGTTACACAATACAAATCATGGTAACAGCCTCATATTTCAGTCTAAGATTTATCCACGAAATTTGCGTGGACCTAAGTATCTATGGGATGTGCCTCCTTAAGAGGGATACACTCTGAGAGCCATTTTGCAAGGATTCTTTTGTGATGCAAGTAAAAAATACTTGTGGTCACTTACATTAGTCACCTTAATTTAAAAATCTCATGGTGTCTTCCAGCAGCTGGGAGTATTAGAAACCCCGTTAGTGTGTGATGACACTGATCTAAGAGAAGCATCACACTGCAAAACATGTTTTGAACATTTTAATCTTCTAGGTGATGAGTAACAGCTCTCAGGTGACCACACCAGGACATAAGAAGGTCTTTGTTTGCAACATACTTTTAAGACTTTTAGTACTTTCCCTCTATACTTCCATTGTCAGGGTATATTTCACACAGAGAACATATGTATGAGTACATACTGCCTTTACTCACTGTTGCACTGATCACATGCATATATCTTTCCTTCCAAAGCTTCAGTTTCTGTAAACTTGGCCAGCATTTCTGTCAGCAGACATGGATACTGAGATGACATCTCCTTGCCGTTGCAGTGATACCTCTCGGGAAACTCCAGGGACAGGTCCCAGAAAGGTTCTATGGTATTTGATTTATTGTCACAGGCAAGACATGTTACCTGTAAAAAGATGTTTCAGCAGTTGCTTACACTCAGACATTTACATTGCTCGAAGCACACCATAACAAAGCTCTAAAAATAATTTTTTTTCCCTAGAGATAACCAATGTAACCGAAGACAAGACATAGTCTTTAACAAAGGAAATGATAGACCTAATTTCTTTTCTCTGAAACAGCATGTCCAATATTGTTATCACGAACAAGTACGCGTTCTTATGTTTTACTGAGAAACAAAACCAGTGTCAAAATGCTCGGTCTGGGACTGTCCAAAAGAAAGCAGCTGGTGAAGTCTCAGGAGTCTTTTCTCCAAAGGAAAATTTACATGAGAAATTATAGTTTAGGTTAATTTAAAAATAAATAAAAATAAATTTTAAGAAACCACACACACACACACACACACAAAAGGAACAGCTGGGGATTTTAAAGTCATATCCTTCTTACTTTGTAAGTCTTCCAGGGAAGCCTGGATTAGGAAGCACACTTCTTCAAATTAAAATTAACAGGTAAAAATAATTTATTTCTTCTTTCAGTAAGTGGATCCATCGTCACACTAGGGAAAGGACAAGCAGTAAGACAACATAAATAAAATGTCAAGAAGTGAAGAGAGTCAACCTGGAAAATGCAGGTAATACAGCAGGGGACAATTAATTTCTGGTAACATTCAATATTTAGGAAAGTAAGTTAAAAGCAGTAGCTCTTCTAAGTTGGAAAAACAACACATTAGGCCCTGCATGCTTCCTATTCAGGAATATATCACAAGTTGTTTGGAACAACTAATACAAGACAGATAATAAAGGAATGAAAAATCCATGTGGCATCCAAAGATTGTTATTTCACAGGCACAACTTATGCTGCTGCTGTTCTGTTCTGCATAAGTTCAGTACAGTTCCCTTCAACTGGGTTAGTAAACCTGTGTAAGTGTGAAAATACACTCAGCTTTGTTCAAGAGCTCCTTTATTCTCCTCTGAAGGTTTGCTGTCAGGTAATTATTCATCCTGCTTTGTTACGTCAGGACCGATCTGGTACCCTCCTCCTCAGGTGTTCTTGTCAGTCATTATTTAATGCAAGAGCCCCAACAGCTTGCACACGATCTATGCATTAGCCACCTACTGCACATGTGTATTTGTGCTCCAGCAGAGATGTTTAGCAGAGGAGTTAGGAAAGCTGTTCACTGCTTTAAGTTCTAAGATGAAAATGCCACTGCCTTGTTCTTAGAAAACAAAACTTCAAACTTACATAGCGGAAAAGAGGAGAATCTTCTGTTTTAATTTACACTGACAGGAGCTTCTTTTGTAAGTGCTAACATCTGGCAACGTTTCAAAGCCACAAATTATTAGTAATTCAGAGCTGGAATCTAGACTTGGAGACAAAATGGTATGTTTGGCCACAGTTCAAGCTCACTCCAGCATAAACACTGAATGAGTAATAGATTCTGCTGTACAAATGGGTAATTTTGCTGGGCCAAAAGCTTGTTCAATTGATGAGTTACTTCAGAATTTGTTGCACATGAAGACACACTTAAGATTAATGGGCTTGGGATGAAGAACGCATGTGAACTCAATACAGACCATTTTAGCAAGCTCCGAGGTTTTAAACTTTAGGTACTATGTTAATAATCTAGGTTATTTTAAGATCCTCTTTCCCAACTGGATAATAAGTACTATCCCAGAGAAAAAGAAATGATTAATAGACCCAGCTTCCATTTTTTGCCTCTCCAAAGACCAGAAAAAGATAAACTGATGCAAAAGAGCTGCTTCTCATCTCATCGTGCAACTATGAGCGAAGTCCACTTATGGGGACAAAATCCTGTGCTGACACACAGCTGCACTTATTTCCTCAAATCCAAGACAGTCCTCCTCACTGTGACACTGCAGCAGAGTTAAATTCTGGGATTTTTGTACCTCCCAAGAGCCAAGTAACCTGACACACTTGGGCAGGCACTTACCCAACCACAAGAGCCGCTGTGCGCTGCCTGCTCCGGTGCAGGATCCCTCCCACCCCGGGGGCGAAGGAGAGGGAAATCGGGGCGGGGACAACAGTTGCATTTTTCTTAGCCGGGCCTGAGCTCACAAATTGGATTACCCAAAAAGTAGGATGATTCCTACCATTCTGTGGAATCCATCTGTACTGGCCTGGCCTGTCCATTGGCACTGGCTTCACAACACTCTCATCACTTCTTTCTGTCCTAAATGGAACTCCTTTATCTCACACTCCAACTACCATCCACACAGTGCAACCCAGATTTTTTCCCTGAAATTGTAAAACTGTTCAAAAATTTGAACGAGATCTGAGGTTTTTATAAAATAACAAAAAGAATCTCAAACATGAACTGAAAGGGCAAAAGCTTTATGCATCTGTTCAATGCAACCTTTTATAGTATAACTATTCACAACAGTAATAGGGAAGTGAGTCTGCTCTAATAATCTGGTTAGTGATGTGTATCTTTATGACTATATTTTATAAATTCAGAGTTTGATTCCACCTCCCCATTAGAATCCATAATTGGTATTTTAGGAAGCCTTAATACTGTAATTTATAACAAAGCCACATGAGACATTAGAGCAATGAAAGTAAATTACTGGGTTTAGCTAGTTTGAAATCTCTACCTTATGTTCTGCCCTGACCACCCTCTCATGCCTTGAGACACGGGTACTAAATACTATTGTTTGTTAAAGCTTAGTATTCAATCATGGGCCAAAGGCCAGACTGAAAAAGAGCTGGATCAAATAGCTTGATTCAAGCTAAGCATGGGGACCACTCAGACAAGCATCACTGTGGCCACAATAACTTGATGGACAGCCACTGCCCTGGACGGCATTCAGTGTAAATGCAGCCAAAGAAAATGGTTAACATATTGCTGCAGAGGAAGCCAACTCCATCATCAACTGTTTTGCCTGTTCCCTGCACTTGCATGAAGAAAACTCTTATCACCTCTGCCCTAACAATTTTGTTAGTTTTTAAGAGCAGTAAAAACAGCAGTCCCATTTTTTATGCTTTCACGACTAAAGTTTTCACTAGATGAGAAATATATACGGTAACTAACAATTCAATTTTGCCACAGCAAAGACATTGAAACTGAAGGGGGATCTCTAGAATACTGCTATATGAAATTCATATGAAGACTATATAAAAAAACCCTAAACTTTGTAGTGATGAGCATAAAGCATTATTAAAATGATCTCTATCTACCTAGTGGAATAACAGACATAAACACAGCAAAGTGTGGTCTGTGATTCAATGGCCTTTTATAGTTTAATTTAAAATGTCACCATCTAGTAGGAAAGCAACTTGACAATCATTCTGAGTTCCAGGCTAAACATAAAAATACAAAGACCAACACCAAAATATAGAAACCAGTACACAGGCCATCAGTTGGTTTAAATGCAAATCCTGCCATTACTTACCGGAAGTTCTAATCTTTAACAGCCTATTCAGTGGGAGACAAAACTCAGCATTCTCCCCCAAAATCTAACTCAGCTACCCAAAACTGAAGGCTTTCAAACAGCCCAAGGATTACAAATTTCTCCTTTCCTCAGCCCCTCTGACCTTAGTTTACACACTACATGGTTATAACCTTCTGGGTCTTGGCGTATTCCTTTCTCTGAGCACTGCACATTGTTCTGCTGCGCTGAGCAGAGGTGGGCAAGCATTTTGCTTAGATTCCACCTTAAACATGACCAGGAACTAATCAAACTGCTTGAGATTTTTTAAGCATGCCCAGAGGTATCAAAAGCCAGCCTTTAGTAGGCATTGCTGTAATAAATACTGGAGCCAATTATTTTGAACTCAGCAAGTTTGCAGAGGGCACAGAGCAGGGAAGAGCGGCTGGCAGGCCAGCTGGGGGCACTGCCACACAAGGGCAGCAGGACGGCCCGCCAAAGGGGACAACAGGAACCTCGTGCAGCTCTGCAAAGGCAAATGCCACGGCCTGCACCTGGGCAGGAATCGCCCCAGGCACCAGTCCAGGCTGGGTGGGAAGCAGCTCCCCAGAGAAGGCTCTGGGGAACAAGCTGTCCATGAGCCAGCGCTGTGCCCCATGGCAGAGCAAACAGGCTCCGGAGCTGCATCAGGCAGAGCATCGCCAGCAGCTCCAGGCAGCTCATCCCTCCCCTCTCCTCAGCCCTGGGGAGACACAGCTGGAGTGCTCTGTCCAGTGCTTAGGAAAAAGGGAGACATGGATATGCTGGGCTGAGTCCACCAAAGGGCCAGGAAGATGATGAAAGCGCTTGGAGCAGCTGACACAGATGGAGGAGAGGCTGGGAGAGCTGGGAGTGTCCAGCCTGGAGAGGGAAGCTCAACGTGGATTTGATCCTTGGGCATGTGTGTATATACACTTAAGGACAGACACCCCATGGGGTGAGTGAAGAAGCCTGAGCTAGGCTTTTCGCCCTGGTGCCCAGTGAGAGGATCAGAGGAAAGAGGCCCACAGTGAATGAAGCATGGGAGGTTCCCTTTAGACAGCAGAAGAAACTTTTGACTGTGAGGATGGTGGAGCACTGGCACAGGCTGCCAGGAGAGGTTTTGGTGTCTCAGCCTTGGGGCTGTGGAAAGAAAACCCTGACTGCACACAGACCTGAGCAACCTGTTCTAGTTCACCCTGTTTTAAGCAGAGTGGGACAGGACGATTTCCAGAGATCCTTTCCACTCTCGGCAATTCTGTGAAAACACACGTGGGTATGTGCATATGCACAAGTGTACGTGAACTTACTCAGGAAGTAATCATAAAAAGGAAGAATGAAAGCTGAGCAACTGAGGGAATACAAACAATGGTTGGTAACAAAAAGGTTTTATAAAATAATAATTTGATCTCCACCTATTGTTTTGGCAGTTATTTTGTTATTATTAGATTCAAATATACCTTCACATCTCTTCATACAAAAAATTAAGAATACCAAAAACATACGGTAATCTGGATTATTATTTTGGCATTAAGAGTAGGTTAAAATATTCAGAATCATCCTGCCTGGTTTACAGAAAAATAACTTTTTCCTGGTAATTCTCATGACAAGAGGTTTATTTTCTACTTCAGGAAAAAGTTTTAAGGTTTTAACAACACAGAAATTTTATCAACATAGTGGCCAAAAAGCACAACATATGAAACATCCAGCATTTCTTTTTCTTAGTAACTACCACTTAGTTCCAGAAAGCTTTTTACTACACAGATTGAATTGCAGGACAGTTATATTTTCCAATTGAGTGCCTCCAAATCAGTCGTATCAGAATAATTTCTCTTCTTTCACCATTTTCCATGTCCTGATGGTCTATTAAAATTTAAATATGATCCAAAAGCGCCTTCCAACTTTCAAGCAAGCAAAACCTGTGTACTTAATGTTACCCCAAGGGTAAAACAATTTAGTTAAAAAGCAGAAGTTCAGGAGGTGAAAGCTGTATCTGCACATAAGATTTTGCCACTATGAGTATCTGCAAATTTCCTAGATCTGCTAAGCTGCCTTCTTAGCTCAGCCAGGTTGTCTGTACCACCTTCACAAACACTTTGTGCCAGTTTCCACATTCCCCCTCCCTCCTCTGACAAAAAATTAATATTGGTAAAACTACAGACAGAGTTTCTGCTTGTAAGATTTCTGAGTACATGTGGCACACAGTTTCCCCAAAGCAGTGCTGAAAATGTATCTTTGGTTTGAAAGCTAAAATATTCTATTGCAGTATCTGGATTTTTTAATCCACTTCCTTGATTAATCTGGACCAAGTTTGAAACAAAGATACTTCAAAAATTGTTGCATAAACTGTGCTATTTAGTTGATACCACTTAGAAAAACAAGTCAAAAGAACTCTTGGGGGAGACAGTAGCTAATACTTGAGCTCTTGAAGAGTATTTCAAAGATCTGTGAACCAGTGTGGGTCAGTTCACCACTGCCACACAACTTCATAGCACAGCAGTGTCTCCTTTCCCACTGAAGGACTGAGGATGAGAGATGGTCCTTCCACAAGAGCACAAGCACTGAGAGACTGAAAACAACTGGTATTTTAATAGATATGTTGGCCTCTGCTTACAGTACCAGTGGGTTTCAGAATATGAACCACTGCTCAGGTTTACAAGGTACAAACTCCTTTCCAACAGCACAACTTTCCCCAGACAGTCACTGCAGGAAGTCTGGCATGTAAAGAGACAGAAAAGGGAAGGGTTTTGTAGTTACGTATCCCATCTTTACTTCCCTTAGATGTAACGGGTATCAAAGTTTCACAGCCTGTACTGCAGAGCAAAGAACTGAAGTCCTAAAAAGCATATTAGAATAAATATAAAATGAAAAAAAAAAAAAGAAGGAAAAAAAAGAAATACCAAAGGCAATCTGCTCATGCTGTTCCTGTAGTTAGCCATTACCTAGTCTAATACTCCATAAAACAGTAAAGTATTTCAGGCTTTAAATCAACTGACATAATAAAACACAAACAACCAGCTCATAAAATGTGCAACTGTTTTGAAAAGCTTTTTCCAGTTATCAAAAAGTAATCTACCTGAGATTCTCACACACTCAGTTCTCTCCTTTTTTTAATCTTATATCCTAAATTCAGTTAGTGCTGAACCAAGCAGCCATTTCAACAGCAACACACTGATGGCAAACTCAGGATTACGACTGCCTTTCAAGTTAAATTAGCATAGCCAGAACAAGGATGAAAAATGTTTTATTGCATATGTGAAAGTAATGCCAAACCTAGGTAAATACACGGTTTATCTGCATTGTAAGTGATCCTCTGTCAAGTATGTCAATAGTTCACAGTATTCCTGAGGTTTGAAGGTCAAGAATATTTACTTCACTGCACTTGAGTATCTCACAGAATCAAGTGCCTTGAACTGGTATTTTCAATCCAAAGGGAAAGTATAGTAACTTTTTAGTGATTCTAAAACAGAAGGCAACTGCACAGAGAAACATGCTCCTCAATTCCCCATCTTCACTTTAGTAAGATGTAACTTATTAAATACGCTGGACTAACATCCCATCCTATTTTTAATAAATACAGCAGGCAACAGCTTCAGCTATCCTCTAGAGAGAAACTGTAATACTGTCACTGCTTGTAGGTAGATAAAGTAAAGCCTACAAGGACTATTAGTACACTCCTTGTTTTTAAGAGCTAACATTGACAAAGATGTGGTAACATAGCAAAAAGTCTTTTTTTGTTGTTTTTTCAGCCCCACGTGGATGTTTTCTTGCCTTGTTAACTTTGTTAAAGCAGTTCTGACAAATGCCTAGTGAAATCATGTTGTAGAAATCTTATTGAGAAAAGTAAAATAATTGCCTAAGAGAGTTTTTAAAGCTTCCATGTGCAAACACCTGGGACTGAATCATTAAGATGACCCAAATATATTTAACAGGTAGAAATGTAAATCTTCAGGGGTTACATTTTCCTTATAATACTTATCATGTTCAGAAGTGCTAAAAAAGACTAAACTGAAATAAAGGAGAGGCAGAAGACAAAGGGAACATTAGGAAGGGTAAAGTGTTGACCAGTCTGTGGGAATCTCCTAGTAAGCCAGGGAGAAATTACTACAGATAACAGTTCCAGTACTCTTTTTCACTTCAGAGATTCAAGTTCATCAAGGCTGTATTTTGCATTCAGACATTGACCAGCTGCAGGAAGAGCTGTGTGCTGTAGTCAGAAGATAGCTCAAAACTATTTAATTCCCTTTCAGTTTTATTCAATAGAGTGGAGTTTGTTTCAATTTACTCAGTAGTGAATTCTCACTATTCCCCTCCCTGGTCTCCGGAAGGTGGGAGTGTTTCTAGTCACAATCCTCATCACAAAACAAAGCTAAAATATGTGAAAGAAGTGGTACCACCAAAATGATGCCTGTGTCTTTAGAGCCTTGAATATTCTTACCAAAAGAATGAATCCTGTAAGGCCTGGAATGCAACCAAACCTTGTCAGTGTTCTTAAACAATTACTTCATTTTACTATCAAAGTTCCTATTTTGGAGAGAAATGGGATTTTCAAACAAAATTCTTTAATGACATAATACACTAGACACAGTAGCACCACACTGATACAAAACACATTAACTACCCCAAGGAAAGGAAGTGCGTCAACAGAAATGCTCTTACACTGGGCCAGACGGAAGGTAGAGGATGATCCAGTTTTAACAGTAGATCTAATTTCTAGATGTTAATTTCTAGTAGTTTCACAAAACCTAAAATGACTAAAAGCTAACGTGCTGCAAACAATACTGTGACCTTATTACGAAGTTTACAGGCATTGCAGCAGTAACCAATCTTACCTTAGTCAAAACCCACTGGGATATCTAAGCTTCATGTACTACAACATTAAGCCACCAATCAGAACAGTGGAAACAGGCACATTTTCCATTTCTGTTAAACCTCTTCTTTACACATTTTATTCATCAAATACTTCTGCATTCCGTCAGTAACATATGCACACATACTAAAGATCAATTCCAGGAAGCCAAGATTTCCCAACTTCTGTTCCTGCTGCAATGTGGTTAGTTTTTAGAGTAATTCAACAGAAACAAGCACTTGTTTGTTCAGTCAGTTCTCAGACATTTGTATACACACAGTTGGGATATGCATAACAGTAAGTGAACACACTGAAATACTTAATAGGGCACCAAGAAAGAAGAAGAAAAAAAAGAGTAATCATGCAGAAAAAGGAAAACCACCACTGCCTCCACCCCACAAATTTGGTTCCTGTCTTGAGAAAGCCTTCTGTATCTTTGTGTGGTAACAGAAGTATGAGTATTTCCGTACATAAAATGAAGACATGTAATTACTCAGTGGTAATGAATTTCAAATTCGAGCTATTTACTGAAATAACATCCTGTTTGACATCCATTACCTAATCAGTTTCCACTTAGATGACATTAACACCCTCCTTGCCACCTTTTATCTAGTGCCACAGGAAGGATAAACTAGATACTTGTAAATTCTTTATTCCTTCAAATTAGTTAGTGCTTAACAGCAAAGAAAAATAATTCTCAGTAGTTTGAAAGGTGTGTTTTAAAATACCAAATTTAACACTTTTATGATTACCAGGTGAGTCTTCTATTGATAGGACATTTCTTCTGAAACTCTGTGTATTATATCCTCCCCATCCCTCCTTGGTAGGTGTAAATGTATGAACCTTTGAAGTATGTCCATCACTGACTATATAAATCCAGAACTACAAATCATTACACCTTATAGAAAAAAAAAATCACAAAACATACCTGACTCAATAGCTGTCCATGAAAAATATTGTTAACCACATTCAAAACCTGTTTTATAAGTTTTCTTTGAGAAGCAGGGATAAGAGCTGGGTATCTGGTCCCTATAGTCTCCAGTTCTTGCTGTACTTTATCCAAAAGTTCACAGAGAAATTCCTGAGCATCTTGTTGGGCATAACCTCTGAAGGCTGGAATTAGTCTCCACACAGAATGAAGCATGGCAAAAGGAGACACCAGTGCCCATTTGCCAGACCACATAACCTGGAACAGAGTATGCAACTCGTGACAGAGAGAAATATGCTTTGAACTGGGCTCCCTGGGCTGAATGAGTTCCATACTTTTTGATGCTCCTCCACTTAATCCAGAGGATAAACTAGGCCGCCTCACAGAGTATGATCCCTTTACTTTCTCTTGGTTCTCGTTCACATGTAACGTTGAGGCAGCTATTGACGGGTGTTTAGATGAAGACCTGGTTTTACCATTGGTTGCTGTTGCCAGCAGATCCTGAGTTTGGTTGAGATCAAGCTTTAAAAAGCATTCTCGAAAAATAAGTAAGTGACTTAATACCTGCAGGACAGAATTCATATAGCATGTATTTCCCAGGTTTCTCAGTCCTGTTACCCCAGGAGTCACTGTGGGTCTTCGTTTAATTGGAGAGTCACTTATTTTTTTCAATCTCAAGTCATCTGAGGTATATGTCTCTGTCAACTCTGCCACAGATTCCACATTTTGTGATGTTTGAGGGCAGGATTCTGTTTTTGAGGACATTCTAATCTGATTTTGTAAACGACTACTCTTTCTTGGAGGCATCTTTTCCATCTCTGCTTTCAACTCACGCTTTCGTTCTTGTCTTCTCTTTCTCGCTTTGTCCTTTTTTTCCTCTGCTTCTGCCTGACGTCTTTCTTCTTCCAAAATCCTTTTTCCAGTGGGTGTCAGCTCAAGCCACGATCTGAATATTTTGCCAAGGAATGCACGCCGTCGGTGCCAGAGAGCTGTGAACAACCGATCTGCGTTCCGTAGCGTGGCTTGGGCCCCACCGTGTGAAAGGTAGGAATCATCACCCGTACCCATGGAACGCAAAGTCCTCCCACTTCGAGTAGTGCACTCATAGTTCTGACTCTTGATTGCACTTAACGTACTCCGCAACAGTTTTAAATCACCAGTTGCGTTATCGTTGAGAACGTAATCATCGCAGATATAACAGAAAACATACAGCTCGTTCACTTCCAACGCCACTGGGTGACTGCTCTCCTGAAAGTGCTTTAGTGCATGTTCCTCGATGTATCTTCCACATGCCACGTGTGAGCAGCTGAGACAAGCCCACACAGATTCTGTGGTATTGCAGTCCATGCAATGCCATTTCTGAGGATTGAGAATAGAGTGATCCTGGGCCAGTCGCAGACGTCCTACGTGCTTACACTTATCCATTATTAAAACTGAAACTGCAGGGGTATGTTGGCAAAATACATCATCCAAAAGATTTCCCATCCATGGTATTTCAATCTGCAACTAAAAAGAAAATATATAAATTACAGTTCATAAATAACCAACTGTATCTCTTTCACAGGCATCAATATACCAAATTCATATCTGAGGTTAAGATCATGACTGTCACCCCACCAAGTCCCACCAAACACTTGAAGGCAGTCAGTCATGTGGAGCTGCACCCAACAACAACAGCAGGTCAGCGTTCAGACTAAACTGAATGCCGCTGTTTATATTCCAGTACTTCCTGGCTCAGTCAGGACTGAAGCATACTAGCTATACTTTAAGCTTGTTTGGTTTTTTGTTTCTGTTTTGGTTTTGCCCCAAAGGAGCACTGATTTTGTTAAAACACAGTTACAGAGCTTGGATACAAACACCAAGTGAGACAGGTCGCCCAGAGAAGCTGTGGATGTCCCATCCGCAGAAGTGTTCATGGTCAGGTGGGATTGGGCCTTGAGCAACCTGGTCTAGTGGAAGGTGTCCCTGCACACTGCAGGGGGTGGGAGTACATAATCTTTATGGTCCTTTCCAACCGAAGCCATTCTGTGATTCTATTATTCCAAAATTCTTTTATCCCTAAGCATACAGGTGCAGAAGTGCAAAGTTCACTTAAATTTACTATGTTTGCACAGTGTCAACAGTTCAGACAAATGAGGCTTTATACAACTCAAACCTTTAATTAAACCACACCTTTAATTAAATCACTGCTCCTCTGTGCTCAGTCAAGCTCATTATACTATTTCTACAATAATGTATCTTGAACAAGTACATTTTAACATGTCATCTAACACCTCTGGAAAGGGTAATTTGGAAAAGCAGAACTCAAATTTTTAGTAAGGCAGAAATACCAGTAGATGTCTACCTTGGTTGCTGCAAACTTTATAAAAACTTGCATTTTGAACCAATCTTTCTAATCCAAAAAGAACATTTAAAAATCTGGCTAGCACTGGCTTACATCCTTTAGTAAGTTTATATGGTTTGCTCAAAGCTGCAGTTTTTGCTTTCTCTTATGAAGTGCATTTACCTAGAACAAAAACAGGCAGGCTTTCATTAGCAAAAATGAAAGAGACAGTGATTCCTTCTTTATGTTTTTACCATCTTTCTTTGACTACGTCTTGTTTAGCTGTATCATCTCGACACAAACGATAACGGTGCTATGATGTGTCAGGAAGTGATTACGTTTGATCTGGGGCATTCGTGCCCAACAGGTCACTGACTAGAGGGGCCACACAGCACCCACCAGCAGCAGCAGCAGGAGCACTGAGCACAGCACCTGCCAGGTGAAACAGTGAATTCACCTGAGGAGTTCCAAGGGTTTGTCAATATCCAGGCTATGGAAGTGAGACAAGTGATGCCATCACAAATGCACGCTGTGCACCTGGCCCAGGCTGTAGAAGATCAAGATGCTTTTACAGATAACCAAACCATGCTACAAAACTACTGAGTGATTTACACAACTCTCTGTAGAACCCAAAAAATTATATTCCAGCTATTATCCTTAAATATGCTAATACTTATCAATTTACAGTTCTGAAACACACAAGAATATGTTACTCAATGTGGAATACATGTTTAGTGTAAAATAAGCGTAAGATGAAGGGAATCCTAAATGACACCACTAAGGAAGGGAAATAGGTACATGGTTGCATTTGGCTAGGAAAGCAGCTTAAATTTTCCACTGGTACTTAGCAAAAAACCTGTTGTTAAAATATTTATCAAAAAATGGCTTAGTTTGTTAAATTGGCCCACATGTAGTGCCTTATAAAATACTACAATACAGATACTGGCATAAGAGCTGTAATAACTTTCTAAGCACATAATCAGCATCCAGCATTGCACATGTTGTATAGTTCTTATTCTGTACAGGACAAAAGGCTGAACAAGCTGTAGTGAAACTAAAATAGTGTACACTGTTTTACACACCCCTTTTAATCATTCTCACTCCTTTTAACTAAGAGTTATGTCCAGTCCATACACGCTGCACCAAAGAATTTCAGGCGCCAAGACCTCTGAGTACCCACTCAGCAATTCCCAGAGCAAGTACCAGCCATAGTGTATTATGGGAGGTCGGCATCCCTTGTGTGCTATGGTCAACAGATCACAAAAGAATGGTTGCTTATTCACCTTACTAGCATCCACAACATTCATTCCTTCTCAAAGACAATCTATTTGTAGGCCCCTAATTAGATTCCTTTACAAAAGGTTGTGCATAGTAAGTTTGCTTTGTGTATTATCTTTATAATTAAGACCGTTAACACTGTCCTGTAGTCTGACAACCTATTTTCCCCAACAAAGCTGAGCTTTTGTAACACTGATAAAATTCACAAAAATTTCAGAGTTGGACTGTGTATCTGTGTATATTAATTCCTCCTGGACTAATGAAGTAATACTTATGTAAAGTGTGCAGCAATAATTAAATACGGTATACAGGATTTTAAGTGATAAGACTCATATTTGTGTTTTTGGGCTAAGATGAATAGATTCTCCTGCATATTAGTAATGGTCCTTTGCAGCAGAGCAGAAAAGAACACTAAGCCCTGCCTTCCCACAGGGCTGTCACACACAGTAATGCTGTCAGTCAGGGCAGTCTGACAGGTCAACCCTCTTTGGTTTTGTTAAAGTCACTGAGTAAACACTGTGATTTATTTTTCCTTCTTTTTAATATTATATGGTCAGAATTAATTTTTTACTCAACGTTAAAAACATTATCAAAACTACTTACATGCCTCAGTGTAAGCAGATATTGGACTGAGGACAAAAGTAGTCTGCTGATTTCAGGATGACCACTGTGTAAACCAGGGTTGCACAATCAATCTCTTCATGCAAAAGCAACGCTATTCTAGGAAAGCGCAACATCAGCGCCTTGAAGGGAAAACCCTAAACCCCGACTCCCCCCCAGCCAAGCCAGCATGCACTTTCCCACCTACGTCGATGTGTGGAGAAAGGAGACAGGGTGGAAGGGGGAGGGGGAGGAAACATCTTGGCATGGGAGAAGTCTTTCTCTGAAGAAAATGTGAAGAAATCAAAATGCAGAGTTTGGTTAAAAAGATTGCAAAAAACTTAAGTGAGACCAAGAAAACTTCAGATGAATGTCAAGCATCACACAGCACGAATGTCTGAAGTACTGAGACCACATCACCTCACAAAATTTAAAAACTGTACCTTGGAACCAAAACTTGGCAAAATACAACACCTCAGGGAAAAAAAAACAGGAGTGAAGCGACAGATAACGGTGGAAGAAACGTGACAAATACTACATACTCATTCCCACACCTACTAGAAAGCTGCATAAAATAGTACAAGCAAATGCTCCAATGTTAAGATTCCGTAAAGTTATTCAGCACTAGTTTCTGCATTCTTCTCTCCTGAGGTTCAGTTCTGTGCACACACACAAAGAAACTTTGAATTAGTTGACCAGCACTTCAGAGATCAAGCCCCCTCTGTGTTCTTACCATTGACCTGAGCTGAAGTAGTAAGCAAAATAGCTACTAACATACAGACTAGTACAACTGAAAGCATTAAGTTGTCTGGAACACAGAGATACACAGAAATCTTTTCCTGCACCAAAGTTTCACAAGCTAGAAACAAGGATATATGGAAAAGGATTATTTAATTGAACCGTATTTCAACCTTACTGATATGCTCATTTCTTTTGTTTAACTCAAGAACAGCTGGCAAAATATAAATTCTTGAGTAATTCATGGGCTAAAAAGTACCTGATAACAAAAACGACTTAGAAATCAATAAAATTGATGTTGTTCTTCTGTTTTTGTTTCATGTACACAATAATTTAAGGTTTTAAGAATTTAAGATTTATTTTCACAGCTGATAGATTTTTAAAAAATGTAACTAAGTATAAACAGAATAAGTATTTTTCAGTAAGTCACTACTTTTGTAATTAATTGCTTGGCACATAGTCTCAAGTCTTGGACTAGAAATGCAGCACACAGCTTTACAATTACATATGTGCACACGTGTGTGTATGTGCTCTCCTGGGCCTCTTTTATATTCTAGCTTTTAAATCCGATGACCATTTACCAACTGACTTTCATCAGGTCCAGAGTACCTGTTTAGTATCTGAAAGCACGGGAACCTGGGTATTCGAACAACTGAAAGATTTGGATAAGAAGCACGTTCACTATAACTAGGCAGATGTACTGCTTTATTGCTTTCTTAAACGAGGAAAAAACTCAAGGAAACACTGATGCGCATTACTTCCAGCTGCAGGCTTAAAATCAAAGCAGCACTTCAAAAAGAAATTTTTGTATGTTATTTCCAACTTGAACAGGACAACCTTTGCCAAGAAAGCCCCCAGCCTCCTCTCTCTGGAGCCGTGCACATCGCCATGTAACTTTTTTTGCTCTATTTTCTTTTACCAGCTAAGGAACGTACCCCCGGAGCGCTGCCTGGAGTGGCCATTTACAACAGGACACCGCAGGCAGCGGCACAGCTCCACATTCGATGTCTCCCACAGCAAACAACCGCGCATTTCCTGCCGTGGAGAACTCGAGGTAAACAAACAACACAGACCGAAGCAGGAAGAACACATCCTTTCTTACAGGTCTGAGTTTACACTTGACAATTCTTCCCGTTCAGACAAACGAGCATCTCCGAGTGCCCTGACAGCTCTGGGGGACCGCCTGGCCGCTGCCCTGACAGCCCCTGCAGGCACAGACACCGCGGCGAGGTTCGCCCCGGGCTCGGTGCCGCGGTACGAGCTGCTCGGGGGGACGGTCCGGCGTGTCCCGGCGCACCGCGACATGGCGCGACTCAACAGGCAGGAGACCGAGCGGCGGGCCCTGGTCACCGCCGCCCTCTCCTCCTCCCCCGCGCTCCCTCACCTCCACATCTCCCCGGCGACGCTGCGACGTGCGAAGGGACGGCGGGCAGAGCGCAGAGGTTCCCCGCCACACACCGCGGGGAGGAGGCAGGACCACTGCCGCCCGGCGGAGGAGGCCGGTCCCGGGCCCCGCTCCCCCGGCCCCGCGCCGTGCCCCGCTCGCCCCGCGGCAACGAACTCCTCTGCTCGCGCGCCCCTGCGCAGCACTGCGCCGCCCTTCCCCGAGGGAAAGGCGCGGCCGCCCCGCGCTCCCCTCGGCCGGGCACCTGTTCCCGAGGGCCGGCCCGGGCTGGCAGCGCCGCCGCCCCGCTCCGCTCCTGTCCCGCTCCCGTCCCGCTCCCGTCCCGCACGCACCCGTCACCCGCCGCCGCCGCCATCTTGGGCGCCCCGAACCGCCGCCTCCGAGCGGCCACTCGGCGACGTCAGCGCCGCCCCGCCCGCGCCGAGCGCACCGCCCGCCGCCAGGGAAGGCAGCGGGGCCGGAGCGGATGGGCCGGCGGGGCAACGGGGCCGGGGGCGGCAGTGGGGCCAGCGGGGCTGGGGCGGCCAGGCGGGGCAGCGTCGCAAATGCCCCAGCGCCTACCCACCCCCCGCACCCACCTGCCGATCGCCATGTGCCGGCGGTGGGTCTGTCACCACATTTGTAGTGGCAACCGAAGTCCTTCCCACGCCCCCTCCCACCTCACCCGCCCGCCGGGCCGAGCGGGCCGGGCCCGGGCTCGCAGAGCCGGGCGGGCGGCGGGACCCGTTCCCGGGGCAGCGCGGAGCTGCTGCCGCCCCGCCCGCCGGGCACCTGCGCACCCTGAGGTGGGTCAATCACCAGCCGGGAAGGAGCGGTTGTCCGCATTGTCCTTCCTGCATTGCACTCGTGTTCTGTCACCGGCGTCGCCGTCCCTGTGCGGGCACGGTGCGCGCTGTGGCTGCGAGGGCTGAGCACACGCCGGGCCCAGGCTCGCCCCGAGGCCGCCCCGGCTCGCAGATGCCGCCCGGAGCCGCCTCTGGCCTGGCCACCGCCTGGCTGGGACGGACCGCACCGCGCATCTCGGCCCGTGAAACTCCGCACGTCATCTCTGCGTGTCATTTGTGAAAACTTCTGCAAGGCAGTTCACACGAAAAACACAAGCAACCAAGCTCTTATCAGGCCCCTGTTACGCATCTATTGAGGACTTTTTCAGTCTCTAGTTTCATTACAGACACTTAAATAGGCAACTTGAAAACATAAGTCCTGCAGATGTCCTACTTTGTAAATTCGAGGCATCTTTACACCGGTACTTTTGGAACTAAAGTTTCTGAAGTGCACCAAGCTCTTTTTAGCTGCTTTCCCGTTCTGCTGGCGCTGAATTGAGTTAATGTACACTTAACGCATGCCTTCTGCTCTGCCCCGTGCACAGACAGGCTGTGTTCGGGACAAAAGGAATCTGATGCAAACTCCTTCCTGACTGGGCAACATCACTTTTCACATCCATGCTGAAGCAGGTTGGCTTGTGATTTTTCTGAACCTGCTCAGAAGGTCAGTGCAGGGTGCCACTGGTGAGTGCAGAATCTGGCTGTGCTTTGTGTGCTGCTACTTAGGTGACGATAAACAAGTAGTTTGATGCAGAGTGTGAGCATTTCAGATCCCCCCTCTTGTTCTGGATCCATTATGCATCAGGATGTCTTTACGATGGCTTCAAAATCTCGCACATCTGCTTTTGCGTTTCTGGTTGTGTCACCACAGAAAATGTGTTTCAGTTTAAAACTGCAAGTCTACAGGCCCCAGTTACCTCAGTTCTCCTCCAGTAGTGCTTTCCTGTTCCTTCTGTTTCTAATACAACTGTGAGATGGCCTTAGCAGGATGCGGCCAAGAGACAAAGTATAATTTTTCTTCAGGTTCATTTTATCATAATGCTTTCAGAAGCTCATAAATAGTGCATACAGATAAAGTAAACTCACCAGCCTTCTCTCAGGATTCCAGTGTGTTTTTAACTTGTAACTTTAAAGTGAGGAATATTGTTTCCTAATCAAAATATTTATGCAAACTGTTCATGCACAGTGATTTCAAGTATTTCATAGTCCTCTTGGGTGTTCTTAAGACAGCTTCAACCATTTTCAAATAGTTATTTGGTCAAGCTCCTATCTTCATCTTTAACAGTAGCAGTTTCTTCTTGAGTCATAGTTGGCAAACTCACCCTCCCATACTTTTTCTTGCTGCCAATTTTATGTGCATGTCTGTTGGTTAAGTCGGTGTTGGATCTGCTCCCAAGACCAGACTGACTCACATCCCTACCGTGACCTCTTCAGCTGTCTCTCCAGGCTGCTTTCACCAGACCCCTCAGCCCCTTGGGAGTCTCTAGAGGAGGAGAGCCCGAGCTCCTGATGCCTCTGCACACATTGGAGGTCTGGTCCATGTGGTCTGGGTGAATGAAGTACAGGTGAGGCTCAGGGTATTACCATCCAGGGCACTGAGAAATAATCCCAAATCCTGGTTTTCCTAAACATCCAGGGGAGCCTTTGATCCTGGGCTGCTCACAGGAAGTCTAAGGCCAGGAATGCAAATAGGAAATGGTGGCTCTCAGCCATGCATATTGCCATGCATATAGCCATGCATATACATAATCCCACTCCCGACTGCTCACTCAGACACAGCCTGAAGCCTTGTCACCAGCTTTATACCCTAAATGGCCACTTTAAGCAGCCATTCCCAGTGATTATGACTCTCAAAAATTCATTTCTATTTATGCCAATTTTATGTTTTGGTAGTGTATCATCTCTCTAATGCACAGCAATACTCCTTTCTCTTTCATCAAATACAGCCTGTATTTCAAACCCCTGTCCTAGTGATAAGAGAGATTTGCCATGTCTCTGCTATAACTGCAGTATCTGATTTAACACAGAATAATCTTTTTTTCCTGTGTGTGTGTGGTTCCCCCATGTTAATGCATAACATTTCAGCTGATATTCACTAAGCACGCTCCATACCCTTACTGGGTTAGGGCAGACTTCAATCTCTGTTCCTGCTATGTATTCTATTCCATTGTAAAATATTGATTTGGAGTTAGGACTTGGCTTTGGCATGAAAAATAAATCACTGAATTGCTATGTGCTGCTCTTACCATATCTGTCCTACTTCATGTGTTCCCTTAGTGGCATCCTGCTTAAAATTTTTAGCCTTTCTTTAACCTTTCTCAGAGTCATGTATTTATTCTTCTGAATAATGTCCACATTAATAATATTCAAGACTGGCAAGAGAATCCTGAGCCTTAGGGACATATAAGACCCAACTCCTTTCCACCATCCAGATATTACAGCTACAATGTTGTGATTTATTGAGACAGCCAGAAATCGATTTCCCAAATGTAATTTAATTTAAAATTCATTGGGCATTTATGAAAACGGATGATGGATATAGAATATATTCTCAAGAAACAAGCAAATGTAATAAATTCCTATAGGCAATGTAACCTCATATCTTTCTATTATGTGTGAAAACATTCTCTGGAGGGGAAAACACGACCTCTTAACTGAAACACTACCTCTGACTCAATGTTAAAACCTTTCCAATATGGCATTTAGTTTTAATGTATTTTTAAATGGTTGTTAGAATTATAGACACTATGTGCACCTACTTCATTAATACAATTGAAAAAAATATTTACTTGGTGCATTTGGCAGGAGACATCATAAGCTGTTACCCCAACTGAGGCATCTAAACTTTTACAAATGCATGAAATGTCAATGTTCTTTCAAATAAAAACCTAATTCTAAAATAGTAATAGTTTTTGATACTGAAGAACAACAAAGTGGTAGGCTACCCAAGCCTTCTGTCTGAAAAGAGAATTGATATAATACTGAGTGACAATGAAAACTGGATGCATAGGCATCTTTGTCTCCACTAGGTTTGGGTCTGGTTTTATGGTTTAAATGTTCAAAACTGGTGAAAAGGGAGAGAAAGAGAGAAAGCCTAAAGGAAGCTAAAGAAATGAAAGCAAGCTTTAGGCAAATACGGAGCCATCTTTTGCTCTTGCCAGTGTGAACGCTTTTACTTGTTTGCAGCACCCCAGCTAGGAGTGATGCTCCTGGATGTCCACAGTGCTTGCAGTGTATGATGTCATCCTGGCATCACTGTCAACTGCTTGGATGCGAGGTCATATTTGTCACCATTCTGTTTTCAATCTGCCTGCAACCAACACTGCTTGCACCAGGAACTGTGTTGAGTTCAAGCTGCTCATATCTGAAAATTCTCCCCCTGAAGAGCCATTTGGCTCTCCTGAAGTGCAAGGCAACATTGGTGATTGGGAAGTTTGTTCCTTTCTGTTACGACACTACAGTCATGTCCTGTGTAGACATTGGCAGCTGGGCCTGACTACATGGAGTTAATTGTACATCTGAGGCACAGAAAATAAATGACATGAGGGGAGCAATAATAAATCACAAATTTGCATATATTAATATAAACAGCTTGATGGTTTCTAGTTCAGCCCTAGAGGATAAAGAAAAAACTTTTTTCTAAAACAATGGGAGCATTTTAAATCAGCACATAAGAGGGGAATCTTGGAAAGCACATCTAAAAACTCAGTACAGATACACACCAGTATTTGCATTTTGGGGAACATTTGCAACATCTGCACTGGTAGTTTGTTGTGTTTCTGTGTTTATTGATACAAACAATATACTTCAATTTATCTGTGAACAGATTCAGCTCTCAAAGAGATATTCTGTGTGTGGCTCTGAAAATAACAGGATTTTCTCCAGCACCTATGAAGCTTTTGTGCTGCAGTTCAGTTCAAGATGAAGAATTGCATATGTTGCTGTCTACATATGAACTAGGTGTTTTAATTTCCAGTAGAGTTGGGGAGGTACTTGTGCAAGCTATACCTGGGTTGTGAGATGTTCAGACAGGGCTGGCCAACCTGATACACAACCTCCAGAAATCTATTGCAGTAGCTGGAGACAAAATGGATTAGTCTGTAGCTTCTCAAATGGTATTGGGTGCCAAGACAGTTGAGCTGAGCACTGTAGCTCTCCTCAGGCTGCCCTTAGGCAGATACCTAATGGCCAGTTAAATGAATCTCTAGAATTCAATCTCTTCTGAATCCACTCACCAAGAGTTGAGTCAATTCTGTGAACATCAAGTGCCACTTGAGTGTCACTGTGGGATGTCCTTTCTGGTCTCTGACTACCCTTCTGGTATGTCCTGGCTGTGCTGTAACTGCTAGCTCTGGGGAGGTGTCTCAGATACCTTGTGGGGTCTCACACTGCTTTAGATGTCAAGATACATGTAGGCAACTGAAAAAAGCCTTGGATCTCCATTTGCTATAACGGGAATGCAGACATGCTTAGTTGCCTAAATATAGTCTTTAGAGATGACTGTGGGCACTAAAGGCATGCTCAGAGACTGACTGGCATGATCAAGGGTCTGAGAAAAATCAGATTTTCCTGGAACTGGCTGTGGAGCTGGGCACCTTTCCCCAGCCCAGATGCCTCAGTGTTGAGAGATGCCTTAGTTTTAGGCAATTGAATCCTGCACTTAGCCTGTGTAGGGATACATACTTGTGTTTGGGTGCCTGCTGATGCACTGAATCCCCACCTCTACTCATTTTATGAAACTTCAGCTAGGTCCAAACGTGGGAGATGTATTTTGAAAATATACATTTTTAACAAATGGGGTTAAAGTTTTTGAGGATTCCTGAGTGTTTAAATCATCTGCAGATTTAAAAGCAAAGCAAAAATTGTAAAGTGTACGTATGACATTATGAATCACTAGCAATTTTCGCAAGACTTTCCCCTCCTTTCCTGCATAAGAATAAAGAAAACAGGAAATTTTAATACCGATTTGGGGGAAAATTGTCATTGTCAAGGTTAATGCCATGCTTATTCCACCTTTCTTCCTCCCATTCAATTTCTCTTCACTTCTTCACATTGGCTTTGTGAGATCAATGCAGACAAAACCATCTCTATGGGTAAAGTGGTTTAACAGTATGGAAGTATTTGGGCCCAGGGCTTTGAAAGCCTGTTGACAATGTTAGACACACCAAAATACTTCATGACATTTTGAGGTAGGTTTTTTTGCTTATTATTTATCATTTTTAAATATTTTGAAAAGTTAAAGTTCAATTAACAGTTGTTTAGGCAGGTGCTATTGCTTTTAATTCAAAGGTCTGAGGCTCTAAGGTTCCTTTTCATTATTAGGCATTTGGCTTGCTCTCCTTGTGCTGCTGCTGAGCTTCTGAGTCCCAGCTCTGACATAAATATTGTTACTAAAAGTGCTCATGCAGGGCCTCTTTCTGCCAGTCTTTCACAGAAAACAACTAAATGTGCATTGAAAGTGTCAAGAGATAGAATTTAATGCAACAAAAGTGTATCAGTCAAATTTCCCCATTGCTTCTTGTAAAGAGAAGTGTATAGTGAAAAATGTGTTTAATTTTCAAACTCAGGAGTTATCCCTTATGACTATGAATACAAAATATCCCAGTGAAAACACCTCTGTCACTATTTTCTTCTTATGCTCTTCTGGGTCCTTCTCTGCTACTGTTCACAAGGGGTGATGTGAAGGAGCTACCAGGTAATGGCCATCTGATTTGGTTATACTTACTTTGAGTCTAGACAGCAGAGGAGATTTCTTAGTGATGTTGGGGTTAACAAACAAAGGAATGTTGTTCCGATTAACTCTTAATTCAAGGACAATTTTACACCCCTGTCAACCAGAAGAAAAGATAAGTTCATATTCTGGATTCGGCTGCCAGAGAGAGTGCTCAAAATCTCTTGCATTTTTTCTTTGCCTAAGCCCTATATTCCTCTGCTTTTGCTCTGCATAAGCCTGGAGAGTCATCATCCCACGTCCTCCCCAGAATACAAAGCCCCCTTAGTGCATGACCCCACTCCTTGGCCAAATGCTGAGTCCTTTTCTTCTGCTTGTTCTGCATGACAGTGCTTCTGTCTTTAACATATCTTTTGTGTAGCAGATTCTGCCCTAAGATTTGCTATGGATCTCCCATCTAAGTCAATAGATGTGGGAAGTACGTCTGCATAGCTCAGCTCTGCTTTACTGTACTTGAAGTGCTCAGAGGTGATAAATGTGTCATTCTTCACTCTGGATGCTGGCTATCACAGCCGCTGAAGCTCACTGGCTTCTTGAAGAGAATGAGGGCACAGCTTGCTTTGCCCCCAGCCCTTCTGCTCTCATCCTCCCAACCACCCGTTGAAGCATCCATACAGTGACATAGAGAGCGACTCTGTCACAGATGTCCTTATTCCTCCTTCCTTATCACCAGGGAAGAGACCAAAACAGATGCACTGATAGGCTTGGACTTAAATGGTTTTAGGTCACAGTTTGCTGGAGATTCAGCTTATTTCAGCCACAAGTGCGTAAGTCCATGGATTTCGATGGGAGCTGTGTCTGCGAATAGTTCTGAACCTGCAAATAGTCAAACTGGAAAAACAAATTGGACTTGATTTGGTCACTAACACAACCTGTAATTCCATTAAAGAAGCAGAAGAAGGACATGCTTGTCTTATTTGCTTTACTACTACATACTTCTTTTATTATTTTTGTAGCCATATATTTGATTCCCCTTGATTTTATCTGGTTCCTGTCTCCATTGTGCTGAGTTTGGACTGTACCGTTTAATAAGTTTTTAAAACTTTAATAAGTTTGGTAAATAAGCTTTTTGTTACTGAGTATCTCAGCCTTTGCTCAGTATCTCAACCGAGAATCAGGTCACTGAAATACCTCTGCAAGTGGAAGAAAACATACCTGTAAAATGTTGGATCTGGGAGAATTTTTGCTGCCATTGCATCGCATGGTACAATGCCAGTATTTCTGCCTTGAGATGTAAATGTCTGTGCAAATGCTGCTTTTCAATTAAACTGTAGTACAATTCGTTGAAGTTTAGCCAAAGAAAGCCTTTGAATGGAAACACTTAAACGATACATTGGGATTTAGTTACAGACTTTGCATTTGTTTTCTCATCCAAATGTAAAACAATTGTGTAGTGGCCCATAGGAGAGAAGATTTTACTTGAGTTTTGTTTGAGAGTCAGTGTTAACGATCAGTGCTCAAGCGTTTTAGATTTCAATCTTAAATTAGCAATTTAAAGACAACAAAGAATGATTTTCATGCTTGTCAGTTCTGATTAATGTAACATTAACCCGTAGAGAACAGTATATTGCTCCAGTACTTTATTTAAAGTTGCAAGAGACTAGTCCTGGGAAACAATGAAAGGCTCTATTTGGTTTTGGTTTCCCCCCCCTAACTTTAGTTGTAAAGATAACACTAACTACCGTTGTTATCACGTTTATTTATTGTGGGTCTCATCGTTGTTGTTTTCTAAGGTATATGATAACGAGAGATTTCCTACATTACAAGTGAACGCGATTTCATTGCTTCCTACAGCTCCCGGCGCTGATTTTGTTGCTGCCGTAGGGACGCCGGGGAGCCCCAGCTTGCTGCCTGCTGATCTGAGCTTTCAAGGGCCAAAACTGCTGGGAGCACGCACAGGAAATTTACATTTCTCTCCTGCTGACTAAATTACAGAGAGGAAACAAAACCAGTATGTGAAAGTGGGACATAAAATAAGAGCAATTTTGCTGTAAAGGCGGTTGGTGTTTGGTAACTGCCTGTAAAACCAAAATTTCTTGTCATGTTGACTTTAGAACGGCAGTTTAATGGTTGCTGTTCCCCATCCACGATTTGGAGATGGCGAGATAGGCATATGAGGAGGATGACAGAGATAAGAAGAGGCCATACACTAATTCATTTGCCATCAGACGTGGATTACGGTATAAACGGGGGTGAGGGTAGGAAGTGTGTGTGGCTCTGGTTCCCCATGTCCTTTCCCACAGTAGAGTCAAACAGAAATTCTACCTCTATGAGACAGCAAGAGATCTGCCACTAACATAGCTACTGTCCCCCCAAATGAACTACTGGAAACTGGTGATACCTTTGCAGTGTGATCAGTCAATTCCCTGCCAGAAATTGCTCCTCATACATGTTTAAATGAGGAGTTTGAGGCAGCAAAAAGCAATTGCAGTAGAAGAAAGCGCTGGAAAGTTTCAGCTTTCCAAGTTGCTGCACTTAAACAGTTTTTTATACAAACTCTGCAAGACTTTCGAATAATTCAAACATACATGTATCTCATGGTTACAATGTTTCTTACCTGGAAATCCCTCTGTGGGAGAAGCAAAGAAATAAAACCTCACCAGTGCACAGAAAAAAATATAGTTTTTTCCATTCAAGTTGTTTGATCTACTTGTGCATTTCCAGAGGTTTAGTCCATATTTTGTTTTGTTTCCCTTCTGTTACTGCCTAAACACTGGGAGTGGTGAGCCAACAGCTGCCTCACATGAGCCCATCACGCAGCAACGAAGGCAACATGCACTTTTTGTGTGTGCAGTATTTCCCTTGACTCCAGTGGGAGCTTGAGGATCTGCCAGAATGACAAAGCCAGCCTTGAAGAATGGTAATGCTTCATATATTTATTTTTCCATGGTATTTGTGTATTTGGAAACATTCACAGATTTTAACAGAAGATCAGTGCATGCCCACATACATGTACATACATACATATGGAAGTAAGATGGTATGTAACCCACGTAACAAATAATCATGGCTTTTCATTTGTACCAGAGCCTCTGACACTGACCTAGTGTCTGAGCCTCTTCACAAGCGGTATGGCCAGCATGGAGAGCTGCTGACAGGTCCCAGACTGGGTATACCCAAAGAGGGGACTGAGTGTGTCCCCCATTCAGGCTCCACCAAATCCACTCATAAGGCCCATGAAGAGATGCATGTTCAGGTACTTTTGCTACTGCCTTATGGATCTCCCCTACCACCTCCAAGAAGCTGGCATATTAATATTTGTCTGGACAGCAGGGCTCACTGGTGGATGCAAAGGGCAGGCAAGGAGATGCAGTGGGGCCCTGCAAGAGCCTGAGGGGCAGCTCCAGGGCAGAAAAGTGTGAGGAAGCAGACATGTAAGTTTGCCTCTCATAAGATGACAGACTGATGACAGCATCCTGCTCCTTTAGACAGGAGGTGACAGTTGGCTTGCCAAAACTTGAGGTGTCTTCCAGAAAGCCCTTACATAAAGAAAAATAATGAACATCTGGAAACATGCTGAAAAACTAATGATGTTTTCTCCAGAGGGTGGAAGTTCCCTCTCCAGATGACAGGGAGGGGCCAGAAAAGAAGAGTGAAGACTGGACTTGCCCATGGAAGGAACTCAGAAGTCAGGCTCTTTGCTTACCCAAGCCTTGGCTGTGAAAAAGAGGGAGGAAGAGAAAGAGATCCAAGAGCAAGGGTGCTCCCTCAGACCCAAAGGTAGCCCCTGGATGTAATGCCTGCTCCTGCTGTTCTGTACATGCATGAAAGCACACTCCTTCCTGCCTGCTATAACTTTTTTTTTAATATATTGATGCTAGAATTTTTTACACTTATGTTTCACTTTTTGGAGGCTTCTCTTTCCCCCACCATTTGTTACTCACAGGGAGAAATGTAAAAAGAAAGCATAGACTTTTGAGTCTAACCTAGGATTATGACAACTTCTAGTGATCCAATGCTGACATTTAGCACAGTTTACTGTGCAGTCATCCAGTGCTATTGCAGCAAAGTTTCATAAAAGCTGCAATTACAAAACAGATGACACACTGTAGTTTACATAGAAGAGGAGGTGATGTAATTTTTGTGGTTCTACTGCCAAGATAATCAGGAACCAGGGCTTGCTGCAGATTTAGTTGTGCTCTTTGTAGGCAGTGAGATGTTCAAGATGTCCCTTTAGGAAACAACAGTTGAAAACCCAGTTGTAAAAATATTTCACCTAATATGGGTAAAACTACCTCCTTAGTGTACTAGAACCTGAAGCAATTAAAGGAAATGTCTTTCCTGTTTGTTTACTTCAAACCCTCCACAAGCTTGTGAGCTTACTGCTTCTCTCCTTTCTCTAGCTGTTTGGGGTTTTTTGGTGCCCCACCACACAAGTGAGTCTTTTATGCAATAAAGGTGAAAAAATAATGCAATAAAATGGAAGGACAAGATTGTGAAATCACTGCTGGTTGCAAAGGGCATTTGGCAGCCACGACTTTTGAAACTACTTTGATTTTTAAAAATTGACTAGATTTCAAAACCATCTTTCTGACTTCCCAGGCTTTTCACTACAATTGATCTTTTTGGTACTCCTCTCCTTGGAGTGTACACTGACCTGGGAATACAGCACTGAACTAGGTCCTCCAGTACACCTCATAAACCCCATTTCAAACACCTTTGTGCTGTGGATTTAAGTGTGTATTCTCTATGGGGAGTGGCTTATACAGAATATGTATAAACTTTTGTCACCTGGAACATCATAGGAATATAGAACCACAGGTTACTTCATGTTGGAAAGGACATGAGGAGTCCAACCTCCCACTCAAAGCAAAAGCAGCTGTGAGATCAGACCAGATTCCTCAGGATTTCATCCAGTTTGGATTTGAAAACCTCCAGGGGTGGAGGCTGGGCTGCCCATCCTACTGTTTGAGTCTCCTCCTGGGAAAAGAATATGTTCTTACAACCTCTCTGAAACTCTTGTCTCTCACCTCATGCCCATTGCTTCTTGTCGTCCCAGCAGTCTGAAGCAGCCTGGCTCCCTCTCTATAACCCTCTCTCATTAGGTTCTGATGCTAGGTCCCCTCAAAACTATCTCAATTCCAGGCTGAGCCAGGCCCAGTCCCTCAGTCCCTCCTCATGGGGCAGATACATGAAACCTGTGCCTCTCTCCAGGCTGGCCTGACCAGACCAGCAGGAACAAGGTGAGATACGGTGTTTATTCTGTGCTCCCTGTTGCAAGGACCTTATGTGGCCACTGTATTCAGCTGTAGGCACTGGCACAGAACCACAGAATGGCTGGGGTTGGAAGAGACCTCTGGAGAGCATCTAGTCCAACCACTCTGCAAAAGCAGGTCCACCTGGAGGAGAAGTTTGCACAGAATCTCCAGAGAAGGAGACTCCACAACCTCTCTGGGCAATCTGTTTCAGTGCTCAATCTCCCTCACAGTAAAATTTTGCCTCTGTTCTGATGGAACTTCCTGTGTTTCAGTTTGTGTCTATTGCCCCTTATCTGCTCTGTCAGATTTGCCGTATTACATTGGATGTTGACAGTGCTTGTTCTTCAGACTCACAGGCAGAATACACATCGCTGACATGGAACAGTCATCTTGCCACTGTGTCCTTCAGAGGTTGGGGGCTCACAGCCATGGGTGCTACAATAGTTGGATGAGAAGATGGTCCCTCCACTGAAGCAATTAGGCTCAATGAGAAGCAAGGGGAAAAACACATCAGTACAGAGAGGAAACTAGGAAAAAAGATGGAGAAAATAACGCTACTCTTGCATCTCAACTAGGCTCCTAATTCCTTGTCAGCAATGACCTCTTGCAAGTAGCAGCAGGAAGGAAAATGTTGGTAGCATTCACCACAATGCCACAGGCATGTCCTGCTCTTATTATAGATGCTGTGGTATCTTGGGCATGACACAAGGGGCATCACATGGCCTTGCCAGACTGCTGCTGTGCAGTACGAATTGCAGTGTACAGGCATTAAATGGTGCAGTCACTGGCAGTAGTACTGGGGATTTCCAGTGATGACCACTGTAGGTAGTTTGTGGTCAGAAGGATGGCAACCACAGTGAAGAGGTTTCAAATTGTCATTTAAAATGAAAGGTAAAACTAGAAGGAGTCTGTGAGCATTTGCAAAGACATCAAGGCTGTTGTATGAAAAACAAGGCAGTCACTGTGGCTGCAGAAAGTTCCCATTTTTGCCCATGTCCTCAGTTAACAGAACTATTTTTAAAACTAAAACAACATTGAGATTGGTTTTTTCCCTTGCAATTTTGTTAAAACACTGAGCATCATTTTTTATGAAATCCTGACTTTGCTTTCATTTTGTTATAAACTGACCTCTATGGGCCTACAGCTGTAGTTACCTCTGCTACTCCCTGGTACATATGCTTCAGGGCCAGATCTGTGCAGGCTCCTCTGGGACAGCTCAAGCAGAGCTTTTGCTCTCACATCATGGGGAAAGGATGCTGTCTTTCTGGTGTGCTTTCATTTGGGGTTCTCACAACCTCTCATGATTCAGATGTCTTGGACATCAGCATGTATGAGAAAGTTGAATATACCCAAGTGTTGCTGGATGAGGCTGGACAAAGGTGGGTTTGGACCTAGCTGGTCCAAGATGGCAATTACACTGCACTGAATTGGCTTGTCCTGGATTTAAGTATTTTGCATGGGGCTTTCCTGTTTGCCCCATACTCACTTTGTTCTTGAGAGAGAATGGAGATAAAAGAATTGTGTAGGCAAAGGAATCATACTAAATAATAATTTTGAAGATTTAAAGGCCCTTTTTAAAACTTTCTTTACCCAGCACCCCTCGGGCACATCTTTCCCTCCCCCTCTGAAGAAGCAGGAGGTGTGGGATGCCGCCTGCCCTCCACAGAGGGCTGCCAAGCTGCTCTGTCAAGTATGAGGAAAAAGACACACCATGCTGCCTGTCTGCAACCACATGGGAAAAACCAAAACACAGATCTGTGCCTCAGCCTGCAGAATCCCAAGGGCAGTAGTGAACTTTTTTTCAGTTTCATTGTGGCAGTCATGGCCTGGGAAGTTTGCCTGGCAAAACTGTGTTTGGGTTCTATGTGCAAACTATCAGGATTTCCTGGATGTAAGGGCATCTGAGGACAAGAACCAGGAAACAAACTCCACTCACAGCAGCTCTGGAGGAAACAGCTGAAAGGGGAACCACACAGGACAATGCAGAGTGTTGTTTGGCCTCAACACAGCTGTCCTTTAATGTGTCTTGTTCAAACATACTCTTCTTTGGGAGACTGAAATCTGGGCTTCATGGACCAAAGCTGGCAGCCTGGAAAGCAGGACTTCAAATGTTACATTCCACATACAAGTGAAATGAAGCCTGTAAAGTTCTCGTGCTTATGCAATGGATGGATAAGGCAGTTAAAATAATGATGGTCATCTCTACTTTATACACAGGAAAGGAGATGGCTGAGAGAGTGAAATGACTTATTTTAAGTCACTGCAGGGAGTGCAGCAGCCCCATTTCCCAAGCTGAATTAGCAGGTAAGTTGGTGTCTCCTGAGGGAAGAGCATTTCCACAGCAGGGACATCTGCTCATTAGAAAGGAACCAGAGCTTTATCTATTTTTCTTCCTCACTGGTTTCATGCTTTGAATTTTGGTCTCTTGGCAACTCAGTGCTTTCTTGTTCTAATTTCAAGCGAATGTGTTTTGCTGACGTTCATACAATGTAACTGTTTCTCATGTCAAATCCATAGAAAAATTTTGAAGTTGCTGTTTGGTGGGTATAAATGAGCTCCCTTCTCACTCCATGCAGGACTGTAATACATTAACCAGGTGTGATTTCTGGTTTTGAAATCAAAAGCATAGGGTATTGCTTTCCCAGATTGAGTATCTAAATAAAAAAAGTCACATGGAGACTTCATAACTCAGGCATTGTAACATACACTAAGAGCTGGGAGCCAAATGGGAGTGAAAAAAATGTTGATGAGTCAAGTATCTGTTCATGTCCTCCGCCTACCTCGCTATCTATAAATCAACTGTAAGAGGAAGCAACTTCTTCCAGAGGGCTTTACTGTCATGTATGTGATGTATGTTACTTCATCAGCCTGGCAAAGGTCTGTACCTCAGACACGCTTGTGCTCGTCAGAGAATATAAATAGATCTGTGGATTAAATTATCTCTGGCTCTGTATGGTTGGAAACGAAAGACAAGAGTTTTTCTCCATCTCACTGTTAGCACCAGTAATGCTGCCACTATATGTTTCTTTCTCTGCCATGGGAATTTGAGCAATTGGCAAGGGTCTGTATACTGCAGGTGATGTCCTTGGCCTTTTTCTTTGTCATACAGCTACAGAAGCCCTAGGACACTGTCCTATGAGAAGGCATGGTGGCTTAAACTGACACCATTTTGGAGCAGAGGGGGTTTTTGGCTTGGTTGCTGAGCCAGACCTTGCTACCAGAATGTCACTTGAGCTATCAGTTTCCTTGCTGTCCTGTGTACAGACTACTTTCTGCTCATTCGAAGTGTCTATACATAGGCGGACGCTTTGGCTGTGCCTGCGCAGCTGTGATGAACACCTGGCTGTGGGACACCCTCCTGCTGTACTCTAGTGGGTGGATGTGGAAGAGCCCAGGCACACTGCAAGGCCCTGCCTCTAGTGGGAACACCAAGTTGAGAGTAACAGCCCTGAGAGCTGAAAGTGGTCAGTGCCGCCACAGCAAGGCTCCAAGTGTCCACGCAGTCACTGCAGTGAGGACCACAAAGGCTTAGGTGGCAGTGAAAGTGCACTCTCCAGTTCCCTGTCTACCGTTTGTGTAGACTGAATGCCTGAAGTGACTTTGGTTTTTTAAAACATTTGCACATTAGATGGATTACATGAATCCACAGATTAGATTGATTTCTCCCCACAGTTGCTCTAAAATGGTGAGAAGCTCCTTGGCATGTGTCCCTCTTTACTCATAGTCCCATACTGGCCACTGTGTGGAGGGCAAGATGAATTTTCCCTGTGGAGGAGCACCAGGACTAAAGTGGGCAGAGCAGCATCAAAGCGCTGGGGTGGAGGCTGCAGATTGCCCTACCCACTTGCCCATTCTCACCCATGATTGGGGTTGCTGAGCCATGCAGAGCCCTCTAACCTCTACGTGCTTGCAGTGAGCTGAGGTGGCCTTTAGGATCATTTTGATGGCCAGCAGTTTTACTGTCCTGGTTTTCTGGAGCTTTCCGCAGCATGGGAGAGCTCACCTGTGGCTTCAGCAAAGCCTTTTCTATAGCTGGACCTGTATGTGAGAAACCTGTCTCCAGTTTGTAGAGATCTGGAGACCACTGACAGACTTCAATCCCGACATTAAAGACATGCTTCCAAGAATCCAGGCCTTCTCTACTGTGTGCAAAGAGCAGTAGGTATGTGTGGGTTTACATGCATGAGCATGTTAGAAAACTTCCCAAACACACACAGACCATAATTCTGCCAGAGGACAAAGAATGGGTGAACACAAGGGTATCAGGTGATGGCCAAGCTGACAAAGGGGTTGGCAGTGCTTGGGCATGGCAGGATGAATCAGTGACAGGATCTGTATGGGACAGAAATTAATCAGGCAGTCATGACCTCTCTCTCATTCAGTAGTTTTTAAGATTAGACTTTTCACTAATTGACTTGCGAAACCTTTGAAAAACCTACGAAAACCTACAGTTTAAAAGTTTGCCATAAGAGGGCAGTCTGAGATAACAACAGAAGTTAGTTATCTTACAAGGACCCGAGTTTTTCTTATTAAAAAAAAGGAAGACTCATAGGAATTAATGACTTGTTTCAAGCTGAAAGTTTTATATTAAACTTTAGAAGGGATTTTTGCAATTTGTGACATAGAATGAGTGTAAAAGGGAAGCACTGACAATAAACACAGCTTCCTGCTTTCCTGGAAGAGACATAAAATTTTATCTCAGTCCTGAACTCACAAATCAGAGGGATGAGATTTCCTCTTTGCACAGATGTAGTCTCCTGCTAAGAACACAGGTTTTGAATTTTTCTCTTCAGTGGAAAAACTATGTGGTCTAATGTGGGTAGTAGATTGTGGCAGAACATGCTCATGGTGAAAGGGCAGAGTGACTGCAAGGCATGGATGGGGTACTGTGGCCTCTTCAGAGAAATATTTATAAGGAGCTCTCAGGTCTTGGTATTGAGAAGGCTAGGTCCTGCCAAAAGGGGACTGGCAGCCATGACCCTCCTAGTTCCTGCTGAGTTTTTCCCAGTGCACAGAATGTCTAATATTGACAGGGTTAGTATGGTACAGGGCAGTTAAATGCCTCCCTGACATCCGATCCCGTCAGATCTCAGAAGCTAAGCAGGGTCAACCCCGGATTAGTACTAGGATGGGAGACCTCCTGGGAAATGCTGGGTGCTGTAGGTTCTAGTCCTGAGGACTTCACTGGCACCGTCCAAGCTCGCTCGTCCGTGGCAGATGAACCTCAGGACTTAAACAGTTCTGTGCACGCTGAGCCTTACCTAAAATCCACTGCGCAGGCTGGAAGGGCTCACCCACATGGGGACAGCCCTTCTCAAATCTTCGTTCACGAAGTTTGGCCATACAATACAGTATGGTACAGTACTTTGAAAGGTTGCCTGCTGCTAGTCTGATTGCTGGGGTCTGGAAGACAAAATCTCATTCTCTTTTTAAGGCTCGACTTGTCTTCTGTGGTGCTGGGCAAGGCAGGTGTGTCCTGATGAATGGATGCAGGATACTTCCCACAGTGTTGTTCAAAGGCTACCTCTTGCAGAGTGCCTTAAAATGCTGCCAACACTGCTCTTCCATGTCAGATATATAGTGCACCCTTTGCCACCCCCTGGCACAAAAGGTAGAAGAAAAGAGAATTAGAGTTGCAGAGGCTGCTGCCTCCCAAGGTATTGCTGAGCGACTGGTGGGGCAGGGGCAGATAGGACAACTCCAAAGCTGGCTGAAAGCTTTAGGTCCAGAGCTGGGAGAGCTGGTGGGATGGCACCTCTTCTTCCCTCCTCTTCTTGGACATCATGGTGGCTCAAAGCAAGCCCAAAATCTTTTTGTGATAACCCCCTTTTGCTGTGCTCTTTGTCCAATACATTTTACACTTTCATTAGCTCAGACAAATAAATTTGCTTCATTGTGCAGCTCAAGGGCAGCTGTTCAGTCAACAAAAAACTGAGATAGAGCAAATGTTGTTTATGCCCTAGTATCACTCTGGAAGGAAAACCAATCAATCTTGGCCTCTCCTGTGAGAACCGTGAGGGCACACTAACACCAGAGGCACCATGAGGGCACACAAACACCAGAGGCAGCTGGTGACAGTGTGATGCTGGAGCACAGAAGCAGACTATATTCAAACCACAGCAGCACTTAAGGGCAGGAAACTGAATCCCTGCCCTCCAGACATAAGATGTGAATTGAGCTCCAATGGTAGAGCCTGCTGTCCCCTCCTGCAGCAACGAGATGAGGTTACAAAACTTGCATTCTGGTAACATGCCCCTAGCTTTTTCTTTTGTTCTCAATCTCTCCAGTATAGGTCACCTGCTAGGGCAGTAAAAGCTGGCTTCACACATAATGAAAATTATAAGGGAGCTCTGTGTCAGGGCTGATTGTAGTTTAAGTTGCTGATTCAGTTTTTCTTATTTTACCAATATTTGGGGATAAGCCTGTGGGTTGCACGATTCCCCCTTTGTTATGCCATGAGAAGAGTGAAGCCCCATGGTGTTCTCTGCACAGGACATGCACATTTGTGTGACACACTGCTCCCCACGCTCACTGATCCTGCACACCAGTGTACTCAGTAGAGCCCTGCTGTCCCTCTCCTGCAGTGAGGAGGTGACAGAATTTGTCTTCTGGCAGTATGCCCTTAGCTTATTGTATTGAGCTTAATGTCTCCAGTATAGGTCAATGCAGAGCTAATTTTGTCTGAAATGAGGTACTGATTTGTATGGGAATGGACAGGGTTATATTAAGCTAAAACTGGACTCTGTCATAGCTTTTGGATGCAAAATTAACTCTGATTTGATTTTAATAGTTCCAGTTAAATGTTATTTGCTGTGCATTTTTCAATGTTGTCTTTCAAGAGTGGAAACAAAAAACACATAAAATATTTGCTAGTCCCTCCTTGAGTCTGCTTTTACTATCACATATAATGCAAAGCATAAATTGTTAAAAATAAAACACCGGATACTCAGAAAATAACAGCCTGTGGGAGGAAGGAATTGAAAACTTCCCAAGATGTTCCAATCCCAATAATCTGAAAAAACTCCCCACGTGGATTTCAAGTTCTTTTTGGAGTAAGCAGATAGAAGGAATGGGATATCTGATCCCCATGCTATCAGCATGGGTCTATTGTCTGTCCTGGCAAAAAAAAAAAAAAGGAAAAAAAAAGAAAAGCAATACTTTTATTTTGAGCTCAAGTTCACAACATGTAATGTTTAATAAACTTGTTCTTGGGAAAATCTGAGATCAATCAACACACACTCCCTGTTACTATAATTATTATGTTAAATACATTTAAGTGTTTAACTAGTAGTTAGAAATAGAGATGACCTTGCTTTTCATGAGTAGGAGACAGACCTTTAATGCAAGTGATCCTTTGCCACTTCTGTCTACATTTTACCTTTAAAACTGAGGGAACAGGCAAATAGCTTCACAGACCCGAGAGTTTGCAGTTTTGCTATAAATGCACGCAAAGGCTTCATAGAAGTGAAGTGAAATCCTCAGCTGTAAACAGGCAGATTCCTTAAATCAGTGCAGTCATGCTCACAGAAGTAAAAAATGGACCTGTCATCTCTGAGGAGCAGTTAGTCCAATGCTGTGCTCCCATGGGAAAGGGAAAGGCAATTTTCCCAACAGAAGGAATTGCTCCGTAATGTGAGAGGTCATTGAAATGCAAGGAACAAACCAAAACAGATGAAATATGTGCAAAGTAAATAGATCAAAGACATTGAGATAATTAATTACCAGCGGTCCAGTTCTCAGAGAAAGACAGTTCATTCACAAAGAAGCCACTGTACCCAACACTTCCCAGTATTGGTGTTTACAGCACACATTTACTGATGTTTCTTAATGAGTAAGGACAGAATTATTATGCCAGATAACTGTCTGCCCTAAAAGTTTATGTTCTGTTATGATAATGCTTTGGCCTACAAATAAATTCTTCTACATTCATAACATTTAAGTTTAAGAAAAAGTGCCAGGTCCATTTTTGTCTTTACTAATGTGGAAGTTTTGATCTCTGCATGCTAATCATTTGCGAGTTTACACAGCCATTTCAAAAGAAAACTCAACAGTGTTTTGTACTGAAACTCTCTTAATTCTTAGTGCCTGGATACCCAGGCTTTTTAATCCCATTAGCACAGCGGGAATATTTCTGCTGCAAGGACAGCAAGTGTGGAAAGGATGAAGTCCTGCATTAGTGCTGGTTCTTTGGCTGCCCTCACACTGAGACGATTTCATCCCCCAAGGAATTACTGGAATGATACAAAGAAATGGACTGAATTTATTTTCTGCTGCATGCCTTGGTCTGATGGGGACCTGAGCACCTTGAAGACACAGCAAAGCTTGTGGCCACAGGGCTGTTTCTGTGAGGGGGAGTGTCATATGACTCAGGTGTGAACAGTAAATAGTAGTTGCTCTGGGTCTGCAAACGCAGAGATTTGCCCGGTGGGATGATTTGTTGTGGCCAGGCAGTAAGCTGGAAGGCACCAGAAGAATTAAGGAGAGAAAGATGCTGAATGCCACCCAGGGGTGGCACTGGACACCTATCTTCTACAGAAAACATCAAGCACTTGTTTTAGCCATTAGTTTTCGCTCTTTGAAGAGTGGCATTGGAAGCATCTCAAGGAAGCTGCATGTTTCTCAGAGAGTTTCTGAGGGATGCTGAAGGTGTTCATCTCACCCATTCCCAGCACCTTCTCCATTGTGCCTTTCAGCCCCAGATTTTGACTCCTAAACACCACAGGTGGCTGGGAGCACAGGGCTGGAGGTCCAGGCCAATGGGGCTTGGGGAAGAAGGGGAGTGATGGCCAGGACCTGAGGGAGATCTAAAGTGAAGAATAGCTCCAATGTGCTGCAGGAGATGGGAGTGCTCTGGGAAAAGCAGAGGATGCACAGTGCAGCGTCCCAGTTGGCTGTGGACAAGACTGGGATGACACCTTGTGGGGAATGGAGATGCACGTGAGGGGCAAAACTGAACTTTGCAACATGTGGGATGTGGTGTTGAGGCAGAGTAGTCTCTCCTCTCCCTCTCCTTTCGTTTTTCTTTCCAAAACCATGGCAGCCATCACCTGAACGGATGTATGCATAAATGAATCATGGATACATAATTGACAAGGGGTGATTGGTTCATCCTTTTCCTTGGTTACTCCCCAGACAATTATATCCCAACTGACCATGTTCAAATCAGATGGGCTTTCAAGTCTGAAAATTTTTCACAGATTCTCTCTCCCTTTTAACAACATCTCAGCAACTATAAAAAAACTCTGGATAAAGCATTCTGTGTCTATTTATACAAACACAGGGGCTGCAGCACATCAGCTGTGTGCCTTTGGGCTTTGTATCTGGCAAAGACCCCACCGCTGTTAGTATGTAACCACAACTCCAGCTTTAATGCTCTCCCAGAACAGGGTTCTCACACCAAGTTCATAGAACTTAAGCAGAGGGATTTAAACAGCAGCAAGCAATAGGGGACAAGTGTGAAGGCTTAGTTTACTTGGTATAGCATAGACCTTTAATTTTAGGCACCACAAACATAATAAGGCCTTTATTTATCCATGCAGTCATGGGGCAGAAAGGGCAGAGGAACTTAAAAGAGTTATTCATGCAAGCAGGGCTGCTGTACTAAGTCTGCTATTTACACACTGCAAATGTGTTTCATTCACATTAATGCAATGTGAAGGAAAATGGATGCAAATTCTGTGTCTCCATCTCCATAGCAGTACAGAGGCTGATAGTGCAACCAGAGGCCAGTAATCTTGATATTTTCCTTCCACAGCATGGAAAAATCACCTACACACAAGGGTTGAAAGGGTTTTCTGACTCACTCCAAAATGGAGCAAAATTTGCATGTGCCCTGTGACTCAGGGACTGCTAGAAAAATTCTCTGTCATCTTCCTGCCTGTTCTATTTCAAGCAGAAAGATTTCCCAGCTTAGGAAAATATTTTGAGACATTATTAGCATTTTTCAAAAATTCTTTCTTCCAGTCTCGTATTTTGCCAGGCAAATTGATTTTGCTGACCTTAGGCATAGTTTATGTAGAATATTTCCAGGTGTTACAGACAGACTTTTGGGCTGTAGGTTGGTGAAACTTTGGTAAAAGCACAGAAAAAAGGCAAAACCATAAATAATCTTTACAAGTTGTGTCCCTGAAGTGGTTTCACTGTATCCATGCACTTTCTCCTATTGATACCTGTAAGCCAGAAACAAACTGGTTTTTTAAAATACGAAGAATTGAAAAATCCAGGCCAAAATAGCCTTTTTTCCTCCAGAAGCCTGTGGCAGTGCTGGGGAGAGTGCTTGTGTGACAGGGTGCCACCTGTTCTTGCAGGTGCTCCAGCAGCTGGAAGAGATGTGGAAGCTCTGCCCAAGGGTAATGGCCCTCACCAGCTCACCCCAGCACCTGGGGACATCCAGCAAATGCTGATGAAGCTGTGACAGCCTCCCAACTGCTCTTGCAAGTGCATTTGATGCTCCACAGAGCCAGTGCCAGTCCACACAGAAGCCCAGAGCAAGGCACCCCAGTCATGTTTAGCCACTGTTGCTGTGGTCTCTTGAGCCAGGGCTCAGCACTGCACTTTGGATGCCACCAGAGGAGAACAAATCAGTGAAGCACCATCACATTTCCTGCTTTTGCACCCTGTCCAACACCAGCACCCCTTTTCCTCCTGCTCCATCACAGCCAAAAATACACTATTAACAGCCTGCCAGTCATAGTGGGTGAAGATTCCTGAAATAACACTTTTTCCCACCCTTCCCAGGCTGGAGCCGGGTGATTTGCCAGCTCTACTCAACACAAGAACTAACCTGCACCATGGGAAGAGCTATTTAAAGATATACTTTTTCAGCTATTTCTGTTCATAGCTGAAGTGCCTGGAGAAAGGCCAAGAGTGATTCTCAGGCATTTCTGAGCTGTTGGGTAATTCAGCTGCAGCAGAAGCACTGGGGTAGGGGGGTCAGGGTGGCAGAGGGACCAGTTTTATCTGGCTCACAAATTTACAGTCACTCTTTCCAGGAACTACTCTGGTTCAGAAGGTGCATTTCTTTGCTCAGCCATCCTTGTTTCCCAGCTCATTTTTGGATTTTTGTCCTGGCTTGAACATTTAAGAAAAGGATGCATTCTGGGAAGCCACTGCTGGAAAGCTGCAGCCTTTCTTCTTGTCTCCTAGGAATTACCAAGGCTGCAGAGACCAGAACACATGTTTTCCCTTATTTTAACATCCACTAAACATTTTGAATGTATGCTAAAAATGTTAATACATCATTGAAAGGCCTGGAATTTTTCCTTCAGGTGTGTCTTTAGGCCATTTGTGCTTCGTACACAATTGCAGGTAAGGGCTTGCTACATTGGCAGAAACATGCACTTAATGAAAAGTTATTCACCATCCTATTATAGTCAATAAAAGAGTTTAACAGTCACTCAGCTTTAACATACCCTACTTTTTCCTCAAAAGCTTTGCCCTGGAGTCAGAACTGCTGTGAGGCATCAGAGGTTCAGAGGTTCATCTGTCCTCTGAGAAGGCCCTTAAATGAGTGCAACTCCACCAGGACCTGTTTGGCTGCCGTGGGCAACTGGTAAAGCAGCCAGGAGATGTGCAGTGAGCAGGAGGTGATGGCAGCAAAGGGAAGGAGCCTAAGAAGGAGGAGGACAGGGCACTGTACAGTGCCAAGAATAAAACCTCTGGAAACAGAAAGGGATGGTGGATGCAAGTCACCAGATTTTGCCCTCTCTCTGGTGGTGTACCAGCATGATTTCACTGTTAGCCTGGTCCTCACTAGAGCTGCACAGACACAATGTCTCAGTTCAAAGCAGTGAGGAGGATCCTCAGGAGGTTGAGGATGTTCCTGGGCAAAGGAGGGGCAGGTGTTCTGTGGGCGCCAAGGGTGGCACCTCTCACCCAGGGCTCTGACACCCTGGCACAGAGCCATACCTCCCAGACACAGACTGTGGGGGATCCAGTCAGTCCTTGTGACCCAAGGGGTCTGCAGGCTGCTTCATACCAGGAGAGGTGAGTGGGACAGGTGCTTGTGCTTGGAGAAGTTTCTTATTCCTCTCAACAGCTTTGCAGAAGTTGGCTATAAATTGGCTGCTCAGGTAATACCTCAATGGGGTGTCCACCTCAGGATTTCTAGTGTAGCTTTGGAGACTTTGGCTTTCCTTTCTGGCTAGCTTTGTCATCAATTGTGGTTTAATAATTTCATTCTCATTGCATATTACTGGTTAAAATAGTCCCTTACTGGCTCATCTTTATCCTGAAGCCTCAAAGTGCCAGCAAGCTGAGTTCTCAGGAAGGTGCTGATCAATACCTATGGAAAACGGCTGGAGTTTTTCTGTATAACTTGAATCAGCACCAGGTTTCATTTGGGTTTCTCAGTTTAGATTTAACTTCGGGCAACTTGAAGGTGTTAAGGTAGCAAAGGGCAGATTCCCAGGTAGCTGCACTCTACATGTAGGCACAGGATTTCCTGCAGGGTCTTATTGCATATCCACAGGCAGCATCTTGAGGGACAACGTACAATCAAGGCATCACAGCTGATGAAAAAAATTTTCACTTCCAAGAATGTGAGTCCAGGTGGTTTTGTGGAAGGAAATGATTTTGGGGGGGCTTACAGGGCTGAGCTGATCGCTCCCAAACCATGCTGTGTGCCACAGATCTCACTGACTTTGCTGGGATGTGAGGGTTCTCACCACCTTGCAGTACTGTGCCTGTGTTTTGACTCCAGAACGTGTGGCCTCAGTGTGGCTGGGCGCTGCTCCAGCGTCTCCAGCAAGCAGAGCGTGTTGTTCCGCCTGTGTGCTCACAGCCTTCGCCTTTCTTCTGTCCTCCTGCTATTCTATCGCTACCATAAAATGCAGTTCTGACCTTTTTGTCCTCAGCAAGCTATTCATTTAAAGCACAAATGCTGTCCTCAAACAGCAGTCATTAATATGAGGCAGCAAATTCTTTTCTTTGTTCTTTTTTATTGATTTGCCCCCATTGGGAAACTGGGTGGTAGGAGAACTGGATAGCTGCAGGAGCAGCTTGCTAATTGCATACTTTCAAATACTAATTTGTATGGGTATGTTTAGTTAAAAAGGGTAAAAGAAACAAGTCAGGGGGTGATAAAAGAAGTCAAGGTTATAAACTCCTGGAATTTTTATTAATTCTTTAAATGTAAATTGCAGACCCACGACTGCACATCCATGCCTCCTGCGGTGCACCAGGTAGTGCAGTGCAATTTGCCCTGCAGACCTTCAGTGGGGCACTCAACCTGAGGAACTGAACTCTGCCCTGGGCTGCCTGGGAGCCCGGCTGGTGAGGTGCCAGCCAAGCAGCTGTTACCAATGTGGGCATTGCTCCCAGCTGGCGCCCGGCTGGCTGCAGGCAGGAGCCAGCTCCTGGCCCAAGTGGGGTCAGGTGTTGGGGCAGACAAAAACATTTCTGCCTTTAGGGAGCTGTGATTTGGAGTGCTATAAAGTCAGTGTTGTCTGTGATGGTCTAAGGGAAGTAATTAAAGAGGGTACTCATCAAGGAATGATGCTTTTTACTAAACCCAGAGGTAGAGCTGAAAAAAGGCAAGTCTTTGGGCACCTGTGCAGGGATTGATGCTCAGAGAATCCCCTATATACATCCCCATACCTGCCAATGAAAGTGCTTACTGAACATGAACTGTGAGCTTTCACTGTTTTGTAACGTGACTGGATGATTTGCATTGGGAAAACAGCTCTTTTAAGTGTTCAAGCCCTTGAGTACCAGTTCCGGCTAGGTTATTCGAGGTGGCTATTTTTATTTTGAGTGGTTGTCTTTTTCTCCTGCTCCCAGGATTTTGCCATGCCTGATGTTTTCCTGTAGGTTTTTCCTTGCTACCAACCAATGTCAGCCACTTCTATTTTGAAAGGATATTTTTAGATGGTTTCTTCTGAGAAGCTCACAGTGCCCATGGTGGCATGAGAACTGTGGCAGCCAGCAGTCCCTGCTGCCTGCAGGGATGTTCCCCAGTACAGCTGCTGCCCATGCAACAGCGCTCTAAAACATGTGCCAAACCACTGTGAATGTGGCAGACAACCAGCCTTAACTGCCCACTGTGCTGCTTCTACGAGAGGGATTTCACAGCAGCCAGTGCTAGGAAAGACCTTCCCAGGGCAGCAAGTGTTGAAGGGACAAGCTGGGCACAGGGAGCTGCAATTCACTGTCTTACTGAGTGACCGGCATATCAGCAGCTAAAGATACTGGAGGGCTCCAAGGCTGTGAGTGTGAGGGAGGGAAAAGCCAAGAGAAAATTTTATTAACTGTTTTATTTTGTGTCTGTTTGCCCGGAAGGGCAGATATCTCTGTTTGTTCACTCTCTTGTCACATAGTGTGATACAGAGTCAAAGTTAATTTTATTGTGTATATCCTGCATTAAAAAAAAAATCCTTCCCAGTACATACTGCAATAGGCTGTTGTTATTTCCCTCTCAGTTTAATAAAGTTATCATGGTGGCATGACAGCATAAAGGGGAAAAAAGGCATGTAGAGGCTCTCAAAAATAACTTAAATTGTTTTTCATGGATGAAAAAAGGCCAGAATCATTGTACAAGTCACACAGCTTGAGTGGGTTTGCAGTGGAAAGCATCATAACTGCCAGCCTGAGCAGCAATAAAACCAATAACTAATTATAACACATACAAATGTATTGGCTGAAAACTCATGCTTGAAAGTTCTTTCTCTGTTTATAATGAGAAAAGCAGTGGATCCCCTAACAGTAATCTCTGCTTTTTTGAGTTTTGTGATGCTTAAGATAATTGACCAATTGACCAATGAGTCAGTAACCTTAATAGGTTACACTATTAAATAATAATAGGTTACACTCTTAAAATTGTGTATAATCAGTGAGCAGCAGGAGAGAATTGAAGTGGACCTCAGTGTTTAGCAGCTTGTGAGTCATTTGGATAAATACACCTGATTGCAGTGAGACCTGGAGCACCTCTGGTTTGCAATAGGTGACCCTTGCTGGCTCTCAGAGTCTGTGCTTTCAGCAAGGGTTCCCCCCTACCCCAAGTCTACAAGAAGTGGTCTGTGGTGGACTCCAAATCCACACCTCATGTTTTGTCATGCCTTTCATGTGTCTGGAAAACAGAATCACATAATTGTTTGGGTTGAAAGTGACCTTAAAAATCATCTACTTTCAACCCCCGTGCCATGGGCAGGAACACCTTCCAGTAGACCAGATTGCTCAAAACCCCATCCAACCTGGCCTTGAACATTTCCAGGGATGGGAAGGTGGGTGCACTCAGACTGTAGAGCTGGAAGTTTCATGTGTTACTGGTTCTCAGCAGGCTTGCTTGACAGCAGCTAGACTGTCACCAGCAGGCTGGGTGCTCACACATGTGTTCCCTGGGACCTGGGTTCCTGCAGCCAGACAGTGAGATTGGCCTTTGTCCCTGTGGTGTCTGCTGCTTGATGGAGGGGGTGGGCTGGTAAATTTGTGTCAGGACTGTGACAAGTGAGACTTGTGGTGCTTTTGCCATGTGAGCACTGCTGGTCATGAAATCCCAGCCCACCCTGCCTTAGGGCATTAGCTGCAACAATCCTCCTCATCCAGGAAGCAAGGAACTTAACCCTGGGGCAGCAATTGACTATTTTTGTGCCCCATACAGTTACAGCAGTGTTGGAACAAAAAAGACACTAGTCATCACCAAGCAGGATGATAAAATACCAGGCAGTACTATTAGAACAAGATGATGTGGAGTTAGAAGTAAGTAACCTTTTGAATCCAGCAGTGTTATTAACAGCTGATCCAGAATGAGGGGAGCTGGTCCATGATTGTTTGCAGGCCATTGCACAGGTGTACTCCAGTCGAGACAACCTGCAGGACACTCCTCTGAAGAAGTGGATTGGGAATTCTTCATGGACAGAAGCAGCTTTGTTAAAAAGGGCCAAATCTGTTTAAAGAACAGTACACGTTAAATTAGATGGCCTACGCCTGGGGCTGTTAAGAAAGGAAGTTGCCCAGAAGACTATTGGCAAATAAACTCTGCAGAGTTTCACAGTAAAAATGGGCACAGGTACTTACTGGTACTGGTAGATTAGTTTCAGGATGGCCAAAAGCTTTTCCTTGTTGCACCGACAAAGATAGAGAGGTGGTAAAGATTTTCTTGCAGGAAATTATGCTGAGGTTTGGAGTGCCAGTGGGAATGTCATCAGACAGAGGTTCACATTTCATTGCTGAAATAGTGCAAAGCCCAGATAAAACGTTAGGAGTGAAATGGGACATGCATATTCCATGGAGATCTCAGTTAAGCGAGAAAGTAGAAGGAATGAATCAGAGTATCAAGAGACAAATTAGCAAGATTTGTCAGGAAACATATTAAGAATGGCCAGATGCCCTTCCTTTGACCTTAATGAGGGTATGAATTAGACCTGCATTCAAGGAAAAGGTGAGCCTGTATGAAATACTGTATGGGCGACTGTATCAGGTTACAGAAAGCAAAGAGAATATCCAGATCAGTAGGGATCAGAGTCTAACAGAGTATGTTATGTCCTATGGGGATGGGTGTTGTCTTCTCTCCACAAGTGGGTTGTGCTGGCAGCACACACAGCACTGGGTGTCGCCACCCATCCATACCAACCCAGAGACTGGGTATGCCTCAAAACTTTGACTGAAGAACCTCTCCAAGAAAGGTAGAAGGGACCATATGATGTGCTACTAATGGTCAATACTGCTGTGAAAGTGCAAGGAGTAGATTTGTGGATCTATTAAAGCTGAATCAAGCCATTGCCAGCACCAGAATGGACCCACCGAAGCCACATGACCCATATGCCTCAAGTTAACCAGATGTTAATTTTGTTGATTGGAGTTTTGCAGGCTGCAGTACTCATGATCTTAATCACTTCTTGCCTACTACAATGCTTACCGCTGTGTAGACTAGGTCTATACAATAAGTGGATATGAGACTTTAAAGAAGTGGTTAGTCTCAAAGGGGATATTTGTTACTGAACTTCCTTTAACAAGGAGTCTATGCAGCTGTGGGGGAAAATGTTGGGCCCTAATCAATGAGAAGGGACATATAATCTGTGAAACAAATAGCAACTAACAAGCAAGATCTAAGCAATGTCCATGTGTTAGAAAAACAAAGTTTAGGGCTTGAAATGCTTTTTGAGAGACCTGGGGGAGAAAGTTCATACATTTAGGGAAGAAGGATGTACCACTGATGATGGACACAAGAATGTAGAATTTATGGGCAGCAAGAACATTTGGCAGGACTCAAAAGATAAGGAAGAAACTAACAAAGACAATTCAGCAATTGTACTGAAACACTCCATATCTGGGAAAAAGATAATAAATACTGAAAATGTGGACTAATTAGCATGAGAGGCAAGAAATCAATAACCAATAGAAGACATAATACTAACTTCTGAAGAGAATTATGTAATTTATAGCCAATGAACATTAATTTCTTTGTTTGCAAAAATATAAAAGTAGTGAAAAGTTTTGAAAGGGTGTGTACATGATGGGTGGAGCAATCTCCTATGTACCTCAGTGCTGAAAAAAGTAATGTAGGCTTTCTAACTTAAAAAACTGGTTGGGGAGTTTATTTCCTGGTTTTCAGTGACACCTGGAGCCTTTAGACACTGCAGTCTTTGGGGGGAAAACTTCTTTGGGCAGCACTTAGTAAAACTCAGCACCAGCATCCACCAACAAGCTGGGTACAATTCTGCACCAGCTGGGAAGGGGGAATTGGAAAGACATATATCTGCATGAACTATAGGTAATTATAATGCTTAACATTTCAGAAACTGTACTAAAATCATGGTAACAATTCACAGTTATTCCACAACGAAGCAATAGGATTTCTTCACTCTAATTCACTCATAAAAACCCCATCCTTCACATAAGATGAAAGAGAAATCCTTGCTTTCCCAGGTGAGGGAGACTCAGAGATTACTCATGTAGGTATATTTTTCAAGATGCCTTCAGATAAGCTGTTCACCAGAATAAGCTGAGCTGCTGACTCACACTGCAGGAAAAATAACAGTACTGAAATTGTAACATGAAGAATAACAGTACTGAAATTGTAACATGAAGCAAGAAGTTATCACAGTTGTAGATTCAAGTTTGAAGCTGGCATCCAGCTGGCAGAGACCAGGTGGCTATTAAATATGTCAACAGCCCCAGACGAATGCCAGGACAGTCTTGTGAACAGGAACTCCTGATGGTGTTTTCTCTTGTACTGTTGCTATTTTTGTTCTATTTTATTTCTGTCTATTTTGGATGTTACATAGAGGGAAAAAATTACTCTGCACAGCTAGAAAAATCAGAGTCCTGGAAGGAGAAGAATGAGGATATCACTGGTCACTCCTCCTTTGCTCCTGGGAGTATAATTGCTGTGTATTTGATTTTTTCCAAGTTGCAGAGGGTTTAAATGACAGGTATGGTACAGCCTTGTTGTGTGTCATCATATGCTTGGTATTCAAGGATTTCTAAGGATTTAAGCTTGCCTGTTGTTTGAATACAGGATAAGCAGTGATCCCTGTTCTCTGGCATGTGTTGGATTTCCCTGAGGGTGAAAAGGGAGACTGAAATTTAAAGCAATTCTCATTTATTTAGTACTTCCCTATACAAAAGCTGGGAGTTTTCCAAAGCCGTCTGGAGTGCAGTCATTTGTGGAGAACAACTCGTGGTTGCTACCTGGGTTATGTTGGCATGTAACAATACCTGTCTGCCCCATGAATGTCAGACAAAGTTGTCATAAATCTTGAAGCGCAGGCAGTAAAATTATTGGGCATTGCAGGGAGCGGGACCTTGTCAGCTTCATAATAGTTCTGAGGGTGGAAAAAAAATTCTCCTGGTTTCCTTCAGGCTTTAGGCAACCCAGCTACTGATGCTTAGTGGCCATTATCCAATTATAAGTGCTTTTCTGTTCAGAAGAATTCAGTCGTCACCGCTTTTAATGTGTGGAGTAGTCATCAGCTCGGAGCAAGGGCGAGAGAGCAAGCCCACTGCAGCCTACGGCAGAGCTCTTAGGGATCGTCTCCTCCGCTTGTCCTTCGGTCCCAAAGCTCTTTGCGATATTGCTTGTACTTTGTCATTTGCAACAACGCTTTGTCGTTTCAGAGGTGATCGGGGTGCAGCGGGGGCCTGGCCTCTTCTCTTTTCTACCCTGTCCAGCTGATCGGTATCAGCCAGAGGTGGGGCGTCCTGTTTATGTCCCCAGGCTGCAGGACTGAGAGTGCTGGCCCGTCCCCCCGGCACCGCCACTGTGCCTGGTCCCTGGGGCGCTGCCGTCGGGGCTCCTCGGAGCGCCGAGGGCAGGCTGTTTGTCCGAGCTGCATTGCATTGTATTTACAGTGCCTTTCGGGGTCTCTGCCGGTCACCCGCCGCGACCAGGGAAATATTTTTATTCTCTCTCTGCTGCATAACTTGGCTTCTGTTTTCTTGTTCTTGTTGTTTTCCTCCTGCCTTTGTAGCTGTTGGCTGCGGCCAGGGCCAAGTCACGGGGCAGGATGTGCTGCTTCCCCGGAGGTACAGACATGCGAATACATTACATAGTTTTCAGGAACTTTTCCGGGCACTGAAAGGTGATAATCTGTACCGCCCAGTTGTTAGCATGGCTCTTGGCACAGCACTGTCCTGCACCACTTTGTCCTCTCCTGACCTGAGGGCTGCCGAGGGCATCCGTCCCAAAATATCTGTGTCAGAGGTGTTTGGTGGCACAGATGGGGGTTGTTTACTGCAGAGTTGTTTACACTCCAGAGGCTCTGGGCACGTTTGTTTTGCACGCACATCTCCCCATTAGCATTTTCAATCCCTGAGGCGATTGCAGGCTGCATGTGTTGGCATGATCGGGCTCAGGCTCCCTCGAATCGGCCTCCCTGTTTCAGTCACACCAGCAGCTCTGGGGACCTTTATGAGAACTTGCTTTGCAGGTCAAGAAACGACCTCTTGTTGCAGCATTCTGGGGGAAGGGGCTGATCAGGTCCGGGCAGCCATGCCCAGGAAGGGAAGAATACTGAGGCTTCTTGGTCTCTCATGACTTGGGTTCCTTGTCCCTGTACGTACCCATAGCTACAGAGGTGGCAGCATCCCTGTTTGGCCCTCTGTCTTGTTTAACTTCCCTGCCCCTATGGAGCATGGGTTTAATCCTCTGCTCTTCTGCCAAGAGCATCTTGGGGCTGGTCCTCAAGCTACAGAAGTACCTGTGTATCTTCCTGCCCCCTGACCTGCTCCTGTGGGCAGTTGGGCAGCTGTAATGGCCACCTCAAGAGGGTCTCTTCTGTAGCCCTGGGGGGATCAGGGGATCCTGTCCTGACTACCACCTGCTATTGGCACCTCAGGTTGGGTAAGGTGAAGCTCCAGTCCTTGTTTATGTACCTGAAACAAAGTTGTGTTATCTCTTTACAGGTGTTACTCAGATAAAGCCCAAACAGAGATTGTGCAGCTGATTTGGACACACAGAGGCTTCATAAATTGTTGAGGTCCAGACGTGAGTTGTGCCTGATGCAAATACAGGAAAGCTGTCACGAGGAGCAGAGACACAGAACAGCTGTATTTTCTACAGGTATGCATCTTACGATTGTAATGGTAGAAGTATCTACTACTGATCCAGGTAAAAATCATGTATGTGTGTGAATCAGCCATGGGAAGTATGGTGAGGATTGCTCTTTCCTCCAGGTTAATGACAGCCTAATGAATAGTTGTTTGGTTTTCTTCTGTTTTTCCCATGTTTCTCTACCTCAGTGTGTGTCCCAAGTCTGGAGCTGGACTGCATTTTTCACCTGCTGAAAGGGGTGCATATCTATGTCCAAAGCAAGTCAGTTCAAGGAAATTTCACTGGTTTAGGAAGAAACATTATTCTTCTCAGCAATTTTCATACAGATCCGAGGGCCTTTTGCCAGCCCTGATTTCCAGATGGCTTAAAATCCATCTCCTGTGCTCAATAAATGTATTTAATTTCTGTAAGTAAGTCTGAGAGAAGAGGTCAGTTAAAGAAACTTTGTCAGTATGAGCAACCTGCCTGGTCAGAGATTGCTCAGAGACATGAGCCAGCACCAGTCTGGGAAATGAAGCATGGGGATGCACATACACACACTTGCACCCATACCCACAACCCACCAAGACCTCTCAGCAGCTTGGTAAACATCTTTTACATATCTTCTGCAGCTCAGAAAGTGTCCAGGTAGAGCTTGGAGATGCCTTGAACTGCATATTGCATCGCAGGGAACAAGTCTTGAACATGATGCAATTTTTTGTGGACTACATGCATCAACTGGTCTTAAGTGTTCTCATGAGCACATCACTCCTGGGAACACATCACACCTATGAACACATCACATATGCAAGCAGCCCAGCATTATTTTTGTTCCAAAGGACGCATCAGAGTGATGGAGAAGTGAGATCACTGGACAGAGAATGGCTATCCCGATGCCTGCTACAGCACACTGGCCTCTTGGCCATGCTAACATTTTCAATATGCCAAGTCTCCCATATATAGTACATTTCCCAGCCTGTTTATGTCTCCAGGCCTCAGCACTTGCTGAGGCTCATTGCTTTCCCTTGAAGCAATAAAAGGCATTCATAAAGTTTCTCTGCTGAGCTGTGGGAAAAGAGCAGCACGAAGCTGTGACCCCTGGGCAAGGGCATGCTTTGGAAACACTGTCATCAAAAAATCAACACAGCAGCCCAGAATGCCCACAGGCAGCTGATCTCCTCCTGTCTTATTGCAAAGATAGCTCCTCTGAATGCTGGGGCAGCAGCCACTGGACATTGTTTAGATGTTTATTCTATCCAGAGTTGATATTGAAGTCAATACGATAATTAAAGATTTAAAAAAAATATGCTGCAGCTATTTGTTCCCAAGTTGTTCTTTTTACCCATACCAGCCTGCCTTTCCATTTAGGCAGACCAGTAGTCCCAGATGTTCAGTCATTTTCAGCAACATGGTCATATCCCAGTAGGTTTAGCCTGACGAAACAACTATATTAAACATGCCTGTAATTTTCCAGTGGAACTGGAAGATTGCATTCCTCCTGGGGGAGTGATGGCAGACCAGACAGGCCCCACACACATGCAGATGGCGCAGCCCCAAGTCCTCTCGGGCTTTCACCATGCCAGGAGGGTGCACTCCTTTTGCAGTCCTACAGGGCTGGTCTGGGATGGAGGAGGCCAGTGCCAATAGCACCTTCTGGGATATGGGAGACATGCTGCTGGGGATCCATGGCCAGATGTTGCTGCAGGGGCAGATGTGACTGGGGCTCCAGGTGGCTTCTCCACTCTCCCTCCTTGCACTCAGAGCCTCTTGGCATGGTTAGTGTCTGTTGAGATGGTCCAAAGAGAAAAATGATCTTCAACAGAATAAAAGCACATGTTTCACTTAAACATCTCTGTCTGGTCAACTCCTGCTTCTTGATGAACAGGCTGGACAGAGGTACCCACCACGCAGGCCCTGCAAAGCTGGAGAGCACTCATCCCTTTTGCAGATGTTTATTGATGAGCAGAATGTATAAGGCCACCTCTCTGAGAGGATGAGACAGACTCCTCCAAGCACCTGTCTTCATGTTACTGGAAACTAATGGACAGATCTGGGTAACTTATCTTGCTTTCTTCCACAGACAGTGGTGGCAGAGGACAGTGGAGAAGGCTTCACTCACACAATGTATGTTATTTGGTTAGTGCATGATCCTGACAATACTTATGGCTCAGGATTTGCCTTGGAGAGTGCAAGGAGGGATTGAAAACTAGCTGGGGCCAGAGAATGGAGTGCTCATGTTCACTGGAAAGAGTGAAAAGAGGTGTCCTGTGAATGCCTTGGGGGAATACAGGGTTTGGATCACTTGTTGCTACACCGGAGGGGCTGTATTGCTGTGTGGAGTTAGGGTCTGCATTGTGGTGAGAGCTGTTTTCAACACACCTGCTTTACCTCTGCCAACCCAATCATGTCACCAAATGAGAGTCACTCCTGCGATGCTGACAGACAACCAGGAGCATGGGGGCTCTGGCAGCCAGCCCTAGTCCTTATTACTGATCTCTGGCCACTGCTTACATCTAGCCTCCAGCACTGGAAACAGGGATGGTTGAAGACTCCACCATGTTTCCCTCAGCAGCAGGGAGTGACATTTTAGGTGCAGATAAGGTGTAAGGACAGCATGAGGATGCTCTAGGGACAACTGTGCCAACTCCCTGTCTTTGGTCCCTGAAAATGCAGCACTCACCTTTGCTCCCCTCTTGACAGGAGCAGCATAATCCAGAGAGGGCAGCCTGGCCTCTGGGAAGCTGCCAGCTTTACCTGCATCAGCTCTTCCTGTCTGTAAGGCCAGAGGGGCAATTCTGGAAGAAAAGACTCTTCTGTGGGTGCTGCTGCCACTAGGTGGGTTTTCTGGCCACTGATTTTTGTCATGCAGAAGGACTGGTCAAGGTATTGCTACTCCTGGAGTCAGCAAGAATACATCTGCTCTTCAGGTGGGCAGACACAGACATCTTCTTCTGACACACATAATAGATGGGATTAAACAGATAAATAAGGCAGGCTGCTTCCATTAACTCACTGAGTTGTAAAGATTTCCTGTCTAAACAAGTTTTTCTTGCTGAGAAGGCCTTGGCTGGCCATCTTCTCACTGTGAGGTGATCTCATATGGATGGAGCCATATGAAAAGTCTGGAGAGTAAGTCCTCTGATGAGCAGCTGAGGGAGCTGAGGCAGTTTAACCTGGAGAAAAAGAGGGTCATGGGAGACCTTATCACTCTCTACAACTACCTGAAAGGAGGATGTAGCGAGGTGAGGGTCAATCTCTTCTCCCAGGCAAGTAGCAACAGAACAAGAGGAAACGGTCTCAAGCTATACCAGGGGAGGTTCAGACTGGACATAAAAGGAATTTCTTCACAGGAAAGACTGTTAAAACATAGGAATGGACTGCCCTGGAGGTGTTCAAGAAATGACTGGATGTGGCATTTGGTGCCATGGTCTAGTTGATAAGGTGGTGATCAGTCAGAGCTTGGACTCAATGACCTCAGACGTCTTTTCCAACCTAATTGATTCTGTGATTCTGTGATATGCAGCTCACCTGTTCTTGGTAATGGGACACTTCCCCTTTCAGCCAAAATCCCCTCATAGAAATCTCTCATGATCTGCCCCATGGAAACTAACCCCTTTTGTCCATAAAAAACCATCAGTGCCCAGCTCCAAGGCTAGGACAGAAGTCAGACAAGGTGTCATAAGGTTCTGGCGCCATCTTAGTTTCCTGCAGTGCTTGAGCTGACTGAAACTGTGGGCTCACATCCTCCAGCTTTCACAAAGTCACATTAATGAACTAGCCATTGCAAATGTACTTTTAATGGCATTAAAATAAAATGAAGCTAAAAATATGTCAAGCGGGTAAACCTGCAGTTTTAAATCAAAAGAGATATTGGAGGCTCTTAGTCTCCAAGTGCCTTCATAGGAGGAGCTTTTCCCTGGCTTCCTCTCTGCCAGGGAGATGGGTGCTGCCACAGTGGGGTGCCCTGGCAGTCACTTATTAACCACCCACCCAGGGAGCTGCTGCCCACACTGCAAATTATGTCTTGACCCCCTGGTCACTAATTTTTGATGCTTGACTTCACTCTGAAGTGTTTTTATAGACCTTTTGCCATAGCACCTGTTTCCCACAGTTTTTTTGTTTTCTCCTTATAGTTTCAAATGTTTCAAATAAAAGGGAGCAAGCCTTATTTCTGCCATGCCTGACCTGGTTTTTTTAAGTACCTGCTCTTCAACTCAGCCTTCAAGCCTGTCTGGAAGTAAGGATCTGGCCAGCTTTGAAAATATTTAGGTACAATTTGCCTTCTTATGAGAAGAGCTTATAAATCTCCCAAAATAAGAAGTGATATAGGATTTTTGTAAGCCATTCATGCTACTTGGCTTTTTACCATATGCTGAATATTACCTGCCTCCAGAGGGGAAAATATCCTCCTCGGCATCTTCTCCTCCTCACCTGGGGCAATCTTTGTTGTGCTCTTTAGTGCAAGCATGAAGACCCCACTGCCAGTGGCATAAGCATTAACAGGAAAAGAAGATGTTGAAATCATATTATATTTATTACATACATGAGATATAAAAAGAAATTACCAAAATAGTATTTTTTTTTTCTGAGTCCATAGGACCTTGAAAGAAAAATACATATGTGAAGTGGATTGGTACACTCGTAACTTTTCTGGTGTTGTATGTCTTCCTTTTCTTTCCCCTCACATTCATGAACAAAATACACTCTATACAATATGGTTTAAAGATGCTTTACAGAAAAGATATATTTTAGTGCTGAAAACTGCAGTAAACTGTGCTATTATATTTCATACTGGTGTTAATGAGGAAGTATAATCACTGTATATATTGCAAACAACACAGAAGAAAACAAATAAAATGCTCGGTTTTAAATACTAACATAAAAATAAAATAAACTCCAGGCCCACCAGGAATTGCTGGGTTGTGATACATGAATGCAAGTCCTTTCTATTCTCCACATCCACTCCTTTTCCTGCAGTCAGAGTTTTACTCCTCTGGCAATTGCATTTTTATCTCAAAGTCTCTTCTTCTCGTCACACTCTTTGCGAAGTCTTACTGGAGTCCTGCCCATGGGGTACAAGTGCTGGTCTGAAGCTGGGACTTCAGTGCAAATACTTTATCTTTCAGATTGCATCCTCAGATATTCTGAGTGGCCAGTGCCAGGCTGACCATTCCCTTTATACCGCCATCCAACTTGGGGGGGTCTTCAGGAGTGCTTCTGTTTCAGGGAATTTTTTCGTGTGCTACCTTCAAACTCTTCTTTCCCCAACACAATTAGACTTCCCACACCATGAAGTGGCAGGTAGTAAAGTGCTTTATACAATAAAATATTTACACTAGGGCTAGGTTCATTTTTTAACACTTCAAGGACAAAAGCTCAGAGATGCTGCACCCTCTGGAGCTGGCTCTTCTCTGCAGCCATGCAATGGCTGGAGACCTGCCCTTTGCCCTGTGTCACACTTGTGCCAAGCCAGAGGGATTCAATCCATTGCAGCAGCTCCGTCCTCAACAGCATCAGCGGAAAATCTAGCCCCCAAAACCTTCAGCAGGGCAAAGAGGTTAAAAGCAAGCATCCAATTCTCTTTGACAGGTGCCATGTCCTAACCTGTAAGGTGGTGTTTCTAAAGAGGGGTCATCATTGCCATGCTGCTGCTGCCACCACCTGCCTGCCACTGTGGCCATTGCCTTCCCCACAGCATCCTCTGGAAACCTCTGAAAGTCACTCAAGATCCACACTGGTGGCACTGGTAGCAGTGTTCTGCTTCTCATCTGTAACTCTTCCAGGGTGGCAATTAAGTCTTGGGTTATCAGTGGCCTCATAGGAGTTGGAACATTTCACTGGAGCAAGACAAGCATTCGTCCTTGCTTCTGTTTCCCTCAACAAAATGAGGAGCTGGGCTCAGATGAGCCCCAGACAAGGAAGCTACAGGCAAGTGAATGAACATTGGCCAGAAAGGGTTAAATTAGACAGCACCTACAACTCTGAATGCCTCGCTACACATTTTGGCACTATTTTCTTACATTCCAGTTTTCATCCTGGAGGTCTTCTCTCTGTGAATGGTGTTGCATTTTGTGCATAAAGAAATGCCCTAGGCTGTCACACACATCTAGTTGCAGTCTCTTTTCAAAATCTCCAAGACCTTTCTTCCAAGAGCCGACTTCCACTGGTGGACAAAACTTTTCATGTTGACGATGAGTCTGCCTGTTCGGACGTCTTCGTGTCCTGCCACGAGATACTCCAAACCTGCAAAGCAGAAAAGCCATCAAGGACTGCACAGTACTATGCTTAAGAGGCCTATTGAACTGCAAAGTCAGCTTGGGTATCTAGTCCCATGTGAAAAAGCACTTATACAAAGAAATGTATATATATTCTGTTTCTCATCTATGTCTGTATGTCTATTGCTCTATTGGTAACTATGGGAAAATGACCCCAGTGGCTATCTCTCAGTGAGATGTAGTATACAAAGTCTGACTTTGTTAGCTTCTAAATATAAATGGAAACTGAACACTGGGGGCTGCGCTACAAGTTTTTATACCTTTTTGGGAACTGCTATTATCTTCACTTGGCGGAGTTCTGCCTCACCTCTCCCTCAATACACCTGGGCGTGGAAATTGGTCAGTTCATTGAACTCCAGTAATGGGACACTGTAGGATGGCCCAGGGCCTGAAGTCTTGCCCAAAGTGGCCACTGGCCCTTTGTAGGCAAAGGCATGCCAGACCCCAGTGAGAGGCAACACTAGATCTGCTGGCACAAGCACCCTAGAAGAGCCTGAAGGGGGTGGCAGTCACACTGAAAAGAGCTGCTAATTTCTGCTTCTGCCAGATGTTTTAGACATATGACAAGAGGGTCTGACAAAACCTCATGTGGTGTCCAGGGGCAGCCAGAAAGGGCTGGAGTGCATCCCCACAGTGCCCTGCTGCTCAACCCAGGCACCCAGGTCTGTGCTTGACTTTCAGGGCATGACTCAAAGAGGACTTGGAACCAGGTAATAACTGTTAAGCAGACAGATGGAACAAACACTTTGACTTGAATTAGCTAAAGAAATACTGGTACAGATCCAAACAGCCTAAATGGGCCACGAATGTGGCATAAATGGGAACAAGAAGGAGGATAATCCCTTCCATGGCAGGAGAAGCTCCCTGACAGGGCCAGCATCCTGCTGCAGCACACTTAGGGTGCAGCCAGCATTAGACCCCTCCTGTTCGCACTCCTTCTTGTACCAGTCTGGGGAGCACAACATGGCAGTATGAACTAGCCTGGGAAGACTGGTCTCCTCTGGTGCTCTCAGCCATCCCGCTCCATCCTGGCGGGGAGTCTGCAAGTGTTTTCTTGAGTTTTCATTTTGCAGTTCAGAAGAAAGGGAGAGTGCCTCCTAGACAAAAGTCAAGCATGTTTTCTTTTAAGTCAATACAATTTGTTATCTACTTCATCTGAGTTTTTGGGCACACACATCCTCTCTTCTGCCAAGTAAACACAGGATATGTGTATAGCAGCATCACCCTTTGCAAGACACTAATTTTGGCCATGTCAGTCTTGCTGTTGTAAACACCACTTTTCAAGGGCTCCTAAATTTATCTCCCTCAAGAGAGAAATGTGGTATACACACTCAGAGAGCGAGCAAATATTGCCATGGTTGCTGATTGTTGTAGGGCTTTCTAGATTTGCAACCTGATGCTACAGAAGAGTAAAATTAAAATGAGTCAAATGGCAGGCAGCTCTTTGCTTATCTGTGTCTGTGCTTGGCAGAGCCAAGGAAGGGAAGGGAAGGGAAGGGCTCCTTTTCCCATGTGAACAGCTGAGACCTTTAAAACTTTCTGCTCAGTGTCCCCACAGAAGTCCAGTCTGCCTCTGTATGTGTGTGTGGAGGAAGAGGTGTGCAAGGGCTCCCTTGCAGCAACTTAAGCACATTTATCATCTGAAAACAGCCCATGAAGGTTTGATAAATGCTTGGAGTTTTTATTTCTTTCCAGAGCCTTTAAGAGCCGGCTCTCCTTTTGAGATCCCTTTACTTCTGTGAAACAGAATAAAAACAGGTTTGTCTTAGTGTTATTTTTATCTTTCATCTCCTTTATGTTTTTGGGAGATGTGATTTCCATTATAGTTATATGTCAGAAAAAAATTTTGTATCAGCTTGACTTTTCATCTAGCTGTTGTTGGTTTATTCATCTGGACATCATAAGCTCTTACTCTGATAGAGGGGTAAATCTGCTACTATTGTATTGCCAACCACTCAGAAATTAATGTGGTGGCTAAAGAAAATAATGAGATTTTACAAAATATCTGGGATCCCATTTCCCCCCCGCCGCCGATTTGTCACACCTGAATTATCCCTAAAGACAATTGCATATCCATCCTTCCACTGCTGTCCAAGAGATCTTAATCAATTCCGTGATTACTGCTGTCTTTTCATCTGGGGAAAATCAGGGAAGCTCCTCTGAAGTTAGTGGAGTGGCAAAGCTGGGTGTCAGGTGTGGGGCTGCCCTGCACACCTAGGTTCAGTCAGCTTCAACAGCATTTCCTCAGGTTCAAATTAAGGTAGCTGCATCTGGGCTTTCCTGCTTGTGTTTCCATTGAAAGTAGGAAAATAAAATAGCTGTATCTATTTGATTATAGGTTTATGGTGTTCTAGGAATATCCAAAGTCTTATTGCACTTAAACAGCAGCACCCTGCCTTAATGCTGCTGATTCATCCAACCTTTGCACCTGACAAGACTTCCTAGCTACAGCTGTGCTATCATGGCAGCTTGCCTTCAAAACCAGTCAGTCACTTCAGTGGAGATGAAAGAAGACTGCAAACACTCATCAGTGAATAATCTTTCTGAACAATCCAGCTTCACAGACAGCCCCTTCCCCAAAAAGGAAGTTCCTGGTGCTGCAGATATAAAGGATGTCTCAGTGCCAAACTCAGTGCTTTGATCACTGATTTTCAAGTGGTGTATGTACCCTATGGAAAGAAGCCCCTCTATCTGAATTAGTTGGTAACTGTTCTTTACAACTCCAAGGAGTTGTAAAGAAAGGACTGTCAGCTGGAGCTTAATTTCGCTCTGTGGAAGAAAACTGTGAATCTGCATATCCTTGTCTGTGCTGGAGACTGCATGCACTGTTTAGCCACCACTGGTTACACTCTGTTTCAGTGAAAGAAGATAAGAAAAAACTGTGGATCCCTCATCTCACTGCATAACAGAGTGTCTTCCAAATCCTGTAGATGTACAGTAGTGTAACTTTCAAAAAGAGACCTTCCCTTGAGTTTGGATTAGAACTTCAGTACTACATCATAACTCAGATTTAATGTGTTTTTAAGAATTCCAATTAGCTACAGCTTTGAAAGGTATGTCATGCAATCCTGGCTTGATGTCCACCTCTCTCCACCTGGGAATAGACTGAGATTGGTAAAAATGAAAGACTTACTATGCTACAAGTTTTCCTTTACAAATTCCAGTATGATGGAGATTCCTATTGGAATCCGAGTGATGTAACAGCCAATAGCACTGGGCTGCTCAGGTCGTTGGCATGAGGGGGTAGAGGTGTGAGAATGAAATATGTGTAAATGTGGTGCTCAGGGATTTACACCTACCAGGATTGAGGATGGGACAAGTGCAGCCTCTGTTAGTCCAGGATTCAGGGTAGAGTGTCCTCTTGCCCCGGAGGATCTTCAGCTTTGTAGATTTCAAGACTTTCTTGATCTTCACGTTGACTTCTGCATGGGAGCCTTTGTCATGAGCTGACAAGATCTTTGTCTTGATCACTGGGAAGACAGGAATTCAAAACAGGGATATACAAACTATTTACAGTGTTATCTTTTTGTTTTTGTATCCTGGTCTAATGCAGGTGTCTGGGTGAAGCAGTGGGGCTCTCCTTAATGGGGAGCCTGGGAGCAGTTTAGCTGCCAGGGGAACACATATATCCTACATCCCCATACCCAAGGGCAGAAATGCTGATGGTTGGTTTGGTCATGGTCCCTGGACCTGCCACATGGGCAGCAAGAGAGGTACCATGACCTGATTTACAAAGCTTGTGAAGGTCCCATTTCTCCCCAGAGCTCAGCAAAACCTTTGGGTTCCTCAGCACTTTTGGAAATCAGCTGGATTTAGGGATGGCCCTGGTGGCCTTGCTGGCCTCAGCCTGGACAGCCAAGGCAGCTGCCCTCCTCCCACCTTGGGGCTGGTCTTCCTGCTTTGCAGAACTACCCAATCCAAACACAGTGGAGGAGAATGAGATATTGGTGGGGACTCAGGCAAACCATAGGAGTACCCTGAGCTCAGAGAGACCCAAAGGCACACTCCTGCCACCTGGCAGTCCACAGCTCAGCCCCGGTGTGGTGGAGGCGCAGGGCTCAGTTCCTCCACCTGACCATGCTGACGCCGCCGACACTGGTAGATATGCCCATAGGTGGTGCTGTGTTCAGCACTGCACATCAGGAAGCTCAGAGCAGCCTCTCACAGTATGGCCTCCTGGAGCTCATGAGCAGCCCTGTATTTCCTCTGACTCCCCGGTTACCTGAGACCTTTGCATGTTGAGTGATGAAAGGGTGGGAATCCTGAGTGCACTTTAGGAGGGACTGATGAACTTGGGGGTTTGGTGACTTTTTTTTTCCAAAATTTCTAATCTTTTGCAAGATTAAATAGTCACTGTGATGGCCAGGAAGCAAAGCAAAGCAGAATCAGATTTTTTCTTAATATCACTAAGCCAGGGTGATATTTCAACAACTGGCAGCCCCTTGAACTCCGCTTTGTGGGTTGCAGCCTACAGAGGTATAGGTTATCTCTCTGTGCATTTTCAACTTCAGTGTGAGATAAAACAGGTGCAAGAGACCCCTTCAAGACTGAAGGAAGGGAGTGATGCACAGAGCATTCCTTGCTCTGCTTTGGTATGAAAGAGGCAGTTCACTGAGACACACCAAAGAGGTCTTGGGAAACAAAGTGCCTCCTCTCATTCATTTAAATCCAAAAGACACACAGACAATATACATTACCCCATTGCAACAGCTGAACTTTGCTAACACGGGGAAGTTTCCAGTGGCTACTGGAATGGTTTTCTCCATATAGTGTGTGTGGTGATCACCATTCCTCCTTATATTTGGTATCATTCAGATACAGTGATTTCTAAACTGTGATGGGGCAGCTGGTCTACAGACAGCATTTCGGTGACCCATTTTTGGTGACAGTGCTTTATAGTCTGTCTTGGAAATAGACAACCTTCCAGGGACAATTCTAGCTCTTGTCCTCCCAATGATTTTGGTACAAGGCTGTTTTGGTAGCAAGAGAAATGGGGAACAGAGCAAGATGCTTCACCCACCTTGACTTGGCACCATGATGTCTATACATTTTGGAAAGGTCAAAGATCTGCCCTCATGAAGTAGCCCTTGGGTTTTCCAGGGTGGAGTGGTGCACACAGCAGCACCTCTCAAGCTTTACATGCACTCTCACGCTGCCTTGCAGCACCTCCCTTTACAGCCCCCTCACCCACAACTCACCATAGGTGTACTTCATCCCACAGAAGACCTTGGGATTCCCTAAAACCTGCTCTTTACATTCGCATTTACCTGGGGAAAGAGAAAGAAGCAAATGGCTGTGGATTGTCCTTAAAAGACTGGAGCATTTGCAGGCAGGGCCCAGAACCTGCCAGAGGTTTTCAAGTGGCCCACAAGCCTCACGCAAAAAAAAAGCAGTTTGCAACTATTTTGAAATCCCAAGTGAATATGCAATCTTAGTCCAGGGACAATTATTTCTTGTTTGGTATTAGACGAGAAGAGAAACAAAGGCCTTATTATTTTGCCTTGGGATGCAAATAACATGCGGTATTTTCCACACCGTAATGTACCAGACAAAATTTTAAAAGGAAATGTTGCAGAGGTTAAGGCAGATTAATGACTTCCGTGATCTTAGAACAAAGAATAACATGATATACTTATTTACGTTCAAAATGAAGTCACCCAGACAAATGATGGAGCTTTGCCCCCAATTAACTCAATTATTGTATCTTCGAGATTTTATCACGCCACTCTCTGAAAATGGAGGAAATGACGCTTGCCTGCTTACATGCAGGGATTACAAGGGAGGACAGCTTGATGCTGTGCTGTGGGGCCAACCTGCTTTGCACCAACCTGACACAGCACCCCATCCTCCAGGCTGGGGACACAGGAGGGATATAACTTCCCTAGCTGAAGCTGAAATGCTAGACCATCTCAAACTGCAAGCTGCAACTGATGCCAAAATTCTTGTGAGCATCAGAGGAATAAATTCTGAGTTAGAAATTTCCTAACTATCTGTCAGCAAAGAGGCAAACCCCACCCTTTAAATAAAGTCACTGATTTGTCCAACATGTAATAGTTCTAGTGAATATAAACATTTAAACCATAATGACATTTAAACCATAATGGTCAAGTAAAACATGAGGATATTCAGCATGAAAATAAGAGCTGAGACTGCAAATTCTCACATTACCAACAGCTAAATGCTGGGTGCAGGCATTCAGCATAGAGCATTTGCCTAATGTGTTTACAATCATTGCACAGATGGGATGAGCCATAAGGCTCCTCTGGAGCTTGGAGGGGAAGGAGGTGGTCACAAGGATATTCCCCAGTGTTAGTGGGCAGATGTCCATCCCCTCCTGCAATTGCCAGGGTGCTAGCTACAAGCAGTGCAGAATACTATAGCTGCACTGGCTGCTGGCAGGAGGAATTGGGCAGGTGAAACACATGCAAAGCCAAAGTCCTACCGGAGTGCCGAAGTGCTGAGAAACCTTGCTCATCCTCCCAGCCCCAGGTGGGCTCGCTCTCGTTGAGCACTGCCTGGAAAGGAGGTGCTTCATTGTGCCATGTCACATCTGAGCTGTTGAGGGGAAAGGGAGATGGTCAGACTTTCTCTTGGAGCCAGCAAAATGCAGGGCCACTACCAACCTGTCCTCCAGGTGCAATGTGACTGCATGTCTTGATGAGGTTAAACACAAGAGGCAGTTTTGGAAAGTGAATATGTTAAGTATTGTCAGAGTGGGTCATGAGTCCATTTTGGGTTTAAAATACGTTATAGGGATTTATATTCCATAAATATCCCCAGTGTGGTAAAAAGAAGCAACATATAAGATTTGGAGAGTGGGGTATTATTAAAATGTGCTGTCTTCTAAAAGTCAGAGCTTGACTCCAAGTTCAACACAGTTAACATAAGCTGAGTTACAACAGCACCAACATTATGCCTCCTCTCACTCAGATGTCATATTTGGCTTGTGAAAGTTATGGAAAACATCTGATACATTAACACTACCACTGAGAGTAAAATATCCAACATCACTGGTGCCCTGCCATGGTGTACGAGATGAATCACAGCTTCAGCTCTATCCCGAGTTCTTGACCATATCAAACCAAAAATATTTTACATAGTGGATATTTTTCAGCCTGCATGCTATGAATTAATAGTGCTTTCCATGGAATGGAGAACATGGAGGAATGGTGAGGCTGGGAGGGGGTGACCAAGACCCCCCAACTCACCTGCTGCTGTGGCAGTCACCGGTGTGTGGGTCGCAGCTGCGGGCGCAGTCGCAGGGGCGGCAGCCGTAGGCTCCGAAGCCCCAGTAGCCGGGGAGGCAGCGGTCACAGCGGGGCCCAGCCACGCCGGGCTTGCAGGGGCAGTCACCGGTGCTGGGGTCACAGAAGGTGCGGGGGCCCAGGGGCAGCACAGCTGATCCCAGGGGGTGGCAGGAGCAAGCTGCAGGGGACACCGTGAGGGACAGAGTATTTGTGAGTGACAAGCTCTGCAGGACAAAGGTGCAGGAGGTGCCTGCCAAACCATCACTCTGCCTAAGGGCACTGCTGGGGTTTCTGGACCTTTTTTTCCCCTCAACCATATAAATTTGAGCAGAGTCTCCCTTTGGAATCTGTATAATTTTAACTTCTGTGAGCTATTTTAATTAGTCAATCTATCCTGGTGTCATGTTATGTTTTGCCAATCAGGCCTTTATTACTTTTCTTAGAGCATCTAGACTCTAGTCCAGCCAAGTACCCATGGATGTGCCTGGCTCACTGTGAAGTTTAAGCAGCTGCGGGTGCTTCACTGCAAAAATGAATCAGAGCATAATTGCTTTTTAAAGTAATAACAACTGTCTTGCATTCAGGAGGTTAAAAAACCCCCTCAGAACACTAATTTTAACTAGAGTGGATGCTGAGCATAAAATACCCCTCTGTCTCTGATTTTTTAGAGCCATAATTTAAAATAATTAGAAAAAAAGAATGGTGACACAAAAAGCTCAGAAATATGCTTTTGGATATACTTCAGAACATGGGTTTGCAGAATGCATGTCAGAAATGCCATTTGCTCTCTTTCCTCACCCACAGCCCCTTGCAACAGAACAATGCACTAGAAGTGAACTGTAGAAGGGTTCTCAGACAGGATGCCCTAAAATATGTGGTGCAAAGTTTTTCTTGCCTACTGCTTAGGATTTTTCTTTTGCATAAACACAGTTTATGTCCTTTCCAAGACTACTTTGACCCAAAGATGTTAATATTTTCAAAGACCAGAAATGCAGTGATCAAAAGTCAAGCCAAACCTCTGACCATTTGGCCAGGCGAGCAGGCAATGTGGTGATCTGCAGGACCAATAGCTGGGTGACTTGTGCTCTCCTTCCCTCAGGGTTTGGTTCTCTAAGCGGGCCATGGTATGGTCAGTCTTGTGCATTATGGCAAAAAATACTCTGCTGAAAGACTTTTGCTCAAAACTTCATTTACATAAAAATTGGATTTCCTGAGAAAATTTAATCCGGGGGAAAATTTTCACCAAATCCTAATACCAATCTTTTTATTTTGCAACTGCAAAGGCAATAAAGCAGAAAATTCACTGCAGGCAACACAGCCTTTCTTTCTCTTAAAATACTTATTGCTCTGCACATATATTTAATTTTGTTCTGACAACATTTTTGTGGTTTCAGGAATCAGACATACTTGGAGTATCGTTTCAAAATATTAAAGGATAGGTTAATAGTGGCAGTTAACTTAGAGGTGACTATGATTCCAACAGCTTTGCCAAAGTAATCCCCAAATTTTCCCCACCCTTTTCATTCCCAAACAAATATAATTATATAAAATTAAAAGATTAGAAAGCCTCTCCACAAACTGCATAACTAGCTGCAGGCAGTGAACTCTGGTACCTTTAATAGCATAGTTTTCAACAGCATTCACTGAGACTTGCATACCTTTCTCCTGAAGTCTGTGAAGTGTTTTACACCTGATACATATAGCCAAATGCTCTCTTTTCCTACTAGGCGAGTTGGGTATTTCTGGCATTCCTCAACCCCTTCAGGGGAAATATCAAGCACTTAAGACTTCTCTATTCTCCCCCAGTCAGGGAGATAAACCCACTGCTTAGTGAGATATTTGGTCCTGTTTCCATAGGGTTTCAGCTGAGTTTTACACACACCCTTGTTGGGCTTTCTATGCTTTATAAAATTCTTGCACACAATTTTTTTCCTAATAGAAAATTTAACACCAGTGGCAACACCATGGTGAAACAAGAATATTAAATTTACAAAGACTTTTATGAAAAATACAGCAGCAAGCTCATAGGCATCTAAAAAGGCAACTAAAAATGAGAATGTAGTTGGCTATACTTTTAATAAAAGCCACAAAGAGATGTGTTGTAAAGGTTGGTAATTTCTAACAGGGCTGCATATACACTTCCATGGACCCTATTCTTCCTGGCTGCTCCTCTATGAACCACCAAGGCACCAATCTACTTTCCAATGATGGCCAGCAAATGGAAACTTTTTGCTCTTGCATCTTGAGTGGAGGCCCAAGGTGACACTAAATGGTGTTAATCTGAATGATCTGTGTGGCAAATTTTCAACACAGTAAATGTTTGTGATGGGCTGCAGTGGGAACATGCTGGGCAGTGCAGACATAAAAGTGAAGCCCACCACAATGCACTGAGCACAGAAATGAGACTCTCGAGCTCAAATGTATGACATTTTAAAGAAATGCATGAAACCAGGATGGAATGCTTCCATACCACGGCAAGAGCAGGAAGAAAAAGACTGCAGGACAGATAATACAATGTTTGGAAGCTGGAGCTACTGCTCCCTCCTGTGCAGCTGTGCTGTGTTGGTTTTGGACCCCATTTTCCCCCTTCCACACAATCTGCACCTCACTGAAGCACAGGTAGTAGGAGACCCCTGTTCGGGAAGGTGAGAGGAGCAGCTGAGCAGCAGATAAAGCAGATGTAGACAGTGTCAGATGGCATTTCATTGTGGATACATGGGTGCAGATCACAGGACTTTCAGTGTGAGGCCATGGCCACTTCACTAGGGAAGCCGGGGGCTTCCACAGCCAAGGAAGCTCTTGCGAGAGAAGGGCTGGCCAGGCATCAGCTTGATTTTTTGTTTTCTTTTTGATTTGTAAGCAGAATTGCTAAAAATGCCAATCTGCCACCCTGTACTTCATCACAGTATTTTGCCTGCGACTTCCTTGCATATAAGAATTAACAGCTGCCTGTCCTGGCATCACAAGTGCTGACAGGGATGGAAAACCAATGAGTGGGACACTAGCAAAGCTGGATTTCTCTGCCCTGGATTGGTGATACTGTTGTGGTTTTTACAGCTGCCAGCTAACCTTTGGAAATGACAAATATTTCCCTCAAAACCCTACGGTTGAAAAACAAAAATAAACTCAGCAATTATAAAACTCATTTTTATTGTGTGCAATTGTACTTGTAGCTTAGGCTTAAAAATTCAAGAGGATGTAAAGAAAAGGACCGATAGGTATGGGAGGGGGAAAGCCATCAGATTGGTGTTTTAAACGTCGGAATGTCTCATTTTATCAGGTACACACCTTCTCCTGAGCAAATATTATATACGCTCTTTGCCTACAAGAATCTTTAAAGTATCCTTAAAGATTATGGCTTAACAACTCCTTTATTTACTTTGAACTATGTATTTTTAAATTTTCAATGGTTGAACAATAACGGTGCCTTGAGCCAGAAGCAAGCAGGCAAGACCATGGCCTTCCCAGAAAGAATAATAGGACTCCATGCATGTCTCTTGTCATTGCAGACCATGGCATGGTCCTTGGAAATGGTCCAGGCATAGGCTGTAATTGATCTTATATAATTTAATTTAACAGTCATTAGTCATTTTCTATGACCCTGTAGCTGCCATCTCCCCCATGAGATCCTGGGTTCCCCTGGGTGCAGGGAGCATCCCAGGCAGCAGAAGACCAGAAGTGAAGAGGTGAAGGGGTCTTAGGGAGGAGTACATTTGTGAGGGTTTGAAAAGCCCAGAGAGAAATCACCTGTGAATTTGTAGTAATAGTCTCTGAAAAGAAAGCACTCAGATAATCCCTACATTTGTGGAACCCCGTTTGTGATAGGAAACATTGTCTTCCTTGGTCATAAATACGGGAAAAAAAAAAAAGACCAACAAAGAAGATGTACTTAATGCAAAAGGTAAATAAATCTAGAATTTTCCTCACTGTACTCAAGAGTATCTTACAGTTCTTGTGAAATATACGTTATCTTTGGCTTTTAAATAGCAGAGTCCACTAATATCTAGTGGTCTATAAAGAGACTGGATTGTTGCATTAAAGAGTAATGGGGACACACTTTTTTTTTTAAAAATGTGGAAAGTGGAATGCCATGGGCCAGTGACTCAGAGATTAATGCAGAAAGCCAAGAGAACCAAGCACTGGCATATGTCAACAAAAATACCCATTAATCATCTAATCTCCCCAGCTCCTTCTGGTCCAGAAAGGCTGGGAGAAACTTTTTAATCAAGCATCCTGAAATTTGGCTAACATATAGATAATGATGTAGTCCCTGACTTCATTAGCAATGGTCTAACTTGCATACAGGCACAGGCACACACATTGTTGGCAGCTGTCCCTTTGAGCTGTGGCTGTTCTGCAGCGATATTTCCATCTGGCTTTGCAAGGAAGGAGGCTCTGTGCTGGCCAGCCCAGGAGGTGCCATGTTACTTCCTCTTGGACCCTCCAAACAGCCACAGACTATGGACTGGGCATTTTGGCATCAGGAAAAACCTGTGGTGAGTCCCTGGTGAAACTCCAGCTCCTCAACGGACAGCACAAGACAACACTGGTGATTGAGGCCACTCCTACAACCCCCAAGGTGAAGGGTGGCGCTTTTACGTGTCCAGAACACTGAGCTCAACTCAATGCCAAAGCTTCACTTGGCCTCAATGATCTCGGAAAAGTGCGTGTTCTTCCCAGATGGGAGTTGGCACATAAAGAATATCAGAAATTACAACCCTAGTAAAGGTAGCAGAACCACAGTAAAAGCACATTTCAGAGATTGAGAGTCCCATATAGAATTAATTTCCGTCTTCTGTCGCTCATTATCTACCCAGAGTGAATTAATCCAATTGATTCTTTTTTTTAATCAGCAAGGATGAATACTTGAGTTAGAAAAAACCAACAAGCCTATGCTTATGGTCTAAATGCAAGACTTGAACCTGGATTCTTTCTAATGAGACTCCAAAACAGAAGTCCATTGCCTAACTTCTGGAAATAATAAAGGAGGGAAAGTATCTGACGTTTCAGAGAAGGACACTTGGAACTCTGATGTATACAAGTAGGGAAAGAAACTTTAAAAAGGCATTAAATTCATTGTTTAAAAAAACGATTTTTTACATACTATAGAAATAAAGTAATTATTTACACAAGTAATAGAGAACTGTAGTCAATTCTGTTTTCATAAAGAGAACTCAGTTTGTAAAACAGGTGGTTCAGCTGTTGCTGCTCCTTCTTGCAATGAGTGAAGGGTAGAGAGGAGGAGGACCTCTGAGACAGACTGGTGGGACTGCTGGGAATCTGATGAGAAGGATACGCACTGAGGGAGTAGGACAAAAGCAGGAGTTACCCACCCAACACTAAAGAACAAAGTGAAACCACACACTCCCTCCCAGCCTGGGGTGCAGCTCCCCATCACAGAAAGATTTCCTTTTCATTTAAATGCAGGTACTTCTCCTTGGGAGGACAGAGATGTGCTCAGTGTCTCCTCAGATGACACAGACAGGGTGTCAGGCAGATTTTTTTCTGTCACTTAAGAAGGTCCCCCTCTAGATTAGGGTCAGTGAAGTGAAGTGAAATGTGGTGAAGCCAGTGGGCAGCTGCAGGCTCAGAGAAGAGGGCATGCCTCCACCCCACATTTAGCTGACCAGTGTAATGTGCTCAGCATGATTTGGGTATCCAGAGTCCCCCATGGTTAGTCACCATCCTCACAGTGGTCCCTGGGGAGCATGGCTTTTGGATTGCTGCTTTTGTTTCAGAAATACTTAATTTCACATGTGGCTGAGTCATTGCCTTTGGCCTGGTGGCCTCACTGTCCCACCTTCTGGAGTATCAGTTAACTTGTGTTCCAGTCTGTCCCTCCAAATCCACCTGCTACTGCTGCCAACACATACTAGTGGGCAATGGTATTAATCAGCTGCACTCCTGCTTGCTGCAGCGCCTGATTCTGAGGTTGCAGCAATCACTAAACAAGGAGAACATGAAAACATAATGCAGCTCTTGCTCTCCAAAAATAGCAATAGAAAAAAAAATAAATGAATCATTTGTTTTCCCCTGCCCTCAAGCTACATGGATCCTCAGGATAGATTTGCCAACAGCATCTGCAGACTTTCACCCTGCAAACATCACTGCTGCTCTTTTCAATTATCATCACAAAGGGAATTAAAGAGCTCCCTGTCATTCACTGAAGCAAGAATATTGTTCCAAGGAGGGGCAGGAAGATCTCACCTTTCATTTGACACTTTTACACTTGAGGAGCACTTCACCAGTAAAAGGTTGCTGACTTACGTTTGCAGGCATCTGGGGCAGAGAAGGGCTTCCTGAGGTCCCGGTAGAAGCCCAGCTTGCAGCGCTGGCAGTGCTGCCCTTCGGTGTTGTGCTGACAGTTGTCGCAGATGCCACCGCTGCGATTGCCTGATGCCAGCCATGCATCCATGTCAAAATGGCAAGTGTCGGCATGCCCATTACACTTGCATGCTGAGATGAAGCCAAAGGGAATGGAAAGACTCATTAAGGCAGTGAAAGATACTGATTTGTAGAAAAGAGACACAAAAACCCAAACTATGTTTTGGAATGGGGACTTGACCTATGAATGTGTTATTCATTCAAATGCATGGAGTATCAGTACATTTTCATCCCCACTTCCCAACCTCTAGAAATGACATTTAAGAAAAAGTATTTTCTTTAACTCTTATTTCCAATACAGGTTTCCCAGTACAAGGACAGCCACAGATGGTCAGGCCAGCGCAGGGAGACAAAAAGAGCATGAACAGGTCCATTCTCACCACACAAACATGTGGTGGGTGATGGGCAGGAGTGTGGCATTGGCTCTTCACTCACTGAGCTTCTTTACAAGTACCTTCCTACCACCCCAATATCTGCTGCTTCTTGGAAACACGAGAGAAAGGCACACACAGAGGAAGCATTTTGCTCTGGCAGAGGCTCTGGAGACACTGTACCTGACTGGCTACTTACACTGACACTCTCTGGGTGCTCCAGTTTTGCCATCAGCAGCCTGCCAAGGCTGGTCGTTATAGAGAGGCGCACAGTGCTGACAGTGGGACCCTGCTGTGTTGTGCTTGCACATGCACTTCCCGTGGACCTAGTAGGGAAAAGAGAATAAGAATCACCCTCAGCAAAGCCCAAAGAGTGTCAAGGGCACAAGCAATGCCCACATACAGGAGACAACATGCCATCCAGATGCTATTACATAGATTAGAAGAAGGGATAGCACGATGATAGCCTTGATGTCCAGTTCACACAAAGGCAAATATTCTACAGTTACACTTTCAATTACATTATTATTTGTGGATCTGCATGTCATGATATTGTATAATCATACCTTTTTTGTTTTTTTTTTTTCTTTTTGAGATCTAAAAGGTTCTTTAGCAGTTTCCAGATGCAGCATGGATTTCCAGAAGAGATTAAAAAAAGCCAAGATTCAAAGCATCCTTGGGAAACACTGTAAAACCTTTCTCTTTTTCTCCCTCCCAAACATGGATACACCTTTGCAGTACTGCAGTAATAGCACCCACAACCTCAGCGCCCAGCTCTGTGTCCCCAGCCATCACCAATACAGATAAGTACAAGAAAAAAGAAATTCAACTCCCTGAAACATAAATACCTACTCATCCTAGGCAGAATTTTTGCCCCACAAAGGAAGAATCAAGGATAGCACAAGGACCATGACTGACTATACTCGGACATGTTCATGACAGATAATTTAACAGCTGGACAGCCCAGTGTAAGGAGGTAGAGACGAACAGCCAGCATAGCATGCTTAGTGCCAGCTGCCCTGCCAGTTGCTGGCATTACTCACCCTGTTGGCAAAAGCAAAGAAAACAGGATGTAGCCAGAGGGCATGAGCAGCCCAGCAGCACCTGGATGCAATGAAATCAAGCTCTGCAGCAGCATGGCTCTGCTAGCAAGGCTGAAGGCCCTGCCTTTTCCCACGGAACACGGCAGGTAACTACCGACTGTAGATATTTTGGTGTGTACCTGTGCTTGCAGTTTTATTCTGCCTAACATTTCACTTTTAAACACACGATTTGGCTTCTCTTGCTGCTCAGTAGTGAGCTGGAGGCCTCAATCTGCCCCGCCTGCATGGCCCTGTGCTCATGCCACAAGTTGGCCATAAACGCAATGGAGCTACACCAGCTGCCATCTGCTTTTGGCATTGAGAGGAACAGAGGGTGTGTGGGGTGCCTGGTGATCCAGCCCAGAGCTGTGGCATGGCTTTAACTGCTACTGGAAAATGCTGCCTTCCACACTATTTAACTTGCGGTTTTACAAGTGTGCTGTTCCTAACTGCACAACTTGCTGCTTGGACTGCCACAAAGAACGTTCCTGTGAAAAACCTGAACAATAAACAAAACAGAAGAGGATCTTGAACATGTTGTAAACAGCTCCTGCTTGTTATGTTGGTACACACACACACACACCCCACACACTCCTGGCTGTGATTTCTGATTTATTCATTTTTAAGTAATAGATTTCAAATGCTATTTCCCAGGGGTCAGATGTAACCAGTACAGACAAAATTTCAAAACTGACCTTGACAGTCCTTTGAAGACTTTTCAGCAGTTATGAAAATAGCAAAACCTTTCAAAAACATTTTAACCGATCATTCCTACCTTATTAAAATGTCTAGATTATCAGAGGAAAATACAGAACAGCAACTCAGCTGTGTAAGAAATGGGTAGGTACACATGGAGTCAGAATGCACAAGCACCTAAGCTAAAGTGAAAATACTAAGCTAACATTGTTTTCTATGTTATTTGGCCTCATTGCAGGTATCTGTTGGTTTCACTGCAGATATTAGTTGGTCTATTTGGCTTATTGTTATGATACATGCTTAAATGTCTGCTAATGTTTGAAAGTAATGAGAAGCAAATATAGACAAGAGACAACAACTTTGTGGAGGGAATATTTAATTCTCAAAGTGTATCTTGTGTTTTCACATTTTCATTTCTGTTACCACCCACAAAATACTCTTCAAACTCTCAGATGTCTCACTTTCATAAATTACCACTCATATACATTTCTCTCTCATATTTTTCAGGCAAAGTTCACACACAAACCAATGTTACAGAGTCACTTTACACACATTTAAAAGCATACACCTGCATGGAAACAGAAAATGGCTAAATCGGTATTGGTCATAAGGTCATCATCTGGTGGTTTTGATGGAGTTCCAGCTCTTTGATGCCATTTTTGGTAGGATTTTTCTTGCAAGCCCTTTGGCCATTGAGTGGTTAGGGCTAAACAGGTTGTACTAGCCTGAATCACATCAGTGGCCAGAAAAATCCTTCAGAAATCCTTCCTCAGAGGACTGTCCCAGTTGTCAGGATAGACGAATCCACCAGACATAAGACATATGTGACCAGGAGGGGAAGGTTACCTGAGGGAGTCAGTGAGTGCCATGGTCAAAACCAGGTGATTCCTTGGTGCTTTAAAATCATGACACCAAAGTGAGAAAGACATGGGAGAACTGCAAACAGGGGTATCTCTCAGACATTGGGACACTTGGGATTACTGTCTCCCTCTGTTTGCGCCCACAGCCTGTAGCCTCACCCCCCAATTCAGCTTCCTCCTTGCCAAAGCCATACAAAGAATTAGTGGCAACATGATCAATCAGCCAGTGGCTGCTCAGCATTAATAATCTAAAAACTCACCTAAAACTCAGCAGCACCTAAGAAACTCTCAAAAGATTAAGCATCCCAAGATACCAGCAGAGAGCGAGGTAAAATTCCCCACCGAGAAGCATTCGCAGTTTCAAAGAATAAGAGCCTGCATTTCCTGAAAGCCCAAGTACTGTATAATAGAAGAGCATTCCACATGGCTGGAATAAAAGGAAGGTGGGATGAGGACGGGTTTCCTGAGAACCTGCTGTGCCACCATTAATTTGGCATGCAGAGCTAGCAGGTAAACCACTGAATAGCTGTGCACCAACATGTTAATATTAATATGTACGTGAACTCTAAAAGGAAGAGGTTTTATAAAATTAAAAAACTGTTGCAGCAATTGAAGGCTTGTGGGCTCTCAGACACTGTGGTAAGGAGAGCTGCAAAAGAGCCAATGTGGAGATGATGCCAATCCAGCCAGCTGGTGTTTAGATAGTGGCAGAGCATGGCATGATGCTCCTGATATTGATTGCTTGTAAAGCTGTGATGCACCTGGGCGGAAGGAAGCAAAAGATCTGGCTGGAAAAATTAAAAAATACCCAAAGAGCATCGTTCTGACATCTGTGTAAAGCCAAGTGCAGGACCTGCACAGAGACTATAGGCTTGGGCTCCCCACATGACTCAGTGGATGCTGTTGCAGCTGCATCAGGAGGAACATGTTCCCAGTCCTTATCATAAAGGATAACTCTTCCTTTGCAGTTTCCTTTCCTCAGCATTTATCACAACCCGATGCATTAGTAGCTTCCCTCCCAAGTGTAGATCCCACTGTGGATCCTGCTCCCCCTCTGCTCCCCTCGGCATGCCCTAGCATGGCTGTTCGTAGCCCAGCCTGCCACACACGCTTTGCAAACCTGTGTGCCCCTGCTCACTGCAGGGCTGGGAACTCACCATCTCAGTGGGATTCACGTTTGGGTGAACACCTGCAGATACATGAGATGCAATGGCCCAGCTGGCCCTGTTTCTTATCAAATGCAGCTACCCAGACTCCAGTCTTTGAAAGTAAGCTTTGGAAAAGGCAGTAGGGTTCCCAATTCCAATGGCATTGTGCCTTTACAGTGGTACTACTTAAATGGGCTGGATACTGAGAAAACTTTGACTCTCCAAAGTCCCTTCAAGTCTCACAGTTGTCCCAAGCCCTCTTGCCCAGGCAGAGCATGGGGTGCAGACCCAGTAATGAACAAGCTAAACAACTAAATGGGCAGTCAAACTGAGCAAGGGGAGGAAAACAGGGTCTTTAAGAGCTTGTTTCTCAGTGCAACAATTTAGTTAGTGTCTTCCCTATTCCTTTTTCACAGAAGTCTAATGAAGTTGGACCTATGTATTTCAAAAACCTTGCCTTAGGCTGACGTTTTTATTCTCTTACAAAAGCATTATAATGACTACCCCCCAAAACAGCTCTGCTTTAAAAAAATATCTCCATCCTAGTTTTATTCCATTGAAGAAAATATCTTTTTTCTTTTACATAATTCCAGCCTGACAGAAAAGATTTTTATGTGTTGGAAACAACACAAGAAGGTGAATATTAGCAAGCTGTTTCTTGCAGCCCATAGGCAGACGTGTGTTTTTTAGTTATAAGGGAATATTGTGATAGCTGGAAATAGGAGAAAGACAGGACAAGGGGTAATACCAGGAAAAGAGAGATGGTGGCAGATGAAAAAACAGCCAAGAGATTGTCTCCACTGAGCAAAATTAATGCCTGTAAGAGCTGTAGGAGGGCCAGTTGCAAGACTGCTCTGCCATGTAAATACAATGTCATGCCATGGAGCAGCTGGGAGACGGGGCTGAGAAACCAGCCCAGCAATGCTGCTGGGATTCAAGGCAGAGTGGGGAAATTATGTACCTGGCCTCTGGGATTTCTCCAGCATCACAGCACCTTCCTGAAAGCAGAATGGGACACCCATGCATTGACAGGGGAAAGAGGACATTTTTTACTCCCTTTTCATTCACCTTGACTGTAAGGCGTACCCACTAGGGTCATTATGGAGCATTGCTAAGTACACAAACACAGTTCCCAGTATGTCTCACTCCTTTATGCATTCACATGGCTCTTGAGTCATTTAAGCAGCAAAGTCTTCTTATACCATTTTTCATTTTGTCATGGGGTCTTTATATCCCAGTTCACTTTCACACTGTTCCCCTTCTTAGCTTGACAGCCCCGTCACAATGTCAGTCATTAGAGGGCACAATGCAAACAGTGTTACAAAAGTTGCCTTCTGTAAGATAAATGAGGGACTGATTTCTCTATACAAAGACAGTTGCTAGGGCTTGCTTCCTCCCAGAGCCTTTTGTTACCTTCCAGCGCTTCCTTTTAGATTGCGAATACATAGGGTTTTTTCTTTAGTCAAATCCTATAAAATACTTTCCCCTGTATTTATACGTTCAAAAATGCTGGGCAGTGACAAAGAAATGCTTCACTGGGGAAAAGTGCTTTCAGTAACCTGTTATGAATTAATTTATATTGTAAGAACTCATCTACTATAAAGACTCCAACACAAATGGATACTAAAAAAAATTCAGTGTCCCAAAGACTAGATAGCACAAATAAGCTAAATAGCTGGGAGGTGTGACTGCTTTTAATAGAATTTCTTTTTTTTTGGAACTGCTAAAACTCTATTTATTTTCTCTCTTTTCTTTTGTTTTTCATGGAAAATGGGTATCATATCAGCCTAAGGAAAAATCACAGCATTCACATTGAGTTTCTACCTACAGCTTTTAAACTGTCTTGCACTCAAATCACTGAGCCAATTTTAGAACCAATGCCTACTGGCTGCTGTCTGCACGTGGGGAGGTATTCTTTTCACAAAGCACCAGACAACCAAATTTATGCATGAGAAAATTCTCATATCCTATCTTGTTCTTGTGAAAGAATACAAAGCTTGTTGTTCAGGGTGTGGGGGCTGTCTGGTGGGTTTTTTTTAATTCCTTGTACAATAGGCTTCTGTCAGTGTTGTTGCAGAAGACCTTGAGCATCTTTTGATGCCAGTAGCATGATAATGATTTATAACAGCCACAAGGGAAGGGGGGAGGAATATTCTCCCTGCCTGACTACACAGAAGGGCTTTAGCACAGTATCTCAGTCCACCCAGGATTCTGACTATACTGTATGATCCCACCCCTTCAAAACTATGGAAGGAGCCTGGAGAGATCAGTTGGCTAACTTGGGTACATCCAACGCATGCCTAAAATTAGGTGAAGCATATCTGGGATTTGGGGCCTAATTGTGGGGCAGCTGCCAGAAATTAAGTTCAAATGGGTTTACTGATCAGGTTCCCAAATGGGTGGCTCTGTTCAGCCTAGAAAATAAAGCACAGTTCCTGGAAAAGTCCTTGACTTACACTGACACAGCATCTTGAACTACTAAAGAACCATATAAGTGTAATTGCAGCAGTACCGTTTTGGCATGACAGCAGCACCACAGCAAAGTACTTTGGGCATGTGTCTTAAGTCCACTGTAGCTTCTTCATCCCTAAGTTCTAGTTTCCACTTCCTTTCTTCAGAGCAAAGATAGCCGCTGTATCAGGTTATTAAAACTGTTACAGAGGCAAACAGGCAACAAGGGGATGAAGAAAACTGGACAACTTCATTTGTTCTCATTCTGATCAATGGAGGTGAAAGATGCACAAGACAGGACTGCAATAGAAGTAATGGATGAGAGGAAAGGAAGGACAGAGTGAGAAACACTACTTACTTGATAATAGTGGATTATCAATGATATAATGAAGTCATCAGTTGATAGTGGGATTTTATCTAGCAGGGAGCACCAGCAACAACACAGGCCTCTAAAACTGATAATTCAGGCCAACCATGAAAGCCACTAAGCTCTTGCAGGAATCTGAATTCAGGGAGGGCCAAGGAGTCTCTGAGATGGATGAAATCCAGCTCATGCCTTGAGACAGAACTTTACAGCCCAGGTAAGGTATCTCTGAGTTTGCTTTCCTCATTTTGTAGTCCTGAATTGCAAGATGCTACTTATCTCCGGGTTTGCATGACACTTGCATCTCCCCTTGTGTGACACTTGCCATAGTTGCAAACAGGCCATGGGGAAGTTTAAGCTGGTAAGAGGCCAAGCATGCACTGCAATGGCTCCATAAGCAGAGGCAGAGGGTGAGAAGATCCTGTACCACAGATCAGAGAAAAACCCAGTCTTCTCATGGCCATAGAAGATCAGGAGGGATCTCCTCTGTGTGTGAATTAATTTCTCTACTCATATTTGTGGTTTGCCATTTAACGTAGCTCACAAACTGATCAACTGCTTTGCATGATGTGGTATGAGGTCTGTTTGTCCATGCACATTTTTTCCTGGGTATGCATTGGGCTGTTCCAGATGAGATTTGGGTAGTGACCCTTGGAATAAATTTGGGAGAAGCAGGAAAGAGATAAATTGTATTTGTATCAACCTGACAGCTGTCTGTTGCACACAAGTGTACATCAAGGGACAGTCAGGATCATAAGGATCTATGAGGAGCAGCCCTTGCCATCCTTGGAAGGCAGCCAGGTCTCCTCTGTAGTCTTCCCAGGGACCTCATGGAGATACACCCTCCCCTAGTGCAGAAGTCCCACCTACATTTGCAGAATCGACCTAAAGACAGACATGGCATTCCTGATACTCAACCTAAACATGAGCTTTCCCACATGAATTCCATTCTCTCTTAGGAGAAAGGGTGGGCAAGGGAAATGCCAGCAAGAGAGGAGAGTCACAGAGAGTTTTGCAGCTGGACAGTGGTGAGAGCACAGAAACAAATCTATTTTCTTATCAGGCCCTGCCTATTGTTTTTGCTGTTGGGGCTAATGTAAAGTATTTATTCTCACAGTGAATGTTTGGATTCTGTAAAGTCCAACTTTGCTTTGACTTGACTCGGATTGCAAAGAAGGTTCTCCCACCCCAGTGAATGAAGCTAGAACTGCTTCTGCTGGGTTGGGAGGAGCCCCCTCTTTGTCCATGAAGTCACTCTGTTTGCATCCCAACCCCACACCCTAAGGATGTCCTGGGTCAGTATTATCTCATGGCCAAGTGGACTTTTAGCCTTGCTTCAGCCATGTACAATATTTACCTTCAAAACTGTCGAGTTCTCAACACATGGCTGCCCAGACCTCAAGAAAAAACACATCCAATGGGAGGAATTTCATGGCAGCAGCCTGGGCCAATGTCCAAAGCTGGGTGGAGCATCCTGGCCTTTGGGTCAGGAGCGTGCACTAAACCTACCTGAGCACAGCCTCCAGCATCCCCGCATTCCCATGCTGTTTTGTCAGATTCTCTCTGGCTAAGATGCCTGAAAGGCTTCTGGCTACTTGGTGAGTTGTGGCCAAGACCTGGCAGCTAAACCCAGTGCTGCCAAGACACTCCAACTTACTGCCCAGAGCAGCCCAAGAGACAAACAAATATATCACATCTGGGTCTTCCACTGGCCAAGAAGGGACTGAAACTAAGCCTGCAGTTAGGATTTTGCCTGTAGGCTGAGACCAAGGAGAGAGTTAAGAAAACTTACATATGCATTTTTTGGAAAACTTGGGGGCTTTTTAAAAGGATCGTAAACTTGCTTAAATTTTGATGTTAACTCTCTGACCTAGGGGATATTCTTCAGGACTGCTCTGGTCTAAATAAACATAAAAACAGAGCCAGATTTTATAATCATACTGTGAAATAATATTGTGCTTCCCAGTCTCCATTGTCCTTGATTTTACAGTGAAGATTCTGCTAAAACTCCAGGTAGAAACAGTTACTTAAAGACTAGACTGAAGTCCCCATCTCTCTCGAGTGACGGGCCATAAGTGCTTCAGAATTGTATTTTCTCTGAGTTTTCGAGGTGAAATGTACAAATGCTCCCTCCCTGAAATCCTATTCTCTTTTCAGTAGTTTTCTGACCTCTCCCAGCTAAACAGCCACAGACACCACAGTCTTTCATCCCTTTTCTGTTCATTCACATATGTGTCTTCCTATCACCTCAAAAAAAATCTTCTCTTCCAATCCTGATGCAATGCACTGGCAAGCCCTAACCTGGTATGCAGAAGTGGGGTGTCACTGCAGTCCCCGAATAGCAGCAGCTCTGTGCCAAGCAGGAGCCTGGCATGGACCAGGCTCAGCCAAAACGGCCTCAGTCCTGTGACGGAAACAGGGTTATTGGGAGAGGAAACCTCTTACCACTCCTTCACTCTCCCTGCAAACCATGGGGCTATGTCACCCCTACACTAGCACATATTCCCTGGAACGTGCAGAACAAGCTGTACAACACAGTAAAATGAGTCAGCTTCACTGTAGAAACGTCACCTTTGGGACTCCTGCCACATAAACATTTATAACCAGAGTTGAATTTCCCCCTCAGGGCCAGCGCAGGGGCTTGTTGCTATTTCTTGCTTTGGTTTTCAGTGTGATTTTGGCACTTGCTTTCTTCCCACAGCACTGTCACCTGCACACTATCATTTCCGTACACTGTAGCCGTACTGGAAGACTTTTTGGCTGCAGGCTCTGTTACAATGCTCAGTGGTGCTCCAGGACATGCTCTTGTGAAATTGTATCCCACTAAAACAATCCCGAGCAAACAGCTCCTTTCAGACTTTTGCTCAGGGGACAGCTGTGGAAAGCAGAGCAGTGCTACTAGCAACAGTCTTATCAATCACAGCACTGTATGCTTTCAAACTGGTATATTTTCAAGATGTTGCAAGACTAGCACAACTAAAAGGGAAACATGCTCTCTGCTTCATGTCTGAGACTGTAATTTAAGTGAAATGAGAGTTCCTGAAGAGCTGGGCTCCTTACTTTGAGTAACTGCCTTTTTTTTTTATAATCTGTCCCTTTCTAACATTATTCAGCACAATATGTTTAGCTACTCCAGCTTTCCCTACTGCTCCTCTGCCGGCAAATCCACAGCTTTCAGAGCCAGCCTAGATAGGCAAAAAGGACAAGATGTGCTGTGGGCAGCAAGTGTCCCTGGGCTGGCTGGGTGCGGGTTGGTCATGCCATAAGTATCCAATTTGGCTGCTGTGCCCGTCACCTCCCCAGTGGGTTAGTGGCTCTTGCTTTCTTGGGACATGGGAGGACTGGGGTTTAGGTCTTGGTGAGTCGCAAGGGATCTGAGTTCAGAGCTCTTGTGATAGGAGTCCCCTTGAAAGCAGAGCACAGGGCTTTTATCCAGAGAAATGTATTGCAAAGTGCAATAGAAAGCCTAGGAATGACAGTCAAAACCCGGCTCTCTGTTTCCTTGGTTCAGGACCCAACGCAGTATCTGAGGATCCTCCAGAGCACTGGCAGTCACATGATGCCTAGTACTTTCAGAGAAGCTCTCCTCCAACTTTGTCATCAAATGCCCTGCATTTATTATCTGTTAGATACTGTGTTATTGCACGTTAGTGTTTGGGGGAAGCTGGGAGTCAGCAATTTAATTTTTCTAAGTATCTACTAAAATAAACAAATTACTGTGAAGCACCTTTGAAGGATGAGAGTCCCACACCAAGGCACAAAGGAAGTCCAGTGCTTCAGCCCCACATGGAGACCATCTCCTTTCTGAAGACCATTTCTGCCTCCAGTGCTTGGAACTCAGGGCAACACATGTCAAATATCACATACTTGGACCTATACCGTACTCTATACCATCCTTACTATTTTTAAAAATCCGCTTTCCTGCAGTGAAGACATTGTTTGGTGCATGTACATACCACATGGAAAACACCAGCTGCCTTGATGGGCTTGAATCCAGAGACAGGAATGCAGTGGTCAGCATGGCCATTGCAGAAGCAGCTGCCCTTCACGATGAAGTCATAGATGGCAAAGTGCAGGGATGGTGTGGGCTGTGGGGACCAGAGGGCTGGGAGGCAGGGGCAGCCCTGCCGCTCCAGCAGCCGCACGCGCAGGTTGGTGATCTTCAGCTGTGCCTGGGCCTCTGCGCTGTAAGGGTCCTCCACGGCGTAAGGCGGTGACAGGGCTCGGAATATCACCTGGGCAGACAAACACAGCAGGTGAAGCAGAAAGAAGGATGCCAGCCAGCCCCATGGTGCACCATGGGGTGGAATGGCAAGGAGAGCATCCTCTCAGAGCATTGATCAGGCTCACATGCTGCTCTTCCTCCTCCACAAGTGGTGGGAGCAGAAAATCCACCTCCAACCCGGTGTGCACAAGGTGATCCCCCATGATCCCTTATGTCCCTGTCCATAAAAAGTATGAACCCTATAGGTGTCAAGAGATATTTTGCCATTAACTTAAATCAGAGGTGGGTGCCACTGCTATCTGGAATGGCCCAGCACAGGGACCAACTGTCCCGCAGGTGATGCTCAGGTGGAGGACTCTAACATTCCCTCCCCCAGAATGGGTGTATTTGTTAACAAATAAAGCTCAGATTTCCAAATATTTGGTTCCTATCAGTCCCAGGCTGCTTCCGAGTGGAAAAGTGATTAGGTGTGGCAATTAGTGACAGCAAGCTGATAGTCGAGAAAACTGAGATAAGAAAGAAAGAAAAGTGGAATATTTCCAAAGTTTAAACAAATACTCTATCAGTCATTCTTTATTTTAACTTCAGTTTGATTTGATAGATAAATATTGGCTTAAGCTGAAAATGGAGACCACTAGATAAAAAGAAACCAATTTTCTTGAAAAGGTTTATTTTAAAGCTGTTCATCTAGCTGCCTACAGCGAGAAATCAGAAACAGAGTATACTTCATATGACTTCCACTGGCATAAAACAACACATTTATGAAACATGTTACTGGTACATTCAACTTACAGTGACACTTTCAGAATAGTTAAATAGCTCTTCACTGAACAGCCACTGAAGTCTTGATGAACTACAATATTAATAAGCAACATTCAGTCAGGTCACTTGAGGGTTTGATGCAGCCTAATGACTTGATGCTCCGCTCCCAGCAGTGACTTAAAACCTCCTCAAACTACCCTGCTGTGCTGCTGATAACCACCCATGCCACCTGAAATGTCAGCCAACCTCCTACAGACAGCAAGGTGTGTGGCAGTGAAGGGTGACCATCGTTTCTTGCCTGGTGAGGCAGGGCAGAAACCTGCCACTAATGCTGACATGGACCACAGCCTTCTACCCCTAAATCCACTCCTCCCAAAAGAAGTGGCTGATATGCTGCAGCTGATGAAGGCTTCTCTTTTATTTGACCAGGATTCACAAATCCTGGAAATAATGACTCCAGTGCTGCCAGCTGGCCTGCCCATGTGCTTTGCCTACCGGCTGCTGCCTCCATCAGCACCACCACTGCTGGCACCTCTCCTGGCCAGGACCTGGCTGTTCTCCAGAGCTGCCAGAATCCAGCCAGAGGAAGCTTTGTCTCAGTCTGGAAGGAGATTTCAGCTCCTTGCTTTGAAGCTGAATGGCGGCATCATGCTTTTGCGTGTTCTGCCAGCCTGCCAAGCATAGTTGGGAGCAGCATGCTGGTGACAGCGGGGCTCAGGCGTGCTGGATCTGGGTGTCGCATGCTGGCAAAGGTACTGCAGCGGCAGTTCTGTACTGCCATCCTGCAAGTGCTCCCTCCCAAAGCTATTTGAGCATCTTCTGACAGGTAGACTCAGATATGGGAGAAGGTAAACTGGGAGAGGTCAGAGGACAATGCTGGTGAGCAGCATGTCCCTTCTGCAGAGGTGTTGAGTCTGATAAGGGATATAAATAGTAACACACTTCAAAAGGGTTTTTTTGTTTCCTCTCTTTCAGGAATATACAGAGTGTTTTCTGCTTTCCTAAAATAAAAACATAGAGCAGGTATGAAGAGAAACCCAAGCAAGCCCAACTATCAGCTCCCACACCTCTTTCCCAAGGCTTGTTACTAACTCAAATTTAAATCAATGCAATTCTGATCATATTTACTTGTTAGTGGCTTTGTGAACACAAGATCCTCAGATATGCAAAGAAAATTCCTTGGGACACATCCAAACAGGAGATATTGATTTCCTCTTAGTGAAGATGATAGAAAATGATGGGTCAAGAATTTTCAGTAAAAACTAGCATTTTGGGTTTCTTGCTATTATAAATTGCATCTCAAAGAATACTCTGTTTGTCCTTGTTCAGATGAAAGCATGGAAGGAAATACACAAATAAGAACAATTAATGCTAGATGGAGCTGCGGACTCTCCTTTCATGTTTCAGTTTTCCTTGTTTATCTGTCCCTGTTTAATGCATGTGACTGATGCTTGTGGTTCCAGCAAAGACAAGCACAGTGAGGAAATCAATAATCCCAAATGCCCCTATGCTGAGAGAGTTAAATCTTGTCTACATGGAATTCAGGGGGAGTTATTCTGCTTATTTCAATGGACCCAGTATTCCTGCTCAGACTCTAAAATGCTACACACATTTCTTTTTATGGCTACATGAAAACAGTGATGCTAAACATGAGTCCCATCTCTAATTCCCAGGGGCTGCTGGCTCTCAGCTGCTCCCCTGTGGCTGTCATGTATTGCTCCAGCTGTGTCCAGCAGTCCTAGCCCTGGCTTTGGAGCCACACTGCACCCTGTAGCAATGTAACCTAATGGCATGAACCTGGTATCAGTGCTGCCAAGTAAAACATCCTCATCCCTCCGTCCCAGACTCTAGTAGCTTCACTTTTATAAAATACAAACTGGTCATTATAACATGTAGGGCACCATACAAACAGCAATTCTCTGCTCTGACCCAGCAGATTAAACTGGGATTCTACAAGCCCCCCCAACACTGCATAATAAGGTCAAGAATGTATTTCCCAGTAGGATTTCCCTGTTTAGTCATTAACATCACTAATTTATTCCAGCCCATCTCTGGAGTCAGCACATCACCGGGGCCACAATGACCTTGTACAGCTGTTATGGGTTTGCACCCCTGTGCTGCCCAGCACCCCAGCCCCACGTACACAGATGGGCAGTGCCAAATTTCCTGCTTTTACCTCTTCTTGGGCTTTTCTGTGCAATTGTCCCAACAATAGGATAGACACAGGGCTGCAGCATCCTCTATATGAATGAACCATGGTTTGCACAGTAGACCTGACTGGGTTTTCACACCTCTGGTTCTCCTGGCAACTCCCAGCTACCACAGTCAGTGGTCTCCTCAACCAAAATATTGTTTAGTTTTAAGTGCAGGGGAAGCGTGTAGGATGGATTTGAAAAGAACACTTTGCCAACATGAACATGCATCTGATGATGAAGTTTTGCACACACGTCATTTTTGTGGTGCCACTGGGTTAGGCCTTTGGTCCACTGTCCAGCCATGACTCTGTTGGGCTGGTGCTCCCCACGCTCTGGGGATGTGTCTAAGCCACAGCCATCACTTCCTCTTTCCAACAGCTTCCTAAAGCCCTCCTGGTTTATCCTGCTAACACCACACAGAACACAGGTGTGATAGCCTCAACTCCTCAGTGGCTCTGTCACCACAGTTGTGGTCTTGGCTGGTGTGGGGACATGTCATGTCAGTTTTTTAGTTCCCTCTCACCCCCTGGAGAAGTTATTGCTTGCTTTCACAGAGCAAGGTCTCTGCCAGGACATAGCTCTGCCACATGCAGGGGAACGCAACCCCTTGGTAGTGGAGCAATGGCAGCAGAATCTGGCCATCTGCACACAGCAAGCCTCACCAGAAAGCACCCCATGATGACCAGACCTCTGTCTTTCCCACTCAAGCCTGTCTCTGTGTGGGAGGCTTACCAACAAAATGTCAAAACCCAGCATTACAAGATTAGGTAGGTGACATGACTTATACAGTAGTCAGCACTACATATGATAGCAAGGGCTGGAAAGCCTGGATTTTGACAGCAGCTCTGAAATGTACACACTAAAATGTTTTATTTTGTAGAACAAGTCAAAAGTACTACATTGAAAAACCTGGAGGACTCCTATGCTTTACATGCAATATTATATCCCATCAGAAAGTTATTTTCTTTCCCAGTGTTGCTAGCTTGATATATATCTTGATATTTGGGATTCTTCTTAAACACAGTCCCAGGAACTGAATCTTTATCTCAGCTTCCACTTAAAATTAAGTATCTAGCAATATCTTATATCTGATCACAAATGTCACAAGCCAGGAGGCAAATAAAAAGAACCACTGTCTTTAAAACAAAATGTCTAGTATTTGGGGTAATGTTCCTTCCACATCACATGGAATTATGCTGTTGGATCCCACATCCAATAAATGCAATGTTTGCATGAAGCGACATCAGTAGATGAGTGATTTACAAGTTGCACAGGGAATTTTTGGTGTGGTGGTGGTCTCTAGACACAGCCAAATAGGAACTGCAGTCTGCAATCCCTGAGTGAGGAATGCCATTGCTATGCCTCGAGAGAGCTGGGCTCCCCTGACCCTCTGGGTGTGATGCCTGGTGGTGCCAGGAGGGAGCCAACTCCAATCCCAGTGGACGCCCACTCCACTTCCAGAGGAGCAGGAGCGGATAAGCTGTCCCACAGTGCCTTGCATATGCCATGGAGTGAAAATATTCTGCTCTTCAGCCAGACCACTGTAGCTGTCTGCATTTTGGGCACATCATTACATAAACATCCTCTAATAAATGTTCACAGCATTTCGATTTCCTTATGGGCTGTCATGAGCAACTCTTACTCTGTTGATTACTTCACAGGTTTTAGTGGCAGAAGAAGCCTGAGCTTCTTACCATTCCACAGATGCAGCAATGCAGCCCTGGATATAATAAAGCAGCAGCCATGAACATGGTGCACTCAAGTAACCACATGCACCACAATGACCTTGCTATATAAATACACGAAGTCCCTTTGCAAGAAGTACCCAAGTATGTTTACACACAAGAGGTAATGAAAGGACATCTTTATATATATCTTCACAGTGGGAAGGAAAATGCTAATGAGTGATTGTGACAGCAATAAAGCAGGCTCTGAAGTAAAAGCTGCCAGAGGAAGTCAACAAAACCAATGAAACATTTGCCAGGAGCCAAGGCGTTTTGATGAGTCATAGGCCCATCTTGGACTGCTGCAGGCTCCACTGGAGGGCCTGGACCTTTGTCAGGACTCAAGTGTTCACAGTGATAAAACGGGCACCCTTTGGGACACAAATGCCCATGACATTGAAGAGATATGCGTGATCCACAAAAAGTGGCTTCCTCAAAGACTGTCAGAAATAGGCACAGTCACAGAGGTTGTGGACAGGGATCAGCAGCTGCTGTGCAGGTACCTGTTCCCTGGGTCCCTGCACCTAGCCAGGGGTGTCACGCTCAGCCAGGAAGGCATCAGGAAATGACAGCATCAAAATATTACAAAGAATAAGTGGAGACTCAAGAAGCACATGCATATGGGAACAAGCTAACAAATAGGAATAAGACAGAAATAAGAGTAATAAACAAATATTAAAAACAAAACCACATTTTTATTTGGTTGTAAATGAAAATCAAGGTAGTAACATTGCATGAAGTGATCTGTGATTTCTTTCCAAAAGAAACTGATAAACTCTATCCTGTATTTTCTGACCTGGATGCATGAAAATGTAACTATAAGTACTCTACAATAATGACTTGTGCATACTAGTGATTCATCTAATTGGGTCATGGGCATTTGATAAATTCAGTACCGCTTTATTTATTTTGTTTTGTAGTTTTACTCCTTTCAATGCATTTGACAGGAACACAAGAAAAAATAATATGAATAAAAAGAATGTAAGGTTTGTGGTCTTCTCCAGATAGACAGCAAAAGCAATAGGGGATGTGCACTACCTCACTAAACAGCATGTGATGTCTAGGTAAGTGTTTAACAGAAAAGTTAAAGTTTTCTTTAGGAGTCTGCTGTGACTCTTGGTATGCAGGCACTAAGTAAGTATGCTTAATTGGCCTATATTATGGGGCCCTGTTGAATCTCCACATCACTGGAAGTGATCTGGAAAAGGCTCAGAAAATGTAGGCAATAAATGCAGTGGTGGAGCTCTGCCAGCATGTCCAGGACCTCAACCCTCTGACTCCTGAAAAATTTCCTCTTGAGCACAACAAGCAGCTGAGGGTAGGCACTGTCTGCCTTGTGCTGGGGCTGAGGTGAAGGTGAACCGTCATCCTGATGTCCTGGCTCCAAGATTTCGAGCAATATGCCCAGCACCACCTCACAACTGCTTGTGCACACAGGCCCCAGCTGTGCAAGCTGAGAGGGTCCATATTACACTCTCTGTGTGGTACGTCTCTGCCATGCCCCAACCACTGCATGCCTGCACCCTGTCCCCCTGTGCCTCCCTCCATGGCCAGCCCAGCCCATCCAACAGCCTAGGACCTCTCCTGTAGGGACTACCCAAAAGTGGCAACTGCTTTCAGCCCTGGCTGGTCTTGTTCAGAGAAGTTTAGCTGGGAAATTTTATTGGGACAATTAAGCTCTCCTGCTCTATAGATGTAAAAGTTAAAAGTAGTAAATTCTCTTGGTAAATATTATGGAAAGCTGACAGGGAGCAATTAGGCTGGTTTGTAGAAATGTGTAACTGAACAAATAGTAATAATGATGCAATACGTGTGCCAGCTGGGGCTGTCTATAATGTCAACCTGTCACAGTGTCTGGTTTCAACTTTCACCCAAGAAACTGCATGAGGAGCAATAAGCTCATTATCACCACAAAAGCCTGATTAGATGGAGCTGGATGTAAATTTATCTGCAGCAATCCAATGCCAGACAGGTGCTGCCACTTCAAAGAGGGTGTCCTCACACCTCTTTTGCACATCCCTGATCAGTCACCCTTCAGTGCAGCAGAGGAAACCTGGAGCTAAGACTGTTCTGTGCTTGTGCCTTTGTGTCTTCCTAGGAAAGAGTAATTAAGCCTCTCATCCCACGACATGTGTAGGAGAGACTGAGGTGAGACTGTCTCACTGTTAATGTGAGGATGGCTTGATTTCCAAGGTTTGCTGTGCCGTGCAGCAAGACTCATGCTGCAGCAATGAATCTAATTTGGTACCTCTGTGAAGCAGGAACAGTCCTATCTGCCCTGAAACCTTTGGGACCCTTCTTTTTTACAGTGGGAAGCCTCTGACACAGGAGCTGCCTGGTTTAAGCTCAGCCCTGCTAGTACAGGAGCAGCTTGAGCACCCTGACTGTCAGATGCATGGTGTAACCACCAGGCATAGTGCCTGCAACAACCGAAAGATTCCTTACCCACGTACATCCTCTGAGAGAGACAGGTATCCTACAGATAGGTTTTTCTTGTCTCCCAGTTTCAGTATTGAGGGCATAACTCCATGCATGCATTTATCCTCTCAGTCAGTAGTTCAGTTGCCAGGGATTTTCTGCATCAGTGTGGTCAGTTTCTGCCAGGCTCTCTCTTTGGCTCGCTCTTGAGTGTTTTATTTGTAAAGTTAGTTCCCTACTGAACCAGGCCTTGTGCCATTGCACTGCATGTGTATCCATGTACCTGTCCATCAGGCCACTCTAAAAACTTGAAACTATTGTCTAACTTCATCTACCTTTTGAAGATGTAACTTAAAGGTGTTAAGTGCCTGGAAGTTTTATGAAAACAATCTCTTTCCTTCACAAAATCAAACCTGGTGGACCACTGCTCCCCAGGAAGAAGGCTGCACCGCCACAATACTAGTACCTTCTACTGACAAAACAGAATTATTTCACACATTACCATTTCAAGCAACAGGGTTTTAGGACAGAAACCCATGTATATCTCTGTGCTATGTTCACTGCAATGACCGTAGGCTAAAAGAAGAATTTTTGACAGATGCTGTAAATTATTTATGTGGTGTGAAAAGTTTATTGGCCTAAGCTGGGCAGGTATTACACACCAGCTCCTCTAATACACTTCTTTGTTTTTCTGCATGTCAGACCAAGTGGATTTCAGAGAAGAGCTTCTCTTTTTCTTGTGGAGCGATCTGACCTTTCTCATGGTGCACTCTACAGCATCACCTGGATGAGATGAACAACAGAAATTGGAAAACCTGCCTTGCCACTGCGGAGAGGAGACGATCAGAGACAAGATCACAGTGAGCAGTGGAGCCTGTCTTTCAGGTCACAATGTTAAGCAGTCAATCAACATCCCCAAGCAATGATGACAGAAACCCACTGTCTACCACCAGTAGCAGCCTCTGAGCTCCTTGAGACACTGAAGGAATAGCACTCCTGCAGCAACTTTAACAAGGCTGCTTTGTATAGTTTGACAAAGAACAGCATTTGGCCCATGCCTACAGTTCTTCTGCAGTTTTTCCTGCATGCAAGTCAAAGCAACTAATCCCTTGTCTCACCATCCAGAAGTTATGCAATCTTACAAAGACTTCAGGAGGAAAATCCAGCTATTTCAGAAATTGGCCCTTGCAAATTAATTTATACCAAGGCAACTTCTATCTTTTGGGAAACTCAAGGCATTGTTCTGCCATTCTCCAAAGTGAGAAGCAGCATGGGAAGAGCTCCTATTCACATGCAGCAGCTGGACAATAAGGGGCTGGAAAAGGCACAAGGAAAACTAGGCAAGAGCCTTGGGATTTCTCCAGCATCGCTGAAATATCTGGCAATAATCAATCAAAAGAGAGCCATCTTCTCAGCTTCTCTTCAACATCTCACCACACAATTACATTAGATGAAAATGAAACAGTTAGGTCATTCCTGGCTTCATGCTGCCGATGATCACAAAAGTAACATTCTTACCAGAAAAACCTCTCTACAGCACAAAACATTTGGATTTCTTCATCGCCAGTTAACAGTGCTTCTCCAATAATTGACAATTTATTCCACAATGACTTTTTTTATTTTTATTTAATCACTACTTTCACTCATTAAACAGGCAGAAACACTCAGTTTCTTGGCTCACAAACCCCTCCAGATGCATGATATTATTGGTGATGTACTATCAAGGAAAACAATTCCTGCTTTTTTCTCATGTTTAGAATTACTGTTCCAAGGCTGCACTATCCTGCATAGGAAAATGAACCAGCACATTTCAGTTGATTATATGAAGTAGTCCTTTGACCCATCAGCAAGAAGATGGTATTTAAATGATCTTCCCTCCAGCAATTCCCTCCTTTCCCTATTCCCACAAAGATTTATGTCCTGAGCCTTGGCCTGCTGGCAGTACCTGTTGTGCATATGGAAGACCAGGAAAATGTGGAGCTACCTCCAAAGAGCCAGACAAAGAACTGGACTTGCTTCTTCATTGTCAAGGCTGTAAGAAAAGCTGGCTCACTCCCCAGAGCCACAGAATAACACTTTTAAAAGCTGCTGAGCACAACACACCATGGCAAAAGCCTGAAAGGCAGCAGGTTAGTGTGTCAGTAACTGCAACAGTACTAAGGATCAAGGGGATTTCTTTCAGCCTAAGTAACACAATTTAATGAATATTTTTCAATTGCTCCTGTTTATAATGAAAAGACTTCATGTGTATAAGACTGGCTGTTTAAAATCCCAGTTACCATGAGCTACACTAATTTTAGGAAAAAGAACACCTATCTGAATTATATGTAAATACACACTGTCAGAAAAGTCACAAGAAATAGCAGCCCTCTTTCAACCCATAACTATAGATTCTGATGACTGGAATGAGGGATGCTGCAGAGACTGTGATAAAAGACTCATAGCATACGTGTCTAGTAAGCTGGGTTCTGGACATTAACTTATTTTCTTCCTGAAAATGCTGCCCAGGGAGAACTTGAAGACTTCACCATTTGTGAAGGGTTCCAAACATTCTCAGACTGGATATCTCACACTGACACTCTGTTGCATGGTGATTAATCTCAAATGAGCTTTTGATCCAAAACTTCTGAGAGATGTCAATACATTGCTTTAGGTTACACACTTCCCATGTAACTGGTTGTATCCAGGAACCCCAAAGTGAAACATGGCAGCCCTACTACCCAGGCAAAGAACTGGGAGCTGAATAAGTGAGCTAGTCTTCTCTTAATGACAAAAATGAACTGTGAAATGGAGCCATGGGGTGCAGTGCCTGAAGAGAGGCTCTGGCAGCACCGTTAAAATCCGGTGGCACTTTTCTCAAGGGAAGCAACAGTCCCCTAAGAAGGCCAGATGCCAATTTAGAGAATTAAATTCTCCCTACCCAAACTCCTCTTGTTTCATATGGGTACACTGCTCTTCACGTCCTACACAAGAAGCTTGGAAAAGCTCTCTTGGAGACCTGGGACCCATTCCCTCCTGCTGTTGGCAGCATACAATATACCCCCTTTCACACACTCGTCAAGCTCTCTCCGAAGACTAATTTGTTTTAGCCATAACTGGAAGTTGATCCAGAAGGAGTTAGAAACTTGCTGCTCTAAATGGGGGACTGCCAATATGCACTGTTAAACACTGGCTACGCTCCATCCCAGAGGCAGCTGCATTTCAAGAGCTGGCCAAGCAGAGGGCCAACATCCAAGTGCCAAAAGCACTGGGAAAGCCATGAAGGAAAGCAGACAGTCCCATGGGCTAGCTGTAATGGGAAGAATCATGCAGAGGATCATGGGGCAGGTTGGAGAAGCATCTTGTTCTTCACATGCCCTGGTCCTGCAGAGATGCTGAGCATCCAGGGAGCCACATAATGGGACAAGTCACTTCCTCTGGATGGCCTATGGGAGAGGGGGAGGGATTTCACAACCTGGTCCACAGATCTGGCAGTATTGTGCCTGGTACTCCACATATGGAAAACTTAAAAGGCAGGTGCTGGTGCCCAGAAAACAACAATTGTGTCACTCAGCCTTGTTTGTGACCAAGCTCTAAAGCATCTTTCATGGTAAAATTTGCCAGAGACCAAAGGTTCATCTCCATGTGTGTCCAGAATGGGCCCTGTCTCCTGTTCAGGTGAAAACTAAGCTCAGGTTTCCACTTTTCCCAGAATTTGCTTTTTGCAGCCCCATTACTTGAAGGGAGAAGCTCCTCCCCTTCACTGTTAGAAACATGGGAATTCCAAGCCAGCAGTGAGCTTGGGAAGACAGGCTTCCCCACCAGGAAGGAAGGCTTGGGGGCCAAGCCAAGAGATACTTTACCCCAGTGATCAGCAAAGTGACTGGCAGTGAGATGGTGTCCTGCCGGTCTGCTGCTACTGCTATTGCTGAAGGACCACTTGCTACAGCCTGGGGCTTCTAGGTTCCTACATAATTTCCTTGACTTTAGTCTAGCTTAATTTACTTCATCTCATTAACTATTCCCCTACAAATCATTATTCTTGTGCTTATGAAATAATAGTCCACACGTCTTGCTAGATTAACTGATATAATGTAAAGAGCTGGACTGGGCTTGGCCACCACCCCAGTCACTCCCAGCTGAACACACTATCCTTTGCACATGGCATTTCTGAACAGAGCTTGACAATTCATGTTTTCCCAAAGACAGGATCATCAGGATCACACTGTTAAAGAGGTCTTTTTCCTATATGGTGTACTTATACGAAGTGTAGAAATAGAACTTGAAAATGTAGTTCCCTAGCTGTGTCCTCACAGGTCTTGAGCATTGTGGAACACCAGGCAGGATCCCTCCTTCCTTCTCATCTGTTTGGGTGTTTGTGCAGACATCAGTGGCACAGGGCAATTAAAAAGCTGTTTGCAGCCCTCTAATGGGTTGATATCCCAGGCTGTTTCAAGGTTATTTTTGCATTTTTCCCCAGGTTCTTTGTGGAATCCCAAGTCCTACGAGTGATTGAACTCAAATCTCCTGTTATCCAGAAGATCCTTAGAGGATCTCAATGCAATGAAAATGTAGCTTCAGTTAAGGACAACAATGATAAGCTTGAAAACCAAGCCTAAAAGGCAAACAAACCCCAAAAAACCAAAAACCAGGCAGAAGTTTCTACATTGCAAAATCAGGACTCAAAAATAAAAATCACTGAGGATCTTTACTCCTATTTTTGTTATCAAGTGCTACAACTCCTCACTGTCTGTCAGAGTCAGAATTGTGAGTAGAAGGACACAATTTAGTTCTGCTCTACACAGCAAATTACAGGTAGAACCAGTGGCACTGGTGTCCAAATCCTTAAGGAACAGAGACAGGCTGCATGCAGTTACACTGCAAGGCAAAACATATGGTTTTTCTGCTACAGAATGCATGAGATCAATAAAATACTCAGTAAGACATGCATCCCACAACAAAACAGTGCCATGTGATGTTTCACAATTTAAAAGCATATTAGAGTTTGCTGCTGGAATACAGTCAAGCTGTAAATATGCCTCTCCTATTAATAGAAAACAGCAACAATAGCTGAGGTCTCCATGTGATTTATTAGCAGTATTCTGAATACATGAACACTAAAATAAGTTACTAATTTACTAAAATCTTGTCAAGGAGACTCTGCTTCAGTAAGCCCTTTTATCCTGGAGCTTGTCTAAATGGGGACACTCAGGCGAGCTAATCTGAAATGACCACAGATGGGAATGTAAAGTGAATGAGATAATTGCATTGCAGAGTGGACAGTTACTCACAGTTAAAGAATTAACATCTGTTAAGGGCCCCTTTCTGATAAGCCCTCAACAGTGATCTCTAGCCGAGGATAATTTTAAAATTAGAGTATTGGAAATATTAATATGATTTGAACTACGGGAGGGAAGATAGCCTTTTAGACATACTAGTAAAATTAGTATTCCTGTCTGAGCATGAAGCTAAAAGAGTTTATTTCTGCATCATGTTTACTTAGATCAGATTGTGTGAATCCAGTTCTCATTTCCCTTGCATTAATATGGCTGAAGGGATACACCCAAAAAACAATGAAAATACTCATGATTTGTAGTGTATTTGTATGATTCAGGCTAAAACTTGGCCTTAGCCTTTCTCTTAGAGCATTGATGATACAAGACTAGCATTTAGAGGTTTCTGCCTATGCTAAATAAGCTGCTGCTGTGAAACAATTAATTCACTAAATTAAGCATAGGGAAAGTCTATAACAACCCCTCTACATGAGGCTGATCTGAAATTATTCCCTGATAGGGAAGCAGGTTCTTGTCCCTCTCACAAAACTGCAAATCCCAATCCCTGAAATAGGTGGATGCTTGGAGCTTGCTGGAAACTCAGGTTGGTTGCAGCAAGGTTTCTTCCTCCTTCCTGCTTCTCCTTCACCCACACCAGACAGGCCTCGTAGTGGGGGACAGCCTGGCCCTAGGTGTTGAACAGTGAGAACTCCTGAAAGCAGTGCCAGCCTACAGATGAATTGCTGAAAAGGATGCATTAAGTGCCTGGGATGCCAAGACAGGAGGTAGGCACCCACCATGTGCCTCCTTTCCTGTTCCCTACAGAGCACATGCTGACCTCTGAACTCATGCTTCCACCGAGAAAGCCAACTAGACCAAACCCAAGGCATTAGTGCAGTGTTCAAAACATGCAGCCATTCCATTCAACCTCTTTCCTCTGCGCTTATGTACAGATCTGTCCCTTCCCTCCTAATCCCACCACCAGGCTGCTGCAGATCTTCCACTCTTGCCTGCTTCAGGGTGGAGGACTCAGAAGCATCCGGATCAGATGATAAATGTATCCGATGGTTTTGCAGCCTTAGGGACAGGTAGCAAAGAAAAGTAGAGACCTGTGAAGTCCCTGAAAAGATGATTCTACTCATCAGTAGATATTCCAAGTGCCACACATGGCATGTGATACCATTACCTCTTCTGGTTCCCACCACTGTGGTGGCACCCATCTTAGTGACTCCAGCATGGTGCCACCTTCCAAACATACTGCTGTCCCAGTGTTGTCCACCACCCCAGTCCCACCACTGCAAAGGGAAGCCTGAGCCGCACTACTACAGAAGGATGAAAGGCATCTCCCAGAGGCATTGCAGCATTTCTGAGGTCTGAACCTTTGAAATGAACCTGGAGGCTTGGCAGCTTGCTTTCTGTGCCACCATAAATCTGCTTAAGATCAACATCATAGCAAATTCTAACAAGGGAGGATTTTTGTCATAAAAGTTGAAGTAGGCATCTAAGGAGTGACTTGTGATGATGATGAAGGCAGAATATAAAAAGTCTGATCTTTCTTTGCAATAAAAACTGAAGCAGATACACCTTTGACCCAAATTAAGACAGGAGATATATTGAAAAGAGCCTATAAGCCCAGGAGTACTATGGAATTCTGCTCACTGCTGCACTGAATTGGGGCTTGCAGGCACTGCAATGATGGGCAGAAATGCAAGCAGAACAGCACCACTTGCTCCTTGCAGAGAGGGCTAAAACCAGAAACCGCCAACCCAACAAGCCACAGGTCTGTGCCAAGCTTTAGTGCCATTTGGGGTGAGTCACCACCACCTGAGGCAAACTGCTCATCCAAGAGGATAGGTGGCAGTGAGCAAGGTGCCAGCAGCATGCAGAGACTGCATCATCCTGAAAAATCCTGCAAGCCCTTACACCGTGCCCAGAAATGCACGTGCAGCGTTGAAATGTCTGAAGTGCGAGGAAATGGTATACAGACAATGTGACACAATTTAGATCATGTGTTACAGTTGCTACATTACAGTTAAAGAAATTCTAAAAAGAATTCCAGTAGCACTTACAGATGTTGTATTTGCCCTTTAAAGAAAACTGTGATAGCTGAGTTGCAATGAATAATACCCTTCAAACCTGGACATTTCTGATGACTGCATATTTGAAACCACTGTTTCAAGTGAAATTACTGTTTCCATATGTCTGAAATTAGGTACCAACAAAAGTGGGAGTAAAGCACAACATAACTCCAAACAGAACACAAAACTCTGATGTTTCTTTAGGTGAGATACATGTTGCTATTGGCAGCTACAAGTAATTGCTGGAATGTAGCACTCTGTAATAAATTAAATGGGATATTTGCTAAGCATGCAGGCTTGCCATCTGGTCACCAGAGAGCTGCTGCTATTACTTTGCAGGTAAAAAGTGGTGTTTAAGTGCTGAGAACTGAAGTGTGCCATATAAGCAAAAGCTTCTTCTAAGCTCTAGCCCCTTGGATGCAACATTTGTTTAAAACTTGTAATAATTCAGTGTTCTTGACTTTTATAACTTCTTGGCAGTAACACAGACTAAAGCGATGCCAACAGAAGAGATCCCACAGAAGCAAGCTTGGTACATAGCCTGTTTTTGCAGCATGCTACTACAGATGCATCAAACACCACCAAATTACTTTTCTTCTTGAGATAGGCATTGGTTTCTACATATAGGACCTTGATTCTTCTGTCTCCACATAGTGTAACAATCCTCAGAGGAGCTGGCTGGAGATCGGGATTTGCATCAAGTCTCTCCAGGTACAGTCCCCATCCTGGTATGCAGGGACATCGCTGGGGTGACCACAATGAAAACTGCACTGGGGTGCTAGCTATGTAGGACCTAACACAAAGAAGGCAAAGACTGCCCTGTGTGATGTCCTGGGTTTCTGATCCCTGAGTCACAATCCCTGGAAAGCTGAAAAAGGAGTGCATAAGTGATATATCCCAGACATGTCACACTGGCTGGCCTGAGAATTATGGATTTCAGTCTCTGCCCTGCATCATGGGTTGGCATAGCTTTATGATTCAGGTGGTGGGAGACAGAGGCTGGCACAAGTGCTGAGCGCCTGAAAAATTCCCAGTACATCCTTTCTTTTGTAGGTCCCATTTTGTAGACAGCCCTATTTCAGAACCACAGAATGGTTTGGATGGGACGAGACCTTTAAAGATCATCTAGTACAACACCCCTGCTGTGAGCAGGGACATATTTCAGTAGATCAGGTTGCTCAAAGCCCCATCCAACCTGACCTTGGACACTTCCAGTGATGGGGCATCCACAGCTTCTGTGGGCAACCTCTTCCAGCGCCTCATGACCCTCATAATAAAAAAATGTCTTATGTCCAATTTAAATCAATTTCAGTTTAAAACTGTTGCCCTTTGTCCTGTCAGAATAGGCCACAGTGAAAAGTCTTTCTTCACTTTGCTTTAAGCCCCTTTATATATTCCACCCTAACAGGAAGTTTAGGCAGCTTTTTGAGGGCATGAGCAAAGGGTGGCATCAGAAGAAAGCACTTCACCTCACCAGCCATTTGATTTAAAGTCTAATGAAATAATCATCCTGGGTCTTTCTGATATATCTGGACATCCTTGTTTCTGAGATGATGAGAGCATGCAGAAGCTTTTCCTAGAGCAAGACACTGGGTGGCTCCTGAGATACAGTTTGCTGAAAAAACAGCTCTCAGTATTTCTGTGGAGTGGCTTCCTAGCCAAAGCATAGTAGAGGTGAAGTTAAATGATTGCAAAGGGGTCTGAATAAATGATTTTTCTCAACATGAATGCTGGTCTCCAAGGACTAGGGTTCTACCTCAAAACCAGTTCTCAGCAGAAACTACAATTATACAAGTGACTCTCTGATTCACTAAGTAGACTTTCTCCTTTCTCTGTGTTACGCCAGAGAGGAAATTTAAGTTTGATCAAACTTTCAGCCAAGTTAATTAAATTAGTCCACTAGAGGGAGCAGCCCTTAAAATCCAGAGCAGCTCACCACGGATGTGCCCCAGAGGGCAGCTCCATGGCCGTGGCTCCCAGGGGAGGCTCTCCAGCACTTGGGGACAGGCTTAAGCACCAAAGGGAAGAGTATTATTGGTAGCACCTCCAAATGAATAATTTATTATCTGCTGTTTCTGATACTGAAAATCATCTGAATTTCACAGGTATTTTTTTTCTTAGCAAATGGGATGTTTTCCTTATTTTCGAGTTCTTTTCATGCAAGTGTGCACAGAAAAAAAAAAAGACAATTACCTGGATAACCTGGTTTATGGGAACCATACTTCAGTGTGTAGTCAGTAGCTAACTTGTCTGGGTACATGCCTACTTCTCAGTGAAGGCAATTTCTATTAGAAGTCAGTCTGGTGACCACTAATTTTAACATAGTTGCATTTTGGTTAAAGTCACATTGATTTGCACCACTCCAAAAGCACATGAGTGTAATGTCTGGAGATCATCTACAGTGACTTTCCCTTTGGCACTCCCAAGGAATCAGCAGCATCTGCCAAGTTTGCAGTTGTGTGGGTTAACCAGGTGAAAGGAGAGAAACTATTGGAAAAGAGAGGGATTATGAGCTCAGTAAAGCAAGAGGCAGGGCAGTGCCTACATCACTTAGGAATGGATTGTATTAATTCACCTTGTGAAATACTTGCAATGACAAGGGATGCCGGTGTAATAAAACATGGAGTGTGAACACCAGTGCAGAGACTGCAGACAGAAAGGGGGCTTGGGCAGGGGCTTTCCTGTCCCAACCCAGGCAGACTTACCTCTCCTCCAGTGCAGGGGAAGGGACTTGAATATCTGGAAGTGCAAATAGCTCCTCTCTGCCTCACATCATCCTCCAGGCCAAAGGTGTCTGAGCAGTTAGCAGCAAAGTATTTGTAAGGCCTCCATGTCTTGCCAAAGTCCTGGGAGCGTTCCAGTACCATGGCAGCTGGCCTGGGAGACTTGAAGACCATAATCAAGTGAGTGAAGTAGAAGGTGGCTTCCAGGTCCAGACGGATGGTCTCGTGGCGGGCATCTTGGGCTGCCTGCCACCACGTGCGGGGCAGGCGGAAGGGGGAGTCAGCCATGGCGGCGGGGGGGTGGGCCAGGCCTGCGTGGGCTCTGCTGCACTGGCTGCAGGTGGGGTGCTTGCAGCGCTGCTGGGCATCCTCCGTGTAGGTGCAGAAGGGCTCAGTGGCATTGTGCCCACAGGACGTCTCTGTCTGCAGTGCCCGCCCATGTGCCAGGTTGCCCATCCGGGGGTTGCAGGCCTTTTCACAGGGACTGCTCGCTCCTGCCACACCGCCCAGACCTGCAAGGCAGACAGTGGGGGGCTGAAGTCGGCTCCTGAGGTGAAAGCATCCCACCCCATCAGAACAGATGTGCCCTGCAGCATGCTTTTCAGGGATGCTGCCCCTGCTGAGACCATGTGACACTGGTACCTGCTGAGCCCTGGCAGGGCTGTGGGGCAGTGTGGCATTGCTGCTCTCCATGGAACTCAGTGTGTCTACAAAAGCAAAAAAACATCCCCAAACCTTGCAGTTTTTCCCTGTACTTGGAAAAATCCCTGCCATGAGATGCAAGATAGAGCAGGCAGGAGAGATACCTCCACCTTGCCCTCCCAGCCTGAGGGACCAGAGCAGGGCTGAGGCTTCAGAGACAATAACTGTAGCCATGCCCTCCCGTGCCTCCAAGGGCATGGCTACAGTTATTGTCTCTGAATTCAGGGGATCCAGGGGATCTTGGGGAAGTGGATAAAAGCACAAGGAAGACAGGCTGCTGCCAAGGCGGCATGCCACCGCGAGGCCAGGAGATGGCCATGGGGGACAGCATTGCTGAGACTCAGCTCACCATGCAGCAGATCAGATGTTGGGGGTGAGAGAGGTGACAGGAGTATCCCCTGACAGCAATGACCTCAAGCCTTCACACCCTTTCTCACCACTCTGTCCCCACCCCAAATCTCCACACAGTCTCAAACTGTTGCTGACATCAGTGTTTAGCTGAAGCACTGCTCAGTTTTGGAAAGCCTGTTAGTGATGTGTGTAAAGGGGTGGTGGTGGGGAATCTTTGGTTGAAATCATACTGGCAGTATGCCTCACAGCTGAGGCTCTGTGGTTTTTGTTCAAGTTTTTATGAAAGCCTTGTGAATTTAAAGATCCACAGTTAGTGTCAAAGAAAAATAAAATCACCATGGGGTTTAATGTGAAACCATTGTCACTGTAACCCTCCTGGTGCAGGAATGTGTGATTAGGGGCTCTCCACCTCTTTATTAATAGATATAAGAGTAGGTCAAGGCTATATTTGATGAACTCTAACTGTTTGACACAAAAAAATCATCTCTAATGACATGGATGAGTGCAGGCCAAAGCATCTGAGGTGCATAATGTCTTCTTTATCACCAGGCCAGTCATACACAATCAGCTTTGTGCACCAATTAATGTCGTCTTCTTGGTATTTTTGTTATGTCCAAAGGTCATTTCAGTTTCGCATCCAATAAGTCCTTTATCTGGGGTTAATTCAGCTTTTGTCTACAGTGTCATAGTTGCAATTAAGCCATATTACGCACTAGCAGTGCTGAGCATTCCAAGGCTGACAGCATTCCCCGCTTCTCCTGCTCCTCAAGAAACACCCTGGATAAAAATATTTCTCCCACCAAAGGTTTACACAGGTTTTCTACAGTGATTCTTCAGAACAGATGTGGACTGTTGCTTACTACGCACCCAGTAAAAAGCACTTCTGAATCCAGTCTCTGGATTTCACTGGGTAAGCAGTCTTTGCAAATTTTTAGTGAATAAGAAATGCTCAGTCAAATTAGCTTCCTGAGGGGTGCTGGTAAAGCTGTCTGAGATGACCTATAGTAACTGTGCAGAATACGTTTGCTCTAGAAAAGTAAACAAACAGAATTGTAAGGTTAACCTAGTATCACTTACATCTTCCGAACATCCTTTTCAAAGTGTTGTATAAACATTAACTTGCCTACGTAGGTCTCCTGAGGGGTAGGTATGTAAGTGCTATTATCATATTATCAGTTAGGCCAGCCAGTAGTTGGCCTAATTTATGTCTTTGGCTGCCTTCCTGGGTTCTTTGGCTACGTGTAACACAGTGTAGTTAGCTGCTGAACAAATAGATGATCATTTACTGCGGTTCCCTCAGTTGCAGAACTGCAAAGCAGTTTGGGGAGGTGATAGAAAGAGCAGGGCTCAGTCAGCACCATGAGACAGGTTAAGATTATTGTTTGTATTCATCAAGTTCTTTTGTTTTTTTGCACACCACTGACTGCTGCTCCTGGGGATGCAGTGGAGGAGGACCTGGACAATGGGAGGTTTCCCATGACCGCTGTTTGAGGGACAGCTGAGGTTGACATAACTGTCCCCAGGGCAGGGACAAGGCTCTGTCTGAGCCCAGTCAGGAGGAGTTCGCTACCAAATCCCACGGGAGATCCTGGGAGCTGAGAGTATTTAATTGCTCCCAGCTCTGGGTACACTCCAGCCCTGGTCATGCATGGTCAGTGACTGCGGTTGTCCTAGGGCCAGGCATAGAGGGTCCCTTCCTCACCCAGGGTCAGATTTGGGGCAAGAGACCTTGGCTTCAGTAGGATTTGAGAAAAGCTGCTGGCACATAGATGTGGATCTCAGGGGATGAAAGGGGGGAGAGGAAACCCCTCTGAAAGGGTGTTTGTTTTCGCTTGAATTGGAAAAGAATTGCATGACCGATGCAGAGTACCGCATGTTATGAAAAGTGACAGCTTTCTAGTGCAACACTGGCTGCCACAAGAATTCAGTAAAAGGACAAACTGAGAGCATAAACAGTTCCACGCTGGTAGCCACAAGCTCACAACTGCTCTGCCACAGCCCTGGGAAAGGTGCTTTTCCTACTTGCACTTAATCCATTTGCCCACCTAAATCCTCCCGTTCTATGTACTGTACATGTCACAGGACTGGGATCTTCAGTAATGAGTAAGAGCACGCAGTGAATATCATGACTCACCTGTAAAACATCCATGGAAAATCATATGCTTCCTGCTTAAGTATTTTAGCAACACATGGCTTGCGACGTTTCGTTTATATCTTGTGCCTGATTAAATGTTTGTTTCCCATCTGGGTTTTTTCTTCTTTTTAAAGGCGAAAATTGGCACTCGGCTTGCAACCGGCCAAGAAAGCGTTATGCAAACTGTTTATGCCCGAGTGTCTCTGCTGCGGGGCGGCGGGACCCCCCTGCGGGCATCTCTGAGCGTGAAAATGTTTACGCTACGGCAAGGGGCTACGAAAAAACCCTTTCCGCCCTGCCCGCCGCCCTCCGCACCCCGACGGCTCGGGGCATCGCCGCGCAAAGCGCCTGCGGAGCCCTCCGCGCCCCGCCGCTGCCTCCCGCATGGTTCCGCGGACAGGCCCCCCTCCCGCAGCATCCCCCGAACTCAGGTCCCGGCCCGAGGCCACCCGGCCTCGCCGACCCGCAGAGGCTCCGCAGGCAAGGGCAACCCCGCGCAGCGCGGCGCGGCCGGACCCCTCTTTGTCTGAGGCGCAGGATGCGGGGGGGAAACGCATCCCGACTCCTGCCCTTCCACACACATCCGCGCACACGGCGCACCGACACGCACGGCATGTGCGGACACCTGCGTATGCACAGGCACACAGTGCGCACACCTCCGTGCGATACTCCAGCCGTGCGCACGCCTGTGTCCACTCACGCACACGCACGCACACACGGCCCGTATCTACCTCGCACGCCCGCGGAGGGCGGAGAACGCCGAGCGCGGCCGGTCGCGACCCACCTGCAGCGGCGGCGGCTCCCAGCAGCAGCAGCAGCGGCGGCGGCGGCCGCAGCCACATCCCGCGTCCCATGGCTGAGCGCCCCGTGGCCGCCCGCCCTGCGCGCCCCGCCGCCCCGCGGCGCGACCGGCCCCGCGCGGCATCAGCGCCCCGCGCGACACCGCCGCCCGCCGCGCACCGCACCGCCCCGCCGCCGCCCGCCGCCTGCCGCGCAGCGTCCGCGCACCGCCCCGCCCCGCCCGCCGCCGCTCTGCCCTCCCTCCCTCCCTGCACTCCCCGCCGGGGCCGCACGCCCTGCCGGGCTGGTGCCGGTGCGCGGCCGGGCGCGGTACTGCAGCCCAGGGCACCCTACACACCCCCCGGCCCGCAGCCTCTGTGGCTCTGCCGCGACAGCTTGAGGCGGGCGGACTGGTCCCCGGAGAGAGAGACCCGCGCCTCGGGGCAGGGGGCTCTCCCGCGGCAAGCCCTGGAGGCGCCGGCTTCCGAGAGCGGGCGCGCTGTCGAGGTGGAGAGGGTGGAAGTGAAGCTGTGAAACGCAGCCTTCCCCTGGCCCGGCTCGGGTTTAAACGAGCCACTTACGTGACCGCAACTAACCCCGGGTCGCTCACAACTTTGACGACGTTTTTGGTTTTAATCGGCTCTTTTCTGGTAACAGAACGATGGAGCCACGTAAACGTAAGAGGTTCCCCCTTCTTTTCTGGGAACTTGCAATCTGTGGCGTAGTTCACATATTTTAGGGCCAAAAAGCCCCATATGGTCCGATGTGTTCAATAGCACCCATACTTCAACAGCAGTTTTGGACTCTGAAAATAGGAGAGGAAGCAGTTCTATCTACATTTTGCCACCAGACCTTTACCTTTTTAGGTCTCAGCAGGGGGCCATTAGGAGGGCAAGGGTGAGAGCTTCTGAGCAGTCACTTTTTTTACTTACCTGAATCTAACCTGGGAAGTGAACGTGTTGCAAGCACTGCAAAATGTTGCTTATGTGTTTCTCTGCACTTTGAACCTGAACAACTTAAGAACAATTCTGTTTTAAAGAGCAGCATGACAGTGTCTTAAGATTACCATGCTGCCTTCTGTAATAAGTTTCAAAAGTGCTGCACATTCGAGGCTGTTAGGGTTATATCATCACCAAAATTCTCTCTGAAAGGCATTCAGCACATAGTCTACTGATAGCAGGCAAAGATCTGACTCATGAGGCAGTGTTCTCTCTCTCTCTTTACCTTAAAAGGTACAGGTAAGCTGATCTTTGTCATCTTTCTAATTTTTCAGTGCTGAGTTACATACCACAGAGAAGCATTTTCCTCCCGTTGCTGCTCTCATTTTCTCTGCCTTCCAGGTGAGAGCGTCTAGACAGGGACTTCTAGCCTCCAGGCACCTGTCAAGCCCCCATGGCTGCTTGTGAACTACTCAGGGGCTTGTCCTGCAGCCTGCCTATTATGGGGAGGGTTGCTCCCACACTTTGCGAGACTCCTGTTGGCAATGGCTGTAGAGGAAAAGCATGTTCTGGAGCTTTTCTGTCTTGCATCTTTCAAAACAGTGATGTGTTGCCACAGAATCATATAGGGGTTTGTGTTGTTACAGACAGGTTGCAAGCAGTCACATTATGCAGGGCTGGGAAAGGAAAAGTGCAAGCCACAGCTGGGGAATTTATCTCCATTGTAATTCCTTCTATGTCAACAGTGCCAGGAGATAAGTCTGCTGTAGGGTAATAAGTCTGGGTGGATCTGAGCAAGAGCTCATAGTACTGTATCAACCCTTTCGACATCAATGCAGGTTGAGGGCCATGAGCAGGAGAAGTAATTTTCTTGAAAGGAGAATGCAGGGCTGACAGATGCAGAGGATAGCTCTAGAGAAATCCCTAAGGCAGGAGGGAAGAAGATCTGGACTGAAAAACTGCAGAACAAAATATTGAGGGAGACAAACAGTGGTATCACTAGCTGGAGAGGAAGAGCAACCAGGCTTGGGCTTAAGTTGAAAGATGGAAGAGCAGTTGGAAGATGGGCCAGTGAGGAGAAAGGCTACACAGTGGGTATGCAATTGCAGGGCTGGGAGAGAGAAAGAGCATATGGTAAAGGTAGGAGGCTTGATATTGCTGAAACAGAATAGTTGTGTAGAAAACTGGAGAGAGAAATTTCAGGTAACCTCAGGTAGGACATCCAAAAGTAAACTTGAATATCCAAACATTTGAGAGCTTGGTAGCATCAGCCCAGTCTTTTGAGATGCTGCCTGGCTCACATGCCTTGGTCCACATAAGCCAAGTAACTGAGTTGCACTTTCCTGCCTAGCAGGTCTGCTCTTCCTAGATGAGTTAATTTTATTTGTTAGAGCCCATACAGTCTGCAATTCTGGCCATGGGCAGCTCATGGGACCTGCACAAACATGCAGCCCTGAATGCACCCAAAGACAGTGGCTCAGTGAATATCCCCCGTTCATGGCCACAAACTGTTGGCACCTTCCCAGGGCAGGTGTTGCTGTCTGCTGCTTTGCAGGGCTGATGGGAGTTCAACAGAGGGTAGGAGGTGCACGGAGGTGTTTCAGCATAGTTTTATTTTCTTTGTCTGTCAGTGTTGCCTCTTGAGATGAGAGGAGAAAAACCACATAGTTACGAAGAGGTGAGCATTCACCTCTCCCCAAACTTTCTTTATGATCATAAGCTTTTGGGTGGATACTGTATTACTGATTAAAGAAGAGCAAGAGATGTTTATAGCTGTCATTCAATAGTTTATTATCACCCTTCACTGTGAAGGTGGCGAGGCATTGGAACAGAGTGGCCCAGAGATGTTGTACAAGCCCCATCCCTATAAGTGTTCAAGGCCAGGCTGGATGGGGTTTTGAACAATCTTGGCTACCCACTGCAGGGGCATTGAAACTAGATAATGTTCATCCCTTCCAACCCATACCATTCTAGGATGATTCCCTCAATATATTTGTAGGTAGTCAGGTAGATAGAAAGACCCAGAAATGTGAAAGTCACCTGTCTGCATTTCTCAATTACACTTAAGAAGTCTTTAAAGGATGATGATGTTCCCTCAATATACAAGTCAGTAAGTTTCAAGGAAATTAGCAGGGCCTCTACCTCCTCAGAGATGCTGAGGAAATAACTTGAAGGAAAGACCTGCTTTGGCAGAGGTCTGGAAGAGCATGATGCTGCCCTTGGGTGCAGGCAATGAAGTTGTTTGGCCTCATCTGTCAGAGTGAAATCCTGGCCCCTGAATCATGCGAGGAGAGAGGATCCTTTGTGAATCTCTTCCCCCAAGCCCCCGGCCAAGGGTAAGGATGAGCTGGGAGTAACAGTTTCAAGTCAGTGTATGAAGCTGATTTTAGAAGCAGACCACAGGGGGAATACCTCACCTACCACCCAGTCAGAGCCATCTTGTTTAGACCTTTGTCATAAAAAAAATCTCAAAAATTTAAAAAAACAACCTTACTTTTTAACTAGAGGCTTGTTCAAAGATCACCATTTTCTCCATTGCCATCCGTGTAAGTATGCAGAACTCCTGTTACAGTTTAACAAGGGGCCCTCGGGGCCAATGCAGTCCCTCAGACATGCCTGACTATTTTAAGTGGTGTCACATGTGCCATCTTGCACCTGCCAACGTACTCACTGCTTTTCCACAAGCTGGGCATGGCCCGCTCAGTTCTGTGCAAGGAAAGGAGGTGATACCTCAACAGAGCATCACACTTTGTTGGGAAGACGAGAGGACAGATCAGAGCAGTGTCTTCCAAGCAGCATAACTACAGGGCAGCAATGAACTATTATCTATGTTCTTTATCCCTAGAGATGCTTATTTTCAGTTTGTTCATTATTTTTCATTGAGTGCCCTTTCAGGTGTTCTGTGTGCAGAACTGGATCTCACACACTGCTCAGCAGTAATACTGCTCCTTCCCTCTACTATGTGGGAAATGGTGATGCTACTGTTCCTGTGAAGAATGTACTGGATTAGCAGTCCTTTTGACTTCAGGAAAAATGTGGCTGATCCAGATCTGGTGGCTGTCACAGTTTTCAGGAGATGATCTGGTCCTCTAGCCATGAATAGAGGTTGATTTACAACATACACATTTAAACATGCTAAAAGAGCTTTGTAGAAAGGAATAGAAATTTGTTTCAATAAAAAATGTGATCTTGATTCAAAGCCCACTGAAGTCAATGGAAGTTGACATCTGATCAGTGGATTTTCGATGGAGTCTGAAGTCATCTCCCTCTTGTCTGTTTTGGTAAAACATCTTTAATCCTTTCTATTAAAACATACTGTCAAGTCTTATTTTTCCACTTTTTTGCAAATCACTGAACTCTTCCAACTGTTATTCACTGACTCATCAGATTTTGAAACAGCTTGATTCCTAAATTTTCTGTATGAAAATAACCCAAACAAAAATCTAGATTACACATTAAAGCTCCACATTTCACAGAATCACAGAAAGGATAAGGCTGGAAGGGACCACAGTGGGTTGGCTGGTCCAACCTCCCTGCTCAAGCAGGGTCATCGTAGAGCACATTGCACAAGACTGCATCCAGATTGTTCTTGAATATCTTCAGTGAGGGAGACTCCTCAACGTCTCTAGGCAATCTGTTCCAGTGCTCAGTGACCTACAACTTCCTGTTAAAGCTAAGTTATGATACATGACATCACTCTACAGACAACTGGAGAAAATTAGCAACCCAAAGTGCTTTTGCTTTGCTCTGTACTTGAGTAGAGTGACAGCCAAGTATTTTTCATGCTGGACCAGTGTGCATACAAGAATGGGAGCACTTCCATGGGATTCAATGTAACTGGAAATCAAGTCACAGAAGGATTATGACAATGATAGCACTGCTCTTCAGAAGTCTGTAATGCGGATGAAAAGCACTCTATTTCTGCCCACCGCAGGGAAAAAATGCAAAGGGTCAGTCAGAAACCTGAAAAAGAGAAGAAGAAGAAACCTTGGAGTTACCCACTGTGGTTCACATTTTATGTGAGGGTAAAACTGAGACCATCACAGTCTCTTGGGTAGACTTCTGCACAGGGCACATAATCACAGACCAAGTTGTTTACTATGTAGTCTAGTAAAGTCTGAATCCTTCTCACTTTGTTTATAGCATTGGTTCTTTTAGTGTGCAAATGGGTCTCCCCACACCAGCCAAAGGGACACTTGTGCTCCAGCAAGGGTTCATTAACTGGTTGTAAAATCAGGTATTGCTTCCACTTATAGTCCTCTCTTGGGATTTATGGGAGGGAAGAGAGGGTTAAGGCTGTTTCAGGTGTCCAGGAGGTCCAATAGCGGCAACATTTCTCTGACTAACAGCTCCAAAATACCTTCTGACAGGGATTTGTTTTAGGAAGAAAGGTCAGTCCCCAAGCCCAGTGCTGTGGGGGATTGCCTGGCAGCACACAGGGCTGGATCCAAGTGCATTAAATTCTCTACATCTACCCCTAAAAAACCCAATCCCAATCCCAATTTTCAGTAATACTTAGAAGTTTTGCTATCTTTCTTGAAGTAGGGGGTGAATTAGTGTTTCATTCTCTAAACTGTAGTAGCTCAATTGTTTTTCATGTGCAGATGTTTTTTATTCACAAGCCATGGCTCCAGGCATTTTGAGTTTGGTTTTTTCTTTCACTTTCTCTCTCCCTCTCTTTTTGTCATCCATTTTGGACAAGCAGGAATGAGGGGAAACCAGCTGATCTGCCCATTCTCCATTTGTAGGGGATTCAGGAGAAAAAAAAAAACTAAGCAAAAGGCAGAAAGAGCTGGGGAGGACTTGCTAAAGAAAGAAAAGTGTTAGTAGGCAGTCAACGTAATGTTTTGCAATAAAACCTGTACTTGCTGGATTATTGCTGTCACTGTTTTCTTAGCTCCCACATAACCTCTGCCCTTCCTCCTTCCCTCCTTTCCTGTGTAATTGATATGCAAATATCAAAACAATGATGAAATTTCAATGCCATAGAAACCCACAGCACCAACGCTTTCTATGTCAGTTCTCTGCTCCATCCTGCATGCTACAAAATATTACAAGGATTAACCTGCTGGCTGCTTCCTGAATGCCACCTCTGCCAACTTCAGCATCTAGTCAGCAGAAAGTCCCTGAAACACTCCTGGCAGCCAAGGAGAGCAGCTGTGGCACCTCAAGGTGGCTGGAATGGTGAGGCAGCTGGCCATGCCCAGCAGCAATGGGGCTGGCAATGGATGAGGCTGGGCATAGCCCTCCTAGGCCCTCATACAGACTTGCTTCTGCCCTGGCACCTGGGAGCAGGGTGTCAGAGGGCAGCCCAACAGCCAGCAGCAGCCACAGCAGTGGGATGTGAGGTTGGAGCAGTGGGCTAGGGGGACAGAGAGAGAAGGGTTAGGCAAGGAAACGTGCTGTTGCCTCTCCACTACCCTCCAATCCCCATAAGGGAGCTGGTCTGGGTGCTGCCTTGTGCTGGAAATCCATCAAGTGCAGCAATCAGCACATCTTTTGTCTCCAAGAAACACCTGTTCAACCATGGCATACCACAGCCTGTTTCTCAATTACTCATGGGGGGATGACTCTTGGCATGGCTCTGCCTCACTGCTGATGTAACCACAGAACCAAACCCCCAAAAGTGGGGTTCAGAGTGACTGAGGGAGGCGTCTTTTGCCAGGAAGTGTTAATATGTGTGTGGACACAGTAACTACTATGTTGTGCTCCCCTCCATGCCTTCTCCAGTGGGAAAGGAAGGCAATGCAACTGTGTTTGCTCCCACCTCTCAGCTGGGACATCTCTCAGGCGAACCCTTTGGCAGGACCTTGGGTGTATGGGACACAGATTTTGGTGGAGCCATGCCGCCCCCTTTGGCATCTGCCCTTTGCTTTTTAGTTCAGTCTCTGAGCATCACCATTCTTTTATCCTCCTCACTTCTACCCTAGCGAGTAGTTCAGGCACCCTGGGGACTGTCGCAGCATCCAGCTCTTCCCTGGTGACCTGATCAATGGGAATTTGGTACCAAAGTGCAGGAACAAGTCTATTGCAGCACACCTTGCAGAAAGGTAATTAAGCAGACAGGGACTCTCAGACACGCATATAGAATGAATTTAGAAAACTGACTTGAAAACTAACTTCAAAAGCCAGGAGTAGTCACTGAATGGTCAGGGCTTACTCCAGGACAGTGACTTGTTGCTGAACCTACTTCCCAGTGGTACAGTTTGAGAACAATATTGCATTTGGATTAAATGAGGTTTAATAGCCTTCAGTTACAATCACTACTGATGCGGAGGAAAGATGGTATTAGTAGAAAGCAGAACTGGAAAAACTTGCCTCTGTCTGTCTGATCAACAGGATGAGCAATGAAAATCTGACAAACTCAGTTTAGAAATGCTCAGAGAAGCAGTTGGTGGTGGCAAACTTGGGGAGGGTTAGGTGATTGTCAATCACCCTCTTCATGCATTCCAGGTCAATTGAAATAATGGAAATATATCAAACATAACAATAAGCTCAGCATTTAGAGAAAGTAAATTACTGTTTTATGATCTCTTTGGGCTCCATCAAAAAAGAAACAAAATGACTGTCAGACAACAAAAACATTGATTAAATGATTGCACTTTGATTGAATGAGCTGTTGGAATAGAAAGTCCCTCCCTGGGTCTAAGAGGCACTGTGAGCATTGGTCCCCTCCTGAGTCTGGGTCCCTTTGGGAAGCAGTGCAAGGGCTCCCACTGACTTGCTACAGAGCATACGATATACCCTCTAAAGGGAGACAGAGCCCCACACAGAAGTGGTGGGGAGTTTGTTCCCATGAACCAGCAGCAAAGATGGAAGGAGCCATGGTCCTGAGTGTAATAGCTTGATCAGAGAGAGCAGGGACATGACTGGCTGCCCTCCTCCTTCCCCTCTGTGTAGCAGAGACTCCACAAAAGTATGTCAGAAATTATGTCTGTCCTCTTCTAGTGGGAAAGCTCTCCTGACAAAGAGATGTGTTGCTGAAGGTCTATTTTCCCTTCTTTCTTTGGAAAACAAAGTATCTGCATCAAGGACATCAGGAATAATCCAAGGGAGCCAGAGACCTAGCTGAGAGGAAGATACTGGCCATGTCACACTAAAGTCCTTTCTTCTAATGATTGCATCCATCCTGACATGAAGGTCTGTCCTTTAAGTAGCCATAACTACAGTGGATTTTGCATCCTTTTATCATCTTTTCCAAAGGCTGTTTCATGGAGGGATGCTCTGGGAATGCACCTGACAGCTGCCTGGGAAATGCAGAGCATGGCTAGGGAGGTGGGGTCCTATGCGTGTTCTGTTCTGTCTTTTTCCTAGGCTGTATTGGCAGCTCACAAGATAGATTTAACGTTAACCTGGTTCAGATGAAGCCTTCAGGCTATCCTAAAGTGTCAATCCAACCAGCACACATCATTTGCATCTCGCAGTATCAGTGAGCAGCAGGCATGTGCAGGACACAACACAGAACAGCCTAAAACCTGCTCCTTTGAACACAACCCTGGAGTGGCAGTAGAAGCAGTTACTGCACATGAATTGTGGATCTCAGCACGCCAAAAACAGCAGAATGGTGGTTGAAGTTGGCACATTGTTACCAAATCTTTCACTCACACTGCGATGTCCCTTTCTTCAGGTACCTAAAATGAGCACATGCAGTGTTAATACTCTCAGTCTGCCTGCACCCTCTTAGTGTCTCTGGTGGGGCATTCAAAAACCAGGCACTGAAGGTCAAGTCAAGCTGGAAAACTTGGCTTTTGTCCTTGTCCACTTCTTACCTGCTTTGCCTTGTTACCAGTGGGAATTTTGTGAAGATTGCTTTTGAATCTCTCTTTAGGGCATCAGCTTGGTCACACAGTCATTTTACCAGTCACAGTCTTGATACCTGTGCAGTCTGGTGAGCCTCAGCATAGTGGAAGGTGCCCACTGCTAGAGGGCTTCCTGCTATTGCTGCTTGTTTCCATGAGACTCAAGAAAAACCCTGTGTCCTCTCCCTCTGACTCCCCCCCTCAGAGTGTTAATTCAGTGTTGTGTAGCTTGGTCCTTTCATCCACTTGTGAGTGAAATTGCCACACAGTGTTGCTAAGAGAAAGGGAATGTGTCAGCATGGATGTGGTGGAGTACTGGGTACTGGGTCTGACAGTGGGCTCAGGCCATGCCTTTTGTGCTGGTGGAAAACTCAAAAAGCTGTAATTTGTCCTGCTGGCTTATCATCTTTTGTTCTGCTAGCTCAGGATCAAAAGTGCCACTTTCACAGACAGCATTTATGGATTGGCAAGGCTGACTGGGAAGACTGGAAACCAGAAAAATGCAGACTGGAGATGTCCTGGAACCTTTCAGGCATAGAGGAGGATAACCATGCAGGTATGTAGACCCAGAGAAATCCTGATGTGCTGGTCACACCTCTTTTGGGGCTCAGGTAAGTCATGATATGTATCTGGAGAGCTAGAGTTCTTATGGCACGAATGGGGCTGAATTTGGCTATGCTTCTATTTCTCCCTGTATAACCCTAGTAACATCTGTGCAGGTAAATTGTAAAAAGTAATGCATGGGATAAAGGAGCATCATCAATTCTTATTATGATCTTTACATCTGGGGAGTCTGAAGTATACCCATCAGAAAATTAAATATGGAAGATGGTTTGTATATACCAGAGTGTGAATAATATACAGGCTAAAGAGATGACACTCAAAACATGAGGCTGTCTTTAAAATCTTGACTTCCAGCATGTTAGAGGAATCTGCGCATCCCATGTTCCTTTCCCGAGTATCAAAATCTCAGTCAGATCTTGCTTTTACTGTGTGGTCTTGGTAGTGTTTCCACCCGTTCTAGAGATTATTTTGCTTTCTGCTGGATGTACACACAGAGTGACATTGTGACTATTTCCAGTCTTTGACAATAATCACCTCTCCTTTGATAGTCAGAGGACAAATCCATTTCCTTGACTGTATGAGACTGATGTGCAGGGAAATGTGTACACTAAGACTCATTACATCAGGACACAATGAAAAGATCTACTGGCAGAAAGAGCTCATGCTAGTTGAGGTACAGTCATTACAGTCAGACTTCATGCTGCAGATTACTGCATGTGAGTGACACTGAGTGCTGGCTGGTGAAAAACACACCCTTAAAAGAGAATTTCTTCAGTACATCTAACATGCATCTAGCAAGTTATCTGGAGTATATAATGTAGTCAAATGAATTAGCTTCTTGAAGTGGAAATGGAAGAGCACTTCACTCCTTAAACAGAAAGAGCTCCATAAATGTGGAATGTGCTGTGTCTGTACTGTTATGGCAGCATAATATAGCAGAGCTGTGGATTCATGTAGCTTGTGCATATCAGTCTACTTTTACCCTGGTCACCCTTGGGCTGCATTCAAGCTTGGATCACCAGGGAGTTTTTAAATGTCATTTTTATAAGTAATTAAATATGATAGCCCTGATTGTTCTGTATGTCTGGACATAGAACATGTATGGAGTGGGAAGATAGACAGGGAACCAGTCTAAGTAACACTATTCTCAGCTGCTTTATTCCAGCATGTATTAAAGATTCCAGGGGCCTCATGACTTTTGCTCTGGTTGAAAATTGAGCAATTAAGCTAAATTAGACCATATTAAGCTCTTGGTAAGAGCTAGTTTTGGTACCTCTAAACCATGCTGCAGGCAGCACTGAAGAGAGAAAAAAAGCCAGAAAAAAGCCTGATCTTCTCTGAGACAGTCCTCTGAAGGTTCCTCATCCTCCTCAAGGCAGCTCAGATTTCCAGGCCCTGCTGTGTGTACCTCTGATTCCACAACAACCAGCAGGAACATGGGGACCTGGAGACATTTTGCAGTACATAGCAATACAGTGACAGATTATTACACCAGGACACACTGGCTGTGTACTTCTATCCAAGAGCTTTAGGATCAGCTTTCAGAGAAGAAAGAGAAGTAGAACCCGCTTATCTCTGCACAGCCTCTTCTCACCAGCATAGACCAGGATGATTTGGTAAATTCATAGGAAGAACAGAAAGTAAACCTCCTTCTCAGGAAAACATCCTAACCAACCAGCTACTGTAGGTTGAATTATTCTCAGTGTTTTTCCTTACTCATTTAGGTTTCTTTAGTAAATTTCTCAGCCTGCTGCAGGTGAGAGATTGTGCATGAGAGGATGGCTTTATCACCTGCTGCTTTGGGCATCACAGGAGGAATGGTCCATCTCTACAGTGGTTTGTATCCAAGTGCAAAGTAAATGTATATGTGAAGAGGTACAGTGTCAGCAGAAGTAACCAAAGCAGCACACCCTAAAACACCCACCACAACCCAGAGCAGTGTGGTAGGACATACAGGTGTAAAAGCCTGCAGGTAGCAAAAAGGCTTGAGCCTTTACTGGATGCATCCTGGATGCACTGCAATTTCTACTGGGATGACACCAGAAGCAATCACTGTTGATATTATTGCTGCTTGAATTTGTACTTTTGCTATTAACATAAATGAGTACCAAAAGTCACCGTGGACATTACAAAAAGGTTCATTCCAGCATTTCCAGACCATTGTTTCTTGTTATAGCCAAATCTATGTCCTTAACCCACAAATATTTTCAGCTACTCCAAACAGCATCTCTCAGACAATGAACGCTTCAAAAGGGATTTTTTTCTGCTTGTCCTGAACCGATGAGCTGAAACACATACCATACACTTTAAGGAGGAAAAAAATGATCTATTTGGACTGGAAAATAAAATTAAATGAGCTTTCATTTCTATTGTTCCTTTCTTAATCTCCTCTTGCTGTTTTCTTCCTTACTGTAAGTTCTTCTTGAGTCTCAAACTTGCTCTGCTTTTCCATGTTGCAGCCTAAATCAGTTCTTTACTTGCTGCTGTCATGGCCTTTAATTTCCTTATGTTCACAAAACCAATCTTACCCCTGAACCCTCCACCTGATACCTGTCTTCCCTTCCTTGACCCATCATTCATACCCACCCTCTTCCCTCATTTCCTTTCTGCTGGTATCTTTTTTTTCAAATTAGTATAAGATTATGTATAAGAAATTACCCCTAAAGAATATTAGACGAATAATAAAGGAAATGCTCAAGCATGACAGACTGTACTCTTCTGGGTCATTATAACACCCTTTTGTGCTATAAAGCATGAGCCCAAGAGCCAAGTGATCTGCAGAATTAAAAAAAAAAAAGAGACAATCCCTCTTTGTGCTTCCTGTCTGTATAAAATGAATCTAGATGTCTTTTTGGGAAATGTCCATTGATAGTCTTGAACCCCTCCTTCACAGGGCAAGCACAGTGACTGCAGTGACAAAGCAACTGTTGTGCTTAGTGTCAGAAAACAACAAAGTCCAGCAATGCAGTGGCATCTTTCCACCATTATAACCATAAAATCTCTGACAGACAAACATGAGAGTAGTCTTGGCATTGCAGATGTAATAGTGCAGTTTGTAAACAAATTCCCTGATAATTTCCACTTATTGCTCACTGGTGGGATTTGCAGAGTGGTTCTGGCACATGAGAATTTCCTTCAAAGACTACTAAACTGGAGGCTCTGCTCCAGGTGGGCATCAGCAGCACTCCATCACCCAGGGACACACATAAATGACCAGTCCTTCAGGCAGCTATAAGCCACATATATGATATGGACAGTACAGTCCAAAGAAAATCCCTTGGACAGACAAAGGGTAGATGCTGATTTTATCTATGGGTCCATCTAGCACAATGAATTAATTACCTGCTCATGTTCTGGGTCTTCAGTGTCCTGACTCCTGTAGCCCCATTCCTGGACACATAGCTTCAGCCATCTCCTTACAGTGAGAACAGACAGCCCACTCAGGGAAATATGGACAAGAAGGTGGCAAGATGCCTGAAAAATAGAAGACAGGATTCTCTGATTTGCAATATTTTTGTATGTTTGTGGCCTCAGTCCCAGTGGAAATTGCATTCCTACTTACTGAAGCACTGCTAAGCCTTTCAACTCTAGTCCTTTAACATGAGTTTTAGGATGCCAGGGGGATTGGGCTCACTGCCCTGCAACAACCCAGGCAATGAATTCATGTTCCCTGTGCCATAAGACCTCTTCTGTAACATAAAAACTCCTTAGACTAGATGTAGAGGGCTGTTCAACAACTTGGGAATGCCACTGTTGGAAAGATGCTGGCATGCTGATGGGATTCTTAAAAGAACAGGGGGAACCAAAGAGGGAGGACAGACTTCTGCTAGATGGGCAGAGAATGAAGTCTGATCTGGCTGAACAATGACTCGAGAGAAATAGTGATGGTATACTGAGGGTGTATAAGTCACGGTATGGTTGTTCAAGGCACTACAGTGCGCAGCTGTGCTACGCAAAAGAAAATCATAATTGAATGCCAGGAAAAATTAAATGAAAGATGAAATGATTGAAGAAATGAAAGAAGTTTAGGGAATTTCCAGTTCTATTAAAAACTGTAATAATGGATAATACAAGGATATCACAGCACTACGAGAGTGAGATATATGAGAGACTCCTTTTTCCATTTCCAGTTTCTATATATTTCCAGACCATAAAACAGAATGTGCTGCCCTGCAGAACTATGATTTTTCAGGGAAGCAAATAAACACATGCATAGTTGCATATGAATGAACAGCAATGGACAGGATCAAAAACTTTTTTAAGACACACAGACACACTAAACTCTGGGGAACATCTCTAATTATGGTCAAATAATTTAATTTCATAATTTTCCATTCTGGGCTTACTTGGCTCTTTGCCAGGTTTGGCCATTCTCGGAGATAGTACACTGAATGACTGAATTATGACTAAGATAATGTTCTTCCTGGTTTGGAAGCAGAAAGCACTGGAAAAGCATGAAGAGAGATAAGAGATGCTTAAGAAGAAATTTCAGAATGATTCAGGAGCTAGTAAGGATGGGAATATTTTTTATAGCTTTGTGATTTTGGCATGGGATAAAATTCTAAATACATTCCTGACAGATGAGATCCTCAAACATCTGGAGAGATATGAGCTGATATGAAGCCACTGACATTTCATAAAGGATAAATTTAGACAATTCTAACAGCTGCAGTGACTGTGAGAGTTGGGCAGGGCCAAGGATGCAAGCTGTCAGAAGTTCAGTGGGGAAACAGTCCCACAGCAAGGCTGGAGACCAGGACTTCATCATTGGCAAGGCGAAGATTTCCCAAGTGCAAGGGGATGCAAGGAGGTAACCAAATTTTCCTCATGTCCTGTAAAGGCCACTGCATATCTGGGCAGTGGGAATGAGCTTCTGCTGCTTCTGTAGAGCAGTGGCATCCTACTCCCCACATATAGGTACCGTGCACAGAAATGTCTACAGGAGGTTACAGACTGAAATGTCAGGTCTGAGTCCTATCCACTCCCAATGACCACAGAAACCTGATGCTTTGAGGAGGGGTCTTCTAAAAACTCTGTCAGGGACATAAGGTGTCCTCAGCTCCCTTTTTCATGCTGGGGTCAGGCTGTGGGGTGTAGCAGGTTTGTGTAACCACAGCACTTGCAGCACTGTGCCCTGCAACAGAGGGGACAGCCAGGACAAGGCTCAGACTATGAACTGGGAGGTATTTTGGCATCTTACTGCCCTTGCCTGAACGTACCTCAGCTTCTGGAGACCAGGAAGGAGTGGGAACGCCACAGGACAAATGGCTCAGAATTGTAATGGGTTTAAAATTGGTTTGAAATCAAACAAGATGAGATCCATTGATCCAATGTTGAATGATGTTCCCTTGATGCAGCCAAGACAAAGAAGCTGCCATTCAGAAAGTCACTGAAGAACAAAAGAGAGAAGGAGATGAAAATGTAAAAAAGCATGAAGCCGCCAGCACAATACATGTATCTAACAGAGGCCTGCCATGTCAGCACTGGTGTCTAATGAGGTCAGATGAAAAAAGATTATTTGTCCCATAAGAGCATATCGACGTGTTTGAAATGTCTCTTATTTTAATACAACAATAATCTGATTTCTAAACACATTTCATGACATGAATTCCCTTTACAGACTGGATTGATGCAGAACAAGTTCCAGTATTTCCTATGGTTTAAAGTGAATTAAAGGGGCATTTTTTTATGTCTACCCATCCTCCAATGTATAAAGCAATATTGCGTTCATGGTTGCTGACCTAAACAAAAGTTTCTCCCTTACCCCATAGTCTTTATTTCTCCTTTCAGTGTAGAAAAGCCAGAGAAAAGAAGCAAAAATGTGCTTTTTTTTTTCTTAAGGCTTAAATAAAAGAATTTTTATACTTGTCTGAAATAATTTTTTAAAGCCATTTCACTAAAAATTCTAGTAAAAAAGGTTCCAACAGAAAGCAATACTCATTTTGATCTGTTGCCCTATTTTACATACAGCATGTTCCTCATTGCTGCAGCAATATATCACTAAATCTGAGCAAACTTCACTGTTCTTTGAAAGGGAAGGAGATGTGAAGTGCATCATTTTTTACACATTTAATGAAAAGGAAAAGATACACAATGAAAGTAATCAAACTATCTGGGCCTGACAAGGAAGATAGAGACAGAAGCAAGAGCACAGGTTAAAACTCAGCTTGGAGAAAAGTTAGTAGGGACTCATAGATTGCAATTGTGAAGGGTTAGCCCCCAGTCTCCATCTTCAGAGCAGTGATTTATACTTTCTATCTTGGGGCAATGCTTTCTTTTGGTGAGTAATTGTGTGGGTTTGTTTGTGGCCTCCTATGTACTGAAGCTCTGTATTTTGAGAGGAGCTCTGTGTTTGGAGAAAAGCAGTGTCCAGAGGGATTGACACTGAACTGTCTGACAGCAGATTTCAGTGTTCAGTGAGCAGCAATGATTGCTTATATTTTTGACAGTAAGAGTGGATATGAAACACATTTTAGGCTTCTTTTATGCAGTTAATTTTCAAGATTACTCTAAAACACAAGACTAAAGCACAATCCCCAAACCCCAGCAACTGGTTTGCATATGTCCACATAACAACTGTAACATTCATGATGTTGCTGGGACATGCGCTGTCTTTATGGGCTCTCCGTGTAAGAATTTTAATTTACCTAAAGCTGAAAGTTTAAAACTTGTGCTAGCTTGCTCCAAAGACCTTTTGTAATATTAGCTGAATTATGTTGAGCATTTTCTGTCAGCCATAAGATTTGTCATAAATCAGAAGAAATCTTGTAATAATGTAGTTCTGAGCATTATGTCTCCAAAAAGCCCCTTTCATAATGGGAAATACTGTCTTACGCTTTTTAATGTCTTTCTTTCCTCCCTTCCCTTGGGCTGTGCTTTTTTCTTTCTTTTGTCCTTTCTAGGGAAATTAAAGCTTTGGACAAACTGGAGAAAATCAACCATTTATTTAAATTCTATGTTTGTACCTTCTTTATCTCCCTGTAATAGAGGCAATTTCCTTTCATCTGGACAAATATTTTGTACACTGGACTCCACATTTACCATTTAGTTTCTCCTCAGTAACTTTCCACTTGGGATATTTTAGCAAAGATGGACACAGGCAAGCTTATGGAAAAGACTTCTATTTGCTGGAAGCATTTGATTTGGAGCCAAACCCCTCTCTTGTAAATGAGCAACACCTACAAACCTCCAGACTGAAATACACTCACCAAGTAATGCTGCCTGTTGGAGCAGATTCTCCTAACATAAAGAGATCTGGATGTCACTCTCTTTCTTGTATATCCTTAGGAGGTCCAGGACAGAAGGTACCATACCAGGATGCACAGAGCAAAAGCAGGGAAGGTGAGGTGGGCCACATGCCCACTTTTCAAAGGTTTATTCTCTTGGGCAGTGCTCACTGGTAAGCCAGGGCTGTGTGGGTCTGTCTGTAATGCTGAAGGAGCATGTGAAACAGAAGGAAGACGAAAATGGCACTAAACAAAGTCAGTAAAGCACTGTCTTTAATGAGGGGACCCATCCAGGAGCAGCTGATGGGAGAGGCCATATCTCAGCTGATGTTACCACCCTTCAGTGACTCCAGGCAGGCTGCAGCTTTGTCTAAGCTGCACACAGCAAAGTCACTGAGACATAGCCAATCACTTATTTCAGGTCAAACCATGACAGCAGCAGCTCTTGAAGCCTCTTCCATTTCTAGAAAAGCCTTGCAGGAGTGTGCAAGTCTTTGAGGCATACATCTGTGCCCCCATACTGGGGACTTGGTGGAGAACTGAGGATCCTGTTTTGATCCTGTTGCTTCATCTCTTCTCCCTTTTCCTTCCAAGGAGAACTGGCCCCATCACTGAGGGATGATGAGCTTTGTGGCTGGTCTGATACAATGAGAGTCCTCACTGAGAAGCTGGTGGCTCCTGCTCAGAGCCACTTCAGAGTCTGAGCCTCATCTTCCAGGAGGGGCAATTGAACCTGAATGAGGCTGTCAGGTCACCTCATGAGACAGAGCCAGATGCAGCAGTGCAACGAGATGGGAGCTGGGACTGTACTCCAGAGCCTTGTGCAATGTGGACTTTAGGCCCTGAAGTACCCCTGAAATGACATGTAGCCACTCAAAAAATCTTTTGAGCAGCAATTAAGTGACAGGCAGGAGCCTAGTACCAGCCCCCTGCAGATCCCCTGGTCAGAGACACTCAGGGCAGTCATGCAGCAGGGAGTGTGCAGTTTCGGGAAATGAGTCTAAAGCATCTGGGGATTTTTTTAAGCATTAGCTGACTATCTGGGCAAGTAATTTTCTGCCTATGGGTGTCTTACAAACAGTTGACTGTCTTATTCCACTAATGAATCTTTGTGACTCGGGTGCCTTGTGGGTGAAGCTGTATGGTTTTTAATTTTCTAAGCAAACACCGACATTCCCTAGCGTGAGTAAGTTGAGTGCTGAGCAGTGACTAATGAACAGCTGGTATGAATTCCTGACACTCCTGGAATCCAGAAATATGTTGATGAATTCTGGCAGAAGTCCAAATATTTGCAAAGTAATGACTAAGGTGGTAATGAACTACAGTTGACTGGCTCATTCATGTTAAGAGGCTCAGCAGTTTATCCCAGTGCACATCCAGAATCTCTGACCCAGTTCTGAGTCACTTTTCCATGTCTGGAAGAAGGTGGGTGCCTAGGGATGCTACAAGCGCTGCAGCAGAATGGGGACCCACTGCAGTGATGGTGCTCATCTGTCCTGCACACACGCTCCATCTCAAGGCAACCAGAACTTTGGCTTGTGTGAGGGCTCCAAGCCCCTTCCTACCTGTAGGGCAGGGTGCACAACAGCTCTACAAATACTGGTTCAGGTAGAGTAGGTACCACAGAGAAGGAGGAAACTAAGCATCAAATTAGAATATGTCAGTGGCCACATCTTGTACAAAGAACAGTGCAAAGAAGACTAAAGATGATGAAGGAGATGATGGAGTGACTGCCAGGTGAGCAGGGACTGAACAAATTAGGATTAGATAATTTCAAACTGGGAAGAGGGTTATTCTCAGGAAATTCAACCCATAGATGAACAGTAGAGAAGGACAGAGAATCCACGCTGAAGAGCTCAAACATATGTATTTCCAAATGCTGATAGGGACCAGTAAATCTTGGCCTCTTCTACTGAGTCATTTTTGAAAATAGGACCTAGGGTTATTTAGAATTTTCAAACATATGAGGCATGTGCTAGATTTATGCCAAAGTCCTGCACTGATTTCAGTAAATTTCTTTTTGACATGCTCAAAGAATAATATGACCAGACCACACTTCAGACAATGCCCCTGAGATAGCTGAGTACATATCTGGCTTGTCGTCCAGCCATACTGTGCAAGCAGACACATTCTGTATATGTGAAGACAGGCATATTTCTCTGTGCAGTCTGGGAACGCCACTCACACATTTCCTTGGGTATATTCAAGAAGGCATCTCAAATTAAACTAGAGTCAACCCAACAAATGGCTTCCCTTCTCCTTTCCTTTTTTTGAAAGGGATTAATTCTAATGATAAATGAATTTAACTGACAGGGAAAACCACAGATGGGAGAACATGACAGATTGATGTAGCCAGATGGAATCATGTTTGTTTTAATTCATGATCAGTGGGCACAGCACTGGCAGCCTTTTAATGAAGCTTTATAGGAATCAAGTGCTCTGAAACTTGACTGGAATTATGTCATGGGAAATAAATAGCCCAACCTGAGCCAGGGGTAACAAAGTGCATAAGTCAATGGTGGTGCAACATTACTTCAGAGGAAAAACTCATCTAGAAATTGCTGAATGTAACAAACTCAAGGACTGAGAAGATTAAGCTGACCAGGGGTGATATTTTGGCTGTTGTTGGCCAGTAGTGGAGGTCTCCACAGCATTCAGGAGCAGTGAGAAAAACAGCCCTGAAACACCAAAAGATATTTCTTGGCAAGTGCCACTTTTCTGCTCCTACAACTGCTGGGCTACTCTTCCTCCTCCTTCTCAGCTCCAGATGCAGATCACATTGATGCCACAGAGACATGAACCTCACCATCCATGGGCCCTCTTGACTGTGCACACCTGCTGCCTGGGAGATTTCCAATCACACACAAGGGTTTTGCATTGGAGAAGGATTTTGCAGCAGGGTGAGGTTTTACTCACGCGACCTCCTTTTTTTGGTTTGTTCACCACCAGATTTGGAAAGAGGAATCTACACCACTGATGTTCTCCCATTTGCCCCTGCTGGAGCCCCTGACACTTCTGTCATGAAAAAGCCATAGCTGTTAGTGCTTTCCAAGAAAAGCAGCACTGTTTTGCTGAAAGTGCCGACTGGCAGCAGGTTGGCATTGGGTTTCTTTGTTAAAAGATAACAGAGCTTACGTTTTCCGGGGGAAAGAAAAGTCCTATTGATATAATAATATCATGCCAGGCAGACAGCCCTGCTTGTGTAATCCGCTTTGAGCACAATGCTGTGTTGTGGCTCAAGCATTGTTTCCAGCTGAAAAGTGGCTGTGATTTGCCTGGTTATCCTGACTGACAGGTCTACAAAAGGATACAGCATGTGTGGCAGGCTGAGAGGCTAGGGAAGTCCACCTGAGGGGTGAGGGGATGGGGTAGGGAATGGGGTGCAGGGACCTTCCTGTCTGTGTACCTCCCTCCTGTGGCTTAAAAAGGTGCCAAGTGCATTCCACAGAGCTGGGGAAATCCCACAGTGCTGATGGCATTTTATGGGGGTGGGCTGCAAGGAGAACATTCATATTTCTAAATTGGACAGCATAATATAAACAGAATTAAACATTGTTTGAAAAAAATATTGATACTCACTTCGTATTTTTTGCTGTTTCCCAGCTTTTGAAAAGCCCAACTGGTTGAGACTTTCAAAATGTGTGAGGAATGTGACTATGTTTCTCAAAAAAGTGTTAAAAGACAGTGCCATGTTGTAGGCAGGAACCTGCCTTCGGTTGAGATCTGTAAGTTGCCCGTTTGCCTTCCATTTTTCTTGATAATTTAGGTGAAATCAGAAGGGCACCATTACTTCAAAGTGCTGAACCTGGCTTGCATTGGACCACACATCAGTTCTGTGGCAAATATGATGAACCTTATGGGCACTTCAGTCAACTGACAGACAGAGCTTTGTGTTTGCAATATAACTAGGGAGTTAAAGAGTTGTTAAATCTTTGTACCAGAAATTCTGCTTTGAAGTTTTGCTTGTATATATACTAACCCTTCTCCAGCTGCAGACTATTTGCCATTGGCAGAATAGTGTCTTCTACATAAAGTGGTTTATTACAACCGCTTGTGTTGTAATGACCAGCCCTAACCTTTTGCAAAGCTTTCTTTAGGGCTAAACTCAGCTACCAGGTATATAGTGATAAATCTGGTTCATGCTGACATCTTGTACAGGTCATTTGTGGGCCTCATGCTAGACATTTAACCTGAGGCTAAATTTCCCTCATACATGAAAAGTGTGTAACAACAGCATGGCCAGATGAGTGTAGGGACTAGATGGATAAGCAGGACAAAGAATGCAGGAAAGAAGAGAATTGTTCTCCTCTTTGGAGCTTGATACCTCAATCAACATCCTTTCTCTAGCAAAAAATATTTTGGTATTTTACTGATGATAAATGAGCATCTGCAGGGCTCCAGAGCAAACCCATCATTTTCATTACATATTCAGGGATGGCACTAGGACATAGCACCATGCAGATGGTCATCACATGTGTTCTGCAGCATCAGAGTCCTTCTCTGTCATCTGGATAGGAATTTGGGGATTTAAATGCAAAGTAGCCTCTTTCTGGTTTTCCCTCTCCACATGGAAAAATGCATGTGAAGTGCTATGCAACTAATTGAGTCAAACTCTGCTCCAGACATTCAAAACTGCCAAGTTAAGTGTGGCTGGGACAGTAGCTGACTGCTGAGAGAAGTGCATCACCTGCAGCCTCTGAGACCACTCCTAGCTAAGACATATCATTTTTGACAGCTTTCCATCTGGTACTGACCAGGCCTGAACATGCTTAATTAGTGAGATCTGATGAGTACTAAGCCTGAGGTTGTATTAGTCTTGCTTCTAAATTTGGACACGTGCTTTGAACTAGTAATACAGGAGTTAAAAGCATCATGTAAACAGGATTAGACTTGGCTCACAAAGCCTTTGCTTCTTCCTTATTTGAGGGAATAAGAGACAACAAGAAAGCACATAGTAGAGCAGATGCTTCAGACAAAAATGGCTAGTAACTCTAAAAACACACCTTTCAACATCTATCTCTGAGCATGTAAGAACATGGTATGCCTGGGGTCCTGTGATGGGTGTCAGCACTTGCAGGTGGGACCATGTGCCTGAGAAAGCAGTGGCACTCAGCAGCAGTAGGGAGGGGAGTCTGCCTACAGTCCCTGCTGAGCACTGAGCACAGCCTGGCTGTGCTGTTCAGAAAATATGTGCCCACGAGACGGCATTGTGCATCTGCAGGGACTCTGGAGCAGTCAGTGCTATGGAGCTGCTCACGAAGGCACACCATGATCCAGCCTCCCTGCTGAGAGGGAGGTCAGGAAATCCAGGGCCCTTGTGGGGAGCTGGAAAAAGCCACCTGAGATGAACTTGTGTGTGGAAAACAAAGCAAGTGTCCAGAGAAAGAAACTTGTAAGGTTTATCCCATGGCTTCCACACAGCATTTAGATTGTTTCCTGGATCCAGATTTTCCACTGCTGGACTTTAGAGATCATGGACCAATCAATCACTGCCTTCAACCAGGGTACAGTGTCAATGAAGTGAGCACTGAAGGAAATAAAATACGAAAGCCTGTCACTCTGTGATGTGGTGCAGGCATTTGTCCAGGATTTGTTGTCTCAGCAGGAGTGCACAAAGAATACATGGAGCTTGATATGTTTTAAAAATATGTCAGACAGCACTCAAACTCATGCGCTGATGGATGCACACAGCTCAGTATGTTTCATATATCTGAAGTACAGTTTCATGAGAGCAATTGAAGCTTTTGTGACTGCAGTAACTTTCCAGGAGAGTGTCTTCATATGTGTAAATTCAGCCTAGAACACTGGAATCCAGATTCTGATCTGATCTCTTGACATTTTCCAATATAAGTATTAATGATAATATATAATTTCTTGTGAATATGATCATGGATTCCCCCCAGTCGTGGAGCTCAGGGTGACATGAATGCTCTGAGAAAGGTATGTTAATATTGTTCCTGTCCAGTATCCAGCACCAGCACCCTGAGAAGGGATTTTCCAGGCTAGCCAGAATATCTTAATTTGCATATCTGTTTAAGAGAGAGTTAAATCCCCTTTATGTGCTATTTTGCCTCCTTTTATTATTCTCATTTTTCTGCAGATGTTTCAGTACTGGAGTAGAATGCTTAGAAAAGATCCCCCAGCTAATGAAGAAAAAAGACAGTATTTCATTTATTTGCTTTCAAGTAAACCAGGCAAACCATTCAGACATTTGTTGCCAAACAAGATCATCAAGGCTAAGAAGCTTGTGTATACTATTCCTATTGTTCTGGTGAGTTATTTGCCTTCCAAAAGCAGACTGTAAACTGTTTGTCTCTATATAATGAGAAGGAATTTTACACATGTGAAGAATTCTTCATGCTTCAGTTTACGGAAGTGATTTAACAGTTCTTGCCTTCAGAGAGCTTGATGGGGAAATATCTGAGGTATCTAAAATATTATAAGAAAGGTCAGAAATGGCACTGATAACTCAAGACTGGCTGCTTTTCTGGACTCATTCAACTTGTTGCAATGGAAGAAGTGCTTTGACTTTTGGAAGTGTGTTTAATGGACTTGGAAGGAAGTGTAGAAAAGCCAAAACCATCTTCTGGACAGTTCTAAAAACATGCCCTATTCTTCTTTATGTGTTTGTTTCCCCATTGAAAAGCTGCTTCAGTGGAACATATTAAAATGGCTTGCTGTGAAGGTATTTCAAACATTATTAAGATACATTATGTGTAGCCTCCATATCATAATGAAGTGGAAAGAAACATCTTCTGAAACCATTTTTATCTTGTCTTATATTTCCATACACAGACACACTGGAAACTGGAGCTGTTCACACACTAGGAAATGTGACACTAACTCCATCCTTTGCCCCAAGGATTGTGAGATGAGCAGCTATTTGCCACATTCACAGAGGTAGTGGCCCTTAATTATCAGTCTCCTTTAAAGGATCCACCACTCCGCTATGGGTTCCTCCTCACTCACTTCCTTCCAGACTCCTGCATTTTACCAGTCACTTTTGTCTTCAAACACTGGATTTCACCTCACTCACACCCCTGTGGTCCAGACCACAGTAAAGAGAATACTGGTGCAGATACTTTATGTGAGATTTTAAGACGTGTGGCAGTGGAGGACTATGACCAGCACAGCTCTGTTAGTGGCTCTGAGATGCAATGATGAAGTCTTTGCTCCTTTGGCCTATGTGTCTTCTGGTCCAGGCAAGATTTGTGTTTTCTTTTACCTTAGTCTTGTTGAGTTGAATTCAAACTCAATGCTGAAAATGAACCTGGAAGATGTGTCTTTTTTCTAGTTACAACTGTACTGTTGAAAGGTGTGGCACTGTCAACTGGAGTCCATCCATGTGTAAGTGCAGCAACCACTTCAATCAACAGCCTTTAGCAAGAGGGCAACCTCTTTCAAATTTCAACACAATTCATAAATACAGTTTTCTCCAAGAAGATCAGTATTTTCCATCCTAGAAGAAATTCCCACACCCAAGAAAAATATTTGCAAGTACTTACAGGTAAATAAATCCAGCAGAATGTGGATTTTAACAATCCCACGATTTTTTTTTCTACATGAGCAAATTTTGTTGTACTTGAAGAAAGTTTCTTCAATTTAGTTTGGTTTTCCTTGGAAATAGATAATAAAGCTTGTTCTCTGCTTTATACTGTGTGCTTAAAGCAATTCAGGAATACAAACCTGGTCCAGAAAAGTGGATGTTGGTGTCGCTGGTGATTCCCACAGACAAATGAGTCCAGAGGAAAACCTCTCAGCCATATACGACTGCCTCCTTTCTAAGGTTGTTTTATTGTGCATAAATCCCCAGCTGGACTCCTGCTTACACCACTGATCATAATTTCTTCTTCATAAATTAGTTTCTCCCTCTAGCTACTGAACCTTTCTTGTGGGAAGGTTCCACTTCTGTGGTTTATCCCAACAGCAGATGCTGATTTTCCTTGTCTTTGACAAAACACATATCCACATCCATACCCATTCCATTTCTCTCCTGTTTGAGTCTCCCACAAAGTTCTTCATCTAGGGTTTTTTTTTTACATCTTTCTCAAGGCAGCTTGGGAACAAACATGTACCTTGTTTACTTAGCAGTATCTTACCGTAGCTTTAGACCCTGTCAGCCAGCCTATTAATTTGGATTAATTTAGTTTCTTTTTTTGCCCCTTTTCCCATCTCAACAGCTCTGTTTCAGGCCACTGAAACAGTACCAGCTGTCACTTGCCAGCACGTGATGTCACCTTTATATATATTTGTCGGGTGTCTTTCTTCACAAGTTGGTTTGTCTGGATATCTGGACAGACTGCATGGTTTAGACTGCACCTGACACCTAAATCAATAGGTCTGACTTTCTTTTCAACAGTTACAGTTAATGAAACTGAATGATTTGGTATCAGTTTTGCCAGATCATTTTAATCTCCACATTTTGATTTGCATGATTTTTCTGCCTGCAACAGATCCAAATGTAACATTTTCTGCTAATGTCATTGACATGGTCCTGCCATTCCAGTTCATTAACAAAGCTGTTAAAAACATTTTGATGGCCTTCAATTTGATTTACTGTGTGGTGCTGCCTCCCATGACTAAGGTGGACTGTTAACAGGTCTGGAACATTGCCAGCGTGCCTGGAATATCTCTATATCTCCATAGTTTAAGTTCTGCCTACAAGACAACCTGCTTAGAAGACAGAAACAATAAAATGACACAGTTTTACAACACTGCATGTGGATTCATCCTTTTACATTTCCATCTCTTCCGTAACAGAAGTTGCTTCTTTGTGATTTATGTAGCCCCAAAACATTAGCAATAGCAGTGAGCCTTTCCTGACCACAACACTCAAGTACTTTAAGAGCTGTGGTTCAGAAAGTCTTCATTCTTATTTGTAAAGCTTCTCTAAAGCAACTGAGCTATGAGAACAGCACACTGTGATGGTTCTTTTTATTTATTTACTTATTTATGGCTTGAATTAGTTTTTTGCTTTCTTTTCTGTCAAGTTGGGTCTTGCTGGCACTTGCTTTTGAGTGACTGTCTCCATGCTTGATAGATGGCATTTCTACACAATAGTGATGAAAATTACTTCTCTTAATGAAGCCATTTCATGTTTCTGCACTAAAATTTGCAAAACATTCATTAAAATTTCATTGTCTACCAGTATGCAGACAGATAAGACCTTTTAAATAAATGCTTTTGCTCTTTTTGAGTTCAATGATTAAACCTGAAAATGTCAGTTAGAGGACATATAGTCCAGGATTTCAGTTTGCGTAGACAGTTCTCTCAGATATAACACAAGATGAATGTGGTAAAGGTGAAATAAAATTCCACATGTCTTGTTCCCATCCTATTATAAGCAAGGGCTTCTTTTTTCTGTAGTGACCAATCTACTCCACACCGCTCTTGCTGGGTGCTTTGAGTAAGGATCTCTTCTTTGTGAGCATCACTCTCCAGGCTGAAGGTAAGGTTTTAGCATTCCATGATTGCCAGAAAAAATGGCTCATCATGGAGAGCTCTTCACACCCCTCCTACTGAACCAGGTTGAGGAACTTCTAAACAGTCATTTTCAGATGTAGATGAGTTACTCTCAGAGCATTTCTGCCAGACTTGGAAATTCTCTGTCTGCAGTGACACAGGGGAATGGATAGGATCTCACATGTAGTTCTGGAGAGAACCAAAAGTCACAGGGCAGTTCAGTGTACCCGGATTTTAAAATACAAACTGCAGAGAACAGTGAAAAGCAGTATTTAACACCCTTCCTTGTTCTTTTCTTGATTTCTTTTCCCAGACTGGTACCTCAATCATGGTGTCCTGGTGAAGCCAAAGGGGGAAGAGAGACAGCACTTCAGAAATTAGACTCAGGACCTCAGAGCTAACTGCTGCCTCTAAGTTGGCCGATCTGTGCGTGCCTGATCCCAGGGTCAACTCCCATCCCTCTGAGCAGCTGTGGTTTCATTGTAGTATCATACAACCCCCTGCTGGCTTCATTTTTCTCCTCATCACTTCTGGCACTTCCAGTTTTTCTGGTTTTTTCCTCTTGGAAATCTTCAAGAAGCCACTCTCTGCAGGTGCTCCTTACCGAGGATGCAAGTAACATTTTTGGGAAAGGATGGCCCTGAAAGGGCCCGACCGGTGTTGCCCAGCATTGTCCTGCTCCCTCTGCAGCGGTGGTGACGATCCCTGGCAGGAACTGACCGTATCTCAGGCTAATGAGTTGTCAGAAACCCGTCCCCAGCCTTCGCCTCCCGGGCAGGTTATTATTATGAGGGCTGTCAGTGGCGGGTGAGGATGGGGCAAGCAATCCATTTCTGCAGCCAGCGGGGAGCTGCGATTCTGTTCACAGGGGATCAGCGGGGTGCTGTGGGAACTGGCCTGCCCTGCAAGCATCCACCAAGGGCTACCATTCAAGAGAGCTCTGTGGGTTCATGACGAGCGCAGCGAGTTTGCCTCTAATGTATGCCCTAATGAGTCAGCGGAGGGTGTTCTGCCTGCCTGAATGTCTTTAGTGTGGCAAAGCGGAGTGGACATTCCCATACAATAGTGGGCTTAAATTCAGCTTCTCACCGATGTCTAATTCATGGGCGGAACGGCTTTTGTAATACCTATAGAAGAGAAGTACAGTAGGTCATTTCTCCAGCTAATTGGAGTTGACAATCCCATATCTGTCCATATATCAGGGCCATTTGAATGCATTTGGAAAGGGAGGCATTTCATCTTCACTCATGTGGTCAGCCACCAAGAAGGGAAAACAATGTATGTATGGGTTTCTGCTTTAGGTAGTCACAGATTTGCAACAAAAACTAATATATCCTGGCAATGGCTTTTTCACTTCCTGAATGGCAGGTAGAGCATTAAGCGTTCCCTTGCTTACCTCTGTGATCTACCTTTTAAATGATGCTTCCTTTCCCCTACCCACAGTTTAATATCTCTGGAGGGCACTCTTTTCATGACTGTTGGTTGCCCCACAGCACAGAGACTCAATCTTGCATAAGTCTTCTAGGTGCCATCATAACATTGATGGTCAGAATAATACAAAATGTCCTACAAGTTTCACAGCTTGCTGACGACCACTTAGGACTAAGACCGGTTTCCAATCCCACGTCTATAATGACAAAATGCATCAAAGGTGTCACATGTTTTAGACCTTTTGGGCACAACATGAACTTCTGCTGTTATCAACATGTTATCCACTGGCTGGTTCAGATACAGCAGTTGTAGACATAGAGAGCATTAATTCTTCCATTTTCATTAAGCACATAACACCTGAAGCATAAAATTTCCCAAATTCTCAGTGGAAGCCAAATGGGCACTTTGGAGTGCTGTGATAGTTAAAATTGAACCTTCCCCTTTCTTAGGTAGACCATTTTCTCCTCAAAAACATCAGCCACAGAACTAAGTCCTGAGCCCACCTACAGCAGCCTTTGTGAAGAATTAGCTTGAGCTAACTTGGGAGATTTAAATGACATATATTTTTTTAAAATAAAAGTTTGGCTTATTCCATTTGTCATGCTAGAACGTCCAGATTTCTCAGTGCAACCCTTAGCTCTGTTAACAGTCTATGATGAAATGGTACTTCATGCTGGGACTGAAGGAGTCTATAACACCACCGGGATGGAGACAAATAAACTTTATGCATTTAATCCTGTTGACTCAGAGGTGATTTAGCTCTTCGTGATTTGACATGGAAGTTTTGTAAGATGCTGTAGAGTTAGGAAGCAGTATAAATCCACACAATAAATAGAAAAAAGAGAAGCTATATTGCCACTTTATTTTTTCCAAAAATATTCATTAAGGATATTAATTTACTTTGGATGAAAAACTTCACTACGTTTTTGCTTTTAAAAAAAAGATCTGCTGGAAGTGTGGGAAATATGTTTTAAAAAGCCCAGTAAATGGAGCACACTTCAGTAAAGACAGCTCAATTTCGTTACGGTGGTGTGATCACAAAAACATTTTCTACCATGCAACTTTTAATTAGTCTCGCAAAAAATTATTCTGCTTCACTTATACAGAGTACAGTAAATGGCTACGTAAATGCATAAGGAATGAAATAAATACGCTTTGTTCAAATGTGGTGACCTTTGGGAGACAAAGATGATAAGAGAATGAAGATTCTTTCTGTTTCCTCATGTATTTATCATGTGGCAAGTCAATGTCTCTTCATGAAATACAGTAATTATAATAAAAAAATAAACCAGAGTGAACTTCTTCACTTCACACTTCAACAATCTTCCATCCATACAGACGCATTCATGCATGTATGGCTGTCATTTCCAATCCAGACAAATTTTGATAAGCTTTAGCCATTCTGAGGTGCTGCCAGTTTGAGTGACAACCTTGATACCTGCAACTAAACGGTTAATCTGTTCACCATTGTGAATGCAATCAGTACTCCCAGGCACAGTGGAATCCCACATTTTTCTGATGTCTGAAATAAAGTGGTTGTTAGTAAATAATATAGAGTATATGTACATATAATGTCCAACACATCAATAAATATTAATATGCATGGTGCTGTCTGCACCATTCTATAGTAACACATGTCTGATGATACATATACCTATATGAGAGTATTAAACCAGAGAAAATATGGAAAGGAAAACATACTTTTAAAATAATATAAAATAAGCTTGTCTTTGCTATTAAAAAAATAAAATTAAGTGATGGTTTTCATTACAACAACATTTCAGATGTACAGCTCAGGTCTGAGTCATGTGTGCTCTATGACTTTTTAGTATAATTTAGCAGCCAGTTCCCATGGAACTCTGGGGCATTCTGCCCTTGAAAGCACAGTCATTACTTCCATCCTGCTGCTATTTAAACACACTTGAGGATGATATGTACTTCCAAATGTTAATAAAGCAAAACCAGTGAAGGCAAAGGTTATGTAGTTCCCCTCATTTGCTAAAGACATTACAGCTCCAATCAATGTGCTGATCTTGTACCTTTTAGCCCATTATCTGAGGCTGGAGTCAACTTGACAACATCAAAAACATTGTATTTTTCATTTCTATAAGCTATTATATATTTATATATTTTCTGACCATCAAAAACTGATATGCAGTATTTTCCATCTATAATTCACTTACAGATGTTGACTACTTGGGGTGGGGAGGGGAATCCAGTTTCATGCAAATTTTCATAATAAACTACTTGAAAAATCCTTCCAGACCCATAAGGAAAACATGTAGTATGAACAGTGTATTAGAGGCATGGGGTTCCATTATATATAAGCTCAAAGATACCTCACAAAACACAAGTTCTTAGGTTTGGTAAATGTTGCTCCCAAACACCACAAAAAGTATGAAGGTAATTGCCAATATAGCCTGTGGGCAAGTCCCTTCACGAACCTAAATTCAGCTAATTATTAAATGGTGAACAGGTATCATGGTAGTCAGGTCTTCCGCCAGTCTTATCTTCTGCATGGGTGAAGTGTCTGCCAGGGTCTTCCAATGGGAGCTGATGTATCAATGCTGAGAGAAAAGCACTGTCACCCTCTGCCAGGATCACACTTCTCAAACAGCCCAGTTCAGAGGAACATGGGAATTGCCATCCAATTCACTCTATCGTAAATAACCTTAAAGTCATACCTCTAGTAAAATGCTTGAGGTCTCAACATGGTAGTATTGTGAATGAAACTTAAACAAGACTATTTAGCTGTGAATTTTTGTTTGCTGTTAAATAAATCTTTAGTTGTATCATTTAATCCTCTAGAACTCCTTTCCCCGAGATAAAAATTTATAAGAGCTTCTTCTTATGCACTTAAAGCAAAACCCACAAAACCACAGAGGAGCTGAAGTGTTTTAAGTCTAATTCTCAGAAACATGTAAATCCCTAAAGTGTTGCAGGAACGAACCAGCCCTTTTCTCCTTAATAATTATATATCTTTTACAATCTGTCAAAACAAGTAGTCACCTGCCTTACATGAAGCATCTTATGAAAGGAACATCAGTATCAGTCCATTGCAACCTACAACTGATCAAACAACCTTAAGGGTCATTTAAGAAACACCACATTTGCCAGAAAATACTGAACATTTTGTATGGCTATGCTAAATTTGTGCTTGCTGTGTAGCAAAAAATGGTACAAAACTTTCATATCCAAGCTAACATGTATTATACAGAATTCCTATTAAATGCATCTGTTTATTAAGTGAAGTTGGCAATGCTATTATTAAGGTTTCTCTGTTTTCCATCCTAAGCTACTCTATCATAGTGGCTTATAACTCTGGCAGTCTTTAATTTTTTATATTAACATTTACAGGGGGCAGAACTCTAGAAAAGCTTTCCTGGAATCAGGAAATATCTGCTCCAAGCTGATATTCTTCATGAAAATTTAACCCAAGAAGGTCATTTCCAAGAATGGTGCTTGGTAACAAAACGGTTACTTTCGCCTTAAAAAAAAAGTTTCTTCTGGAAAAACCAAAAGCAGTTTTGAAGTAAGGGCTTGAGTGCTGCAGCAAATGCTCTTTGTTAAGGGTACACCTTCTGCTATGCTTGTGAAATGGGGCCAGGGTCTAACCCTTGAACATACCCTAATCCTCAAAATCATCACAGTTTGCACGTGCTGCTTGGAGCAAGCCAGCTCGGACACCAGAATATGTATTTGTTGGCAGAGAAATAGGCTTTTTTCAATTGTTTTTATTACCCAAACTAGCTAAGTAGCTCTATCCTGCATTGAAATAAACAATACAATCAGGGCATGACCTTCCCTTTGCTTGCCTGGTCAGTACCTAGCCTCGCGAGTGTGCCTGTCACTGCATTCCTGGGCAGAAAAGAGGATCTTCTATTGACCATCACTGGGTCCTGTTACAAGAGCATACACCATTTACCCACTTGGTCCTTCTCGCTACCTGTGGTGTAAATTGCCAAGGAGAAGACACTGCTCTGGAGAAGGAAGGCACTGAATGTATGTAAATGCCTCTGAGACCATGTTGTGCTGCTGAGGCCACCCATGCAAAGTGCAGGCAGCAACAGTGACTGCTATAAGAGAGGCAAAGAGCAGAAAAGGACCCAAAGGGAGCAGTGTAGCAGTGAGACCAGGTCATGTGGAGCATTCATGGAGCATTAGGAATTGTCAGTGCACCATCAGAAGAACTAAAATAGCTCATAATATCTCTCCAGGGTCTTGGCACCCAAACAGGTAAGCCCAGGGTACATCAACTGCCTCCTCAGAAACACCTGCTGGGCAAACAGAAGCCAGCTCTCATCCTCTGTGTACTTCAGAAAAAAAAATAGCAGTTTTGTAACTGATCTAAAAGAGTACTCAGCAAAATGAAGGCCAAACTAAATGATAACTTACAGCTTTACAGGAGGCAGCTGTAAGAAGGGAACACCAGCACATCAATGATGCCTGGCGAGAAAGGAACCCCGTAGGGCTGGTCTCTGAGACACTGTTGACATTGACATAATCCAGTGGAAACTTTAATAGCCACAACTCCAGCTTACTGAACTCTTAGAGAACGCTGAAGAAAGACATTTCTGTGGTGACACACTCTACCCAGCACATACAGCTGGGCACTGGCCCAAGAAGTAGGAAAGTCAGGGCACTGGTAATTTGGGGACGGTTGGCATAAAACCAGTGTAAACAGCTATAGCCATGCTCTCTCCCCTGGATTTGTACCAGATGACGTGTGTTGAACCATGGGATTTTGAGTTACTTTCATCCTGAGCATGCTGCAGTCTTTTGTGCTGTCTGCCTTGGACATTTGGTCCTAATTAACTGATCATCCCCACAGTTAATTCCTGGTCCCTATAATCCTTCTTATCTCAGACAGGATAAGCCTATGGAGTTTGCAACGTTTGAGAAAATCTTGACCACCTACAGAAGCTTGGACTCCTGCTTGTTTCAAGCAGGCAATGAGATGCTCCAAGGTTCTGGTAGCTGACCAGAAACTGGCTGCTTGACACCTTTTCCTTGACTCTGCTACACAGAGAAGGGTGTACACACATGTTCACATCTACAGTGGACCTCTGGCACTCCCCAGCCTGGAAAGGCCCTCACAAAGGACCACCGGTTTATCAGAGAGTCTGAAGCCATTGGAAGTCACTGGTTTCAGATGCAGCTGCCTCCAAGACGAGATGTGGGCCCTGGGCTCAGGTTCAAGTCAAACAAGAAATGCAGACGCTGGAACATTTTCAGTGCACAGGGGGTTGGAGATTTTTGAAGTCTGCAGACCCTTCCTGGAAATGCAACTTTCTGGGCCAGCTGCCTCAGGACCAGCACTGGCTCCCCTGGGAGAGGTGCAAATAACCCAGAAGTCTTTGCAGAGGCTCCAATCTCAAATCGCTCTTCCCTTTGGCTATCAGAAAAGATGTATCTGGCCAAATTAATAAACGCACAGCATATTAAAGCCTCACAATGTAATGAAAGGAGTTCAGGACATATTTGTCCCTACAGCGCCAGTCAGCCTTGATGACTCACAGGGTTCTTTGGGACTCGGACTCCTACTTCTCTGCCTCATCTCTCCAGAATGTTGCCTGGGCTCAGACAGAATTTTCTAAGAAATTCAAGAATCCTGGATTTAGGACCTTCTTTTAACACAGCATTATTTCTCTTACTTTCTCCTCTATGGCCAGTTTCTTTCTACTCTTTCTCCAAAAGAGGTGAGGGAACCTGTACAATATCTCGTCTCTTGACCAGCAACACCCTGGTGACACATGTACCTGTTGCCTAATAACTCCTTTCTCTCCTCTTCTCCCACAAGATTCACTGCTAAAAGTTGCAAATAAGGTCCTCTGTTACAACAGAGCTTGCCTCCTAACACAGAAAGCCTCCAACACCAGCCAGCCTGATTGAGCTCTGCTCAGACAGATTTCCCAAAATACCAACTCCTAAACCACTTCTGTGATTTGGAGCAGTTACTAGTTTCTATGAAGATGTTTGTGTGAAAGCACAGTTTCCAAATTCCTTCTGCACAAAACTTGATCTCCCTCTTTTTGACACACACAAGAACACCATTTTATTATTTATACAGATCACTTTGTTTTCCTCATCACATAATTTCAATTCCAATTCATTAATGTCAAAGCATAAAAGAAGCAACTGCACATAAAGAAACAAAAGTTTGCCAAACCCAGAAGATAACAGCTGATAATTAAGGAAGTCCCATTATTTCTTGGCAAAGGAGCCTGTGTTTTCAGAGACACATTCTTAAGGGGCCTCTCTTTCGTGTAGCTGCATAATTTGCACAAATAAATAAATGTTTTCAGTATGGATAAAAGGAGGCTTTAATGTTCCCGCAATTTCTGAACAATACCCATCCCATGCTCCTTCTTGCTTGCACAGCCCAGCTGTGTCACGTTCAGAGAAGACCCACTCCAGCAAACCTCTGGGTGATTGGGGAGAGGATCTGGGCTTTGTTAGCATATACCTGCTACCACACACCCCCAATCTCATTTCATACTGATATCACTGTAAAAAAAGGACACTGTACTGATCTGAAACTGCACATAAATCCTCTACCCAAGAATAAACTCTTTATTTCTAACTTCCCAGGCTCACCTCTGCCTCCTGCCCAGGGAGTCCTTCACAGCATGGTCTCCTGCTCACTGGGCTAGTCCACCATAAACAGACTTCTGCATCTTGTTTGTGTTTCCTCCCATTACTACTGCCAGCCACTGTCAGACATGCAGGGCCAATGGCAAGTCTCTTGCTTTTTGTATTTAGCCTGTGTCCTTCCCTTCAGCTGTTTCCAAGCGTTGCTCAGCAAGACCAAGCATCTATTCTAGGCTACAGTCTTACACTGAGATGAAAATGTGGCAGCATGTGGAAAGATACACGTTACTTGGCTGAAAGCTGAAACACACTCACCAGCTTTGCGCTTCCAGCACTTGGATCGTCTATATCCACCCCTGTAGCACAATGTGGCTTTGGTTTGGTTGATGAGGATCTCAGAGAGAAATTACAAACCCTTGGTCTTCTGAAGTCTGATGTCATTACCTACTGATTCCCAGTCATGATCCATGGTGAAGGCCTGTGGTGGATGGTTATTGCTTCATTCATGGAGATTTGATCAAAGACAGTGCTATTAAAATTACATTCATCAGCAGAGGGGAAAGGTGTTTCACTGGTAGAGATCTCTGAGAAAGTACTGCTTGAAACAAAACTGTTTTATTCTGGTAAAGACCCAAAAAGTCAGAATTATACCTCATATGAGGGCTGTTGACAATACACGCAATAATGCTACAGCACTTCCCAAGTCACCAAGAGGTGATAAATTATACAGATTTTTTGAGCATACAAAAAAAATTGTGATTCTTACTGAAAAAGATTTTTAGAGAAAATACTTTCTATGGAAAAATTGTGGGCAAGAGCATTTTCCATTCCAGTATGATTTCTAACAGAAAGTCTTTCCTTATGTCTATAAAAAATTTATTTTGTGGCAAGATTTGGCCTCAGTCCTAGATCCTTTTCACATTTTAATAGCATTGCTATAGCAGCTAAACTCCCTGAGGAGTTTGGACAGAGCTTCAAAATCCTCCTAGGTCTATGAGAGTCATAACCACTGCATCCTCAAGTAGCTAGAACAAAGATCTTGTCAGAAATCAACCCCTGCTCTGCACAGGGCTATTTAACAACTGCTTGTCTTTGATCGAGGTATCATATCACCTATTATTTTCAAGAACCAGACTTGGTCTGAGAGTCTGGCAAAGTGGAGGAAGGAGGGTGGTATGTCTTCACCTGGCACAGGTCTGTGTGGGGAGAGCTGCAGGGTCTTACATGGCTTTGTCAATTATGAAGCCAACAGAACCAGAAGGTGAGGCTCATCTGCTGCATAGCAGGGCTCTGTGCTGCTACACTGGATCTCTTTTGATGCAAATCTGTCCTTTGAAGGTACTGTCTCCTAGTGGAGTTGCTTTTTTGTTCTGCCCACTCTTAATTCAGAGTTGTGCTTTCATTGCTGCTTAAAGTTCTCTGATTGCAACTGGTGCCCATCACATGGTGTCTTTAGTGTGATGGCAAAGTTGATGCTGTTACTACCCTGGTGGAGATGACTGTGTGGTATCAGAAGTAGGTCACTTCATGTGGAATGAGAGTGCAATGGAGGAAAACCCCATTTATACTGACATTGCTAGAAAAAAGTGCAGGGTGGTCACTAAATGTGCAGACCAGGAGTTGGAATATGGGGCAACTCTGAGAGTTTCCTTAATAAATATGTTTATGGCAGGCAGAAGGAGGTTATTGCAGGGAGTTCCTGTCTCAGGAAACTTGGTTCAATCAGGAAAGACTTCTGGATGGCTCAGCTTTCTCTCAGCAATGTGAGGGTACAGAGGCCAGTCCTCTCTGCCTGACATTATGGCGACACGGTGTGTTAATGATGTCAGCGAGCAATTCCACTTACACAGATAACACAACCTAACATGTCCCTCCACAAGAAATGCTGCCGCCCTCAGATATCCAGCTGCTTAATGTGTTTCCTTAGGAACAGAGAGTAGGCAGTTGTGCTGAATTCCCACCCCTTAGCTGTAAGAGAAAATCCTATCCATCCATGCAAGAGCTAAGGTTTGGATTAATCTATGACAACAACTCTTTCCTGTTCATTTCCTGTTGAGTAGCAGCCTAAATACCCTGGCCCAAAGGCAGAAAAGAATGCAAATGATTACTTCCCCTATTACATGAGGAAATACAAAGAGGACAAAAGTGAACTTCAGCCATGTGCTGAAGGTCAGGAGACAGCCAGCATAAGAAAGCTGTCTCTGAGTCAGAATGATTCAGTCAACAAGGTAAACAGCAAATTCCTCAGAAGGGGAAAAGAAAAACAACAGCTATTTTGTTTCCTGATTAACCGAGTTATTTGGTTAACTACATCAGATGTAGTCATGCATTCTGTGATTTCAGTACTCCTTTCTATCCTACCACCACCCAAAATTGCTGCAGACCCAGTCTGCAGCTGATGAGTTACTGACACGTGAATTCATGTACCAATTATGAAACTAGCAGTCAAGCAGTCTTGTTCTCTGACTTCTACACTGATATTTATGACCCTGGGAAATTCTTGTTTTTATAGCTACAGGGCTGGAATATTTACTCACCTGTCAGAGGAACAGTGTATTAAAAGCTGAATATAATTGCTTCTTTATTTCTTGGTACACAATAAGTTTTCCCAACATGAGTAGGAGACAATGTAGTCAAAATTGGTTCCATAAGTAAAAATAAAAGGTGCTGTTTACAGATAACATACCGAACCTTTTATAATGCCATTCACAGATACACATTTATCCTTGGCAATTGTGAGAACAGTGCAAAAGTTGCCCCCAGTGTGTGATTTTATTCAAGACACTCCCTCTAAGCTCATGGCATTCTGCCATATTATGCACATTATCACGTGAAAACAGCTATTCTATAATCCAAATAGCATGAAAAAATGTGCTATATATACCATTTCCCATTGTTTTCATACTTTTCCTACATAGTCTCAACACAGACTTTCTTAATCTTGTAACTTAAGTTACTCTTTCATATGGTCCGTAATGAGTCCTGCTACCAGAAAGCCAATTAGCATAATTTTGATGTTATTTCTGTTGCTTACCCACTACACCCTGAAAGAAAATCACACTCATTCCTAGTGATCATGGAAATGTGTATCTGAATACTTTCACAAGAAATTTTACTTCAACATGATGAAGAACAACTTTACTTTGAGGGTGGCAGAGCACTGGCACAGCTGCCTAGGGAGGTTGTGGAGTTTCCCCCTCTGGGTATTCCAAACCCACCTGGACACATTCCTGTGTCACCTGCTCCAGGTGACCCTGCCTTGGCAGGGGGGTTGGACTGTATGATCTCCAGAGATCCCTCCCAACCCTTCTGTGATTCTGAGTGCACTTTTGATACAAGCTAGTTAACTTTTGATACATGCTAGGAACTGCAATTCCAGCTGTTTCACTTTAGCCATCCATGGCATGCATGGCACCGCTGTACTTGAGGACAGTTTGGACCTGGAGAAGACAAGCAGTTGAGTCAACAGCTTTAAAGATTTTAAGTAGGGAATCAGGGCTTTGGTTTCAACACTAGGGCACTAGACTGACCTTTGGAAGGTAAAGCACAGAAAAAAAGTAGTAGTTTTGTTACAGAAAGATTAATTCCTCTGTGTGTTTTCCACATTCAGCACCAAATACATTAAGGACTAAGGGAACACGCTGTATGCAGGAACACACATTGCAGCATTTGATGAATTTAGGCCTAAGAGTAGTAGAAAACATTAGTGCGGATGGGACAAACCAGTAAAAGGCACAGACATTGCTTCAACATATTTGCCTGTCAAAGGTCAAGAGTCACAAATTACTGGTCGTGCAGGACTGGTGTTGAACGGGTGTGAACAGGTTGATGATCTCCACAGCCAAGAACAGCTCTGGCAAATTCTTTGCCTGGGCATGAGATGACACTGTTGGAGAACTCGCACTTCTGCATCGTACAGACTGAGGTTTTCTATTCATGCGTGGGGAGTCACGAACACGTGCTGGTCCGCAGATTCATTCTCATACACGGACGGTTTCCAGGAAGCTTCCAGGGCCCGCGGGGCTCGCAGGAAACACCAGGAGCGTCTGTGAGAGCCCTCCCGTCCTGCGCCACCGCCTTGGCACAGACCGGGCGCTGCCACCTCGTGGGGAGCGCCCCGCAGAGGAGCGAAGGGCCGAACACGCAAACGTCGCGGGGCTGCGGCAGCGCTGCCCCGCCGGGAACGAGACGGACACACGGACATATAGACAAGGAGACACGGACACAGACACGCATACACGGAAACATGGACACGGACACACGGACACACGGACACACAGACACGGACATATAGACACGGATACACGGACACACGGATACAGGGATATACGGACATACGGATAGGGACACACGGACACGGACACGGACACACAGACCGTGACACACGGACACACGGACACGCACGGACAGACAAACAGCCGCGCTGCCCGCGCGGGCGCACCTCCCGGCAGCGGCGATTGGTTGGGGCAGGGGGAGGGCGGCCAGCCCGTTCAATGAGAGAGGCCGCGGCAGCGCAGAGCTAATGGGCAACTCCGCCTTCCCCCGGCGCGCGGGGCGGGTGGGAGGCCGGAGGTTGCAGCGGCGCCCCGGAACTGGAAGCCGCAGCGGAGCCGTTTCCCATCCGCTCCCGTTCTCCCTAACCGCGCACGAGCGGTTCCCGCGTGGGCCTGCGCTTCTCCCACCATGGTGAGGGGAGCGGGGCCGCGCGGGAGGGTGGCGGGAGCGGGGAGCGGGCGCGGGCCGTTACCGGGCCCAGGCGAGGGCCGGGGCGGGGCGAGGGGCGGGAGCCGGAGACGGGCGGCGCTGACCGTGTGCTCTCCCTGCAGAGCTTGCCCCTCAACCCCAAGCCGTTCCTGAACGGGCTGACGGGGAAGCCGGTGATGGTGAAGCTGAAGTGGGGCATGGAGTACAAGGGCTACCTCGTGTCTGTGGACGGCTACATGAACATGCAGGTGAGGGCCCCAGGGCCCCGGCGAGATGCCTGGGCCGGGGGCGGCGCCGGCCTCGGCCCTGGGGCGGTGGAGCGGGGCCAGCCAGAGCAGCTTGCCCGGAGGAGCTGTGGATGCCCCATCCCTGGAAGTGCTCGAGACAAGGCTGGACGGTGCTCCGAGGAGCCTGGTCCAGTGCGAGGCGCCCCCGGCCGCGGCAGGGCGGGGGAACGCCGTGGTGTTGCGGCCGCTGTGGTGCGGGAGCGGCCGGGCCCCGGCGGGGCGGGGTGCGGGACCGCTTGGCTGAGCGCGGGGCTGCGGCGGCACCGCCGTGTGCTTTGGGAAGCTGCTGCTTTTACACTGCTTCTGACTGTCCGTCGTTTCTCTATCAAGCTTGCAAACACAGAGGAGTACATAGACGGCGCATTGTCTGGACACCTGGGTGAAGTTTTGATAAGGTAATTGGGATATTTATTTATGGTGGAGGCAGGCTCTTTCTAAATCTTCTTACCACTTGCTTTAAAACTTGTACAGGTGAATTTTGTATTTCTTATCTAAATAAAAGACTAAGTGTAGCTCTTACAGAAAGGCTGTGAATGTGTTTTATATGCTGAGATCCCTTCTCAGGGGAGGAAAATGGAATTTTGTAATATATTTTAAAAAGTATTTCCTATCCCTTTCTTGGTCGCTAAATGCTTTAATTTTGCACATTATTGTGTATCTTTTAATCCTTTGGCACTCTGTACTACTGCATTGCAACTGAAAACATTTTACATTCTTGGAAGTTAAACTGGGCCATAACTGCTAACCCAAAAGCAGTAATTTTTTTGTACAGCATTGTCAACCAGTTACTGCTTTTATGAAGGTGCACAGTTGCGAACTTTGTGGAAAAGCTGTACAAGGTCAACAGCAGCAATTTGTTATGCAGAATTTGGCTGTTGCCAGGCTACACATAAGCAGGGAAATGCTTAAAGCATCTTATTGTGGGGAAAATTACAACATTTACAACTAACAGAACTTTTGTTGTTTTTACAGGTGCAATAATGTTTTGTACATCAGAGGTGTGGAAGAAGAGGAAGAAGATGGGGAAATGAGAGAATAGATGTTTTGTATTTCTGGAAATAAACTTTTTTTTTTAATTCTGTTTTTCATACTTTTGTATCAAGGTGCTTACTTTTCTCCCATTGTGTTTTAGTACAGAGGAAATTATCCCTGTAGAAGGTCTTTAGTCTTTTATTGGTCTCCAAAAAACTAATGCTGGAGGAACAACAGGTAATTATTTCAAAAAGCTAAAAATACTGAAATGAAAAGTAAATATTTTAAAAAATACTAGTTATCTTCCTATCTGAAGCACAGGGAAAATGGCAGCTCTATATTTTACAGTATGTATGTAGTGACTATTTAAATATACTTCATCTGTAAACCTGTTTATAAAGCATTTTGGAACAGCTGAACAGTGCTGGATGCATTGGGCTGCGTCAGTATATAATACTGCTTATGTGAACTGGGGGGAAAAACACCAGCCTGTAGGGGTAGATCTTGAAGAGAAATACTGCCCTATTTGTTTCTCATGTTGAAAGTCACATCTGTAGCTATGCACGAGTTCCTTTAATGTTTACATCTGTAAGTTGCCATAAAGAGTGGAAAATCATTTTGTGTGCACTTGTGAAGGTCTTTCATTACTTAAACCAGGCCCTTGTTTTCGGCAGCTTGAAGGATTACTTCCCAGCTCTGCTGAAGTACCCTACAATCCCATTGGGAAAGGGAAAAGAGCTACTTAGGCTAAAATCAGTACTCTCTCAAGGATAAAGAAGTACTTTTAAACTGGGAGTGAGCAACAATTAGATGTATTCTTAGAATACGTTTGGTGGCAGGAATGAGAGGCAGAAAGGTGTCTTGTGTGGTCTGTGATGCAGCACATCCTGTTGAGGACTGCGTGATGCGGAATAGTGCTCTTCTGTGCTGCCATCAGTATTTACAGTGGTATCAGTATTGGAGGAGGAAAGACTCACTGTTGCTTAGTATCTAATCAGCCGTGCACAGTGTCTCCTTTCAGGACATTTCATCATGCTGTGTGTATTGTGAAGGACTATTTAGCAGATGAAAAAAACTAACATACAAATTTAAGGAAGATTTAGCCAATATTTTTGGTCTGAGACATATCATTGGGCCTTTTTATTTAATTACATGTTTACAAGAATAAACATTCTAATGTAACTCTGATAATGTGTTTGAAAAGGTGTTCTGCAGGAATAAGTGCATCATACTCACATAAAACACCAGCAAGAAGAGATGAAATCTCTTAAATCAGTAACCTGATATTCAACTTTTTTATCTCTACTTCCACTCTTTTTTCCCTGTCATTATTATCAGACAATATTGAAAATGCCACATTTAAAAATGATTTTCAAAAAGCACTTTCACTGTAACATAAAGGTGATTTAAAAGCTGTAAGTTTAAGAAATTTAGGCAGGGTTTTTCTAGCACCCTACAGGCCCCTCTTTACATCCTTGCCCACATTAAAAAATATACAGCCCAGTATTTAGAATCTGTAATTTTTTAATGAAACTAGAATTTCCTGAGGATGCAACCTAGGAACTGCTCCTGCACTAACCTCTATGAGCAGTATTCTTAAAAATAGATCAGGCACAGCATGTCAGAAACCACTGATTGCAGTGGATTGACCTTTTTCTTCATAGGCTCATCTATTGCAGAGGAAAATCTTCACCAGAAAAGATCCAGTGCATATATAAAGTACACAAGCACAGCTTTAAGTTTTTTGCAAGCAGAATACAAGTCTTAAATAGAATCCTATCTTACTAAGCATAAAATCTTCATGTATTCCAAGGATTTAAACTAGGATCTGCCCTTGGTTCTTGGAAAAGCCTAGTGCACAAAACCAAATTTTATCTTTAAAAGTGTAAGACAAGCATGTGTAAAGCTTTACACAGAATCGATCTTTTTTCCCCTTTTACGAAAAGTAATGTTATGAGTAACTGGAGTCTGAGACTGGATCACTGGAAACTGAGCTGCAGATGTCACCTTCGTGCTTTGAAATTCTCTCCGGAATTGCTGAAAGAGACAACAAGCAAAAAATATGTAGATGTGAGAAACATCAATTTAAGAAGCATTCACATGAGTTTCTGTCTGACTTGCAGCCCTTAATCACAGAAGCTCTGCATGGCCTGGCATGCAATTAAACATGGGAATGTACAAATGCAGGTGGGAATTTAATGTTCACTGACAGTCCTCAAAGGCCGAAAGAGCAGCTCATTACATATCTACCCTAACTTATTTGTAAATACAGGGAACATGACTTTGTGGTATTCAGACTGCCATGAGACAGTGCTGCAGTGAAGTCCTTCATTCTAGACTTGTTCATTTACCTGCCATGTCACCACACACAGAGAAGTGAGCCGCGTGCAGGTGGTGAGTGCATGCTTCTACTCCAGCTGAATTGTCTTCCCCCTGCTTCTATTGTCAGGAACTGATCCAGTGAATCCCAGGCTCCACCACAGCAGGCTATGTTTCATTCCTGATGCACCAGCCCTCACCCCACCACTGCTGCTTAGCACCCCTCACAATGGAGTGTCCTTCTTGCTGTCATGTTCTTGTAAGGCTCTTTAATTTCTGCTTTCAAACATGTTACAAAACTGCTGGGGAAAGCCAAATGCAGCTTGAACTTCTGGAAGCAGTAAAGCACCTTCTACTAGCTCTCCTGGCAATCTTCTGCATGCTCACTGGGAGTTTAGGGGGAAGACAAAGGTTATGTGGTGGTTCAGTATTGAGCCAGTGGAGAAGCATCACAAGATAACACCCAACATTATTGTAGTATTATTCACTTTTCAGGTTTGATATTAAATACAAATTACTGTGCTTTAGTTGCATATCTTACTTTATTTGCAAACAAGGCTTCACCAGAAAGGTTTGTTCAAAGAGCCAACATATCCATCTGTTTCTTCTGTACAGGAGTATGTATATGCATATAGATGTATTACAAGCATTTAAAATCAATCCTCTTTCTAAAAGAAAAGATATCTAAAGAAGATTGCCATCATCAGAAAGGTGTTTGAGAGACCACTTGTTTAGAAAGACACTCTACTTACCAGCCTTCAGTTACTGGGGCCTTATAAACTCTATGAATATTTGAAAAGAAAACAAAAAAAATCTATGTTGGGAATAAATATTTACTCCTCGATTCTTCCATGCCTCGTTCTGTAGGGGGCAGCAGAATCGCACAAACCTTTCGATCTTGGACGCGGATAAATTAATATTTGCCTGGATAAATTAAAGTCTGCCTAAACATCTGTCGTGGTGGGAGGTGTTACGGTCCCTCGGAAGCTGCTGTTGGGATGCAGGCAAGGTGGTGGACGCTGAAAAGGTGATGGATGCTGGTAAGATGATGGACTCCGGGGAGGGGGCACGTGGGCAAACAAACTCTCCCTAATCAGAAGCTCCTATTTTTTATTTTTTTGGCAAAGGGAAATCTCTAGGTGGTCCTTTGAGAACTGGGAGGCACCAGCTGGAAAACCGGTGCTTCGGAGATGATGTCCCAGCGCGACGCACGGGTGTTTGTTGTCCCGTTATCCTGGGGCGAGTCAATCAAGTATCCCCTGCCTGATGCAGGCTGCTGCAAAGTTAGGAAAGACCCAGCCGGGCGGGGCCAAGGCCGGGTCCGGAGCCGGGGTCGGGCCGAGCGCGGCCCGAGGTGGGACGGGGCGGGGGGCAGGAGGGGCTCTGTCCCGCCCGCCCCGCGGGACTTTGAGCCGAGCGGCGACCCCGCCACTCGGAGCTGCGGCCATGGCGGGCCGGGAGCGGCACAGGCTGCTGCTAGAGAACGCGCAGCAGCTGGTGCTCGTCTGCGGCCGGGGAGAGCCGTACCTGCGGCGGGACGACGCCGCCAGCCTGAGTGTGCTGCGGGGCGCCAGCCTGGTGGTGGGGCTGTGAGTGCGGGGCGGGCGCGGCGGGGCTGGCTGCGGGAACGGGTGGCTGCGGGCTGCCCTCGCCCCCAGGGCAGCTTCTGCCCGGCTGCTGCCTCAGACCACCGGTGGCGGTGAGGAGAAGCTCCCTGGAAGGGTGGAAGGGATCCCCCAAGTGCAGTCCGGAGTTACCGATACCAATCCTCAAACCCCACCGGGAGAGCGTTGCTGCTCAACCAAAGATCAGCCCCAAAGAGGCTGATCCGTTTGGCTTCCCAGGGCTCGGGGCAGGATCCAGATCCAGGCAATGACAGTTTGATTTCCCTGAGGGGAAGAGTGCCCTGCGGATAGATACCTGCTGGGGGAATGCTGTATGTTTGCTGACCCACAGGAGGAAAATAGTGTTCAACAGGAGTTAGAACAGAAGAGTACAAAGTTGGCATCCAGAGGAATCTAAGCAGAGGACATGACAAACATTATGGCAAACAGCTTGAAACACATGGTCTTACCGATGTTTAAATTGCATCTGTAAAACGAGCAAACCACCTTCCCATGTGCATCTTTTGCTGAAGGTCCTGCCCCTGTTGTTGCAGGAGCTCCGTTATTGAGCACTTGACTTTTCAACAGACTCACTTGTTCTTTGTTGTCTGTGGTTTGCAGGGATGGTTGCATCAAAGCTGTGGGCCAGGCAGATGTTATTCGCAATCAGTTTTCAGAAGCAACATTTGAAAGGATAATTGACTGTTCTGGAAAGTGTGTGTTACCAGGTAGGTGTATTTGCTCCCAATAATATTTAGGAAGAGCATTGCCAGCAGGTCAAGGGAAGTGATTCTGACCTCTCAGCCCTGGTATGGCCACATCCAGAGTACTGTCCCCAGTTCTGGGCTAGTTTGCTGGACTAGAGAGACATGAAGCTCCTGGAATGGGTCAAGTGGAGGCCATTAAAGATGATTAAGGGACTAGACCCTCTTCTTATGAGGAAAGGCTGAGAGAGTTGGGTCTATGCAGTGTGGAGGATACAATTGAGAGGGGACCTCATTAGTATATAGGAGTATTGAAGGGAGGTTGTTGCTGATGGAGCCAGGCTCTTCTTGGTGGTACCAAGAGGCAACTGACAGAAACTGGAGCACAGGAAGTTCCACCTGAATATGAGGAAGAACTTCTTTACTGTGCAGGTAACAGATTGCCCAGAGGAGTCATGGAGTCTCCTCTGGAGGTATTCAAGAACCATCTGGATGTAATCCTATGCAATGTGCTTGAGCACAGGGGGGTTGAACTAGATGATCCACTGTGATCCCTTACAACTTTACCCATTCTGTGATTCCATGAATACCAGGCAGTGACAAGTGTTTAGAAACAGGAACATGCATGTTAAATGTCACTCCATCTTTTTTTCTTCTATATTCATATTGATAAAATCTTGGGCTGGAGACAGAGTATCCTACTATTCCCATCAGGTGTGCTGCAAGAAGATTGCAGCACTAGAGGTGGTTAGGGCTTTGTAGTGGAGCTCTGTCTCTTCTTTTTCCTCTTTGTATCAGTTCCTCTGTGTCACAGATCACAACAATAACATAGCTGGCCCACCAAGTGACTTTTCAGATTCTTTTCTGTCCTTTTTCAGCTCATCAGCCATTCAGGCACAAAGCTGTTTCTCCAGCCTGCCCATAGCCTGTTAGCGGCAAAAGGGATTTTAAGTCAGATATTCTGCAACTTTACCTGATCAAAACCCCAAACCTGGGCAAGCCTATTGCATGTTAAACTATGCAAGTGCTGTTAGTACATGAGCTGCTGTTACTTTCACAATGGCCTTGGGCCTCAGTCCTGTTAGTTTCACAGCTTATAGAAAGAGCTCCCTCTGTAGTAAGTGGACTGTTGCTAGAGTGTGCTAAGCCCAGCCTAAGCAGTTTGCCTATTTTAAAGAAGAGAGGCTTAAAATCTAATTAACTCTTTCAATGCTAAAAGTGTAATGAACTCTTTCAAAGTTTGTCTTTTATCATTTCTTCTGCAGTTTGAAAAGTCACAAAATAACATGAAAAACTCAGCAACTGAAGCATTTACCTGGAGTCATTTTGAATAAGGTGTCAGACCTAAAAAAAATTGAAAGAAAATTAATATCCTCTGAAGAAAATCCTGGATATTTTGCTGGTTGGATTTTTTTTTCTCTATCCAATAGAGACATTGTAGGGGAGCTTCTGCTGTCCATTTATTTTGCTTGCATGTACATAGTATTTTCTGTTACACAGCGAAGTAACTCCAGTGTACATTTATTTTGTTTTCTTTAGGCCTGGTAGATGCACATACCCATCCAGTGTGGGCTGGTGACAGGGTTCATGAGTTTGCAATGAAGGTAATGGCATAAATTGCACAGCTGGATTTTTTTTTAATATACAACTATTTCTACTTTCTGGTGACTTCCATCTTTCTCTTACAGAAAAATATGTAATGTCTGTCAGATAATCTGAGGGAGGAAGGATGATTTTGAATAGTGGTAGGCTGATAGAGAAGTGTAACTGCATCCTTCGAAGCCAGCCTTGGTATATTTTTTGCATTAATTGAAGCAGCATAAAAGTGCTGCCTTCTATTACCATCTGGATATTGATTTCTGTCCCCCCCCCTTTTTTTCACACATAAATGACTTTTGAGCTAGGGATTGGTTTTTGCCTTGGATTCAGGGGGAAGCAAATCTTCAGAGTAATTCTTTTTGTGTCACTTTTTACATCATTTCTTCACTTAAGTCAAAGGGAGAGAGAAAAGGAGGGAGAGGGAGGAAGAATTAATGGAGATCTTTTTCTCTCCTCTTTATCACTTTCAGTGCAAAGAGACCTCAAAACACTTTTCAGACTCTCTTGCCTAGAAAATGTACAATTCATAGCTAATTCTATGGGGGTGTTGTTTTTTGTTTTCATTTTTTTTCCCCTAAGCTGGCAGGTGCATCCTATATGGAGATCCACCAAGCTGGGGGAGGAATCCATTTTACCGTGGAACACACCCAGAAGGCCACGGAAGAAGAGCTGTTCAGCACTTTCAAACACCGCCTGGAACGCATGCTCCGGGCAGGATCTACACTGGTTGAGTGCAAGAGTGGATATGGCTTAAACTTGGAAACAGAGCTCAAAATGCTCAGGGTGATTGAACGCGCTAAGCAATCCATGGATATTAGCATATCCTCAACGTATTGCGGAGCTCATTCTGTGCCAAAGTAATGTGGTTGGTTTTAATTGCTCTTGTTGGGGATTACTGCTTTGCATTGAAAATTGGTGGTTATTTTCAGGAAGGTTTCCTCTGCCCCACTCATAAAATACAACGTATTTGAAACAACAGCCAATGTTTCCAGAAGGCTCTCCTATGTTTTAATTTGAAGGAAGGTGGGGGAATACTATTTGATGCCTCCTAAACACCAACATAAGCTTAGCATAGAACTCCTGCCTTCTGCTGGTGCTCACACAGGATGGAACACAGATTACTGAGTTTTCTGTACAGGAAGTTGTTTTTCTTGCATTCGCTGCTATCCTTCAAGCTTAGTCTCTGCCATGAGATTTTATTTTGGCCAGCTAATAACAAAAAATACTGTATTTAATCCTTATATACCTCAGTAAACAAAGTTTAATTATGCTTCCATGCAATGAAGACATGCATACATCTTATAGCTGAGATGAGTAGAAGATTAAACTAAATGTGTTTAATCACAATTATTCTGATGGCTCGAGTAGACATCGTAAAAACCCTTTCTCACTTGGACTTTTTTTCCTATTACGAAAATAACATCTTCAGGTTGCCAAATTTCAGTGTATGGAAGAATTAATGAGGAGTTTTAGCTAGGTAGGTGTATGTGAAAATGTATTTTGACATACTAAGCAGTAGGCTGCTGCAAGACAAGGCATGTGAGAGGGAGGCAGGCCTATTATATGGCAATATTTAAGAGGTGTTCATTAAAAGAGAAAATTCATACTCCAAAAAACCCTCTACTTCTCATTTAAGAAAACATGACCTAGACATTTATTTTCAATACAATTATTGTGTATTTGGGGCAGGATAGGAAATTATTTTTCATAAATTTAACTATTGAAAATGAATCCTGTATCATCTTCAGTTACTGGAAGAAGCTGGAAATATCAACTGCTTCTTTCAAGAAGCGCCACTAGAATTTGGAGGACTTAATGGTAAAATGAAATTGAGGTTTTACCCCAAACTATATATATTTCTTAGTCCTTCGTTTCTTCCTTCCCTAAAAGGCTTGGGAAGATCCCAGTCAAAATCCTGATAAATAGTCTTACCCACCAAAATACTTTAAGCATTTCTACAAACTAATTAAATAAATTCCAGTGTCTTTACAAACAAATAACTCTCATGTGTTAGAAAGACAGGTATACCTCCTCACACTCTGCATGCTTCTGTCCCCACTGATGCACAGCAAGCATAAAAAAATATAGGTAGTAAGGATACATATTTTAAACAAGGAGAAAAGGCAGTTGGGGATTTGAGGAAATTTCCTGAAGGATATACTGAATTATCTGTATTTTCCTGTTTGGGCCTTGTTAAATTCACTTCTCTTTACAATCAAATGTTTGTATCTGGAATAGTTTGCTTGAATTTTATGCTACCCCTCAAACTTTTTCTCTGTTTTTCATTTTGACCATGAGGTTTGACCAGGAGGAATTCTACAGTTCTTCCCTGGTCCATGTAGTCATCATTTTGAATCAAATTTGAGGTGTTGGGAATGTCTGATTTATTTTTTTTTCAGTTGGCAGGGATTTATTGGGCCTTTTTCATATTTAGCAAGACATTTCAAAGTGGTTTCCTGAGTGCAAGGCTCTTGCATTAAAACACCATCAGTTTTCGTTTGCGTTTTTGGGCATTAGATCTCTCAAAAAGTGAAACCAAGACTTAATGTTTCCCGTTGTTTTGTCTTGGCTCTGGCCCTAATCTTTCAGTCCAAATTCCTCCAAAGGCTGCTGAGTGAAAAAGAAAAGGGAGAAGGCTTGGCATGGCCAAACCTGAGCAAGCCCAGTGACTGTTTCGGTGAGGGGTGAATGAAAGAAGGGCCATAAGCGTTGTTCTGCTCTGCTTTATAACCACACATCCTCGTTTATAAATTCAAGTAGAATTGAATTTATTGCCACTGCATAACTCCCAATTCAGTCATGTGGGCAATCTACAGTTCCTATCTCTTCATGTTTTACAGTGCCTGAAATGAGGGTTGAGATCTCAGACATTTAGCTGCTGTACCTGTCTTTTCTTTAGATACTAAAATTGCAAAATACTAACCCAACTGCATATTTTGAGATTATTTGCTCTTTCAAAGGCACTTACTGATCTCTCCTGGGTTATCTTTGTGTAACAGAAGATTCATAAATGGTTCTGACTTTGGTAATTCAAACCCTGGGAGGCCTCTCTGATTTAGAAGCAGTTATCTATCCACCACTCTGAATGGTATAAAAGGAGGAGGGATAAATTAAAAATAATTACTAATACTGCACATCCCCTTTGAGCTTTGATATTTGCATAGAAATATTGCATGAATACTATTTAACATATTTAAATACTCATTTACATATTTCAAATAGTTATGGTTTAGACTCAAGTATAAGGTGCTCAGAATATATGAATAGGAAAGCAGAATTTGTTTAAAATATCCCATATCTTGGTTAGCATCCAAGATGCCAACCTTATAAAAAATACACACTAATACAATCTAATATTCTTTGAGTGGAAAGTAACTCATGTTTAAGAATACGTGAATTACAGTGGATTTACATTTTTTAATCTGAATTTTTTTAAGTGATTCATATTTACGTAATTTCCTAATTAATCTAATAATTGCATGTATATCTTGAGCGTGTGCCAGACTTCAAAGATGTTACTCATATAGCTCGGTAACATTTTCTTTTCATTAGAGGGAAAACTGCTACTGAAGCCACAGATGACATTATCAATAACCATCTCCCTAAACTGAAAGAACTCAAACTAAGTGGTGAGATACATGTTAACAATATAGATGTGTTCTGTGAGAAGGGAGTCTTTGATCTGGAGTCTACAAGGAGAATTCTTCAAGCTGGAAAAGATATAGGGTTGCAGATTAACTTCCATGGTGATGAACTCCATCCGATGAAATCTGCTGAGGTATGTCTTTCTTAGCATCCAGTTAAGCTGTTTTTGCTCTTGTGAGAGCTGAATCTGTGAAAGAATTGCAGTTTTCAAAACTGAGGTTTTCTTTTCAAAGACTTTATATAATAGAACCATTCATAGACATCTATTTCTATCAGATGATAGGAGGAGCAGCCCTTGTGCAGCTTTGGAGTTAAGGACATGGGAGGAAACCTTGACCTCTGGGACTAACGTGCACTGGCTAATCAAACATTGACTTTGCTTATCTTCCACATGGGATACAGATGGGGAAGGTGGATATCCATGAACCCAAGAATGACAAAAACTTGGTTTCTATGCAACTTGACAAATAGGTTTTTGCTAAATGCCTCATTAGCAGCAACAAGTCAAGTATGCAGCGGGCTCACTCAGCAGTCTTACTACTCAGATATCAGTATTTCTGAGCACACTCACAGGGATAGTTTAGTCCAGATGAGGTTCCCAAATATCTTAAAAAAGAAAGTCACTTTGAGAACATGGTTCTGCTCAAGTTATTCTCTGCTGCATTTAAAAAAAAACCAAACCCAAAATAAAAACTTGATTTATCATAAAGCCTTTTTGGCTTCCACTTTGCAAGCAGACATTGGACTTTTAGTTCTGCAACCAGTATCAGTTTTGGGAACCATTTTCTGATGGATCCTTTATGAAGAGAAGTTGATAATGTTTTTATCTATGGGTCTCCCATAGTTTGTATGCTAGGCTGTTAAAAACACCACTGAACCACTGCTTCCACTCCATGGGTGGCTAAAGTGATCAACTCTTCCTGCAGTAAATTAACAAATATTTTGTCTCTGTATTCTGCTTGTTCTGTAATGCATTCTTTATTATTTCTTCTCTAGTAAATTTCACATTAATAGTGAATAATCTCCTCTAGCTGTTTGGAAGCAACTTTTTTTTTACTGAATTAATTGAGAATGATGAGTAATTTTCTTGCAAATTTGCTTAGCTTGGAGCAGAACTAGGAGCCCGAGCTATCAGCCACCTGGAAGAAGTTAGTGATGAAGGTATCAGGGCCATGGCAAGAGCTAAGTGTGCTGCTGTCCTTTTACCGACAACTGCCTACATGCTCAGGTGAGGCCACTAGATAGAAGGAAAACTTCTGTACCAGCAAACCCATGTTTGTGGTTTTAGGGTGTTTTAATGCCTTAAGGATCACTGTGGATCAGTGAAGACAGTCACTGACAATCACTGTGAGACTTCTCAGAAGTCACACAGTACATTTGGAATGGCTTTAAAGTGACTATGGCTAAAACTTTGAACAGAGTTCCTTTCCTAGTGCCTACCCTTGCAAACACTTACCCAGATTAATCCAGTGGCTGAACAGTTTTGAAATGGCTATTCCAGATATTGAAGTTATTGAAAATATATTTTGCATTATAATCGCTGAGTGAGAAGATCCTCTAAGGTGTGCAGGTTAAATTCACAGACTCAGTAATTCGGAAGGGACTATCACATTGCATGCTTATATTTTGGAGCCTTATATTTGGTTTTTTTGAGAAATGAAGATTTTCACCTTGTAAAAACTTAAGTGGATGAGGTCTCGATAAATACCAGAATTTCAGTGGCCTGAAGCCTGGTGGTTGATACTGGCTGCTGCTACATGCTGCTACTGCAAATGCAGTGGATCACACTGCCCATTTACTTTGTCCATAGGGTGATAGGTAGGGATGCAAGAGGAGAATTTGGGCTTTCATCTCCAAAACTGAATGCATGAATGTAGCCAAACTGAGAGATGACTTTTGCTTTTGTAAATCTCTGTATGATAAATAAGGAAACCAATGAATGTCTTTTTTCCACTAGACTGAAGCAACCTCAAGCTAGAAAAATGTTGGAAGAAGGAGTTATAGTTGCTCTTGGCAGTGACTTTAATCCTAATGCATACTGTTTTTCAATGGTAAGATACTCCCTGTACTTATGACACCACAAAATTATGAAATTCTTACAATTTATTACAGATCTTGCACTCTAAAAATGGTCTTCATATCCACAAAGAGAGCTGTATGCCCCACATGGGCAGCTGCTCATGCTTGTTTGTGTGTGTTGGTAGTTTTTGCCAGAAATTCTTAAAAATAGAATGGGTTCCATTCTTCATGTACACTGTGAGGATCATAAAAAAACCTCTCAAAGTTCCTGACTCCAGAGCTCTTATTTTGGAGTTGACAAGATTTACATTATGTAGAACAACTGTTTTGCAAGGAAGAAGGAAAGTGCTTAGGGATTTGCAGCATAAACAACTGTGTGTTTCTGGTAACTCCCATTTTCCTCTTCCTTGCCTAATAGCCTATGGTGATGCATCTGGCCTGTGTAAACATGAAGATGTCAATGAATGAAGCACTGGCAGCTGCCACCATTAATGCAGCTTATGCTCTGGGGAAATCAGACACACATGGCTCCTTAGAAGTTGGCAAGCAAGGAGATCTTCTTGTCATAAATGCATCAAGGTTTGTTCTTCCATTGCCATTTTTAATGTGCTTTAACATTAGGGACTGTGTGTTTCATCATGTTTGGATAGTGGAGAAGTTACCTTCACCCCAAAAAAGGGACACTGCTAGCATTTCAGACCCACTTTCATTCTTCTGAATCATTCGAGTGGAAAATAAAGCCTAAGATTTTTGGGACTGTTCTTACAAATAATCCATGCCTAATTACAAATTATCTAAAGATAATACCTATTTATTTTGTGGAAGGAACTCTTTACTGATTTATGTATCAACTCACTGCAGCAAGCATCAACACGTACACATGGAATAGTGTTCTCCCATTTTCAAGCAAACCTTTTAAAATTCCCAGATATATTGGGTATGTGACCTGCTTTTATGCAAGTTTGTATATCCTTAAACATCTTGTCCTTTTAGGTGGAAGCATTTGATTTACCAGTTTGGCGGACATGACACATTGATCAACTATGTTATAGTTAAAGGAAAAGTCGTCTATCAAAATGAGAGGTGTGAGACAATGAGCAGTTACTGAGAGAAGACAGTAATTTAGTGAGCTACTAAAATCAAATTAGCATAGATTATTTCAAAGCAACAGACAAATCAGGTTTGTATTTACCAGTAAATTGTTTTCCTGTTCACCTTTCTCTTATACAAATAAACTTCACCAAGCATTACCCATTTGGTGCATCTTCATGTCCATTGTCCTTCTCTCTACTGCAATAAAATAATTTCTAATTGTATCCATTTGAAATAAGATAGTTTCCAAAAATGGTTTTTTATACAATTGATCTATAGAATCATTATATTTGAAAATGACACAAACAAACCAGCGATGAATAAACAAAGCTTGGATCCAGCTAAGATTTACTGGTAAATGTGAAAGTGTGACAGAAGGCCAGGGGCTCAGGCATGTACATTTGGAATGGCCTTTGGCTGTGATGGGAGGCCACACCATGCCAAGGCAACGTTCACAGCTCCCAAGTCTGCTCAGCCTCAAACTCGGCAGATATCAGGAACCACAGCTGTGGTGGGAAACACAGTATCTTACACCTCCAAAATACCAAGTCCTCTGGTTCTGTAGCCTTGAATCAGTGGGAGTCAGTAGCTGTAACTCCAGCAAGGTGCTGTTTTTCAGCTGCTTCGCAACATCATCCTTTGCTGAGAATCTCATGGCTCCTTTGGGGCTTTAGGAGCAAAAGGAGGAGATGAGAAAGCAATCAGGTACACCAATCTCTGGGCTGTTGAAAGTTGGGGTGCACTGTAAGTTAGAGGTTGAGCCAGGCCTACTGTTGGCAATTAGTGATGCCAAAAGCCTACAGTTTACTTAGAGACTGTTAGCCCAGTGAGGTCTGAAGAGTACAACCAACCTCTCAAATTTCCAATTACCTTGAAATTTAACAGAAGATCACATGTAATGTCATACAGATACTCAGTTATTCTAAGCTGAATCGGAAATAACATGAGATATATTTGCTTGTGGAAGTTTGAATGTGATTGATTCTGACAAGTTAAATACGACAACCCCCACTCAGAGCCATGTTTTTTTTCAAAGCTTTCTTTTCCTTCGGATACTACTTTTTTTAACAGAGTTTGTACCATAATTTGGGGATGCAGTATGTAGAAAAAAGGATGATACAGCTCTGGAGAGTTTAAGCATTTGCAGTATTTAAGCAGAGCATCTCTGGTAAGGAGAGTCTCTGAATACATGGACTGAGTCTTCAGATTTTCAAATGGATGGGGCTGCAGAAACAAAAAGGATTTGCTTTCTCAAGGTGAAGTAATAAAACTACACCTGACAAGCATGAGGAATTTCACATCAAAAATTACTATTATATAAGCGGGTGACATAACCTGTGATACAGAGCAGAGCGTTTTTGTGAACCAGACCATAGGGGAAGGATGAGAGTCTCGTTCTGATTAACAGGTATTTGAAAGTCTTCACAAATATGTATGAGCTTTATTATGACCTTCTGATCTCCCTGAGCCGTGGCCACATCTTTTAGCACCCAAAATATGTAAACCATCCCATGTAAAATATCTTTGTTCATGTTTTATTTGAGCCAGGCTAGCCAACTAAATCAGTTTTTAAAACAATGTAATGGCATTCCTGCCACCTGACGTGTTTTCCTGTGAGCAGATGTTGCACCAGATGTGGGTGTGGACCTTTGTTTTTATAAAGCTTGAAAGAACATCTGAAGTATGCAATCACATGTTCCATTCTGCCCAAGACAGCCTTCATAAATAACATTTATCCAGGGATTTGGTAAGGCTGTCAGGGAAGGAGTGCAGGCATTTCTGAAATGCAGTGTGGTGCCGGACAAGTGCCTCTCAGTTGTGCATGCACATGATGCAAAGCTGAGGCCACCACGCTGCAGAGTGTGCTGGTGGTCCCTCGGTCCCAGGCAGCCAAAAGCAGAGGCGACTGGGAAGCAAGGCCCAGAACCTGGGCCTAAGGCATTTGGAATCTGAGATTGCATAAGGAAAACCTCAAATAGTCTCTTTCTGGACAGGAACAGGGATTCATGGCCTGAAACTACTGAAGTGAGGGGATTTGGCTCTCATGCAGAAGATCTGATGGCAATGTCAGACCACATACTTGCCCAACCAGCTCACCTGAATCCAGCAGCCATTCGGGAGTTTAACCCAACACTGCAATTAGTGGCAGTTTGCAGTTAGGGCATATGGTTATCCTTCAGTGGCACAGCTGGCTTGAGTGGATCCTGACAACAGCTGTGTGGTCCTGCAGTTTACGGCACTGGGACCACTGTGGCTGTGCAGCTGCCAGGGAAGGCACACCCCTCTGGAATGAGGGAAGATTTTTGTTTGTAACGTGGCTCACTTCAGTGATGACAACCACAGTGCTGGCTCCCACAGCAGCTGGGAGCAGGACACAGGTAACATGGACATAGGAACTTTTGCCAGCTTTGCTGCTGGAGCAACCCCTGCCCTTAATGCAAGGCTGAGGATGTATAGTTGATCCTATAAGATATGAGCCTGGCTGTTCATTCTCACACTTTTTTTTAATTAATACCTGATCCTATACAAAATGGAACAGCTTCAGGAGGAGACTGAGATAAGCCTGCTACAGAGAGCCTCAAGCTGAAAGAGTAGAGACCTTCTTGGCACATGAGGAAGAGATAAAGATGGACATCAGGTGCAAAAGAAAGGAGCTGAACTGAAAGCTCATGTGTCATGGGTGCCCTAGTTCCCAGGTCTTCTGGCCAGGTTAGGTGTTTCCTGCTAGCTTGCCAACAGGCATGGACCCACTCCTCAGGGCACATTTAACATGGCAGGTCTCAGACAACCAAAGGCAGTCCCATACTAGTGCTTTGGCTGCCCCTTGCAGCATAACAAATAGCCTGGGGAGATTTCCAGCTCAGGCTGAATGCCCCACAGCAAGGTTAGTAGTGCCATGTCATCACTGCACTGCAATGTGAAGTCTATGTCCTGTCTGATCCCTTGAAAAATAAAGCCTAGGCCAGAGGTCAGTGCTGTAACACAGAGCACACCATGTCATGAACTCGTCTGTCGGGATGGGGCTCTTGACTGCAAGGCAAATACCTCCTGAGCCATGTGAGTGTAGGTCTTGGTGCTATTGCCTCAGCACTGGTTCACATCCACCACTCCTACACCTCCTCCTCCTCCACTTTTCCTGGCCTCTGTTTCACCTGTCCTCCTTATTTCCAAATTAAGTTTTTGGTTTACATTTTCATCATCACACATGACAGGGAAATAGATTGCTGTGGCTCTTTGTGAAGCCTCAGTTTATTGATTGCAGGTGTGAGCCCATAGCTTTTGGAAAGTTGCATTAAGTGTAGTTCATCACCAGAATACAAGATATTTGTTCTGGAGCAATAATCTCCATAGCACATTCTTATGCACACAGCTTTTCTGACTTGGGAAGCACCTGCTCTAAAAATACAAGAACCTGTACTTCACATATGATCTGCAAAAGAAAGGAGGATTAAGTGTAAAGATAATTTTGCTTGTGGCAAAATGAAGCAGATCACAGCAGTTACCCAAAGGGGAAAAAAACTACAAAAATATCAAACATTGGCCCAGATGAAGAGAAAACAAGCAAAGGTCTGACAAAACAAATACAGTGGGCCTGAATAAAACATCCACTGGTTTCAGCAGAAGTCTGAATGATCTGTGTTCAGAAGTTCAGGAAATTCAGTCAAAACCCCACTATCAGGACAAAGTTGTCTTTCACACATGAGGAAAGCAGTAAGCCATTTCTTTCGTATCTATTTGTGCTCCTGAGCTAGTCAGGTCCTCTGGGTCACCTGGAGAAACCACAGCGAGCTTGAGTAGAAAGGCCACCCTCAGGTAAGCTTATGGAAAAGATCTGCCTTCTATCAGATGATATGATTGCAACTCTTAAAGTTCATCCTGATGCCTGTGGTCATGACTAACATCTGCATTCATTCTCAGCGATCCCAGGGAGAAAGCTGTAGGTGAAATGGGTCTTGATTCAGGGATGTGTTCCCTCCTGTACTTTTCAATGTAAGGTTTAGCTACTTCCCACACCTGTGAAACAAGAACGTGAAACAGCAGTCAGAGGCAAAACAAAATGTCACCTAAAACATCAAAGCACAAGTTCAGGAAACCCTGTAGAAAATTATTGGGGTGGAGGTAGTTACTGGTAGGAGGCAGACCTACGTAGATACACTGTATGTGTTCAGCAGAAGCACAGAGGCAGTCAGAGTGAGTTTTAAGGAAGAGCATATGGATGGAGTTGACAGGGGATGGGAAAGGATACAGCTCCAAGGGAACAAGGTGAAAGGATTCAAGGCAAAAACCCTTCGTCTTGTCTTGTTACCAGGTTAATGCTCTGTGTGCAATAATTGGGAGAGAATCACTGCCACTTCCAACAAAACCCCTTGATCATGAATGGAAAGGGGAAGCTAAACAGCAACTGGCATGGACGAAAAAAAGGTGAGGGATGATTGCTGGCAAAAAATGTTCTACAGTTCCCTTTATCTCTCCTCCTGTAACACAAGGGAAAAAAAAGGGGTGGAGATTTTCTTCTCCCATTTGCCTATTCTCCTCAATTCCCACAGCTGTACACTTGGCCCAGGTTAACACATTTCACCATGGGTATTCCCTTCTCCATGTCATCTTATTGCTTTGAGACCATGCACAAAAACCTCAAGGCTAGGGAACTCAGTGGCCCAGGAATGAGGATCACCTGTGGGGTTATGGGACCCTGCCCTCAAACAATTCAAAGTTGGACCTATGTCTGGACTTTGACAGATTTAAAAGTGTAAGATATTTTTTACACAGGGCAAGTTTAGGACGTGATTTCTAAATCCATCCCACTAAAATTAAGGAAAAACAAATCTCAAAAAACCTGGTGAGATTGACCCAGGCAGAGGAATGCCTTTAGTGAGGCCATCCAGGGCATACATGAAAGGGTGTTCCCACAGCAGAGCTGCAGGCAGCTCCCTGGGACAAGCCTACCAAAAGCCAACACTCACCTTCTGCTCCACGAGCAGCCTGTGGGCTGCTTCAATGTCAGGGGCCATGAAGCGATCCTTCATCCAAGGCCTGGAACGAGATATTGTGAACATTGGCCAAACATTAACCACCACCAGCAGCAGCTGCTCCCCAGGCAGACAACCTCTGGGGGACGCATTTATCTGATCTTACCTCACCACGGAGCGCACAAGGTCATACACCTTCTCCAATGGGGTTGTAGTCCTCAGAGGGCGTAGGAATTCAATGCCCTGGCAGGCAGCAAGAAGCTCAATAGCCAGAACTAGGAAATCAGAACAGCAAAAGGGAGAAGTAAGTATTCAGAGCACTCAAATGTATAAACTGAAGTGGGCAAGTGAGTTCAGCATTTGTGTACTGCATATTACTCTGTTCTCCTACTAACAACTGACATCTGTATCTCTACATACCAACTGCCAAATAAATACATAAATCAAAAGCAAGAGAGCTTTTACCTCATTTCCATTAGAAAGATCTAAATGCTTGTACTTAGTAAGTACTTAATATAGTATTTTTAGAGTGTTAACTTCTTAAAATATACCTAAAATGAATGTCATTACTGTCTTCACTTGGTTGCATACCAGAGGTCTGTCTGGAAATCAGCATTTTAACTTTACCTTGTTCCACGTGTTCAATTACTCTCAAAGCTTTTCTTGCAGCCCATCCTCCCATGGACACATGATCCTCTGTAGCAGCACTGGTTGAGAGAGAATCCACAGAAGAGGGGTGGCACAAGGCTTTGTTCTCAGAAACTGCAAAAAATCCAGCACAGTGAATGTAGGAGGGAATGGGCAGAAGATAGCAGAAGTAATGGCCAACCTGAAGCAAAGAGCCTGTCCACCTTAAGGTCCAGCTTATGAGGATGCCATCACTATTTTACCTGAACTGAATAATTTGTAATAACTACCTTGAAAACTAGCATTGTCTCTGAAAACAGTAACCAAAATCAGTGTTCAGATGCAAATATTAGCCAAATATAGACAGACTGCTCATTCTTCCCTCTCCATCTTCAGCCTTGAGTTGCTCTGGCTCAAAGGCCCAATGGAAACTAAAGAAAAAAACCAGACAGCATAACTGAAACACAAGCCTGGTCTTGCCTGTTGCTCCAAGGCCACTCTCTGTAAAGGTCATTGGTTTTCTCTGGTTTTGGTCACAGATACCACCGCCTCCCTTGCTTTCAAGAAAACAGTTAGAGATCAGCATTTGGTCTCCTTATCGGAGCTGAGGCACTGGCAGAATTTCCTCTGAAAAGATGCAGGAGTGTACTACAAATCGTCTCCTGCTCTCACCTCACAAGGCTGTCTACACCCTTGAGGTGACAGCATGCCAGCTTTGAAAGCCAGGTGTGAGCCCTGGAGTAAGTCTCTCAAGCTGCACTCAAAAGTGAGGGGAATTTGGCTGCAGGAAGAGTTTTGGGCACCATTCGATGACAACTGAGGTTGAGAATTGCTCTTTAGAAGAGAAAAAAAAGAAGTCTGCATTCACAGTGCTCTGTCTGCACTCAGGCCTTATCCTTTTGAAGCCCAGCAGGATGTTGTGTAATGCTCTTGCCAAATTAGTGGCTTCAGAAAAGCAACAAGAGCAACCGAGAGGTGGTGACACAATTGCAAATAGGCTGTAGTGAGACAGTCCAGGACCAGAGCCCAGCTGGCACATTCTAGCAGGCAACAGCAGGTCACAGAGAGGCTGCTTGTGGCCACTGCAAACAGCTCAGTCCAGCAGGCAGGGCTGTTGGAGAGGACGCAAAGAGACACATCCACCCGCATTGCAAAACATCTGCAATTCTTTTGCAGCTTTATCTATAAACCCTGGAGCTGAACAACATTAGCTGGTACACAAACACCTAGAAACTGGCAAAGTGACTTTAAAAATATTAGTAGTACCTTGTTTAAAAAAAAAGGAACTCAAACTTCAGTTTAGATAAAATCCTGGCTGTTTTGACAAGGAAAAGGTTGTTTAGACCTATGGGCTTCTGGTGCCATCAGAGACCACAAACACCCCAGAGTTTGTCAGGTTGCAGAAGTGTGCTGTGAAACCTGAAGCTGAGCAACAGCTGAGTCCTGGAGCCATCCTAAACTCTACCCAGCCAAAAAGTAAAGTTTCCAGCCCTCAAAACAAGTGGTCAAGCACTTCAAGTCCTTTTCCAGATCCACTTCCCAAAACAGCCTCCAGGTACTGTTGCTTTAGTACATCGATTTAGTTAACTCACTCTTTTTTCTGCAGGATATCTATCTACAGATTTATCTACCTGACATCCTCTCTTCCTTCGTCTGCATCTTTTAAGATTTACTCTCCTCATAGGATGTTTATATAGGCTCATGCTTTTCTGAACTTATGAACTGTAATATCTCAGCAGCCAGCAGGCTTCTTGTTGCCTTAGTCATGAGCACTATCGGAAAAACCAAACCAATGTTTAATTTCAGTGTGCTCCTCTGATAACTAGCCCTGGGAACTCTGGTCTTCTGAGGACTATGGGGTCTGATTCTGATGTACAGACCTGGCTGTCAAAGAGACGCTGAGGGCTTCAGGCCCAACTTTGAAACAAGCCTTGCCATCAAAGTCCACTTAAGGGTTTGCATGCTCAGAGAGCTTAACATGCCCCAGAGCCCGTGCAGAACAAGGAAGAAGCCTGAGCTGAAATAATTGCAGCTGCTCTCAGTGCTCAAACTTTGCACCTAAACAGCACAAAACGTATTGAGAAGATTAAAACCAAGAGTGTGATACCTTTGTATGTACTATTAGATTACATCTGCCTTGATGAAATTGACCGTTCTAGGTTGCTGTCTTGATATTGGTCAAGCACTCACCCAGGGCAGCTGCTGTGCAGTGTGCAATCATGAAGCCTGAGTTCAGCCCCCCTTCCGTGACTAAAAATGCAGGCAGTTCGCTGAGTGAGGGGTTGCAGAGCCTCTCAATTCTTCTTTCACTAATTGCAGCAAGTTCATGCACACCAATTGCCAAATAGTCCAGAGCCTAAAGAAGATCTCGTTAAACCGGATGATGGAAACAAACACACCAAAACAGAAACTAAATATTTTTTCCTTTCTCCAAATGATTAATTACCTTTGCAGGATATTCCCCATGAAAATTTCCTCCAGAAATGGTCTCTGCTCTTTCAGCAAACACCATCTTTAAGAAGAAGTTAAGGCATGTACATGACTGAAATACAGTTTACATGAACAATATCTGCCATTAACTGGAATACCTTAACTGAAGGAATGTTTGTGCCAATAGGTTTTCATTTGCAAGCACATTGCATTACATCCACACTTTCACTTTTCAGGATACGAAGACCGAATCTCGGTTTTCCAAGCTTGTAGATAAAATTTTCACATGTATTTTTTTCAAAGAAGCTACATAAAATGAGTTCTTTGATCAAGGGTCGGCAGGGGTGCAAAGAAACACATCTGTTTTGATCCTAGAGTAGTTTTTCCTTTCCTAGACTCTTCATGATGGTTACAATTTTGGACAGGTTACAAGAAATAATGCTTATCAGCATTCAATATGATGTTATGTACAGCATCATTACACTGCTGACAGAAATGCAGCCTTGCTCAGTGCCAGTGCAAGAACTGTGCACAGAGTTTACCAGGCTGAGCCACCATGGTGCTTACCAGTCACACACCCATCTACCTTCCCTGACCAAGTGCTAATCTTGCTCTATAGTTCATTGTCCTAGTTCAGCAGGAGTGAACAGTTAACACTGCGTGTGGGGTGATCAAAGCTGTGTATTCTACCCCCTCTATTCATTCCCCAAAGACAATGGACCATTAGCAGCAGCTGCCCAGGGAGCCATTATCACCTTCACACCCAGCCTGAGGGGGCGGAGCTGCTAATGGGCCATCAACAGTTCAATACCCCCCTGGCTCCCAGAGTCAATCACCCATTGTGTGAGTCCCCGCCCAGGGGGAGGGAATGGGTGCTCCCTGAGGGTACATAAGTAGTGGGTAAGAAGACCTTGAGAACTTCTCGTCAGATCCAGAGGAGCAGCAGGACCTCAACAGGAGGAGATCACCGCTCTCTACCAGACCATAGCCATCATCTGCACCAACAGGTTTCTCACTTCTTTTTGCTTTGGACTTGGGGGCAACCAGGTGGGTCTCAGCACCAGGGCTAACAAACCCCTTTGGGTTTGTGCCCCAGGGCACTGGGTTATACTGCTAGGTTTTGTGAGTGGAAAGTAATTTCTCTTTGTGTCACTGTATTTATTATAATATTATTATTAAATTTTAGCCTCTGACTTATAATCTCTCTCGTGGTGAGTTCATTTTCCCTGCTGGTTCACCTTTAAACCAGCACATTCATGTTTCACTCATGCTGCACTAACAGATGTTTCACACACAAAGCCACCATCCATCTACTTCCATTTGGTTGCTAAGTCCCATCTATCCTACGTATTCAATAGAAGCATATAGACTCTCATCTAGGAAATATTTAACATGCACCAAAGAATATGCATACATGGTTTCCTTGCCCCAATACACACTTGCATACCTCCAATGTGGTCATGGGGAAAGGAAGACAGGCTGCTGTTGCAGCCAGTGGCAGTTATTGACCAAGGCCAGTTGTGACTTTTTTGCCTTCTGTGCAAGTAATGATACAGAAGAAAAGGATAAAAAAGGCCAAGCGGAAGTTTATATAGTAATAAAGCTATCAAAAAGATACAGGGTTGTCTGTGGCGCTATTGATTTCAGTTGTCATTATGTCCTTCACGAAAGCAATTGTATCATTTACAACTCCATGGACCTAGGACAAAAGACATCAGTATCTGAGCTTAGTATCTGCACTTAGTTTATCTTCAGGATGCTGACTGAGCTGCAGGGACCCTCTTTCCCATAATCTCACTCTACATGCACACATGAAGATTGTCTTGGATTTGCTTTTAAAAGGCGGAGCATCACTGTGGAACACTGCCCATCCTGGACACTTGAAAGACTATATTTACTATTATTACGGCAGTTTTGCCAAAAGAGTAATCTGAATATGACATTCTTTACTTGTTTGTGTTGGTTTACCCTAAATGGAAGCTAAGATATTTCTTCAGTGGCAGAATTGTTTGTTGTTAGGGGAGAAGTAACCATTCAAGGACCCCACAGATAACAAAACTTCTCATTAATTAATTAACTTCCCCTAATTCCACTGTTTTAATAGCTTTGCTCCTGCTAAAACTCACAGGGTTGAGTTCTTCCAATATATTTGAGAGACTACACTCTGCTTTTGGAAACACCCAGTTCACAGTCTTAACACCAATGCAAAAGAAATGTCCTACAAAACCTGCAAGCATGGAAACCAGCACCTTCCCTCTGCTTCTGACACCTGGGATCCTCCAGATCTGAACTCAGCTTTGTTAGACACTGCCTGATGGGTGCATGCACGGGATCAACAAATTACATCTCTCCATTAATACTAACTTTGAAGCGAAGAAGAAGCAAAATAAACCTGCTTCCTCTAACAGAGTCAGACAGCACATAACTGATAGTATTTCTGGAAACTTCACTGTCATTTATCTGTTGTTCTGAAAGGAAATAAAAGCCAGTTTTTACCTGGGGGCAGCAGCGCATTGTGTATGCGTCCTGAACTCGGTCACAGAATCTGTGGCTCTCTAGAAGGAACAAGATAGGCAAAAGAGAAATAGCCCTTACACAAAAGGATTGTGTCCTGCTGAAGGACCCAGCCTGTCCTGGTAACCCTAGAGGGTGAAGGTTAAGGTTGTTCACCTGCTATTTCTGATGGATGATGGTCAGAATCTAGAAGGGACCTGAACCGAAATGCCACCTCTGCCTGCCCTCGATGTGGGCGCACTGCATGGATGTCTAGTAAAACAAGTTACACCATTAGGTTTGGCCTCTCTTGTCAAGAGCTGTTAAGCAAACAGATAGGGAAGGCCCAATACCCACCAGTGTCAAAGGCCCTTGTTGTACCCTTTAAGACTTCGAGTGTAAGGGCAGCAATTATGTCAGCCTGCCTTGCTATAGCCCCGGCTCTTTCAACTGCCTCACATCCCAGTGAGGTGATCATTTGTGTTCCGTTGATGAGGGCCAGACCCTTCAAAGAGAGAGCAAATGTTAAGCAAATTCATTGCAGTTATTCCACACTCTGTGACAATTCCCCATCTCTGTGATAATTCTGTTTCTCATATGAATAAATTCAAGACCTTTACTCAGCTTCCTGGACCACCCTGAAATCACAAAATGCACAGCTTGACTTGCACTTTTGCTACATAAATAGTCAATGCTCATGATGCCACTAAGTCACAGTAGACACCCTTGGAGCTGCAGTAGGTCCAAGCAAGTAAAACACCTTGTTCAATTCATCTGGGCTGCTGTTATGGCCAAAGGGCAGATAGGTACCATGAAGATGCTTCTTAGACAGCTGTTTCAGGGTAATATAAAGTGCTTTCTAAAGAGGTCTGTCTTTCTCCACTGACCAAAGAGCAAATCTAAACACTAAGTTGGGATGTGACATTTCAGGTCAAGTAGGGTGACATTAGGAGAGGTGAATCCCACTCCTGATTAATATCCTTCTGAAGACTGATTTAAAATGATTGTTAATCACTTAACGCTTTTATTGTACCCATAAAGCAACTAGTGATTGATTGTACTAGTTTTCCATCAGCTGGTATCATTATACTTTATTACCTCTTTTGGTTTCAAGGTAATCGGTTTCAGTCCATGGGCTTCCAGGACCTGTGAAGGAGTTTAATGGCAAGGTAATTTAATGAAAAACACTTTTCAGTAGTTCAGTCATTAAAACTTTTAAATCTTAAATGTTTCCATGAATGGAAATATTAACAAATTCCTTAATTGTTGGGGGGAAAAGAGCTTTATATCACGAACATTTACTGTACTTTTTTCTGCTGGGCTGAATAAAGGACAGCATTTTTGGGGTTCCCAATTAGCACGTCATTTCCCAGTACTAGTAAAAGCAGGTAGTTGGAGCACTGAAGTGAGATACTGTCACACCCCATTAACATCTTGCATGTTTTAAATTATGGAAGAGGGTAACAGGAAAGAAGGCTGGAAACCTCTTGGAAAGGCAGTTCTGCCTACACCCTGCCTCGTGGCAGTTTCGACCTGGCCTAAATTATTCCTTTATAAATGATCCCGTAATCTTTTCTGTAGAAAATCTCTAGTGGTAGGAGTTGTCCTACTCAGTTTATTCTATACATGTCTATTCTATAGGGTAATTATTCTCGTGGGACATGGATAAACAGCATAATCTTGTTTCTGATTAGAATCCTCTCAACCTCTCCAACTGAAGAGGTAATACATCTCAGAGGTGTACAACTGTAGCTACTGGTCCTGGAGGTCCAGGACACACTGGTCTGCTTCCTCCCTACTCCTTTCCCTGTGTAGTTCTCAATACTTCTCCAGTCTATAGTCATGTACAGCTATGAATCCATGAATAGGTCTGGTATTCAAATATTCATGGATAGGAGTGATAGGTGTAGTGGCACAAACTACCATGGAAGACGTTGGAGAGGCCTGACTTTGAGATACTCAACACAAGATAAATCCACTGATGTATTAGTGAGAGAATAAGAATCAATTAAAAATTAATTTCATTGTAACACTTCCATCTTGTGAAGGAGGATGATATAAAGGCTCCTTGTAACCCTAATTAATTTATCAAAAATGAAATATCCAAACCTGTGTATTTACTTTAAGCCATTACAAAATCAGTAGAAATTTTACTGCTAAGTTCCTGCTTCCAATAAATCTCCAGGTACTCTTAGTGTTTGATGTTTTGAATTTGAGAGGTGGTCTTGGATTTTTTAGAAAAGCATTGATGTTCATGGAGCTGAAGACACAGTAATAGTTCTTTCATAGCTGGTATCATCTCCTATCTCTCTCTCCAGTTTATAAATGATGTCACTGTGGCATTTTATATGGCAATACTATGGCATGATATTTCTTTGAGACTTAATAAGGTGCTGCTTATTTCTATCTGCTCCAGTGACATATGAGTCAATTATTGTATTCTCATGGATCCACATTCCTCAAGGCAGAGGATGAGTTACTAAAGGCGACCTAATCTCAGCTCAAAATGGTACAGAAAGTCTGAAGACTTTAGACTTTTACATGGTATTAATCTGAGTGAAAGCTCTCTTTCTGTCAAAGCTACATGCAATTTGGAAAATGAGTCACTAAGCAGAAAAAACCAAACCAACAAACAATCAGTTGCATGAATCTTACATATTTAGCATCAGCCCAGCCACTCTTTGGGGACCACATCTTTCCCTCTCCGATTAATCCCAGAGCAAGATGAGAGAGGGGGGCCAAGTCTCCACTGGCTCCAACTGTCCCTTTCTCTGGGATATAAGGCAGGCAGGATGCTAGAAAGAAAACAAAAATTACTCCTGTTAGAGTTTCCCCTTGAAAGCCCTTCTTCTTGGAAAACAGAGAAGCCAGTTCATAAATGTGGTCACAGTAACATCCTGCAATCATGCATAATGGCAACAACAGGACTACTACCATTGCAGTCTGGGGGACCACAGCCCAGGGTGATTGCATCTACAGCTACAGAACCAGGCAGATAAAACTTCACTCCTCTGAGCTCTCCATCATAGGGTGATCACCTGGTGTGGACAAAGCTATCTCTTAATTTCTCATTTCACTAAACACTGGGTTACTCTTAGAAACCATTTTTGAGCCCTCTTCCCCCCATCCTAGTCCTCCGGGCACTGAAACCTGCAGAAATGAAGAAATGGAGCCTGGGAAACTAGAGAAAAAGCTGGGAAGGAACCAGTCTGTTCCTCTTCTTTTGCAGAGCTAAACACAGAATGGCAACTCCTTCATCTGCTGCAGGAGGAGGAGGAGGATATAACAGAGGGCAGCGCAAAGATTGTATTCTTTGAGGCTCACATAAATGAACATGGCTCACCAGAGGGACCACAATGATCATCAGATAACGAATAGTATACCCACCCCCTCCAGTTTCTTGACCACATCACCTGGCAAGTGAGGGACAGCCACCCAGCTGAAACTGCTGTGGCAGTTGTGGCCGTGTGACCTGCTGACTAGCCATGTGCTTCTGTGTGGCTGCCTTATAGCCCTTGTTCACAAACATCTCCGTAGGTCTCAGGGGGTCTACTCACAAAACCAGGTGCTGCTTAAGCAGGTCTGCTTGACAAACAGTGTCACATGCAGTTTTCTATATGGTAGTAGCCCCCTCTCCCCAAATCCCAGTATTCCTGAAGATGGTGTCACACACATTAGCACCTGACAGGACAGAAGTGAAAGACTTGAGCCTTTGTAAAAGTACTTGCCCAGAGCCACGTTCTAAGTCAAGCTTAGTCTTGAACTAATTGTCTGACCTCTCAGAGGCTCATTTCCCAAACTTTTGTCGGTTGCATCCCTTTTTCTCAGCCTTTCCTGTCAGTTCATCTCATACCCCACACCCTTCAACAGAGAAATGGTCACCAGTTGTAAACTTGTACAGCTAAGCCCTGGCCCTGATCTCTCACAACCACCAAGTGGAAAGATCAACATCTGTAGCTTGACCCACTGAACTACATCCTTTAGCAAAACAGTTAAAAGGGGAAAAAAGGAAAGCAGGATTATCTTTAAACATCTTTTTACCATTAAATGCTTCAATAACTTGCTCAAGGGTTTCTAGGGATATTCCACTGTATCCTTTGGCTAGGACATTGATTCTCAGTGCCAATAGCATGCGCGATCTCTCTGGTGTCAAAGGTTTTCCCACACCTGAAACAGTAATTCTCTCAGTTACTAACCCAACTACCAACAGAGGCAGAAAAGGGAAACATCAAGCCAATCTCCCATTACCTGCAGAATGCGAACGAACCAAGTTCACTTGAAGCTCCCTACAGAAGAAAACCATATGTTAAAACCCCCAAAAGTCTCATCAGGTCTTATTTTGCTCAAACCAGAAGGAAATACTGAAGCAGGTCTCTCATTTAACCCCAGAATATAAAAGTACAGGGTCAAACTGCTCCCTATTCCTCCTTTCCTGAAAAGAGCGAAAGCTGCACACACAACTTACCTCAGCTTACTATTTGGGATGACAGTCCTGGCAAACTTCCCAAACCCCGTGGTGATTCCATAAACAACTGCAAGAAATGTACACTGATGGTTAAGTGATGAAGTTTTCTAAACAATTAATAGTCAGAAGTAAAAATATTTACCCGTCTGTTCCTTTACGATTCTTTCAATCACTTCTCGTGATTGTTTGACTTTAGCTTCAGCTTCAGGTGTGAGCTAAAACGTAAGTAGTTTAAATAGTAGTTTATTTATCATTATTTAGTTGTAGAAAAGTAAACAGGTAATTTTTCCTTGCATTTGTTCAGAATCTATACCTTTATCTTGTAGAGCCCCTTTCCTAAGTTGACCAAGTCCTCCGTTGTTAAGCTGTTGCCATCTAAAGAAATATACTATACCAAAGAAACACCTTTTAGTTTGGGATATGGACACATATAAAGTTGCTTAATAATCAGAATAAATAAAAAAACACAGTCAAAACTCAGTAATTACAGGAAATTTCTGCAAGCCCATTCATAAGACAGGAACTCAGTAACATATTAAACACGTTATAATTTAGTTTCCTAGACCCAGCCAATCTAACAGCCCCTGCTCTTGTGAACGCTATAGTGGCTCAAATCTCAGCATGTTCTGGTAAGTAGAAGGATTCTCTACCAAGTTATAAAATCATTGGTGATTCCTACCTGTTCTGGTTCTCGGTATTTGCTGTATCTGAAAGTTCTGTAAAGGAACAAGGGCAGACAGGATTTCATGGATAAAAATCACTCGATCACAGTTGGAAATGTGTTTTAAGAAGGAAGGAACTCTTAAAAAAAAAGAGGAATCTAGAGAATTATAAATCTGGAATTGCAAAAAGTTCACAAAGCACTCAAAAAAGGATACAAATGTACTCCTTCTGGCTGAGATGGTATGAAATCTGGAGACATTATATCTCCTTCTATAACTAGAAGAAATATGCAAAACAAACACAAACAGGATTAAATTGCATTCTTCTTATAAATTAATTTGTTATTCCTTACAATACATAGTAGTAAGAATTGTAATTTGCAGTTATCAGCCCTGAACATATTTGTATCCCTCTGGGAAAATAACAAGTATGTATTTATTTAAGGTAGTCCAAAGGCAAAACCAGAACAGCTTACACTATATATGACAGCAAATACAGATGATGCATATAGAATCCTGTACTTTCTAAACCTTATTTAGCTCTGCTCCTAAAACCTAAATATTCTTAAATCACTGGGCATTTTCCCATTAAAACTGTGACAATCTCTTAGGCACAATTTTAGATGAACCTAGATAAAGCCACAGTTTGCTGACTCAGATGTCAACAGTCACTCTGCAATGCGTTGTTTAAGGTTTTGCTTACCAACTTCAACAAATTCATTGTCCTCTAGAGCATCTCCCACTGTATCATCAAGATCCAACAAGCCAAGTCCCTTGCACCTTCGCATGTAAAACTTTACTTCTTCCACTGAGGCAAATCCCCCATTGTCAGGTTTGTTTTTCATATATCGCCTCACAGCTTCCTTTCCCAGCCACTCAATGGTGTTCGTGGAGCCCAGGCACGGCACCGCCAGCCATTCTCCTCGGACGTGCACTGTGTATCTCGGCATGCTTTCTCTCCAAAGATGATTCCTCCACCCAGAAAGGTTGCAGTGTGCAGCAGCCTCACACTGACCACACAATGACCACAGTGCCTGTCTGGAATCAAGTGTTGCAATCGGAGAGAGGTACAAATCCACCCTCAAAATCCCCGCCTTTGTAAATAAGCGAGATAGACATATTTGGCTGGCTTCATCCAATCAAACCAAACCCAGGGAACACATCCTTTTCATGGAAAGGCACAACCCCCCCAGCTATTGCCACAGGATTTTTTTCCAAAGATTACATTGAGAATATGGAAATGAAAATCCAGGAGCTGGAGCTGTGTACTAAGATTAGGTAAATTGGACTAAGATGCAGTGCAATTGTTCTAAAAATGTAAGGGTTTAACAAGAATTAACAGTTATCACCTAGCAGTAAATCACACTAACAAAAACCTCCACGAGGGACAGGGCTGCAAAAGAGTCACCCTGAGATTACAGGCTCCTCATGACCACTAGGATTGAAAGAGGATTGGATTATACTTTTACATCAGAGCAGGATAAAAGCAGGCAGTAGAGGAAGCAAGCCTGCTTTGCTCAGTCCCATGCTCAAATTTAAAAAGACAATTTTTTGCTGTAGGTGAGGAAAAGATTAATTAATTTCCATTACCCTTTCTGTTATGTTTTGGAAGAAGTTACTCGAACAAGTAGCAACAAATACTATGTCACACCCACACACTATGTCATGCCTCCTTTGCAGGCAGATGCAAAGAGGAAAAGATGTGGAGGTACCTGTCACGATGGTGCCAAAATAAAGTTTAGCAATAACAATGTCCACACAAAATTTGAAAATACCTTTGTCTTTAAAGGCAAAACAGTAACACCACTCATAGTCCATGCTATGCATGCTAAGGCTCCCAGATAAAGGGACTACTTAGGGTTAATTATTGTAGGTAATGTTAACTTGGAACCCATGAGTGCAGTCTCTATGTGGGAGACACTGTCCCAGCAGAAAGGGTAACGAGAGTACTGAAAGCCATGCCTGACACAATTTTCCTCTTTCTGGCTCCGAGAGTAAGAAACAAGGATTATCTGGCAGTATGAATGCCAGCTGCACTATATATGCTACATGGGCTTTTAAAACAAAATGCTACCCCAAAACTGACATAAAGCATTCTTAAAACAAAGGACAGTTTTCACTGCAATCTGATAGCTCAAACCATAGCCTGATAATACCAGATACCCTCCTCTCTGACCAGAGCTTTGCTCAAGAGAATCCCCATTCATTCATTCATGTGATGCTGTAGCAGAAGCCTAATCAGATTTTGGGAGTAAATGAAAGGAACTGCACAAATTTCTAAGCTGAAATATAGAAAAATTCTTTTCAGTGAGTTCTCCAGCAGAACTTATTCAAGGGAACAGCAAGAGAGTGAATGGCTCATTATGTCCTTAACACAAGAAAGTCTGTAAGTTCTTCATGCATGAGGAAATCATGCTATTTTTGTTCCTCAAAGCTAGTGTTGTATTCTGTTTCATAAAAGCTGTCACAACATTCATAGAAAGATTTTGAACTGATCTTTGAAGCCTCAATAACCCGGGAGTTAATTTTTCTATAATGTTTATTTAAACTACTTAGATGTATGTACGTTACAGTTGAATAAAAGCACGCAGGATGCCTTGAATGAATAAAACCCAACAAGATATGTTCACACCTTAATTTGTATTAGAGCTGCCTCCATGAAAAGATGAGTTTCCTGCTGAAGAATACAATTTCATCTACTTGCCTGCTGGTTTTGGCTGGGGTAGAGTTAATTTTCTTTGGAGTAGCGGGTATGGAGCTATGTTTTGGATTTGTGCTAGAAACAGTGTTGGTAACACAAGATGTTTCTGTTATTTCTGAGAAGTGCTCACACAGACTCAAGGCCTTTTTTGCTTCTCATCCCACCCCACTAGTGAGGAAGCTGGGGGTGCACAGGAAGCTGGGAGGGGACACAGCTGGGACAGCTGATCCCACTGACCACAGGGACACTCCATATCATATGGCATTATATAAAGCTTGGGGAAGAAGCAGGAAGAGAGATGTTCAGAATGATGGTGTTTGTCTTCCCAAGTCACTGTTACGTGTGATGGAGCCCTGCTTTTCTGGAGATGGCTGAACATCTGCCTGCCCACAGGAAAGAGTGAATAAATTCCTTGTTTGCCTATGCTTGCGTGCACAGCTTTTGTTTTACCTATTAAACGACCTTTATCTCAATCCATGAGTTTTACTTGTCCAATTCTCTCCCTCATCCCGCTGTGGGGAGTGAGTGAGCAGCTGCATGGGCAGTAGTTGCTGGCTGGGGTTAAGCCATGACAAGCTGAAAGCTTACAATGATCAAAACTCAGAACAGAAATTAATCAATTGACAGGCTCTCCCCTCCTAAGTGCTATTCCTAAATCCAAGCATTTGCCATGACCTATATTTGGTATCCTCCTCCCCTAAACCAGCACTTACTGATTATGTTTGTTACTCCCTTGATATGGGGCTATCCCCATGGCAACAGATTTGATTTATGTGAACAGATCACGTCCAGGGAAAGCAGTCCTTACTGAACTTGCAAAACCCAGCCGAGAGATGGCAGCATTCCCCACAGCATCACCTAAGCCATCACCTTGAACTGCAGTGCTGTAACAAATACAGGAAAACCAGCTTTCCCATTGTTTTTAAACTTATCTCTAAGTTGTTATATTAGCGTAAGGGGTAGTTCCCAGGACCAGTTAAAAATACAAATATTAAAAGTATCAAACTGTGTAAGGAAAGACTTGAGCTTTCGTCCCCCTCCAATAATAAGTTTTGAAAATATATAGTGAGTTTGTTGAAAACTGTTTTGGTCTTCATAGTCCTCTTGGACTCAAAAATTTCTCCCACAAAACAATAAATAAAACAGAAATACTAAATCAAAACTTTTTGTACAGATCAATACACAGGCAAGTAGGGAATGAAAAGATTTATTTTTTAGTCTTTAGATTCCTGAAGTTTCAATTATTGTGCTATGGAAAAGAATGCTGTGCATGAAGAGTCTACCATTCACCAATTAATTTTCCATGTGTTTCAATTCTATTACTGAAAAATGACTACACCTCAGAACAGTTTTCATGTGTTCTAAAAATTGCTTGTAACAAAAACATTCTCCCAATTCCAGAGATGTAGGTAGCAATTTTGCTGCTTTACTTGGAAATGTAATATAGAAAGTACTGAACTTGATTTGGAAAATTAATTTTAAGCTACATTAGTACCAAAGCAGCAGAGCATTTTTTGGCATAATCAAGCACGCATATCAACAGTTTGGGCAATGACTCTCTTCTTTCAGCAACAAGAAAGTTTCAAAGAAATCAGTAAATTTGTCACTGGTCCTGCTTCAAGTCTTTGCCCACAAGCATTGAAGTGACTGGGTGCATAGAGGCTCTATGCTCCAGATATGTCTTGACAGCCAGATCTCGACTTTTGTCAAAATTGTAAAGGTCCCTGTAAAAGAAGAAGGGGGAAGGGGAAAAACATTATAAAAATCTAGGAAAGTAACACAACAGGGATTTTCTCAAGGTTTTACATTTATCTTGAAAATCTTGCCTTAGGGTGTATACTGGGACTAAGCTTTCTTTTATGAAAAGAAGTTAGCAAGCTGAATGTGACTCTGAAGATAAGCTTGTTCACAGTACACAGAAAATTCTGTATTATACCACTTCAATGTGTACCATAAATGTCTTTCAATTATAAATTCCATTATACTAAAAATGTCAACAGCATGAGCTCCTACAAGGATTTGGAGATTCCTTTTACCTGAACAAGGGTCGAGTAAACTTCATCCTGCCCTGATCTGTTGCCATTTTTAGAGCCAGAGGAATAGCTTTTTCCCACTTGGACCTGATGCAGAGACGCAACCATCTGGAGATGGGGGAAGGGAAGAAAAAATTTGCACTTCAACTTTCATTTGTGGTGGTTGGTTATCTTAAGATTCTGTTTCCATAAACACTCTGGGCACTGATTAGTCATCACGGGAATGAGATTCTAGCTAAGCTAACATAAAATATCTAGTGTTTGACTAGCACATTACAAAGGTGAACTTTTCTGTAAAATAGGAAAAAATTGAAGCCAGGTTCCTTCAAAAGGTTCTGATTATTTTCTGTGGCTATGTAGTATTTTATATCACAATAATTAGAGCTGAATTACACAGCACTTGCTGTATTTGACCAAATGATTAAAAAAGAAAAATCAAAACAAATCGAAAATCCCACAAATCAAATGGCACAAGCTACTGGCATGTGCTTGTTTTGTTCAAAAATAAGAAGATATCGATCATGGTATAAGCAGTAGAAACTATACCTTATGTTTAAAAGACTTAGTTTGTTTTTAATAAGAAACAAAGAATACCAAGTTATTTAAGGGAGAACAGTAATGACTACTTTAAATGCATCCAAGTAGGTAACAGCAACAAAGTAGGCAATACTTTAAGATACTTGTAAAGATTACTTATGTCCTAGGTGATACATTTTTCTAACAAGCCACATGTGTAAACACAATATATAAATACAAAATAGAAGAAATTAGGATGGCACAAAAATCAATTTAGCACTCCTTGCCTGTTCAGAATTTTCCCTTTTGATATTTGCTTTTTTTTATGAGACAATCTTTGTAATAGTAAGCATTAAAATGTGACAAAGTTTTCAAGTTGTGTTGAAAAAAAACACTGGCACATCAGCAGAAGAACAGATTAGGTCAAGTCCTGAAGACCAGATGCTACCTAAATATTGGAAAGATTATTCACAGAGAGGAGCACTATTATTTTATTCAATACCACCTCCAAAGTAAGTTATCAGGTGGTCAGGTTCCTTTGCTAGCCCAACAGATTTAAAAAAAGCACAGCGAACCCACCGTCCACTTTGAGTTCTTCCACTAGACTGTATCTGCCCAATTTTAAGTAACAGAGTACCACTCTGGTAAGCATGTTCACACTTGTACTTACAAAAAAAAAGGCACCACAACAACAAAAACACCGTATCAGTTCCATACAAAGGATGTCTCAGACCATTCATGAGGGAGGACACTTTGTTTTATGAAAGCATTTAAGATTAGAATAGTGTCCATATTAGAACAAACCTGAATCTTATTTCAGAGTTGTGTATAGCATTGAAGTTGTACACTTCCTGCATGCGCTGGACATGTGACAATGGAAGAGGTGCCTGAAAAAGAAATTGCATGATCAGAATAAGCCAAAGAACACTTCAAGCCAGATACTTCAAAAATAAACAGGGTAATCAAGAAGATTGATGCTACAAAGAAACCAAAATCTTATAATGACAAACATTATTTGTTCCTTTCACCTTTCCAAAGTATTAGGGAAGGGGCAAAGAATAAATGTCAGCTAATTCCCACATCCAGTACTATCCAAACATTCAAAATGAGGTATTGGCATTCTATTTGATTTATAGCTTATTTGCAGTAACACCAAATACAGACGAATTCAAGCACCTCGTAGTTTTGTTTTTACCTTTCAATCCAAAATACTCTGTATGTTTCTCGTTAGCTGTAGAGCCAGACACAAATCAGGGAGGCAAGGTTTTAATAAGGTTTTAATAACTATGTATAGTGAGAGCAGATTAATTTATCAAAACTTAAAAGAACAACTTAATTCCAAAGCACAGCAGGGCTTCTGTGTCTGCTTTTGTGATATGGAATCAAGTCACTTCAGGTGTGCACTTACCTCCAGAAGCAACAGTGCCAGGAACTCAATTAACTGATGAGATGACATTTCTTTCAGATCTGCTGAGCTGAATGAGTCCAAATCACTTTCTTTTGCCTAAAAGAGAATGGTTACTTCATTTTTAATAGGTATTTAAAAGTACAATCAGGTGTAATTTTCTGTTTTGACATCTGCACTTACTGTTGAGCCATTTCATGTAAAGAAGATACTGATTTGTATCTGTGCAGGATATTAAAATAAGGGGAAGGGAGGGATTTAAGCTGCTGTCTGGTGTTTGCATTCTTCACTTCACTTATTTTCTCTCCACTGATCTTTTTATCTCCACTGTCTATCTGTTAGTTAAGTGAAAAATCAAATACTTCTTTTATAAAAAGTGACATTAAGAAGAAAATTAAAAGACAGCGTCCAAGTACAGTGAAAAGCCCCAGAGCTAACGAAAGGAAGGCATACTGAATTCCCTATTAGTTGTATGATTTTTATTGTTAAAATTAGGTGCAAATTATGTGGTACTAGTTCCTTATTATAATTTATGTATTTCAGTTTTTGATGGGAAATGCGTAACACCAGTATAATGTAGGGCAACTATTGCTGATACAATATAATCAGTGATGCAGAGATCCCTTGGCATTTGTTTTTAAATCAAGTCATAATATCAGGGCTTCAAAAAGAATATTCTCAGTTTGGTTACTACTTATGTTTAACAGGAAGCTGGCTGTGTGCATTGTTAAAATATGTACTACACTCTCAGCAAACAGTAGATTTTGGAAAAGAACAGCTCACTTTGTATAACAAAGCTTTTCAAGACACAGACACATCAGAGTTCTTTAACCACTCACTTCAATCCATCTTTGGCTCAAGGCAACGCAAGCATTTGCCAGTGTCACATCATACCTGTCAAATATTAAAAAGAGAGGATCACACTTTGGAAACATGAAAACCTCCTATAATATTTTTCACAAGAAAATTTTTCTCAAGTGGCTCCACATTTGCTCATTGTATCCTCCAACTCAATACTGCAACACAATTTACAAAAGATATAACAAAATATATTTCAGTTTTAGTTACAAGCACTCTGTACATAGGTGACACCATCCCTTGATCCCACAGATTCCTAAAATGATCCATACCTATAAGCATATACACTCATACATAGATTATAGCTTATGGCTGAAAAGAGAGTACTGTTGTAACAAACTGCCAAAACCCCCAGTATTTCCTGGCAACTTTCAAAGCAAAATTAATTTCCACTGAAATTAAAGACTGAAAATGCTAACAGTGATTTTTTTTTCCTACATAACACTAGGGCACTTTCTAATAAAACGTTTGTAAGAAGAATTTCACCCTGTTTAAAAACTGCTTCGTGACTGTTTGGAAAATCCCATGCAATCTGAAGAAGGAAAAGATGAACTATAGAACACAGCTTACGTAGGCTTCACTGGTGGCATTCCTGGAGCATGAAACCATGAGTTCCAATCAACTTTATCAAGAACATCTACCTACAAAGCAACACAAAAACTTATTAAATTTTAAATGTAATTTTTGGTTTTGTTGTTTGTTTTTTCTGTTTGGTTGGTTTTGTTTTTTGAGAAAAGTATACCCTGTGAAATCTAGGGGGTTTTGTTTAGTTAATATTGCTCCATTTACCCTGGAAAATCCTAAACAGATTACTTCAAAACAAAACATTCCCTTCTATGGAAAGGAAAAAAAAAGGCGTCATAATGGAAACCTATCTTTATAAAATACCAGACTACATCATACTAAGATCTTGAAATAAAGAAAAGAAAGATAAAGAACTGATCTTTAAATAAAACATGAGCTATGCAGTTATTTCACATAATTAAAAAGTTTCAAGCAATTAATTTTAAATACTACTCAACCTTATCCTTGAAGTAGGAGTACAAGAACATCTTCCAGTCCTCTGTTACTATGCTCTTATAAGCAAACTGCTGAACATAAGCCTTCAAGAAGCCAATGAAGACATCTAACAGTTAAAAAACAAACTGTTTCAGTGTTTGAAATTAAAATGGAAACCAGTAATATATAAAGTCTGATTAACACTTACCTGGTCCTCCAAGAAGTTGTTCAAGGTAAAAAAGTAAAGCAAAGCCTTTCTCATATGGAACAGACGAATAGGCAACATCAGGATCTACTTCATCCAGATTAAGGACAAGGTTAGTTACAGGATTTTTATCTCCAAGAGTATTTATCTGTGTCAAAGACAAAAAAAAATATTCATCTAGGAAAACCAGCACTACAGCAAATCACTACTACTAATTCTATCTATAAAGGTATAAACCATCCAAAACTATGACAGCTTCATTTCAAAGCATTCTTTCTCATTCTTTTTCCTGAAGTTCTGAAACTGCACAAAACAGTTTGACTAAATTTTTTCTCATTTATCAGTGCCTGATTGCATAATGAACAGAAAGACGTTCGAATCAATCACCTTGTGCTCCAGCTGTGTCGAAACAGTTAATGACTGTCATGCCTGTCATAACCATAGGCAGCTAATAAACTATCTATATTTATCCTTTTATTAATATACTATTTAAACTACCTGAATTAATATGAAGAAAAAATAAAAGCAGGAAATATTCACAGTAAACCAGGTAAACTGCATCACCAAACTGAATGAGAGGGCTGGAAATATCACAGACTGAAAACCTGAAAACTAAAGTTTGATTATGCTTCCTAAAAACAAAACTAAACAACCCTCTCAGACAGTAACAGATTTGGAATGTGCTCAGTTATAATGCAGCACACAGGAGAAAAAAGAAACTAGTTACTTATGTGAGGCACTGGAAATTTGGGTGGTGATGCCTGCAGATAATTTTGACAAGCTCTCAGCTGTTTACAAGTATGGTAACAGGTCACATTGCAATTCAGCCAAACCCAGAATAACCAGGAGGTTCTGTAAAGGTGCTAATCCTTACAGAACAGCTTAAAACAGTTCAAAAATCTTCACCTAATCTGTGTATATTAAACTTGGGAAGCAATCATAAACCTTGGAATCAAAGTTGTTCATCATCTAATAAGAAAGCACTAGGAAAGCTGACTTAACAAATTTTATTTGTAGGAAACACATGAAAACAGGTTTTTAAAATTTAGGTATAAGCTTGAGCATAAAGTTATGATAACTTTAAAAATATTTACCGTATTCTGCAGTTCTCTCCAACCTCCAAGGGCTTGAAAGTGCCTGAACTGCTCACCAAACAATTGACCACCAATCCTGCGTTCCAAGTACACAGTATGACCCTCGTTCAGCCTGGAAAGACAGAGGTAAAGTCAGCACTGGTAGGATGGCAAAATGAATTTAGTCAGTCTCTTTACAGATTAAATTTAAAATACGACATGCATTGCACTGAATATCACACCTACCAAAAATGCTCCCATGTTTTGTTGGTTACCAAGTTTCCTGTCCAGCTATGAGAGATTTCATGAGCAATAACCTAAAACACAGAAAACAGATCTACTATTTAGACTCCTCTGGAAAAGGAACATCAAATCCCAACAGAAAAAATAAAAACCTGATGGGACCTTATTTACTACATTACGTTCCCAAAGCCAGGTAGCATTCACAGTTCATGGAGAGGACTAACTACCCTAAATGAACCTTCTACAGAAATAGTTTTGAATGCCCAGCTTGCAAGTCATGGAGTCACACCGATATCAAACTCTGGTAGCTTGGTGTAGGTAACTTGTTTATGAAATCACATTTCAGAACACAGAATACCAAGTGATGGACTAGCACTACGTTCCTACCTAAGCAACTTCTGCAGTGCTTGGATTTTCCAAAGTATCAAACACCCTGGGAAACCTAATGATGCATGATACATTAAAAAGTATCCATGTAAAATATTTCAGTATTCTTTGCATGAGACAACATTCTTTTTTTCTTTAGCAGTACATCACTCTAATAGAAAGACATATGCAATAAAACAATATTCAGAGTACTCAACTTTTCAGAAAAAAAAATTTACTCAAACTGTACTCCTTATTTCCACTTTAAAGAAAACTGTACATAATATGAGTTCTAGTGCATAGACACACATATAGAGGAAGAAGTTCCCTACAAACAATTTTGATGAGGCCAATTCAGCTGTGGTTTTTAGACACATCTATACATAGGTGTTGTGGTTTAACAGAGCTACAGAGCAGCTAACCTCAGTCAGCCCCCTGTGCACACAGGCACCATCTGTCCATCATACGCAATACGTATGTCTCCACTTTTCTAGAATTTACTTAGAATGACAGTTCACTTTGCAAGACTTCTTGAGTTACTGCCTTAACTTTTAATTTCCCCAATGAAAAAGAGACCACCTTTCCAGGTATCTGTTACACAGGAAGCTAAGATATAATTTCATGTTGTGTTCTACTTGAAGACATGAACCTCTTTTGGACTTACATTTGATAGAGATCGATCACCTGCCTTAAAAAAAAGAAAAAGGCAAGTTAGTTGTCAATTCAAGTAAATCTCAGACTACTTAATGCAGTTTCTTTTATGATCCCTAGCTTCAAAGGAGGCAGGAAAAGGTCTTCCTAAGATTAACTCAATTTGAACATTAATATCCACCACTTGGTGGATAAAAGTCAGCTTTTTTCTTAGGGCTTGCTTATCACTGTTATACTTACCAATAGTGTTGGAGTTACAAAAGTCAGACAAGGATTCTCCATACCACCATAAGGAAAAGAAGGTGGCAAGACTAACAAATCATACTGTCCCCATACGTAAGGTCCTGCTAAATCTTCTGCTGTTTTCAGCATAGCTTCAGCCTGAAAGAAGAATCCACATTGATTTCTAAGATGACTTCTGACTGCAAACACTGAACAAATAGTCAGCTATGGATCCCCTATTTCATTCTCTGTCACCTTGGTGAGTCCCACATGCAAAATGATCGAGACTCTATCAATATGTATATTCAGTAATAATTTTGTGCTGCAAACATTTTTGGGGTGAGAGGTAGAGCAAGGAGAGCTAAAGATGAACAGAACAGTGAACCCCAGTCTGTTCGTTTTCCAATACTATATGAAAGAGTTAGTTTACAAAACTTCTTGGTCTTGTTGTTCTTAATTACCCACCTCAGAAAATTCATAGGCTGATTTATCCACTAGCTCCTTTTCAGCCCACACCAGTGTCCTTGGGCCAATCTTCCTGTTCAAAGTAAAAATACATGCGACTAAGACGCTATGAACCAGAAATAATCATATGGGAAACTAATACAGAGAGCATGTGTTTAACTCTGCTCTTGAGTAGCCACTGTTGCAGAAGAAACTCATTAGAGAGTCTTTGTTTTATCTCTCCACTGCTGAAGTAAATCCTTAGAAAAGAAAACAAACACCACACATCCACTGTTCAGCACAAAAAACAGAAAAATCACTTACAGATTTTTAAATGCTTTAAACCCTAATGTAAAAGCATTATTGTGGCCTAGATTAACACAACCTTGTGCAGATGAGAAATTAGGCTGAAGCTATACTTATCTGCCTTTGATACATGACAAGTCTTATGTGTTACCTGAAAAACATCTAATTTTGCTAAACTGTAGCCCCTAAGGGCTTTTTCAGTTCCAAACACTTCATGCTATTTCTTTAACTTACAGCAAAAGTTACAGAATTATGTAAGAGCAAATCAAGGTACATGCAGTTCAATACAAACAAACAGGCTACTTGAACCTCTAAGACCTTTTAAAATTAGAAATAAGACCAAGAATCAAAATTTTTAAAGACCTAACTCTGAAGATTTATTATGGTTATTAATATTTATACATTGTACAGATTCACTCACCTGCTTTCTAAAGCTCCAACCACTAAAGCAAACAAGTAGCAAGGTACGGGAACCTAGTAGAGAACATGAGGAAAAAAAAAAAGAAATCTTATTTCTAATGTGAGTTATCGAACCACTGATTCAGGGAAGAACAAAAGTATGTAAATAAATGTTTTCCTCCACTGCCTTAAAGGCACTGCTTTTTTTCCCCCAAATGATATTCCTTTATCTACAGGATGTACTTGTTTCACAACTGACTCATGCAAAAGCCACAAAACTGTATGTGTCATCTCTGTTTGAAAAAATATGAACAAAAATTGCTGCTGGTTTAGTTTGTGTCAGTTTTCCATATTCATTTCAGTTCCATTAAATTCTATGGAAGGAGAAGTTAGGACATACTGCTCAGAAAAAGGGCAGTTTTATCACACAGAAAGATGGAGGAAGAGTTTTAACAAAGTAAACAATATTTATGGATACAAAAGGAAAAATCGAAACATCTATTTGATTTCCATGTTTGGAATTAATATAAACTCTGAGTATTTGCTATTTTCATGAAAAATCTCCAAACTGGAGAATCTTGATGGAGAAATGTTTTCTCCTAGTACTCTGGAAAGAAAAGGGGATAATGCATCCATCCCTGAAGGAGTTCCACTTTATCTGATTAACATTGATAAATAAGTAATACTTCAAATTATAATTAGTTGGAGGGAACATTTCAGAAAATTTTACTGTATCATTATCCCTAAACCATTTAAATATCATTTATTAAAATACCCATACCATTATGCGTGTTTTAATTTTACCTACGAACCCACAGAATATAATCTTGAAAAGAATGAAGTCCATTGACTTATGTAATAGACAAGTTATTAAAAGACTCTCAATATATCCCTACATTTTTATATCCAATTTGCTATTTCAATATTTTGCAAGTGTCAATGGCTCTTGGGTTGTAAATTCGTTTTTACAGAGGCTGCTCTCCACTACACTTCTAACCAGCTTGGCCAAGCAGGAGCAAAAAAAGTAGTTTTAGGTAAGCTCAGCACACATACATACCCAAAAGCTCGATGTATTTGCTTCTTTCATCTCAGAAAACAAAACTGACCTTTTTCATTTATATATTTTGTGATTAATACACTTTTTATTGCAAGAAAAACACGTCTCTTCTAAAAAATAATGGTTTTCTATATTAGAAAGTGTAGTAATTTCAATTAGCCTAAATGTTATTCCTTGTACAGGTTCACCAAGCTTATCAACAATGTGCTTCTAAGATAACATACAACTCTGGGTAGCACACAACATAGAGGCCTTAGGTACTAGACAGAGTGGCAAATGTTCTGGCTCCACAGAGAAGGTAAAACACTGCATATTGATGAGCTCTCAGATAAGGTAACTATTTTTGTCCCTCTCTGCCCTCTTGCCTCCCCCTCAGGTTTCAAGAAGCAGCCAATCAAACCCAACACCAGCTGAAGTTAAGAGTAGGTTCCCCTCCTCTCCTCCAATCACACAATTCCATCCCTCCTTGCAGTCATTCAGTCGCTCAACAGCCCAGGTCTTCTATAAAAACAATTTACATTTTGAACTTATGTTAGTTTCATCTGCTTGTTCAGCAAAATGAACTACGATCATCAAGAGATCCCATAAACATCAGAACTGTAACCCAAAAACTTCTGAGAACAAAAATGTCAGAAGAGTAAATCAAGACTGCCACTTTATGAACAGTGGAATCATAAAACTACTTGCATCACTTAATAAAACTTAATCCAGGGAACAGTAATACTTAATTCTCTGAAGCTACTTTCCATAGAAGGCGAAGTTTTCACATTAAAAAAGAAAAAAAATTAAGGATCTTTGTTGTCAAAATTTGCCTAACTTCAAGATAAAAATTGGTTCCAATGCTGAGCTTCAATGCTAAGTCCTTGCTGAGCTTAAAATTTGCAGGGTCTGTTTTCCAAAACTTTCTCCCATGTTATCTGCATTATTTTCAAAGAATCAGAGCAGACAAAGTTTTGACTGGACTAGCTTTGAGTATACTAAACATTTTCAAAACTCCAATTTGGCTTTTCTGGGAGTGCTAAAAAAGACCAGTAAACACCACCAAGATTTACTGGTTGTCTTCTCAGAATTGGAGATTCGTAATACCTCATATTTCTACAATAGCAAAGACCCATCATGAGTTACGTGATTTACTGATGACAATAAAACCATCTCTGAAGTAACATGAACTGCACGAGTTCGGAATAAGACTGTGGGCATCCATTTACTACCTGGAGCACTTACATTCTGGCTGAAACAGTAGATCTTCTGACTGCTGTCCTCCGGGTCAGGCATCTCCCTGTCACGATTGGCGCTCATGAGAGCCACCAGCTCTTTGGGAACGGATATCTGAAAGGTTACTCAACTAAGCATTGCAGTCGGCACACAAGATTACACAATATACAAGAAGCAGTGATAACAAAGAGTAGCCCTGATTTATTCTGTTGTTAAGTCATCTCCATCAAGTAGAACATAAGGCATGTGGAAAATTCTGTCCTGAAGACTGGCAATATTTAATTAACCAGGATTACCTCCACTAGAAGTTAATAGTTTCACTTTCTTCAGACAACTGAATTATAATGTCATATTGCACATCTTGCTTTTAGCTTCCTTAAAACAATCAAACTATTGAACTGCAAAGATCCCCTAGCTATGCAGCAGAATATGTGTGTGGCTCGGCTTCGCGAACGAAGATTTGGGAAGGGCTCTCCCCACGTGGGTGTGCCCTTCCAGCCTGCGAAGTGGGTTTTAGGTGAGGCTCAGCGTGCGCAGAACTGGCCCCACCGTTTAAGTCCTGAGGTTCATCTGCCATGGCCGAGCGAGCTTGGACAGTGACAGTGAAGTCCTCAGGACTAGAACCTACAGCACCCAGCATTTCCCAGGAGGTCTCCCATCCAAGTACTAATCCGGGGCTGACCCTGCTTAGCTTCCGAGATCTGACAGGATCGGATGTCAGGGAGGCATTTAACTGCCTGTTGTAGCAGAATATATCACTTAGAGGAATACATAAGAGTCATTTCAAGTTTTTACACTACAGCACTCTTTGTTGTCTTACTGTCCCTTTTTCCTAATTTTAGAACGTATTTCTTTCTTTCTACTGCACAGTTTTTTCTTTGGAAATAGATAAGTGTGAATGAAAAAAAAGAGTTGACATATATAACAGGAAACGGAAAAGCTAGAGAAGTGCTATGGGGAAGATACACAGTTCTTGGCTCTTACTTGAGCTAAAAGTCAACTTTCTCTGTTTTTATTTTAGGCCACATGGTGGCAGCTACAAAAACCCCCAGGAAGAATTCCCCCATTGATGCAGTTGTCTTTAGTTATGACACACACTGACTGAGCTTCATCTACCTCTGCATAATAGGTCAGTTTCACGGCAGGTGTGTCTTGGCATGGAAAGATGGCTCTGCAGTGGGTAGCCTAGAGAGAGAGAGAAAAGAAAAAAGTTAGAACATAACAGTCTTTCCAATGCAGAAGACTAGAAATAAATCAACTAATTTATTATAGTGGAAATCTATACAGTTCCTTCAGAGAATTCATTATCTACAAACTCATACTTCTATCACTTATAGCTTACAGTAGGTTTCATAGTTAAGGCTTTTGTAAAAGAAATAATGGTAGGTAAGACAGACAATAACCACATGTATTGATTACAAAGTACTGTATGTTCTTCAAGAACACTGGAGAGGGTAAAGCACTTACAGAATTCTTAAACTACAAAAATATAATCAAATTTCATCAGTGTCCTGACACTAAGTGTTTTCATTTAAGACCTTTGCAATGCACAGTTAGAAGTTATGGGCTGCTGTACTTTCCCCTACCAGACTTCCTCTCCAGCTCTTTAGAAACCAGGGGAAATCACAGAGGTATATAAAGAAGCATAAAAAAAAATGAATTCAACCTGACACTGGCTGAAGAGAAATGGGTGTTTCTTTCCAGAAGTTTGCTCTGGAGTAAACCACTGGAGAGCTGAAGACTTCGGAGAGCTTTCAAAAGAGATTTCAACAATTGCTTCTTGTCCTCTGTGTAATAAAGAACATAGATTGTTTGACACAAATCCTGATCACACTGTAACACCTCTACAAAGATTTCTGGAAACTAGGTCTGCAGTACTGCCTCAAAAACATTAAAACTGAGAACAAATAGCACAGTAAAAACAACCTTTCCCTTTAAATTATGATAGTAAAAAAGATAGTTTATTTCAACTTTAATGTCAAGACACTTCTATTATTGTTTTCACTAACCAGAAGCTTTTCCTTTCTTCAAGGAGATTATGCACTTTTTCTTTAAACCATTTGGACCAGCTACATAGATATAGTTTTTTCACAACTAGCTGACATTTCACACAGACATATGAAAACCCCACTGCAATACTCAAACAAAAAAGTGCAGAACCCTACATAAGAATATACATGACTGACTAACATAGAATGTGTATTCTGTAAATAAAAAAAAATTTAGATTCTGCAACTGATGTTAATGTTCTGTAAATATGATCCTTAAGCAGAGAAAAAATAAAATGTGAAAACTTTCTGTAATTACTGAAAATTCCTATTAATACTAGGGTTAACAAGAAAAATAAAAAATGTTCAAATTTTTATTCAGGGTGTCAGAACTGGTGTAAAGTAAAACCTAATGGTTCTGTGTAAGACAGGTATTAGCTTGCTAACAAGAGAACACACACAAACCTGACACGTTCATACTCTTATTTTTTAAAAACATATCTTACACACCACTGACACCAAAAGCACACAGAAGTACTTGATTGTGTCTCAGAAAGTTCCAGATTATACATGTAACTCTCTGGAATAAACAACCCAACCATAAACCAGAACAAACTTCAGCTAATCAGAGGAGTTGGATATCAGATAAGCTGACCAGGTATACATATCTGGTTTATAAGCAGTATTCCAAAGTACATATTCAACAAGAAAAAAATACTTGGTATTTATAAGGGACATTGTTTTCTGAACAGTCAGACTGTCAGCTGTAACTCCTACCCTTTCCTATCATTTTTTTGTTGATACTTACATGCAGGACTATATTGCACATAAGATTATAAATTGGAAAAAGAGGCATCTCAAAGTCAAACAAAAGAAACAAGCCTTGGCTCCCGCTGTGGCCTGTTTGCTCAAGTACTTAACTTGAACAGTTTCCTGTCAGATTGGGAGTGTTTTTCAGAAGGGACAGCTATTGTCCGACATTCTTTTTATGTGTGTTTCTAAACTGTGCTGATCCAGAGTATAACATTGACAAAAAAATTAGAAACCAGTTCATAGTTTTTAGAGGTAATAAGCAGTTGTGAAATTCAAACAATAAGAAGTTACTTAGTATACAACTGTATTTAAACAAGGGAACTTCCTTATACAATCACTGCTTTGGCATCAGGGAGGGGTAAGATACCACGGAGTTAAAAACTGCAAAGCAAACTACCAAAAGCATCTTGTAATTTGGCAACAATTTTTTAATTCATGCAATTTAAGAGGTAGACTAGGGTTAGTTCATTATCTGTCATGCTGCAAAAACTCAAGTCCCAGTTTTCAGGGACTTAGCACAGTCAACACAATAGAACTATAATTATTTGAAAACATGCTTCTATACAATCACAGTGATAACCCGAAGTTCTACAGAAAGGCAGAGTCAACCCGTGCATAAAGGAATGGCAAGCAGGCTGTAACTCTGTATGTACTACACTGTAGCAATTCTGAGAAGACAAAATTCAGGCAGTTGAAGCAGATATACTACTACAAACGAGAAGCACTGGAAAAATTTTGATACATTACACATCGTTTTGCTACTCAGTTTAGCAAGTCATTTTGTATATGATATATGATCTGGGAACAGGCAAAAAGACTCCAAAAGTTTTGTCTAATGAAAGCCAAATATGAAATTAATCTCCAAGATCATATCAAATGAATGCAACACCGTAATTTAAGTCCCTTTTCAAGCTCTTCACAACAACTCTACAGGCAGGCAAGTAGCTTATACAGTACATTTTGGAAACCACATAAAAGGAACCAGCAAAAGTGCGTACCTTCTTAGTTCCTTAGGAAATGTGATTTCCAGGGGTGTCCCCTTGAAACTGTGCTTTTCTCCAAAAGTAAATTGTGCATCCTGTCCATTGACGGTCACTTTAAATACCTGTACATCCCTCGTATCCAAGATCTGGGATGAGGAAATTATTAAATACCTGTTAATAGTGTAATAAATGTAGCATTTATGAAATCTTGAACACAAGTCTCTCTGAAGGAGAAAGTATTTACTAAGTAAAACCAGAAAAACGGACCCCCGGGAACCAGCATTTTGACAGAGCAGCACTGAACTGGGAAAACGGGAGGGGAAAGAGGCAAAAAAACAACTTAAAACCACGGAGGCAGAAACAGGAGTTTACTAAGTGAACTACAAAGGCAGCAGACTTCACAGTACCACAGCGAAGTGAGCAGAACTATATAAAAGCGCCTGCCAAGGCTTCTATCCTGGAACATGCCACTGTGAGTCCAGATTTTCACTCAAGAGAAGATGAATTATTAGTATGGCACTCCCATTTGTAGCTGGAGTGAAGCGTTACGTTTTCTTACTTACAGGATTGGGCTTTTTTCCCTAAAACAATAAAAGCCAACCACAGAAGAATTTTATGGATTCAGCATGAGAAAAGCCTCCAAATCCAAAACTTCGCGTATAAAGAAGAGCTTATTTGCACAGATAACCGAGAAAGCAGCTAGCATAACGAAACACCCCGGTAAAAGAGTAGTCTTCCAGTGATCTATTCCCAGCCTTTCCGCAACAGGCTCTTGGCTGTTTTAACGGGAAAAGACACATTTCTGTCTTTCCCTTGCCCAGCGCGCCGGCTCTGGGAGGCGAGCGGGAACCGGGGCATGCGGGGCGCTGCCAGGTGCCGAGCCCGAGGGTCTGGGGAGGGCGAAGCGGCGAGAGGGGAGAAGGCAAGGAAGGAAGGCACGGCCCGGGCGGCGGGGAAGGGCCGCGGGGACAGGTGAGGGCCGGCGGCCCCGCGCGCGCTCCGCGGGGTGTCCCCGCGCGCCCGCGCCTCCCCCGCGCGCCTCTCCCGCCCCGCCGTTACCAGGCAGCGCAGCGCCTCGCGCTCAGCGCGCGCCGTGAGCGCGGCCGTGCCCCGCAGCGTCTGCGCGCCGAAGTCCGCGCGGCAGCGCAGGTGGAGGTGCCGCGTGAGGCAGCACGCGGGGGACGCGAACGAGCTCGGGTCCGCCATCGCTCCCGCTCCGCTCTGCTCTGCTCCGCTCTGCTCTGCCCCGCGCGGCCACGCATCCGCCCGCACCCAGCGCCCGCCCCGCCGCGGGGCGGCAGGGGCGGGGGGCGGCCCGCGCGCAGGCCCCTGGGACGTGTAGTGCTGCCCTCCGCGCGGCCGGGGCGAGGCTCCTTGTGTCGAACTACAACTCCCGTGGTGCATTGCGGAAGGCATGAGGCGGGTCTGCCGGGCAGCGTGGGTGGCCCGAGGGGGCGGGGCCGGCCCTCTGCCGGCTGCAAGCCATTAGCACAACATCTGCACTGCTGAAAGAATGATACTCATACAGCTCCTCGTTAGTATAGTGGTGAGTATCCCCGCCTGTCACGCGGGAGACCGGGGTTCGATTCCCCGACGGGGAGTATAAACTACTTTTTCTGTTTCTCTTTACTATACACCGAAGGCAAGAAGCTTTCATTTTTAGTGAAAAAATTTCTTTCAGCTGTTGAAGGACCACCGTGACTCCAAACCTAGAAGAACCGAGCAAAACCCATGCGGTCTGGGCTCTTTGCCTACACCGGGACTGAGGTGGAAGCAGAGCCTCCCATGTGCAGCTGCTGAACTGAGAGCAAGCGCAGGGAAAGTCTTTTCATATTTAATTGGCTCGAACAGCTGAGCAAGGAGGTTAAATCGTTCAAAAACATTCACCCTTTTTCTTACACCCAAATGGAAAAAAGACAAACCCAGCCTCACCTGAGGCAGAAACACTGGGGAGAGGGAAGGCGGATCAAACCAGGATGATGAAGGGGATGAATTATTCTACAAGCAGCTGGCAGATGTCTCAAAATCTCCAGCCCTTGTTCTTGTGGGTGACTTTAACCTGCCAGATATCTGCTGGGAGCTTCATACTGCAGAGAAGAGGCAGTCAAGGAGGTTCCTGGAGTGTATAGAGGACAATTTCCTTCATCAACTGGTAAATGAGCCTACCAGGGGGAAGGCCCTGCTAGACCTACTATTTACAAACAGAGAGGGGCTGGTAGATGATGTAGTGGTTGGAGGCCGCCTGGGGCATAGTGACCATGAAATAATAGAATTTTCAGTCCTCAGGGATGTAAGGAGAGTCACCATTAAAACCTCTACCTTGGACTTTCGGAGAGCAGATTTTGGCCTATTCAAAGAACTGATTCAGAGCATACCCTGGGAAACAACCCTTAAAGGTAAGGGGGTCCAGGAGGGATGGACATGTTTTAAGAGGGAGATTTTGAATGCACAGCAACAGGCTGTCCCAGTGTGCCGAAAGGCCAGCCGGAGGGGAAGACGGCCAGCTTGGTTAAATAGGGAGATTCTGCAAGAAATCAGGGATAAAAAGAAAGTTTACAGACTATGGAAAAAAGGGCTGGCTACTTATGAAGAATTTACAGATAGAGCTAGGTCATGCAGGAAAAAAATTAGGGAAAGAAAAGTGGAATTTGAAGTAAATTTGGCTATTTCAGTTAGGGATAACAAAAAGTCCTTTTATAAATACATTAATAACAAAAAGAGGGGCAAGGAAAACCTCCATTCTCTGTTGGACTTGGAGGGAAATATAGTTAAGGAAGATGAGGAGAAGGCTGAGGTACTTAACACCTACTTTGCCTCAGTTTTCACCAGTAAGACAGGTGGCCCTCAAGACAACTGGCCTCTGGAGCTGGTAGACAGGGAGAGGGAGCTGAATACCCCTCCTGTATTCCAGGAGGAAATAGTGACCGACTTACTGAGCCAGCTGGATCCTAACAAGTCTATGGGACCAGATGGGATCCATCCCAGGGTGATGAAGGAGCTGGCAGAAGAGCTTGCCAAACCGCTCTCCATCATCTTCCAACAGTCCTGGCTCTCTGGGGAGGTCCCAGATGATTGGAGGTTGGCGAATGTCACCCCAATCCACAAAAAGGGCTGCAAGCAGGATCCTGGCAACTACAGGCCTGTCAGCCTGACCTCTGTGCCTGGCAGGGTTATGGAGCAGTTCATCCTGAGTGCAATCACACAGCACCTTCAGGGTGGACAAGGGATTAGACCCAGCCAGCATGGGTTTAGGAGGGGCAGGTCCTGTCTGACCAACCTGATCTCTTTCTACGATCAGGTGACCCACCTGGTGGATGAGGGGAAGGCTGTGGATGTGGTCTATCTGGACTTCAGCAAGGCCTTTGATACCGTCTCCCATAATATACTCCTGAAAAAGCTGGTAGCCCATGGCTTAGACAAGTGTAGCCTCTCCTGGATTAAGAGCTGGCTGGAGGGTCGGGCCCAGAGAGTGCTGGTGAACGGAGCTGCATCCAGCTGGCGGCCAGTCACCAGTGGTGTTCCCCAGGGGTCTGTGTTGGGTCCAGTCCTGTTTAACATCTTTATTGATGATTTAGATGAGGGGATTGAGTCCATCATCAGCAAATTTGCTGATGACACCAAGTTGGGAGGGAGTGTCGACCTGCTGGAAGGCAGGAGGGCTCTGCAGAGGGATCTGGATAGACTTGAGAGATGGGCTGATTCCAATGGGATGAAGTTCAACAAGGCCAAGTGCCGGGTCCTGCACTTTGGCCACAACAACCCCCTGCAGCGCTACAGGCTGGGCACAGAGTGGCTGGAGAGCAGCCAGGCAGAAAAGGACCTTGGAGTACTAATTGACAGGAAGCTCAACATGAGTCAACAGTGTGCCCAGGTGGCCAAGAAGGCCAATGGGATCCTGTCCTGTATCAAAAATAGCGTGGCCAGCAGGACCAGGGAAGTGATCCTTCCCCTGTACTCTGCATTGGTGAGGCCACACCTTGAGTACTGTGTTCAGTTCTGGGCCCCTCAGTTCAGAAAGGATATTGAGATGCTGGAGCGGGTCCAGAGAAGAGCAACAAGGCTGGTGAAGGGACTGGAGCACAAGTCCTATGGGGAGAGGCTGAGGGAGCTGGGGTTGTTTAGCCTGGAGAAGAGGAGGCTCAGAGGTGACCTCATCACTGTCTATAACTACCTGAAGGGAAGTTATAGCCAGGTGGGGGCTGGTCTCTTCTCCCAGGCACTCAGCAATAGAACAAGGGGGCATGGGCTTAAGCTCTGCCAGGGGAAATTTAAGTTGGATATCAGAAAAAAATTTTTTACAGAGAGAGTAATCAGGCATTGGAATGGGCTGCCCGGAGAGGTGGTGGATTCACCATCCCTAGAGATCTTTAAATGCAGATTGGACGTGGCGCTGGGTGCCATGATCTAGTAAATGAGCTAGAGTTGGACCAAGGGTTGGACTCGATGATCTTGGAGGTCTTTTCCAACCCAATCGGTTCTATGATTCTATGATTCTATGAAAGGGGCACGGCAGCAGAGGGAAGGTGGAAGACCAGAGGTTGTCTCCTGGGCTGCGTTGCCACAGCCCATCATTTTAATTCTCTAAGTGAGACCTTTGGTGACCAGAAAGCTCTGAGGCTCCACCAGAACCTGTGCCAAGCCTGTGTGTCCAGACAGTGGGTCAGTGCCATCTGCTGCACTAGGTAAGAGCACTAGGTAAGACTCCATTATTCCTAGTTGCCTTTACTTAATATCACTGAAATTGCACCCCCTTTTTTATAATGTTTTTGCCCAACGTATTTATTTATTTATTCACAGTTCAACAGAAGGGTACTAAAAGAGATATCCTTCTGTCTATGGGAAGTCAGCAGACACCAAGCAGTAAATGTAATGGCCCAAATTTCTCTTTCTCCAAGTCAGGAAAGAGCACCATGGATGATCACACATAAAAGAGGTGGGGATTGGTCTCTTCTCTCAGGCAACCAACAGTAGGACAAGAGGGCATGGGCTTAAGCTCTGGCAGGGGAGGTTTAGGTTGGAGATCAGGAAGAAGTTCTTTACAGAGAGAGTGGTCAGACATTGGAGTGGCCTGCCCAGGGTGCTGGTGGATTCTCCGACCCTGGAGGTTTCTAAGGTGAGACTGGACATGGCACTTAGTGTCATGATCTAGCAATCAGAGTGGGGTTGGATTAAGGGTTGGACTTGATGATCTCAGAGGTTTCTTCCAACCCAACTGGTTCTATGATTCTATGAATTAGGACTTGAGACATGAGGCCAAGTCCCCCAGCTGCAAGGGGTGCAGGCAAGTGTGTGCCTGGTGGTCAGAGTAGGAGTCTGGTTGGCCCTGCTCTGGCCCTGGGTTTGTGCACTCAGACACTTTCAACAAAATTAATTTGATGCCCTGAGTTGGATACTGAAAGCAAATTGTTCTGTACCATGGGTGACCTTCCATCAGCCACAGTAACACAGCAGCAAACACTCAAGTGAGGACATGCACCAAAATAATTATCTCTGTGTAATAACAGTGAAGAGCCAATTTGACAGCCAAGTTTGGCAACAAAAGGAAATTACTCTTGACAAAAACATTGCCAGAAACCATGGGCATGTAATGGCAAATGCAGAACCTGACCTCTGTCACCCTTAGAGATTGGTTCCTGAAGCAGCACATCCTCATCCTCTGCACGCACAGACACAGGAGCACTGCAACAGGAACTGTGGGAAGTGGCAGACACAGGAGGGATGCAAGGCTTGAGGTATAGTGCAAGACCAAGAGGTGCTTTCTGTAGGCTCACCAGCTGATGGCAAAGCCCATCGGCCTCTCAAGAGCATCCCACCGCTCTAGTTGTACCATCTGGATGGGAATCTGAGATAGGAATGGGAGAAGCACATGAAAATGAGGGGATTTGACATGGACCATCATTCACAGTGACACCCTAGAGCTTTGCATAAACTGGCTAGACTAGAGCCACATGTAGACAAGCCCAGATAAACTAAGTTAGGAGAGGAAAGGAGCTTCAGTAGGTCTATTGGTGTGTGTATTATAGAAAGAAAAATACCCCACACATATTTCCTTTTGTGATTTCTGAATTTACTGCCATGCCCACTTCCTTTTCTCAAAATCCACATATACATGTCATGAGAAAAACAAGGAAACTTATTTTGTTTAGTAGGCAGTTTATTTCAAAACAGAGGTAAGACCATAAAATAAGATGTAAAAACCATTTAGTAGTTCCTATGTGTTGGCATCCAGTCAGGCAATTTCAACTGTCATAAAACAATAAGGGATTAGAAAAGCAATTAATTCAAAACAGAAATATGCTGACAGTGTTTTGTAGTCATAAAAAGAAGAGACTTGCAAGCAATTCCATACCTGCTTAGTCGTGGTTCTTGTTTTCAGATTTAGCTTTCACAGGGCACAAGCAACTACCCAAGAGGCAAAGTTTTGTTACAGTCATATAGATTCTAAAGTCCTAGGAAGTCATTCTCATTTGAACCTGGGCAAAGGTGAAAGGAAGAGAACAAAGAGCTCATGGCATCGAGCAGGGTTTTACAAGGTCAGCCTTTCTCCACCTGCAGGGTACTTTGTTCTCACCTAAGTCACCCAGGTCAGCTCAACCCAACCTTTTTCCCCTCTCCTGTGGTACCAAATCCACCCAGCAGCATGAAGCCAGCACAGCTGGAGTGCCAGCAAGCCCAGACACAGCTGCCCACACTGCTTCAGACCTCCCTGAGCATCCTGGTGTGATCTGTATTGGGTTCCCCAGCGTGGCAAAGTCCACAGGAGGCACAAGGTGAGAAATCACTGTCAGCAAGCTTTCTGCAGTCTTTGCAGAAGGGAAGTTTGAATGAAGGCCCACACTAATGAAATCTGGAGGAGCAAACAGTCCTATATGGATAGCAGAAATCTTGCCCTGCAGCCCAGCCCTGCAGCTCCCAGGCACACCTACAGTCGCAGAGCAGGATGTGAGTCTGTGAACAGAGTGTGCCAACAAGGAGTGGGGGATTGAATCCTTTCATTGAAAACCTCCTATGTCTTTACGCAGCTCTGGGTCTTCAGGTCCTGCGTGTTGCTGCAGCTCCACTTGGGTCAGTGGAACAACACTAATATAAACCAGATGGATTAGAAAATACCCAGGCCACCATCAGTCATTCGATCCCAATGCATGCAGAAGTTTTATGACTTCTCCAGACTAGCCTGGCATCTTTCCACAGTATCTTACAATAAGGGTAAATTAGATGTCCACTTTTTCTCCAGTAGCTCTTAACATCTTAAGCACTTAATACTTCAGCATAATGATTTACAAGGAACTGCTCAGTTTAGTGCAGGAGTGACCATTAGTGGATTCAGTTTCCAGGGACATACAGGGTGGAAAATATTTTAAAGTAATATCTTATTGGTAGTTTATCCTGCATTTATTTTTTAACAGCTTTAGAATATCTATTTCATTCTTTTCCTGAGCAAGACAGTTTCTCAGTCCTGTCTTCCCTGAAGAAGCCAACAATCACTTCATATAGCTGTATTTCTACCTGTCAGACGGTCTGTTAAATATGTTTCCATCATCCTTCTTTTCATTTGGAGGGAGCCAGCTTTGTATTTTTTTCAGTTCCTCCTTTCTTCTGATTTTTAAAATACTTTTGCATAGGCAGTCTTCCCTTTTTTTTTTTAACTTCCATGTTGCTGGGTGTGCACACAGCTTACACCATCAGGACAATTAGCCTCAGCTTTTAGGGTGATTTTTAGGCTGTGTTTGAGGTACTATAGAGACCTGGTGTTCTGAGTCACTCATATTATTTCAAAAGTAAAGCACCTAAAAGTCATAATACACATATGAAAATCTTAACTTGCAACTTAAGTAACTAACTTCAAGATTGCCACTTGAATGAACCACATTTGTATTTCTACAGTTATGACACAATTCCTTTTCATGACTTCAAGGTGTGCAATGTGTTTTCTTCTCCAGAGGATGTTTTTTAACTGTATGTCAGGGTGTCATCATGATGGGTCAGGTAAAGATAATTCCTGCCTCAAAACCAAAAACCTAGAAGACGCACAGTTAACTTTTGTGTTAATGTGATTGATGCTGAAGATCTACTACAATACTTAGCCTACTCAGCATTTTGCTTTTTCTCAGGTTTTTATTTTGTTAAATGTTTTTAAACCCCCTGGCTGACAACACCTCCCTTTTTTGATCATGTTACTCACATTTATCAGCAGTGCTTTACAGCATACTTCTCCATCTGAGAACCCTAGTGTGCACAAAATTTATTATATAGACAAAATTGTTGTCTATGAAGAAATCAGCTACGTTTTCTATGTATGTATGGCTGTTATTAGCTTCATAGTCTTCTCAGTTATCAATTTTAAAAACATCTGCTTCTGGGTGATTGGGTCCTTTCTGTTCCATGATGCACCAAACAAACAAGCTCATACCTAACTTTTAAGCATCCAAGAATTAACATTGAAACAAAAGGGACAGTATCTATGTTTCACAGAAAGCATGTTCATAAGCACTGCACTTGAATAGAGTGCAGATCCTCAGCTTCTTGCAGAATAAAGATTAAACTCCATGATACAAAAAGGGATGTTTGTTTCTGATGTTTAATATCTAAAGGTTTCCAAGATGAGGTTTCATGTTTGTTTTCATAGGATTCAGCTTTAAGAGACTTTTTCGCTGGAGATAATACAAACTGGCCTCTGGATAAACTCAGGGTATTGTTTTAGGGCTAGGAGTGTTGAGAAATACTAGTTGTAGATAATGTTCTCAGTATTTTTACTGGTAGCTGTTTCAGTGTTGCGTTCTGACTCTAGCAGGAGGAGAACATTGATAACACACTGATCTTTTGGTTGTTGCTAAGTAATGTTTACCCTGAGTGTAGGGCTCTTTTGGTTTCCCATGCTCTACTCGTGAGCAGGTGCACCAGAAGTGCAAACCAGAAGATAAGGAGGCTACAACTGTCAGCAGAAGCTGCAACTTGACAAGATAAGAGTGGTGAAGAGCCTGCCTGCATGGACACAGAGAAAGAATTCAATAGGTGTTAGAAGACCTCAGACCAAAAATCACCATTGGACCAAGAAGGGCGTGTGACGAGATTGTGAGGAGTAGGTGTGTAAGTTGTGCAGGTATAATTGCCCAGGGCTTTCTTTGTTCAGGTTCCTCTCTGAAGTCATCCAGCTCAAGCTGACCTGCTGCAGTACCACCCTATTAAGTAATTTATTTTATAAATCTGATGGCTGAGACTTTTCTATGAGAAACCTGTGGTTGACCCAGAATGAGGAGGAAGTGAACGAGCGTGAGTGTGTGTGTGTGTGAACAAGGAGTCAAAAGGGGTACTCTTGGCTCACTGCAAAGGGACTCCAGTCCCAGCAGGTGAAGTCTCGGACGGTGTGTGTGTGTGTGTGTGTGTGTGTGTGTGTGTGTGTGTGTGTGTGTGTGTGTGTGTGTTACTCCTTGAATGGTGCAAGAATGCTTGGGCAGCAGCTCCTCATTTAACAGGAGTGCTATTGAATTGCACCTAGATCTGGTGCTCAATTTCACCAACAGATGCACAGGAAGACATCCATCATTTCCTGCTTCTGCATCAGGCCATGGCTTCTGGCCAGTGTAACATGCAGTAATTGGGCTGCTTTTGAGCTCATTATCGAGCCTACATCTGTAGGTCAGTAGGCTGGACTTCCTTTAGCTAACCTTGGGCATTTTTTGCACTCAGATTGGCTTCTTGGAGCCTTTTTTTTGATTCTTCAGAGAGATGGTGCAGTGCTGTTGCAGGTAATTATCTGGATATTTGTCCCTCCTGTCCAAATTCAGAGCAGAAATGAAATCAGAGCAAGAACACAAGTAGAAACAAAATAATTGCGCTGAAAGTTACTATATTACCCACAGACTTCATCAAAAAACAGAAGTCTCATACATTTCAGCTACAGATGTCTTTACTCAAGAGTAGCAGCAGAGGAGAAATATTTACTAAAGAGCAAAAGCTTCTATTACAATTTTGGAAGAAAAACTTAGTCATGTGCTTTCCTCTTTTCAGTCAGCATGATAGTATCTATAATTTTTGAGGCTGCAGAGGCATTACTTATTTCTTCTGCCTGGTGTACCGCAGTCACATCATCTGCAGCATTCTGCTGTTAATGCAGCACCAACCCATGGACATTTTTCCAAACCATTTGATATTGCATTTCTGCCCCCTCTTATGCATAGACTTGGAGTGTGATCTGAAGACTACTCATAATAGCAATGTTTATATTACCCCACATGCTTATGTGATGTTACCAGGCTGTCCATTTTCAAAGACTTTGTTTCTGGCACATAAGAATCTCATATTTTTAAATCTGGATTTGCCTCTGTGACTCTTCTGCTAGGTTTTTCCTGCCAGCAGGATTGGCTTCAACTTGTAGAGGCCATGCTGGAAAAATGGAGTTATTCTATGCCAGTACTTAACATATTCTGCTTTTTCACAATAAGCAATGAAAGATGTTTTATCAAACAATATTATAGACCAGAAGGGGGAAAAGGAGAGAAAGGATGCAAAAGAGTTTTCAAAAGAGTTAGAGAACTGCTTTCTCCAAAATCACTGAATGATAATGTGAGTTTTCATCACTTCTGAGTGAAGGGCTGTAAGGCTGTGAACAGCAATTTCTTGTTTGCAGTTTGCTGCCCAGGTATGTCTTTCCTTATCCTCATTTAAGCTCCTGGTCAACAAGTTCCACTGCTTGCAGTGATGAGTTGCTCCCTGCAAGGTTATTCATTAGTTGTCTCTGCTATTCCTTTGCCCCAGAGACCTCAGCTCCTTTGCAGGAATACCCACAAAGCCCACAGTGTTCCAGCCATAAAGTGAAGACTTCCTAAACAGACCACTATCAGACTTTCCCCTTTGTCTGTGGAGATGCCCCAAGTCTGACAAGAACTGTAGATGCTTGCCACAGCTTTCCACAACACAGATAGTAATTTTTGTCATGGATATTTCATAAACCAGAAGTGCCTTCCTACTTCCCCCCAACTTATTGCATAACATGCAACATAACACACAAACTGGTTAAATATGCTATCCAGGTGGCCCTCCCTTCACAAAAAACCTGTAGAGCATCCTATCCATCCAGGTTTTCACACATGCAGTGCCCTCAATGGAGACACTGATCTCTTTCTGTTGGCCCACCATGCATAACTTCAGCCAAGTGATGTTGCTACAGCAGGATGTCTGTAGTCCTGCCCTTTCTGTGCATGGAGAGTTCTGAAACTGTGAAACAGGACCTTCTTGGGAAAGGCCACACACCAAGAGGAAAGGAGTCCTGTGCAGGTTTTATATAGAATCATTCTGGGCCATGAACGGCAGCCTTTTCCCCCCCTCCCCTTTGGTATCCATGCTGAAATATGTGGGGAACAGCCCCAGCTTGAGGGAAAATCTTGGGGCTGCATCCTTGCTCCTGAGTCTGGTTCAGTTCAGATGACCAAGGGTGGACTGAGATGCTTTTTTCACTGTACTTGGCACATGACCTGAAGGAAAGTCTTTGCTGCATTGTTTAGGACCATCTACAGCAGATAAAAAGGTTCAAGAAAATCCAAGAGATCAGAACTGAAAACTTTGGCTGAACAAGAATAGCATCAGGGTACAGGCAGGGCCTCAGGCGTGTTAAGAAATACTGCTTGTAACTGTTGGGATCCTCTGAGGAATGGGCTCCTCTTGCCCTGAGCATGCACCAGGACGCTTGGGCAGATGCTGCACAGCCTGGACTGATGAAATAGCATAGATGGCTCTCTTTAGCAGAAGTGGATGTCATTTTCGCTTAAATACTCTCACTAAGGGGAAGTAGTAAGTCTGAAAGACCTCTTCAGAAGACTTGGTTCAATATATTTATTTTGCAAGGGCCTGACCTCTGGCCTGAAGTCTGACCCTGAAGTCCCAGGGAGCCCATTTAGCTGTCTGGGAACTGGTTTCAGGCACTCCAGCGTGGCCAAGAGGGCTACATCCCCCTTGTAGATCTGGGAATTTGAATGGGGCAGGACCAGTGGCAAGAACTTCCTTCACCCGTACCCAATGTAAGCCAGAAGAGCAAACAGTCAGCAATGAAGGATTTATGTTTCTGTGAGGAATACAGCATGCACCCTGGCTCCACAGACTGACACCTTTCACCCTCCTGCAGCCCTGTTAGCAAGGGCTGGGCCTCAGAGAGCACCATGTGGGACTGGACCCTGCAAGGGATAACCCAGTCACCTTCCAAGGAGCTCGGGCACCCACTAAGAACTGGCCATCCCCAGCTGATGTGATTCTCCAAAGCAGTGCAGATAGACCCCATCTGGTCTTATGCGGGTGTAAAAGCTTAAATCTTCACCAGTATCCCTTCTGTCCTGCTTTTTACAAGCACAGCATAAAGCCTTCTCAATATCATTCCACTCCCAGAATATTAAAAGCACCATTTCTACTGGGAATCAAGAGATTTCTCTTCTCAGTGGAGGTTTTTTTTGTTTGATTGCTTGTTTTTTGTTGTTTTGTTTTGTTTCCTGTCTAGTTCCCCTCATTAACTTACCAGCAACCCTGACAGGCAAAATTTGATACCAATCTATGGGCTGCCAGAAGGAGGCCAAAACTCTGCCAACCACTTCAAAGAAATGAAAAAATGACGGGAGAGACTGCACAACCTTTCTCCCAAAGTTTGTTAGAAGTAAGCAGTAAGCAGCTACACCCAGTTTTGACTTCAGTTTGCATTTAATCTGTAACTGCACTCAGTGCCTATTCCCAGTTGGCAGCAGACCTCAAATCATGGGCCAAATCCTTGTGCACAAAGAGAGGTGCTGGAAGTTAAATCCTTCAGAAACTCGTACCCACCAACAGGTCAGATTTTCCAGCCATAAGTCCAGCTCACAGGCAATGTAGTTCTTCTCCCACTGCCAATATTCAGGAGGTTTCCCCCTGTGTCACTGATTTTCCCACAGTTATCCTCTGGAGTACCCTTGAGTGTCTGAGACAGTCCACTGAGGAAAGTGTTCATCCAGTCTTGCTTTTAAATAAATACTTCCCATGAAGCCCTAAAAAGAAGGAAGCAATATTGCCAGAAAAATACACAAAATTATGCACAAGTTCAGCTGGACATATTTTCTTTCATTGCTAAAATACGTAACTGGACAATAGCCATGGCAGGCTTCAACCCAAGTAATATGAAACAGGTTGTATATCTCTATGAAGACATTGATGAAAGCTCAGGGATTGTACTTTAAAACATGGTTTAAAGTAAATTTCTATAAAATGACAAGTGGTCTGGAGAAGATGAACTAAGAATGGTTATTTATTGTTCCTCATAAAAGGAGAACTAAGAGGCTCACAGTGAAATTTTTGGCAAAAAGGCATGAAAAAGGAAGTTTTTCATGCAGATATGTTAAATGCAGCCATTTAAATTATAAAACTCATAGGATGTTGTGGACACTGTGGCTATAAAGAGATCCAAAAGAGTTAACCAGTTGTGAAGTCTAGATTTAACAGTGGCTTTAAAATATTTTTGAATGGATGCAGCTTTCAACTCCTGAAATCTATAAATTGCAGATTTCTGGAACCTGGGAGATTATGGGGACTTATGGAGGTTATGGGTTAGCCAGGGGAAAAAATGGCTCCATACTTCATTTTTCACAGTTCTCCTTAAAGAGGGAGAAGATACCAAGTGAAGTGGGCCCTTGGTTTGGCCTGCTTCTGGAGTCTCTTAATTGATTGTATTCCTAATTAGGTATACTGGTTTTGTCCCTGACAGGCCAGATATCCCACAAGGTGCTCCTTCAGACTCAGAAGTGTATTGTCTGGCTGGAAGGATACAGGTCTGCTCAGTGTGCTCATTGCAGACACTGACAGGGATTTCAGAGAACATCATGCATGTCTGGGCTCTGCCACAGACTCTTTGTGTGACTCATTTTGAAAGTTTTGCTGAATGCAAGTAATTTCTCCTTTTGTCTATCTTGTGATTTTGACTACAAAGCTTCGTGGGGAAGGCATATGGACAATCTCTGCAATCTCTTTGGATACAGCTAATTTAAGAAGCAGGAGAACATGGAAAGGAAAGAAATCCCTCTAGCTTCCTCACCTGATGGGAGGAGGGTGAAAGGTAGGAAGAGAAAACTATTACACTGAGGTCCTCACTCTTTGCTAGGTCAGAATTACTCTCCCAACTGTAGAGAGGAGGTGGTCACTTCTGAGAATTGTCTGCACAGTCTCAGGCCAAAATGAGCTCGTCAGCAGTAGTTGGTGTGACAGAGCACTCGTCCATCATCAAAAGCTACAAATATTTTTAATTTCACATTGTGACTCACATTTTCTCCTTTAGTCACGTCATTATGTAAGTATCAGTTACAGGAGGAAAATGAACCTTGAATTTCCAAAGGATTCTTGGTTTTTTGAAGGTATTGAATTAATTGGGAAAACGTTGCTGGTTAGTGTGGCAATTCATTCCCCTGCCCTGGCCTCTGTGCTTAGGGATCTGGAGCTCTCCCAGTTTTTAGGGAGTGCGGTCAGACAGCAACACCAGGTGCTGATTACTTACTGGCTCTGCTTAAGGTTTTGTTTGGAAGCCAAGCTTGCACAGACCTAAACTGGTGGATGTAGACATTCAGCCATTGTTTATAGTTTATGATGAAAACTTCCGTGTATGGAGTTATTTAACTCCATGAAAACTGCTGTGAGGATTGCTGGCCATCCTTGTAATGTGACCAGTTAACAAATTGCCATAATTTCCAAAATCTGTTTTGCCAAGCAAGTGATATTTGTGTATCCCAGGAGTAGTGTTGTTCCAGTGTTTAATCCCCTGTAGTACAGTTCCATCTCATGGGGAAGCTGTAGAGCAGTGTGGTGCATGAGAGAGAAGAGGGAACACATTTCCTCATTCATCAAACCCAGCATTGTTAGCCCCATCACCACTTTGGGCCCAGTGAACCCAGAGACAGTGGTCTGTCAGAAAAGCATGGATAACGTGAAGCCAAACAGCACCACATGCAGGTGTAGTGGCAAAGCCACCATCCCAGCTTGTCCCAGCCAAACGAGTCCTTAGCTCATTGGCCAATGAGAATAGGCCAAGAAACAAGGTGAGAGGCTTTGCAGTGCTGAGGCTGAATCTACACAGAAGCTGAACCTCAATATTAAGAGGCTGAAATCAAACCGTTCCAACAATGCCTGGGGCTTTCAGGATCTCTTTAGTCTCATCCAGTGCCATTCATGCTGTCTGCTGCAGTAGCTTAGCTTGTTACCCAGGAAAATCCTTCAGTAGGAGTAGACTGGAAATCCTTAAGAATATGGCATCTGCCATATTAGACAAGAGTTTCTAGATTTAGCTCCTCAGAAATTTTCTGCAGTGGAGTGGTGACACCTAATGGTAGAGACGCAATGCAAGACATGGACACACCAGGGGTACAAATGAGATAAAAGAACTGTGTCACTCTTCATGGATAGGAAGTCAATGTCAGGATATCTTATGCAATTTACACCCTGAACTGTGCAGAATTTTGATGCAATATCTCCTTTTCAGCCTTAGCAACCTCAGTATAATGTATTTTTATGACCTGCTCATGGAGACTACATTTCAAGTTGTGATACTAGACTAGCCTTTTCCCCTCCCTCGTTATCCTCTGCTCTGCTGGCCCTTTTTATTAAATTCTGCAATTTGTAGCTTGTCTCAGAGCAGCTTGTTCAGATTAGACTTACCTAGGGGCTAGTTTAAATTGCTCACATGTCTTCTCATAAGAAACATTACACACATGTTAAATTCATGAGCCAAAGAAGGCTTGTGTGTGAAGCGCTCTTCATTTCCCTTTGCCCTTTCCAGGTGCCTTTTTCCTCATCTTTCCATGCCTTTCCCACATTCCCCTTTACCTTCCCCCATGGCCTTTCCATGCCTTTGTATGGGAACAAAGAGAATCTAGTCTCTGTACAAAGAGATACATCAATCCAGACTGATCACTTAAATATTCAGGATTAGAATATGTCCCTATAAAATCCATTTGCAGATAATTATAAAACAATATGCAAACTTACTCGAAATGTGGAAAGAGAGCAGAAGAAACCATCCACATATCCAGTGCCTTAAAAAAAAAGGTCTTTTTGCCTCTGGTTCTGGAAAGCACAAAACAAGAGCGGCTGTTCCCACTTAAATTTTGTTTCAGGTTGTTCTCAGTGAATAGCAGTTTCCTGCAGCCTTATTCTCAGTATGACCCCAATGTGTCTTCCAGAGCTGAGTAGTACTTTGATTATTTGAGTACTTTTCCTGCACAGAGCATCCCTCGAGGGTCACAAACACCCACTTATAGATCTCTTACTCTGCTGTGTCAGGAATACAGGCTTCTTCTAATATTGACTTCTTCTAGTTCTTTGCCGGAAGGCTAGCAGGTGGTCAGCGTGCTGGTGCAGGCAGACAGGTTTGTTTGGTTTGGAGGTGAGCACCTACAAAACGGAATCACTCACAGTGTGCCTGAGAATAGTCACAAGCAGGGGGTAATAACCAACTACACTCACACCAGCTACTGTGAGATGAAGAAATGACACTCAGTATAATTAAATGAAAATAAGTTATTGGGAAGGGAAGAAAATTCCTACTAGTGCCTTTATTGAGGGAGAAAGTGCCTTTATTAGTGGAGGGTAGCTTAATTTCTTTAAGGAAGATAGTTGGATTTAAGGCTGATATAATTTTAATTAAAAACATACAAACCATGCTCACCTGAAATGAGATAAAATTTATTGCTGACTAAGAGTAAACAAACATTTAATGCAGATGGGCCAGTAGAGCACATGCTGTCCTGACATGCTTGGTTGTAAAAGCAAACTGGTACATTGCATTGCAATATACTTTGAAATGCTTCTATTAATTATTGTTGTAATAGTGATTCTTTATTTGGGCTACACAAAGTTAGTACACAAAACTTTACAGAGAAAACCAGTTTCTCTGCTAATATAAGTCATGTTAGTAGGAGATCACTTCCATCTCCAGGCTCAACCAAGACTTCTTGATGATGATCAAGTAATGCAGATGTGGTACTTCCTGGCTATATTTAGTCTTAGGTAGTTGAATATTTCAGAGAAAAATGTGACTCAGTTTGCAAAGCAGCAGAAAGAATGTTTTTAGAATTTAGGTTTCCGGGTTCTACACAAAAGCAGTCAGTGAATTCATGAATCCAGTTGGTATCTATGTGGAAAGAAGACAGTATTCAATGAGCCATACATCCTGTACTGAAGCACAGGCAAAAATATCCTTAATGGGATCTATTATTAGATGTCCCTTTAATTTGTGTCCATGAATATGTGCAATGCAAGTTATTTTACTTAGATTTGTCTCTGCTACATGACAATTACAGAAATTAGACATACCCCCTGCACACACACTCTTTTCGTTAAAGACATTTCTCTGGAGAGACACACTATTAAATTTCCAATCCAGCACATATTGCTGTGTACTTCCAAAAGATCTGTGTTCTAGTCACATTTGTATTGGTTGTACTGACTTATTTGATGCTGTGCTCTGCATAAAAAAAGTATTTTATATTTTGATGTCCTGATGGTGGCAGTAAGAGATTTTACAACAGAGTTTGCAGGAAAGAATGATCCAGCAGTAAACAGCCTCATTATGTCTTCAAGAGGAAAGTTACCTAACACATGATACCATTACTTATTTTGTTCTCTCCATTCAAATGCAACTCCAGTATCACGTTCTTTTTGACACAAATAACTCGGAATCGTGAGCTCTTCAAGAAGCACTGGGAAAAGTGAGCAATTGTTTCAAACATACATTTCTCTCTTTAAAGTTTTCTTAAGAGGAGAAAGGAAGAAGTGTAAAGGAAGGGGAAAGCTGTAGGCAGGGTACCCCTATCCATACACTTCAAACAGGACAACACACGACAGGCCAACCACCTTGGGAAACGAAAGGAGGTTGTATCCATGATGATCAGAGATTGTTAGTGACAGTGGGCAAGCTGTCAACACATGATTTGTGTAGGAGGCGGGAGCAAACCTACTGTGTTGCACACAATGCTCTCCCAGTGTTGTCACCTGCTTCGCAGATGGCTGCAGACAGGCAGAGTGAAGTCTCACCCTTTTTTTGCCTTTGTCTCTTCTTGCTGTGTACTCTGTTCTCACTTGATCCCCTGTCCATCAGGGTCATGAGATGGCTGGAACAACCACAGCCTGGACTGGGTCAGCCCCAGTGCCCAGACTAGGCATTGTAAGCATAACCAGTCCCACTCAGAGATAGGACAGGAGACACCCTGGTTTCTTTACCATCCAGAAGGGGCAGGATAACTGAGCTGTGCTGATGACCATGGTAGTGTGAGGAGCACAGGTGGCCGTGTTGGGGACCTGGGGTCTTGACATGCCACAAGCAGAAGCAAAGACTATCTTGGCCCTGCAAACCTATGGTATCAATGTGTCCATGACACAAGACAAAGGACAAAGTAATCAAAGAACAGGTACAAGCATGCTACAAAGGGACACAAATGGGTAGATGCACAGTCTCTGCCTCTGCTGCCCTCTTCTGTGTTAGGCATGCAACTGACACCAACCCTGCTAAACTTGAGACTCAAGCAGCTCAAGTCTCACAGAATTTTAGTCCTCAAAAATTAAACGAGAGTAATTAAAAGTGGTAATAGGGCTTTAAGAGATATTAAGGAGAAAAGAAAATCTCTCTTTCCACTTAACTACCCTAAAAATTATATTACAGGAAATGAATGCCTGGAAGTAGAGCAGAACAGATAAGTTCACTACCCATACCACAGAGGTAGACTCTGATGTAGAGATCCTTGGGAAGAGAAGTTGCAAATTGCAGTAGCCCGATCCTTAACCTGCCCTTATCCTGGTGTAAAGGAGGAGTCACTGCACAGGGAGCTCAGGAAGTTAAACCCAGTCTAAAACTGATTTTCATGTGACCTGAATCATCCTGTCTTGTGGTCAGCATAGAATAGTGAGCTGAGACTGATGAAACTTGATGTGTCTCTTGGTAAAAAAGTGACCTCACAAAACTGAGACACTACTGAAAATTAAAAGAAAAAAAAGTAAATCCTTAATAACTGGGATTGTGCACCAGCTGTTGTTTCAAAGACTGAAATCATAAACCTGTATTAAGGCTATCGGAAAATGAATTTGGAGCATTAAAAATTTATAAAGCTTTTTGAGCTCCTAGAAAGATCATTACTAGGCAACATATTGCTGTAGTTCCTGTCACAAGGCACTGAGACAGCACACATCCCGCTTCATATCAGCCCAGCTCACTCCATCCTCACCATGCAGAAGAGGGAGCCTTCTGAACACTACAGTGTCATAAAGTGCCTTTGTGCAAGAAGATCTTTGCCTCTGCAAGGAGCATCAAGTCAGCAGGAGTCTGCTGAGGCACGCAGTGTGGGAGGGAGTACTGGGATCTCCAGTTATCAGCATTCAGACAGCCTGTTTTATTCCCACATTTGCTAGTCAGGGTAGCTTTGACCTTTCCCTTAATGTGATTTAGCACTTTTCTTCTTTGTTTACCAGCTTGAATCTGACTCAAAATGCCTTACAGGAAATACTTCAAATGAAGAGGTGTCATAAAGATTCTTTTACTCTAAAATGGCTTAGTATTTCAGAGGTACAGCTACTGACTTCATTCAGTGTGACTATTCTTTTTATGGTGCATGCACTTTTCTCATTTACTGCTGGGTGGTTTTGTGGCAAAAAAACTCAAGGTGTTTGAAGTCTCCTCAAGGCTCTGCCTTTCTCTTTCAGCCATAACACTGAATATGATACCTTCTCTCCAACAGCTTTTGTAGTTTTGAATAACGAAAATAGTGCACTGCCTCTCAGAGGTATTAAAGGTCTCTGATCCTCATATTTATGAAGTGCTTTCAGTTTTCAAGAGATGGTGCTGTAAATGCAAATTATTAATAGCTATTACTAAGTGTAAATAAATGATAATTTTTATTTGGCAGGTCTCAGAAGAAGTGGAAAAGTCACATCAAATATGTGCTGTGTTAATAATAGCTGAGTGAAAGGAAAACCAAGATCCAAGCTGCTGGCATTACTATCAAACCTATACACAGATGTTTTGGCAGAGGCCAGCATTAGAGCTAAGGCTCTACTGAAAGTTAGATGGGATTCACCAGGCTGTTGCTCTCTCAACAAGATATATATCGCCAAAAGGCTGGTTTATTTCTTTATCCTTATATCCATATTGTCTTGGTTGTTAAAACATTTGTGTGCATTCAGGTGCAGCAATTTCATGTCTCTAAACAGAAAAATGTTGCAGCTGGCAATGGCTCTGGGCCAATAATACACAGGATGTTAGAGCAGCCCTGTGTTCAGTGTACCTCTGCCCCAGCAATCTGGATTATGTTTTTGTGAATTTATTTAATCACAGTGCTCATGAAAATTACAAATTAACATCAGTAAGTAGGAGCTAACATGGTGCCAGTGTATCTCAAAAGTCTTTGTCACAGCTCTTCTCATCTTGGTCCTGACCTGCTGTGCTCCTTCCTTTCTCCAGGTTACACTCCTTTCAAGACTGACACTGGTGTTGCACCACAGAAGCTGCAGGTGCTAAGAGAACTGAAGAACTACATACTTTGCAATTTAAGGCTAGCAGACCCAGTCAGGTTCCTTGTAATGAGAGGAATATGAAATAATATACTTCAGCACTGTAGTAACTGGCCAACAACCAAGAATTTCATTAAAGCTTTGAGCATTTAAGAATCTAATTAGCTACATACCTTCTTTGCAATGCATTCCTATGTTAGTTTACCTCCTCTCATTCAAATAGCTCTATTGATTGTTTATGCTTTAGGTGAACGTGATTGTAGGATTTGGTCGTCAGATGAAGGGTGTGTTAGCGATTGAAGACTGATACAAGGTGGTAAAATGACCCTGTTTAAGACTGCAGTACTAAATTCAAGCACACACACACACACATATCACAGCAATCTTAAGTTTTCAACCACTTTAAAATCTGACTCATTTCTGCGCTGGGAAAAATATTAGTCATCATCATGGACTATGGCAATACTGAAAGAAAAAAAAAAGCAAATCAAAAAATTTAGTGTCACACAGTAAGCTTTACACACTGTGCATTCACTAAGATGACGTCCTGAATATGCCCCAGGAGGTATGCAGTGAAGTCATTTACATGAGCAAATCGTTCTCTCACAGTGTTTAAGTCCAGATGACATTCATGTAACTATCCTAATGGTCTACTGAAGAGCTGTGCATTAGGTTAGAGTCAGCTTTCTCCTGAATTTTTATCATGTGACCTTATGGGAAAATAAATGGAATTTGATGTAAATCATAATACCATACTGCCATTTAATTGCACAGTAATATATCATATAAAACACTCCCCAAAGTTGAGCCTGCTAGTTCATTTGATTAATTGAACATTTAGCACTTCCCTCCCTCTCTCCCTACCCTCTGTTCCCTCCTCTCCCGAAGACAAATTCATCAATTCATTCATTATTGGCTCCTGGTACAGGATAATTCCCTCTTGAATGTCAGTATCCAAGTGTTCTTATCTACTAAAAAAATAAACAACTCAACAATAAGAGGATGAAATATACTTTTAATGGAAATCACAAGCTAAAACATGAAATGCTTGCAGAGAACAGTACACTACATATTTTAACACTAGCCTCCATTCCTGTGACAAGCTAAACAAATCCATCACATCCAAACACCCTCCAGCTGGAGTTCAAGATGACCTTCACTCTGCAAAAGCTGTACTAGTGATTTTATTGGACAGGACATTTGGCTTGGTCATATCCACCCTTCCAGCACTTGGGGAGGAAGGCAGTCGGCCAGCACATTCCCAGTTTGGGGCTGTTGCTGCCTTCTCCTGCCTCAGTGCAAGTCCACTCAGCACTGTGCCTGAGCAGCAGTGCTGGCGTGTCCCTCATCTGCACTCCTGCTGGCAACACCCCAGCCTGTTCTACCCTCCTCATGGGTGCCAAGCCCTGCTTCCCCATCAGAAAGAGCTTTAAATGCTTCAACGCACTCCTGAGAAGTCAGCAGCTAGCCAGGTGTTCTACTAGGATTGGAAATTAGAAAACGAATGTTTTAACAAAGTCTGGCTCACAATATTTTTTATTACAAGAATAGAAAATTAGGAGGAATAGGGATTCATACAGAGGGATTTCTACAGACATTTCCCTCTTCTTATAAATTATGCCCAAATAAATTTTATGGTTTATCTTTGCTTTCCAGGTATTTGGCAGCTATAATTGATTGTAGACCACTATCTCAGAGCTGGGACTATAAGAAGATTTGACCATACTATTAGATTTTGACCTCACTATTCGAAGACTGCCCTTTAACCCTTGTAAGGGTGGTCATACGGGAATCAAGCAGAAAACAGAAAGCATTTCAAAAATTAATTCAATGCCATAATAGTTTTTTGCAAATTGTTTAAGAACATAAGCCCTCTAAGCAATGTCCACTGCTTTTTGTAACTCGAAATGCTCAGCTAGCAGTAGGTATCTGAATTGGAATTGCAAACAAAATATTTCTAAAATGTGATCTGGGATTTTGCCTCGAATTTATGCCTGTATAGCATTAAAAGTCTCATAAACTGGCAGAAAGTAGAGAACCCCATGCAGAGGAACCATGACCAAAGCTGCTGGAGTGCTTGTTGCAGGTGACAAGATGGGATAGTTGTGCAAGCTTCACAGAGCACAACGCACAAGCTGTATGACTTCATGTGAGAGTACTGGTCCAGTTAGCAAGTAAAGACAGGTTTTGTGAAAAAAATGTCACCATGTTGCTCCGGTGGTGGCTCAAGATCTGAAGAACAGCACTGTTTCCTCTTTTCCTTGCAAGACCACAATATGTCCTTGCTGAAACATGAAAATCTGTTGTAATTTAGTTTTGGCCTCTCTTGGGAGCCTTGAAGCAAGACAAATATGAATACTCTGTCCACACAACACAGAGCAAAAACACACAACTGACAACTTGAAAGCTTTTCTTCCTGACCTTGGGGAGGGAGCACCAAGCTCCTTTTAGTGGTTTTCAGTTTTCACAATAGGTCGTTCACATCACAAAGTCCTCCTGTGGGAACTCCATCAAGGAGTGTCCCATTCCAGATGTTTCTGGAGATGGCAGAGGAAGCTGTCACCAGTGTCATTGCAGAGGATACTGATGGGAGACCCTGTGACACCACATCCAGGAAGGCCTCTCCAAGATAAGGCAGGAGGAATAGCAGCCTCAGGAAAAATGATTTATCTGTGCTCCTCCTCCCCTCACTGTAGGATTAAGCTTTGGAATACACAATGAGATGTCACTGCTTGAAATTCCCTGGCATATGCCCACAATGCTACTAATGGAATGCTGAGTTGAAGAAATTAGATATTGCCTTTGGTTTCCACCTGCAAACCCTGCAGTTGTTCCTGTCTCTTACGTAGTAAAGGGTATGGTTTAATCTAGTCCTGGTGATTTCCTCCTATTGGTGATAACACAGCTGCTCCAAGAGGATGCAAATGTTAAAGTCAGGTGCTTTCATGGACAGAAAGGAATGACCTGCTCATGAAGGACTTTCCTATCTGGAGACCTGGAGTTGGACTTGGCACACGTTGGTGACTGGTTTGATGTGGCTGTACTTGCCTCAGTCAGCAACCAGAGAACTGAGCAAGTCAACTGTGAACTGAAGGGAGATTTTTCCCAGTGTATGAGTACAGGTACCTACAACAATCACAGCTACTGGATGAATTGCTAATGCTAAAGATATTCTGACACTGTGTCCAGAAGTCCAGACAGCAGGTTATTACAGGGTTGCAATTTTCTCAGCAACTACAAAATGAAGGCAAAATTTTGAATATGGGGTTATTTAGAAGTATCTAGAAGATTAAATTGGTCAAAACTCAATAGGTATTTAGGTCATATGCACAACATTTATCAAGATGGCATTGAGTAATGACAGGTATTATCAAGAATTGGGAGATGAGGCTGAATTTTTGTGCTACATATTCCAGAAAGATTCAGTGATTGCCACCACTCATGCATTGAGTTCAGTCTAAGATAGCCAAACCCTGCCATTTGCCCTCACCCTGGAACCTCTTGAAGAAGATCTGTACTGTACACTTTGGAGACTTCCTGCAGAATGGGGCTGGACGGAGGTGGCCTGGAAGAGGCCACTCACCAGTGCTACAAGTGCTGCATCTGCACCATGCTCTGGCTCAGAGAAATCCAGCAGTGAGCAGGATGCGCTGGAGCCAGGGGTTTGCTTCTGGTAGCTTCTTGATGGCAAAGCTCTTTCACTGGTAACTGCAAAACAGAAAAGCAAGAAACTTTAGTTGTTGCTGAAGGAGACAGCATTCAATGCTCTCATTCTGTCTAGGTCCCTTTTTCTGTGCAAATTGTACATTTTTTTCCAATGGGCAGAGATGATATCTAATCATAAGTGGCCTATTGCCATCTTTGTTAGCCTGTTGAAATAAAATTTAGACTTACAGAAGGTAATAGCCAATAAATATCATTATCTTTTTCACAGGAGTAAAGTACTCAAAAGTAAGAGGAATATGTCCGTAGATTAAACCAAAGTTGATGACTGAAAAAAAAAAAAAGAAACATTTAAAAACCCAGAATGTACCAATGTTCAGATGCGTTGGCTCATTTGTCAGAACCAGTGGTTCTCTGATATGAAAATGTCAAACTGAAGAGTTTGTAAATCAGTTTTTAAAGAGTCTATTTCTTCCCTGTTATAGTGAACAGAACATTGTGTAAATGTCATCCCATGTCAAAAGATTAAAATACACAGTCACTTGAAGAGTTTTATCATTTCCTTGTATCAGCACCATGGGAGCAATAAAAAGAAGAGATGTAGGAGTACAGGTGGATAGAAAAGAAAATGGCTTACACATGTCAAAAAAAGACTGCCAAGAAGCAATCAGACCAACAGTTGAGGAGACTGAACCACTGTCCCTCCACAGAGCCAGTGGAGATGCCAACACAGATGCTACCCTTGACAACTTACCCTAATGACCCTGGAAATACTGTTTCCGTTACCTTCAGCTGGCTCACCCAGCAGGAGACCACACTGCTGCAGATGCTCACACACACAATTATGATGTATGTAACAGAAAAAAATGCTTGTTGAAAAGAGCTCTTACTGAATTTGACACTTTGTCTGGGGCAGTTCTGTCACTGTAAGGAGTTGAATTCCTTGTATGCTATGTTATTATTTTTACTGTTTTTCAGGAGGGGAATTATTCAGTATTAGGAAATATAAACTGCTGATCAATTTTTCAGGTCTGAGTGCTCTTCACAGTCATATTGTTCTTTGAAATCTACTGTAAGGAGGTTCTCACACACTGAATGCTGTGTCTAATCTGAAATGGTCTATGCTAACACTTCCTGGAACTTGAAAACAAAGTGAGGAAGGGAAAAAAAACATGACCACAGGAAGAAAGAAGGAAGAAGGAGAAAACCATAGGAGTGATCTCGTTGTATCATTAATGAACCTTTGAATTATATTTCTGGTGATAATTTTTTGAGTAAAAAAAGATTCTCTCATGCCTATGTTTAATATGTCTTACCGTCTCAGAAACCTATGCTGAGGATTCAGATATCTCTTCTGCACGACAGATGTTCTATAAAGCACAAACAATGATGTCTTTGTGGCAGAAAACCTATTAAAATCAATAAATTCTCCTGGTTTTCAATGGGCTTTGAATCAGGCACAAAGTAAGGGATGCAAAACTACAGGGTCACTGCTCCCTGTCCACCTCCACCACAGGATTCCCTAGTGACCCCACCAAGTAGTTTATGTTTTAGGCCTCAGTTTCCCTACTTTCCTAAGTCTGCTAAAGTTCCTGCCCAAAGACATAATGAGGCTTAATGCCTCAAAAGGTAATTGAAAGATCCTAGAAAGTGCTATAGGACAACAAGATTTCCCTGCTACCCAGCAAGTATGCTCCTTTATATGTGGTTAAACACAATGTTTAAGATATGAGGAGCTGGTGAACACAAGGGTTAATTACAGGTTCCTATAGATTAGGTTTTCTCTTGTGGGACTACTTTGAACTTCATTCCCATGTTTATTTAGCTGTGGGTATGTGTGTGCATGGCCCTGCATGTAGCAAAGGGCCAGAAGGGCCGAGCCCCTCCCTGAGGAAGCCCTGACAGAGGATCTGTGCAAATGTGCTTCCTCTTCCTTTCACTCCCCAACCTTAAGGTCAGAGGATCTGGAAAATCCTCCTCCACCCTGTGACTTGATCTGATGATTGTAAGAGAATTGTGGTTCCACCACCCCCTTCCCACTCACCCCTCCACCTCCCCATGCCTTCCGCTCCCCACCCTTCCCTCTCACAGCTCTGTAACCCTTTAAAGCCTTCCCCAGATGGATGCCTATTGATCCTGGGCACTGGGGAGGGATGTGGGGGACTTGGCTGCTTGTGTTTCTACTTGCTGAGCAGCTCTGGGTTATTCCAGGTGGAAGGCTGTTTCTATGACCCTCACGGGCCAAGGCAACATGTGAAAATTGTGTCTGGAAGTTTTTCAGTAACATTACTTTCTGTTCTCAGACAGATGAGGTAAGCCTGGGAAATGCATCAATTATTTACTGCATTGAGAAGAATAAACTACTTTTATATTCACTTCTTTTTTCACTCTGAATCTCAGATTTTTGGATCCAGGTCAGCAAAGTCAGGAATTCCTGCCATTGGCTTCCAGCTCCGCTGCAGCATGAGGGACCCTCACAATGGCCTGTGCTGGCAGCTGCCACAGATGGAACATCAGGGCTGTGAGGATGCTGTTTCAGGGTAGAATGCTCCCATCAAGGCACTTTCACACAGTTGCTGGCACTGCACTTAAACAACTGCTTTGAGGACTCTTAGAAAAGTCTGCAGGGTCCTCTGGGTGGAAATCACAGGAAAAGGGACAGCTGGGGCTGGAGGTGTGACTTCATGCCCACATTTGCCCAAGATGGATGCCACACAAACCCATGAGCAACCTTGGCTCTGAGCACTCCTGAGCTCCATCAAGGCAGCACACCTTCCACTGCCTGTCTCTCTGTCAGCAGCATTTCACCCCAGGGAAGGTGAAAGCCATGCTGCCTCATGCTACTGGCACCCCTCCTTTGGGGAAACCATGGACGTGCCTTCTTTGACATGGAGAGTTTGGGGGGAGAAAAGTCAAAATAACAATGGCAATTGAAGTTGGTTTTAAATGCCTTCTGGCTTCTGAGTCTCTTAGTCACGTTTTTTCTGGCCCTGTCAGAACTAGAAAGTGACTTTTTGCTTCCAATGGAAGGTGCCATTTGCACCAGGAAGAGCTGAGCTGCTGAGACAAGCACTTCAGTTGCAGGCAGGCAGCGAGAGGGTGAGACCAAACCACCCACTGCCTGCACTGCAGTTCAAGGTGGAAACTGTCTCCCTCAAGCAGTGGCCATGGCCTTACTGAGGAGAGAGGCTGACTCACAGCCCAGCATGTCCCTTCCTGCCACCCAAAGCCAAGTGCTCTCAGGCTCCAAGGGGGTTTTGCCTTGGAAATACCCCAGCACTTGGCCTTGGCTGCCATTTTTAATGTAGCTCCAGTAAAATGGATCACCCAGTTTCCCAACAGAAGGAAGGCAGTAGCCGCAACAGCCCTGATCCACCACAGCTCATTTGGACCTTCTCGCCTTGCTCTGTGGATGAGGGGTCTTGCATCCCTGCCTCTCTGCAGGAAGACACCTCATGGCAGTGATGTGATCACAGACTGCCAGTTTCACCTCTGTTGGGCAGCCAGCTGGGGTGGCTTTTCCTACATGCTTGCCTGGACAGGAGCTGGAGGTGCTGCAAGGGGCACTGGAGGCAGAATGACTTGCCATGTCTCCCATGTCAGCCTTTGCAGCTTCTCAGCAAAGAAAGCACTTGTTTCCTTTTCAGCAAGGAAAGCTCCTGTCCCCTCTAGGACTGGACAAGGGAGGTAGCAGTGTCTCACCCACTGTTCCTATTTGTGGGTGGACAGTCTAGCCAGCATTTTCCATAGATGCTAAACACACTCCCAAATTCTAACAGCACATGTACAAAACAGATTATTTTGTATTATTCTAAATTATTTTAAAGAACCATTGAACAGCATTTGTGCCTTTTGTACACAGTCTGACATTTCTGGTGCCGTGAATAGATTTTGCCTCCTCTACAAGAGCCAAGGTGCTCCCTTAAAGGCAAATTCAGTGTGTTTCTCTGTTTCTTTGCTCAGTCTAGACTGAGCAAACATTTTAGGTTCTATCAGTGTTTGTAGTCTGCAATTAAAAAAGACAAGACAGATACAGGTTAGTTTAGTTCTTCTGTAGAGTGATTTATTATGGACAGGCAGGCCAGGGGCTGCACAGTGCAGCAGCACATCTGACCCACACATTAAGTACTTCCGAATATTAGCATTGACCCAGGTGGATAACAGAGATGCCTGCATAATTATGCCTCTTTGAAAGACCTTTCAGTAAGCATGTATAAAGTGCCTTTAATTTAAAGAACACAAAGTGTCTTAGGTCTTACTCCTCTCCATTTACAATAAGATGCTATTATTATGGAGGTGAAACTGTACTGGGCTTCAGTCTGGAGAAAATCACAGGTGGTTGTGTCCTGGAACTGATATTTCTGGGTGCCTACATTAGTGTTTGTAGAGGTAATCACAAAATGAATTAACAGAGGGCCAGAAACCTGGCTGTAAATATATTCACAAATTTCACCTTTCCTGAAGCAGAAACTGCTTTTTATTGTGTACAGTACCTGACACAAGATAGTTGTGCCCTGGTTATGGTTCCTGTGCTTACGAAGTGAAATGGTAAATAAAACAGTGATAATGATGTTTTCTTCTTTGCATCTGCACAGTGTTATTGCTGGAGTGTTTTTGTTTAGTGGGTCTAATTAGCAAACTTTCAGAGTTGCTTTTGAATGAAAAGGATTTGGAAGGATTATGGTTTGTCATTTGTGAATCCCATCTACTTTAAAACAGGGCATGGGTTTCTTGAAATTTTGTAAGAGACATACCCGTGGTTCTTACAATAGTAATGCATTCTGTGCAGTGTGAAAGGTTGTATAAAAAGCAGGAGGAGGACAGGACGCTGGGATAAAACACTAGAACAGCCTAGCTGCTAGACAAAGGCAATGAAAACATTAAATGCAGGTATACTGCAAATGTGGTAGGCGAAATACTGGGACATTTCTAAACAAAAGCAACAAAAGAACGCAAAAAGGAATGCATATTTAAGTGAAAACACGCAATTCAGCTTATCAGCAACTTAACATCTTATTCATTGTTAGATGCATTGGGAAGATATTAAGTTGACAAGTATTTGTAAAAGTTGTCAAATATAATCAACAACAATGAAGTCATTGAGTTTATGAGAAATTCATGCATCTATCCATGAATATATGAAGTAGGGTTATTATACTTGGCTATAGATTTCCTGATTCTGAAAAGACTGGACCAAATTCTTCTCTAACACAGTTACATCATAGTCTTCAGACATTTATTAAGCTCATATTTGACTGGTGTAAGTGCCTGAAAAACATAATCTCCAACAACACTTCAATCCAACAGTTGGATGGAAATTTGGTGTAATAAATGTAAGGGTCACAAATTTAAATCTCCAAGATGCATGGAAGAAGTTTTAATTAAAGACAAGGTCTGTGCACTTCAGCAGCTAATGATTTGCTTGTACAAGGTGTTTGACACCTATCCACGGCAAGGTATAAAATGTCATGACATAGACTTTTAAAATCTTGCTAAGTTTACAAGAAATGTCCATTCACATTTGTCACTTTGCTTTACTAGCTGGGTCCTTCTGCCTGATCCAAGGTCTAAGGAGGACTCTGCATTCAGCTGTCCCAGGCCAGGAGGAGCTCTGGGACATGCTGACAGTGAAACTCATCCGATTGGCTGTGAGTGTAACTTATCTCACCATCCAGCAGTACCTTTTGGATTATGCAGTAGGGGGTTAGCACCATTTCTTGCCTTTCCCTGTCCTTCCACATGCCAAGAATATGCAAAAAGTGCAGTCCTGCTGCCCATTCTTTTTTTTAGACTCCTCTAATTTCTTGCCTTGCTCACACACTTGCTGGGCATGCCCATTCATCCTCAAGTTCCTGCGGGATAAAAGGAGGATCAAGTTACCTGTTTGCTATTTCTGGCAAGAGTTTCAGAGCCCTTTCCTGTCCTGAGTCCCCAGGATCCTGCAGGACTCTCCAAGGATAAGCTCCTGCTGAAAAGAGGAAGCAAAGTCTCCCATAGTAATAGCACTCCTTCCTCTATCTTTCCGAATCTCTCCACATGCAACCTCTGGATTTTCATCTTCAGAATAGAAACAGATAAGCTTTGCCCCATTTTCCTTTCTCACAGGCACTGGAAGATTCTGACATGGCCTAGGATATATAAAAAAGGATAAATATAAATATTTAAGGGGGGGGAGTATGAAATGAAAAAGAGTAAAAAGAGGAAGGTACAAAAAAGAAATCATGAGTCCAAGTATTTGCATAACTGAGGCTTCCACTTCCACAGTAATGTGCAAGCCCTAGATTGACAAAACTATGCAGGAGCATCTTGTCTTGAGAAAACCTAATATCACACATAACCTGTTGAAAGGATCACAGAAACCTAGTCTTGTAATAAATGCACTGGAATAACTATATCCAAGTTACAGTTCTAGAGGACAAGGAGAAAAAGTCAATACAGCATAATGCACTACAGCATTCATCCACATTCTGCCTGGGATTGCTCTCCAAATACCTCCTACTGGGATAATTTAAAAATTTTAAGATCTACGACCAGTGCATACAAATTGTATCCTCCTTTGCTTTTTCTTTATCATCTTCCTCCCAACCTTCCTCTCAGCTCTTTGGGTCAAAAGGGCATCACTTCCTGTCTGCATTCTAAACCATCATCTTCTTCATTTTGAAACAAGAATGAGCTGAAGAATAATTTTATTTTGCAGATAAGTGAGCATGAAAACATTTAAAATAAATAGGAACAAAATTTAATGTCTTTTATAAAGGAAAAAAAAAATCAAGCAAAGTGGTTCCCTCAGAATACTTGCAAAAAAAGAAACAGATGTGAAAAAAATCTAAATGTGAACATAAAATAAAATCCAGATCTGTAAACCCTTTTTTTTAAAAAAAAAGTCAGATTTTTTGATATATCCTTAAAATAAGGAAACAACATACCTAGAAAAGTGAAAAATAAAGTGAAAATACGGAATCATAGGCCTGAAAAAAATCAATAAAAAGAACAAAGTGAGTGAGAATTTGCAGAAGCCAAAAAAGTGCTGACAGGACTTGAAGAGAGGAAATAAAATAATTCTAACCAGGAAAAAGTAGTCTCTGCATCATGACTGAAAAATAGAATTTGAAAGATGATCTGTTATCATTGTCAAGAATTTCCTTGCTCAATTCTGACCCTAAACACATAGTAAAAATAAATAGTAAATAATAGTCAATAACTTCTGCAGCTAATCATCAAGCTACTTAAAAGGATGTTTGTTTATTTTCTGTAAATTAAAGATTAAGGCACTTTGAAGTTTCCAGGCCGTAACACAACATATACTCCTTTGCAGTGTGAGGGTTGTTTCCAGGCTGAAAGGTTTAGAAAAATGTACAAGTGAACTGCTAAATATAAAATTCATCCCTATAAATTATAGAAGTTAATCAATTTAACATAAATAGTATAAACTGTGGGGGCTTTCTCACTATTTTGAGGAAGAGCATAATAAAAGACACACCTGAAAACCCACACACAAAAACTGTGGGGTTAGAGGCTTTATCCTTATCTGTTGAACACTTAGCACAAAGAGCTACTTCTTCTAGCAAATTAATCCTCATTCTCAGTAATTTTGATGCTCAAAATACAGGCTCAGTCAAAAGTCCCAAGTATGTATTTGACAGAAGTCAGGGGTTTGGTTGTTACCTGATTTTCTTCTTCACAATTTTAAGACATGTAAGATGTTACACAAGCAGGTACAGATTCTGACTCTTCAGTGCCGTGGACTTACAGTATGCAAGATGTCAACTGCCAAAATATTGGAAAGAAAATGTGACAACAGTTTTCATTTGCAGAAATTTCATTAATGTCATTAACTAAAAAACAAAAAAGGACATCAGTGCAAGATCTTTATGCACTGATGCTTAAGATCTTCTTAAGCAATGATGACAGCCCAAAACAGATAGTTCTAAACTTTTTCAGTTCATATCTTACAGACCAACAATTTTTAGCAACCCCTAATGCTGGACTCAGTAATGCACTGTAATCTCATATAGTAGCACAATCAGTACAGAGCAACTTGTACATAACAACAATGTTAGTGAACACACAGAATATCCATTGGGTGTGTGTGTGTGTCTCGGCTTCGCCAACGAAGATTTGGGAAGGGCCACGTGGGTGTGCCCTTCCAGCCTGCGCAGTGGATTTTAGGTGAGGCTCAGCGTGCGCAGAACTGGCCCCACCGTTTTTAAGTCCTGAGGTTCATCTGTCACGGCCAAGTGAGCTTGGACGGTGCCAGTGAAGTCCTCAGGACTAGAACCTACAGCACCCAGCATTTCCCAGGAGGTCTCCCATCCAAGTACTAATCCGGGGCTGACCCTGCTTAGCTTCTGAGATCTGACGGGATCGGATGCCAGGAGGCATTTAACTGCCATATTGGGTGTATAAGCCCATAAAGCTACATTTGAGGGTATAACTCCTGATTGAAGATACTTGTATATGTAGTGTGAGCCATTAGATATAGGTGAACACAGTTTAAATCCTCTCCTCTCCTCTCCTCCCTCTCCTCTCCTCTCCCTCCTCTCCTCTCCTCTCCTCTCCTCTCCTCTCCTCTCCTCCCTCTCCTCTCCTCTCCTCTCCTCTCCTCTCCTCCCTCTTCCTCTCCTCTCCTCTCCTCTCCTCTCCTCTCCTCTCCTCTCCTCTCTCTCCTCTCCTCTCCTCTCCTCTCCTCTCCTCTCCTCTCCTCTCCTCTCCTCTCCTCTCCTCTCCTCTCCTCTCCTCTCTCCTCTCCTCTCCTCTCCTCTCCTCTCCTCTCCTCTCCTCTCCTCTCCTCTCCTCTTCTCTCTCTTCTCTCTCTTCTCTTCTCTTCTCTTCTCTTCTCTTTCTTCTCTCTCTTCTCTTCTCTTCTCTTCTCTTCTCTTCTCTTCTCTTCTCTTCTCTTCTCTTCTCTTCTCTTCTCTTCTCTTCTCTTCTCTTCTCTTCTCTTCTCTTCTCTTCTCTTCTCTTCTCTCTGCTCCTTGAATGTGCTGTTTGCTTTACAGCTCTTCAGAGTAGACAATTTTCATGCTGCATTCAGAGAAGCTGGAGATATCACATGAAACGTCTTTCGTATCCTTTTCATCTTTGATATTTTCCTCTTCTATACTCTGGAAGAATCCCATCCTCATCTCACAGACAGATGACTTCTTGTCATCTCAAGATGGATGACTCAGTGTGAAGTCTTACTTGAATTCACTCAAATAGCAAATACCTGTTATAGAGTGACAGTGTGATTGATATCTTACCTGCAGAGTTTGCCTACCCCTTTCTAAGCAATTTCTTTGAAAAAAACAAATAATGCCAGAAGCTGTAGCTTCAGCAACCAGGGCTCCACATTCTCAAATATATATTTTCCAGACAGACAACCTCCATTTTTGTCCAGATCCAAGAAGGCTGACAGTGAAAATCACTTCAAGATAATATTCCCTAAAATATATATAAAATACTCTCAGAGTTCAGCGAAGATCTTAAAACAGTTAAACAAGTTCTCCATTCCTGAAGCAAAAGACCATTATCAATAACTGGTTATCACTTCCCGGAACCCTTGCCACAAGACCCAGAACATCTCAGTTCCCTGTTTCACCCACTTAACAGTTATGCAGAGCCTTGAAGAGAAGTGATGAAACAATAAGCATCTTGGAAAAAAGACACCATCTCTATTTCCCTATGGTTCCATGAAAATGAAACAGCTTTGTGAGCAGAAAACCTCATTAAAAAGGACCAAAATGCTATAATGCCAGATTTGCCTTACACTTAGACATCTCTAAATTGGCAGACCTACCTTAAAAGACACTGGCAAAGCTGCAGTGAGGAAAGACAGAGGTGATTCTTGCTGGGAGAAAGACAGGCATCATAGAAGTTGCTGTTTCCTCTACTATACTACACATGCTTGAGGGCATCTGTTTCTAGATTATTAAATTAATCTTCTGCCTGTGACTCATTTTTGTTTCTTCACAAACATAAACTCCCTTGACAGCTGTTCTGCTCAACTAGGGAAAATATCAGGCCCCGAAGGAAGGTTTTTGCTATGGGAGAGAAATGGAAGTGGAGACTGTGGAACTTGAAGAGGCAGATGCAGTCCTCCTCTAAATATGACTTAGACCCGTGATTTAATGATGTGGCAGTTAAGTGTATGGAGGTCTTGCAGACCCATGCTAATTGGGGAAGCACAGGGAAGAGGAAGGAAACCCTATCAGCATCATAGTAAATGCCCAACACAGTTACCTCCCACAGGAGACACAAGTCATAATTCTGACTTCACTCTTTTCAGAATCACACAGAGCACTCATCTTTTTAATGTGTCTTTACCTCAATAAAATCCTCAGAGAAACACATACCTTATTTTTTTTAATTTAATCAAATTACGAAACAGTTTTTCTGGGGTGAAGAAATAATTGTTTGGAATTGCTTATAATTAGGTTTAAACAAACCAACCAACCTGAAAGTGCAGGCTTTGAAATAGCTGTTAAACATCCAAGGGCCTGTTCTTTACCTTTGGTAAAAAGTCTTTCACTAGAGCAGCCTCTGTCCACTTCCACAGAGCCCAGGTCCCCCTTGTGATACTACCAAGCACTAATATGATAAAAATCTGCCAACACAAGCATCACATGGAACCAACCACTTATGTGTCTCATAACTACACTTTTACTAATGCTGGTTTGCACACATAAGGGTTTCCACTTGTCCTAGAGGAAGCAGAGTTTACAGCCTTATGCATACAGATAAGTGGAAAATTAGTTCAGAAACACTTGTTCACCATTTCTGTCTGGCTGTGCAACAGGAGAAGCCTCTGGAGACTCAAACAAGCTGTTCACCAAGCTACTTGTTTACATGTTTTTTTCCCTCTATAAACTCAGCTGAAACTGTCTTATCTAATATAGCTGATCAGAAACTTATTTTTTAATAAAAGTTTTTCTTGTTAAGATGACATAATTTTACACTGATGCCCTCAAGGAAAGAAGACTCCTACAACCTCTAGGGGAAGGTATTGAACAGTTTGTACTGCTTTTGAGGTTATTCCAGACAGCAGAATAGAGTTCCCTGAGCCTTCTGAAATACGGTTTCATGAGGCTCTGAAACCAAGATTATCAAAACGACCAGAAAGATCAAAGTAAAAAGACACAATAAAGAAGAAGCAGATTAAAGACTGTTAAGTGTGTGTGTGTGGCTCGGCTTCGCGAACAAAGATTTGGGAAGGGCTGTCCCCACATGGGTGTGCCCTTCCACCCTGCGCAGTGGGTTTTAGGTGAGGCTCAGCGTGAGCAGAACTGGCCTCACCGTTTCAGTCCTGAGGTTCATCTGCCACAGCCGAGCGAGCTTGGACAGTGCCAGTGAAGTCCTCAGGACTAGAACCTACAGCACCCGGCATTTCCCAGGAGGTCTCCCATCCAAGTACTAATCCGGGGCTGACCCTGCTTAGCTTCCGAGATCTGACGGGATTGGATGTCAGGGAGGCATTTAACTGCCTAAAGACTGTTAAGTAATCTATGTTCAACTGGCATTACTCTGACCCCCAAGACAGCCCAGTCTTTCCCAGTAGGCTCTAGCATAGGTTAGACAAGAAGAGAGGAATTTATATTGTAATGTAAAATTCCCCTCTACTCCGCTCTGGTGAAACCTCAGCTGACGTAGTGCATGCAGCTCTGGTGCCCCTAGAGTAAGAAGGACATGGAATTGTTTGAGTAAATCCAGAGGAGGTCCACGAATTGGTAAGGATACTGGAACACCATCCCTATGAAGACGGGCTGAGAAATTTGGGGCTGTTCAGCCTGGAGAAAAGAAGGTTGCATAGCAACATTCCAGTATCTGAAGGGGGCCTACAGGGAAGCTAGAGAGGGATTCTTCATGAGGAACTGTAGTAACAGGATGAGGGGAATGACTTCAAACTGAAGAGAGTAAGTTTAGATTTAGATGTTAGGAAGAAGTTCTTTACTGTGAGAGTGGTGAGGCACTGGAGCAGGTTGCCCAGAGAAATTATCCATGCCTGGTTGCTGGAAGTGTTTAAGGCCAGGTTGAATGGGGCTTTAGGCAACCCAATCTAGTGGGAGATGTCCCTGTCCATGGCAGGGGGGTTGGAACTAAATGATCTTTAAGGTCCCTTGCAACCCAAACCATTCCATTATTCTGTGATTCTAATGTTGACCTTGCAACCATTTCTATCAGTTTGGCTGAAATGGGAAACTTGTGTTAACTGCTACCAGGGAGAACTGACAGACATGCAAACACATCAGTGTGCAAATCTACAGCCACACAGACATAGGCTCTCTCACTTGCACTCCCACAGTGTGTCATCACAAAAGACTATTTTTTAAAAAAAATTGGTTTAAGCTTTTTCCGTCTCTTTGGGATTGGAAAGCCAATATTTACTTCTGAAACACCAACAAGGCTCTGAAATTGTTCATAATTAGCCCAATGAAAATTCAGAGTAACTCCAATGATTCCAATAGTGTACTGTTAATTTAGACATAAGAGAGCCTGAGCAGAAAAGGGATTGGAATCAAATCCATTAACCACAAAAGCAGAATGCTCTAACACAATCATAAATGTTTGCCACATGTGCAATTATAGTTCCTACTGTTAACTGCAATCTTGCAATTTCAAAAAAAAAAACACCTCACTTGCTAATTTACAGTGTCATTGTATCAGTTTTAAAGATGGGGTTTTTTTAGGGACTATTCCTTGCTATGTTAGCCTTGTGCTAATTCCTTATTATTAAAGACATAATTTTTATAGAAATAAGGGCCAGGCAAGAACATTATAATATAAATAGGTATGATAAATAAAGGTTAAATTAATGTATACTTCTTAATCAGTTTGGTTATCATTGAGGGCACAAATTTTGCTGGCTACATCCTTATTTTGTTCTTCATGCTAATTATTTCCTATGAGTCAAATTTATTCTGTTTTCTTTTTCTATTTAGCACAAAGAGAAAGATAACCAAGCCCATAAAATATATATACATTAACAGGAAAGGTGGAGAGAAAATAAAAGACTGATAACTATAGGAAACTTAACTCAGCAGATCTCTTCCACGCAGAAGTAGCAGTTTTGTTCTGTATTATTTTAAAGGTAAACTTGAAAACATCTACTTACTGTCTGCTCTGTATTTCAGCAAATCGTCTGAAACTCCTGCATATTTTTAAAAGTTTCTGCCTTTTTATGTTGCTTTTAGCTTGGCAACCCTATGGATCCTTTATTATTTTACATGCACAAACTTCAGTTAAAATGAATAATCAGTTTGTTTCCTGATCTTCCCTGTCTACCAGACTCCAGAATAATTCTCTTCCATCATAACCACCATCATGCCTTTTGCTATTGCTAGGGAAGAACTGCTACATGATCCAAATGAGAAACATACATCTATACATCTGCATTTATATGTATGTAGAGTTATAAAACAGGCTTCCAACATACAGAGGAACAGAACAATGGTAAAAGCCTACCCTGACTGGTCAGAAACGTGCTCCATTAACATTAAATAAGATTTGAAAGTCCTGCTACTTTATTTTACTGTAAGTATTGACTTTTAGAATGAATTAAGACTGGAACCCAGGTCAAAGGCCTTTACTAATTTCCTTATTTGTTACTGGGAGTTAGGAAATTCACGTACAATTCCCACAAGGATGCAGACAGTCTGGACAGACAGACAAGTGAAAAGTGGGAGCTAATGAATATTGCTCCAGTGTCAGACAGGTAAAGCACTCCCCCCTTCCTGTTAATTCAGTCAAAACAATGAAGAGAAAAACCCAACCCACTCTTGTCTTGTTTGGCTTAGACATGAACCCTTGATAAGACTCTGGAAAACAAGAAACTTTGCAATAGATTTTAGCTACCTTTGGCTGACAAAGTCATATGCCATAAAAATGTAAAAATAGCAGTGCACTTCTGCAACCAATGTACACTCAGCTTGGTATGTTGTAGATTACAGAAAATTACCGAAGTAAAGAATAATATAACATTTTCACTTGAATATTACATACTTTATATTTCTTTACAGAAAGGATATCCCAGCAGGAAGGAGAAAGGTGGAGCACAATCCCTGTAGCATTTCTTGTTCTGCATTGTACAAAACTTCGTAGGGACACAGGAAGAGGATACGGAAGTTTCTACAGGAAAACAGAGAAAAGTTCAAACATAAACAGCATCCAAAAAATTTACCAACACTTTATAATATTTCCTTTTTCTCTTTAAATGTTTAAATAAAGCTACATTACAGCATAGTTTACTACACATTTCTATGTGTATGTGTTTTTATAATTTCTCTTGCAATAATATCTTAAAGCAATTTTTAACCTGGATTGTGCATGCTATGTAAGAACAATGTATGCCATAATCTATTTGGTACAGCACTGTCCTTTTTTAACAGAATGAGCCAGTGTTGGACTAACAAGTTAATACTATGATCTGTGTAGGACTTCGAAGAACCTTGGTATTTAACCAAAGTTCCCCCGAAGATCAGTTCCACAACAGACTTCTGACTGGAACCCACCAAAGTCAAAAGAAATTTGACATAACCTCGTCACCTTTTACACGAGGATGTAATATCTTGCTTCAGCAAAGCTTAAGAAAGTGCTTAAATCTGATGTTGCAGGCAGCTAAAATGAGCCTGAGAGCTTTATAGCCGAAGACTTGTCCTCTCACCTGGAGCAGCCATGCTCCAGTGGATGGTGGGATACATCCGTGTTAGCTGTTCCCATAAGTTTGTATGTAAAAGAAACTTCCCTGTCTGGTCATCCAGGAGCCTCTCTGGCATTCACACCTGTATCATGAGAGCTGGGAGCGAGGCCCCTTCGCAGCTACACCCCTACATTTACACAGTCAGACCAGTTTACCTTACTGGCTCGATCCCAGGTTTCCCATAGACATCCAGGTTTCTCGGACATCCTGATCCTTAAAAGAACTTAATTGTGTTGCAATAACTAAATAAACAAAATAGCAGCTCGACCTGGTGCCTCTGAGATGGGATTCTGAACAAAGGAACTATGGGTTTTTATCCCCTTACAGTCTAAATGCAGGAAAATCTAGGGGTCATTGGCTCCTGCCATGTCTCTCAGTGCCTGCTCCCCTGGCCGCCCTGCAGGTCCCCGGGCCCCTTGTTACGGAAAGGGTCCGCAGTTCGAGGTCCCTTGCCCGGGGCTCTGACGACCCGGAGCTCAACCTGCAGCTGAGAGACTGGATGTGGCACTTAGTGCCATGATCTAGTAATCACAGTGGTGTTGTATCAAGGGTTGGACTTGATCTCAGAGGTTTCTTCCAACCCAGTTGACTCTATGATTCCAAGATTCTCCCACTGCAGCCGCACCCCGAGCTAACTGCACTGCATGGATTCCTCAACATGGGATTGCTTCAATACATTTTGTGATAAGTGCAACACTAGAATACATGGCTGGCTCTTAAGAATTTGTTTAGTAAGTGTGGACTTGTGTTTATGGCCTTTTCCTAAGTCTGGTTGTGAAGGAGCCTATGGTTTGTGCCAAGAAAGCCTTCCATGGAAATGTGGCATCTCTTTATAATACCCAGTCAGGAACACACAACTCCAAGGCAATGTTCATACAATGGTAGTTTTGGCTGCATATCATCACTTCTCTTAGAACTGCAACTACAACTAGTATGTGATGAAAGGATACCAGACAGGCTAGCACCTATCAGCTTTTCAACATGTATAGTTGAGGTACAGGCAGGACAACTGTCACAATCTAATATACAGAAAGTCAGTAAACAAGAGATGTATGAACTGGGAATTTTTTTATGGAACAAGATCGAATTTGCATTGCAAGCTTACATTACTTGAGTTTTTTGAAATCTCAAAATGCTGTCACATTTATATGACTTGGATGTACATCTACACTGAAAACGTTACATACTTGTAAATAAAATCTGAATAAAATCTCCTTAGAGACAGCTAAAAAATGATTCCACATTTCAGCTCTACAGAGGGCAGAATACGTATCAAAGAGGTATCCATGTCTTCTAACTCTAAGCACCTAATTAGAGTGGCTGGGTTAGCTGGAGAGGCTTCCCAGGATCCCTGCGTAGTCATCAGGGACAAGCAATCACCTCTGGCTCATTCACATCAGTGTCTTAACTTACATGCCTTGAATTGTTTTCTGAAATCTCTCTTCACTACCATTCAAGAAAGATGAGTGCACATGCATGTATAAGGTAAAGGTATTAAGATGCAATAATTTTTAAATTTTTTTTGTGTAATGTGACTTAGAAAAAGGATTTTCTAGCAAGCAGAAGGCAGGTAAAATTATGCTAATAGCAGTCATTTCCCATAAGAAACACATAACCTGTGTACTCTATAGTTTGCACCAATGACAGGTTAAGAGGTCAGTTTTGACTTCAAAAAACCAAAGAGATTTTGAACATTTGCTTTTCCAATGTCTTTTATCTGAGGTTTATAATTAGGGCTATGAAGTATGAGAACAGGAAGGGCTTTAAGAAAATATCCATTATTTTATTAGAAAATGCACATCATCAAGAACATGCATAATTAACTTTGAAATACAAACACAAAAATACAATAACTGGAACATCATAATCAAATACACAGTAATTAATAAAAATTGTCACTTGCACCTATCTGAAAATTGCTAGTAGAACTGTGTCCCAAAATGTATGTCATACTGGGAAGCATATAAACTATAAGGCCCCATGTTGAAGACAAAATCTGTGCAATTTCATTCAACATTTAAAAATCTTAGAATTAGTGTGGGCTGAACAGAAGTGGCAGTCAGTAGCACTCTAATTGACCAAAATCATTTGAGAACAGTAAAAGAAGTTTAATTATGTTCAGATGCTATGATGATATTTGGCAGTAGAATTACCTTGGATCCATTACATGTAGAGGTTAGGTTATGATAAAATAGACAGATGGAAGACAGGGGCAAAAAAGTCCCAACCCCCCTCAAAAAACCCGATAAAATGCAACTAAATTTTTAGCTCAGACCTTTAATTAATTAGCCTGGAAAAGAAATTGCAGTAGAACAGATTGAAGGACTCAAGAGAAGCCTGGTGACCTCTGAAATAGTTAATCTTTGCAGTTAGATTAGACTTCATTATTATTCAAAGGTTGTTGGAATCCTCTATCCTTGTTTTCATGGGTTGCTCATTTAAGTGCTTTAGGGTCCTTCAACACAGTGACACAACATTCCTTAAATGACAAAAAATCATAGGCAATCACACTGCACACAGGATGTAATTCCTTACAAATCTTTCACTAAGAAGGCCAACCCAATGAAAGTGTACACACATTGATGCTTTTACTTGTTGGGTCATGTGCTTTCTTCCACAACATACAGGGAAAGCAAAAGAAACAGGAAAGCAAAATGTGCCAGAGGAAGAGGAGTGTAAAGGTAGTCATTTCCCCCCAACAATCCTTCCTGATCAAGCACCACAGCCTTCCGGGGGTGGATAGGGGAGAAGAGGAAAACCTTGGGATCTCTGAAACATTCTCTTAAGTCTGAAGGCAGATTTCTAACTGCAACCCAGAAGTAATTCTCATTCACTGACTGTCACGAGGAAATAGAACATGCTCCCTGAGGGGAAAAAAGGTCCCAGGCAAGACAGAAGAGGCTCCTGCTTCCTTGCTAAGCTCCTACCATCTGCACACTATACTTGTTTCACAGTGTAAAGAAACACTTAGCCCTTCTGCCTGGGACAGGAAACATTTTAGATTAAAATTTGCAGAATTTCTTTGTTCCAGAAAATGTGGTATGAGGTTTTGAACCTTTTGATGATGGCATGTAATTGTTTTTCCCACTAATCTGAATCAACTTCAAACAAGAGGTTTCTCAAGAGCAAACACAGTTCTGTTACTGTCTGCCATCACCTCTTCTAAACCTCACAATTTTACTCTAGATAGCTCAGCAAAAAGTCCAGGAACAAATAATGCTTGTGGGAAACACTGGGCAGTCTGATCCCTTGAGATTTATAGTCAGTGTTATACCCTGGAGGTAGTGCTGTACAGTATTGCACACAGCACTTTTCTTGCCAGTGAAGCTGCCTGTGAGATGAGATAAAACTGAGTAACTGGCCACTTTTTGAGTGGTATGGATCTCCCAGGACTTTTTGCAATACTGAAGTTGTTGGCTGTAAAGCCCATGAATGTCCAGGTACAGGAAAGTGTGAAAGAGAAAAGCCAAACCTGCTAGAAGAACATTCATCAGTATTGACACAACATTTGCAAGACATTTAAATAATTTGTTGTGAAGGAAAACCAAGAATCCTACATGAATTAGGCTGTCATGCCAACTCAGGTAATTAGTTGATATTTACCCAGTTTCCAAAATTCCCTAGAAACCCTACTCTAATCTGTTACGTGGTTATTCAAGCTAGAATTTCTAGGAATAAGAGAAGAATGGTTACAAGTGATTATCTCACAGAACCCATTGTGTTAGTCGTCATAAAGGCAGACACGAATCTGAAGCCTCTTCACTGTAGGGACTGTAATCTAGAAAGTAATAAAAAATGCTTACGGAGGAGAAAATGTACACATTCATTAAATATATTCACAATTATAATGTTAAATGAAACAACAATTATTTCCAACTGTTTCCAACTTTGTTCTTGATAATTACACATGATTATAAGCATCTATGTATATTTAAGGAAAATTGTATCCTGCAAAGTGACATTACAATTATATAATTTAATTTGATAATTTAATTACAGAGACACTCAAGGCTCAGAGTGAAATTATACTAAAACCTAGACATACATAGATATGTCTCAGCCTGAAGAGCTTTAAACAGAGACCTGAAGGAGAGCAAATCTACCTTTATTTTTCTGTTTCCTCCTTTTAGATTTTTTAATTAGAGCAGCACATGAGATTTATGAACACTTTAAAAATGCAGTAGAAACAATCTGAAAAGACAGACAAAGCCTGGTTTCTTAATTGATGTAATCTAATAAAAATGAGGCAGAATTATAGCCACTATTCTTAGGAATGCTTTGGGGCAATATTTGTAGCAGAAGGAGAGGTTTATAAATACAGGCTCTTCTATAAACTGCACTGTCCCTAGGTAAACAGGACACAGAGACATCCTGGGTGCCTGTTTGTTCAAGGATTCCCTGAACCTACCAGATTAGATCTTTCAGCAGCAGTAACCTGCCTTACTGGTCAAAGGAGAGCTGTCTTAGTTACGCTTAGTCCTTTATGAGTGCAACAGCTGTCGTCTGGACCAACACTGAGCAAGGAACAACAATTTCCAAAGCTAAACCCCCAGATCTTCAGAGCTTGAGGACAGAGCTAAGGCTTTACAGTTAACAATTGTTATGATTATATGTGCTGATGAATGGATGTGAATTGAGACACAGTGACTCTACAAAAAACATAACTGCCATTTTTATGACTATGTCAACAAAAAGGTTTTCTGAGTGGAATTGCTTTTGCAGAAGAAAGAAGCTCCTACACAACACAAACATGTAGTTTTCCTCATTCACCATCTTGTACTCTTACATCAGATAAACCTTAGGAATAACTTTAAGTGTAGATTAATTGAACCAGGTGGATATTGTAGATGAGAGAGTTTCAGCAATCATTCTGTAAAGCACAGCGTTTCTATCAAGACAGTTTCCAAAAATATTTTCCCAATGACATCCATAGTGCTAGATCAGTAGCCCTGATGAAAGTTCCCATTTTCTTCCACTCCTGAAAGCTTTCTGAATTGCTTGTGTTTGCAACACATCCTGGTGGCTTCATTCCATTGAACAAGTTCTACACTTTTTACTCCAGCATTTGTAGGGTAGCACAAAGAGACCTCACCCAGTGGTCATCCAGCATGGCAGCTTTGTTTAGGTTTCTACATCACTATATAGACAAAAAAAAAAAAAGAAATGCTACTGTAAAAAAAATCTAGTGCTATAAACCAAGGTATAGGACAGGAAATTAAAGAAAAATTTTAAGTTTTAACATTTTTAAAGGCAGAATGTTATTTACTTTTTTTTGTGAAAGAAAATAAGTTGTACTGTTTTTTAGACTTTGTTCTCTCAGATCTCCACACCCGTAACTGGTCAAGGAAACTCTGGAATATCTCTGTTTTGCCTCTTGGTCAAGTGAAAGATAAATATAGAAGATGAGTACCGGTACCCCCAGTTGTCAGTCCAACATTGCGTTTCAGTACTGTAAAAGCTTATCCAACTGCCCTGCCTTTGGGAAAAAAAAAAACAAAAAGGAAAAAATTAAAAAGGGAAAAAGTTCACAAACAAGATTGATTCCTGCATCCTACTGACTTAAACTAAGGCTTATAGCAAGGACTCCATCCACTGTACATTTTAATCCAGGAAATGTACTGTCTCACATTCAACATTTTAATGCTTCTTTATTTGGGAAACACAAAAAGAGGATTAAGCAGACCTCACATCTTCATTCTAAAATTCAGAATGACTTCTAAAAGGGAATTACTTAAGAAAAAAACCAAAATTACAATATTTGGTATGCTGGTACCATGTTATTTTTCCTCCCCCACTGCATATTAGAAGACAAGAAAGAAGAAACCTAAATTACTTCCACAAGATCGTGAATTTGCTTATGTCCACCTGTTCAGATGCCATTGACTGATGCTTTGTGGACAACTGTGACAATCTCTTTAACTTCATGAAAACATACTTTTCTTCCTAGTGACATTGTAAGCAAGAACCCAACAGAGTGATAAAAAATAATCATGGCTTCAGTGTCATTGCATGTCGAAACATTCTGAACCGCGGTCATTGCACTGGGATGATAAATGTCATGACTATTAATAGAAATAGCAGTATTGATTTTGAAGTATTATACATTGAATGAACATCACTGATTCACTAGGCAGACAGAAGATAATGTCACTCATCTGGAGAATTTTGAAATAAAGTTAGAAATAGTACAATGCAGATATATGAGACACAAGAAAAAACAAAACTGATGTAAACTAAATACTGAAAATATGTCCCTTTTAATAAATCCAAACCAACAGTTTAGATCTGAGGTCTACAGCTTGAGGGTCAAAACCTAAATCTCAATCAGCAAACTACCACTGGTCTGTTTCTTGAGATATGGTGCAGAGCTGGAAGATCCAGCTTGGATTTTATGGTGCGTGATAGGATAAGTTTTAAACTAAGGATAGTTTCAGATTAGATATAAGGAAGGCATTTTTTACAGTGACAGTGATGAGGCACTGGCACAGGGTGCCCAGCAAGGTCATAGATACCCATCCCTGGAAACATTGAAGTTCAGGTTGGACAAGGCTCTGAGCAACCTGATCCAGTAGAATATATTGCTGCTCTCTGCAACGGGGTTGGACAGGATGACCTTTGAAAGTCCCTTCCAACTCCAACTATTCTATGATTTTATGATTTGAGTGGCCTTTGACTTTTAATATGTTATTTCCCTCAATTTAAGGTGTCGGCCACGCTGCACCACTCCTGCACTTCGCTGCCTGTGTGAAGTCCGGGTCGGGAAGGTGCCAGCACCCAGTGAGCTCCTGCACTCCACGAGCCCCTCAGTCTGCAGTGATCCCAACTAGAGGCGCCCACGCCTCCCTCCGGCGCGACCTCAGCCCAGCACGCCGGGACACAGCCGGCCGCCCCTCCAGGGCCCTGCGGGATGGCGAGGCGCCCTCCCTAAGGGGCTTCTCGGCATCCCTCCGGTGTCTCCCGGGGCACTGCGTGTCTGGTCAGTCCCACGCGGCGGGGGCGGCCGGCGGGAGGCTCCTCCCCGCGGTGCAGCACAGGAAGGGGTGGCGGTCGGGGCAGCCGCGGAGCTCCCTGCGAGCCGGCGGAGGTGCCGCTGCCGTGTTACTATGCGTGTGTCTTGTGTTACAGCCATGCTGCACATCGGCGGCCAGAGCGAGGGGCGCGGGGAGGAAAAGGCTGTTTACACAGACTGCAAACCGCCCGGGGAATAGTGCGGGAGAGGAAGTGAGCGGGGCCGCTGTCTGCCTGCCCCGGCTTCCTGCTGCTCCCTCGCACGGGCAGGCGCTCGCACACTCACACACACACACACACACACACACACACACACACACACACACACACACACACACACACACACACAGCACACGCACCGGCCCAAGGGAAAAAAAAAAGGGGAAAAAAATCAGGATTTCATTACTAGAGAAACTGAGAGTCTGCAGAAGACTCAGCATGGAGAACCGGGGGATTTTACCCAGCTCCCTCTAAACTACCAGGAGAGAGCGGAGAAGTGCCTCAGCCGCTGGGTAGGTACAGGCGCTGCCGCGCCCGCCCCGCTCCCGCAAAGTTTGGGGGTGCGGGAGGGAAGAGGGGCTGGAGGGGAGCACCGCTCGGTCCGCGGGCACAGCGCGGGGGCAGCCAGCGCGGGGTCGGGGGCAGCGCGGGGAGGGGGCGCGGAGCCCCGCACGGGCCGGGGAGCCCGGAGGTCCTGCCGGGGGTCGGGCCGGCCAGCGCGGCGGTACCGGGACAGGGGGCGGCGGTCGGGGGGGCGGGACGCCGGGGGAGGGCCCGCCGCCTCAGGGCCCCCCGCCCCGGTCAGCGGAGGGTTCCCCGGCGGCGCCGCCGTCCCCCGGGAGCTGCGGGTGCAGGTGAGGGGACGGAGCGTCCCGGGGGGCGCCGGAGAAGGGGCCGGGCTGTGGGGCCGGGCAGGGCCGGGAGGGGGGCCCGGGACCCCGCGCAGCCCCTCGGCGGTGCCGGTCACGTCGTGCCCCTCCCGGCGGGGCTGCCCCGTCCCGGGCAGGGCGCGGGGGCCGCCCGGGGCCGGGCACGGCAGCGCTGCGGGGCCGAGCGGGGCCGGGCAGGGCTTGGGGGCAGGGAAGGGAAGGCTCCTGCAGAAACTGCAGAAGGGGCTTTAAAAAGGAAAAAAAAAAACGTGTCGGGAGAGTTTCTGGCTTGTCTGGAAACAGCAAGACTAATTGCCATGCGCTTCCGGTTTGAAACTGGCAGCAGACAACATCTTGAAAATGAGTCACTGCAGCTCACAAAGAAACTCTGTGGTTTTCTCCCTCTCAGGTTTATGTATTTGCTCCTTTTTACAGTTTCCTTTGTAGTCTTCTGCCTTCTCCCCGGCCCTGCCCCCCGCCTTCCTTGGCCACCCCCTGCCCCGAGACCCCCTTGGCCGACGTGGATAGTTTCCACAACCAACTGGAAAGAAAAAACACAAAAAATGTTTGTAAGGGAAGTTAAAAAAAAAGACAGAGAGAAAGCGAGAGAAAGTGGAGAGTTGTTGTTGGATCTGGCTTTGCTGAATGTTAGAGGGACTCTGATGCTGCAGGGGGAAAAAGTTCCCTGAATTTTCCACTGGCTGCAGGAAGAGAGCCCATTTAGTCATGGCTAAGTAATGTCTGCACACACACCAACTAATCTCATTAGGAGTTTCCGTTCCCTAACACAGGAGGGTTTTGTGAAGCCCTGTCAGCCTTTCTAACGTTGCAGTTGAAAGGGAGACAAGTTACATCTTTATTTACTTAGGGTTGTAGTGCTGAGATAATTTTATACAATGCAGCATCTTTTCGCTCATGAGGACTCCAACTTCAAAAGTCCGTGGTTACATTTCATTTCAAGCAGAAAGTCGTGGTTCATCTCGTATTTTGCTCATACAGACTTTTCAGTTATTTCAGATTAATGTAATTTATCCATAAATATTTCCATAGGGTGAAGCCCATAAATGGGGTACGCAGAAGGCTGTGTTATGATAAACATGTTCTTTGCATCTGTGTCAGCTGTATGTAATTGCAAGATTAAAAGACTTTTGAGCCAAGATACTGAGGTGATGGGCATATTTGAAAAGTATATTCACTCATGTAGCCTTCCTGTATCTGTGCTTTACATATCTAATTTTCAAGTGATTTTGTACGTACCACTTTTAATTTAGTGGTTTGGGTAATTATTTCATGATGATTTATTTTCATAGCAGTCATGAAAGAAGTCTGTGTTCAGAATTAGAAAGATTTTTGCCATGCCCCACCAATCTTTAATTTAAATTAGAAGTACAACTTTTTGCAGAAAAAAAAAAGCCTGGAGCAAACAAAGAAAATGGATTCTTGCTTGCAAGAGGGTTTTAGCTAAAGGAAATGTCAATAAATGTGAATAAAATGGTGTGTAATAGGCAATAACACTTAGCTACTTACTTGAATTATCATGAGATAGCATTAAACTAGCAAATATTATGCAAAAAAGTAGTACTTGCAGTATACCACGTGTTTACCTTTGAAGATTTTCAGTGTTTCCTGTACTTCCTATGTCCACACAGAAAAGTTCTTCATTAACATCACTTTACAGAGGACTTTTATTTGTGGATTAGTGACACAATCTCCAGACACAGATGCCTCTGGATTTTCTAGCCAGGCAGGGAAGAATTTTTAAAATAGTATACAAACCAGAAAATGCCTAATCTGTTTCAATCAAATGCAGTCATCATGACGTAAGAGATTTGTTCCAGTTTTGGAGGTTTATTTCTTTTGTAAAATTCTAATTTTTAGAGAAGGAGATGCATTATTGGGCATAATGTTCAAAAATTTGTTGAGTGTGTTATGGAACAGTTAGTGTGGTGTAAAACACCAGAACTCTTCCTAATGAGTGTTTCCTAGCTCTTTTTATCTCTCTTTGAAATATGGATATTTAATTGTCCACTTATGGCATTAAATATTGCTGGAACTTCAGTGTGCCATCTACAGAATCAGTGTAGATGAAACACACATTCATACACACATGTATGTATATGTAGTCTATCCACACTATATACATTTAATATATTTTTTTTGCTCAACAGAAGTAGAAAGCATCTTGATGTCCTGTAGAAAAACAGATGTAGTAGTGGTGTACGTATTGTGTGTTCTGTAAATTTGAAAGACTGAAAAAGAACTAATCCACAGATGTGTTAAAAAACCAACAGTTCTGTTTGGAATAGAAGGAAAAATCCAACTATCATATAATGCATGATAGTTTCCACTGAAATAATAAAAAAGCTATTAAATGTGTTTTTCCTGTAAGTATGATTTTATTATTTAAGTCTTTTAATTTACAAAATATTAAAGTATGTGAGAAAAAGTGTATATATTGTCTGCTAAGTGTTGAGATACTGTCATCATTGTTTACATCTTGATTTTTCAAATCACCCATGTCAGTTGTTCCTAAAAAGAAAAAACCTACAGGTTTATATCCTTTCTGATATCACTGACCCCACCTGGATGCAACAGTTGAAATAAGCAACACAGTTTCAGGGGAAACTCAGCTACAGCCTTCCTCATACCTGTTTATAGCACTGTGCACATGGACGCTTTTATATGTAGAAAGCAGTTCATTAGCAGTTCTCAGTGCTTACTGATTCACAGTGGTTCTTTGCTCCTGTTACTTAATGTTATTTCATTAAACTTAAATCATGAAAAGAAATCAGGTTTTTCACTCCGAAGACTGAAGTGTTCCTCCTTTGCTCTGTAGAAAGTCCAGTTATGTAAGCTTTGCTTTCTTGTTGTAATGCTCCTCTTGGGATGGAGGCATTCTTTTAACAGAAGTATTTTTAGGGGCAGGTATGATTAATCAAGTGATCACAAATACTGATCAAAAACTGATTCTGAAGGACTTAGCACAGAATGAAAGTCAATTTGCAGGTTCACCAAGGTGCGTGGAACTTGTTGCTTACTCTGAGGCTCTTATGTTTAAAGGTAGGAAGGTAGGTATATATAAAATGGACATGGATGTCCATCACCTGTATAGAAAATGCAAATCTTAGCCTTGCAAGTGCTATCACACAATAACATATTGCTTCAGAAGAAAGAAATAGGTGCCAAAATAAACAGACATTTGGCTTCTAAAGATAAAGGGAGCATGGGATAAGAGTGGGAGCACCTACACATGGTTATTTGTGAAGCATATGTTTATAAAAAAGTTTTAGCTAATGTGTCTTGATGACATCATATAAAATTTGTAAGCTCATGTAGTTACTGTTATCTCTGTGAGTGGTTCTCTGTTGTAGTGCTAAATAATCTAAGACAGTGAAGAACTGATAAACTATCTACTACTTGCCATAAAGGTATGGCAGGTTAGACTAATTTGTGCAATTGAGGCAATTTGTCAGTCCCTGGTTTTCTTCCGGTGGAGGTGGCTCCAATGTGCAGCGTGCCTGGATGCTGCTGCTGGAATCCATTTGGAGCCGTGGCACTGATTATAGGACAGTTCCTGGGCCAGTTTCAGAGTGCTGTTGGTTTTGAGCTGCGTCTATCTTTGGTAACCACACCCAATGGTTCATGCCACAGACTGTCACTGACGGGCCTGTGAAAGTCATGTTGTGCTGTGTATCCCTGGATTGATTCACCGTGGCTTTCTCCTCAGTGTTTCCCACAATAGGGAATCTCAGTCTTGAATCATGAGGCAGAGGTTTACTTCATCTGTGGCTTGTTAAATGAATCAACAAGTACTCTGGAGGCTGTTGGGAGCTCTTGAAAGACCGAATATGTCTGTTCTCATGTTGAAGTATTTTGTTGAATAATGAATGATTAAAGTTTTAGTCATGATTTGGGGGAGAATGTCAAGGTGTAGGCAGAGGAAGTCCAACTCACCGCACCTCAACATACGAGGCTGCATGGAGGGAAACAAAGCAGATGGAGCACAAAGTACCTCTCATCTGTGCACTTCACAAGGAGAAATTCATCTTTGTCCTTAAAACTTTCTTTTACTCATTGTGGTTTTATATGCCAGTAATTATATCAGAATTCAGGTTCTTGAGGGTTTGCTGTTACAGTGGATTTTAATTGAAAAGCTCTTTGAAGGAGACTTGCTGCTTTTCTAAAAGCAAGGACTACAGAAAACACCTGCCATAAGCATTGTTATGAAAACATCATGAAGGCACTACCTGCCAGTTAATAACTGTATAGTCTTTCTGCATTTCTAAGATTGTATGAATACTGTGGCAGTTTTTTGCAGTACCAAAACAGTACCCTGGAGCTGTTGATTTGCTTAATGAGTATAAGTCATGGACAGTGTCTCATATTGTGCTGAACTACTAAATATTTAAGTAAATTTTAAAGTTATATTGCAGTTAAGAGCATCAGAGGCCAAATTTTGCTATGCCTTGGGCAGGTACAACTCAGATGGAAATGATACTTTTTTTACTCTTCTGGAGTTCCCAGCACTGTGATTTGGGCTGCTTAAGTAGCATTGTTGTGATTATCTAGAGCAGTGGGGTTTGTCCTTTTTTATATCTGTGGATCTATCATTATTTCTGAGCAGTTGTGCCAACCATAGTGGTGGTGCTGTGGTGCTTCTGCCTCGCCTTCAGGAGGAAGGTCCATTGACCCCTGTGTGCATGGGCCATGTGTTGAAAACTGCTCAGCCTGTATGATGACACCTATGAACTTCTAAGATAATAGTCAATCAAAGTCAATTTAAAGAAAGGTTTCTGAAGACTATAGCATGGCATCTATATGCATCTGAGCAGTTAGATACAGCTCAGGATCTTCAGAAGAATTTCTGTGGGAAGTTGCAAACTTACTTTGTTTTCATCTTTTAAAGCACAGGCATGTATTTACTCTTGAGTGTGTTGGCACTCCTGTTAATGCACTGACACTGACTACCTGCTGACTGTGACTGAGGCATCGGAGTAGCTCATGCTTGCGCTGTGCAAGGGTCCTCCTCGTCTTCATGGCTTTTGCTCTAAATTTTGCAGTGTCAGGATGTGCTGTGTGAACAATACTTCTAATTCTATGGCTTCCCCCAGATCCATTTCAGAGAGGCATTTCACACATCTGTGTCTCTGCTTGCCAATTTACTACACATTATCTGAAGATTCAGAATATAATTTGGATGATCTTTGCAAATACCAATTTTCTACGTTAATGTATTTTGGCTCCCATGCAAACAACCCTGTCTTAGTTTCTTGAGCTTTAAAGTATAAAATTTTCTTATCATGTGGATCCTAACTTGAAGATCATTTAAAGTACTGTGAGAGGAAAACTTGCATCTTACACATTATCTTTACTTTTAGCTGTGATTAAATTATGTAATGAATCATTTACAATTTTTACGATTCTTACCGATCATTCAAAATAAGTAAAATCTTTCTGGGCACTAACCTTAATCTTAAGTCCCATTAATGCAATTTTACAAGATGGGTCTTTTTCTGAAAATACTAGTGAACAAGCAAAAGTGTTTGTATAAAACATGCTTTCACAGTTGTACAAAAATGAGTAGACTGGGATTATATACTCCATCTATCTAAATGTTTTTAATCAAATGTCCTCCTATAAGTTTCCAATCCTCATTTTGAAACACAGCTGATAATTCATCTGGAAAACAGATTTCCATTCCACATCCATTTGCCTCTAATGTGGTGACAGTCCCTCTTTACTGCATCTCTGTATATTTCTTCTTTTTTGTTATTGTTGTTTTGGGGTTTTGTAGATGAAAATTGATCAGATGTATTTCAGGTAAAGCTGTTTGAAAAGGATGCTAATGACTGTTTTTGTTTTTAAATGTTTATATTGTGGTAGTGTTGAGAGGCCTTTGCTGTATCAAGTCACAATACAGCACAAACAAAAAGTTTGCAGACTGAAGTACCACCATTATCTCTTCCCAGCAATTAGCAGCAGTTCATGAGGAGAAGCAATCTTTAAAAAGCGTTTAGAAAGTAGGAACAAATTCTTATTGCAGCTCAGTTAGTGAAACCTGGAGAATGTTGATTACCTTCAGAGAATTTCTTCCATGCTAGACTAATACAGCTGACATGGGAATGTGTGTTCAGCTTCTTGATACAGACCTATGTGAAGTCTGGTGACTCAGAGCAGACTCAGAGCAACCGGCATGCGTGGTTTCGGTCAGCAAACTGTGAGTGTAGAATAGGGCTGGTATAAAACCCTATACTCCTTCAGTACTGCGGCTTCAGTGCTGAAGCTGTGATGAAACCTCTCCCAAATAGAGCAATATCAAGGATGGATTGATTCCCTGTGAGTAGGGCACAATAGTACTGACTGTGCAGTCTCATCCAAGTTGAGGAGAATCTACATTTTATTTAAACGTGTAATCTTATACAGAATTCAGCATACAAATAAAAATAGTGGCTGTTAGGTATCTGAGCAGCAGAGATACTAACAAAACAGTGTATTGGTGTCACTTCTAAGCATATGTGATCTGAGCATTTTGTATACAGCAAAGTTTGCTGTAATCATTGAAATAGTGTCCTATTTGTCTCTCATCCACAGTTTGCAGCATCCACAGTTTGCAGCAGCCGTGGGAATTAGCTTGAGCACACAGGACACAGACAGTACAGGAGAGTAGCAGCCAGATCTTCTGTTGGCTGAAATCTCACCTATTCTCTAATGCATTGTTGGGTATTCCAGTGTTTATTGAACCATGTTAGGGGAAATGTGTAGGTGTGACCTGCAGGTTCTTGTAGGTGTAGTAGGCAAGCGAATAAGGTCAGAAGGTAAGAATCTTTCAACTGGGTTTTGCTTTAGCTTAGTGCACAATAACCACACATACCAGAACTTCGATTAGCCCTGGGAACGAACTGTCTAGGTAAAATGACTCTGTATGTGTAAGTTACCACCTGCTGAACTGTGTTACTCCTTTTTCTGTATAATGCTATGACTGATTCATCTTACAACGTGACAATATACAGGTAAGCCTGTATGTTATTTAATAGTTTAATGGCTCATTTTGCTAATCCAGCAAATTCTGAAAATTCAGCGTGCATCATAAGGCAAGCTCTGACTGCCGTCTAAGCTGTGATGATCTTGCTGTACTTCAGGTCTCATGACAATTGCTGGCCACCTTGATTTGTCTGAGCAGAACTTAGAGGACTGTTTCCTGTCCTTCTGGAGAGGTTCATTTCTGTTCACAGAATAAAAAAGACCTGCTTGTTTATCTAAGTTTTAGTTTAGGAAAAATCAGTGGCAAGGGGAAGATTAGTTTAAACATCTGAATATGAAATGTATTAAAGCAGCATTTGATACAGCAGATAGTGTTAATACACCATTTAAATTAGAGCCACTAGCATAAATTACAAAGCATTCAGTCTGCTGTCACGAAATTGAAAATTTTAATACTTCAGTTAAAAAAGGAAGTACAGATAAGGAAAAAGCATTTACACTTGGGAGTAATTGCTTGATATTTGAAATAAACTTTTACTGTTCCTGGAGGTTGTAACCTCTACCTTTAGCTCTGGGACCATCAGAAATTTTATACAGAGTGGTCAAGTAATCATGATGTGTGTCCTACTGTTGCTGACAAAAGTATAAGACAAAGTCTTATGGGATAAATAAACATATAGGGCTGACTTTGAAAGCAGGAGTCCCTTGGATTGCAGCGTAGTGTGTTGCCAGTGTGCCACAGATGTGCACCACATGAGCAGACAAAAAGCAGTGTGAGGAGTCTGCATTCATTTAATGTCTGTCCCAAGGTAAGCAGTTGGAGCCATTACGGATTTATGTAGTTTCGTTTACGGCTAGCTTTAGAAATAATTGAGCAGGTTTTGTTTTTAAGCCTTTCACAGGGAAGCAAGTAGCCGTATTCCCTCCTGCTAAGGGCTTTCACTCCAGTGGGATTAAAACTGTTTCTTGAAGGACATCCTTACAGAGAATGGGAAAACACTTGTGTTTCAAAGGCGGTGTCATCACACCTCTGCTTGGCAGGCAACCAGTCCTTTGTTGTATTAATTTGGAGGTTGCAGAACTTTCTTCCTTTGGACATCTGCCTCTGCCTTTCTTTGACTTGGTTAAAAAATGAAAAACTGCAAACATTTTATTACCAAATGTACCTACTGAAAGCATTACTGGACATGTGTGTGAATGCTTTCTTTTCTGCAGTGGAACTTGATGTTATTCCTTAATATTTTGCTAAATCTTGCTGCTGTCTCTTTTGTGTTGCTCTTAACCTCAGGAGTCTGTTTATTTTTTTAATGTGCTGGGCCATAACACTGGGTATTCTTGCTTGAGAAGGAGACCTTGTAAATTTTTACTGTAAATAATCTTTTAAATTAGAATTTAAAGTTAAGAGAAAATTAATATGCAGGAGTGACAGAGTAGGCATACCTCGTGTGACTCTGTTAAGTACATCAGCCAGCAAAGTCCTCTCTGCTTTTTTTGGCACATCCTTAAACCAGTCTGGGTTTGTGTGGCAATATTACTGTAATTTTGCAGTAAATTGGAGCTTGTGTGCTGGGGCACCCCTGTAGCTTTTTCCAGTGTTTCCACTGGGTGGTGCTGCAGGAATTCCTTTTATTTTTATTTTTTTTCACTTGAATCTGCATTTCCCAGAAAGATGCCTCTAAAATATAATAGGAGGAAGTCCTGATTTAGAAAGTTTTTGCAGTTTCAACACAATGGAAGGACTCTGAGGATGCTCTGACAGGAAATGTCCTGGTTGCTGGATGTGGAAAAATTACCAGCATTCTGTATCATGCACATAGTGAGTTCCCTAAAGTGTCCTGGGTATGGATTGCACCACTAGTTTGATTTACTGCTTTTACCAGAGAAAGTTCGGCATCAAATGAAAGCAGGGATATTTACACACTTAGCTGAGAGCTTATTTTTTCAACCCCAGTTAAATTAGCAGGAAGATCTCCTTTGATGAGTATTTGAAAACTTTCTGAGTAAACAAATTGATATTTGTTTTTCTGCCTTTCTGGCAGAATCACTAACTCTTCACCAACCACATCCTATTTATCACCCTTGAAGCATCTCTGTTGAGAAATGAAGTGTTAGGACTGACTCAGCCTTTTGCCCTGTTCTTTCAAAGGGTTATGAGCAAACATTTAGGCAGATTTGGCAATTGTCTTTAACATCTCATGATACAGTCATTGTTATACAGATGAATTTTCAGTGAAAAATGTTATAGCTGACCAATCTTTTAATTATTTTAGGAAAGTTACTTTTCTTTATCAGTACTCTTCTGTAATTAAATGCAAAACACGTGCACTTCAATTTTTTTATAAAAAGTGAAATGTAAAAGAGAAAAATTGTCCTACAGAATTTATAAGCAGTTCAGCTTTTCATACAGACATTCACTCTAGAACTATGTTTAGAATGTATATAGAGAGTGCCTGATTCCATATTTTTCTCTAGGTATACTCTTTGATACTTATTATGGAATGGAATTGTTTTAGTAATTTCCACCATGAGTTTTTAAAAAAACTCACATAACTGTTTATTATTAATATAATTTAAAATGCATTTAGTTAAGGAAAATCTGTTTCTAGTATTGAGAAATGATAGTTAAAAAAATGATGGCAAATCAATCATATTTTGCACATTTTACTGCAGTAGTCCTCTCAAGGGTTAAAATAAACCTGAGACACTTAGAAAAATAAAACCAGAGCTGCTATTGCAAACTGGGACAGATGTAGGAGGCCAGGTTTCCTGTGGCCCGTTTTCCAGTTTCCTGGCTGCAACCTGCAGAAATAAAGGAAGCCAAATGCTAACGTGAATGAGAAACTTAACAATGCCCCATGTCACGCTGGCTTGGAGAAACGTGCGGGACAGAATCAGGATGCAAAAGCAGTACATGGATGTACAAAAATTCCACATACGTTTTCCAGAGTAATTGAAATGGTAAAAAAAAGGTATTTGTTAGTGAGAAATGCTGTGTGCTCACAAAAGCACACGCGTGCCTGTAGGGGAGGTGTGAGTGGAGGTGATGGGGCACATAAGAAGGAGCTGAGTGTTTTGCAGCTGCTTTGGCTACAGGAGTAATCAGCAGTTTCTTCATATGCTAAGGGAAATTAATTTTCCTGCCCTGACTCAGCCTCTTAATCCTTTTCATGTACATGTCTGATCACCATCTCACAGTGACTACCTATAGGGCATATTGCTGGCTAACACCTTTTATGTCTTCCTGATTTAATTGATCTCCAGCAGTTTGTTTTCAGCCTCTGGGCTCCTCAGAGAGTCTGTCTCCCTCAGCTGTCCCTCCTGTGCCCCAAGCCCCACGACCTGGTTTATAGCTTAGACTCCCAGATGTTGTTCCTCTGCAGACCCTCTAAAGCAAAAGGGGCTGGTTTTGATCCTAATGCTTGGGGGGATTACGAGTTTTAGCCTTCAGATTGTTGTGTTGATTGTTCAGGCTCAGCAGTATATCTCTTTATTTGAGAAGGGCTATGGGGGAGCTAACATAGAGTAGGAGAAAGAATCCAATAGGAAACCTGGATTACATGGGAGAACAGAACTGTTACAGCTGTAACAGTTGTGTGGAAGCTAAGGACCTCTGCAGAAGTCTTGAATGCTACAGAGCTGCTTTCCAGCTTTTTGCCTTTTCATCTAGCTTTTCCCATGTAAGAGTCCTACAAAACTTAATGCCTCAAACACTATGCTGCTTATCTCACAGTTCATGCCATAAATCTTCCTGAGCTTTTTATTTATCTAGAATTGTCTCTGAACCTCCTTGTTTTTCACTGCCTGTATTTAAGGTGGCTTGCTTATTTGCTTTACTTTGCACGGCAGGTTAATGACTGTATTTTTGGACCTTAATGCCACTTTACTGACTGATGTTTTTTCACATGGAATTTCATATGTATTGTCTTGGTAAAAAAAATAATGCAGCTCATCAGCACATGTATTCTTGTGTCTTAACTACTTCTAGTGTAACTTGCATAATGTTTGTTCATGTTGGTAGAAGGCAGACTCCATACACTAAAGAGAGAGACAGTGTTTGGCAAGTAGGCCCCTTGCCTAGGTGGGCAATTTGGTTACCTCCTTTACAGGAAAATCTTCTCAGATGGGACACTTTGCTCTGTGGATGTCTCTGTCCTTTTCTATTATGCTCTTCAGGTGGAACTTGGGTGTTGACTCTACTGCAGCTCCAAGTTTAGGCATTTCTGTTACTCCCTCAATTGGGTTGAAATGAATAGGGGCAGTATTATCAGAACAGATACTTGTCTCCTTCTGGGATCAGTCCTGGGAGCAGGTAGTGTCACGCTGATCAGGCACTTGGTAGGCTTTGTATGGGTGGGAGCACACTGGAAAGAATGTAAATTGTTAATGCAGGTGGCGTTAGTGCAGTTACCTGTCACAGCTGCCAGAGAAATGGATTTTCAGAAAACTCAGTCCTGCAGTATTGTTTTGCTGTCTAGCACAGCATTTCCAAATATAATTCCTTCTAGCCATGCCTGTGATTATTCGCACCAGCGGTAGTGGAACCGATTGCAGAGTAAAATTAGGCCAGGGCAAACTAGCAAATTTTGTTACATGGCTTAGAACAAACATCTTTGGCTGCCAAATACAATGAATAAATATTTTGAAAATTGACTCACCTGATTTTGCAGTCTTACAAAGTTAATGGATTAAAAAATCCACTCTTGTCTATATGAATTTTGATTAGGCTTTCCATGACACAGAATATATGTTTCTAACATAGTTGGCTTTCTCATTCTGTACTATTGATGGGTGTCACTATCTAAGTAAGGGGTTTTTTTTTAAACTGTTTTTCTTCTAATCCATGTATTTCAGTGGGTGATTCCATGTATTGTTTATTGCCCAACCTTTAAATCTTGTAGTGAGCACAGAAGTAACAGGAATATATATTATTGTTATTTAATAAGTTGAATGAAATGTGGTCACTGTGGAAAGTCATCACATCCTAACACCCCTTTCTGTCAAACTAAGGCAAGACACTGAATTCCCTTTGACTCAGTAAAAATTCAAAAGAATTAGAAAATACAGAAATTAAATATAATGTTTTCTGAGGGTTTCTGGCTCCTCCCAATCATAATGTATAATAACTTTTAATACAGGTACCAGATTTTTGGTTAAGTGACATGTCTTCTAATACATCTGTCATGTGATTCTTTTGCTTCACCACCCAAATGGGGCACAAGTTAAGGCTTAGTACACTGTGTGTCCACATTGTCCTCCCAAGAGGATAGTTAATACATTGTGGAACCCAAAATGCTGCCCACAGAGAAAGACAGGGTAATACTTTTATTGACCTGATTGGAAATAAAATACTTTACAGAAGTCAAAAAATCCTGTCACTGCAGGATCTTAAATTCTTTCTGTTGCCGCAGGCAGAATGGGCATTTGTCGTGGACAGAATGGGAGCTTCAGGCAAAGTTTATGAGAGAAGCCCTCATTGGGTCACAGGGTGCAGAAAGGACCCCCTTGCTTTCTAAAGTCCTCAGAGAAGAGTCCAGCTGGATCCAGTCTCAGCCCCAGACTTTGTCAACAGTTTATTTCTAAAGGAGTATATAGATATAAATAAACCTTTATACTACTTTGTCCCACAGGATTACGATGGTAAACCAGATATATTAAAAAATATATATATTTTGATACCAATTAGACAGAAAGATCTTAATCAGAATTATTTACCACACAATATAGAAGGTATAACTACTAGTATAGTGCACTATTTTGAAACAATATTGAAATTATTCTATTAAAACAGTTATATTAAAGCTAGCAAAACCAATTATTAAGTACAGATTGGTGATACTCACCCATACCAACAGATGTGGGCAAATCTCTTTTGCTCTGCCTCAAGGAGTGACCTTGAGGAGCATCCCCCCACTCAAGGGACACACGCCCCAAGAAAGGAAGGATATGTTAGGAAACCTTGCTGTTAAAAAGTGGGACTGGGGTCTTCTAGTATAAAGTGATTGACTGTCAGTCAGATGTTTCCAGGCCAGTTGTGACAGCTCAGCAACTTTAGGTAAGTTATCAATAGAATCACTTGTTTGTTCCTTTATCGGGTACTTTGCCGCATCTTCACCCATCTCACTATTAGGATGTTTAACTTTGGGGTTGATGATACAGCTGGTTTCAGCATTATTGAACACCAAAAGCAGCATGAAGCCCCCTTCTCCATCCACCACTGACAGCTTTGCAAATAGAGCATTGTTTGAGTTGTTTTACCCCATTCCAGGCAGAGTGTCCTGCTACAACTGTTCTCCTGCAAATCACATTTTACAGAATGGAAACGAGATGCAAAGATTATACCAGGTTACCGAATTTAAGGAATTTGAGATTTATCTCACCATACAGTTTAGCACAAGGCTTGTGTTAAAGGTGGTTATACAGCTGTGACTATTCAGTGCAACCCAGACCTGAACGCCTCAAGTGTGGTGCTTAGAAGAGAAGGACCACACAATTAATGATCAGCTGAAAATGTAATTAGCATGGTTTGCCTCAGGTAGGAATCATACATGCAGTTGCTATACCAGCAATATGGGAAGCTTTATGCAGGAACTCGGTGGCAGATGGAGGGATGAAGCACAATGCAGCACTGAGCTGTTTTAATCTCATTTCTGTAGGGGCAGACTTGGGTCATACCCAGTAGAAGATTTATGCATATACCAACTAAGCACATCCATGCTGAAATCAGAGGGATACAGGTCCTTTATAAACCCTGTTCAGAGTCACTCACTTGGCAGAGCTGATGGTAAGGCAAGCAGGGTGGTGAGGAGCTGCCTAAACCTAATCCCGCCACAGCCATCTGCCCTGGATCCAGCACCTGAAGTGACCCCAGAGATTACTAGTGCATCAAAACTGGTTAAAGAAGTGAAGCACTTAGAAAAAGGTGGCAGTAACCAGTAACCTTTTATGTATTAACCTGATGGTTGTCACCTGTCCTTACTCACCAGGACAGGTGGTTGGTGGAGAGAGTACTCCTGTAGGATGCTCTCGCCCAGGCTGGTGCTGTTCATGCATTATGGCTATGGCTGAGTCACTGTGAGGCCTATAATCAGTAGATAAAATGGAATCTCAAACTGTTTACATTTTACAAATGATAAGTATCAGTAAACAGGCTCATAATGGAAAGTGTAGTAAAACATTAGTTGTAGTTACACCATAAGTGCTCTTGGGCAGAGGTGAACTGGGTTGAGGAGACTGCAGCAAAATGCTCTTCAGTTTGAGCTCAGTTCCACCTAAACTCTCTGAAGAGCCACAATTGCTGATCACCTGAAAGAAGTGTAATTTAAGGTCAGGATGAGAGAGTTGTGTCTCTGAGGTGTATTATACTGCTTTGGCTATACATATGGTGATAAATTTGTATTGGTGCTTCTGTAATTTTCTTCCATCTTTATTTTGCTCAGCTGAAGTTCTACTGACAGGTGTTTGTAGTGTGGGACACCTGTACACATTTTAATAAAGGTTTGAAGAAAGATATTTATAAATTACTTATGATTTTCCAGTTCTGGTTGTGATTTATTCTTCAGAAATAAATACAAGCTGAAATTTTGCAGGGTATCACTGCATAATATGTAAAACTAGGATTATTTTGAAGGAATATGGTTGTATATAACTACACTTTTTTAGCCAAGTGAATTGCAAAATTTATAAATACTACAAAGCATGTATATATGATGTTTAGCTGTGTATATATGATACTAGATTAATAGGAACACTTTGTGATGTATGAAGCTATAGAAAATAATCTGTTAAAAGTGGTTAATACTTGCTCAGATGGTGTAGTTTAAAGGAACTTTTAAAAACTGTAAAGCGAGTAACTTGCAGGTAATTTAATTCTAGCAGTACATTTTTTTATTGCCTTACACTTTGTGGAAAAATATTTGTATGAAATTGCAATGAATCAAATGCAAACCTTTGAAAGTGCCTGACCGTCCACATAGGCAGTTCTGTTCCAATGGTCCCTAACAGTCCTCGGAGCCTCTGGTGACCCTTGAAGATGCTGCGTAGTTACTGCATCATAGAGCTGGGCGTCAGGGATAGGTGTTTTTGTCCTTGTCAGTCAGACAGGATTCTCAGTTATTTAGAGAACTAAGGATTTTTCAAGAATAGCAAAACCGTCATTAATTCTGCAAACCTTTACTTGGCCAGTGTGCTTAGAAATTATTTGGACCCAAACAGAGCTCCAAATCCTGTTTTTCTGTAAAATATTGACAGCGTTCTCTGGTATCATTAACTTGTTTTAAACTAGTGAAGTTTATGCTGTTTATTTTTCTTTACACTTGTGAACCTTACGCACCGTGATTTCCTTTGTGCTGAGGCAGACCTGCAGAGCCAGCTGTTCCCTTAGCCGCCCGCTGTTTTGTTCCCTGTGGTGGATAGTTGGAAGTCTTGTGCCCTCTTGTGGTCCTCACATCCAGGGAAGAGTCAGGCAACAAGCCTGGCATCCTGTCCCTGTTATCTGTTAGGGCACAAAACAGCAATATATTGGTAAACAAAATGAGCAAGGGCATTAAAAATCATGAGCTTGTCTAGAAAAAGACAGAAATACCCCTTGTTTCATGCAGAGGCTAGGCAATAATTAGCTCCATTAGCACCATAGTCAATTAACCCAGCAATAAATCTGTGCAATGTAAAATGTCCAAGGGAAGAATCAGAAGAGGTCAAGAATAAAATTAATTGATCCAATGTTAAAATGCAAAGGCTGAGAATGTTGAAAGTGGGTGAAAACCTCATTTTGTGCTTCTCTAGGTTAAAAGGTCAATTTTAGCTGCATCTTCATTAAAATGATAAATTGTTGTCAGTGATAGGGCTCCCCAATTTTAAGTTGCTTATATGCCTGTTGCTAAGTTGGAATAGTCAGTCTTCAGTTTATCATTCTGTTGCAGTGCCTGAACAAAAGGTTTATTCTAGGGAGGGCTCAGTAGCACAGGCAGTTAGCAGAGAAAAAAAAATCAAACAACCTTAGATGTGAGGCTCAGGCACTGTTAAAAATATTCCTAGTTCTTAGTTGTATATAATGAAAGGAAAGGTCCCTGTTAGAGGAGGTTCATGGTAAACATCACTTTACTGTGTCTGAGTGTACTGAACTTTCACCATTTCTGAAAAAAAACCCAAAACTTTTGAGCTATTCATTTTGAGCTATTCAAATTGGCAAACAAGCAACAAGAGTATTTTCAGGCCATGTTAAAACCCAAAATAGGCAAAGGCTATATGATACTGGAAAGTTAAGTGTGTGTGGTGGGAGGGGAAAGGAGTGTGATTTCAGATCCTCTAATCAAAGGCAACTGCTCTGGTCTTCCCTCTTCCACACCTTTTTCACTGAACTCATATCCAAATGAGTTCAGTGTACTCCCCATGACAGTAAACAGCAGGGTTTGAAACCCGTTTCAGTGCATAATTACATCAACTCCTTTCCGCACCACCACTCCTCCTGTGTCTTCCACTGAAGGGTGGTTGTGTACACTCCATGGAAGACACCAGCTGGAGATAACCTTGGACCATGTGAACTATGTGGGCAATGCTTTTCTAAATACTTCCTCTATATTATGCATCCCTTCAGAAAGTAGCAGTGGGAAAAAGGACTGAAAGAGGAGTGGAAGACCTGTAGATCTTGTGGATGTTTGGTTGTAAATTATTTAGTAGCTTCCCTTTTCTCAATTACATAGAATGACTCCTACACAGAGCTTATTACTGAAGTAAGTGTTGGGTGGAACACGTGCGCCCTATTGTTTTTCACACTGTTGCTCTCCTTTGTCCCTTGTAGGTATGGAGAGTGCAATCACACTGTGGCAGTTCCTTTTGCAGTTGCTGCTAGACCAGAAACATGAGCACCTGATTTGCTGGACATCTAATGATGGCGAATTCAAGCTACTCAAGGCAGAAGAAGTGGCTAAGCTGTGGGGACTCAGAAAAAACAAAACTAATATGAATTATGACAAGCTGAGCCGAGCGCTCAGATACTATTATGACAAGGTAAATTTTGTTATTCTCATGCAAACTAAGAAAATAGATACACTACCAGTTAATCTTTCTCCTCTCTGTGGAAGCTATTCAGAAGTTTCTCTAACTAGTCTTTACAGCAGACAACAGTATTGAATGTGATCACAGTGGACATAAAAGGCTAAAAGATGCATGGGAAAACACTACACATCCCATTTCCTGAGGTGGGAGTTTTGACCTGGGTTTACACTTACTGCTGCTTTTATGTGTTTATGCATGTGGCTGCCCAATATTTTCTGTAGCTTTTGACAACAATAAAATAACTGTTGATAACAGAGAACTGTTTGATTATTAGAGCCTGCATAGGGTCTTCTGGAATGGAGGGATGTCATAGAGAGCAGTGAGTCTGCAGTGCAGCAGGCAGAGTGGCAGCTTTACCAGGCAAGTATTGCCTGAGTGGGAAACAAGAATAAAACAAATGGACAACTGAACAGCATGGAGGGCAGGGTTGAGTTTTTGTGGAACACATCTTTTGGACCTTAGAACCTGTTGGCCAGTGTTTTAGCTGGTCTTGTCTGAGCTTTCTGGTATATCTTTTCTGCAATTGTAATTCTTTAGCTGGAAATACAATGCTGAAACACTTCTACAGTTGTGACAGTGCAGTATTTCCCCGGCAGGATCTCACTGTAACTATTCCTCTGGAAATGCTCAGTGTTTCTAAGAGTTTAGAAATTTTCTACTATGTCATTTTAGGACAAAATCTGACTTAGCTTCAGCACTAGTCTAATTCCATGTTTCTATCATTTAATTAGCAGCAATATAATATGTGTGAGGGAGCACTAATATGATGCCTTACTGGATGAAGGTGCAGAATAAGCGTGGGAAGCAGGGAGAAGTGGCTGGTCAGATAGTGGGTGTCAGAGCAGAGATATGTTTGGGTTTGCTTGTCAGAGTAGTAGTCTGATGCTGAGCTTATCTCAGCTGAAGACTGTATTTGCTGTAGAATGTTAAATTTACTCTCACTTGGGAACTTATCTTCTGGGTATCTCAAGTTTAAGTAGTGGGTTTCTCCAGTTTTAGTTCCTTGTTAGATGTAGTGGATTTTGGGCTTCCTCCACAGATATGTGTGTTGAGTAGAACTAGTTTGGTAGAACTAGTAAGACCCGTGCAGTCAGTGCAGGTCAGGCAGTAACCTTCTGACTGGCAGGCTGTGTTTCTTTGTGCACTCTCAGAAGCTCTCACAGGTACATAGCATAGGCCTGCACTGAATGCAGAGCTGCTGGCTACTGGCAGCTCCACTTTCAACCAGTTTATTTAAAACTGAAATCTGAAATAATAACATATTGAACATAGTAATCTGAAATTACCTAGATCTCTTTATTTGCTTCTGAATTTTGGACATTATGAGCATGCCCACAATTTAGTAGAGGTCAGTAGAGGTTACTGGTAGCTAGAATCTATGAAAATAATATTTCTGCAGTATAGTAGGAGTTCATAAGATCACTGTCACTCTCAGGAAACTGTCCTTCACACTGATACTTAGTCCTTGGTATTATTCTTCTGCATGAAGCAAGGTGGCAACAGTCCAACAGAGAATGCAAAAGTAAGAACAGGGAGTAACCAGGATGAGTATTTGATTGCTGTAACAGAAAGATATTGAAAGGAAATCTCTCAGATGTGTCAAGATACTGAAAAAAAATTGTAGAACACAAGTACACAAATCTTGTAGAACACAAATCTTTCATATTCACTTTTCTCAATTTTAGACTCGAGTGAATTCAAGGAGTTTCCAAATTGTTTCTCCAGCTTTTTTGAATGACCATTATGTTGTTTTTACTAATCCAAAATAAATTTTGTTGAGGATTAGTTTGCCTTAAATGCATATTTTTTAATAATGTAACTAAATTCTGAATTACTTGATTTTACTATTTCTGATATTCTTGAAGATTAAAGACTTTTGTAGATTTTGTATATTAAAAAGGAAAAGTTCATAGCCATGCTTAGTGGTCAGTGCTTATCTTGGTTGTCAGAAAAGGCAGAGAAATGAGATTACACAGTGAGGAACACCAGTGTTTGACACAGTTATGGCATGATTGCTGCCTGCAAAAGGCAGAGGAAACTAGATATTTTTTCTGGACTGAGCTCAGAGTACTGCAAATTAACTATGAACAATTTGATGATCAAACTTTTCATTAGTTGCAAGGACTCCTTCTCCTGTAAGAATTTTTTGGTTTCAGATTCAGAGCTGTTAGTGTGTTGTCCACTAGAAGTCAGATTTTCCCACTTAACATGTTTCAAAAGGGGCTTGACTGAGAAAGCACAAAAGGATTCCACAAGGACAGAGCAGTGGCTCTCTGAGCAGTTGGTGTGATGAATTCCCCTTCACTAAGTGCTCAAAAGGCTTCTGCTCAGCATGAGGAGGCTCACTTCATTATATTACTCCATCCCCTCTGATTATAAACTTGACTGGGATCAGGGGAGACAGAGTGCCTGCTGAGGCATGAACAGCATAGCCAGGCAGAGCCCAAATGCACAGTTAGTGACTGAACAGACATTGCTTTAAAACAAAGGATGAGATATTTGTAGCACTTTTCCTTTGAGATCTCTCCAATCTTGTCGAATTAATGGAATATAATGGCTCCTTACTGAAGATTCCCTTGCTTCTTTTAGGCCTTAACCTTTTCTTTAACCCCTGTTTTGTTTTCAGTTCCCCCCACCAGCACACATGCACCTTTGACATCTGTATTGTCTCTGCTCATGCAGCACCTGCCAGAGTGGGCTGTACAGGGTCTTCATTAGGGCTCTGGCAGAGGCAATTCTTGCTGTTCTTACGGCTGCTTTCCTGGACTGTGCCCTCTCTTCTCTTTGACAGTTTTATCTGAATGTTGCACAAGGATTTTGGTCATTTTTTCCAGAAATTTTGCAGCCCCTTGGAGGTACAGCTCCTAGAGGGAAAGAGGGATAAGCACTGTCTTCCCCATGTATTGTGATTAGGGTTTGAACCCCAAACTAAACCTATGGCTATTGCTGTTTCCATTGAAGGGCTACCTCCTTTAGCAGAAAACAGTGGGAGCTTCTCACTCTGTGTGGATATAGTGTGTTGTGTCCTGTAGGTTCCCAGACAGTGGAGAAAGGTGAATTATTGGGAGAGTGCAGAGGGACAGGGCAACTTCTGCAGATTTTGAAGTGTGAGAGATAGTGGCATAAGATAGTAATGAGTCCTAGTAGTCTGGCAGGGAGTGCTCAACCTTGGTTTCAGTCCTAAACACTTCCTCTGCCTTCAGTTCAGTCTATACTGCATAGCATAGAAGGGAAGTCAGGAAGGGAGGGGAAAAGCTCCTTGACATTCTTTTTTCCTCTTTGCAGAACAAAAGGCGAAAGGCCGGTGAGGTGACAGATTCTCTCTCAGACTTTCACACTCTTCTCCCCAGGACAATTCACCAATCTGTGGGATAAACCAAGAGTAGTCTAGACTCTTAGGTAGCCTTAAGGAGCCATCTGAGATCCTTGTTCTCTCCTTAGCTGTTGACAGTGATGGATGTGTTGGCACCTGGATGTGCTGGGGTAAATGGAATGCACAGTGAGCAAATGGGATAAACACTGTTGCAGACAGGGGAGTGGCAGCAGGAAGGACAAGAGGCAGAACTCCAGGCAAGACTTCATTTGCCATGTGGAATTATCAACAAGGACATCTTGACCTATAACCCAAGTTGTCTGGCAGCATGTGAGTTTGAGAGAAGGGGCAGTGATTTTTCAGAAATGATGGACACAAGCTGTCTGTGCAGGGCCCATGGGCTGGGTCTTACATTCTTGGCTGCCCTCTGCTCCTACTGCATACAGCTGACGCTGAGCTAATGCCTCATGGTCTGTCTTTGAAATTATTCACCATGGAGAAATAAAAACGGATCACTGGCTAAATGGGGGTTTATGAACCTGCATTTCGCTTGAAGGAAACACCGGCTTGTTAAAATTCATCATCTGATTCATCTGAACTTAAAAGTAAATTAATTCCAGTACTGGAGAAAAATAACACAATTAGGACAAGTTCCTTAGCCTGGCTTCGAAAGCAAGCATGACATACTGTTGAGGCTGATGGCTAGATTTATGCTAAATTCACATCAAAAGCACCCCAGGAAATGTAGAGTATGGCATGTCTTGATTGTAATTAGCTACCATGATTATGGTTGCTAAAGGTTTGTAGATAATCTGAAGATTCCATTTCCTGTTTCATGTGTTACCTAAATTCTGCCCCCCACCCCACACCTTATTTCTGTTTAATGCATTTCCCCTGTTGCCTCAACAGAGCAGCAGAACAGATGACAGCACTGAGGAAAGGCTGCCTGCACTCTCTACCTACAGCTTGTGTCCATCATATCACACACTTCTGCTGGTCAGAAATCTATCGTAGTGCTTTCAGGCAAGGAAACCTTTCAGTGCCATTTCCATGCAAAGCACTTTAGCTCGATGTGTAGAAGTACAATATCTTTATAAGTAGGGTTAATAAGTTTCTTTTTGTTCAAATTGCCCAGTTACTTTGTTTTTCTGATAGCTGTAATGGCAGATAACCTTTGGAAGTCTTTATGGGTTTCAAGGCTCCTGAAAGTCCCTATGAATATTTCAAGATGACAACACAAGAGGGAAGCTAGTGAGTTTTTCCCATGAGGGTTTTTTATTGAGGGGAGGAGGGTGAATCCAGAAAATGACAGGCAGATACCAACTTTAATGGGATGTAGCAGTTATAGAAGTCAAGTCCTCAGAAGTTAGGAAATAAAAGAATGACAGTTCCCTGGGTAACCTTAATGCTTGCATGAGTTATGCTGCATCTTTAATTACACAGTCACATACTGTGGTGATGAACAGCTATTCAATATTTTTGCATCCTCTCTGAACAGTATGTGGCCGCAGGCTTTACTCAATGAGTGCTATTCAGTCTGTGTCATTTTTAGTTTCAGTTAATGGCTGCCCACTTGTTCAGATGGGTTGGCAGTATGATGTATCATATATAAATAGTGTGGCTGCTTTGTGGTGGTACAGGGAACAGAGCTCCTCAGGTGCTCTCAGCATACAGAGTTGTCCGAGGCGTTCGCTCCCCTCCCATAACAGGTCAAACACAGTGCTCTGGTTACTAGTTCCTATTTTTAAGGCCCAAGTGTGGGTGGCAGCATGGAAAAATTGTTTTGGGAAGAGGGTCCCTTTCTTATCTGCTTACAGAACTTCAGGATATAAAGTGGTAATGGAAACTACTATTTTGCTTTTGGGAAGGTCTTCACCTAAGATAACTCAGGGGAAATAGAATCTTACAAAGAAACAGTAGCAGTGTGATGGTGCTAGAGTATTGGCTGTTCGTTTGGTAGAGACACAGGTCAGAGGTGTTAAAAGGAAATACTTGAAGAAGCATTAGAAAATACCTTTTTAGAAAACTGGAAAGAGCCTCTTTTGAGAGTGATGTATGGAAGTGAAGAAAATGCTTGACTGAAATAGCATAAAAGTAGTTATATAGTGCTGTCTGTATGGAAAGATAGGAGTAAAGAGTAAAGAATTTGAAACTCAGTAAGAGGTGATGGGTAGAAGAGAAAACCCAAGAGCCCCTGCCTCAAAAAGAGTCATAAAATGGTTTGTGTTTCATGTGAGAAGAAAGGGATATCCAGTGAACTGCAGCAGAGAGATCAGAGAACATGGCCAAAGGTGCCAGCCAGAGAAAGGGCCTTTGTCTTCTAGATAGAGGTGGGTGAAGAAAGATTGAAATACAGCTAAATGAGAGCCTTGATCTTCCAGAGGTTAGTACAGGTGCACAGTTGTAGTAGCACCTGTGCCTCCAACAAGAATTTCACAAAATCTAGCTTCTACACGCATGGTATAATAAGCATAACTGCATAATCTATGATGTTAGCAGACTCTGCCTATCTGCACAGGCTGATGTGGACATACCCCCATCTTTCAGAGCAAACCGTGCAGCTACAGGTACCTTCTGCCAGCTTGCAGTACTTCAAGCACTGGAGTGTGAGCAGCCCTCTCTCTGGATAGGGATCCCAATAGCTGGAGGCAGCCTGCATAGAGTCATGTGAGGAATTTGTAGCCGAAGTGTCCCTACACGTCTTGCATCCCTTGGTACTCTTGGAGCTAGGGACCTTGGAACACATCCATGTTATGAGGTATGAGCTGCAGCTACAGGTGTCGTCTTTCTTCTTCCTTCAGCAGGGATGTTTAGGACATACAGACAAGTTCATCCTACTCTGCCATAAATTTTGAGATCTCGGGCACCCTGTTTATATGTCACTTCCTGGAAGGAGGAAAAAAGTCTGGTCTTCCTGCTCCTGAGACCCCTCTAAATTTCAACTAGGAAGTGGATCCCATTTCCCAGCTGTCTCCTGAGTGGCTCCTGCAGGCAGCTAATGTGCTAGCTAAGAGGTTTGAGCCAAGCCACTGAAATCCTTCAGTCATGCTGGTAGTATGGTTATGCCTTTGCTCTAAATGGCTCAAACAGGGAGTAGGAGTCAGAGCTGATGAAAATAAACCAGAAACACATGATAGATTTCAGAGGAGTTTCCAAAAGCCATATGCATTGACACAACCCCGTGCCCAGCCACAGCATAGTCTGGTTTAAGCTGCAGGCTGAGCATGCCACTGAGCCTTTGGCATCCAGCTCAGCCAGCTGCTCTGTGGAGAAGGACAGGGCAGAAACCTATCCCTCCAGCTGCAGCAGACAGCAGGCAGGGCTCTACCCAGTTTGCATCACCAGCTTTCAAAGCACTTTTCAGGGGGTGGAGTGGTCATGTTTGCTGTAATCACTGTTTTGTAGACTGGGGGACAGATAAGGGGAAGTGTAAAGTGTTCAAGTGAGGAACAGTCAAAAAGCCAAGACCAGAGGGGTTTTACCTGCTCACTGCCCCCTCTCTGCTTGTCCAAGAGTGCTGTCTCTTGATGAGATTTTTTTAAGCTGTTCGACTGGAGCCCCTGCCCATTTCTCCTCCCCAGCAGCTGCACAGGCTCAGCCCTCCCTGGCTCTCTGCAGCCCTGCCTGGCACCTGCTGGCACTCACTGCAAGCTCGCTGAGGAGGGAATTTACCTAGAAATTCAAACAACAACAAAAATAGGGCTAAATGTGCACATATACTTACTGTCCTGCTACCAAGCAAGTAGTCTAGTCTTCCTGCAAATGCAATCCTTAGTATAAGGAAGCATTCCTTGCCCTTTCAAATTGAGGGAGGAAAACCCCCTACTTGTCATGATGCCTGTCACAGTCTTCTGTGGTTTGAAGCGTCACAGCTCAGAATGAATCTGACAGATCACTGAGGTGATGGTAGAACGAAGCTGCTTTTTACCTTCACTTCAATTAGTTGTCAAAAAAATACAGAAAAGTCAGGGGCATTTCAGAGGCATTTCATTAATTTTTGTCCCTGTTTTCTCTTACACACTGGTGGAGATTTCCTCAGGCTACACATTAAGAGAAACCGGCAAGGTGCTTGAGGAATCTGCACTTGAATCTTTTCATCTCCAGCCATGGTTAAGTGGGCCTCTGCTGCGGGCTGGCAGAGTCAGAGGAGCAGCACTGTGAGCTTCTTAAAATATAACTATATTTAATAATAACAAAGGAAGTATAAACTCATCCAGCCCATTCAGTTGCTTTTTATAGCAGTGTTTCCCTGTTTCAGGCCTGCATCAGTGTAGAAGTGCCACCTTGAAACACGTTTAATCTTTTTCTGCTGGGAGTCACATTTTCCAAGGAGGCTCTCCCTTGTCAGTGCTTCATGTAACAATAACTCAAAGCTGCCAGGAGCAGAGGAGACGTATTATTTTAAATTAAAATATATATATTAGAAAAAGTAAAGTCCTGTTGGGGTGTTTCCTTCCTACGTGACTAGTTTGGAGGTTTTTCCTTTTTTGAAAAGGAATGCAATAATAAGAGTGCAGAAAAAGTGCATCCATCCAATGTTTCACCTAATTAGGTTGAGTCCAAAGCCATAGGAATTAAAGCTCATGCAGACTGAGATCCTGTGGGCTGACTATTTGTTCTGAACCTTTGGAGGGAAAAAAAAGTCATTGCAGCATCTACCAGGTGGGTAGATGTGTGTACAATTCAGCATGGAAGAGGGCAGCTTTGTGCCTTTAGTTTGAGCTTCCTGAATTTAATTCTCCTCCTTGCTACAGTTCCCTGTTATTAACTTGGGAAACAACTTTATCCATTTGTGCCACAGTTCCTGACCTGTAATGCAAAGCTACATCCCAGGGCTCTTTGTAGGATTAGTTTTGTATTCAAGAAGGTGCCTGAATGAAATGCCAGGACAGTCAGACAGATGAATAACAGAATGCAGCAGCTCAGCTAAAAGACGAGGTTCTGATGCCCAAGTGCAGATCCTTTCACAAAACGAGCTTTGCTTTTGTGGCACAATAAGGTGTAGTGGAGCAGGCACTACACTATGTACTGTCCATATATAAATAGGGAGTATGTTTGTATTCATTCTATTTTTTTTTCAGAGGTGACTTAAAGACAAACTCTCCACCAGGGGCTTCAAGAAGAGAGAAATTAGCATGGAAATGTCAGGACATATTGCTTCTTTTGTTCCACAGCACTTGTCTTAGGGTGGTAAATGAAATGACACAGTCACTTTTCCTGGGCCTGGTGCCGTAAAGTGCCTCTGTGGAGTAGCTCACACATCCTTGGGGATATTGGGCATTGTGTTAGAAAAGATCCCAAAGGGAATTGGTTCTTTCCATAAAGGGGACCCTTGTTTTTGCTGTACCGAGTGCCTCTGAGATGCTGATCTTTCTAGCACCTTCTTTTGTATTTACAGAACATCATCAAGAAAGTGATTGGACAAAAGTTTGTATACAAGTTTGTCTCCTTTCCTGAGATTTTAAAAATGGATCCGCATGCTGTGGAAATCAGCAGAGAGAGTCTTTTGCTGCAGGACAGCGACTGTAAAATGCCTTCTGAGAGCAGGGATCAGCACAAGCACAGCTTGTCAGCACTGAAATGCACAAGCCGTAATGAATATATCCACTCTGGCCTGTACTCCTCTTTCACCATCAACTCCTTGCAGAACCAGCCAGACCCTTACAAGCCAATCAAAACAGAAAAACTGGAGGAGAAGTCAGAAGGAAACACACCAGTTGAAGAAGTTCGGACTGTTATCAGATTTGTGACAAACAAAACAGATAAACAAGTTACGAGACCTGTAGTGTCATTGCCTTCTACTTCTGAAACAGCAGCTGCCTCTGCTTTCCTCAGCTCTTCAGTATCAGCTAAAATATCTTCCTTAATGCTACCCAACAGTGCCAGCATTTCATCTCCATCATCATCTTCCTCCAGGTCGCCTTCTCTGTCTCCCACCTCACCCTTCCCTACAGAACAGAGGAGCTTCTTCTTTGAGTCCAGCTGCCACGACTCAGATTCCCTTGAGCCTCTGAACCTCTCCTCAGGCTCCAAGGCAAAATCTCCATCTCTTCCCCCAAAGGCTAAAAAACCCAAAGGCTTGGAAATCTCTGCCCCACCCATGGTTCTCTCCAGCACCGACATTGGTTCCATTGCCCTGAACAGCCCTGCGCTTCCTTCGGGATCCCTGACTCCAGCTTTCTTCACTGCACAGGTGAGACCTGCCTGTCTCCAGGTATTCCTCCATGTGGCCAAGAGTGTAAGCTCTTGTGGGGCTGTCATCATCTGATAGGAAAAAAAAACCATAGGGGAAAGTGTTCTGAACAAGGGGTGGAAAGTAGGTTCCTCCTGGGGTTTGTTCCTCCATGAGTGTGGGAAAAGCTCACAGACTGCCTGAAAGGATAAGGAGATGGGCAGCTGTTAGTGCACTGTTTATCGGCTCAAACAAGCCTCCAGGTTTGTGAAACAAGCAGTTAAAAGGCAAAACCAAAACCACAGGGGTTTTGTAGATCACAACTTGAGCATGGGCATTATGGGATGATTGGTTAGATTCCTCTACTAGATGTTGTATCCATGGAAATATTGTGACCTTTTTATCAATTTTTGAATACAGAGCAAATTATGTGGTTTCTAAGGCTGAAGCCAGTTTCGATTTCCAAAGTTGTACAGATCCACAGAGTCCTTGCCAGAGCTTCCCTTCAGCACATTCCTACTGAATAACCAGATTCTTTTTAATCACTTATTTGTGGTAATGTCAAAAGCAAGTTCTCATTTTCAAACAAGTCTATGAAAAAATAATTTAGGAGTTCAGAGCAGAAGAAGAAAATCACAGTTATGACTGAGTGCAGTCATTGGTGGGTTATGTCTTACAGTACCACTGCAAAATTAAATAAAAAAATCCAAGAGTAAAATTATCCCAATATGGGATTATCCCAATAAGATCCCCAGCCACGAAATAACAGTTGATGCAAATGCTAGCATTGAAAGTACCAAACTGAACAGTAAAAAAATAAATACAAAGTTGTGTTACAAGCAGTCGCTCACGTCAGAGTGTCTAAGAGACATATGTATCCAGAATCCCACTGCCTCTTCCCTGCTCGGAGTGTTAGAGGTGTTGGGTGCTGGCAGCATTGTATGCCCACGTGGCACAAAGGCCTGGCAGCAGTGAGTGTCGGCAAGGGCTCACAGCCAGCACTGCACTCACTCTTTCAGAGCTTTTCAGCTGGCTGCAGAGCAAGTTTGTGCAGTTCAGACTCACCTGTCAGCCACTGAGCTAAAATTTGTCTCACCAACAATGAGGATTTTGTGGGCTGTCACCTGTATTTTTGACATGACAAAGCCTTTGAGCGAAGGTATGTTTGGCAGGAAGAAGAGAAGTGCGGAAAACCAAAATTGAGGTGCATTGACAAACTTTTGTAACCTCTGTGGTATAGCCATAGTATTTTGCTTGTAGGGAGAAAATCTGACAAATCACATCAGATGCCAACCAGACACAATGACAGCATGAGTTATTACAAAGCAGCTTTTATCTACTGCTGCCCCAAAACACAGTATGAACAGAGATTTATCTCCTCATTTTGTAATTATTTCTTTGAACAATCAGTTGTCTCATTCGTCTATAAACTGGTGTACTTACTTCCCCAAGAGATGTAGAAGGGAATTATATAGAGGATTGTGGCACTCCTTTAGCAGGATGACTAGCAAAGGCCCTGATGAGTGTAATACCATGATGCAGAATAACTGAAGCCGTAATTTAGATTGGAAATCTGCTGTTAATCCCATTATCTAAGGAAGAACATGCATCATATCAAATGTTCTCTGGTTTATCAGATCCCAGTAGGAGACACCTGCTGCCATGGGGCAAGTGCAGAACAGGATGTCTGCTCCAGAAGTGATGCAGGTTCAGAGAAGGTGCTGTTGCCTGAGAGCATATTTCAGATGACTTTCCACTTTACCTGCTGGTCCTGAGGAATACTCTTGGGTGGAGCCCTGTGAAAGGGCACATGAACACACAAGCAATTTCAGAACAGAAAGATGGGTTTGAAGATGTGAGAGCATACAGCACCATACTTTGGTAGAGAAATATCAGCTTTCTATTTGGTTAGCTTCAAAGAGAGATATTGAGATTTTGTTCAGCACTTGCTTCTTTTGCAGATTACTTACACTTGTTACTTTGTTACTTTTGTTGGCTCTCCCATGGCCAATGTGGATATATAATTTTGATGCACACTTTTTCTTCAGGCCTCTGCTTTAACATTTGTTAAATTTACAACACGCTGTTTTCCTTAGGGGCAAAGTAGCATGCCTGCAGCCAGCACATGCATGCTCCCTATTGTATCCTCAGACACCATCCAGGCTCCAGCACGTGCCTAATGACCTGGGAAGTAATGTTTGTGTGACAGCACTTATCTGTTATCTAACAGCTAGAAGTGACAAGATTGTACTTACACACATTGTTTGTCAGAAGTCAGGAGCCATGAGCATTGTTGCTTAAAATAATCCTCTCTTGCAATGAATTATTTTTATTTAAACTGTTCCTATGCTTGGATTATAATGATGGTTTTTAAGTAGGAACTTCGGAATGGTTTCCACATCTAATACCAGATGTACAGCTGCATGATGGCAGAAAATGAAGTGACACATCAATTTCCACATGTAATTTAGGGATAGCCTGTCCTGTGGTGTTGTTTACACTTATGTTTTCTCTGGTGGTTTTGATGATTGGCTGATGGGGTGATACTGAGAACAAGCCTGGGAGGCCCTGTGCCCTTTTTGCATTATATATTAAACAGATTTGGAGGCTTGCTTTGGCTGGCTCTTGTCTTTGGCAGAACTTGCAGACATCAGTGCTCTGCTCACCAGAGGACATGAGCTTTTGCTTTGTACTGTTGTTAGGCATGCTAGCATGCTTCCAGAGATGAATGGAGGGCAACTCAATTTCAAATCTCCTCTCTGAAGACTTGCTCTGGCTGTATCTAGGTAGGAATAAACACGTCCAATTTTTCCTTATTATTGTCAAAAGACCTTCTCCGGAAGTGCATTTTCAGTTCTGGATATCTGCAGCTTCTTAGAGCACAAATTAAGAACGAAGTCTGCTCACTGGAGCTCTTAGTACTATTGGCACAATACTGTGTCCTTAGTTGAATGTTGTTGGGTCTTGCTGCTTACATCTCTGGTTTTAAGGTTAGTAGGCTCTTCTGTAAGTAGATCTGAGTATTTATCCTGACCTAATTCAGTAGGTTGTCAGTCTCGTAAATCTCCGTCAACAGTCGCCTGCCAGTGGAGCATCAACCTGTAATACAGCACCGGGAAGGGGCTCTCACTGGTGCTGCTGATTTCCTGCCCCACGAAGCACCATTGTTCTGGGAAGAGAGTGTTTTTAAGGGAGCTGTTCGCAAGTGCCTGCTGGTCAGGTTTGTTTTTTCAGCTTTCTTGACAAGAGCTGTCATTTGGTGACATCAAGACAGAAGTCTTCTCCTTGCCAGCCCCTCTTTTGTTGTCACGCAAATATGTCCTAATCCTGACTTCACTGGTACTCCTGTGACCATCACACCTGTTGATTTACTGCCGATTTACTACTGATTTTTTCAACACCTTCTGCTTTCCCAGTGATACCACAGGTTTATTAGTCCTTGGGACATCATTGTGGTGGTTTGGTATTTCTGATCCACCACCTTCAGCATAAGGAAGGTGGCAGTGTCCTTTCCCTGTACATTTCTCCACAAACCTTGCTTCTTCTGAGAGTCCTTAGATAAACCATCCTTTCAAGAACAGCTAAGCTCTTTGTATTAAACAGCCTATCAAACACCTGAGTCACTGGGAGGACTTCAATGTTTGCTGTTTCTTCTCTATCCCATCTCTTCTGCTGGCGTTAAACTAATTGTTTGACCCTGTTGTGAACTCCAGCGCAAGCAGGTCACAGCAGGTCTGTATTCCTGTGTGTTTGCACAAAGCCTCAAACACCACAGCTGATCCCTCAGGTACTGCTTTTGCAATTCATGTCTGTTGTATTTGGAAATCCACATGACCTGTGGTGCCTGCCTGTATGAGCCTGCTCACTGCAGAGTCCTGGCAACGGGGTGTGAATGGCAGTGTGGGCAGCTGGTAAGTGAAACCCCCAGTTGCAATTGCCACATGTGGAGCATATATTTCTGTCCTGGTGGGAATCTAGCAGGGACCAGTATGTACTGAAGTACTCCCTATCTTCCGTCTTCTCTTTACATACTTTAAAGTGTGAACAAATGGATATCCCAGTTCAACAGAGCTCTGAGGCACTTGTCTTATACAGCAAAGCACATGCTTACTTGCTCACTGTATACTCAAATGCATTAAGTGCTTTGGGAAACAGAACTGCTTTTGATAAATGGCATGAAGATTACTGGTGAGATTAACTCCTGCCAAATACTTTATTCAAAACTGTCACATCACTTCTGTGTTCCTTTTTGAAACAATAGAAGTTACTTCTGGGTACAGAATAATTCCAGTGATTCTTCATTTGAATCAAGATTTGCATGTGCTTTAAGTCTACCTCTCATCCAGTTGTGCTTTAGAAATGCTAAGAGCATTCCTAGCAATTTTTGCGCACCATGGCACTGGAAGGAGACACCTCTGATTTAGGAAGGGCCTTGGATTCTTGGTTCTGGATGTTTTGGTTCTTTTCAAACAATCAGCTTTGCTCTCTGCTGTCCCTCTGGGCACCCAGCCCGTCACCTGTCTCTCCTCGTGTCAACCTGTGCACTGCCAGTTTCCTGAAGCCTCTTCCAGTATGACAAGGTGCCATCAGGGAGTGAACTTCAGAGTGACTCTTCTGGCTCCACACACGATTACATTAATAGCTCAACATCTGCAGTCAGGTTAAGCAATTGCTGCCCTTCAAAAGGTAAAAACTGATTCTGAAGGAGACTGGGCAGAGTTGGCAGACATTGGGGCACATACGGTATTATTCTACACAGTTGCATGAGCATGGTTCACATAAACAATAACTACTTTTCCTTAAGCAAACATAAATCAATTTGCATATGAAGGAATATTACATATGCAGGTATCCAGTGTTGACCAGTGGAGAGTCAGGTGGCAGGGCTGGATGGGCCGCTGCTGCCAACCATGCTGTATGTCTGAATTTACGGGGAAATAGAGCCAGTAGACAATGTGTAGGACTGTAGGGGTGGTGACTGCTGTATGGAGCTGTAACTCCTGAGCCGTGTGTCATGGAGTGGCTTTTTGTCTTGCAGACCCCCAGTGGATTATTGCTGACCCCCAGCCCGCTGCTGTCTAGCATTCATTTCTGGAGCAGCCTCAGTCCTGTTGCTCCTCTGAGTCCTGCCAGGCTGCAGGGACCAAACACTCTGTTCCAGGTAGGTCTTTCCAATGCACAGGTTTCATTGGTAAAGGTGTATATGTGGAAGAGACATCAGGGGAACATCTCCTCACTTGGGTCTGGAGCCTTTCAAACTGATGAAGAAAGTACAGGAGTTAACAGGCACTTTATTTATAGAGAGGCTTACTTACTTTTACCTTCTTTAAATCCTTGGCAGCGCAGTCAAAACCTACAGGGCAGAGTCCACTGCAGCAAGCACACACATTCTGTGTGAAGGAAACAGAAATACATGCTGGACCCCAGAAAGAGCAGGTAACTGAGCTCTCAGAGCTTCTCTTAGAGAGTGCAAACCAGTCAGGGACCAGCCAGGAGAGGGGTGGAACATGGCTCTGGGAAAACCAAGAGCAGTTTGGGTTTCACACAGTAAGGTGGGTGTAGGTTTATCCTTTTGTCTTAATGAGCCACTTCTCACTCAGAAAGACGCAGTTGTATTTACAATAAGGACACTCTGAACCTGAAGGCTCCGTTTCCAGTTCTGCAAGTTATCCATGAGTCCTTAACTGAGGACATACCTCTGAGCATGACCTCTCTGTACCAGCTGAAAGGCAGCATTGTGTCCACTGTCTGAGGTATTGACAGAGTAAAAATCTCAAGGTTTTATAAAGATGTGGTAAATACAAAAGTTATTAATTGACCCGTGATGGCCACAGCACTTGGCTGCACCATTTGCTTGAGGCTTAGGAAGAAGATGGTGGGGAAGGTATTAGCAGCTCCAGCTGTAGCTGCTGCCAAACAGCTGATTCATTAAGTCACAGAAGAAATCATGTTCTGCTGATGGTCAAGAAGCACAGGAACCCAAAGGCCATCTGTCCAGCTAAAGAATGCAGGGACACCTCTGGAATGAACACCTTGGCTGCTGGGGTGGGGCGGGCAGCACTAACAGAGGAGTCTACTGTTAAGACAGGGACCCTGTGTTAGTCTCTGAACCTCTAGGGAAACTGACAGCCCAGATCCAAGGCTGGGCTTCAGCTCAAGTGCCCTGCTCAGGTACAGCCTCTTTGGGGTGGTAAGCCCTTCTGCCTCCAGTGGGACAGCTGCACATGGAGCTCAGGGCTCCTTATTTGTGTTTCAGATAAACTCATTAATTCCTATTGGACATTAGTTTTGCATGTGTTAAGAAGAGCCAAACATTTCATCTGAGAGAGAAATGCCTGTGGCAAGGCCTGAAATGAGCTTGTATGGACACACGCTGGCCATCTCCTGTGGGAACTGAAGTGAGGAGTGGCCTTGGCTTTCCCTTCTGAGAGACCCAAAGGGCCTTATAAATGATGTTTGATTCAGGCAAAGTCCACACAGACAAGTTGTAGAGCACAGAGCTTTATTTTAACAGCAAATAGGAAATGAAAACCACAGCCTGAAGCCTGGCCAACCCCACTGAGAACTGATGGGTCAGCCAGTGTGGGCGTCAGGGCAGAGCTCTCCTCAGGCTGCCTGCACAAGCCAGCCCACACTCCAACCAACTAGTCAGCGAAGAGCTTGTAATCAAGATCTGTTTTAGTGAATCTTGGCAGCAGTCAGGGAAACATTTCCTGAAGTTTGGTTAAGAAAGGGATCGGGCAGTCCTGGGCACACCAGGAGGGTGGTGCCAGCCCCTTCTCACTTGCTGCTGAGCGTGCACTGCTTGGCCTGATTTTCAATGGAATGGTGGAAGACAGGGATCATTAGCTGACATCTTAGTGGAAGAGGAAACTTGTTACAAGCAGATTATGTGCATGCACAGAAAATGATTACACCAGAGCTGGCTCTCGAAGGACTCATCTTGTAAGGGGTGAAAATATACCAGATGTTTGAGGCTGAGAGCTCTGTTGTTCAGCTCTGCCTCTCTCAAGCCAACAGTGCAGCTCATGGAGCTGGGCCTTGAGGCCAGATCAGTATCTCTCACTGGGATAATTGTTGCCTCCTGCTGCAGCAAGTTTTTTCCACCTACTTGCCTTACTTTTTCTCAGGTCAGATATTAAGAACTAGTCAATACACATCACTGCAGGCAAATTATAGTCAGGATGCTGTCATGAACTAGGAATATATGGCTTCTGTGTTGAGTAAGTATTTTGTGCATGGTATTTCAGAAGCAGCAGGTTAATATAATAATATATTCTGCTTCATTTGGCATAGCTATAGTTTCTTAGTGAATACAAAGAGAAATTGTAATTACTTGGGAGTAATTTTCCCCATACTTTGTATTCCCAACTGTACTTTTTCTGCCCTAAAACTGCATCGACTTAGACTTTTGCAAAGCTCTTTTCTGTATAGCTTTAATCAAGGGGAGACAAAAAGGATGTATTGTAATTGATAGATGGTAGGCTGAAAAACATTTTTGGAAACAGTATGGATGGCAAAGATTTCTCTAGTGTTCACTTCCCCAGGGTGATGATAAATGTATTATGTGAACTTTTATATAAAATATAGCCAATAGTGGATTTTTATAGCCCTGTACATTTACAGATTATCTGGGTTTTGTCCTCTATTTTGCATTCCTAATGGATGATGCAGTCATTTGGTATGTATTTTATTGTAGAGACATCACAGGTCTTGAAACCATCTGGAGCCAGCTGCTAATGCTACATCCATGTGCTTCTGGGCTGAATGTTTTGAGATAAAGAGTAATTTTTACCTTTTGGCCTCTTACAGTTTCCAACTCTGCTAAATGGTCACATACCAGTGCCACTGCCCAGTCTGGACAGAGCCTCCTCACCAGTACTGCTTTCTCCAAACGCTCAGAAATCCTGATGATGCCTCATCATGCCAAGGATGTATTGGTGGATATAACACTTCATTCCTATGGGCTAGTTTTTCCTGTGTTATGAGAAGGACATTGTGAAAACCCTTTATTACTTTGGTTTGCACTTTTCATTACATGGATAGTCTACTTTTATTATGTTAGCATTTTTCAACAGTGTTTATATATAAAAGTATATATAAATCTGTTATGCATTAAATGAATTATAATTTTTTTATATCATAGCTCTCAAGTGTTGAACACTTCTGTTGTTGATGAAGTCCTTTTCTTAATGGTTTGCAACAATGTATCTAATAGGGATGTGAAGCTTCTTCTTAATCCCTTTTTCTGCGTATTATGCATTGTGCTTGTGTAAACTATAACCGGCTGTGCCTTCTTTTGCATAAAGTCATGTAAATGATTTATATATTTTCTAGTATTAAGACAAAAAGTTGAAAGAAAAAAGACTAGTATTGAACAACCCGATGGTAGTATTGCAGTATTTTCTCCAGGGATAGGCCATATGATGCAGTGTATTAATGTAACTTTGTATTAAGTGCTTTCAAATTGTATAAAAATAGCCTTGTAATTTTTGTTTGCTGAAGACATGAAAAACGTAATCCATGTTACAGTCAGGAGATGTAGTTAGGAGTGACAAAGCCACATATACACATGTGTGCCCAAGTTCTTCTGGTGAGTTGCACAGGGAGGAACTGAGCTGTGTGTGGCGGAGACATTTCCAGTATTTGAGAATACTTCTGTTGAAAAGAAATTTATGTGGTCTGTACATCTTACGAACTGTCAACATTACAGCTGGAAAGACTGCAGGTAATCCCTGTCCTTCCAGGGCATGAGGATCATTCCTGATAGAGAATTTCCAGATGCTTTGTTCAGCCATGCCAAGTGCCTTCTACTACTTCCCTGGAAAGACTATAGCAGCTACTCAAGCTCAGAAGGTCCCATTTCCCCTTCCCCTGAAACTGGAAAAGTTACAGGTTTGGAGATTAATGCCTGGTGCTTGCAGAGAGGCAGAGACTGTGTATGTGGGATGTTTATGTATAAACAGCTGAATTCTGGATGAAAAACCAGCACTGTATTACTATATACTGGCAACTTGAACTTACTGGGTATGTTCTCTGCCTTGAGGTGATGGTTTAGTCATCTAAATGTCAGGTTAGGATTAGGCCAGACTCCCTGGCACCACAGATTCTAATCTTGGCAGGGTTGATGCAAATCTCCGTTTTTCAGAGGTGGCTAAATTGGGTTGAATGCAGCTTTACCCTCTAGGTTTTTCAGATGAGACCTTCAAAAACCAAACCAAAATCAGAATCCTGTTTACAACAGGTCATTAGAGCCTTGACTTTGCTTTCTGGCCAAAAGTCCGTTCTTTTTGAAATGTATGCAGTGAGTTGTCTGCCGATTTTCTGCTTGGATGCATTTCAGTGATGATGTGTGTAGTTATTTGTAAAGTGCTTTTGGATCCTTCAGCCTGAAAGGTGCTAAATAAACATTTCAGTAATGCAGTTCTGATGTTGAAAAGCCATTTTTGGGGCAGAGGTGGTCTGACAAAAGACAGCAGGAATTTTCCTCAGGCTCCTGGATTGCACAACCAAAAATGACTCCTCAGTTCCACCTGGAGTAATTAAACAGGATAAAAACCTGCTGTATCTCGACAAAGTAGCAGCTGATAAACAGAACAATTAGATACAAGACATGAGGAGAACAAATGAAACACTTGGGAAGTCGTTTACTTGATGCAGCGTTTTAAGAGCTCCACAATGTACCAAACCACAGGGTAAAACCAGGAGATGAACCTGTGCAAAGTTCATGAGCAGAGGCAAATTTTACACTAAGTAAAATCAGAAGAGGTTGAAGAAAGCGCAGAATGAAACTGATGGGATTGACTAGGCTGGTGGAGATAAATCACTACGGCTCACAGATCAAACATTTCTCTTCCAATGCATTCCTCCCAGGTACACGGAATATTTTGCAATAACCAAGTTACAGGGAGACAAGTACTTCACACTCTAGAGCCAGCTCTCACCTCACTTTTAAAGAAGCATGAATAGCTAGTTATACCTCTAAGGCTTGAGCAGCAGTGGAGTCCTGTCTTGTACCCGCCAATACAGCCAATGGGAGAACATGGCACAGACATGAAGTTTAAAAAGTAAAGGTAGATACTCCTGACAATATAGTCTTAAAAACTGAGTATCACCCTGCAAAAAATACCAGATAAACAGGAGAGGAGGGAGTATGTGACAAAAAAGATTATTAAAAGATTCTCATGATTTTATTTCTTCTAAGGTTTTACTATTAAGAAGGCAGATTCTTTTCAAAAGGCTCAACACACCCACACCTTCCCTCCTACTCTCCTGCCCGTTGAGTGCTTTTGGATTTTTTTAAAATATAGCAAGTAACAGCAGTTCTGGGACAAAATCCTATTGAAACAAATTAAAGGATGTAAGAGAATCCAGTAAAACTTCATGGCAGAAACTGGGAAGCAGTGCTGTCTTCTCATCTTTGAGAGAATAAAAATAAGAAAAGAACACATCTTCTGCTAATAGACTTTTCAATTCAATAAAACAAGTTGTCAAAATGAAATCTGCTTCTGCTTCCTAAACTGGTCAATAATGTGGAAAAAAATTTTCTATTGAGAAGAATTCATACAAATAAAGTCCAGCCTCTCAAGTCTAACACTTACATAAAACACTAAATGGTTATGCCTTATGCTTTGAAGAAAATACTCTCTTGGTAATCTTCTACTGAATTTTATTAGCAGGTATCTTTTTAACTGTAGAGAAAAATCAAATAAATGTTTTTAAAATAAATACTGTGAAAGTGTCAAGTATTTCTAGTGTCATGGAAAGCTCCAAGCCAACAATCCTGCAGAACAAAAAGGGAGTTTTTCTCTCTTCAGTATTCTTGCTAGTAATTGCCATTTGATCAGACTTGAGGGATTCGTTTTAAGGTTTACACTTTATTCATGCTTCATGAATACACAAAATGTTCAGTGTTACATAGGCTGGGTGCATGATTAGGCTGGTTTTGGCTTACCTGTACATTGTTTTTTCAGAAAAGCCAAATCTCCAGCAGTAGGGCCATGGCTACAATGGAGCTTTGCCAAGAGACTCTGCACATCTTCTGCCCTGGCACGGGTAAGTGGCTTCAGTTCTAAAAAAAACTGTAAAGGTGAGGAAAACAGTAATGGATGATAACAAACTATAGAAAAAGATCTGACACAAATCCATTATGTCAACAAAGAACATTTTGTTTTATCTGAATAAAATTAGTCTCATCAGACAGGCAGGTACCCATCTGGAAATATCTACCAAAGAAGTGAAGAAATGTCAACAAGATGACTGTTTAAAGGGGAGATGGTCCTTTAAAACAGACTATAGCATTTAATTTTAACAGAACAATTCTCTGCATTAAGAGGCTGTGTGATCTCATGCCTACAGGAAGAATCCTCAGAGGCCATCAAGACATGAAAACAAATTTAGAAAAGGCACAATAAGTACAGGTAGTCTTTTATATAAGAGCATCACTGTTCTGTTCTGATCTTGAAACTGTCTCTGTTTGCTGTAGGACACACAAACAGGTCCCTCAGATTTTAGCATACCCCTACAGAACCCTCAGAAAACAACTTCTGAAATCCCTTAGCCCCAAACTGTAGCTGCTCTTACCAATTAATGTGTGAGCACTCTGCCAACACAGATGGGAGTGCAAACCTATTTCTTGAGGGCAGAGATTGACAGCACTAGTGAGGAGCAGTATAAATTTATTTAAATGAAAAGAATGAAGGTCAAGCAAGGACTCTGGAGTAATCAGTATCATGGCCTGCCTTGGGTGGGGGGTGGTATTTATAAAAAAAGCATCCTAGAACAGAGATTTTAGGATATGTTGATTTTTTCCATGAAAGATTCCCATTAGCTCATGTTCACTCAGCAAGAAGCACAAATGGATAAATGTAACCTTAATTATTCCTAACATGGCTCCAGGCCAGCTACCTCCTCCTGCAAATTAAGTAAAAAGATGGGGAAGAAAAACAGCCTTTGAAAAACAAGCTCAGGGTGTGAAAGAGGAGGGGCAGGTGGCAGTGCAGACGCAGGGCCTGGAGGGAGGTGTTCCGCAAGAGCATGTCAGAGAGAAGACAGGGAAGAGCATTCTCTCTCCCTGGTTTGCAATCTGCAGCAATGGTAATTCCATCAGCAAAAAGATCGCACTGCAAGAAATGAAGGAGCTTCATAGCTCTCTGGGGAAGAACGTGTTTCAAGGCAGGGCAACTGAGCCAAGGAAGACTCACATTTCATTAGGAAGACCATAAAAGCAATACGCTCAGGCAGGTCTGCGTCTTGAGTGAGTTTGGAGGATGCAGCCAGGACAATAAATTAAGAAGTCATTTACCACAGCAGCATGTGCATGTGTGCATTCACAGTTTAGGTTGGCTCAAAAATTACAGAACTTAAATGAGTTAAAGGATTTTTGAAAACATGCAAAATAATAGAAAATTGTACATGTTTTCCACTGACATGAATCTTTTTCTGTCAGTTAACAAAAGCAGCACAGTACTGCCCACTGAAAATCACACACAAAAGATTAAAAAACCAATCTAGAATACCTGAACTCTCACCCCAGTTCTGAAAACACCGATTTCAGTTTTGTGCAACTGAACTCCAAAGATGAAATGGGTGCATGGTAGGAATTACAAAGCCCATGTATCTGCTTGGTTTTTATATTCTTCATAATCATCCCACCTGTACAGCCAGAGCTTATTTACAATGCTACACATTTTCATGGTGCTTCCTTTATGTTTTATAATTTGTACTTGTTATCTTGCCTGTCTCCTAAATTGGTGTGACATGGATGCTGGTGAGGTACACAGATGTTGCTGAACAACACAAAGACAAAATGGGAGGAGCACTGAATCTCTTAACAGTCCAATCTCTGAAAATAAATAAAACCCACAAACTGTATAAAGTAAGCATTCAAGTTTCTTCCCAAAATCAAGGCATTTCATAGAAATGTTACATTCATTTTAAACCCAGAATTTCTTGAAGTAAAAAAGGGTACTGAAATGTGCTAGTAAGGTGCATGTATCACTTCACCTCTGCTCATTAGTGACCAGACAAAATGATCATGTCGTCACAAACAAGACAAGTTCTGATTTTTGTTCAGTGTCACCATGTGCTACAGCTGCGCATCTCCATACCCTGATTTGTTTGGATTTCTTTCAAATCTGACCTTAATTCCAAGTATTTCCTGAGTTTATAATACTTAGCTTGGGGATATGTACAACGTACCTTTCATATATTTTGTCCTCAATAACTGAATGTATTCCTAACCTTAATTCCATCTTAACATTGCAAAACAAAAACAATGTACCTTTATTACACTGAACAAACTCATGCACAACCAACCAGCAAGCAGTGCAAAGAATGCTACCTCACAGTTTTTTCAAATGATTTGCAAATACAAAGTATGTTGATTCTTTAATAATTGTTTATTTTAACCTTTATTGCCCAATTTAGGGATACACTCTGGCTACTTAACGCTGTGGTAAAGCAGCACAAAAACAACACAGCCATGTTGAGATGCATGTTCCACTAGAGCATTGCTGAGCAGCTGGTTTGCCCCTTCCATCTCCCCCCCCCTGCCCTGTCAATCCCCAGCCTTCACCCACCCTCTCTCCCCTTCAAGCTCCACCTGCGTGTGCACCCACCCCCATCACCACCACCTGCCTCTGTCCTGTCTCTGAGCCCACCTCACTCTGGCACGCACCTGCACCTGGCTCCCTGGCATTCCTACCCTGGGGCAGGTGGGACACACCAGGGACCTTCTGAGAACTACTTACAATCAGCCATGGCTTGCTGGCCATTTCTCATGAACTGATCACTTGTCCTCCAGCAAAGGCAGTCATACCAAATACCGAAAGCTTCTAGTAACTCTCTGCTTGTTTTTTGTTATGCATGGGCTTTTATCTCAAAGGCCAGCACTCCCTACAGTTCTTGGGCCAGTGAAACCAAGCCTGTAGTACCTGATTCTGCCAGACAGGAGGCAGAACACTGAACTGCACAAAAAGGATGTCAGAGAAGTGCCCAGCAACCTCAGACTTGCTGACTACTGCCCCAGACAGGCAGCTGCCACAGAACTGTCTCTGCTCATGCAGGAATTTCAATTATAGAATTAAAAAAGCCCAAACCAAACTGGCTTGACCACAGATGCCAAGTTTTTTTAAGAAATACATTCCTTAAAGCTACCTCCTAATGAAGAAAACAGATTCACTTGTAGGTCCTTCAAAAAAATCTCTTTTATAAACAGAGTGCTTTAATTTCACAGAAGATCTTTTCATCTGTAACAAAACCTGAATGCCTACTTAAAATGGAATATCCTTTTGTTAGCTGCAACTGATCCCTTTCTAAATTTATTAATGCACTTCATTTTACCAGTTAAACCTTTAAGTCCTTTACTCATTAGTGTCACATTATTACTTGTTCTTTCATGATCTATAAAATATTACTGTTCTAGAATGCTAAATCCCACATTTATCCACAGTGAACATTTACTCTCTATCTTCACCACTTTTGTAAAAAAAGGAGATGTTTTTCTGATACTTCTTTCTTCAACACCATCACGTCTACAATGTATTTCCTACAAAGTTAATCAGTATAAAATCTAGATCAGATCCATAGCAACTATAAAAAAATATATAACAACTATTTCAGGACAAGGTTTTTCATCAGTGCCACATCTGCCTCTGACACACACATAACACTCCCACTTGAATCAGTGGGAGAGCCCCATGCACGTATCCAAGACACAGATTATGCTCCCAGACCTAGGCAAGACTTCTGCTACCGTGGGACATGCAGGACTTCTCCCCAATAATTAGACTGTGGGCCATGCTTCTGGAAACATCCTGAATGGCCTCAGTCATGGATGAGCCATGTTACTTTTCACTGCCGCTATTTCTGCACTGCATGAATTAAAGAAGCAGCCAAAGCTAAAGCTGGTGGTTCCCACAACACAGGGATCTGGATCTAGCTAACCATTTCCAACAATGCCCCAAGAAACGCAATTTCACTTAGTCTGCATTTTTAACAACACAGGGGTTTTGTTATTATAAATTTCAAAGCAAAACCGAAGAATTCCACATAATATTTATACTTTCAAAAGTACAATATTAATACAATTCGGTCAGTTAGAAATAACAGCAGTTTGTTAGGTCTACAAGATTTAACGTAAAACCGGTTTACAAATGCTGAAAAGCAGTAGTGGTCCAATAGTCACCATTACACATGAATTTCTCTCTTCCAGAAAATAAAAAAAAAAATCCCAATTCAAATTTACCAGTATCAATGAAATATTAATAAAACACCCCCAAACATGCCACAATCACTATTCACAAATAAAGTTAAAATGAAATATACAAAAATTCACTTAATACTGTTAAATAACAATAAACTACAAGATTTCCTGAACAGAAATGGTAGGACCCCTGAACGTTTTACAGTGAATGTCAGGAAAAATTAAGTTACCTATGACTATTTTCATGATATATCAGCCAAAGATTTACATGAACATTTCAAAATATACCAATAAAGATTTACAGTCTCTTTAAGATGCACTAAACAAATAAGTTCATAAAGGTGAACACAAATGCTTAAAAATACTGTAACCATCACCAAGGTGTACTTATGATACTCACTGAGATGCATAAGCATAGGAGTAATATGTTTACTATCTCTGGAAAACAGGTAACATCTAAGATCTGAAAAACTCTCCAAGTTCCCACTGTAAAAGCTCTTTAGCATAGTGAGTTCTTATCAAGTACAAACTTGCATCTTTCCAATTGGTTTCAATTGAATAATGCACAAGTGGCAGAGCAACAAGGTGGGAAAAGTGTGACATTATTCCCATGTTCTTGTAATTAGTTGTCCTGTTCCTCTGTAATAAAAAGTAAGCCAGGGTCCAATGCATATGAATTGTCTTTTTACTACCTGTATTTTTAAGTTAAAAACAAGGTAAAAAAGTCATTGTTTCTGCAGGCCCCATATGCACAACAATGTGCAAATATTTTATGCTGGAGTCAGCTTGACAAAATTTATCATCCAGCCTCCATGCTTTAATTTATCAAGAACTAACACAGGATCTGAGAGCAAGTCATAGTTACTGTTCACTTGTTGGAATCAATTTTCACACCATATGCTTTTCAAAAACATAATATGCATTATAATTTTTCAACTATTTCAACACATACTTCCAATGTTAAATAAGGAATTAAGTGCCAAGAACTCAGAGCATTAAAGATGGCTCACCTATAGCCAAGCAAAGCTATGTTTACATTCCAGGAAACACTGCAGTTTAAGAAATACAAAAAAAACCCCGCAGCAGTAGAACATTTTATCAAGAGAAACAGATGCATTCACATATTATAAAGCCATTGCAACTTCTTCAGGCATGGAACTGTTGTGTTAACTATACAGACAGTAGTTATTTAGCAGCAATGATTCCGCAATAAATAATGCACTGTGTTTCTCAGTCCTGCACAAAAATTGCAGCTACAGTTACATCAACAGCTGTAACCTACTGGCTCTAGTGGCAGAGGAGACCTTAAAACCAACTGTACAAAAAATTGTCACACTGTGACAACAAATATAAAAACATAATTTGCAGGTTGGAAATAAAAAGACTCCACTGTGAAGAGGACAGTGTAGACAAACTGCGATTCCAAGTCCACCAAGAGAAAGCACTGCCTTCGGATCCCAGCCCTCGATCAACAGGATGGGTAGGCAGGGGCTCGACTCTGCACTGCCCGCTTTAGAAAAGCATGCTCTGCCTTCTGTTCTTCCCATGTCCTGCAACACAACATGAACGTGGTGAGAAATGGAGGCATTTGCACAGGACAGTACTAAGTTCTTATCAAGATCTTCATTCTGTTTCAAGAGAACATCCTTTGTGCTTAAACCACTATCAGCATCTTCCTTTTAACTGCACTTACTGCATTTTTCCCCCCACTTTGCCACATTCACACCAATGCTTTGAAACGCATCAGATTAACAAGTCCCTCAGTCCACCCCTAGGTATAACTCACTTTTTTCTGTGCCTTTAGCTTATATGTCTCCACAGGAATCTCAGCAGAACATTCTGGATATGTACTTGAGTACATTCACACAAATAAATTTATCAAAGCATTTTTCCATTACAAATGCCTCTGGCACAGCATTCTTTTAAGAGATTTGAAAAATACCAAGCTTTCTGTACCTGTCTCTGGGTAAGTGGAATTTCGAAAGCCAGGGTCTTTTTGCAATTGAATCTCTTTTAGACTGAATATTGAAACACCTGGAACATAATGAAGAAATTAATTAATTTTCAAACATAACTATGTTTTAGTAAACAAAATTAAATTTTTAATTATATAGTTTAGATAAAAAGAGCTTCCTATTAACAAATATTTAAGTCAATATAAATCAGACTTTTTTAATAGAGTTTTTCCTTATTGCAACATACTTAGCTTTAATGTACTATCTTAACAATACTCTGCTTCTTTACTATTCCTCTTACTTTCAGGCAGAGTGTGCACTCTTGTTCCAAGACTTCTGAAATATGCGTGTTTCATGGCCTCTTCTGCTGAAATTCTCTTCTTTGATTCATACTATTAATATAAAAGTGTAGAAGTGAGTTGGTTTCCATTAAAAATATCTTTGCATCAAGTGATTTAATCAAAGGGAGAAACAGAGTTCAATTTGCTCAGTATTTCCCATAACTCAGTAGGACAAATTTGTTTTCATTACTAATATTTTACACATGAAAATCTAACGTTATCTGAATCAGTACTGCCAACAGATAACAAGATTGCTAAAACAGTCAAAATAATTTCTGTAAATGGATGCAAGGAAAAAATATACTTCATCTTTATTTACAGATGTTACAATGCTTAGGTATCACCTGCTTGGCATACATGCAATGCTGGACAACAATGCAGACACTTAAAAGCCTGTATACAAATAAGAACAAAGTCCTGGTTTGGACTGCGAGTGCTGTTCTGACACAATGTGTAAATAGAAGATGACCTGATGGAGAATTTAAATCACAGGCTGCAGCAAAGCAGAGTAAGTGCACTCCACCTTAAGAAATAAGAATTTTTAACATTGTGAAGTCACAGTGCTGCATCTACTCAAAGACTTAGGAATGGTCTTCTGTCTTGCTTCTGGCTCATTCTTAATACAGATTAAAAGATTAAATCCACATGCCACTTCACCATTTGAATACAGTTTGCAAATCAAAGAGTAGTGTTACACCTTAGCAACTCCTCTAGTAATAAACTCAGTTCATCATTATGGAAATTTAGTATTTGTATTTAAAAAGTTCTGGTTTAATGCCGTATTTCACAGGAGATGCAGCTTTTGCAGGGTATTGTTAACTTAGAAAATTCTATTCTTACAAAAAGTAGTAGAAGAAAAAAATAGTTCTGAGGAAAAAAAAAGTAAGTATCAGGTTTTTAATTCTCATAGTACACTGGCTGCCCAAAACTCATTCTTCTCACATCTGTCATCCACTACAGACTAAGCTACACATACCATATTCAGGTAAATCTACCAGATACTATTGCTTCTAATACATTTTGCAAATAATATATTAAAACTCTAAACTTGCACTTTTATAAAGCCACAAAACACATCTTACTTGAAGGAACTTCGCTATCAATTCAATTCCTTCCGTGTCTAGCCTAGAAATAAAAATATTGTAAAAAATTAAAATAGTTATGGAACTATATTTACAAAAGTAAAACTGCTGAGGAACTAAATTAAATTGTATAAAACCTGAAAATTAAATTTAAACATGGAAATGCTTTCACCAAAACAACATTTATGTATGTTAATGTGTATGCATATGAGTACTAATATGTCAGAACAAGACTATTTGAAGAACACTGGAGATAGATAAATCCCAAGCCTTGGCTGTGATTCATTAGGTTGACCTGGATTATTTGTTTGAAAATTTTTTATTATTTTTTAAAGCTTAATACTACTCACTTACTTAGAAGGACATAATATTTTTCTTCAAAGTCAACAAAAAATGTAGTAGTCCCTATTATGAAGTTTATTTCTCTATTATGAAGTTTATTTGCATTAACTGTACAGACCCTTCAACTCCCTCATTATGGTTTTAAAATGACCTCAAGGAACTGCCCAAGGAAACATGGCCATTTTAACAAATGCCCTGGGCTGTAATAATATTTACCATCAGAGAATTTGGGAATGCTGTGTCAATACTCCTACTATAAAGACACTATTAATTGGGGTTTATAGTTCTATAGGTCATTAAGGAACTGTGGTTCCTAAAACGAAATCAGACAAAGTAATGACATAGTACCAGGATTCTGCTTTACATTAGCAACTGCCCACAATAACACAAGTGATGTGTACTTTTACAGAATTCAGTGGCAGACTGTACTTGTAAACATGTTCCTATTTATGAATATGGAAAGCCACAGGGATGCATATTTTCTGTTAATAGAACACAAAGTACCTTGGTGCATGATTGATGAGAGGTTGTGGTTTATACTTGGGAAAGTTGTAGTTTCTAAATTCATCACTGGAAGAAATTCCTGGCCATGTTTCTTGACATGGAGTTCCTGCATTTAAGAGCACCAACAAATTCAGCTTAAAAATGTAAACAAACAGCTTTGACGTAAATAAGCATTTATCTTGCAATTGAAAAAAAATAAAGAAAAAATCATTCAATAAGTCTGTGTTCTGCAAACTCAGCTGTACACTCAGCTGAATCATTTTTCATCACCTTGATTACAATGCAATATAAAATATCGTTGTCTATAAAGATCCACAGTTCACATTCAAACATAAAGCATCAACAATACTGCTAAAACTATCCATTTACCAAGAAGTCTGAAAATTAAGTGCAGTTCATCTTCAACAGTCGAACCAGGAAAAAGAGGCCTTCCTGATGCCATTTCAAAAAATATGCATCCGACGCCCCTTTATAAAAACAGAAAAAAGATAAAGCAGAAATTATCCTAAAATTTCAGCTCTTAAAGACTTCTGCAATTTCCTCTTCAATTAAAAAAAAATTATTAAATTAGTTGTTGGCCACACATTTCTATTAAAAATATTGTTCAGAAAGATGTGTAGCAACAGAAGAGCTGTCAAAGACTAAACAAACCCTGTGTCATTGCTATATTATATCCTCTTCCTTCAGATGTCAAGTTAATCAACTGTATTGAAGTTCACAGTAAAATACCATGTTATCATGTCATTAGGAGAACAAGGTTTGGTTTTTCCCTGTAGGCCTAATGCTTGCTTACTCTGAGCTGAGCAGGTACTCTGCATTTTCAGAGAGAAACAGTAGTGTCTTCCTAGTCTACCAATCCTTTCTCTACGCATCTAATTCAGTTGTAGCCTACAAAAATTCAAAGGATGAGTATTTGAATGTTACTATACAATAGCAGAGTTCACATTTTTTCAACTTCACTTAGAACAAAAATTTAAATTAGACAAAGCTATACAAACCACATGTCGATTTGAGTTGAGTACTCTGAAGATCCGAGGAGAACATCGGGTGGTCTGTACCATAATGTGACAACTTCATTGGAATAGGTCTTTGTAGGAACAGACTTTGCTCTTGCCAATCCTTGATAAAAAAGAGAAATGAAGAGTCATATGCAGCTTGCTGAAATCCTTTTTGCATGAAATTGACAAAGTATTTTTTAAGAGCTTAATCATCCTTATTATACTTGCTAAATACCTTCCCTCAATGTTTGTTTAAAGGCCCTAATAAATACATTTCTACAACTTGTGATTTGCTTTTTGGTATTCTCATGGGTCAGCATTTTTAAGCACAGAAGACAGGTAAACAGATCAAATCCTGGACTAATCCTATACATTTCAGTAAATCAACAAAGCATTAGATCAATATGACACCTCCCCACTGCAAAAACCCTTTTGCACTATTTCTGTTTGAAAATTACACTGCAAAAGGCAGAAGGCAACAAACAAAGAATGAAGTGGTAGAAACAGAGAGCAAAACAGCGTTGGATCAGCAAGGTACTTCCATCCTAGCATTGTCAATTTGTCAGTAATATCTTCAATAAAATTCCTATCTATCACGTTAGGTGCATCTTCTGAGCAACTTTCATTCATACACAAGGGAAACAATCAGTGGTACCATAACTTTTGAAGGATCTTCCAGACAGGGAAGGTAACAGGAAAATGTGACTGCCTCATGTTCTGTAAATCCCCAAGGACCTTGGTGTTTCAAGTGATGGAGCAACACCTGACAGTTTAGCATATGAACAAACCCCTTCTCTCTCACCTCATGGTTACCCTGCTTTAGAGTTGACTGGGGACTTGAGCTCTGCCTTAAGGATTTGCCTAAGTATCAGTTTCAAAGGAAGCTGTAAGACTACTTTCAAACCACAAGTCAAACAACAGTACTACCTACACAGGTATTACTTTGATTACTAATCTCCTCCAGAAGACTGACTTTCATTTTCCATTTGAGAACACCCACATCCACAACAGTCCCAATGTACACATTTCTTCTTTACAAGGAAAAAACTGTTTCTTTTGCTGAGAGAAAAAAATATTTGTTACAGAGTAATTTGAGGCCATACCAAAGTCTGCAAGCTTCAGTTCTCCTTTCTCGTTAATTAGTAGATTTTGCGGCTTCAAATCTCGATGTAACACCTTCCTCCTATGACAGTATGCCAAACCACGAAGAATCTGATATAAAAATAGCTACAAAAGACAACATTTATATAAATTAGACAAAGAACTAGACTATTAGTCTACAGATTACATGACTGTAACAGCCCATCTGGGTACTGGAGAGTTAAGACTCTGTACTTACTGTAAGTAGGACAAAAACACTTTTCAAAAAGTGAGTTACTCTTCCATATTAACACATTCTGAACACCATCATTATTATTCAGAGTTTAAAATCCTTTTATGCTAATGCAGTGCTTTAGCACCATACTTTACAACAATGTCTTTTAAGAGCAATTTGTTCTGTTTAACTGAAGAGAACCACAGGCCTGTTTAAAGTAAGCATTTACTACTGCTCTTCCACACAGTAATGTCTTTAAAGTCTCTGACTATACTCAAGTTCCCTTCTGTCACAAAATCCCTTTTGAAAATGCAGCTCAGCATCCTTTTTATCCAACTGTGCTAAACTATGTAAAGAACATTTTGGTGCGACTGGAAAAATACACTTAGATTCACAAGCTCATGGAGAGATGGGGAAATGAGGATTACTAACACAGCCCAACTGCCTCAGTCATTTACATTCATCCCCTCACCTTGAGACACACAGGTTTATTTTAGTCCTTTGCAACAGCAAGTCGAGCAAGCAACTTCAGTCATGGCTATTAATACTGCACATTCACAGATATAAAAGTAGTAAGGGGTGAAAAGGCTTGCCAGCCAAGCAAATTTACGATATCATTACATTAAGAGCTATTACTCTGCAGTTTCTCTCTATATAAAGGATCTGATCCTGAATGTAACTTCTGGGTAACCATTGTACTGTCATTTACCACAGCACAGCCCTCAGTCAGCATAAGTGATCAAATACAGAAAGAAAAAATACAGAGCATTACTGAAAGCAACGTTAACCAATGTGACAAATTCATCATGTAACAGCACCTTGGAAGGAAAACACTGGAATACTTTTATATGACTGTTTTCTAACACATCAGGGTTTTTTTGTACCAAGTGACACTATCAAATTCCTTTTAATAAACTGGACAAATACACAGCAGGTGTAGTTATATCCATCTGTTCTCCGTCTGCTGATGTGGGATTTATCTGTTCTAGAAAAATAGGAATTGAGATTGATTTCTTTTTTTGTTTTCTTTAACAGCAGATGAGGGCAACAAGTTTTGTTCCATCTACTCATGTCCATACTGTTGCAGGGGTAGTCAGTCCCAAGCTATATGAGCAGGACTGCTGTGGAAATCAGTCGCCATCTCTAGTGTACACTGGGACTGCAAGGGTTAGTAAAGAATGCAAAGCAGATTGTTCTACAGAAATTGGCAGGGATCCTTTTGGAACGCCATGTATTAGCTCAAAATTTTGGTTGAAACTAATACCTGCAGAGATCTTACATTATCTTCATGTTGTCAAAACACAAACCACTAAACTTAGCTGAGGAACGTGAGGGGAGTGACAACAAGGAGGTCTCTCAAATGTTAATGATGACTCTAACCCCTGCAGTTATTGCAGGGCAAGCACCTACAGCTACCACAGTTAAGCCGCTGTTTTGTTTTCCCAGTGCCAAAGGTAGTGACCATATAAATGTGCTCTTCGAACACAGCTTAAACCATAGGCAAACAAGGAAAAACAGTTCCTCTGCTTAGCTTGGATTACCACAAGCAGATTCTGCTTCTTCTTTAACTGCCCTTATTATAGGAGTCAGGTTCCCACTTAGAGCTTTCCCTTATTTTTTAAGCTTATTAACTTGCAGATAATTAAAAACACAAATGTAGTTATGGGGTTTTGTTGTCTCTCTGAAGTAGAAACAACAGAAAGAATTTCTCTTTGCAGACTCTTGAAGGAAGCAACAGAATAGGTAAAGGTCCTTCCACAGGGATACTGTAATGTGACAATAGAATAAAAGAGAATGCTAACTAAAGAGTAACCCTTATCTAGACTGAATGGCAACTCACTTCACTCCTTTCAAGATAGCACTGCTCTCTGTTTGTAACCTTGTTTATAAAGCCCAGAGTATTAAAGAACACACAGAGGTATTTGAGTCTTCCGATACAAAACCTGCTTGTTACGACAGAGGTAACAGTTGGAACTTGAATTAACTTCAGCAGGTCAGATTCGAAACTGAGTCACCTGACCTGGCCACAGCCAGAGTTAAAAGAAACAGACATTAAGCCTTGAAGAAAATTACTTCCATTTTCTGACTAACGGAAGGATGAACATCACTTGTTCTGAAATATGTATTCTTAATTTCTTATTTGTGTTGAAGGCAGTGGCACCCAAAACCACATTCACAATCGAGGCTACATTTTTCTCAGTGTGCATATCTAAATTTTATTTGAGGATATATCACACTACAGTATTAATAAATGAGTGTAAAATAATGGAAGGACAAGAAGAGGTCAAGAGTTATGAATGTATTATTTTTTAGGAATTTTAAAATTTTAGATATATAACTTCAAAGAGAGTGAAAACATAAGGATTTTCATAATCTCTCTTTTTAATGCTTTAAAAACTTAAAAGCCATCAAAACCAAAAAGACTTCATCTGATGTCAAATGTAGCTAAGCCAGGCCAAAAGGTCAAAAAGTTGTTTCTTTATTTTATTTTTAAGAAGCCTAAACCACATAGCTCCTGAAGTCACTCACTGGAGACACTCACCTTTACATTGTGCATACTCATGATGTTACCACAGTCATCCATGTACTGCTTCAGATCCTTGTCCTATCAAAAAACCATCATCATTGTTCAGTAAAGTTGTGGAAAACAGATTGCATGAATATTATTGGTTGTTAGAACTGAATTAATTCATCAGAAAAATGAGTTTTCTGCAAAAGATATTCAATGATAAAAAACCCAAAAGCCTGGTCACAGAAAACTCTAGCTTTCCACAGAATATAAACATCCATGTTTTTCAGCAAGCTGCATCTGCTCAGGCAACATTATTTGCTACTGCCTTCTCCTCCATCTATGCGTGGCACAGTATTTTATAAAAGTGGTATATTATCCAATTACACTGGAAGTAAGGTACATCATAACACAAAAATATCATAGGATATCATAGCAGTGTGATTAACCTTTTATACAGTTAATGATTTTGGACAAGTAGACTGTTTGCTCAGATAGACCAACACTACCTGCTATTAGTGAAACTCTGAAATGATCACAACAGTATTTAGTAATTTACAGCAATTTAAGAACTGAATACTTTTATCATTTTCAGCTGAATGATGCAGGAGAAAACTAGAATAGTACCAGTATTTTTAAAATGAGTACAGAATTTTGTTATGTTTTTGTTTCTTTGAAATACTAAATTGAAAGGAAAGCTTGATAATTGTTTTAAGCACTTACCAGGTATTCAAAAACAAGAGTCAAAGACTTGTCTGTATGCACAATATCGTGTAATGTAACAATATTTGCATGCTTCAGATCTTTTAATAATGACACTGCAAGAGACAACAGTAAGTAAAAAATAAGTCAGCGCAGAACACATGAGCAGTAAACGCATTTCTAGCAAGTTCTTTCACATAGCTATTGGGATTTTTTACTTAAAAAGCTATTTTTAGGAACATAGTACTCTCACAGATTAAGCTGATAAGAAGTATATTTAATCAAAGCACCAAACACACGCTTGAATAACAAACTGTAAGTTTTTCCTAAATTTCAGACAGAAGTCATTTGTTAAAAATGTATTCCGAGTCCCTAAAAGTTACTCAGTAATAGCAGTCTAACTTAGTATCAAATCACCCACTCATAACACTACATTTGAGACCACAATCACACTCCATACGGTAAAAATTTGAAACAGAAACTCTTAGATATTTGGACTAAGATCTTCCTCATCAATACTAATACCAATTTCACTAATCTCCCACACAGCCTATGCATTTCCAAGTACTGATGATAGTTTGGTCAAAACACAAATCCAGAAGTATCTGATATTCAAAGAATTAAAGTTACCACCTTCTCTTATGGCTGTGCATGGTGCTCCCTCTTCATGTTCCAGGCGAATTTCTTTGAGAGCTACCAGGTTCTCTGTCAATTTACTTCTCCCTTTATAAACTGTTGCATAAGTACCCTATAAAAAGGAGAAAGAAGGAAACTTTTACAAGTTGTTCCTTCATTGAAACATTAGTTAAATAAAAAAATATAAACTTCTGTCTGAGGTTCTAAGAGGTTTCGTTTTGGATATGGATAGCTTTTACATTATATTCTTTTGACACATGTAAAAGAAGTATGTTTTAAGCAATGCACTGAACTCACAGAAGACCCAAGGGATGTGTGCTTAACAGCTCTGGAAATTACATGGAAACCTATATAACACAGAGCTACCAAAGAAGACAGATCAGGTAGCATTAAGTTCACTAAGTTCACTGCTGGGCTCATTTACACACCTGAAAGTCTCTATTTCACTACTAATACCTAGCTCAGGTATCTCTGTACTGTGCTGCAGTTATGACTCCATACTCTTCCACAACCTAAATGAACAATAGCTTCTTGTTTTTGTTATGTATTTTTAGATAGCAAGAGATTCAAAATTCTCAAGGCATGTTACATGAAGACAAAAAATTCTGACAAAACAAGTAGGCAAAACTAATCCCCATAAATGCATAGAAGCTGCAAAAAAAGTTACAGACACTGTCTAGATTACAATATGTTCCTGTGAAGAGAGATTTGGACAAGCTGGATCCATGGGCTAAGGACAATTTTATGAGGTGACTCAACAAAGCAAAGCGCGAGGTCCTGCACTTGGGTACCAAGCCCAGACAGTGCTACAGGCTGGGGGCACAGTGGCTGGAACACTGACCCCTGGAAAAGGACCTGGGGGTGCTGGTAGAGCATAGGCCAGCAGTGTGGCCAGGTGGCCAAGAAGGCCAAAGGTGTCCTGGCTTGTATCAGAAATAGTGTGGCCAGCAGGACTAGATTGTCCCCCCGTACTCGGCACTGGTGAGGCCACACCTCAAGTGCTGTGTCCGGTTCTGGGCCATTCACTACAAGAAAGATACTGAGGGTCTGGAGCGTGTCCAGAAAAGGCAACAGAGATGGTGAAGGGTCTGGAGCAAAAGTCTGATGAGGAGGAACTGGGCGAGCTGGCATTGTTTAGCCTGGAGAAAAGGAGGGTGAGGGGGTGGTTTAGATTGGAAAACAGGAAAAGTTTCTTCACTGAAAGGCTTGTCAAGCATTGAACAGGCTGCCCAGAGAAGTGGCTAAGTCACCACACCTACAGTTATTTAAATGATGTGCAGATTACAGATAAAAGACTTGGGGACCTGGTTTACTGGTTAACTTGGCAGTGCTGGTTAACAGGTGGACTTGATGATCGTAAAGGACTTTTCCAACCTAAACAATTCTATGATTCTACAAAACTGCTATCCATTATATTTTTTAGCAAGTGAGACTATGTACACCCACAACTATAACTGGATCACTGCTAAATTAATGTTCCTCCAGAGATGAGCATTGTTACGTCATCTCTAGTGATCCATCTAACATGTACTAGAGGCAAAATAGCAAAATAAATGCTTGGAAATTAGAATGTTGCAAATGGAGGACTGACTGCAACATTCACAGCAGAGATGCTGACCTGCCCTGCCTCCTCCTGCAGTGTTCAGTGCATCCCTTTCCAGCACACCTTGCCCATTTTTGATCCCATTGGTACAGGACTGACACTTTGCCCCACCCAAATTCTATAGTTTCTCTGGAAGTCAGACGTTGAGTGGAAGTGCAAAGCTGTACTGTTGGAAAGGCAAAATCAAAGTGTAATGTGCTCCACTTGGCAGCACCTGGAGGGCTGCCCAGCTAAGGTATGCAGGCTTCTTTACCAGAGCATGCATAGCTACTGCCTGCTCCTTGCAAGCAATTTTTTCTGCTCCAAAAGCCAGCCTATGTAAGAAGGTCACAGCTCGTTTGCTAATGGAGTCTTGCTCTTCCTCAGCTCTATGACAGTTTTCCTGCTTTTTCCCCCTTCCTTTATTGCTTATTATATATGCATAGAACATTTGTGTGGTTGTGGCATTGTTATGTGTGTTGCATATGTTTGATTTATTGAGAAGATAAATTCAATGGCTATTCTGAGGGATATGAAGTAGTTCAGGTAATATTTCTGTAAAATTTTACATACAACATTGTCATCAAAGCAGTAACCATTCCAAAATAAAGTTATACATACCTCTCCAAGCTTTTCTAACTTGATATAAGTTTCCATTTTTCCAAATCCAATTTCTGACTGCAATGAAATATATGGAAAATTAATGACTAAAACTGAACACTTCATTTATATATCATTTAACGAGCAAGCTAAACTTCATTTCAGAAAATCACCTGATATTAAACTGGTGACTGAACACCACACAACTCCAGTATTTTAAAAACAATTAAGCATGTTATGATATAAATGAATCCCAGAATCCAAGTAATGCTCAGCTTGTTGACCAGTCTACAGTGTATCCTGGAAGGACTATCTACTGAGTTACAATTAGACCAAAACCTCACTTCTTTTTGCCTCCTACTTAAGTCTTCTGATCTGATTACTACTAATGAGGTTGTTATAGCTCAAAGCACAGAAGGCACCTCGAACTAGTCCATCCTTTCTCTTGCTCAGCATAACCATATGCTGCTGCTTCTTTCAACTAACTTGATTTATTTGCTATGTTCAAGATCTCAGCTCCAAATTTCCTCTCCCATTCTGACCTCTCAATACTTTTCAGACTAAAACTTTGCTAGGAAAAAATCCCTAAACATAATTCCTCCACAAGCTTCAGCTTTGTCTCAACAATTTACATTTCTTACCTCATAACTCCAAATCTTTGTATATTTTACTTGGATCTATTCACCTTCTCTTTTTTTTTTCACCAGCTTAGCTCTACAATGCAAGCCAGAAGGCTTTGCCTACCTATACACGACCTGTATTTTGAAGCCTCTAAGATCATTTATCTTTTCCTGTTCAAATTCACTGCTACTCTCACATTTAATGGGGTTGTCTCCAACGGTTATTTTCATGTAAGACCACGATCAATTACACCAAAGCTTTTTATTGTTCTTGCAGCGTAAAGAATGCTGAAAATAAACATGTACCGATGTACATTTTTAAGCCAATTTACAAAATGCATCTAGCCCTGTCAAAACCCAAAATGCAGCACCTTCATGCTTTACTGACAACAGAACATACACTAAGATAAAAAAGAAGACAAGTTTTCTCCCCTAGCATCACCTCCTCCTTTCACTTCCAAACATAACCCTGCACTGCTATTTATTTCCAAGGAACAATCCTTTGACCCTGGACTGGCTTCAGCACCTACATCCACGTATCAGAACACACTGATTTGCTCCTAAAAATCTGATGGATATTAAAGTTTTATATTAGTCCATGGTAACACAGTGTAACATAAATACTGCTGACTGAATTAAGATTTGACAACAATATAATATGAAGGTAAGAAAAGCGATTAATTTTCAGAACATACGCATGAAAATACATATGAAGTAAGTGTAAGATCTTGTATGTAAACGTATTTGATATATCTAAGACAAAGAATGGGCATGTAATTATGTTTATATAGCATTAAGAGTAATTCTGCTTTATTAAATTAGTGTTAGAAATTAAATATTTCAGAACTGCCTAAGCAGTGATACTTTAGCATCACACATATTTAGGAGCTTGTCAAAGACAAGCTGTTTATCTCAAAATACAAGCAAAGTTATTATTTGGCAATCCTTGTAACTCCAGAGCGATTATAGCTCCAGTGAGATTTATAACATACCACTGATACAGGTACAATGTTAGCAAAATAAATATTGTGTTTCCAAAGTGCATTTTGACCTACTTAAACAAACATATCTTGAAATGAGTAGTAGATGGTATTAGAATTAAAAAGATAGGCTCCTTAGTTTACAGGAGAAACCAAAGGAGAACCGATGTGGTCTTGTTACCATCAGACAGCCTGAAATGCAGTTTAAAAGCTTAATTTCTAAGGAATCTCAATGATTTCATCAAGAGTAAATAAACTTAGTCTCTTTTTTATACAATAAAATCATACAATATTTCCCACTAAGGGAAACAGATATTCTTCTTGACCTGCTTTTCTATGTATTTAAATTTTTGATCACATTTTGGTTGCTTGTCACTCCTAAGGAAAACAAAGTTTTACGTTCCTCAAACTAAGATCAATTTCATTTTTCCTTCAAAATAATTTCCAAACTATTTCATTTTTTCTGAAATATTAATCTACCTTGACTTAGCACAGAAACACTGATGCACTGTACTTATGGTCTTGTACTTCCAATGACTGGTGCAGAAGTTACACCTATGCCACTGTGCAATACATAATGCACATGTGTACACAAAACGCAGCTACTGTAATATCTAGATTTTCTTCTTATATTTCAAAGAAAAACACCAGACCTAAAGTATAATAAGGCCTCACTTGGTACTTTTTATAGCCTTTTTCCTTTGATTCCTATTAAGTCTTGAAAAGAGAAATGCCTTTGAAGCTGAGTACAACACTGATGATATATTGTAATTAACAGTCTGCTAGCAGCTTTCAATGACAATTTTGGAATAATGAGTCTTTGAATTTCTCTTTCTTAAAGCTTAGTTTGAAATCATGACAGGACAATGCAGCAAATGCCTGCCTGCATTCCACACCACTGCTGGCAAGGTTTCATTTTGGACTTTTAAGCCCTTTAAGAATGAAAGTATTTTTAAAAGATGAAACCAAACAACCTTGTGACAAGACCTTGATTCCACACATACACCATGTTCATTAGAGGGCACTGTTTTTCTGTCAGCCTTCCAGGAGGCAAAGAGCACTTGAGCTGCTCTCAGGGCTCAATGTTAAATGAACAAGGGGACTTCAACACACAGGAGAATTCCCCTAGCCCCCAAATAGTGGATTTCACTGAAAAGGTTCTACTGAAAAGGTATTTTGCCAGCATCTGAAGAGAGGTTTTGGGGAAGTCTGATCCTCAGTTCAATGTCGCATTAGTAACAAAGGGGTTGAATGGGCTACAAAATTTTGGCAAAAATATTTAAGCTTGCTATTTATTACTACTTCCAGAGCTACTACTCCAATCTTTTTTTCTTCCAATATTTTTCTTGTAAAAGGTGACAAGCAAATTGAGTTTTATTAGTCTAGTACACTAAATTGTATGTTTTTTAGGGCAAAAATACATGGTAAATCTCAACCACTGCTTTGTTATAGATATTATTCATTATGAATAAAGATATTTTAACAGTTAATAAGACTATTTCACTACACATACTTTTATAAGTATTTTTCAGCAATAAGCCATTAAATCACGAAAATGGCAATGTGCATATCATAAACCTATTCAGTTTTTCTCTGTGAAGAATTTCTCACCAAAGAATTTGCTCAGGAAGTCAGTAATAGTTTAACAACTCTTTGAAACCTCAATTAACATTAAGAAAACTGACAGATCAAATTATAAGTGAAATGTAGAAATTTTTATAAAAATAATGCAATAATGGTGGGTTTTTATTGTTTCAGGCATGTACATATTTTATATGCACAAGTATCCAATATTTCTAGGACTTATACTCAAATTACAATATAGGAATACTCATTCTGCCACCTCCAAGGAAAAAACTTATTTTTTAAAGTAACCCAATAGTCTAAAAAGGCATATATGAATTTATTCATTTGTTTCTTTAGGAAATCACAGGTGCTTTAAAACAACAATAACAACACAAACCTAAAACACCCACTATCATCTCAACAGCGATTCTAAGAAAATTGTTATCAAATACAGAAAGAACAATGAGGAGGACCTGCCTTCATACTGTGCTGCTTTAGGGCCTTCCTACTAAGTCACGTGAGGGCCCCAGCCTTGACCTAAGACTGTGTGGCCTATTTGCTCAAACAGATCACCCCTGCTCTAAAAAGCAAAACGGTTTAACTACATACTCCGGGAGTTGAGTTTAGCCACTGATTTCCATGGGTCCAAGACCTCCCATGAGAAATGACAGGACAGAGTTTGCAGGAGAAAAATCAAAGAAAGGGTGAAGTTCTTGCTTGGAATTTGACATGTGCATGCTGATGTTCAGGACATAAAAGCCAAGTTACAAATGAAGCTGAAACATACTCATGGAATACAAGCATGTGCTTTAAGTGGATTCTGAAGACCTGAAGGGCTGGTTTAGAATGGCAGATGCAATACACTTACTAGTGATGCTCTACGAGAACGTCGACTCATTGGCTGATCAAAGGGTGGGCTGTTAATCTGCAACTTTTCAAGATAGACATCGGGTATCCTGATGTCGGCGGGCAGGGACAAGCGCTTGTTCAAATCCTGCAGCAAAGAATGTTGAAAAAAGAAGGGTCAAAAACAATTCAGCATTTTCTAAAAAACATCTTTTAACACTTGTAGTGTTACTGTTTTTCCATTGTTACTATTTAAAACTGAAATATTTATACAACGAAAAGTAATCTCACAGAAATTGCTTTAAGAACATATTCTCTTCTAACAATAGTTCAACTTGCTTAGGTAACAGGTTAAAAAACACTGTGCAAACTCATTACTCTAACAGAAGGAATGAAATATTAAAATACAGTTAATTACATTGTGGATAAATGTATTGAGTTTACTTGGATACTTACACATACCTTGAATACCAGAGACTGAGAAGTCACAGACTTGTAAATACATTTCTTTTCATATAGCAATTACATTTGAATAACAAGAGATCTCCACGATTCAAAATGTATCACCCTCTCTTTCTCTTCACTACTGAAAGTTATACCTTCACTCCAGTTTTTCCAGTCTTATAAAACAGAATCACTTCATTATTAGAACCAAATATTACAAGTATTATTACATTTTTTTCTATTTTAAAACTCTTTAATATAGGATCTGTAGAAAATGAAAATGCCATTATTTTCCCTGAATCAGGTTCTGGTTTTCACCAGTAAATTTTTTCAACAACAACATGTATTATTTCTAAAACAAGAGGGAAACAAAATCACTTCACCATTCAGCAAATGGGAGGCAGGGGAAGATTTCTTTAGGTGACTGCACATTCTTACTGTTTTTATTTGTAGTTTGGCTTTAATTTCCAACATGCCAGAAAACAAAATATCAAATATTGTCTTAAAATGGCCAGTCACCATCACAGAGTTAAGAAGGCAGCATATCCAGACTCAGAAAAAGCAGGAAGTAATTCCCAAACCAGCAGGAATTGTTTACTGGTGAAGGTAGTTTATCCAAGTAAAGAAAATCATGCTCAACATCACAAGTATACAATCCACTCTCAGAAATTCTACCCTGAAATTAAGATGGCATTTCTGGAACCACCACTGCTTTTATGCTTTCCTCCAGCACATGAGATGAACTGCAGATTTCAGGTGGAGCTCAGATTTAATCAGCACTGACCTCAGGGCAGTAAGGTGTTCTGGAAGTTACCCTGTTCTATCTTACCTCTCACCTCCAGATGGGCATCCTGAGCGCCAACCTAAACATTGGCAGCTACATCTCAGTTCAGTTCCCCTCAGGCTTGACCATGTGCTTTTACTCATGTCTTTGCAGCAGCTTTGAACTATTTCAGCATGCTAAATCATCGAGAAACTATCTCAGGCGAAGAGCAAAAGCTTCCTGCCAGCTCCAAACAGGTTCAGTGTAAGGTCACACAAGCTCACAGCCTGAACACAGGGCAGGAGAGGCACAGCAGGGCAAGCCTGCGAAGCCAGCAGCCAAATTGGCTTAGGCTGACAAAGAACTGGATCATCAGACTGTTCAAGACTTGAGATCTTGGAGAAGAACCTTGCTAAGCTTTCAGTGATGACAGCGTATTTCAACCATGTATATGCATGACCTGTGCACCTACCTGGAGCAAAAGCTAAGCAAAAAAAAAAAATCAATTAAAGGTATATAGTTTGAAAAAAACCTATATAATTTGGCAGTTAGTTGATTCTCAGGTAAGACTGAAGTGCTAATATATACCCTCTGGATGATTTACACATGCTATTCACTATGGCCACTGGATACAGGCAGAAATTTTTAGAGATGCCAGCAAAGTTCCATCTTCTGGCAGCTGATCCTCTTTTTTTCCTTTCACTTCTCATACCTCCTTAGGTACAGTGCACAAAGTCTGTCAGCTTCTGCACTGCTGCCCAACACCAGCTTCTTTGCACAATTTAAAGAAATCAGTATCTATTTCTCATTTGGTACAGAATACTTTAATTTACTTTAAATATAACAGTGCTGTTTATAGAATTACGGCTTTGACCAACATTTTGAAATTAAAAAAAACAAGAAGTATGGCTCAGCTTTGGTAGCTTCTAGTTTAAGTTTATTAACTCATTTTCAGCTTAGGTATATCAAAGTTTTCAGAACACTGGCAATTGTAAAACTTGCTGTGTGGTTTTCGGAAGAGTGCTGGAACTAGCGAACTGTAACAAGAGCTAGAAGTATTCCCTGCAGAAAACTGGTATTTTGTATTTTCCACTACAGTATTTTCTTTCTTTCTGCCAGGCTCTGCTAATGCCATTTTTGTAATAGGCAACTAAAATTCAGCGAAGCTGAAGAGTCACCTGAAAAGAGAAATGTCTCTCTCCTACTAAGGAGGGCTTCAGATCATGAAAAATACATAATTTCACCCTAGAATTTACTGCATTTTTCAGAAAATTCTAGTAGCTCTTCAAAACAGTTAAGCACAAAGGAAGGCGTACCATGTTGACTTAAAGCAAGCAGCTCTGACACCTCACTGCAGAGCAAAACCATAAAATTGCTGGAACAAGACAGGGATGGTAGGAAAAGAACCAGCATCAGTCTCTACTCCACATTCCTACTGTAATCCCAGATCACCACTGGGCCAATATCTTGGTTTTCTGAGGACTCAAGAACAACTTGACAAATACCAAGACAGCAGAAGAAAAGAGCGCTGAGGTGAGTTTTTCAACAAAACTCCCTGAAGAGAGTAGGTATCAACATTATCCTATATCCCCTGTGGCAAAATAGCTTTCTCCTACTCTTACCTATTACCTCTTCTGGCACAGAAACCTGCTGTAGTGTTCTCTTGTCACTGTCCCATAGTGTCTGAGTGACAATATGTATTTAAACAGTTTGTTTACAGGGATTTTAACAGAGAATGCTTATAGGGATACTGAAATCATGGACCACAACTCAAAGGCCTCATGAAATAGAGTTGATTGTACCCCAAAGCTTTCCAAGAGCATGTTCTCTCCTCTCACTGCACTAATCCTTGGTGCAGCCAAAGCGGTGCTTCAAACCCAGCTCCACAGCCTCCAGGAAGCATTTCCAAGCATAGAGAGTTGATGGGTATACAGGAAGAAGTAAGCAAAGGTAACCTTTAAGCTGTGACAGCCAACTGAAAACTGTGCCAGTAACTATGCACAGCACCTGCCATCAGTAAACAACACATGACTTTTCAGATGGAGAGGAAGGGTAACAAAACAAGTCTAAGATTCTTTACAGGTGCTAAGAATGCATCACTTTTAAGCCCAGCTACCATAAAAAAAGACCTGGAGAGAACAATATTTAAGGTACCAGAAAATACTACAATCGGAGGTATTTGTAAACCTATTCCATAATTCCCATTCCTTCATTCCCAAAACCTCTGCCTATGCCATTTTTGCAACAGGTAATTGCAAAAGCCCCCATGACCTACTTCAGAGATCCATGTGACACTCTCAGTTCTGAACTGAGCTTAAGCTTAAACTTTTATTTGGTGCTCCACAGCAGGTAATACTGTCTGAATGTAAATACTGACTACTGCAAAGGCCAAAATCTATTCCGATTTGGGTAAAACCCCCACAAACAACAGACTACTTACTTTAACCACACAACCACCACCCTCATCCCCAGCCCCTGCAATGTCTGTCTTTAAAAAAAAAAACCAAACACACCGCAAAGTGAGGGAAAAAGGAATTTTTTTTCAGAATTGCAATACATGATTTTAATAAAATTTCTCTACTTACACTTGTAGTATACTGGAGAAGTGTAAGCAGTCCAATTATTTTTCCCTTCGAAAAAAAGAGTATTGAGTGCTGGAAGCCTAAATTTTTCTCATGTTGTAAATAAAATCAAAACACTATTTTTTCTCCTTAACTCCTTTGAGCTGAAGAAAGGTTTCTTTTCTGTGACATATCCATAACAATTTCATGGAAACTGCAGCAGGTACTTCCCAGATTTTTTCCTCCTAACGATTTTCAATACTACTTTACTTGCAACACTCACGCATATTTGGCTGTGTTGAAATGTCAACCAAGTCTGAACTTCTTTTTTAAAAACCATATATTAGAATTGTTACCTACCAGCCACAGCCAGAAACCTTTTATGACACCAATATCCGAACGACCACAGAGTCATATATAAGAAGTCTTCTTTGTATTACAATTATCCTTTACCTAACTGCCTGAAATAGACAAAATTAAAGAAAGTACTTTAGACTACAACCCCAAATATCTGAAAAATGGAAATTACTGTGTCTTGTTTGCCTGTACCACCTCAATTCCTCCCAGTGTTTGCAATAATTGAAGCAACCACCTCTTGGGAAAAGCAAGCAATTATAATTAAATGCTCTACAGTAACATGAAAGGGAATTCATTAGATGTGCATGACAGAAATAAGCACAACGTTTCCTAGCGGCTAAATAGAACAACTGGAAACTGAAATCACATCAGTCTGACACAGTTGAAAAACCCAGTTAATTTAACTGAGATAATGTTGAAAGAAGAGCAAGAATCCAACCACACACGTACTGATTTTGAGCCCTAAGTGTTCAAGACCAGGCAGGCTGCTGACACTTGGGCAACCTGGTCATTTGATGGCAGCACAAGCCCCACTGTGAGCTACCCCTGGTGAACATTCAAGCTTGCACTGGGAGGGCACTCACTCCCTGCTCCCATTCAGAGAACAGAAGGATGGTGAGGAGCTTGTGGGTGTAGGTAATGACAGCTCATCAGGGAAGCAAAAGCTGTGTGTCCCTAAGCAGTGTGGAAAAAGGCACTGACTCACAGCCTCCCACCAGCATACAGGTGTCCATCTGCTTCCCAGAAAGCTGGGCCTCAGCATGCACAGCAGTGGCTTGCAAAGTGGAAGACAAATGCCATAGCTGCAAATGTCCCCCCTTCCTCCCTCCTATTCCCAGCTTCCATTGCCAAGGACCATGCCACATGGAAACCCTTTGGTCAGTTTGGGTTGGCTGCGGAGCCCAGGGGTGCTGAACAGCCTTTATGGAGAGGTTGGCCTTGGCTTATGAAGCCCGGAGCTGCACATTGGATGCAAATCTGCACCTCTGCTCCCTCCCACTGCTTGGGCAGCCATCCCACTGCAATCCTGTGCTGTGCCAGCAGCAAAACCTGCCCTTGCAAACCCCACAGCTTGCTGCTTTTTTGGTGCTTCACCAGGCTGGAGTGCCAGCAACAGTAGGAAACAATGACTTGTAAGAATTTCTAATTCTCTTTAAATCTCTGTGGAATTCCGTTAAACAATGAAAAAGAGACTTTCTGGACAGAGGACTTTATCCACACTGATTTCAAGGACCAACTGAATGCACTTATCTGTTAGCATTTTTTAAAAAGAAGAAAATAAACCAAACTAAAACCAAGAAAGCTTTTATAGTGGAAACTACTAGCAGGCAGTTTAAAATGCAGGTCATTAGATGATCTTGCCACAATGCTGTTTAAAGAAGTAATAAGGAAGCATGAAAAATTAATGTCTGGGCTGAATTTTCCTATGCTTCTTAACTTTAGATACTTAAGATTTTGAAACTGTCAACACTACAGAGTTACATGTCCATTTTTAACACTAATTTTGCATACCTATATAAATATTCTAAATTTTTAATTTTTAAAGTTAGTAAAATAGAGCAATTCCCCATGTTATTTTATATATCCTTTCGTAAACATAACGGGTGCGTTAATGGTGTACACAGACCCTCAACTATGCAGAGGAAATGTGGGTACATTCTTTTCTAACTCTAAAGAAGCAAAAGTTTACTGGAATGCAGAACCTTAGCTTTTAGTGACAACAAAGCATGTCAGGGAAAACAAACTAACCTTTAAAAAGTTAAAATATTACTTTCTTGCATGTTGCTTGAGATATATTTTTCAAAATGACGCCTTACATTTATGAAAAAGCTTTTGCTAATTCATAGCATTTTCTAGTTAATTCTTTTATAGTTATCTTAAGGGTCAACTTACAACAAAATATATCAGTGTTTAATAAATGTGGTACTGTAAATGCCCAAATGCCTACGGTTAACTGCATGTTACTTAATGAGCTATTTTTTGATCCAGTTCCAGACTATACTCTGGAGAACATATTCAGGCATCGTTTGATTTGCTAGGGAAACCAGAATGCTTGTGGCATTTTCCCACTCCTTCTACAACTTAAAAACACATTTTCTATCCTCATATGCAATGCTTATTCTCAGTTTTGCTTTACTACTGGTATTACTGGCAGAGAAATGCAATCTATTTTTATAATTTGTCTGAAATGAGAATCACATTTGTCCTACTCTGCCTGATGGCAGACAAACATGCAAGCACTTGTGACACCAACATCACTTTGTTTTCTGTGGAGATAACTACTCTTACTCGTGCTTATCTTTACCATCTATTTCTAATGCCGCTACAGCAAATGCTCTGAGAAGAGCTACACATTCTCAAGCCTTTTCTTTCACCTGGCTAGAATCCAACTGTGCTGCTGTAACTTGATGTGCATGTTCTGTCTATCACTGACTACTTACACTTGGGCACAAGAAAAGGAGGCAGGTATTTCAACTTAAACCCCACAAGTCCCATGAGCTGCGGAATTTAACATTATAAAGAAAACAAACATGTCTTCTAAATTAAAAACAAACCAAAAACCAACACCCCCTCCCACAAATTTAGCCTGCTTTTCACACATACTTTTAGAGTAAAAAAAAAACTCCTAACATTATTTTATTTCATTACTTATGGTCCTCTTTGGACAGTCTAAAGTACTCACGCAAATAACAGTTTCTTGACTTGCCATCCATAGTAAACCATTCACAAAAGTTACGTACTAGAATTTTGTTATCACATTCTGCTTTTCAAACCTGACGTCAAACTTTTCCTTTTCTACCTATCCCTCTTCTCATCTCCTGTTCTCCAGAATACAAACTTACCAACTATTCCTCTTCATAGTTTTATGACATGACTCATATAATATTCTTTAGTGTCACAGTGTGACTTTTCAGAAAGTCTCATTTGAGATCAAGAGATCAATTTTCACTTATCTTAAACCCTGTTAAAAAAGCACATTTTCCCACAGGATAAACCTATTTTTATTTGTGAAAAGAACACTGTTAACTTTTCTCACTTTAAATAAGATATTATAATGAAAAACTTCTGGATTTCCTTGACTATTTTTTTTTGCCAAGATGTGCTACTCCCTTCACTACATTTCACTGAAGTGAAAGATGATTCTACCTCAGTATAAAGGATGTCTGAACTCTACATGTTAAAACTGCTATAAAAAGAAGTAATTTGAAACATTCACACTCTTTAGTCTGTCTTCTGACAACTTGAGCCAATAGGGTTCATTACGTCTTTGACTTATATAGCACATTTCCAAAATAAACACTAATATGATTCACAAAACAGAAAAACTAATCAAAAATAAAATACATAACCAGAAAATTGCCTCAGGGAAGGATTCTTTGAGGTCTTCCTGAGCCTAGTTTTTACAACACTAGAAAAAGCAGAAAACCTGAGGTTATTTTAATTTTTATCTGTTCACAAATGTGTCACTTTGCAGATTACTTCTTCCTTGCTGCAATAGTAAGTCTCTCTTAAATCTACTGGGGTACAAATGCCACTGAACTCACAACTGCAACTGCAGCAAGAGAAGAAAGATTCCTGTCTCTGCCAGTGAAGTAGGATAAAAAAAAAAGAAAAATAAAAAAAAAAGAAAGGCAATTCTATAGTACTGAACGACTTGTCAGAAAAACTGGAAGGGAAAGGCATGGTAACATCAGCCACAATTGACTTACTTGAATGTCTCAATTAGCAAACTTAACAGCTGAGTGAGTACCTCCAAACCCAGTATTTCATTGTCTATGGCCAGATGGTTTTGGAGGAGAAAGGGCTCTAAGGTGATGTAAGACACTCACCTGTCAGATAACCACCCCTTCGAAACAGAGTGAGTAATTACCCACTGATACGAGTTTAGTAGCCAGGAGGATAAGGAAGCTGTCTCTGCCAGTGGATGACAACCCGTATTGCCAAGCAACATCATTATGTACCAATCCTTATTGCTTTGGCTCTTCAGTTCATTGATAAGTTACATTTCCAGATCAGTCATCACTTACTATAAGGCAGCAGACAACTTGCTGCCCACCTCTCCCTTAAATTTTAGTTTAAGAGTTAATATTGCTAAATATAATCTGTAAAATTTTGTTACAGCCTCACAAAGAAAAAAACTTATTCTTCTAAGTATACAGACATCAGTGTGACAGCGCAAACAATACACTGTGGGTCAAATGAAAATGCTCTCTTGTGTGAGCATCGGTCTGAATCAGCCGTCTCACCAGTTTCAGTGAGGACCAGCGAGATGTGTCAGCAGCAACCACACGCCGTTCAGTAGCAAGTCACAGGGCTTTTGTTCACTGGAGAATGCTTAATGACATCTACAGTGCTGCATCATATAACCCTCTAAGCAAAGCAGTTCAACTCTGTGACATGCTTACTGTACAAAAACCCGAACATCAAACTTTTCCTCTCTATTCTTTCCTTGCTTGTTTTAACTAAAAATGTGTATTATGTGCTACTTCATGATACATAAAGCAAACAAATTAATTTTAGGACATTTGCTTACACCAGTGAGAATTTAAACATTCTAATACACAGCCTTATAAGGATGTACTTATTGCAATACTTTAGCATCAAATATTGCATGTGGAGTTTTTTCTGAAAGTTGCCTTATCAAATTACAGTGCATTTTTGTCAAACGACAGCACAGTTGAGGCCAACTGGATTCTCTACAAAATTATGACATACAACAAGACTGCTAGAGGTGAAAGTAAATAGAAAAAAACCCAACCTTGAATCACAGAACATATTTGTTAAGAACTGTGTTGCTTGGTTACAGCTCTGTAGACCTCTAAAGTCTTGAAGCAAAGCACCAGTATACACACACATCAAAAGAAACGTACAGCTTATCCTTGCAGCATGTTATTTTAACATCTTTATAAATAGGCCTCGATTACTGTAACCAGAAAAACTATTTTAACAGCCAGGATGAGTTATCTACACTGGTTTTCCTCATATGCGTATAAACCCATCATCATTCCCCTATGCAACAGACAGGTTTAGCTGTAATGTCATTGGATGCGTGAAGCGCATTTTTTTTCCTGCCCTCAGCAGAGTGATTAATATCTGAATACCGTATTTTTTCTTTATACTTAAATGTTGTTGTCATTATTTCACTGAAAACAGTAAGTCACAATTGATCAGTTACCATTGCCATTCTGTTAAATTTGAGGAAAGGGTCATCTTTTCTTCTGTTAGCAGCAATAATGAAAATAAAATCTTGAATTCCACCTACAAAGGATCACTGCTACTTCTCACACCATAAATCCATGCTGGTTTTGAGCCAGTCTATTGAAATGCGACACAATTTAAGAAAGGACCAATTCTGAGCACTAAATCAAGTGGCTTTTTATATTTGGGACAGAATTGACCCAAATATGGAATTCATTCATGAATCAATAATTTTTTTCCAGTATTTTGTCACGAGATTGAATCCACAGGCTATTTCAGACTCAGAAGAAATACCACTGACCACAGACAATGCATGTGCTTTCTCTGCCTCCTCCCCAACATAAACACAGTTTGTCAGATTTGATGTTGAGGTGCCAGAAAAGAGAAGCAGCCAAGTGTAATCAGTGAAACATTATTATTAGAAATTCTAAGGTTTAATCTCTATTTTGTGACTAGATTGTCCCAGCACACCTACTATCACCAACAAAGCAAGGACTTTACTGCCAGTTGTAGAATAAAGTTATTGCCAATATCTGCAGTAGCTATGGCCTATCAAAAATATAAAATAAGTATCAATAATTTAAAAATTACAGAAACCAAAATTATAAGCAGCTATCTTTGTTTTCATTTACTTTTGAAACACTTATGAAATGTGCTAAGTATCTTTTTAGTAGTATTTGCAACAATTAGTACTTCTGAAGTCACAAAATAGGCTGTTTTGCCACCAGTCAAAAATACAAACTCCAAACACTTGCTTTTTCAAAATACTTTTAGCGGGACTTTTCATTTCATGGATATGCTTCTTGGACTAATGACTAGCTGAATAAAACCTACTCTTTTCTTATTTTTTTTAAAAAAACACAGCCTGTTTTTTTATTTACTTCGTATCTCCCAGCAGTTTTAGAGGGAAAGGCACAAACTTTTCAGCACATACTCAGTATTCAGAAATGGCACTCTGGGAGCTTCTATTCACAACCAATGAAACCAAACCAAAGCAAACACATATGTGGTAAAACCAGTTTTGAAAAATCTGAGAGGGGAGAAATGAAACTGAAATGTGAGACATTAACTTTCTTTTCATCAAGCGTCTAATTACAAAGGAAATTTGTGACAGATTATGCAAGAAACACTTAAAAATTCTTGTTCTTTTTTTTAAATTTTGTTTTGTTATTATTTTATTGCATCTCAGAGGGCTTGTACAGAAGTGAACTTAGAGAATGTAAGGAAGAATATGAAAAATCATAGTAAAACCCATGAAAAGATCATGTCTGATTTTGTTTGTTTGGCTAAATTATCACCTATCAAGATACCACTCTTGCGGCATTAACTCCAACACAAACCTTGCTCAAATCCAGGGTCTGATGGTTGGCTGACTCAGTAGCAGGTGTTGGGCAGTACCAGAAGCCAATAAAGCAATCTCTGCCTCATTTATTACTACATCCTCCTGATTTTTAAACATAGATTTCTGTATGTTTCCATCAGAGTCCCTAACACAGTAGTAGGAAAAACTGTCCCAAAAGAAAAAAGGCAGTACATGTTTATTAGCTTACAAGATAAACAATGTAAAGAGGAACCAAAAATACCATGGGAAAGAAAACAGAAAATACCACTGCAAAAATGCAAACTTGGACCTTTAAAACAAATCTGTGTAATATTAATTACCACCAACAACATTCACATCGTCAACAAAGTTTCAAGTACCAAATGGGAAGTCCTATGAAGAAAGCAGCTAATTCAAAATAAACCAACTTCTAGAATAAGCAAATGGGAAATCTGACCTTCCTGGACAGAAGTGTGGCTGGAGTGCAGGGTATGAAACTGCAACCAATTACTGACTTCTCACCTGATGCATTCCAGGGATTACTAGACATGTGTTTCTTAGATGGTTGAACACATCCAATGTGATACCAGGCTAGTCCTGAATGGAACTTACTTTAAAGGAAATCCAAGTTATGAAAATGCAAAACCAAAAAAGCACATATTCCCTCTTTAAAAAAAAGAGTACTGCCTAATGCAGTAGTTTTTCTAAAGGAAGGAGCATTTCCAAGTGAAATGCAAGAACTTCAGCACCAGGATTACAAGGGTTCCTAACAGAAGGGCAAAAAAGCATCAATTGCTTACAACTAAGACAGTTACTCTCTAAAAATAACTAGCAAAAGCCAGTTTATAGTCCAGTTACCCAAGCTGGAATTAGTTTCCTTGTTGCAGTGTCAGTTTTCTTTTGCAGAAGAAAGTCTGCTAATCAAACAGATCAAAAGGAGGCCTATCAGTTTCAACAAAACCATACTAGTAATTTAGAACATACATGCGTGTTTTTAGAAGAGGAATTTTGAAATCACCAAGATTCATGTGAACTTGAAAGCAGGAGTTTACAAAAATGGTAACACAATTACTAGTGTAACCTTGAAAAAGGCTGAAACAGATGCCAAGTATGACCAAATGGACATAATACAATGACTATTGGAAATCAAAAAAAGTCTTGATTATATTCAGCTTCAGGTTTTTTCTGTCTAGTTCGGAAATCTTCTGATAGGTGATCACATGCTTAGATTCACAGAAGAGATGACTGGAGAAACTGCAATGCATTCTCAGGGGGGTGGAGGGAAGGAAATCAGATATAGCTCAGTACATAAAGCAGAAAGAGTTCTGCAGCTCCCAGGCACAGAAGGAAGGAAGAAACTTTGATCAGAGAAGGCACCATGTAGTATACACAGGATCCAAGGGAGTCTCCTGAGTGGCAAGGTGTGTAGGGTTGAGTGCTCAGGCTGTCTTGGATACAGTGCTTTCCTGCTTCCAAAACTAATGGAAGGAGAAAATACCGTGCTGCACCCGACCAAAAAGGCTGTGTCAGAGCTGCCTCCAGTCTGCTGTTCGAGCACTGAAACCACTGAGCAGAGCCAAGAGTGCCCTATTAGCACTGAATGGGGACCTACAAACCACATTCTAACCTGAAGCCTACAAACAGAATCTTAACACCATGTCAGCTGAAACACCAGTTAATTGTGTGGGTTTTTCCTCAGGAGAAGGTACACTTGCCCAGCTCGACCAACACCAGATTGAGTACTCCATGTCAAAGACTCCCGAACCACTCACACCACTGGTAAAGAGTGAAGCTCACCAAAACCTTATTTCTCATCTACGTGCCTTCTTTCAGAAGGTGACCAGCACAATGCACACCTGTTTACAGCATCAATTCACAGCCTCTGCATTTCTTTCTGTTCAGCTAAAAGCACTAATCCTGCAGCTAATCCTCCCAGGGGAGAATTACACCCTATAGCAGTGTGGTAGGAGCAGTCTGATCTGCAACACACTTCTGGCACTAATGTGACAGTTGGATGGATAAGAACTGTTTCTGAGGATAAAATATCTGGGAAACAGGCTGGTGAACAGTGGGTTATGGCCCTCCGCCAGTTCACATGCTAAGATAGCTTACAGACCTTGGACTTCTGGGAAAGGGAAACAGATGTTTCAATTTGCACAGACTGTTTCTCCTTATTTTTTATCCACCACAGCTCTTAATGATGTACTCACTATCCAGTGCATGGGCACAGGGCCCCCAGTGAACACTCACAGCTTGAAACATGAATTTATACTAATGCATTACTACCCATATCTTCGTTTTCAGCAAAATCAAAGTGAAAAATGCTTTAAGTAATGGCTCCATGATCTAGAGCAGTGATTCTCTTTACATGATGAATGCATGTGCACTTAAAATAGAGATACACATGTAGTCATTCTTAAACTGCATTGCTTCTGACACTTGAAAAAATTATTCCATACAACGATTTTGATAAACAATTTTACTGATGTAAACATTAATATTAGCATGAGAATAGTAGACATTTTAATTGAAACCTAACAGCTGTTAGAAGCCAACCTCCTCACACAATATATGCTCTCACCTACTGTCAGCATGGTTCCTGCTTGAATGAGTGGAAGGAAGGAGAAAAAAAAAAGGCAGCTGCTATCCTGACAATTTGTAGCCTGTGGATTACAGGCAAAATAAACTTTATCTAGGCAACACAAAGGGATTCTGGAATGTTCTCTTTGTTTTCTAAGCACATGGCATCAAGAAACGGATCATTAAAATAAAAATAAAAATCTAGAACCACAATTGCAGCGCTGTCCAATTCAGAAGCAAACGTGGTTGACTCTCTGTCACACTGGCCTGGGCTCTGCATCACAGAGGGGCAGGGGGCGGGCAGGGCAGATTGGAAGTTGCTGTCTCCAGGGATGGAAAGTGTTCACCCCAGCAAATCTCTCACTGCAGAGCAGGATTCTTAACTGCACTATCACCACTTCTACCTAAATGTTTCATATATAGGTTACATTGCAATATGATGATTTCCTGTCTAAAGGAGGGCAATTTAAGGTTATGAAATTTCAGCTTTTTATCGTGAAGGAGATTCTGTTAAAACAAACACATTTTCCGTTTCTCTCTTCACTGTCTATTTTGCATTTCTCTATCTTTCAAGATATCTCTGTATGAAAATTTTAGAAAGATCAAGTTTTATTTCCCAACAGAATCTTTCACATACTCGGCAGCAGAGCATATGTCTGATCTTCAACAGCTTTTTATTTGTAACTCTGCATTATTTAATTGCAGTGGGGATGGGCACTAAAAATCCAAATGTGTATTCTAATGGACAAAACATGTCAGGAATATTAATATTCAGTTTTGCTAATTGGCACTCTGAGTACAGTATGCATGTTTTTAGCCAGCATTTTAAAAGAACTGGTTGAGTTTTTCTTTGATGGGTTGATAATTTTCAGAATTCTGTAGGAAGGTCAAGCTAAGCAAGAAATATGTGGTTACATACACAAAGTTCTTACAAGTAAAAAGGACTGTTCTAAGGCTTCCACTGTACCTGATGAGCTACCTTTAAAACAAATCAGGACTTCTGTCAAATCAGCAGAGAGAAACAAACATATATAACAAAGAAATTATGTACTAAAATGTTATAAATACAGTGAATATTGGAAAACCAAACACAAAAATAAGCACCCAACCACAGTGTGAACAGGCACATTCATCTAAACATGTAGGGATAAGGTATACTGCTTTATCAAGGTTTTACCCAACTGGGTGTATTTAATCAAATATATTCTACAATGTGTTTCAAGTGGAACTAATGATTTCAGCAGACTACAGCAAAAACATACTATCACATATATCCTAGTTTATTCCAACCTGTATGTATCCATACAGCTGTAACTCATCCTAAATGGCTATAAAGGGAGCGTGTTCTCAGGCTAACCAGTGATGTCTAGAGATGACAGATCCCCACAAGCCCTGAAGATAACAGTGAAATAATAGAAACTTACCTCACAGCAAAGGTTATTTCTTTCTTTCTCTATATAATCACATTGCTACTACTGAACCAGCCAGCTCCGTGGCACAAATCACACAAGGCATGCATGTATGACTTTTTGCAAGATAACTTCTCTCTGGTTCCCTCAAAGGCTAAGGATGCAAGTGCTCCCATTCCACAAACAGAAAATCAAGGTTTTCTATGGACTTGTATCGTGAAACCCGACTCGTATGTGGATATTGTGGTGTTTATTAATAAAGTCTGCATCTTTGCTAGCAGTGGATACATGAGCAATGTCTCCCGACGCAGAGCTTTCTTTTAACAGAAATTAACAGAAAATTAGCATCTAAGATTTCTATCCATCTATCAAAGCTGACAGAAAATGACCCATGGGATAAATAGGAGGAGGGAAAGACAGGCAGACAACGTAATCACTTAAGGCCTTTTCACTTAGGAAATGAAAAAGTTGACTGAAAAGATTATAATTAGAGAAGTATTTTAACCAAAGCCACAAAGATTGTTATGGTTTTCTACCTCTGAATGCACGAACAGGTAAAAGTCCCACCTACTCTCCTACAAAGCACTTCTAAGATGCAAACCTAAGTCCACCAAAAATATCTTTCAATGGCAACATTCTAAAAATTCAGAACTGAGTCTGTTGGCAGACATTAGCGTGAAATCTCATGGGAAAAGTCACCATATCAATACTTAAGTGATATGAAATAAGGGAAACATTACAATTCTCACAGAATATACATGAATAGTTCCCCAGAAAAATTCGTAATGTTAACTTCAAGAGTCAGAAACAAGCATTTGGAATTTGGAGGAAAATGAGAAAATTAGCATTGCATAAACAAAACCCCAAAGCTTCCATTAAACAGGAGTTATTATTACAATTAAATTATTATTACAATCAAGGAGGCCAGTGAAAACAGGCTTTTATTAGACACCTTATGAAAAACCACAGAAAAAATTCCTGCACTTTACTATTTCAGAGTTATTTTGTATTTTCTTTTTAGAGTTCTTGAATTCTAATATAAAAGAGAATCCTTTAAATGGTTCTTAGCCCTCTCTGCAAGAATTGGCAGATTTCCATTTCAGTTTGCTAATTTCATTATGTACCATTAATTTCCTTATTTCTTTCCTGTTCTAAATGTGCATTTCAAAATGTAGAGGAAACAGACAATGAACAAAAAGCAAATAATGCTTTTAAATAATTTCCTTGATTTTTAGTTTCTCCAGGATACATTTTGATAAGCAAGTTTTTACAATGACTTTTTTTCCTTAATTTAAGTATCCTGCATAAACCAATGGATCTGTCTTAGTTCTCCCAAGAAAACTCCAGCAAGCAAATTTAGGAGAATGAAGCCTTTACATCAAACCCGAGATTAACATGCAAATTTAGGATTTTGAAGACAAAACCTTTCAGGTGAAAGAAATGATATAAACAATCAATACAGCTAATGCACACATTCTTGGATTCATAACTGCATTACATGCTTGGAGTCTTGGAATTCCAAACATAACAGAACATCCCACAAATAAAAAAAAATTTGGCATGTACACCCTACTGTAACTTACTGAAATCTGTTTCCCAATCCAGTATTTGATATGAGGCTTTGAACGAAGATTTAAAATCTTACAAACTATGCCTATTGCTTTGTATGCTATAAAGCAGCAACTAGAAAATTTTACATGCTTCTGTAACAAAGACATCATTATAAGCGTAACTTTTATACACTGAAAAAAAGGAAGTGTTCTGTTTTAGTCTGCAAAAGGAAATGACAACAAAGCAAGCACAAGGGTGGCTAGTATTCATAATGAGACTCATAAATAAAGGAAATTATGTGCACAGTTATTCATAAGGTACTTTTCCTCCTTTTGTTTACCATCCTGTAAAATTCCGTTCATGAAAAAAAACAGGAAGAGAGGAAAAGGCTGAAGCAGTCAAGACTATCGCTGCTGTAGCATTTGTTTTGCAAGGACTAGAAATCCATGGTAAGTAAAAAAAATCTGTATCTTCTTGAATACATTCAGTGAATTGCACAGAATGTGATAGAAAGCTATTCAAATGCTACACTTAAGGAAGTCCTCCCAGAAATCCAAGTTTCAAAACGTATTCAGACTTTCAAAATTAACAGCTCATAAACAGTGCAATGTAAGCATTTTTCTGTGCGACAAATGGAGCCAAATTTAAGTGGTCTAAATTATGCACGAAATATATGTCAGAACAATTACAGTTAATTGAGAAGACAACCAGTTGTAACAAACAATTAAAGCAACCCCCAACTCTCTTGTCAATTTAAATGATCCTTATATGAAAAGTAAATTACCTCCATTGAGATTCGTCTGTGTATCCGGTTTCTGAGACAAACACCTGTGGGAGACTGAACTTCATCAGATGACGTTCCAGAAGCCTGGTCACTTTCCCCATCTGACCCCATTTTCAGATTTTCATGAACAATATCTTAAAAATAATCCAAAGAATTGAAAACAGTTAATCAGCCCTTTTGGACAGATGGAAACAAATCTATCACTACTGTGCATTGGGTTACACGGCAGAGTCAAAGACTTATCACAGCCATGGCAGCCTTCATAAATACTTTATATGGCTCAGGAATAACCACAAAACAAACAAGAATACTTCACGGGATCGATATGCAGACTTTATAATTCTTTCTCTTACTTGGATTGCAGCACAACTAGTTTTTCCAAACAAAAGACAAATATTGCAATCCCAATTTTAATTTCCAAAAGCCACCTTCCCCTTGCAGCTAGACTCCCTCAGTAGGAGAGGCTGAGGGAGCTGGGGTTGTTTAGTCTGGAGAAGAGGAGGCTCAGAGGTGACCTCATCACTGTCTAGAACTACCTGAAGGGAAGTTCTAGCCAGGTGGGGGTTGGTCTCTTCTCCCAGGCACTCAGCAATAGGACAAGGGGGCACAGGCTTAAGCTCTGCCAGGGGAAATGGAAGTTGGAAATCAGAAAAAAAATTCTTTCCAGAGAGAGTAATCAGGAATTGGAATGGGCTGCCCAGAGAGGTGGTGGATTCACCATCCCTGGAGGTTTTTAAACTGAGATTGGACGTGGCACTGAGTGCCATGATCTAGTAAATGGACTGGAGTTGGACCAAGGGTTGGACTTGATAATCTTGGAGGTCTTTTACAACCCAATCGATTCCATGATTCTATGATTCAGTACCTCTTCTGTTTTAGCTGCTCTTGGATACACACCATTACTGAGAATATTTAACATTTTCAAATCAGAATACCTGATGTTAATAACCTAAATGTATCTTCAGAAAGCTTAAAAAAACCCAAAGTGGAGACATGTAAGTATTACTTTCAGAAACTGTATGGCTAGGCTTCGCAATGCTAAGATTTGGGCAGGGCTCTCCCCACATGGGTGTGCCCTTCCAGCCTGCACAGTGGATTTTTTAGGTGAGGCTCAGCGTGCACAGAACTGGCCCCACACGTTAACTCCTGAGGTTCATCTGCCACGGCCAAGCGAGCTTGGACAGTGACAGTGAAGTCCTCAGGACTAGAACCTACAGCCCCCGGTATTGCCAGGAGGTCTCCCATTCAAGTACTAACCGGGGCTGACCCTGCTGAGCTTCTGAGATCTGACAGGATCGGGTGTCAGGGAGGCATTTAACTGCCTTTTCAGAAACTACAAATACGGAAACTTCAGATATAAAATGCTCTGGTGTCCACGGGTACAGGAATGGGATATATTATGATCATCTAAACAGAGGCCCACAATGTACAAGTGCTTTCAGTGGAGGACCTGACATTTAAGAGCAATTAAGTGACCTTATGGAGGAATTTATGTGATACCTGAGTTACATGATGTTGCAGTTGAAACAAGTACTTTTTAAACAATCCTTTAGATTGATCCACAAGAATTTATGCGTATTATGTATATACATATACATTATTTTTAAGCACCAAATAATTTTCCAGACTTTGGAATACTCTGTAACTAACAAGAGAAAATCAAGGTGGTGTCATTAATAGCATAAAGACCCAAATGACTGCAAAAGGACATACGTGGGAAATTGGTCATACAAGTAACTCACTATGAGTAATGCTCCATTATTGCTTCTGAAATACTTGAACTCCAAATTACTCTAGTGATTAAATACTAAGTGCTTCAAAACCCACAAATTTCCCTGCCCTCTCCTGATCCTTGATATGAAGCATTACCTTGTACAAGGTAAAAGAGAACGTGAGGAACTAAAAGTCTCAAAACTCTATCCCTCAAAAATGCCAGTATTGGCAAAACACGCAGAGATCGATTCAGCCTTTACCACCAACACACCTGGAAATATTTAACATTTGCAAAGCATTAAAAAAACCCCCAAACAACCCAAAAGATAAACTGCCCATTTTTTCACTATCAATAAGCAAGAAAAATGGATTTTCTAGGGGAAAAAAGCGCCATTAGGCCAACATTTTGTTATCTTCTAAGTATTTGTCTAGTTTGTCTCACACAGAATCACGTAGACTTCAAAGAAACAAATTCTTCTTCAGTACAAAGAATTTCCTTTTATTGAAAATAGAAATAAAAAAATTAACTCACGAGCTAATGGCAGCATGAATTTAAACTCAAAATACTGTAATTAAACACAAAACTAAGCACAAAGCATATTTTCCAGCAGTGATGTGGATTTATACTGGATTTTGATTAAAAACCCACAGTGCATTAGAATTTTCCATGCAAGTCATGCTCAGATTTGACATGAGTATGAAAAATTAACCTGCACTCCTTACATAATATGAAGGAATTTTCTGGTTTCAAACAAGGTAAATACTCATCAATGCCTCTATAAAGGCATTGTAGTTTGAACCACAGGAAAAGATTTTCAGAAAGTGGTTCCTGACAATCAGCCTTAACTTTAAGCTAAGCAGACAAAATGTGACTCTCTTTTGCTAAATGTCTAAGATATCTCTCATCCTCTGTAGTGACTTGACAGCTGTCTTTTTAAAAGTATCAAACAAACTGTGGGGTATTATTTTCAGTAATATACAATTATTACTGAAAACACTACAGCGCTGTTGTACCTGGTAAATAGCACATTCATGGAATCAGTTACCTAATAAAGATGCCCTTTTAAAATACTTTTCTGAGAGGTCATGTAATCTGTGGTAGCAATTACAGCTCTCGAGATTCTGTTTGTAAAATGAAGTGTAACAGCTACTGACAGTTGTTTCCCAATTAATTATCCTCGTGTTAGTACAAGCTCATTGACTGGGCCCCAAAGTCTATTTTGTTCATGGAAGGTAGGTAAGACACAGTTAACTCAGCAATCTCACAAAATAAAAATAACAAAATTAAAGAAGTACTGTAATTTAAGCCATGGAGCAATTACATAATTTCTTTTTTAAAAAGACTGACACTTATTAATTATGGGATTGATACTGTCATGCTTTTCATGTTTAGTTCACAAAACCACCTGTATTATGAAGTCACTAGTATAAAAACCAGACAGTTTGAAACACAATGCTCAGAACTACAAAGAACACTATTTGAAAAAGGTAATTCTTCTTCTAAGAAGATTAGCTATGTAATGACACACAACTAAGGACTATTTGAAGATGCAGTAACACAAATCCATACATTTGGGACATATAATGTAGCTGCAAGGAGATTCTGTTCTCTATAAATTGGGCATGTGACGACAAAGTGGCCTGTACCACACAAGTCTAAAAATGCAAAATTTCAGACTTACATAAGATGATGATTTTAAATACTGCTGCCATTTGATTAATTCTGGTACGTCTGGATAAGCTACATACCCATAACCAAGAGGGTTTAAGCAGGATACTGGTTGTAGCATCCAAAAATGAATCATTAACCACATATCTGAATTTCCAATGGGCTAAATAGCCAACTGCTCCTATCTACAAGGGTTTGCAGATGTTTTAATTATTTTCTAAATAGATATAATTTTAAGCTTTTTAAAAATATCTTGACTGTGCTATCATCCAATATAAATGCACCCTTTTATTTTATTGAATTAAAAAGGCATTAGCAGAGCCCTGTGTTCATGACTTTAATAGCATAAACCCCAGACTAAGGCATCAATCTAGACACTTTCATAATTTTTTATACAGGTGTATGATGACATTTGATTAAGCAATAATGACAATCATGCAAGTATTTCTTTAATTTCACTAAGCTTTCCTAAAGACAAGTCCACGTGCATCAAAGTCTGCTTGCATGGCCTTCTGACATTGTAAATGTTCAATAATGTATTGACTTGCTTTCTCTGAATACCCACCCAAGCCATTCTCTGACTTAGATGTTTATTTCAATGTACTCTACATGTCCAGTATGGCCATGTCATGAAGAGCTGTAGATGACTACAACGTAACAGATAAACTATGGAAGTACTTTTAAAGGAAAGGGCTATCCTCATTTCAGCTCTGAGGAACACACCACAGAACTGATCCAGGGAACCTACAGTGCAGCAAATGAGAACTCCTCCAGGTGAGCCATCAGCAAAGCTGCTACTTAGTACTGAGTCAGTACTGAGCACGATCTCTTCACCTTTCTGCAAATTATTACAAAAATAATCACATGACTTGCATAGTGGATTCCTTCCAAGGCACACTTTTCCAAAGCTTACTTTTCTACGAAGTGGCTGCATTTTATGATTAGTTTCAGTAATAATATGATTCAAATTAAGGAAGACCATAACAAGAAACTGCCTTTGCTGTTAACATCTATGATTCTATGAAAGCTGTATCGAAACATCATTCCTTTCAATTAATAATTATGACAATGAAAAAACCCATTTCCCTAACTATATCAACACAACTGGCAAACCAGGGATAAACTCTCTCCTGGCTGTTACTACAGTTCACCTGGAGGGTCAGCTTCAGGTGGCTCTGCACATTCCAGGAGCCTCTCCAGAGGTGCCATTAATATAAGTATGGAACAAGGATAATTAGGTTTGCTCTGCCTTCAGCCAGGTCTGGACCAAAAAGGGTTTATTAGATCTAGCTTCATCATGGACTGCAGCATTTAAACATTTTTAAAAGTACAAGACTGTAGAAGATGTAGTGATACAAGTGAACTAAAGAAATCTCTCAGTTAGACCCTCATTCACTGGTTTCACAATTTGGCCTGAGAATCATCTATGTTATCTAAAATCATCCCGATAACCGAATACTAAATTAAAAAAACACTAAGAAATTTCGAACAAAGGTACAGTTCAAAATTTTTTACTTCACACAGCATTTTACAAAACCTAAAGCTAACAAACAGAGCATTTCAAAGAAGAAATTATTTTTAACCTATTTTGGGATTTTACATGTTACCACAACTGCAGGAACTCAAGTACAGTGCTCAAAAGGCAAACAAAACTCCAAACCCCTCCCTAATTTCTCAATGAATTTTAATGTCAATAATCTCATTTGAAAACAAGCAGCATGAAGATGCACTTGTGGCAGGTCTCAGTTTCATCTGTTTTTTTTAACCAAATAATCATCCTTTAACTGCCAGAATTTTGTGATATTTCAAGGATACCTCTCTGATCACATTTTACTACCTATGAAATAGAGGAAAAACTGTAATGAAAAGGGGATGGATGAAGTAAACCAATAAAATAAAAGTCTCATGTAGTGTAGCATATTTGACTGTTTCATTTCTGATGTGATTGTCCCACACACCTCAGCTTCCTGCTGAGTAATAACCGTTCTCACATAGCAGGAACAAAAGCAGGAATGACGGGAAGAGGGAGCAGAAAGAGCAATCATGTTTGTGTGTATTCGTACTTGTGTTTTCTACCCCTAGAAAACATGTTCAAATAGCTTACATTTTCATCAAATAAGGAGTGAAAAAACAGCATCATCATATCCAAAACAAGAAGAGGTGTTTAACCTACCCACACAGAGCAACCTGGTGCAGTGGAAGGTGTCCCTGCCCATGGCAACCTCCAGGGAGGCTGGAATTAGATGATCTTTGAGGCCCCTTCCAACCCAAACCATTCAGTGATTCTCTGGTATACTCTGTGTATCTATTACATACTACTTCAACAAAATTACAAATTGTACAGGAATCTGTAGCTATTTAAAACATGTTATTATAACACTTTGTACAAATGAACATATTCAAATGGTGCATGCTATTTAAACAATGGGCCACCCTTAAAATGTGATCACCTGAGAATAATAAAACTAATGGCATTCTTCCACATTACTTACACAGTAGTGTATTTTTCAGGTGAAAAATAAAGCTTTTGAGAAAACTGAAGAATCATTAAAAGAAAATAACAACTGTGTTATGGGCCATTCACTTAAGAGCTGGACTTGGTGGTGATGCTTGTGGGTCTCTTCAAAATCAGAACATTCTGTGATCCTCTGTGTGTGATTTTTCCTTTTGCAAAACTCATTTTCAAGTTCATAGTGAGATTCTGAAGAGGAGTAAAGTCACTGGCAAATTAACATTTCAAAATGCTATAGAATGTTGTTAAAGTCAATATGCAAGTACAAGAGCACAGGCATCTCTGCACTCAAGAACACGTCTGCAGTTTACATCTATCTAGTTTAACAAATAACCTATAAGAGACTAAATATTTCTGAACACAGATTTCTTTAAGTACACACTAATTTTTTTAAACTTGGTCTTCCTGTTCAGACTCTTGGCAACTTAACTAAAGATTGGCTTGGCAAAAATGAAAAAACAAATACTGTGTACAAGACCTGAGTGAAATCAGGAATTGATACAGTAGTCAAACCATGCACACTAAACCCCATTTTCTTCTGTGATAACAACAGCTGATATAGACAATTCAAGGGGACATCAGTCTTTTTTCAGTTTGACTGGCAGTACAAGCAGTAAAAAGACATTGTTTTGAACATGATGAGTGATATGACAGCACACGAGGATATAAGTGCTTTGACTATTATTTTGAAGGTTTGTAGCTTAATCTTGAAGATCGGTTTATCACACACTTCTAAAGGAGGGCAGAAGATTGAAAAAATCACAAAATTCTAATTAATCTGTGACTTGCTCTCATTTTCTAGTATCAATTAAGCATAATTTAAAATAACATAAAAGCAGAGTAAAATATTAATGGTGGCTGGAGGCAGCAACATGACAAGTTACTTGTAGAAGAAAAAATATTTCATAACTCAGTGGCTTCACAGAAGCACAAATATAGCCCAGGACCACAACAAAAAGATAATTATGGTTGAATGGCCTTAATTTGTCACTGAAAAAACACATTTTTGTTCTTCTAATAATGATAAGTAATACACCAGTTCTTTTAAAATTCCACATATAGGGTGATTATTCTCTGTTTGTATCACATTACGTTTCTTTTACTTCTCGCCAATGCTTAATAACTGAGACAGACACATAGGTTCCTGGAAAAGTATTTAAAAATAATATTTTGTATCTTTTGTAATGTTGCAAGTTGCAACCCACTTTATGGGTCATTTCTGTGCATTATTCTAATTGCTTTCTTCCTGAAAATCTTAGAAGACATTCAGTGCCTCAAAACCAAAATTCTCAGAAAACTCCAGAAAAAACTTCTGCATATCCTGAGATTTAGTAAAGCATTTGAATAACCAGGTCTCTTGTTAAGAATCAAATAAACATTATTTTTCACAGAAAAAATAATTTCAACAAAGTAGGAAATTACCTAGTCTGCTCCCATTTCTGGGCATTGCCATGAAAGAGCCGAGGCTGCCCCCTATGACGCTGTGCGGTCTCCGCAAAGGGGGCTTCTTGAAGGATCCCGTGTACTGATGGAGAAAGGAATGCATGCTGTGAGACGTGGGAGGCCTGCCATTCTTCACAATGGGCTCTACAGTTTGCAAGGATCGAAATATTCATTGCCACAAGCAAATAGGAGTGTCAGGAACATGTCAGAACAAAAAGAAAAAGAGAAAAACCAGTTATTAAACAGGAAATCACCAGTCTGGTAAGATTATCTTTTATGCTAACAGTAGACCATTGTACTATTGCCATTTCTCTATTAATAAACAAATGAGTACAAAACATGGAATTAAGTATTACCCAAATTTAATTTTATTAAATTCTGTCACTCTGCTGCTGGATGAGTAAATGATCTAAATATATAGTCTTAGAACTTTGATAAAATGAGAATACTGTAATTATTTTCTTCTGTCTTATCACACAATGTTTCATCTTTACTATAAAATTTAAACAGAACAGCTGTTAGATCAACTATGATGAGCAAATTCAAATTATGCCTTTGAAAAATTCTCCCTCTGAAAATTCTTGTGGGCCACTAGTAGTAAGGTCTTGCTATTGGGCATCCTTAGAAGTAAACATACCTGTCTATACCTACTACAGCTGTCCTATCATAATTAAGCTTATTAACTTACAGGGTATCAGAAAAATTAAGTGTGTGATTTGTTATTTTGGCTTTCTGCTGGATTGTGTTTCAGACAGTTCACAGTATATAAGAGTTAAAAACAGGACTCTGAGACTTTTTTAAAACAAGTTGTTGTTGTTATTATTATTGATAAACAGTTTTAAAAAAGATCAAATGTTATAAATTTTAAATCCTATTTACAAGTGTGCACAGAAAATGAGTGTTCATGTTCTCTCAGCAACCCGACTGCACACATGGACTCGCACTCACAGGACGGATGTGGTACTAGAAGCTGGCTAACTTTAAAAAGACCCCAAGAAGAAGCAGAACAGATGTCAGCTTGCACTGACTGTCACAAAATTGGGCTTATCAGAACTGACAGTGAAGTCAATCATGTAAGAAAATAAAGAAGAAATACTCTCACTTCAGAAAACAAGATCAGAGTCATTTGGCAGCTACATGCAAGCACTGTTCCTGTACTAGGAAAAAAGACCAGAAGATACACTCAAAGAATACTTGAGATTCAAGTAATTTTACTTTTCCATCGTTTGATTCTTATTAACATTACAGACTGGTGTTTGGTATTATTCGGGAAACAGAAAAGGCAGCAGTCACACACTGAGCAACCACAGTGCGAGTGCTACTGAATGGAGCAGCACCCACCAAAGTGTTCCTGGAGCCACTGCTCCCAGGGTGTAGCACAGACAGGATCTGCCCAGGGCTCCACTCATGCCTGCTGGCACAAGGAACGGTCTGGGATGCCATTTCATCACCCCACCTTATATTCCCACATGCAGGACCCCCAAAATTTCGCCTTCCCTTCCAAAATAAGGTAAGCAGAATAATAATAGAGCGAGGAGAAAATACTGTATGAAAAGCAGAATTTCAATGGTGACGGAAAATAACAGCAAGAAATACCTAATAACCTAAGGAAAACAGGATCCTGGCAGGAACCCACTCCCTTGCCACATACACAAAAACGTTCTGGATATATTACTATGACTAGTCTGAGGCACAGAGACAGCAGTACACAGAACTACTCAAGGACAGGTCAGTGACTTGAAGAAATTATGTAAGGAATTTTTGCTTATAAACACAAATAACATGGTGAGACAACCAAAAAAACACCAAAAAACCAAAAACACTGAAAAAACAAGAAAATACTTTAACTCAGTTGCTGCAGAAAAAAAAATCCTGGGAAAAAACTATGCTGCAGGCAGAAAACAGAATGTGAAAGGTCATGTCAGCACTGTCACAAACCTGCCTGCATCCTTCAGTTAGCATCCTTCATAAACACAACTTCAAAGTGGGTGAACATAAGGACAAATTCACCTTACATCCATGTATATGTTCATGAAATGTTATCAGGGTCTTCAAAACTCTGCACATCTCTGTCTGAAATGCTTATTTCTGTTTCTAATACTTTGCATCATCCCTTTTGACTTGAGTGGTACCAACTTCCTTGTATGCCTTCAACAGCAGACTTATGCTAGTGCAGCAGGCAGCAAATTCCTTACCAATATTTTAATGAAATGCATTGCAGCTCATATACTGCTTTGGATAAATTAAAATTTGCTTGCTGCTTACCAACTTTCTTACCAATATGATTTGAATTTGATCAAGTCTAAAAATGTCACACGGAGTTACACGTAGTGGTGAACAAATGAATGGTAACACTGAAAACCCAAACATCTGCTGTTTGTTTTGCTGAGACAGTCAACATCAGTTATAATTTGGATGCTCAGTGGGTTTAAGCAGTTAGTTTGCGTAAGTTCAAAGTTACTTTCTTCATTTCTACTCCTCATATAAGCAATAAATTCTACATATTAAGCATGTACTTCTTAATTTTCATTGTTTCTAAAACTAAGTTTCTATGAAAATAAGAGAGACAACTCAGAGATGAATCTTTTCTGGAAAGCTCTGGGAAACAAAACCCTTCTCCCTTCAACCAAGTACCTAAAATTTAATTTTGTTTTATTTTAAAGCCCTAACAATTAACCTGGAAAGAAAATGAACAGATTTTTGTTGTCAGTATGGAAGTGTACTGCTAAAAATCACTCAGGTCCTTTAGCTCTGCCACTAGTGTCAATAGCCTTACACTTTGGAAACTCACTTAAACCCTGACCAAACTGTTGAGACAGACCGATGCCCTGTAGTTGACAGTGTATCTCCGTGATGACTGTCTCACAGAAATGTTAACTTTTGGACTGAAGTAAACATTACCTTTCTCACCCTAATGAGAAACTGAAGATGCTAGGATACATCTCAACAAAGACCGGAGAAGCACCAAAGGCAGCACAAGAGAGAACAGGGGCCCTGCAGCTGAAGCAAAACTGAATGTGACAGTTCATTCTTCAGCCATCCTGGCCACCCATACACTCCTCTATTCAATCACAGTTGCTGAGGATTCTAGTTCCATTAGCCACACCAGAGTGTGGGCTGTAGGTGCATTCACAGAGCACAGAGGCAATAATTTCCCTTGTCTACTCATGCTAAAAGTCATCTATCTCTAGGAACTCTGCAGCATGTAAAAGAGGCCAAAATTTATGAATACACTGAATGGCTGCACAGAGACGCAGTTTTATGTTCACTACTAAAACAACAGTGTGATGAGAGAGATGACTGTTTAAAAAAATTTGTTTACCTCATGGCACTGGTAAATTTGTCTGTATTTAACAATTTAAAACAAAATTACTGAAATACCCTAACATATTTAAAGTTGAGCTCAAATACAAGGATAAAGACTGATCATATTAATAAGCACACAATAAATTTACATAAACATAAAAGGCAAATGGTTGATGTAGTAACTTTCAATTATACAGAAATAACTTTTGTCATCATAGGCAGCTTTTACTTTCCTGCTGCCTATGTACTGTGCAGCCCATCATAAAATTTAGCAACAATAATTTAGGTCATGTAGTAGGACATGCTTAACTACAATGAAGTGAAGGTTACAAGAACGGTAACACAACACTAATTCTAAGTATTAATACTACTTCCTTACAAATGGGGGTTTAAAATCCTAATATACATTAATTTACAAAAAAAGGAGAGATCATATGGCATATGACGGTATAACATGCAGGCTTATGGGCTGGAAAAGTATTTTGTTCTATACAATTAAGTTTGCATTGTTGCATGCTAGAAGCTTCTAAAGAAATGGTTGCATGAATTCTGTACTCTGTTGCCTCCTCCCTGCAAATGCGACAAGAACAGCCAAGAGCTGAACCAAATATTGAAAATGATCAAGCAAACTCTTGCTGGAAATTAGCTTACAACTAATTTAGTATTTTCATGCATTTATGAGATACAAGGGTTAAAGAGATTGCTTTTGAAAAAACTACTTGACTCTCTCTGTCCAAGGCCCCTCAAATACTTCTTTGAAGTTATAGTTTCATTTAATCACTTCATTTTATTCAGGATTATTAATATGTTGAAATCACTACATTTAAGGTATAACATTGCAGTTTTTAAGATGTGAATTTAGTGACACTGTCTAGTCTTGAATAAAATGAGCCTTAACTGTGACAGTTAAATGTCTTTACTCCATATATCTATAAACTGCTTCTTATACTTTTATCTCTGTGATTCTAGGTTTGATTTGTCTTTAAAAAAATGTTTCCCTATATACAACTCACCAACATTCCTGTCCTTAGTGTCAGTGTCCTTGGTAAACACAACTTAGTAACCACTCAAAGGCTCAGCTGACATCATGGAGGTGCCTCCAGGAGCACTGTAGGTATTTTCATGCTGCTATCAGTTTAATATTCAGCCACAGCCAAAATGAATGATGGACATTAAAAGGGGAGTAAAGAAACCACCAGAAAATTCACAATGGAAGTGTATGGATCTACTGCATTTTAATATCATGCACGGTTCTGGTATTCCTCTGTCACACAGATTAAACCAGCGAAGTATGACACAACCCACAGACTTGGCGGAGGGGCTGCAGAGGCACCTCAGAATCAGCTGCACCCCCCACCTCCTGCAGCACAAGAGGGCTGGTCAGTGAGAGTCTCCCATGGCAGGCTGCACATGGAGCACTAAGCGCCTCCTCACCACAGGATGCTACAACTATTAGAACCCACAAGGCTCAAGGGGAGACTGAATGAGGAATCTGCTCACAGTTACTAACCGCACAGAGACTTGCCTAGTTCAGGAAGTCCTGAACTAGAAACCAGTACAGTTCTCTGGGGAAATGATGTTATATTTTGGGATATAATCTTAGATTTGCCCTCAAATATCATCCTCAGAGACTGGAGAACAACAGGCAGAACTCCAGATGTCCTTACAGCACAAGACTTCTGCAGCACTTGGGCAGTTCACTCATGTTGGCTCATGCTGGCACAACCATTTCAGCAAGGGTCTTGTTAATTATTTATCTCTAGGTCTCCTTCCTCACCCTGCCCTGTAATCTGTAATTCCAAACTGATGTGAAAACCAAGCTGAAGCAGTGACTTCCCAGTGGTTCTCTGTAAACTGTATTTTGTCAATTGCCATTGTAGTCTCTTCTTAGTTTGGCTAAAACATCATTGCAATCTTTGCCTCCTCCTTCAAGGAATGCCATTTCAACTCTTACATTTGTTATGCAGCCAATTAAGCTATCATGCAAATCTAGTCTTTAAGTGCGAAAGAAGTTAACTAACATTCTCAGTGAGAACATAAATCATAAATACTATAGTGATGTACAGGATGACCATACAGATTTCTTTTAAAAGTCCATAAACACTTTTGCAATAGATGTACTTTTAATAAAAGTATTTTACATCTATACAAACACATTAATTTTATATCTACAGAAACAGATATATACACCACCCCCCTTTTTTAATGCCACATCCGTGTTGTACCCAGTCTAAGTGTGCATCTTCAGCAAGTTTTAGGATTGGGCAATGCATGGTCACTGTGTACTGTTGTATCACTCAGTTTTCAAGTCTGGCAAATGCTGATGTGACTATTTATTTAATTTGGATAATTTTCTTGTATTTCTCACATTCTGTCACTCAAATTCCATTACTATTGGTATGACCCAAAATAAATACAACAGCACTACTCAAAGAAAACACTGTTTAAAATACAACCAGCCTGGCTTACTAAGGCTGTAAGAGTTGTTAGACCATGTTACTGATCTGTTTTAGAATACATACACATACTTTCCAAAAATACAGTATCCAGTAAGGCACTGATGCTTTCCTAGGTTTGAAATAATGCCAACACTAATGCTCACAAACATACAAAACTAGACAACAACTCAAATGAGACACACTGGAATCTTTCAATTGTGAAGTTACATGAATTTATGTTAAAATGTTAAGTGGAACTGCTTTTTCTTTCACTTCATAATTATGAGAACTGCCAGAGTTAAGTAAAATATTGGTGTATATAACCAAGAAGCCTGTCTGAGGTATCAGCTAAACCCAATTATTTTATAAAAATTTTCCCTTTAACTGCCATTTAAATTCACCACAAACCCTGACCTGAAATTACTCCTGAGTTAAGCAATTTTTCAATCAATCCATTCTATTCTTTTTCTTGTCCATCCATAATAACAAAGACCTACACTACCACTTTCTTTCCTTTGCTGGATTTACTTAACTGGATTTACTTAATCTGAGCTCCAGAGAGCCTGAAGAATTGCCTGGCATTTCTTTGCAAGGCCTCAGCAACTAACATACTGTCACACATCAGTCAGACGGTGGATTAAAGAAAGAAAGTGCTTTCATTAGTAATGTAAATGCATTTTAAAACACATTTTATGAATATATAGTATCACATACTCAATTACCTCTTTCTTTTTTTATGTCCCATGAGCAACTCTATTATGTGACAAAAAGAACAAGCTGGTTTTCAGATTCTCTGCCTAAATTTTGGAATGATAATTGCTTCAGCTAGCTTTAATAAAGAATCAAAATCACCTGCCATACAGTGTGAAATTTTCCCCTAAATCAAACCTCTCTGACAGAGTTGAATAAGTCTGCAAAAAAATGTTATTATTTCATAAAAGTTATCCATTCTGGACATGGAAGCCATAAAAGCACGTAAGTATGTATTTTAACTTCACACAAATAAAATACACAAGTGGAGATTTTTCTAATCAAAATAAGAGATACTGGAGACATGGAATTTATGATTGCTGATCTGGGTATAGAAATGAACCCAGGCATGTTCCATATTCTAAGTAAAAATAAACTTTTGTGCAACAGCAAGCCTGCCACAATTCACTGCTGCTACCAAAACTGTTGCTCAAGGTCCTCCTCCACAGAAAAGAAGTGTAATTTTGATTTACGTTTTAGAACTAGATTACCAGGGGGTACACAGAGTGGCTGCTGGCGGAAGGGGGGAGGCAGAACCTCAGTCACCACTTTTAGCTGCAACTTGACTTTCAACAGGCTCGACTATAACTGAATCTGACTAAATGTCCCAAGAATTCACTACCAGTTTTTATAGGAGAGGATTCGATGTAGTTTCTTTTCCACCCGCCTTCCCCTCATCCTTGCTCCAGAAAACTTCCAAGGTTATTTTTTTTTAATTTTCCATTTTAATAAAGAATGAAAGTGTCAAAAATCTGCATTTGTGAAACCAAATATTCATTCTCTAAACAGCCTTCCATTCATGAAGCTTATGATGCATCGTGACAACCTTTTAAGATTATTTACTTAGGCTTCTCAAATGCCACTATCATACAGCTTAATCATATTGTGGCATCATCTGCTATGCATTCATTTAACTGATCTGAATGTATGCTCTGTTAATAATTACTCAGTTTTTACAAGTCTATTGGCAAAAAACCCTGATTTTTTAAACTTGAAATACAAAGTATTTTGAACAGACTGCTGAAGAAGCTGTTGTCAAGAAGCTCTTTATTTCTTCATAAAGTGTAGAACGTGAGCAGGTGAATTTCTAACATTTTAGATCTGGCATGTTGTGGTGCACAACATTTAATCACACTGCTGTAAGGCAGTCAGACCCACTCAGTAAAGTTAGTTCATTGCAGGTGACAGCTCCCCTGGGAGATAGATTTAAATAACCCAAAGCAGCAATATGTTTCCTATATATGAACTCTCAAGGAGCTGGATGAGTAACACTACAAAACATTTTGTATTTGTACATTATTTCATGGGGTTGTTTCCTTGGACTCCATTATGTGATACCGAGGAAACTTTAAAAACAGACAAACCACTCAATACCACTTAAAACAGTACTTATTCATTAAACAGTAAGTTGTAACCACCAAACTATTGACTATTACAGTATTAAAAACTTAGCAGAACCTCAAGGGAGTCCTCCCATTGCTCAAATTAATCCATTTGAGTACAGCAGTCTTGCCAGAGCAAATGTTCTTCACTTGGATGACACAGGGCAAGAAATATTGGCAGCATATTTGAAGAAATATGCTGACAGAAATCTACAGAAACATAGTCTTCAACATTCTCTGAGAAATTAAGTACCTCAATTATTAAAATGGTACTGTAATGTCCTGTACACTTTTTTTTTAATTTGCGACAAAAAAGAAATTTTTCCAAGGCATCCGTTTAAACTACAAAAACAAGGGAGGATACACAAGGCAAAGAACGAAATCAAGACAATTAAAAAACACTAAAAAAGTCTGTCAAAGTTGACTTCACATGTAGTGAGGTTTTGCCTTCAGTCTGGATACCAAGACAAAAAAACCCCATTGAGTGAAATATACTCAAAGTAAAAATCCTGCCTTTGAGATAGGTATTTCATTGTGTTTAGACGATAATTCTCAGACAGCATTTTTGGTCATCAGAATCTGCACTGCAACACAGGCATGGTAGTTCTGAACCTCAATCATGTAAGAATAACAAACCATCAGTTTAAAATCATAACTGTAGAAAGGCATCACACTACATCAAATCCTTCAGAAAACTGTTTTATCTACAATTTAAATTAATATGAGTCAACATCATAGCCAAGACACAAGTGTCCCTGGCCTCTATCCTTGCATCCCTACACAAACATCTGTGAGATGACACTGCCAATCAAACAAGGAAAAAAGAGGATCTGGCTCCTTTCTGCCCTGCTTTCAGAAATAAATTGTGTTGGCTAGTTCCGTGTATTTTACTCTTCTGTACTTTTCAACTTCATCTGAACATCATTTGAGAACAAATCTCTACATACCCATTAGTGAGCCTATGCTAACAGAAATTTGGTGTATTCAGGGAGTCCACTTCTGCATCTAAGCATTGTGTTCTCCTGCCAAACCTGTATTCTACTCATGAAGGAAAACACTTATGAGTGGACAAGATCCCCACGCAGCTCTCCAAGATTAAGGGTCTCTGCAGCTGCTTTCAGGCACTGAATTTTCCTGCTCTTTTCACTTTACAGGCACTTCCACATATAAACAGAGCCTTTACGTTTTGTGGGAAGACACAAATTAAAACACAAGGGAAGAAATAACACTGTGTTATGCCACGCACATGGGATGGAGAAACTCTACTGAATAGTAGTAATAAAAATGGATGTACACCACAGCACAGAAGGGTACATAGACTGTACTAAAACCACTGTCAGTATGCTGTAAGGGACAGTACAAGGTACAGTGTTTAGCTGTGACAACTGCCAGTGACCTACAGTAATCTGCAGCTCTAGAGTGAGCTCGAGCAATTCTGGGGATTTCTTCCCCTTCTCTCCATACATTTTTATACTGATACTTTCCTTCAACACCAACAGAGAAATTTTACGGATTTATTACCAGTAAGCATTTCTGTGTTCATATTTCCAATTCAAGAACATTGCCTTGAAAATGCAACACACTGTTTTCCTTCCACACTCAAGGAATCACACAAAGCAGATGGAATGGGAGTTTCTCAGCTCTGTTACAGATGATATGACATGATTACAGCTACAGAGGCATTTGGATGTTCTGGGACAGTATTGCAATGTGTCAATTTTCACAAACATTCACCCCTCTTATGAGAGTATAAACTAGTAATTAATGCCTTAAACCTAAAAAACACTTACGCACTTTACCGTAGCTGATCCTTCCATTATTACTCACACCTGTAAAATTACAAAAAAATTATGCAACTGTTCAAGAGACTGGATCTTATGATCACATCACTGAGCTAAAACAGACTAAATGGAGATAAATATTATTCTACAAATTCATGTAGCCACTCCTATCTGAACCCCACCTGTTTCGGGTTACTATGTGTGTGTATATTTATCTATATATAAAACCAAAACTTGACAAAATAGAATGCTTTCTAAGTTACTTATGTATTAATGTAAGAGCTGTGGATATATTTTGGAACACGTCTTGCAATTATTATTAAAAGCATGCTTGGAGCCCACGATAATGCATTTCATAATATTAGACAATACAGCCACGTTTTTTGCTTTCATTAGAGAACATATGTATTTAAAGTAATCACGTAAATTTTACATTTAAGTGGGCTTAAAATATGCATCACTTGGATGTTACTTCTAGACAAATTTCATTAGTATGTCACTGGCAAAGAAAAATTTCATGAGCAAATTTAGTCATCAACTCCTACAAATTACCATTTAATATTGTTAATATTAATCTGAGCACATACATTAAGGTAGAGCCTAGAATTAAAAAGGCAAGCAGGCACGTTATTAGTATGCCAAATGAAAATATGGCAGAATGGAAAATAAACGACAAATCCACCTAATTTATTTTATATGTTGAAATATCAGAGACCACGAAAAGCTTGTACTTAGATAAAAGACTAGCCCAAAGTACACTTCAAACAGTCCACAGTTCATAAGGCTTCAGATGTACCATTAGGCATTTCACCGGTCACTCTGTTTTTATGGTTTATGCATCTGATTTGGCAATGCTTCCTCAACGTGATTTGTATGGAAGATTTAATTATATACAGGTTTATGGTCATTAAATAATTTGCTGGTGTTCCAAGAAAACCAAACCAAATGGTTATTCTACATTCAGTGCTACTGCACTGAACCATATGGATTGATCCCAGCTAATCCCATTTTGCTGCTCACAGATGAGTGATGCATACTGAGATTGTACTGACTTCACAGATGAAGCAGGCTGTGTATGAAATGAGATTGCATATAAAAGGTTAGCTGATTCAGTGGTATCAATGCACTGCAAAGAAATCAAAAGTTATGTATCTATTTTTATGTCTGCGAACTACAAATGGGACAATTTGTTCTGCATTATCAGTACTGTTCTTTCAATCTTGAAACAACCCACTCAAAGCTGGAGCTAATGACAAGGTGGGCCTCTGGACGGGAGCAACAGTTATTTGAAATCACAAGCAGTTGTTCTTGGAGAAGAAACATTTGACAGTGGGCTGAACAACACAGGCTATTGCAAAAGGGTGATTATGAGGAAAGGTCGCCAGTACTATGTACAAGTGATCTCCGCCTGTAATGGCAGCACTGTATTAGGACGTTACTACAAACATTTTACAGGACATGGAGATGAGTGTGGATTTTATGTCAGCACTGATGTGGTTTTGAATGGGCATAGTGTCTACAATCTCCACAGTCCATTAACATAGCTGTTTCCTACAAAGCTAAAAAGCTACCATGTATGAAATTATAACCTTCAGTGAACACAGCCATCAGCATGGAATGACAGGAGACAAGATGAGCAATCTGATAGAAATTAAAAATGAAACAAAACAATTGGACAGCAACACTGGGAAGAAAATGCTGCTGTAAAGGCCTTCAGTGTTCAGGGGTCTAGCCTTGACTTCCGCCATGAAATGGACATTTGCAATGTCCTTCAGCTCTCATTCTCAAGATGATGATGCACTAATGCTTCAACATAAAGCATATATCAAGAACCACTTTCTGGAGGTTATTTGCATCCCTGACTTTGATTCTCTGTAGATCAAGATATTGACATGCCTTTGATTTACTAGACTGTGCTTTTTAAGTTTCTTTAAGAACAGAGTCAAAGCCTGTAAACTGGGCACATTTGTGTTTCTCTGTTCCACAGGGTAAAGGCGCTGTTTGTTCTAAGAGCAGAACTAAGGGGACGGTTACTTCTGCCTCCTGAGATCAGCACTGTCGCAGTAAAGGATCTGCTTTCAAGATGTTAATGCAGTTATCACTTTATAAAATACTCTTCAAGAGACCACATTCTCTCATGTGTCCCAGCTGGATATTTACAGTTAGTAAAGGCTTCTTAGCACTCTGATTTTATAAGATGCCAATGCAAACCTTTCTCATTTAAGCACTCCTTTGTAAGCAATTTTTTTAAATGCCCATGGAAGGATTTTTTCCAGGCCATGTTCTCTACCAAATCTGCCTTTCACCAGAAGAGAGAACTCATTACCTTGCTGTTTTTTTCAGAAATTCTTGTTGCCCAAACCCTGATTCCTATGGTCTGTCTAAAAACTACTCTTTCCAGAATATCTTCATCTGTGGGAGAGTTGAAGCTTTCTCTAGAAAAGCAGGACTAGCAAGCATTTTCCAACCGTACTTTCTTAGAAAGGTAGAGTTGGAAAGGAAAAACAAAATAAAAATCTACAATGTAGTATCCTGTTCATCTCTGCAAGATCAAAGATAGGACAGATACTAATAACTGCATTCTGGAAAAATCTGAAAAAGGTAGCAAGTGCCAGTAAAGCTTCTTTTAATGACAGAAAATGATGAGTAAAGATTACACATAGCAAAAGTGCAGTTTATATTTCTTTTCCTCTTTTTTCAAGAGGACCAACACCAGCACAAATGCATCCAAAAAGACCCTACTAAGGCACCAATAACACTCTGTATGTATAAGCATAGCATATAATGTATCATAGTATTAGCAGTCGAGGTTCCTTCTGGCCAATGAAATAACATGGAAGGCAAAATAAAAGGTGCACTAAAAGCTAAATAAACTTGCAATCTTGCAATTAGAAATCTTGTCTTGAATTGTATTTTTATCACTTTAAGTATCTACTGAGAAGTTCAGCTTGTCACGGTTTGGCGACAAACATGCAGAAGACATCTAAGTACAGTTGGGGTAATACTCAGATAAATATGACAAGTCGCAAATGGATTCACACATGGTTTAAGATGGCATAAGAATATGCTTCTGTAAACAAGTTATTGTATTCTCTGCCCTTGAGCTGGCAGCCAGGACATGGTCTAGCGTGAAGCAAAATGCTTCTATTCTTCCTGGATTCAGTTCTCCAATGAATCAACTCAGCAACCCAGTCCACTACATTCTCTGATGCTGGTAACAATTTTTCATGCTCATTTGTTAGTGGAAAATAATATTTACATAATTAAATCGATCTTACAGAAGTATATACAGGTCTGAAGAGAATATGCATCAGTAACAATGGTGAATACAAGTGAAATCACGTGGGACAACTCTTGTCTCAGAAAGGACTTCTGACAGTGGAAAAATACTACAATTGTGGCTTCAGAGCAGACGTGATGTATCAACACGTAACAAGTTGTAATACACCTTGTTTCCCAAAATACTGGGCATGGCCCATGACAAAAATAGGACAATAGCAATGAATATACCAGGGATTAAGGCTAAAAATGAAAAACATCAATAGCTTTGTTTTGCCGAAGGTAAATTCAGCTTCCAAAACCTGGGTATGCAACTTATCTTGAATGGAGTTTTAAAAGTCTGCAAGGCAAATTCCACTGCCTCGACCTCTGCTCAAATTTTCCTGTCAGTTTTCAGGGGGAAAATTCAGAATTATTTATTGGTGTGAAGAGGGGGAAAAATAAAATTCAGATCACTTCATAACTGAGAAAAAACTTAGACATCAGCAGAGTGAAAAATAACATTAATCAGCATTGAAGATGAAATATGACTTAATGCTTCAGCCCAAGAAACAGAACAAGCAACAAAACCACTTCCAGTCATTAATACTGCAGATTGCACTCAAAAGCTGCATCATCATTAATGTGGACTTTACAGCAGTCAGTATGTTTATGGGATCAGCCAAAGACTTATGTAAGAATACACAGGCAAGCTGGTTATCCTCAATGTCTCTAGTCACCTTCAAATTGATGAAAAGACATATTACTGAGAGACATGAAGAGATGTCAGAATTCAGACTAGTGCACTGCATTCACCAATGGGAAGGTAAACAGTTTCATTTATAATACTTAAGTAATTAGTATCAATCATGTTACTATATAGTGATTTTGAGAAAAGACTCAATTTGAAGCCATATGAAGCTGATGTGAGACCAACTAAATTCATACAATGGGTTTATTTACTGAAAGAGCATTATGAGCGTTGCTGCATAAGACATTAAAAGACAAATTTAGGTTGCTTTTGATAAATAGCTGTATAACAGTTCAATACTAAAGCAAAGCAAACCAATATATAACAGCATCTCAACTGTTGAAATAATCAGGGCCATTGAATATTAGATAAATCAAAAGAAAATGTTAGTGAGGAAGCACCTGCAGCTGTGAAAAGTGAAATAAACCCCCAGTAATGCTCACTTGAGTGGGGCCTGACAAAATTCTTACATTTTCCACAAAGTGAAAGATACACTTACCATTATCTTTGCTGCTGTTTTCTTCAATTGTCATTTGTTCTGCCAGCTCAGACAGTGACTCATCAATGGTCTGGCTTCCTCGCAAGGTTAAGGAAAGTCTCCTCTTAAATTTTTTCATTCTATTGATATTAAGTCTGGCTTAAGGAAGCCTAAAACCAAAAGTAAACAACAAAAAGTGAGAAAAAATTAGTTAAGCAGAAAATGAAATTTAATTGACTGACATTGCAGAAAGGCTTACAGAAAATTTATGCAATATGCAAATTATCCTTAAAATGATACCCTTAAAGCAAGGTAGGTCTATTGGACGGAAGAAGAATGTCTTGAGAGGTAGATGCCCACACACTTTTGCAATTTTTATTTCTCCTTGGAAAAATGAGAATCTTTGAGTTTTTTGGGAAAAAAAACAACAAAAGCCAGCTAATTTGATTGCTAATATTACAATCTGATAATAAAACAAACAGCCATCTGAACAATTGGTGAGCGTGACCTCTGGGGCCTTCTCCACAGTCCCCTTCACCAAACCCGGTGAGCAGGAGGAGGCTTAACCTTCTTTTTCAGCCCATTTGTTCATGATGATAATTTACTGAACTGCTCTGTATTTTGTCCTTTATCACAAAAGAAGGAAAGACAACACTGAAAGCCTTAAACACAAAAGCAATTGTCAAAACCAGTACCACCTCGGGAAATAAGATAGCCACGGCCTGATAATAGTGACTAAAACAGGTGTTTCTCTAGGGCTGAGCAGTAAGACTGAACTGGGCACAAAGCAGACAGCACTTTTCTCCACAGAAAAGCAGTAAGCAAACAAGCTGTAGTAACAAAAGTCCAGGGCAATAAACACGTTGCCACAAGTCTAGGCTGGTAAATGAACTCTGTGGTGTGCTGTATGTTTGCCCTTGCATGACAAGAGGCACGAGGCTTTCCTTAGTCCACATGGACAATTCAGGCTTAATGTTATTTCACAGTGACTTACTCATCTGCTCACAGCCTCCAACAATCACATATGCAGCGTCCAACACAAGTACAACATACTTTTAAGTCTGAGCTGCTCAAATATTTTTCCACCCCTTCAGCTCCTTTGCACTCCAAAATGCAGAATTCACATACAAAAATCATATTTTCCTCAATGTCCTCTTTAAACAGAGAAATGCAAGAAGCAGTAGACTGAAAAACTACATTTATTATATTGACAACATCCCCTTAAGTGTACACATTTCAACTGCGGAACTTTTTCTTTGTTTAGATGCTCCATAATAAAAAGGAGAACAAATTGGTGGAACAAACCTGGAACTGGCTGCTGGTGGCAGGAGAATGCATGCACGGACCAGATTGCTCAGAACAGCAAGTAACACGTTAGGGATGGATAAAAGAAAACCTTTGGGATGTCTGAGATGAACAGTAAAATCACTGGCAAAGCAACAGCTGCATCCAGGGGAAAGAGGTGGATTACAGAACAGGGTAACAACCATAGCTGGGTGCACATAGGAAAAAAAGTACACTGCTGGAGATACAGTTAAATCAGCAGTTTCTAAAGTGCCCTTTAAAAGCATTGCTGTATGTGCAATAAAGCCACACCTTAATATAAATAATTTTGCCCTCTCTCGCTCCAAAGGAGGATATTGTTATTGTTAAGAAACTGCATTCAGAAAACATTCCAAGGGTAACATTTACTTCTCCTGTTCAGGACCAGCTTTAAAGACTTGACTTGAAACCATTTTATTTCTGCATTTAACTTTTCCAAAACAATGGCCCCTGTTTCTCTTAAAAGCCCAATTTAGCAAAAAAATTGAAAGGACACATCATTTATGTGTAGTTTTCCCAATTCTTCCAAACGGTCTTTGAAACCTGCATCTTCCTACGTATATTATTCTCAAAAAGGATACACGCAATTCTTACCTATGTAATGCCCTAAAGCTACACGACAGCACAATTTCTTTCCAATTTTCCATTTGGGCAGTAACTGAAAAATCAGGTGCCTTTATGGGAAACAGGCTGTTCCTGGCTTTGGATCCTGCAAATATTTAAGCTTATACAATTTTTTAATCAAAAACAATGTCTATTATTGAAGAATATTACATATAAATTAACAGATTAAAAAATCCAAGTGGCATTCTAAATCTCAAGCTAATATAAAAGCAAGTGTTTTGTTAACTACAGTTACAACATTTCTCCTGTTTAAAGGAAGGTTTCATGGAACAATGAAGTAACATTTTTCCTAAGATTCTAAATTAAGTTCATGTCTTCATTTTCCAAGAATTTAACAGCAAAAAGAAATGAGGAGTGAGAATGTATATGTGAGGAAATGCACTCTTCTATTAAAATGTAATTCTTTTTTGTTAAAGAGGCTCATTGACATGAAATCAAAATTTCCTCCCTTAAAGCACCATTTTTCTTGCTAGTTCAGATTTGTAAAGAAGAGAAAACAAAACAAACAAAAAAGGAGTGACTAGTATCTAGCACTTGGAAATGCCCTATCTTTCATTTCTTTATTCCCATGGCCAAAGTTGCAGAACTTGCTAAATCGTGGTAGTTTGAGACAAGACATCAGTGAACAGAGCTGTGAAAATATCATCTATCCAATCCAAATCTGGCATTGGTTCTCTAAAATAACAGCGATTTCACAGAAAAGACCATTTTAATTGAATTTACCAAACTGAAGGGAAATTTTCTGACACTCATTTTCACCAATTCATAGCATATGAATATTTATCTGCTTTTAACAGTAAACCTAATTTAAATCCAAAATGGAGTCACTTGATTATTAATAGACATGTAATAGCAATGATTAAATGTAGTAAGACTCAATGTTTCCCCAAATTCTTAAAAATTGTGAGAAGAATATAGTTATTTTTATATTTAGTTCTAAAACACAACTCACCACTTGACTATTCTGTTCTGTATATTTATCTACTCGGAATAAATCATACCCAAATCAAATATTTTAAATGTCACAGCTGATAGGTGTATACACTTGAATGCAACTAATGCAAATTTTAATCTTCTGCAGACAGAATGAGGACAAGCAACCTGATAGGACACTATCTAATACAACCCACAAAAGCTGGCAGAGACATCCCTGTTCAATCCTCATGCTGGTATGAAATAAAGGACAGACAATGTACTAAAGGAACTGCTGCTTCTTACAAACCATCGGCAGTTTCACCCTGAAAAATTGGTCTTTCTGGTCTTTAAAAGCAACATAAGTTAAAACAATGCTAAAATTTACCTTTTCTGTTTTCCAACACTGTCACTAACTCAGTTCCTTCAATAGTCCTAAACCCCTGTCTTGACCTCAGAGTCTTTAACAAGTGATCTTTACAATACAGTTCTGAAAACAAACTCCAGTTTTCAAAGCATTCAGGTAGAATCAGATTTAAACAAGTGAGTTCTGGCTCACTTTCTCTAAATCAGACCAAACCTTCCCACAATGTCTATAGTGCAGCACTTCATCTGTATCAAAAATAGTCTGGCCAGCAGGACCAGGGCAGTGATCCTTCCCCTGTACTCTGCACTGGTGAGGCCACACCTTGAGTATTGTGTTCAGTTCTGGGCCCCTCAGTTCAGGAAAGATATTGAGGGGCTGAAGCGGGTCCAGAGAAGAGCAACAAGGCTGGTGAAGGGACTGGAGCACAAGTCCTATGGGGAGAGGCTGAGGGAGCTGGGGGTGTTTAGCCTGGAGAAGAGAAGGCTCAGAGGTGACCTCATCACTGTCTAGAACTACCTGAAGGGAAGTTATAGCCAGGTGGAGGCTGGTCTCTTCTCCCAGGCACTCAGCAATAGGACAAAGAGGCACAGGCTCAAGCTCTGCCAGGGGAAATTTAAGCTGGAGATCAGAAAAAAATTCTTTCCAGAGAGAGTAATCAGGCATTGGAATGGGCTGCCAGGAGAAGTGGTGGATTTCTCATCCCTGGAGATTTTTAAACTGAGATTGGCCGTGGCACTGAGTGCCATGATCTGGTAAATGGACTGGAGTTGGACCAAGGGTTGAACTTGATGATCTTGGGAGGTCTTTTCCAACCCAATCGATTCTATGATTCTATGATTTAGGACACAGAATCCCAGAATCCAGAACATTGTGAGCTGGAAGGGACCCACAAGGATCACCGAGTCCAGCTCAAGTCAATGGCCCACACAGGGGATTGAACCCATGATCTTGGCATTATTACAACCAAGTTTTAACCAGCTGAGCTAATCTCATGTTCACAACACCCAGGCTATATGCCAGTCAGACATCATTTTGATTCCAGAAGCAGTAACTCAACCAGATTCTGCACTCACATAGTCACAAAAAAATCAGAGGTCGTACACTGCCGAGGGCTAAAATTCTAAAAAAAACCCCACCACTTCTCTCAGTCCTTTGGTACCTTGAGAGTGAAAAAAGAACACGTAAGATCTCCATATGCAATTAACACATGTGCTTAACCCTTGTAAGTTTAAAAAAAAGCCCAGATAAAATTCTCAAAATTAATTAAGCTATTTAAAAGCTTAAATTTTAGTCAGTTTATTTTGGGAGGGTAATAAGTACCAAAAGCTTACTATGGTTTTGCTGATTCAAAGCCCTCTGAAGCCAAAGGGAACCTGTCCTTCAACTTCAATAAGCTTTGGATCAGTCTAAGTGCTGACTCTTCTGTTTCCAGAAGTTATATTGCATTAAGATCCAGCTACATGAAGATTAAGCATTTTAAAATTATTTTTCCATTTAGATATTTACTGAAGTTGCTATTTCACTGTTTTTGCAAGCTGCTTTACAAGGCAATAGATACTTTCCAAACATCTAAAAGCAGTTCTTGTTCTGGAAAACTCACCTGTAGGACAGAGCTACAGTGGGAGGAAAGGAGAGGATCAGAAACGCTGCCTGACAGCACGAGCAATAGCAGGGACACAGCACGGCCCTTAAGGACAGGTTAACAAACTAAAGCCACAAGCGCGACGCAGCAAAGCAAGTAACAGCACTCCACAGGATCTCCTTGTGTCAGAAAGAGAGGTCTGAAAGGCTTAAGAGTGTTGAAAACCATATTAATTAAAAACAGAAACAGGAAACACCTGTCAAGAATATTGCCTCCTTATCCTAAGAAAATCAGCTTTCCATCATGTTTCTATTTCTTAAACTGTTCTCAATTGACCTGAATTAAAAATACAACACTATTGATCACATCAACATGTTGCACATCAAATACAGACCAAACTATTAATTAAACTAACGAGAAGTATATAAATAATTTACCCAAGATCACAAACCATCAGTTTAAGCACTCATAAAATTTACATATAGTACAAATGCACTTCCTTACAATCACAATTCTGCTCTACAAGAATGGATTATAAATACAGCATCTTAGTCATTCCATCTGTTCTTTGTATTTGTTTCAACTCCTATTTGTTCACATTAGTAAAAAAAATTTTCTACTGCATTTTTCCAAGCTTGGTCTTTAGAAACAACATGAGACTCACCAACCAGACTCTCTTGTCAGGAACACACCTACTTAAAAAGTTTTTAGCTTTATGCTGCATTGGGTCAAAGAACTGACACTGTACAGATCTGAGTAACATCCAACAAACAAGGCCTTTGTTACTGATGAAAGAATAACAACTGTGAAGTCAAATACCACAGCTAAGTTTGACTTTCCAAGAGCAAAATGGGCAAAAGGACCCTCAGAGCCCTTTCCTTATGAATAAAACAATATGCTAAATGGAACCAAACTTTTGAGGTGAAGCCCCTTTTTATGTACCTGTAGAATCATAGCCAAACACTTACTCAAAACTGGAGGTAGAAAGGTACTCACAAAGGATAACTTCTTATCTGAGGACAGTTTACTAGTTAATGTAGGTAAAGAGGCTCCTCCCAAAGTGAATGAGAGCATCTATATTCAGCTCTTGATCTAGATCATCAACTGGAAGAACCACTGCAAATGGAGGAAATATATGGAAACCACCCTGTTCTAATTTAATTTAGACTGTGAATACTTTTCCTTATCTTCATCCCCCCACTCAACCCCTTTGCCTTTAAAGAGCAATGAAGGACAGAAAATAATAGATTTAATCCTTTAAGCTAAAAAACATACTTCTCATGACCACAGGCATATTTAATTACTCTACTGCTACAGAATTTAAGAGAGTGAAAAAAATCACCAGAAACACCAACTCTGCCGAAAGGGTTAAATCTTGCAGTCCTTTTTTCACATCAAATGCTTCTTTCTCTGGATTCCAAAAACTTTACTCAGGTAATCATATCGAGTGTACATTCTTCACAATGCAGACATGTGTTCTCTCCCATATGGGTTCAAGCAATATCAAATAGCAAAATCAACAGAAACACACTATCTGATAGATCTCCCTAGGTAAGATAGATTGTACTGATTAATAACTCCATGCTAATTATCAAAGGCTCCATTCTCTCAACTGCCAAGTGAAAAAACTGTATGAGTCTGGTTAAATTGGCTGACATTTAAGCCAACAAAACAAATGAGATGACTGGCAAAGCTTCTTGCACTTGCTGTCAGACCCATAAACTGAAAGTCTTTTTTCTCTTAAGGGAACAGCAAAACTAAAAGGTTACATGGATGTTGCATGAGAGAGCCACAGAACTTTAGATGTCAGAAGATATAATGAGCGATGGAAACCAAAAGCAATGTCTGTAACTTTATGAGCTTTGACTAATAAATATAAAGCCTTACTACACCATTCCGGAAAACAACATTAAAAAAAAAAGTTCTGCACACAAAGCTTGCTGCTCCCTAATACTGAGATTATTTCAGTAACAGATTTACAATGTTGCAGTCATAACTTCTGGGACAATTTTCCCTAGTAGTGCAAATGAGCAAGTTCTTGGAAAAGCTCTTCTAGGTTCTAGAAAACAGTGTTGGTTCTAAGACTGAAAAGCATCTGCAATCTCTTGTGAGGCTAAGCAATTTTGTCAATAAAAGGTATGGTTTTCAAGGCTTGCTTTTTTTCCCCATCACAATTCAGGCACCAAATCGAAGAATCTCATTACAAAGAACCCTCTCCCAAACTCCAGTAGCTCTCAGCCCAGCACCACCCGCCCCCACAAGCACCTGAACTCCCATAATCAGAGTCTTCAACATTTGCTTCTTTTTGTGCTAACAAGTAAGTTTTATATAGAACGTGAAACCCTCAGCCACTGAAAGCTTTCAGCTTACTTCAATATTCTTGAATCAATCACCAAGAGACACAACAAAGACATCAGAGCAATATAAACCAAGGTAAAAACTAACGACACGCCTAATGTGGATAAACAAAGAACAGGGGCACAAATTTCTAAACAAGATTAAAAACAAGCTTGACCTTTTTCTCTTAAAAGAGAAATTAATGCCAGTGGAGAAGCTGCTCAGGAGACTGTATGATGGCCTGCCTGAAAATTAAGGACCAAGTGAGAGCTCATCCCAGGAAAAAAAGCTTTGTAACTGTAAAGACTGCAGACCAAATGAAGACAGTCATAAAAATTAGTTTTCTGTGGTTAATGGGTACAACCATTGTAAATTATAGCTCACAATTTTTTCTCCCAATGTCAATTTTTTGGGTTTATTACTTGTTCAACCTCCATACATATTCTGTAAGGTGTGAACACGAAAGCCCCATCAAGCTTTTTTGAAAGGCCTGACATTGAAGCCCACAAAGCAAATGTAAAACCAAACCCTTCTGTAATCATTGTATGCACATGTCTGTGCCCAGGAGCAACATCAAAGAGCCATGAATGGTTTACAAACAGACAGCTTTGGATGCATTTCTATTACACTTCTATTTACATGCAGAAGATACAAAAAACTTCAACAAAAAAAACCAGGAGAAACAAAGTTGTCTCACAGTAATTGACAGATTTTTTTTTTTTGAATAGACAATATAACAAGACTGGAAGAATTTTCAATTACTGACTTAAGAGACCAATAAGCAGCACGGTACAGATCGTGTTCTGCAGTACTGATGATGTATATGTATATTTATCAAACAAATAACAGGCCACATGCAAGATCTGATGCACTGAAGGCATTACACAGAGACACAAAACAAGATATTACGAAAAAAATGGCACGGTAAAACTGACACTTGGGAGACATTTAATGTGTAAGATGTATCAGTCTCTTCTGTCTTCTCAATTTTTTCCAGACATTTCTGATTATAACAATATTGTCCATGGTACAATTACTATTCCTGAAATAACAGATAGACAGAATACCTTGGTTACTATTAAGAGAAAGCAACTGCTGACAGAAACCACAGCCTAGAAAAGTTTCTTACAGTCAGGCTGAGCATGTTTAATACCTCCAACTGAGATAATTCAAAGGTAGTTCCAAAGAAGCAGTAAACTCATTCTTGCAATAAACAATCTTTGAACTGTGGTTCAAAAATTTGTTCAAATTCATGAATACCTTTTATCTAAAAGCTCATGAACTGTTCTGATTTAATATTGCAAATTATTGTCTTTTCTTCCCTTATCCAATTCAGTAATAGGTACAACTCCAGAGATTCCTCAGTAACAGAAAATCTCTGAACAGTAAGTCAATTACAATTTTTTTTGTGTATTAATTTTTACATAACAAAGATATCCCAGCATGGCACCAATTTATTCTGTTACAACATTCAGACAGAATGTTGCTACATCTGTCTGAAGTGTTCACGCTGCCATTTAATGGTCAACTGAATATGCACACATGAATCATTTCAGCATCCACTGCCAAGGATACTAAACACGTAAGACACTATTCCTAATGCAAATTATTATCTAACTGACAACCTGGGAAAGAAAGAAGAGTTTTAACATATGCTTACCAAGTGGCTTTGCAAGCAGCTATGCTGGCAACAAAAAGGTGGCAGCAATATGCCCTACAAGGCAGAGGAAAGTGCGAACCTGCTTAAGCCATTTTAATACCTCCATGAAGCAGAGCACTGAACGCCAGCACCCACCAGATCCAAGGTAGGACTGTTCTTACAGGGAGCATTAATGGCAGAACTGCTGTGTACCAGGAGAGCAGTTTTGCCTTAAGCTTATTTAGCTTAGCTAAGCAAAAACTGAGATCTGAAATAAAACCAAGCTGTGAACAAAATAAAGGACAACAGCAAATGCTGTTAAGGAAAGATGACATGGGAAAACAAGGACAAACGGGTATGAAATAGAGTAAAGCACAAGTGCTTTTATCCTCCGAAACAGGTTCAGCCCAGTATGATGCCCACCACACAATAACTACATGCAAAACACCTCTTTTTCTGTCTCTATACATCTCCTGCCTCAACATCCTGCTCTCAAATTAAGTCTCAACAGGTGACAGACTCCCAACAGATGTTTCTCAGGGTTCAAGGAGCCAGAAGGAAAAAAAAATTGCATCTTCATTTACACATACAAAATAAGGCAACTGCCATGCACCAAGCTGTCACAACTATCACTGCTGACTCAAAAACAAGAAACCTACATGTAGACTAACAGACAGAGAGACTAAAGATCTTTTTGTATCACTTGATGCTCCTTGGCTGTGCAGATAATTCTTCTCTGTGTGTCTTTCACACACAATCTTACATAGTGGTCTCCCTTCAGGGAACTGAGGCCAGTCAGACAAGGGTTCCCAGATTCTGAAACCAAGCAGAACAACTAAATTACAACTACGTAATCTGGGCAACTCCGGTTAATCAGTTTGAGAGGCCACTTCCCTCCCAGACTGAGCAAACAGTCTAAGCACATCAAAGGACACTCACTCAAACTTCACCTTACCTTCTTTGACTGTAAACAATTCTCCACCTGAAGGTATCCAAGCAAGTTTTCCAGACCTTGAACAGAGTTAAGACTAAGAAAAAACAACAACAGGTTATACGGAACTGAGATAGTGACAAGACTTCAGCTTGACTCAGTAAAGAGGAGACAAATGGGAACGAGTAAAAAATGGAAAAATATCTATCTGTAAGCAAATGTCAGATCAGTAAGACAGAATTAGTATATAGAAAACCTCAGAAAGTAGCAACTGCTAACATCAGTCAATAACATTAAACCAGACAGGAAGAATTGGCAAACAAAACCTGAAGGACAAGCAGTCTCTAGATTTCTTTTTAACAGAATGTTAAAAAGGTAAAAGAACTGTGACTAATACCAGGCAATCAACACTGACACTGTCAACAAAAGCGGGGCCCCACACATGGCAAGGCAGAATTTCTCTAGGATCCTGTAATCTACAGTGTAAAGACTCAGTAAGGACAGCCAGACATTTTATTACAAAATCTCTGTAAAAAAGCAGTGAAAGGATCACACAGTATGTACGGAGTACTGGTTCCAAATATGTATTTGTGCTGGGCAGACTCATTTGCTTTCTCTTGTTCTTTGACCAAGAAGAAAAGCAGTGACATTTTGTATTTGTCTTCAAAAGAATTTCTTCTGATTTATAAACACCACCATTCTTCTGCTGTTCAAGCCTAATGCTTACAAAGTCTCATCCTGGCAAGAGCTAACAGTGGGCCAAACCCTTCCAAAGCAAACAGATACCCATTCCACAGCTGATATTGCTAATTCCTGTCAATGACTTGGACAAAGTTGCAAAACTGTAAGATTGGTTTAATAAACAGAAAATGCTTTATGAAAAGGTAAATTTAAACTGCTGCCTCTACAGAGACTCAAATTCTCTAGAGACTCTTACTTCAGTACCATTTAATGCAATTTTCAATACAGATGTGTATTAGATCACAAGTTTTGCACTTGGAGAAGTACTGAAAGCAGTTTTGCCTTAAAACTCCAGGGGAGAAAAACAAGAGCCCTCCCTCCCTATTACTGTAATGTCACCAGATGAGGTAACTCTCAAAATAGTCAAGCTGAGCTAGAATCATGGAATGGTGTGGGCTGGAGAGGGCTCTCAAAGGTCATCCAGTCCAACCTCCCTGCAATAGCCATCTTCAACCAGACCAGGCTGCTCAGAGTCCTGTCCAGTCTGACTGTCCATGTTTCCAGGCATGAGGCATCTACCTCCTCCCTGGGCAAACTGTTCCAGCGTTTTATCAGTCTCAGTAAAGAATTTCTTCCTTTTATCTAGTCTGAATCTACTTGTTTTTAGCTTAGAACTATTACCCCTTGTCTTATTGCAGGAGGCCAAACTGAATTGCTCAAGGACATGTGGGACTGCTGTTCTTCTAAAACAGGAGACACCCAAACTCCTCTATTCTCATGCTTCCTTCCTCCTCTACTGCATTCTTTTGGTAACTTTGTTCCCATAGTGCTTTTTTCTTCCGGAATCTGTGTGCTGGGATGAAGAGACACATGGAAAAAAATTTGTGATAAAGCAGCACTAACATTCAAAACTCATATGCCAAGTTTAAGGGCAACTACTAAGATGTTATCTTAGTAAATAATTTTTTTTTCTCAGCTATTTGGTTCTTTGTTTCTTGACCTCCTTTGGAAAACCTTCGTTGTTTTTCTTCCCTGTATTCAACCTTTGATTTACAAAGTCCAACTGATGTCATGTGTCACCTCACAGAGTAAACTGTTTGACTGATATAACACAAGGCATATTTCCTTAAAATTTTAGAGTATGCTACTCTTTCACCAAACTGTTTCTATGTCAAATACTTCAGCTGATCTTGAATTACACAGCTCAACAGCCTTGAAAAACAGTATCCTTTTGCCAAAATATTCTTTAAAATAATATTACATACACTCTAAGGGAAGTTTGTATTTGTTTTACCACCCAGGTATGCTGCCTTTTGACACACCCAAGTATGCTGAAGAGTAACCATAAGAATCCTCCCACTGCAGTTTATTTCCTTTTGGTAACGAGGATCCATAAGCCTGAAACTAAGCGGTCCACAAAGCTTCTAGTTTTCACTTGCATTATTTGTAATTCAGATTTGTAGCTTGCCTTTCTTTAAAATTAGTCTACAGTTTGGTTGAATAAGAGAACTCAAGAGAATACCTTCAAAAGGACCAGACATCTATGTCTCATCAGTAATTTATAGAAGCACAAAATAATCAAGTACTACTACACTGAAATTTACGTTGTGCATCTTGAATGTAGTTTCAGCACAACTCTCATAACCGGATCTATTTTTGAAGTAAAAAAAAAAATGAGCTGATAGATTGCTTTTAGTATGAAAAACAAAATACACCAGTTTTTAGAGAAAGTTTTTTTAAAATAAGATACCTTACAACCCCAAACTATTTTTAAGATTATCCGTACACAACTATTTCACTCTTACATTGCTATGAAAATTTCAGAATAAGAACCTGCCAGACTGTTGCCGTGGTTTTTATCTCCCTGGTCTCTGTGTTTTTAGTACAGCTTTATAACAAGACTTGAGGATTAAATTTCTCATCAGCTAAATAGTAAACCAGAATGGCAGAGGCTTTCACTATTACTACCTACTGCAGTAAACTATAGGTTTACTTGACACAGAGACAAGATACATATACCCAATTAGATAACTTTATGCCTGTGTTCAGTAACAATAAGCAAACATTGCTAGTTAAAAAGAAACAGTAGTTTTAAAGAAGGCCTGGTTACAACAGCCATGCTTGTCTACTGAACTGTGCTTGCTTCCTTCTGCTGAACTGTTGACATGCACTCTCATTTCTGCCACTTCTGATTTTAATCATATGAAATACAGAGTGCAGTTCAGCCGACATCCCATCTAAAGGTATATTGTATACTCATATAGCAAAATAAACTTGTAGCTTTTCCTTCCCAACATGATACATGTTATATCGCTACTAACAGCGATCCTCTAGGTATTACCATGTCTTGCATCAGAATTGAGTAACTACAACAATCCATACCATTAGACTAAATTTACTAGAATTGAGAGCATATCTGAGGTCCTATTTCCAGATCTTTCTATTTTAAAAAATATTAGATATTTCACCAAAAAAATACTACAGTAGGTATCAGTTGACTGGATTAATCTCACAGACTTTTTTACATTATTGTCACTTCCAACATTTGGGACCATCTAACTGCTCCAACAGGTTTTTTGGATATTTGTATCTTTTATTCTACACAGTTGGTGAAACTTATGACAAAGTTACTCTGCTGTCCAGCTCTGAACCCTGCATGTCCCCAGCAGAGGTTAAAAGGAGCACTTTTTGAAGGGATTTTTACCAGGGTATTTAAATAAGCACTGTTGATATAAGTTGCGGAGTTCCCAGGTCTTCAAAATTATTTTGTTGTCTCTACAGTTCAGGTTCTTTCACTATAATGCTACAGTGACCACAGACTGTAAGATTCCTTGACAAAGAAGGACTATAGGTTGACACTCTTTCCTTTACCTGGACAGGTATGCATAAACTTGCCTTCTGCATAATGTGCACATGAATTGCTCCGGACATTTCTTTCAGGTTTTCCCAATTCAGTTGAAAGCACAACCCACCACGTAACTAAAATAATGTAAACACCATAAGATAATGAATGTTTACCAAAATAGTTTCAGAAATTCAGAAAAATTATTTTGAGAGCAGCCCTGAGGAGAGGGACTCATCAATGTGCACTTGCAGCCCAGAGTGTGTGCTGAGATGCACCCAAAGCAGCCTGGCAGCAGGTCCAAGGGAGGGAATTTTTCCCCTCTGCTCTGCTCTTGTGAGACCCCACCTGGAGTGCTGCATCCAGCCCCGGGGGTCCCAGCACAAGAAATATGTGGACATGTTGGAACAAGTTCAAAGGAGGCCACCAAGATGATCAGAGGGCTGGAGCAACTCTCCTACAAAGACAGCTGTTCAGTCTGGAGAAGAGAAGGCTCCAAGAAGTCCTTACAGCACCTTCCAAGTACATAAAGTGGGCCCACAAGAGAGCTTTTTACAAAGGCAGGTAGCAATAGGACAAGGGGAAATGGCCTTACAGCTGAAGGAAGGTAGATCTAGATCAGGTATTAGGAAGCAATTCTTTACTATGAGGGTGGTGAGGCACTGGAACAGGTTGCCCAGAGGAGCTGCAGACTCCCACTCCAGGAAGGGTTTAAGGCCAGGGTGGATGGGTCCTGAGCAATCTGGTCAAGTGGAAGGTGTTCCTGACCATGGCAGGGGCATTGGAATGAGACAATCTTTAAGGTCCCTTCCAACTCATACTATTTTATGATCCTATAGCTTTGGATCTTCACAGCACAGCTATCTCTACTGCTGGAAGCAGGGTCCAAAATCGAGCTATTTATGGTCCAAAATGGAGCTATTTATCATGAGGAAAGATAAACCAGAAACAAATTGTTATGTGGTTATGAAATGTTTCCCTTCTGAATTGACTATCATTATTGAAAAAAGAGCTGTTGGAGAAACTTGGTGATGGAAGCAAAAGCAGTAGGCATGAAGTGTTTCCGTCTGACTAATACTGTAGTAGAAGCATACTCACTTTTCCTTTATGCAAAAAATATAAAACATACTCAAGTTAATGAAAGCAAAGGTGGTTTCCAAGAATCAAGACTAAATTTGGTAAGTTAAAGAGAGTTTGTTTAAAAAAAAATCGGAGAAATAACAGGTGAAATTGTGTATTATCTTGGTATACAATTACTGAAACCAGACAGAAGAAACTGAAAGCAAAACCTCACAGAAAAATCTTTGAGGGTGGCAACCAACCAGGTAAACATACAAGAACTGCATAGATTATGATCAAAACACATTCATAACCTTGCTGTGATCTTCACTTTAATAGCTCAACCTCTACTTTGCTGTCTACTTGTAATTTATATAAAAGCTATTTCAACTGACTGTTCAGCTTATCAGTCTTCAATTACACAAAACCATATAAGCTACCGAAGAAAAAGTATATCCAATCACCATGCAGTTTTAGGGAAAAGAACCAAGAATCAGCTATTTTAATTGTTAGTGTCCTACCAATATTTAAGTATCTGTTACAAAAAGATTGTGAAGCATACATACAAGTTTACTCTTGTTAGCCCAGTTACACTGGAATCTACAATTTAAAAAGGTGCCACAAAACAAGTTTTTAGGTTAAACACACATAGAAAATGTATTCCATGAGAAAGAAACTAGAGCCACTAGAGAATGAAGCTTGAGTAAGAAACTGCAATGGACAATGAATGACAGGCACAATCTATGGTATTACAAGAGGGGAGAAACTGAAGAAGAGAGGAGACTCACAAGGCATTGAAAAGAAGTGAGAGAAAGGACTGGAGTAAGGTGTATGCAACCAGTTGTCTCACCAATAAAAAGGGAAGACTATGACAGAGATTTGAGCTAGATTTCAAGACACTAAACTGAATATCATGCTACCTCATTACTAGATCAAAAGCCCACACATTCACACAATGCAGAGCAGCAGAGTTCTCCAGCTTTTCTGTACAAACCTATTCAAAACACTGTAAGTATAACTATTCCAAACCCACAATGAACAGAGGATCAACTGTCCTACCACAGCCAGCAGAAAGCTGAAAAGCAGCATTGTTAAATGTTTTGATCAAGTCAACAGAAGTGTTATTATTTGCTTACACTTGATCTGGATCAAGTTTGTACTGATGGGTGATCCTGCAGTGAGAGTAATGAACAAATTCACTATTGCTAAAGGTGCAGCTGTGATCTGAGGTACAGGAACCTGCACAGAGACAGCTGTACTGACAGTTTTCCAGAGCAGAACAGCAATCAAAACATCCCCCTCAGCAATCCTATTCCAAACAGCAAGAAACAAGGGTTTCCAAGAAGTCCAATTACAGGTTAATGTTCTTAGCTAGTATGGCCAGACTTCGCAAACACAGATTTGGGCAGGGCTCTCCCCATGTGGGTGTGCCCTTCGAGCCTGCACAGTGGATTTTTTAGGTGAGGCACAGCATTTGCAGAACCGGTCCCGCCGTTTCAGTCCCAAGGTCCATCTGCCACGGCCGAGCGAGCTTGGACAGTGACAGGGAAGTCCTCGGGACTGTCACAGCACCCGGTACTAACCGGGGCTGACCCTGCTGAGCATCCAAGATCTGATGGGATGGGATGGCACGGCACGGAGGCATTGAACTGCCAGAGGACAGTCCCCACTGAGAGTCGAACTCAGGACCTTGGGATTCAGAGCCAAGAGTGCTCTCCTTTAAACCACAGGCTGCCCTTCTTACCTAATATTTTATTAAAAAAAAATCTTTTCCACCATTACTTTGTCGAGTAAAATTTTCCTCTTTTTTTTTTCCTGTCATTGATCTAATTACTCTGCCACTGAAGACATCAGAACTCCTACCACCATCCAGAAGAACCATTAGGCCAACATAAGACACATCAGAGACTAAAAGCCTTGATTTAGATTTCATTTGTGCATGGAAGTTTTCAAAAATTTATGTCAGCTGAAGAAGGTTTACAGCAAAGTATGACATTTTCTGTTTTCCAAACCTTCACTTTCCCAATTCTTACATGTTTTCAAGAAAAAAGTTCAAGAACTGCTTCTGTGTTTAACTGTCAAGACCACCTTGAAACCAAGGCTCTATCTTGCACAGGAACAAGAATCGAGGTGTTAAGACACCATTCTCCTCTTTGCTCAAGGTCATGATTTTTACTTTTTACTTAACTCTGCAAATTAGTCAGATATCTATAAAGTGTCTTGTCTCAAGGGGTTGTTCCTTCAGAAATACTCCTCAGGAGCGCACACACAAAAAAAGGACAAAGTTTGGGCTACTTTGTAGTTGTGCAGTCATCTTACAAAAATAATGCAAGCAAGGTTGAAGACAGATCATGACTCTTATTTTATTACAACATATGTCAATGATTTGCCACATGCAGTTACTGAACCCTTAAGTGCCTATGGCAGGTTTTAATCTTAAAAAGAGAATGAGACACAAGATCTCCAGAGCTTCAAAGATCTCTGGTTTCCTTTACTGTACGCAGAAAGCCTCAAGTCAACGTAGTGTTACTGTCTAAAAATCATTTGAACATTTATTCAAAAGCACAATGACCACTGATACCACAAAAATTGATTTATTCCTCCGAGACACAAATGTATTATGCAAGCTCTATTTTGGTACCCTCTTCACTTACCCATCCTCAAAAATGGTGGAAAGACCAAAAAAGTGATGAAATCAGAAGTCAGGCCACAAGAAAAAGAAGTAAAGAATAAAGTCTCAGAATAAATTTATCAAAAGTCCTCAAAACACAAAAAGGAATTTTGTTTTATTCAGAAATAAGGTAATATTGAAAATGGCTCTTTAACAGAATTGTAACTCATACCCTTCCAGGTAAACCAGTAAGAACTTCTTCCTTTTTCAGAGAAACAGATTCTGTGATTTATGTGAGGATGGTAGAACAAGAACAATTGACAACTCTTACACAGAATAAGAAACAGAGCAGCACACAAACCTCTTACTTCGGTGTCTAGATAAAATTTTCAGCGTGTGCTGCAAATAAATTTATTGGTTTGTTAAATCAGATTTATTTTAAAGTAAAGGCAAAGCACTTATAAGTTATTCAGCTCTAATAGCATGTATTCTACTGCTCTTAAATTGTTTGCTCCAAAAAAATAATTGTTGTAGTTGGTTTTTAAGACTAGACTTTCTTGTCTGTAAAACTAAAGCACTTCTTTCAACTATGAAGCAGCTCACTAGTCAGCCATTACTCTGCCATCTGTGTTCAGCCCCTTAGATATATGGCCAATTTAAATTTTATTCAGCTGAAACTATTCAAGTAAAAATACTGAAGTGTGTTATTACTTCTAATTATCTTGTACCCTGCACAACAGTTCCTTAAATTTGAAGACGTTCAGAGAAATGTATGTGACTCAGCCAATTTGACAGAAATGTTTGATATCTTACATAATTCAGCATTGTCACCATACATATTTTTATCTGGTTTTGAAGCAATTACAATTCAAATCTCCAACACTATAAGCTGTTAACCAGCAATAAATTTTTGTTTGAATCCATAAAATAGGATGGCTACACTAACAGTTGTACAATAGCACATTATTTACACCTAAATACTAATGATGGAATTGATTTCTTGGGAGCAGAAAAGATTCTCCTTGCCTATGAAAAGTAACACAGTACAGCTAAAGGCTATATGGCCATCACTGTTGATTTCTCTGTTCATTTTTTCAATGCTTCACATTTTATAAAACTATTCTAACTTCAGCAAACAGCAACAAGACTGCTTGGAAATGCATCATTACTGAAGGAAAAGTTACTCAAAACACTTGCAGTGTTTGATATATGTAAGAGCAGGGTATGGCCAAACAACAGAAGGAAAAAATACACGACAATACAGACACTTAAACAACTACTTGATGCTTTCCTCACTGGAAGTGAATAGTCTCACCATTCTGCCACATGTGAATTAATTTAACAAGGAAAACACACAAAAAAAAATCGTAACTTCTTTAACTGTAGTTGCATGGCCACTTATGCAACCAAAACCAGCATTTCTGGAAAGAAAATAATATAAACAATGAATCTACATACTAATCTTCAAAGAAAGATGTGCTCTAGACAAATCTATGTAGCAATCTTCAGTTTTCCACAGGGCTCATTTAAGTCACACAGTACACAAACTGAGACTCAATGTTAGGATGAAGTTTTCAAGGAACTGAAACATGTTCAGAATAGTTGTGCATCAAAGTCAAACAAAGAATAGTATAAAGTGGTCAGTAAGTCAATACTACAGAAACATCTCCATTTTTCCTGACAAATTTCAGGACTGTTCACCTTGCTACAAGTTCAGCTACTAGCCTGGTATCAAAGCCTAAAATACGAATGTTGTTTTAGAATACATTTTTCCATGTTTCCCCTCATTATGGTAGCTATGATTATTTTATCTTATGTCATAGCATAAACAAATATTAAAACCATATTTAGAATTAGAGAACAGGCCATTCTATGATTCAGTGAATCATACAATGGCTTGGGTGAGAAGGGACCTTAAAGATAAGCTACTTCCACACCCTCTGCAGTGGGCAGGGAGCCTTCCACTACACCAGTCTGCTCACAACTCCTTCCAACCTGGCCTTGGACGCTTCCAGAGATGGGGCAGCCACTTTTCTGAGCAACCTGTTCCGGTGCCTCACCATCCTCACTGTAAAGAATTTCTTCCTAATACCTAATCCAAACCTACTCTTTCAGTTTGAATCCATTCCCCCTTGTCCTGTCACTACATGCCCCTGTAAAAAGTCTCTTTCCACCTTCCATTTCCTCTCCCTTCAGGTACTGGAAGGTCACAATTAGGTCACCATGAAGCCTCACTTTTTCCAGGCTGAACAATTCCAATTTCCTAGCCTCTCCTCACTGCAGAGGTGCTCCATCCCTCTGATCATCTTGGTGGCCCTACTCTGGAGTTGCTCCAACAGGTCAATGTCCTTCCTGTGCTGGGGCCCCCAGAGCTGGATGCAGCACTGCAGGTGGGGTCTCACCAGAGTGGGGCAGAGCCACCTCCCTTGACCTGCTGCCCACACTGCTCTGATGCAGTCCAGGGTATGGCTGACATTCACATCTTGCTGTTCTAACAATGGAAGAAAGTAAATGCATTTTACAGTTGCTTCCGGTCTGATCCAGATTCCATTATGATGGACACCACTTGGAAAAGCATTTTCAGAATCCCGAGTATGCCCTGGAGGTAGGAGAATTTTCTTGTGTGTTTATCTTTTTCTCTCCTTTTTTATCTTGTTTAATAAAAGCATTAAAAAAGGAAATTGTGAAGGCTCTTATGAACTGCATGCAAGTTGAACCTGGCTCTGAAGGAAAAACTACAACAAAACCCCCCAGTAAATGACCCTCAAACCCTTCAAGTGAAACGAGAAAGAACACTGATAATGGATTTAGCCCTCTTTCAACCCTTCAAGATCTCTACAGAATCAAAATTCTCATGCTTAAGACAGTCTTGCTTTTTAACTACATGTGTTTACAAGACCATGAGAGTGCCTTTACCAAATCCACACCACCAAGCCAGCATCACTTAAAAATACACTCCTTATGTAAGAGTACTTTATTATGCTTTTCTGCTCTTCACCTTACTCCTTCTTGTGTGTCAAAGCTTATTTCTGATTGCACCAGGCAGATGAGGGATTAAATTTCCCTGTACTGCTGCAGGTAACTTTTCTGGATGTAATGAAATAAATGTATTCAAATAAAGCTACAATGAAGATTCGGAATCTGAAGAACAAAACAGTAATCTGTGACAGAGGCTTCTACTGAACCTGTCAGAAATGAGCTACTCTAAGGCTAAAATCTTGACAAATAGTTCTCATAGTGATTTTTTTCCCTTTTCTAGATCTGATTTTAAAAAATTTCACTTTCAAGCTAGCCTAAAGTTTGTTTAAACATCAGCTACAGCTTTTCCTATAAATAAAAATATTCCAAATTGCACATTACAATGAGAAATTGCCAAAAAATGGAAAGAATTTCACAGATCTATTTTTAATGTTGAGAGATGCCAAGTGAATTACGTTGGAAATCCTACCCTTTTCAGGGTATGTAAGAAATACATAAGAAATCACACCATTATTCCCAGTTTCCCCACTTGAGTCAAGGAAGTTATTGTGAAGAAAAGCTGAAGAAATGAACAGGGAACACAGTAAAGATATATGCAGTCAAGTCCTTTAAAAAAAATAAAGATGACATTTGGTTTAGCTTTTCTGGCTAAAATCTGTAACTTGCACACTGCCAACAAATCTGAAATACTGAATCAAATGTTTTATCAGCCATTAAAATATTCAGCCCAAGTACTGATCCCCAACAACCAATAATTATTCATCCTATAAACTGGAAAATCAACAGAAATGTTACACCATAGCCTTAAAAATAGTAAGAGTCCTCTGAATTTGAAAAGATACACTGCATACTCTTCACACTTAAAAACAGATTACTTTTTCTTCCCTCTCTCTTTTTGATAAGTATTATTTGTCTTTTCTGTATGAACTTGTATCTCAGTTTTGCCATCAGACTGACAATATGAAAGTCAAATAATGCTGACAGACATTATGCTTGTGGACATCTGTTGTCCAGAGAAAGGAAAAATAATCAAGGTATTAAACAAATAAGGAGAAAAAAGGCAAAAGTGACTTCCTGGAAACCAATTACCTGACATTCCAGATGTGGAAAGGAAAAAAGAAGGCTTGGTCTACAGGTAAGAAGTTAAAGGCCATTTTCTCATTCAGTAGAATAAAGTGTCAGCAATGTCACACAACCTGTTTTGTGACATAACTCATATTGATGATTCAAGTGGAGATCATGACCATTTAAGCTCATGGCCACTTACACACTTCTCTGAACACAAAAGGATGTTTTAAGCTGTCTATCCCCACAAGAAAAAAAAACTAACAACATGACAACAACAGAGGGAAAAGAATATCAGAAGGATTGTCAAATATGATTTCTCATGTAACATTTTGATATTGCGTATTTCAGTACCAACAGCGGAACAGTTTCCTTTTAGATTCAAAGATCTATAATATGACAGCAGGTGATGATGATCCACAAAAATACACAGTTTCCAAACATGCTCTTGCTTTGCATAGCCTCAGCAAACATCTCAACTTCACCACGACATGTCATAATAGATTGTACTTTCAAACTGTATAGCAAATTCTTAGGGTGAGGGGGAAATAAATATTCACTGATCACTTGCTGTCCCAGATCCAGAAAAAGATTAACTTTCAAACAACACTGACTCTGGTTCCCAAATGCTGAAGCTAAATGGAACATGGAAACGTTTTTTAACCTGCAGGGAATAAAAACCTTCAAGTTTTGGAGGGAGGTGACTTCATAGAAAGTTTTATGACATTTTTTGCAACCCATTCCAATAAAAGGCTCCCATCAGCAGCAATATGCAAACTGATTACCTTATAGCCAGCTCAGACATTGCTGCTGCTGTGGCTGCAGCACAGACAGAAGACACCACCACAAACTATTTCCTCTCATGCTTCTGTTTAGCGTTGCCACCCACACTGCCCTCACAATATGCTGAAGCACAAACAATTATAAACTTCACAGTTTAGGATTTCAGTGAGTTTTAGAAGTGCCTTGGCCTCTTGTGGTGAAGCAATCAAGGTACCAGGTGCTTCCCAATTGCACGCAGCTTTCCACTATGCCTTAATCAAATGTGTAACATCAACACACGCAAGCGAGCCCAAGTCCAGATGACCTAAGGGGAAATATCCTTTGTACAGCAACATCTGTGTTGCCTGGCCCCCTAAAGATATCACTTATCTACAATCTAAAGAACAAACTGCTGTCTTACAGAATGAGTGATTAATGTGGCCTATTTCTACTCCCATTCATTTTAATTTTAGCTTCTATCACGATCTGATTTTCTCTTTTTTTCCTGGGTGTAGGAAGAATTCCTACCCCCGCTGACAAAAGAGATGGTAGGACACAGCCATTACTAATGAACTAGCAAGATTAGCTTCTCATTATAAAGCAAGAATTTAGGAGAACCTCAATAAGGAGAGAAATACACTTTGCTTTAGTGGCAGGAAGGATAAAAATACATTCTGGACTCCCCATGAGCTGTAACTACATTTTCAGTGATGCTTCTGCCATCACATCTCTCACAGGCTGGAAATCTGGGTAAGAAAGCACAAATGGTGTACGTGTATTCAGAGCATGTTTTCCAGACTCATACCAATTAGTTCCTTCCCTTCTGTTTCCTATCACTTGAATAAAAACATTGGGAAAGATCCAAATAATGACATTCTGACAGCAAAAAGTAAATACAGTCAAACATTGCCAATGCAAATCTGAGACAAACCAAGCATAGAGGTAACTCTTTCCCCAACACCTAATTCCCCATTACATGCTTCCATGAACTCTGATCAGGTTCTTAATAAGGATAATATGCTTCCCACATGAATTCAGTAGGTACAGATAAATTCAGTAGGTACAGATCAAGTAGCTTCCAAAGAATTAATATGTACCTGTAACAAGCGTGAAGAACTTCATTAAGAATTAGGGACTAGGAAATCCCCCTCCCAAACATGCAAACCGAAGTCTGCAGCTGGCGTGCCTACACAGAGACAAAATCTTACACTCACATAGAGAGCAGGACTCGTGCCGATACAGTTCTACTGCACCTGATAAAACAATGCCCGAAGAGCACCTTCTCCCTTCAACAGGGAACAAATGAACGTATTTGCACAGGTAACTTCTGAGCTGAAGTAACTAAACACACAACTATCTGACACCCTGTCTGAAAAAGCTCTAAATTCTGAATTTGGAAGAACTGAAAATTAGCATGAAATTTACTACTTGTCCCAAACTAGACATCAGAGGAAAATAAACTGCAGAGCTTACCTGGTGAATGTCAGCAAGGTACACACATGCAGTCTGGGTTCCCTTGGAATGAGACTGACTAACCTGTAAGAGCTGCCCTTTCTTCCTCATCGATGTTCCACACTCCCTGATCGCTCTAACAAGACTTCAAAATAAAAATCTGTAACATTCCAGTAAAGAATCTCCCATCTACAGGGTTAATAAAATTACCACTGATTTGTTTTTCAAATGTATGTTAATCATTAAATTTGCATGTTAAACATTCAAATCTTATTTATAAAGCAAAGAAAGACTGGGACCAACTCTTTTTAAGCCTAATCTTGCTACACATACTCTTCATGTTGTGGAAATCTGTTACATCAGAGCTACATAAACCAGGTATCCTGCTTCTTTCCAGACTAGATTATCTCTTGCTTACCATTGAAACATGACAAGAGTCAGAGACCAGTACAAAAGTCCAGCAGAAAACACTTCCAGTTGATTAGATAGTCCAACATAAAGAAAACTAAAATTTTGAGGGCTCACGGGTATCCCAGTAAGATAGACAACATGAAAATACAGTAGGACAAACTAAACACTTGGTAAATGCAACACAACTTTTTAGGTAAAAAATCTCAACCTGGAATATAAAGATCATTAAACTAAGCTGCATACACATGGCATTCCAACACAGTTGGTACACACAGAGACCAAGTACATTTTTAAGCCAAATCTGATGTTTTATAAACACTTCAAATACACTCTGCATCTTGTATCAACTCTTTAAAACACATGTTATTGTATTTTCTTCACAGCAACACATAGCAAAGTGAACATTTAAAAAAACAAAACAAAGAAAAAGGTAGGGAGGGCAAAGAATTGAAACACACACTGACTTTCACACCAGCAAGACACCTAAACTTTTCATTCTCAGGAACAACAAACACACATCCAGTTGTAAATACCATGCTGAACCCCTTTTACTCAAACACTGAGTAGTCACAATAAAAAGCTAGAACAAAGATCAGAGTCTTTCTACTACTATCAAAAGAGATTTATTGTATCTACAGCTCAACATACTTCTGAAACTTATTTTCCACTGCAGTTCATGTTTTGCAAACCACAAGCAAAAATTCTCACTGTGACAGCACAATAAGCTCATAAAGCATCTTGCTTTGATATGACTGACAGCATGGACAAAATTTCTTTCACAATTTATTATGATACTTGAGAAATGGTTCAAAATATTTTAACTATGTATTATATTAGGTGACATTTAGTAAAACAAGATGAGGTTATGCAGGAGGTGTAAGTATAGAATAAATGTTTCTCATTAATTAGGCTTATAATGTGGTTTCATGTGACCACTTGATTTATGACCAGTGTCAAAAGTATCCTCTGTGAGAATTACCTAATCTGAAAGACCCAACCATTTCCCTCCACCATGTAGGACACTACAAACACTTTGCAGAGCATCTCGGAGGACAAATTGCAAATGTGCACATTTTGGAATGTACATGTCTGATTAACAGCAGTTATCACACGAATGCTCAGGTCAATGAGCATGTACAGCAGGGAGCTTCACAGCAAATAACTGACCTAAGAGATGGGTAACCATGAACTCCTCTACATGGCATTAAATTAAGCTGCCACCCAGGGAGAGAAAACCACTGTGTATTTACCACACTGTCACGGGAATCCTTCCTTGGGGGAAGTCTGCAGGGCAGGAAAGCTGCCCTGGAGCATCAAACAATGGAAAAGGCCATCTTTCTACTCCAGTCTTATGACCATCACAATCATGGAAAACAGTGTGGGGACACGGCTAAAGCAAGAGGAGTTATGGCCATCTGTGGCCATTAACAATTAACTTCTTCAACACTTCCTTCACCTTTATTTTCAATCTCATGCACAGCACAGCAGGGGAAAAAAAGAATTAACTTAGTTCAGCCTCGTACTAAGAAACAAACACACACCTCTTCCCATCCAGACTTTATTATATATAAAGACATTTACTAGTGCCACCAAAGCAGGCTTACAACTACTTTTTCTGCTGGATCTGTAGAACAGCAGAGAATAATGCCAGGCACAAATCCTCAGTTCAAGAGCTCTTTTACAGTATCCCAGCAAAGTTTTGTTTGTGCCTCACATTACAGCTTTATGAACTAAATCCATAAATCAGAGAAACACACAGATTACTAGCTTTTGTATGGACAGATAGAGTTAACTAAGAAAGTATTTTACCATAACAGGATCCTGTTCATATTGGTATAATCCTGTCAGTAAAGATTTTTGGAGGTGACAGTAAATACTCATTTCAAAGCTTTTCTACTCTTCAACCTATCCTCAAAACAAGTATGATGCAAACAGGTGAATATCCTGCAAATGGATGTTCATTCCCCTGTAGCTCACGCTACTCTCAGCCCAGTCTCTTTCCTAGAGACAGAAACCTTGGTACCAACATTAAGTTTTAACTTCAAGGTTGTCTGCCAGCTGGGAAGACCAAATGACAAAGTTAGTGAGAATACTGACAGAACAAGAACTCAGGAAATTACCAAATATCACTGGTAGAAAAGACTGGTGCAACAATTTAAATGCTCTTCTGAGCTTTAAAGTAGCAAGCTGGTTTTATAATTAAAGAATGCACCCACCAAAGCCCCCAGAGGAAAGTGATGGTGTCCATGTTATTCTCCATGGCACAGCCAGGCTACGAGGAGTCTGTTTCCCACCATGCCCTGACCCCCACTCAGCCTAACACCTTCCCAGACAGGAATGCCATTCACTCCCAGATACCTGAACACCGACAGAGGCATAATGACTAACAGAAAAAAACAACTTAAATTTTTTTTAAAATTCGTAATATTTATGTTGATCTTATTGGATATCAAAAAAACCACCTTGAAGACACTGCTATTTTCATTAAACAATCCTAAGTTACAGTGCATCATTATGATAAACAGTACATAACATGGCACAGATCAGGTTAATTTTAGAAAAGAAAGTTCACCTCCCCTTCTAAAATAAACAATTAGCTTTGAATAATTACAAAGAAGTATTTAAAAGCAACTATCTCTTTAACCCAACTAAATGACTAATACTGCTGTTTTGAGATTAGATGTCTAAATTTGAGACAGTTTCACAATCAAAAAAGAACAGTATTTTATTTAATTTATTTAGTGCTTGTATCAAACTTCCAGATTTGAATGACAAAGACTCAAATAGTCTTTATTCACACAGTGGATTATTTCAAAGAGCAGTCCATGCAGTTGGGAATGTAAACACGTAGATATTGCTGATGACAGCGTTTAGGTCTTAAGAGAATTCATTTACTCTCCCAAGTGCTGCTTGACAATTCTGTGTAATGAGCAGTGAAAATACTGAATAAAGTATTTATGATTTACACAGTATAAATCATATTCTGATATGCCAGACATGCATTTATAACATGCCCAATGTGCATTAACTAATCATGAAGTGTGCAACAAAACTGTGGCTGCCTTTCTTTACATCTCACCTGCTCTATACGAATTTCACCCAGGCATAAAATTTCAGTTTTAATCTCCTTCTCTCAATATATGTAAATGTTTCACTATATAAATACTTGAAACTTTTGTTGCGTCTTTCAAGAAGAAACAGTTCCAAATACATCATAAGCAGGATTTTCAAAAGACCAAAATCTAAAAAGAGGTCGGTCACATTTGTTGAATCTACTTTCAGACCCCTTAAGCAAAATATACAAAGGCCTACTAAATGCTTATTATAATCCTAAATACCCTCTGTTCTCTGTAAGGTCAGAATGTCCTTCTATCCATCAGCTGCTTTTCTCTTTTCCATTAATTTATTTAATATAGATCATTTTTTCTCTTTTTACCTGTTTGAATTTAAGAGTTAAATGGCACACGATTTTTAAAACAAAAATTCAACATAAAAAATTCCTACAATGTAATAGAAAGGCAGTCTCTAAGCAGTGCCTCAAAATCACAAAGAACTAACTAATTCTACAATCTTCCACTGTTTTCAAACATAGCTTTTCCAGATCTGAAGCTACAAGTTTCCATCTCTACTACAATACAAATTTTTACAGCTAATCTCATGGAACTATTTGAGTAAATAAATTTCAGCATAACATATGTAGGAAAAAACCAGAAGAGAACAGGAAAAACCTGGGCTGAGAATAAGATTCTGTGAATAACTTTGCCTCTCAGTGGTCTTAGATGCTTGAAGTAACACCAAAAATTTCAGATTTGACACCTGATCAACACAGCAGACAAAAAATATTCTATGTGCTCTTAAAAACATCTAAAATCAAACATCTAAAATTCAAATTCAAATATTAGTAATTTCAAATAGCAGCTGAATTACTAAAAAAAGACAATGTTAAAAAAGAATAAGCTACAAAGATTTAGGTATGAAAAAGTCTCCACAACAGCACAGCATGCCTATTCTGATGTTCCCAAGTGACATTTTAATGAGGCACAGCATTTCCCAAAATACTAATGCATAGAAAAAAGATTAAAAAACTATACTAGAAATTAAGGAGAAAGGCTTTTTATGTTGTAGAAGTTTAAACTTTACTAACAGAATTCTCAGAATTTAACTTTCATACACTTAAAGCTTCAAGGAACTAAAAAGAAAAGCAGTACAAGGCATTTCATAGGAGAGTTGTGAGTCCAGCACTCCATTCATGGGTACAGAGGTGCAGAAGTGAACAGCTAAAGGGTTGGTCAATGAAAAATTGTGGCAGAACCATGGATGAGATTAAACTGGTATCACTACAAGACAATGCATTAGGACATGTAAAACATTTCTTAGCTCTCAATTCAATCTTTCTGTCATAAAAATTTAGATGCAGCAGAGCATGGGTTTGACATCAATCAATGCCACCATTCAGTAATAATTTCTAGCTTTTTTACAACATTGTATTATTCAATTTACAGGGTTTCATGACTGGAATTAAAAAAAAAAAAGAAAAAGGAACATCTGGATACATCCCTATGGCCTACTAGAGTTCAAAACATTTAATTATCCTTAGAATATATAATTGGCCTGATCAACACTGTATGCATCACCTCTCAAAGAAAACCTGCAAGGATCCAAGGGTAGATTTACATATGTTGTGTTTCACTAGATACACATCGATACCTGTCTTTTTAGATCTAAATACTGTTGATAACACAGACAGCAAAGCTTTAGACAACCCCTAGGTCTTCCTCTGCCTTAAAAACAAGATCAACAACCACCAGCCCACCACCTCAAAAAAACCCCAACCTCCTGCTCCAAGAAACAACAACTCCCCCCCCCCCAAAACTTACCAGCCCCTCCCTGCCCGCCAAGCCCTCACCCGAGGAGATTCCCAGCATTTCCCAAGAACATGCTCCAGTAATATCCAGTTCTGGGTGAGTGTGCAGGAACACCATGCCCTACCTGTAGAGCTCTCGTTTGCCCCTGGTTATGCACCCTCTTCTCGTTTCTGACACCGATCTGTCCCCTGTTACCCAATAAAACCACTGCTGACCCAAAGGTTTGGTTCAAAAACACAGCAGAGCTGCTCATACAAAGAGGAGAAAGGGCCATTATTAAAAATAAAAATGCATCTCTATGCTGTAAATAAGAGTGCAGCTTCTCTGTATTTCAGACTGCTTGATCAAAAAGCTTCCTAGACTTTATGATCAAGAGCCACGATAACTCAATCCAATTGGAATATTAATACTCAGCAGAAAAAGCAAGGCACGTACACACTGTGGAAGGAGCTTTAACAGGAGTTAAACGAGATGAAAGGACCATCATAAAGGTCTCTCACTTCTGCACTAAACAGAACATGCTATTTTTCTAAAGCCTCTTACAATCATAGAGAGGTGAACATCTATAAATTAGATCATATCACAAATAATGTGGCAACTATCACAAATAATTTTGCAAGGGTATTAAGCCACAAAATTTTCTTTATCCCCTTTAAACCTCTGAATAGAAGAGAAAAAATATTTTATGCCACGAGGATCCACTAACAGTGGATATTACCTTTGGGGTGTGGCTTTTCTCATAAAAGTGACTATACAGAAAAGGAATTTTCTCTGTCAACAATTTTGCTTCCTGTGCTTTCTCAGACGTTTGAGGCCTTTTTCCTCCTTCAGTGACAAAGACCTTTGTGGAGGTTTTTTTACCAGTCTACCACTGGAAGCTCTGTATACCTAATGCTGTTAAGACAGAATACTCCCTATAGAGGACACTCAACAAGGCTGCTTTCCAGGCCAGTATTTCGGACTGGATGGAAGCAGTGAAGTTACAGATGTGTTAGTTCTATCTGACATACAACTGAAGAGATCCTGTGCAATTAATTACACTGAGACACAAACCATTAACGTAGATTGAATAATCCACGTTAGATTCATTTACATTGGTATAAAAAGACAGAGCAAAACAACACCTAGTCACAGAAAAAGGAAAAGCCAGTCTATTTTGTTAGTATAAAGGTGGCTCATGAGTATTTTATAAATACACAATCTTTGCTTCTCCTTCAGTTGTTTCTTATAAATATTTATTGGAATTGACAAAGTTCTCAGACACTGTCAGGGTATCATTTCTGCTGACAGGCCTCTGCAGACAACCCTGTTTGGGCTGGTTTTCAAAACATCCTCAATGCTCGCACCCTTAAGATCAATATCCTAAAAAAGCCTCAAGTTAAGCCACCAAAAATTGACATAATCCACTCCTACGTACTTCTTTAGGTAGTGATATACTTCTTTTCATAAGAACTGGCCAATGTCCCTACACAAAACCTGCTGCAGTTATATCCTGAAATAACATCTTCAACAGGTTACCTAAACTAGCATAGAACCTGGCAAATAATGTCAACCAACTCAAGAAAGTAACTCTCAATATACAAGTAAAATACGGATTTCACATCCTATCATCCAAGCAAAACCAAAAAAAACCCTCTGAATTAAGATAAAATTTCAGTTACCAAGAGCAGATAAGACCATCTAATAATCTAAAGATATAAATTTACCATTATCTTAACGCAGCACAATATTGTTAAAAAGTCAGTAACTAACATCAACTGCAGGGGATACACTCAAATCTTCACTAGGCTTCCTTCATCACAGAGCACAAATACTCTAAGAATCAGGTTCTCATACTACAAAAAAACAGGTAATTTTTATTTTGCAGCCCTGGTTTTTGAAACTGCCACAAGACATAAAACAAACACAAATCATTCAGGAACCTATATATTAAAATATACTAATCACTGCTACTCACATGACTAGAATTTTAATTCATGCTAAGTACTTGCAAGCGGATGTAAAGAAGAAAGAAAATCTACATGTTTTATTGCTTACATGTTAGAAGACAAAAATGCATAAATTGCAGGGCAGTGGGACACTATTCATCATTAGGCACCTGAGGCACTTAGGACAAAGTTTCATACCATTTCTGGAATCAGTTTACAGTTTCCCACCACTAGAAAGAAAATGCCTGGCTCCATTCCCCAGTCACCCCCTCTTCCTCCTTCCCCATCCACTGTGCAATGCCTGCCCTCTCTCTTCCCTCCAGTACTTCGCAGATAGTAGTGGAAACCTCTTCCATTTACTGATGCAACAAAAATTATTCTGAAGTAAGCACATAATTCAGGTCAAACTTTAATGCTATAATACAAAAACAATGGCTGTGATGGGCTCCCTCACAAGTAAATGTGGAAAGAGAGGCAGCTTTATATTAAGATCTTTGGTTTACCCTCTGAATCCATTTCTCTCTAGTGATTATAGAGATATACATGTAAAAAAAAATCCAGGTTATATCTACCCACTCCTAGGAACAGATGATTAAGAAGAATACAGGTACAGGTGTTCTGTTAAAATGCAGCTACAGGTGAAAATGATCACTGCCTATCCCCAAAATAACAACCACAAACAACTAACGATTTAAATCCTTCAAGTAATGTCTACCTCTTCCACTACCAGAAACATTCACAAATACAGGAAACCAAAACTCATATTGTGTAAAACTCCCAGGAAAAAAAAAAAAGAAGCCCATTTTAAAGGAAGAAGGTTCAGAACCCTTAGTTAACGGCACTCAACATTTCATACTTGATATACAAACTAACCCAAACTGTTTTAAAATGCAGTAACTCAGCTCACTCCGAAAGCACAGCAAATTCATACCTTCAGAACTCACAATCTAGTTTCTATTGCTCCTAAATTACTAAATGACCAAAGACTGCCTTTTGCCTAAATACATTTTAAAGCTTTTTGTTTTGGCTTATGGATCAAGCACTTTGTTTTGGAGAATTATACTGAGATGTATCAGAACCAAGCCTCCAAAAACATTTAGGTTAACTGTATTCCCTGATAAACAACCCAGAATTACAAGCAGCAGGTTTAAAAATACTGTGACTTGTGCAAATGGGAACACTCTAAGCTGTTTAGCTTGTTTAATCCCGAAGGTAAATACCATAAGCTTCAAAATATTTTGTTTCTTTGCCATAACCTACTGAATCACATAGACAAAAGTGATGAAACATTATGGAGAATCCTACATTTTTGGAATTTCCTCTGAAATAGCTTTAGCTTAGTATTGTATAGGACATTATTTAAGAACATCCATTCAAATTTCAGTGATCTAAATCCAAACTGTAGCTTCAATGAAGCTAAAGACCTCATATGGTCTCTCCAGAGGTGATCAATACTTCAGGAAAAAAACCAAGGACCTTGCACAGCTCTACTACTGGGCCCCTTTAAAATATGAATACTATAGTTATTGTTTTTATTGTTGCGTGTTCCAAAATTTTTCAAACTCCTTCTGTAGCTCAATTTCAATTTATGCAACTCAGTTTTAAAATATTGTTTGCAAGAATAAATATAATTCAGAAATCCCTTAGATTTCTACATTATTTAGAAATTATTACATAAAATTATTAGAAAGAATTCTAAATATAATTTAGAAATCCCTTAGATTTCTTACCACCAACTCTTAACTATTTGCACACCAGAAATTGTATTTTCTTTCATAACTTTCACCTCAAAGATGCACTCACATTAAAAAAAAAGAATATCTTGTAAGATTTATCAGCAATTATTTCCCCACTGTCCCTTATCATTACCAAAGTAAGTTTTGGAGCTGCTGTATTACACATAATTTTTAAAAGACTTTAGTACAGCACATATGATATATTTAGCAGCTGAGCACCTCCTTTCCTCTCTGTACACAGGAAGTTTCCCCTCCCATCTGCTCAGGATATTTAAAAAATAAATAACTACAAACTGCTGTTTTTCCATTGATACTGCAGAAAGTGACTATTATTTACATGTAAAGATAAAAGTAAAGTTGAACCCGAATACTTATTGTAATCTCCATCATTGCTGAGAGTCACAAGACACCTGCTGGTACCAAAGCAGGAGAGCGGTGATGAGAGCAGGAGCCAGCGAAGGGGGAAACCACCGCGGCTTCGAGCAACAGGGCCCAAGTTATTTCAGGCTGAACTGTTCCTGGAGCAAGAAAGTCATTCACAGACCAAGCTCAGTCTCCAATAATCATATACAAAGACTTTAGTTTTACATTTTGCTTTCAGAGCAAACATAAATAAAGTGAATTATCAAACAGTTTCACGCTTCACAAGCAGAAGCTTAAACAACTCAATAACGTATTTATGACACAGTTTTAAGACTGAATAGTGGTTACGAAGGAAACGAGCCCCTCCATATGTAAATACTCTACTGGTGTTTATGACAATCAGATTCTGACAAAGAGAGAAAGAACAGAGGAAGCTGCACTGGCAATAAACTATGGGCAGACTGAAAAAAAAGGCTTTTAATTTTCCCCAGTTAAACATATATAGGGCCACATCTTTTCTGGCCTATGCAGAACATTTACAAATTCTACATTCAAAATTTAACTTTGCTCCAAGTCATACAGAAAACTGATGGAAATATGAAACATAATCTATTATTTAATAACTGTTTTTCCTCCTCTTGCAAATAATTAATTATATTATTACCATATTTTCAAAATAGAAAACTTTCCCTTAAACCCACATACTGAAGGCATATCAACACCTAATATCTGTTCTGTATTATACATGAGAAACTATTCTAAACCTTTAAAAAATAAATTCTCAAACTAAAGCTGATATTAGTAACTGCTTATATATGATTCAATCACAAAATATAACTAACTTACTTTAAAAGTTAACAGGCTACATTCAGTCTCTTAAAGCCTGATATAAAATACCACATCAAGTAACCAATCAGGAAACTGCCATTTTTCCAAGCAGCCACCCTGCGCTAATGACCCGTCCTGCAGTATCTTTTGTTTTCTCAGTTTTCTGCGACCTACAAAAACCATCAGCAATTTTCACTGGCTTTCCTTTCCAGTGGCAATGCCCAACAGCCAGCACTGAACGTTTCCCAGCGCTCCTTCATGAACGTACTTTGGTGAAGAGGAGCCCTCATCACACGCAGTTATGTAACAGCAACTATTTATAGTTAACCACTTGATTCACATTATCCACCAGGTTTTAAACCATTTCCTATGTAGTCACTCGATATATCATTTGAGTTCCTTATACTCCAAATGCCATTTAACAGCCAAGTCAGAAGTTTCAGAGAAGTCTGGCTGCCATATCAACAACATACCACACAAATTTTTTAATCTTATCAAGAGAACCAGAAGTTAACGTCACAGGATTGGTCCTCTACAAATGTTGAGCAACAGCTATTTTCTTTACTTGAACTCCTGCTCTGTCAATATCCATTACTATGCATATTACTAACTTCTAAACCCACTGAAAGAAATCTTACTTTGTGCTAAAATGACATAATTTCTCTGTGCTCTGAGACATACTGAAAAATGTGACAAGCTGTACCATTCCAGAAAGCATCTTATCAACTTTTACAATTCTTATCACACAATTTCAGTAACAGCTGTTTAAAACCTTCAGGTTCTCTAAGGAAGTCTCAGAAAATTGCGTATGACTATCAGCTGGTTTACTTATGAATACAGCAGTATTTAATGAACATCAACTTATTCTAAGAACAACAAATGCTAACATTTTCTTTAGCATTTCTAAAAGACTAATGGCTGTGCTAGAATTCAATTTCCTCCTAAAATTCACCTTGTCTTATTATCATAACTGGCAATAGCATGGGTTTTCCTCATCGCAGCCTTTGGGCTCTCTTATCAATCATATTAATTGATATCGACTTCTTCACATTTTTGTAAACTGGCTTCTTTACGTTTTTTGTAAACTAACCTATAGGCCACTGTCACCTTTCAACTGAAACACCTTTCTCTCAATTACAGGACAATGGCTTTGCTGATGATGAATGTTCTTTGATAATTCTCAGTTACTCATATTTCACAAAGCTATTTATTTCAGTGAACATTAATTAATACTCACTACTGTAAATCCCATTAAATGTTAACTTTAATGACTGCTGTATAAAGACATCTTGCACGTACCTGAACAACATGCAAAGATACTTCCATATCAGTAAGTTAAGAATAGGAAGTCAGAAATACTTGAGAAGAGAAATTTCTGCAAGACTATGCAGGTTATGGCAGTTGACTGCAATATTTCTGTATCAGCACAGCTACATGCCTGCAAAATGCTCCAATATACCAAGCAAAGAAGAAAATGCCATGATTCTGACAACTTTAACACAAACTGAAAGCATGCAAGTATCCTTTGTGAAGCTAACAAAATGCACATGTCAAAAATCAGACTATCATGCAATTGTACCAAACCTTTGAAAACAAGAGGAGACAGAGAAAGGAGTACAGTTACAAGGTACAGATTATAATTAAATGAAATATGATGAAAGGGCACAGAGTAACATTCATTTATGCAAGATATCTAACAAGTGCAATCTAAAATCAAAGACAGGCAAGAACTGTAGCTAAGAGTGCAACTGGAAGACACACCATTTCTTTGTTCTGGTACAGTAACATAGCCCTGAATCGCCCTAATACATGCACAAGTTGCTCCAGAGAAGATAAATAAAAAAATAAGGAAAAATGGTCCAACCCAAAACCTAGAATACAACTGCCTTTCAGCTTACTGCATTTTCAAGGTATTACTGAAATAAGCTAGCAGAAAATTGTCCTGAAATTCGTCAGATGTAACCTGTCAGAAGTGCATCATGACTCTTCACTAAATATACAGAAGAAAATATCCCCCACCATTAGCAGGTATTTCTGGAGGCAGCCTTTCTTGCTTCATGGTGAAAAATGTTACAAAGACCCAAAAGGTATACATAGAGGATGTAAAATACATAGAAAGTTTATTAAAAAGCCCCCTAGGCCTAGACCTATTTTTTTAAAAGTAAAATGACTGTCCAGTGATCAAAATATTGAAATACAAAATGCTCTAACATCCAAGTCTCTGTATCAATATGTGAACAGGCACAAAATAAAATCCAGTTCTCAGAAGGAAAAAGCCACTGCTATGATTATGTGCATTGCAAAACAAGACAGTGATTGCTGGCAAATGACTGGCTTAGTTTGATCTTTAGATGTGAAGCATAACTGCAGAGTAAATATTTGGCATTTTAAAAGCATTTTTACATGCTTAAGGTGTGGAGTATTGTATTACATCAAATTCTGATGTGCCACTGATCACAGCGCTGTCCAGCTGCCTCAACAGCTATTCAGAGCTTGTGGCAAAAATTAAAAAAAAGTAAGGACTAAAAAGCATGTAGCTAACAAGATATCCCTAACTTAAGAACTGTAAGCAACATTTAGTGAATTTATGCTAGAAAAGCTTTATTATTATTGAGCTTGATTGTTAGACATGATCTCGTCTGTTTTCACATCATACCAGATAATGAATTCATTCAGGACACAAGTAGTATATATGCACTTTTTAAATACAGCTGATTAGCTTTCTTGGATAGCAAATAAAACCTGTTTAGTAGGTGAAATATCAACAGCTACCATTAAACATGAAAAGACAGTAAAGAGAAAATTCACACTGTTCACTGGACTCCAACAAAGCCTTTCCCGATTGTACTTTTTAGGTGTACTTACTCAAAGATACTGTCCTGAACCAATACTTATTAGGAGGAGTGAAGCATTCTGCTTTTCCCCCTAGCAGCAGGCAGTCACTTGAGAAATCTGAAGATTTTCTATGTTAGTAGGCCGTTCAGAAAATTCTGCAGAGTCTTACTGTAAGAGCTCCACATCGTACCAGCAACACAGGCACACAGAACATCTTAACATCTCTGTCACAAGCTGTATCCTATTTTCACACTGCAGTGTCAGGCAAAAATTGAAGCCAGAGTAATTCAGGGGAAATACACAGCCCTGATCTGTTTCTCAATCTGAATTATATTTGGAATTACAGATCAAAAATATTTCACTACATGTTAGTGGCATTTTACATATTAAAAAGATCAATTAATGCACATCCTTAGCCAAGCTTAAACTAAATGACTCGCCACTTTCAAACCATAATTTGCTTCAGACAACATGGGCTCTAATTTGCAAACTCTTTGGTATGGATGTAGGCAGAACCCATCTCCTGATTTGTGTAGAGCTCTATCCTGGGTAAACATAGGATTACAACACACAATATGCAAAAATACAAGGTATGACCCTCACTCTGTTATCCTTCCTAAAGATTTTTCTAAGTCAGACTCACTGTTGTCAAAGCAGTATTTAAATAATGCCAACAAATAAAAAAAGCTTCATCTTTCCAATTTTTGTGTCCCCTTTAATGCCAAGTTAACATTATAATGGCTTATCTATCTTGCAGAAGTAAATTCAATTCTTTTTTTCAAGCACAAGTGATTTTTAAGGAAATTTTTCAGTATGCATTTCAAATATGCCATTTTATGTTTTCATATCTGTTACTTTTGTGTTAATTATACAAAACGAGCCTTTCTCATGTCACTTACTGAAGGGCAGATATAAATAACAAGACCTGTGTATCAGCATACAGAATTGTTACAACAAAGCAATATGACAATTCCTTTAACATCGCAAGTACAAAAAATAACCAATCCCCTATTTCACTTTTACTCTGTTTTATTAACAGAACAAACCTGACTTTGGTACTAAGTCTAATTTCATATATATTTTTTTCTGCCCCGCATCTTCCCAGAATTTAACCTTTGGTGATCTAGTTTCCAGTTCAATTAATACAATTAAGTGGAGAGGGAGGTGGAGAGAAGAAATGGAAGAACCTTCAATCAGGCTTCTCCTCATATCCATGCCATGATAGCTACAAGAAAGTTGCTACTGATCTTCTATTAAATTACAAAAAGAATATAAATTATTCACCAAAACTTAAAAAAAAGGAAATGGATTCTTTTTAAATTACTGACTTTGAATTATAATGGAACTCATCCCCATTTTGCTTCTAACACCGTACCACTGTTAACCACCACCAGTAAAGTGCCAAATACGGCAATGAGTTTAACACAACTCCAGCCAGCTACCAAAATTGTTGCAGGAGAGACGAAGGGGATCAAGGTCAGCATTCTTCTAACGCAACAGCTAATCCATTCCTACGAATATGGCACGGGCATTGGCGGGCGTAAAAAATTTCCATGAATTATAAAATACACATAATTCCACCTAATTTTCCCCCGTCCTTTCGAGAGAACCATTTTGCTCTCACTGGTCTCAACCCACGACATATCTGAGAGAGGAAGGGGAGGGAGGAGTCCACAGAAGTTCAGGGTCAGCCAGTGTTCACGTATCCTGTCATTTTCGAACTCAAAGCTCTGGGCACAAAAGCTCCTATACCACGCACTGAAACCTACATATTTTGGGTGTGCGTGTGGGGGGAAGACCTGCAATAGGAGCGAATGTGTCATACGTGCGGAGGCTGCGAGAAGTAGAGCTGTCAGGAGAGCGCTGCCTCGCTTGAAGAGGTGGAGGCGGTGGAGAAAGGACGGTGACGAACGCAGGCTCACCAAAAAATCCCGGCGGTGCTCAAGGGCCGGCAGCCCCTGCTCACCCTCCGGCCAGGCCCCTCTGGGCTCCCCTCTCCGAGCGCTCCGGCCGCCCCGCAGCCCCGCGGAGCCGCTCCCAGCAACGGAAATCCCCCACGGCCCGGCCCGACGCTGCCCGGGGGAGCCGAGCGGCCCTGCCCGGCCCCGGGGGCTCCCCGGGCCGCCCCCGGCCCTCCCGCGGGGCGCTGCCCCACCAACCCCGCCGCCGCCCCCTCCTGCGGGGCCGCGCTGTCACCTCGCCCCGCGCCACGTCCCACGCACCGCAGGCCCAAAGCCGACACCCCCCGAGCCGGACCCGCACCCCGGGGCCGGGAGACAATGAGCGGCCACAACTCACCAGCAGCGCCGGAGCTCCGCGGGTCCGGGGGCGGTTCCTCTCCGCCCAAGCGGTATCTGGCCGCCGGGAGCCGAGCCCCTCCGTCCCCTGCCTGCCCCGAGAGCCTTCGCCTGCGCCGGCCGCGCTCCTTCCCCGAGGAAAGTCACTTTATTCCCCGCTCCAACATGGCTGCTCCCCCCGCCGCCGCAGCGCCTTCGCCTCGCCGCGGCTCCCCCGCCGCCGGAAAGCGGCCGCAGGCCGTGCTCGGGAGCCGCTCGGCCGGCCCTGCCTGTGCCGAGAGCGTCAGCAGCGCCGGGCCGCGGGGGTGTGCGAGGAAAGGGCGAGCCGAGCCGGGCTGGGCTGCGCGTCCCCGCTGCGGGCTGACGCCTCCGCCCGCTCGCTCTGAGCCAGCCCCGCCGGCTCCGGGCGCAGGAGGGGCCGCGGGGACGCCCGGGCGCCGGCGACACCTGGCGGCGAAGGCGGCGGCGGCGGCCCCGGCTGGGCCGGCGCGGGGCGGGGAGCGGCGGGGACGGGGCGGAGCGCGGGGAGCGCCGCGGGCGGGAGCGCAGAGCGGGGGCTGCTGCAGCCGCAGAGCTGCCGGGGGCCGTCCCTCGCTGCGGGTTAGCCCGGCCGAGCCGAGCGGGGCCGGGCTGAGCCGAGCCGAGCCGAGCCGAGCCTAGGCGAGCCCAGCCGGGCCGGGCAGAGCCGAGCCGAGGGGGGCGCTGCTGCTGCTCCCTGCTCTCAGCGGCTCTGCGGCAGGAAATGGGGCTCCTCGGCGCTGGCGCCCGGGAGGCTCCCCGAGGCCCTGCCCGCTGCTGGCCTTCCGAGGGGTCCCCCCGAGCGGTTCCAAGGAGAGCAGGGTGGGAAAGAGGCCTTTGCTCACTTCAATTTTTCCGGTGTCTGGCAGCGTTTCCTCTTGGTTTTATGGGGCGATTTAGCTCATCTCTGAGGCATCCCCCTGCTCCACCCTCCCCACGGCTCACACACCAGTAACTGAAGTTAAGGGAAGCTGTGGCTTTTTAAATGCATTTCTAACTCGTATTTTCCATATTTATTCTTGTAATTTCTTTCCTTTGTCTCCTGCATGTACGGTCCCCATACCCTCCCTCTTATCCTGATGATGGCTGTGCCAGCACCAACCGTGCTGTCTTCCTATGCTTAGAATCTTTTTCCTCTCACAGTGATCCAATTTGTATTTCCTCACTTCTCATCCCTTTTCACCCCTAAATTTCTTCGGCTCTGTCAACAGAGAGAACAACACCTAAAAGCTATTCTTGAGAGCCAGCTATTCTGCACTATATGTTGTTTTCACATTCCCACCACACAAAGAGCAAGATCTGTTAGGCCAATTCTGAAGGGATTTCAGTGACTTGGGTTTGCACTTGAATTACATTTGGGCTAGAATTTGGCAATTTTTTTTTCCATTTGGAAATCTGCTGATCCTTGCTGCCTGCCTTCTGTCAGCTCAAGCTGAGTGTCCCAGGGCCTTTGCCACCCTAGTGCAGAGCAGCGTTACTGACTGAATATGCTGAATACACTCAATATGCCAGGTCCTGTCACAGATTCTGAACTCACAGCTCTTACAGGTCTTTGCTTCACCACACTGCTGTGAATGCTGAGGGAGGCCAAAGCTCCTTCATTTTGCAGGCAGATCTGCACTACATTGTGTCTGGGTGGAGAACAGCAGATATATTAATTTGCAGCAGCACTAACAAGCTCCTGATCTAAAGAAACTTCATGTGCAGCTTATTCTAGCCAGTCCTTCTCCACAATAGGGCCAAGTGGGAGCTGCCTTTACAGAAGCAGTGCCAACTGAAAATTCCCCTGCTTCCAGCTCCACTGACCCTTCCCGTAGCACAAGCAAACCAGAACACAGATGAATATGTTTCCCAGTAGACAGAAGTCATTTGCCCTTGCCTAAAAAAGGAGTGCAAGCATGAAACCACTTTTCACATGCACAGAAATTCGCTTTGCTCATACTGATGTAGACCTCTAGTGAAGTTGGTTTAGAATAATAAAATAGTAAACATGACTTGCTGTTTATACAGACAAAACTTGATTACTGAGGTATTTTTGAATGTTTTCAAAATGCTGGATAGCTACCTTACATTTGCAAAACTTGTGGGATTTGTAATAACACAGGGAAAGCAGACACTTAAAGCTTTGAACTTCCTGGTAATGCAAAGATACCACTTCTGGAGCTCCTTTAAAGTGCAGGACCTACCAGTTCTAGCCAGACCTACCAGTTCTCTTAATCTTTGAATGCTAACATGATGTGTGTTTTGTTTTATCTTATTCAATTTGAAGGCTATTTTGGGTAAGTAATGTAAATCATAGTGTTCAAGTTTGTTAGTATATACATGATTTGTTAAACAAGTTCTTGAGACGGCACAGCAATGAGTGCATTTATTGCAGCACATCCAAGTAAATGCTGTTCCATATATGAGGTACAAAGAGAAGCTGGAAGTTTATGAAGCCATGTTTTTAAGTGTCAAAAATATCAGTAAAATATGCTTGCTTTACTTGATACATATTCATGTCTGCTGTTGATACTTCTGTTATGACAGGAAAAGTAATTATGGCAAACAAAAGAAGAAACCAAAAAAATGAGCAGTTAGGATGAGTCACCCGACAAATAAGGGGTCAACACTGATTGCAGTGTAACAAGAGTATTTTAAGGTTTTCCACTTGTAACGGGGAGAACAGTGAGTTGTTAAGAGGGAAGAGTTTGTAACAGCATAACACTGGATATACATTTGGCCATTGTATCTGCCACTGCTTCATGCCCTCAGACAAAGATTTTCACATCTGGGCAAAAGACAGTACAAAAGCGAGACAGAGTGACAGACATAAATTTGAAATGTAGGCACTGATTTTGATTCATTTTTCTCATGGGTCTGGTTTTATAACTATATCTATTGATTTGTTTTATTATTTAGTGGATTATGTAGCAATCAATCATATTTCCATCTAGCTAACCAAGATTATTAATATTTTAAAGTAGTTTTAAGATGGATTGGCTGGTGAGTGCAATAGGTCTGCTCTCTAAGCCAGCAAGAATGGAATACACCCAGGTTCCATGGAATGAATTATTGCCACTGGACAATCTGATGAAATCTACATCAGCCATTAGAATATAAATCCAGCAGTAGGAATACAGTGTTGTCAGGGGACTGAGATTTCCTGCTTTGAAAATGAACATACTGGCTTTGCCTCTGCGTTTATTGAACAAAAGTACATAATTTTTCTGTGTCAGTAAAAGCATAGGAGTTAAATCAGGGGAGTTCACATAGTGGTAGATGGAAATCTTAGAGAAACGTATGCATCTTTAACACAATCTATGTGGAAAGCAGCTACTTTCCTGCCAAGAGCCAAGCTCAGGATTCTGTGTCACAGCATCAGGAGTCAGGAACCTCGCAATCAGCAAGCAGTGTGGGAAAGCATTGTGCCAAACTACAAGGGATGTGTTAATTTGCAGGGGAAAAACTGAAAGTCTTGGCAGGTTATTAAAAGAGGAAATGATTGTCAAATACAGTATTCTGTTTTGAAATGCAATTGTTTTTTTCTATTGGATGCCAAAAATTTCTGAAAAATGCAATATCCTCTAACTAATTGTGTCTGTTCTCTGAGAAAAGAAACAGAGCTATTGTTCTCCTCACAGCAGGAGCTATTTTTATATTAGTATAGCACTCCTTTCTGTAATGATTGTCTTCCACCTACACAAAACTCCAATCCATTTAAAATAATCAAATTAAGATAGTTTCTTGCTTTCTTATAGCAAGTTGGTATTCATACAGAGTTTTCCAGGTTGAGTTTGGTACAGAACCTCTAGGCTAAAAAAAGTAAAATTCTCTTCCTCAGTGGAAGACCAAACCCCTTTCCCTTTGATTGAATGGAAGCAGGCAGTAGCCACAAGAAGAAGGTCACCCTTGCAAGAAAAAAAGAGGTATATTTCTTCTGTTAACAAGAGCTGTAACCATTTCTACCATGATTTCAGTAACTGATAACTCTTATTAGGACTTTAACTTAGTTGCACTGTATATTTCACATAGAAACAGGGAAAGTTACTATTTGTTGTTGTAAACCTTGCTTTTGGGCAAGCAGGAAAGAGTTCTTAAAGTGCAAATGGTGGGGTATTCTTTATCTACACTTGAGATTTTAATTTATGTAGCAATACAGGTGTTTGGAGACTGATCATCTGCTGGAGAAATTACTGTTATTGGAAGGTCTGTGTCATCCTATGCTTATACCCATCTCTATTTTGTCATTTATTAGCATAGAAATATTTGTAATCCATGACATGACATACATAGAACTTATCGTTGTCACTGTTTTCTTCCTTTATGTTACTTAACCTTTAGCTCCCATATGTAACTTCACACTATCCTATCAGAATGCTTCTTAAATATTGTTTCTCATTTCTTTATACCTTGTATCTTTAAATTTTGAAGAGTATTTATCAATCTTGTAGATAATAATCTTTACAATAACTGACTGGATGCTTTTATTTATATCTGGCATTTCTGGGACTTGAACTTACAAAATGTTTACCAGTTGTGCATATTTTTTGGATCTGGAGCATTGCTTTAGTGGAAAGTCTAGTTTCATTTCTTGCTTTTTCTTGATTATTTTTTTCTCCAGTTTGAGATTCCTCCAGCTAATGCAAATGAAGTCTTTCTATTGAATTCAGCAAGAGTCAGCTTAATCCTTGTAGAAGGAAGTTAATAGCACGGAGAGAGACTTCTTGTACAGTTCTACCTGGGTTTGCAAACAAACACTAGGCACTCCTTTTTTTCTCTACTACTGCTCTGAAAGGCAGGACATCCTGCTTTTCAAAACAAAAGGTATTAGTCCTACCTCAACCCAGTGCAATTATCATACTCAGACAGGAAGTGGTTTAGTACTTTCTGTAGATTGTCTGTAAATGAGGTTTGTGCAACAGACGGTAGGTCATTGTAAAACTCTAGCTTAGTGAAAGAAGATTTTTTAATATGTATTTTGTTTACATTTTGTGTTGCAGACTAAAACTGGTGAAAGAATTTGAGCAAAGCAATGAAGATCTGTAGGTAATGAAAACTGGTCACTTGTGAATGCACACCTTTGCTGCTTCTCTTTTTCAAGTACCATTCATGGATACACTTTTCCCTTTATGAAACAGAAATCTGAAATGGCAGGGGAAGAGACTCCTATTCTCCTCTGGTCCTCTATGCAGGTTCAGTGTCTTAGACAGAATAGCAAGCATCTCTTTTTCTTCTTCATTGCAAGTAAATTGCTTCATAGAAATTTGCAGTCATTATTCACTGAATTGATTAGAAATGGCATCAGTGAGTCTCAGAACATTTGTACCATTGCCAATTCAAAGTACCTAGTGAATTTGAAATTAAAGTACAAAATACACAGAGACTCTTGCAGTTACAAGACTATACGTGTGAAACTTCTTGGTTTTTCCTTATTGTAATGGTTGTTCTGTCCAGAGCGTTTTAGGAGTTAAGTGAAATTGCTTTCAGTCATGACAGCTGGTTAATTCCCTGTAATGCTGCGACATAAAACCTGTTTGTTGAAGCAAAGATGGTATCTGTTCCAGCAAAGATGAAACCAGATCATTCTCAGATTTATCTTTTTTAGGCTGGACAGAAGGGTGTAGAGAGACATGGAAGAAAAAGAAGTGGGACTGGAACTAAAATATGATGGAGAGAACATGAAGAATATGAAAAAGGTACATGAAAATGGAACCAGTGTGCATAGTAAATGTTGGAGATAAAACGAGGTGCAGAAAAATCTTGGGACAGAATGAAGAGGGCTGAGGGAAACACAGGCTAATTCACTGAGGACTGAGTACTGCACATTGTTTTGTGTGCCACAAGTCAAGGGTATACAATATATTGTAGATGTGCAGAGAATTCCTTATATAGTCTAGAGATCCCTGTGCATTCTCAAATCAACTACATTTTGGAGTTTTTTGTGCACGGGCAGCTGGCTGTCAGACTGCTTTCAAATTTATAACGGTAGCTTTTGAGATGTCAGTGGGAAATAGCCTTTGCAAAACAAGCACTAAGGTAAGAGAAGGGGAATAGGAAGAGAGGTGAGATGGATGAAACAGAATGCAAGAGAGAAAATATGGCAAAGGGATGCAGGAAATTAGGAGGTAAGTAGATGTAGGGCTTCATCTGGCATTCCAGGCCAAAGGCTTTTACTGTCTTACAAACACTGGTTATGCAGGGGAGATAGGCAGAACTAAGATGTTACTTTTTAATGTGTTACTGCCCCAACTAGTTGCCCTACCCTTCTGCTGCCAGCTGTTACACCCTCAGGGAGCGGAGACAGAGCCGAACCTATTTCCCTGTGTAGTGTGGCAATTAGCTTTAACCACCGATGAGGACACTGAGGCAGGTGAGTCAGATGCCTGTAGTTTCTTCTGCCACACCCCCTACAGGGATGGTACCCTCTGGCACATGGGAGGGACAAAGCAGTGAGGTCTGTAATTTTTTTAAATCAGCACAGCCAGATCAGTCAGGCTTCTCTTAACTAATTTTTACTGTCTTATAAATCCTGCTGCTTTAGGCAGCCATGTGTATATTCATGTGTTGGTGCTAGATTTGGAAGACTCCAACCAAGTGAGAGAGAAAAAAGATTGGCATAAAACCAGAAGGATATAGATGGCAGCTTCTATCTGCTTATGGAAAGAAATGCTTCTTCTTAGGTGCCAGTGATAAATTACATATCTACATATGCATTTAAGGTTGAATAAGACAATTGATTAAACTAATATGTAATCTATAGAATGTTTCTGACACTGAAAATACCAAAGTGCACCTTAAAATGAGATGAATAATTTCTACCGATATAAAGATAATAAAGAGGTCACTCATAAAATTCAATTGATTTAATTGTGAAATTTCTCACTGATTTCTTTTTATGTAGCTTCTTACTCTGCCAAGTTGTTGATAGATCAACTAAACTGTGCTTTAAGTCAAGAAAAGCGTCTTTCAAGGTCTGTTTCAGGACAGAATAAAATAATTAGAGCTATAAACAAAAACGAAGCAGGAATGCCACAAACCCCCACGTATCTATTACTTGTCATCTGCAGAGTCTAGCTGTTACCAGAGAAGCATGTTAAAATTAAATGCTGAGCTTTATTTAACATAGTTATTTGTACTCTCCTTCTTTGCTTTTACAGTTCATATTTCAAAGCTCTTTTTTTTTCACTTCTTAACATGGCATATTCATGGTTGTGCAGATACTTATAATCCACAGTAAATTGCTGTACAACTATACTTACCTTTTAAAAACAAAGAAATATTCAGTTGGAGCTTTTGTAGCCACTACGTAGGTGGCTCTTACAGTTAGTTAGCTATTTTGCAGGACAGATAGTAATTTATATCAGTTTATAGACTATACAGAATTTGGGATAAATGTCTACTAGAAATTAAAAAGAAAAATAGTAGAGGAGGCAACTATGTGTGTGAAATTCTGTATTAGTGTGATTTCATATCATTAGCATTCTCATGCAATATTTTCCTTTGAAAAATTAATTTACCTTTTTCATAATTCATCAAAACAGTTTATTTTGCCCACCAATAAGCACTCCATAGAAACAGGCGTATCTTAGTAACATACCAAGATAGAGTTCAGGGAATACACTGTGTTTGTGTATACTGCCCTAAAAGAGACATTTATAGTTGTTATAAGAGAATAGGAGAGTTGTCTTTCTGCAATTGTAGCAGGCACAGCACTGCAATACAATGTCACAGTGCTTCTTAAGTTGATCTTATGCATGAGATACGTGCCATTCTACACACATTATTCCTTGCCCTTCACAGGAGCATATCAGCAAAGATGTGAAATTGCTGTCCCTTACAGCTGGCATTTTATTTTTTAGTTTTATTTTAAGGGTGCAAGCTGGTGAACTACATAAACACTTACTGCTTTTGGCCCTTGTCTGCTGAATTAAAAACTGTTTTGACTATGCCCCTGATTTTTTTTTATCCCAATCTTTCTACTTAGAAAATCTTGAAAATTGTGTTGCTGCTGTCACCTCTTGCAGATCTGTAGTTGCTCTGTAGGGCATTACTTTTCCACCATATCCAGCTGGGTGACTCCAGATGACCCTAGCTTTACCAGCTCTGTCACAGCTTGGCCTCTCTCCTCTTTGCTTTTTCATGCTTGCTGTAGAAATCCTGTTTGTTCTCTGGCATCTTTGTTCTCTCTGTTCCTCCCCACACTGAAGTGATCCAAGGGAATGGTTACAATGACATTTGGGCTTCTCTGTAGCACTGTGTCGATATTTACACTCAACTGATTATTAGCAAGTTGGGCATATGTCTACACTGTAAAATCTACTTAGGTTAACCAGTGCTTCAAGGGAGAAGAAGCAGAAAGTAGAGTGGTGCAGGGCATATGTATCCCTTACATGTCCCTCTTATATGTACCATGCCGTTACTTTGTCCAGGTAGAAAGGGATGAAACATGCTTTTCAGCTGATTCTTACACTGCATTGTAGTTGTTATTTGATGCATATTGCCTGCCTTGGCTGGTATTCTTCTCTGCTTCAGAATAGCCCAGGCTGTTTAACACTAGGGTAAGGCAGAGGGTGCCAATCCTAGCCCTCCACAGAAGCTTTTAAGATGTCAAGCAACAGAACATCTCATCATGGGTTTTGATTAAGGAAAGAGTGAGCTTTGGTCTCAGACTCAGGCTAACTGCAGGAATGAAGACAGAGGCAAAATATGTCTAATCTCAGCACACAGTTATTAAAAGAACATATCTGGAGGCAAAGAAGAGGCTCAGGAACCAGGAGAAACTAGACAGATTTAACAAGAAATTTTCTTATCAGTCATGTAGGGAGAAAGAGGAAGAGAGAAAGTATCTTGCTGAAACATGGTTTAAAAAATTTTGTATTTGTGTACTTAATCTAAATTTGCAGCAATAGCGACTGAGCTATTTCAGAATAAGAGACACTCTTCTCTTAGTTCTCTTTGGCTGTGGCATTTCTTATGCTTAGGTCTCATGCAGCTGTTGGTCCTCAGTCTACAGCCTGCACCACCTTTCAGCAGCCACAGTTCTCTTCCTTTACCTTCCACTCAGATGGGGCAGGCAGTGAGAATGGATGTGGGAAAAGGAATAAGGCAGAGCACCAACAGAAGAACAGGAAAGCCTGCAGTGATTTTTAAAGGTGGTCTATACAGAGAGAAGAGATTCAGCCTAAAGCAGCTGATCTCCTCTACTAGGCCCTAGCAGAACCAGCAGATTGCTCCCTCAGCAGCTGTGAAAGGTTAAGTCTACATTAGCAATTGTTTCAAAGCAATAGTGCATTGTCTTAACTTGCCATGTGGTGTTTCACTTCTCAAAGTGGGTTTGGTGCATACAAACTAAATTCTTTAAGGAGGAAATGAAAAGAGAAACTCTGCTTCAAATCTGCTTCACATGCACCCTAGTGCTAATGGGGACAAGAGGCTCCAAAATAGCATGTGAGCTGCATCATCACAAGGTCCTCTAGCACATACCTAACACTTCTTCTCAGAAAGCTTTGAAACACATGTAGTGGAGGTGTTTGGCTCTGGTGACCAGGCTAAATATAATCCAGAATAAAGCCCCAAAACACATATCATGGAAAATGAGGTGCCTTAGTATCAACTGTTTTGTTCTACCTATCCATTCCTTATGTGCTTAATTACTTTCTCGTGAAAATGTTTCCTACTTTGCCTGTACCTTGAGATGGCTTTGGGAAATGCCAAGTCTAACCTAAAAATGTACCTAAAATGTTTCTTATATCTGATGGTGGGATGCCCACACAGTTTAATTACATATGTAGGCTCTTTAATCACTAAAACCAGCTCTTTAATCAGTATTAAAGAGCTGATGTTGCTCATCTTTAATTGAATAGAAAAGATACAGCAAAACCTGCCAGCAATCACAATAGTAGATATGCTGGTGCTGTCACAAAGGATACAAGGAGAGCTGTGAATTGTACCCCAGGATGGGATACAGGCTGAAAACTGCACTGGGTAAGATGCCTACTCACCAAGAAAAAATAGGCAGACATAGCTGGGTGAATAACTGGGGCAACATTCTCTTACATGGAAGCTACTATTGTGCCTGCTACGAGGGCAGAAGGAACCAAACAATTGGTTAAGTCAGGATGATGAATAGATGTAACAGTCTGTATTTACTATTACAAAATTATGTAAATTCTTAACTGTTGTATTTTTCTTTTTTTCACTTTTCCCATTATTTTCATTTATTTGTGAGCTATCTTACTTGCCTAGCTCAGTGGCAGCACTAATCTAAGCTTCTGTGTGTACCTGGTGCTCTGTGCTGCTATTGTCACTGTAAATATTTAGTTACAGCTACTCCCAGGAGCCATAACATGCTCCAGTCCCTCACAGATCCTACTCTGAATTGAAAACATGTTCTAACAAAATGTTATGAAAGGACATGCAAGATTACAAAGACATTTTTCATATGGAAAAATCTAGTATTCTTTAGGAAACTGTAATTGGTACAGTTTAATCTTTTTTTCTTACCATGTCAGATAAACCTAGACATTCTGGTCTCAGATGATAGCACATTTTGAGATCTGAGAGAAACAGGGAGCTGCTGGAACATATTGCAGAAGCCTAAAGCACTTAGCAACAGAGAGAGTGTGGGATGCAGCAACAGAAGCAGGAATGTGGAAACGAGTGACATCGAGGCGGCTGTTTGGAAAGAAGAGCTTTTTCTTTGTTTATAATTTCAGTAATTCTAAAGAACTTTGCAGTGTGGGAGGTCACTGCAATCTCTGACTCTGCACATATTCTTCTCTGTGTGACTGCTTTTCAAATGCCTATAATTATTACCCAAGGGTGCTGGATGTATTAATTTCCTTTTGTATTTCCTGTTTCTCTCAAAAACTAGAGAAGTAAAATTAAGATATTTGTTTTGCTTCAATTTATCCTGTTAAAACATACTCATGTGGCTTGCACTGTGAGTTTTTTTAAATTATAATGTCTTCCAGAGGGGGAGACAAGCATTCACCATGATGATTTTACTGTTTTGCAATTGAACATCCTGGTAGTGTGCACGGATGATGGATGTCAAATAACTGCAACAGAGAAGATGCCTGAGGTGCTGACCAGGATAAACTGAGTTAGGATAAAATAAAAACGTCTCTGCCATCAGAGTGACTTTCAGACGAGGACTCAGAAATCAGTGTGTTTCTAAGTCCTGCAGGTCCTACTGAGGTAGAAATGATCTGGAGAACTGTACTCACCAATTGCTGAAGACTGTTTTACTGAATGCATGTGCATCTGCAAATGCAAAAATCTCCTTTCCCCTGAACAGTTATTGTGCACATTAAATGGAAGGGCTGCACAGGTCTAGGGTTGAAACAAAGGCCTTAGGCTATATAGGGCTCTTAACGAATTTGGAAACCTTACCATAAATGTTACATTTTGTATTAAATGAGAGTTGAGCTAGCCATTAGCTTGCATTTTCTTTTTTCTCTCTGTAAATGTCTCTTGTGGTTTGCATTATTCAGTAATCTAATTGTGTCTACTTTTGAGGTATTATCTATTGAAAATAACAGTCAAAAGAAATGATAGAGATGTACTAATGTATGATAATAGAAGTGCTATAGAAATGCACAGAACAGAAGAAAAAAAAGAAAGAGGGATAAATTCATATATAGTAATGATGCCTGAGGAACTATTAGTATTGAAATCTAACAAATTTATCTACTCAGTGAATAGTAGAGTATAGAATAGCTTCAGGCTGCTGTTGATACTCTTAACTTCAGAGGTGACCTGTCATTGGTTAACTCTCCTTTTAAAGAGAATTGGATTCAGCCTAACTACTGATCAACTGTTTACTTCCAAAATGCTGCAGTAATTTCAGTTATTAAAGTGCAGTAATCACCTTACACTAGATGGAAATATTAAAAAAAAAGAGTAAAATAAAATGAAATTAAATAAATAAAGGATACAAAATGCAGTCACCAGACCAAAGCTGGGTAACAAATGTATTACCAAGACAGTTAATGAAGTACAGAGACATCCTGACATCCCCAGACTGTAAGGGACATGTAGTGTAGGCATTATGAAATCATTCAGGCTACAACAGGGTAAACCTGAAAAGTCATCTCATGACACTTATGAACAGCAACATCTTCAAGCTCTCCCAAACACAGTGGGACCTCTTACAGCTCACTGATGGAGAGAGGATCTCCCTAGGTTCAGACCTAGGCAATGCTGAAATTATGTTCCACCATTTGTAACCTCAGGGCAAAACATGTTTCCTTGAGGACATTTCCCACAGCTGGCTCCCTGTCTGCAAACTTCCCAGGGACTAAGCGCCAGACTGTCTCTCTACATTTTCATGTCTCGCTTCCATATTCATAGCTACAGAGCCCTAGAGAGGAAGTATCACCTGTTGAAGAGGTTTAAAGACCTGAAGTTCCATCACCATTGCTAAAACATATGCCTTGACCTACTCCCACTAAATGTTTTTCCTTTCTTCCTGCTTTCTTCTTCTATTGCTCTCAGCCACAGCCTTTCTCTTGCTATAAAGACCATTATCTTTTTATCTCAGATCTCTGCTGTATCCAGCATACATAATTGGCACCATCAACCCTGAATTTTCTGACTCTCAAAATGTAAGTCAGAGGCTTGAGGGAGCTCTACCGGTTCTTTGGGGATCTGCCAGACCCCCTCATCTTCCCATTCAGCACTCCCACTTTCTGACTTCTACTCCAGCTGATTCTCCAAAGAACACCTCAGATAATGGAAACTGTAGGCCTCAGCTTTGCCTCTGCTAGAAATCTTAATTTTTATTTTTAAACAGTGCAAAAGCTTTAAAAAACAAATAAACACAACAACAAAAAAACCCCAAACCCAAACCAAAATAAATGAAAAACCTCAACAAATGAACCAATCAAAAAGAAAGGCAAACAAAAAACCCCAAACCCGCCTCAGAAATTAAGATCCTTTCCCCCATAAAATGTGCATGGAACTTCCCCTTTTCCCCTTTTAATGCCTGAAGGTAGCCAGCATCACTGTCACACATGGAGCTGAAGCTAGATAGTAGCCAGTGTTGCTGTTATCAAAGGGAAGTTTGCCCAGTTTTAGATCTGAGAAATAGAGGCTAGGGACTGCCACAGCTAAATTCATCCTGTTCTTTGCCCAAACCCCTGACCACAGCAAACATAGATGAAAGTGAAAGTATCTCTTTCAGGAAGGATTCTGAAGAAGGTATTTTTTTCTTTTTCATGTAATTCTTCTGTCCAGACTGTCTCTCACTATTCTCCTGAGCAGCCTCTGGAGCTGTAGTTGAGAGACATACTTCCAGCAGTGTTCAAGGCATGATTTCTTTTCTCTTAATGGAAGACTGTCCTCCTGGGGTCCCTGCTCTTAAACATCATAGGCACTTAGGGTGCTGCAGACCATTTTCCTTTCCTCTACTGTTCCTTATGATTTCTCCCCTTCATCCCTTTGTTTTGTGTTCTTGTCCAGTGCTTTCTGTGAATACCTATATTCCCTCTGGGCTCTCTCCTCTTCTCCCTCAAAAGAGACTACCACTGACATGCTCTTTTCCATCCTGTAAAACTATAACAGAAATTGTACTACCATCTACTGCACTTCTCCCTGTATGCCAGATGCTGCACCTTACAGAGGCCTTGAGTTTTCCAAGTCAAATCACAGTTTCTGCATCCCATTATCAGGCCTCTCCCATCTTGTCGTCTCCATACTTTTATGTTATCAGATCCGTCACTTTGTGCACCTGTGGTACTATGAATACTGGCCATTAAATATGCACCCAAACTATGCAAAGTAGCACTCCAGCAGAACTACACAACATGATCCCAGCTACACTGACTTCAGAGACAGACTGTTCTGGTATGTCCTTCTGCTGTAATTACATTGTTTTGGTATTTCCACACAGTTCAGCACTATGCCAAGTGGCTAAGCCTGATTAGAGCTGGCTCAGATACTGCATGTGATGTCAGATCTGAACTGGCAACAGAGTCATCTGACCTCTCACAGAAATGGGGATTTGGCATTATGGCACTGGTCCCCTCATTTCCTTCTTACACTTGCCTGAAAACATGCCAATTTTCACTCTGAATGATTAGGCTCCTGCAAACTATAAATGCTGAAAATCACAGAGGAGAAGCACATTCCTTGGAGTGTGCATGTGGCTGAGTGCGTATTGTTGGGATAGCTGAATCAACAGCAGGAGCACTATTACAGTAGAATAAACATTATCCTCAGACATGCTTCTTAGTAAGTGTTTTAAGGAAATTATTATGGGTTCTCTGGAGGAACCATGCATACCTGCAGCATGGTAAGGGCAGGCTCTCTATTCTCTCAGTCCCCGCAAATGATAGTAGCAAAACAGAGCTGTCACACTGAGTCTTACAGTCTGAGACTGATCTGCTGCCTACCCTCTGAGCTGCCCAGACACAGTAGTCTCTGGCTTATGGACAGCATTTGTATGTAGATGGCCTATGGAGAGTAGCCTGGAGAAAATGGAGGCTCCTAGGAAAGGGCATGATGCATTGTGTGGTATTTTAAGGAAATAAACCAAAGATATAAAGAAAAGGAGCTGGGAGAGCACTTTCTGTAGCAGAGTTTCATGAAATGATCCTTTTTTCTTAACTAAGTCAAAAACCATCTACAGACCAGGGACATAGGCCCTATTTGTAAACTTTAACCTTGAAACTGATACGATACCATACACAATGCACTGACATGTTTAGTTAGGTATTTATAATCACTGTAGTGTTGTCCTCTGTGTTAATGGCACTGAGAAGACCCTGAAAATCTTCTCTTTACCTCTTTAAGACAGATAGAAGATGTAGGTCTGTGACAAGTACAAAATGCTTAACTTGTGTCATAAAGTTTGTAAGCATTCCCCTCTACTCTCTGCAAAGAAAAGTGGAGGTAGCAGTGGTGTCTTAGACGGCTGTTTTCAAGTAGAGATATTTTTAAAAACAACTCTCCCAAAATGGCATGATGGTTTTTCATCCTGCTTCAAAAAAATTTTGTTTCTCAAAGTAGTCTAGCAAAGTAGTCTAAGGCTATATTAACAAGGAAAACAGTGTATTCAGAGCAGATCTGTACTGTGAAACAACTAGTCTCAGCAACCAAATGTTCACATAATGCACATTTTTGGGGTTTTACTTTGAACTTATTTCAGTCTGTTCCTAGAGACTGAATCTCCAGTACCTGTTAGGGGATATTGGATGTGCTCATGGAGTGCACATTTTGGCTTAGGTCCACTCAGAGGGACTCCAACTCCTGCAGTCAAGATCATTCTGCAACATATAAATGCAGAACTGGGGATACTTCTAAAGTACACTCCTGATCCCAACCAAATTGCTAATGTAGGTGCAATCTCAGACTCACAAATTATCATGGATTTTTTAATTCATGTTTGATACCTACTGATTATGTTTCTGATGTAAAAATTATCCTTAATTTACCTTTATGCTAACTCGGATGGATGTATAATACTTTACTTCAGGGAAGCTCTGTCTGCCATCTTTAAGGAACCATTCTGTCAGTCTTATAATGGAATTGCACAGGTACAACATAACAAAATTTACTTCTTTAAGGATAATTTATTAAGCAATTCCATTGCTAACAATACAGAAGAAGCTCAATTTCTTGGATTCTACAAAGGTAAATACCGTGATTTTGTCTCTAAATGTAATAACTATGCTGGAGTATATGAAGTAGATCTACTGAGTTAAAAAAAATCAATATATCCATATCTAATAGAGAAAGAGCCATATGTCAAGCATTTTAGCAAAATTTTCAAAACTGGCTACCAAAATTTATATTTGTGAGGCCAATGTCTAACTACTTTTTATTATTGCTTCAATTAAACATGGTGAAGTGCTGATAGCAATTTCTGTTTTTCCTGAAGTGTCATCATGTAGAGAAAAGGCAATAGTTCAATTTTGCTAATTTGAAATTTGAGGGAGAAAAGGGTAAAGCTTACAATTTCATTTTTATTTAATCTTTTCACTTGTATGTAGAATGCAAAACAATTACTTGTTCTTAAACATTTATTTTCTAAAATTCTAAAATATTAAGATAAAAGCTCACAATTATGTAATTACATATATAATTATTAGAAATAATATATATCAAAAGCTCAGAATGGTTTATATTACTAGAAAGAACAAACTAGAAAATATAATTACATAGAATATTACAAAAATGAAGTATTATTGAAAAATACAAAATAACTATGTGAAAACAAAGGTATTTTTTCTACTTCCTCAAATAAGCAATGCTTAATAATCAACAAATAGCTACTCTTCCACTTTGTGTCATTTTCTACTGCTGACTTCCAGGCTGCTAAATCTCCTAGTTCAAGGTCAGTCTATTGCCCCAAACAATTTCTGTCAGCTGCTTGAAAAATCCTCAATCAGCAGATACTTTGACCTTGGAGTGAAATATTCTTGCAAGTGAGTGCAAAACTAGTAAGAATGGAAAATGGAAGCAATGATGACAAAAAGTTTCAAAATTCATACTGTGACACAGTAAGAAATGGCCTAAACAGAAACGTGTTGATCTAAAAATAGTGGAGGGCATCACCAGGTTATTTTAGGTGACCCTTTGTTTGTTGCCAATAGATAATTCCTAGAAGAGTCTATTTTGATCCTGTGAATGCTCCCAGACCAAATGCACAACAGAGAAAGTGTTATGATAAGGATGCATTTGGCTACTCAGGAGTTATATACACAAACAATAAGTGTTATTTCCCAAGATGATTTTTATCTACAGCATTTAGAGCTCAGAATTATAAACAGCAAATGTGCGTCAGGAGAACATGAATAAAAATGCACAGTCATACTTGGCTTCAAGAGAATTTGAGAAGATCTTTAGAACTAATTTATTTCTTGCAATAGGCTCTACTTCTTCTCATTTAAAGTCTGTCTTTAGAATATTTATGAAATGAGGAAAATTCATTTTAAACAAAACATATCACCACATTTTTTCCAAAATCTAATCTAACTAGTGGATACCTACCTAGCTTAAAATAGAAATAATTTCCACTGTCCATCTCTGCTACTTCTTTGTTCACATTCCATAGAAATTATCTTGCCTGTCTCTGTGCTCAATAAATTGGATGTTGTCTTTAGCTCAGGCTTCTCTCTAGGTTTGTCTACAGATAGCTGTGTTCCACTATTTTCCTGGTTTTCTAAGATGCAGCTTCCATGCACATCAATAAAAATCTTGTTCAGACTTTCACCTTTGTCACTATTGGAAGGGGTTTTGCACAAGACTTCTTTACTATTGCTCTAACTAACTTTAGGCATAGCTTTTTCATTAGAAGAACGCCTACAGTTTCCTGAGATTTAAGGCAAGATCTTTGAATGAGACAAGAACTTTCCTCCATGGTCTGTCTAGTGAACTGAAATTAGTGCATCCTTAGACAAGATATTTGCAAGTTCCTGGAAGTCTTTACAAAAGAAACTATATTAATTGATGTGTACTTGAGTAAAATTTACTCATAAACTGGAATAAAGTGTATCTTAAACAAATACAGAAAATAACATAAACTGTAGGCAAGCTCTCTCATTGAAGAAATATTTCCATTTTTGGAAAGTCACTAATGAACTTTGATATATCCAACTGCTACCTTTGGTACTTAAGTCCATAAAGCAGATCTGTGAATCTGTTATGTTTCAGTTTAAATCTCTGACAAACTCAGGCAGCTATATAAAAATCCTGCTGCATCTCCCTCCGCGGTGACTGGTTAACCCACTCAATGCATTACAATACAACCCGAGTGGGTGAGTCAAATCTCACAGATTGTTCACACAAATATTACACACTCCTACACTTTCTTTGTGTGCATGTGTGGGGATTCAACTGAACAAGATTGCTTCTCCCAGATAACACATTTTCTGCAAGTCAGCTGAGATTCAACTCTATGCCTAAGAATATTGCCCTAATGATGAAAGGAAATTGAGAAAACCTTTTTGTGAGCTTTCACATTCACAGGAAAAAAAATAAATTACTGTTATATTAGAACCTTGAAAGCTCACATTTCATCTTTAGAGTTTGGCACTTGTGCTGGTTTGAAGGTGAACCAGCAAGGGAAAATGAACTCACCACGAGAGATTATAAGTCAGAGCTAAAATTTAATAATAATATTATTATAACAACACTGACACACAAGGGAAATTGCTTTCAACTCACAATACCCCAGCAGTATAACCCAGTGTCCTGGGGCACAAACCCAAGGGGGTTTGTTTGCCCTTGTGCTGAGACCCCTGTGGCTCCCCCAAGTCCAGAGCAAAAGGAAAAGAAAAACCTGTTGGTGCAGGCGAGGGCTGTGGTCTGGGCGAGAGCGGTGATCTCCTGCTGTCGAGGTCCTGCTGCTGCTCTGGATCCGACGAGAAGTACCCGAGGTCTTCTTACCCACCACTTATGTACCCTCAGGGAGCACTCAGTCCCTCCCCCTGGGCGGGGACTCACACAATGGGTGATTGACTCTGGGAGCCAGGGGGTGTTGAGCTGTTGATGGCCCATTAGCAGCTCCGCCCCCCTCAGGCTGGGTGTGAAGGTGATAATGGCTCCCTGGGCAGCTGCTGCTAATGGCCCATTGTCCTTGGGGAATGAATAGAGGGGGTAGAATACACAGCTTTGATCACCCCCACACAGGGTTAGCTGGTCCCTCCTGCTGAACTAGGACATTATCCACCCCTTATTCTACTCCATCTAGTCATTCCCAAATTAATCCCCTTTTTACCTATACATATATATATATACATATATGCAATGAAACATTACAAACTCTTCTCGCTCAAAATTAGGTCCCCTTGTGGTACACAACGTGTTTCTCCATCTTTTTGCATTACCCACCAAGTGCAACCAGGTCCTTGAGCAAAGACAATCCCTCGGATGGGTTTGCCTTTGTTTGAGGTGGGACTAACCCAAACAGTCTTTCCTAACATACCTCTCATATGGACCACAGGGACTTTATCTCCATCTACAGTATTCAAGAGTTCTGATTGGGCAGGGCCAGCTCGATTGATGGAGCCCCGAGTGTTGACCAACCAGGTGGCCTTTGCCAAATGCAGCTCCCAGTGTTTGAAAGTTCCCCCACCCAACGCCTTCAAGGTTGTTTTCAGCAGTCCATTACATCGCTCAACTTTCCCGGCAGCTGGAGCATGGTAGGGGATATGATACACCCACTCAATGCCGTGCTCTCTGGCCCAGGTGTCTATGAGGCTGTTCTTGAAGTGGGTGCCGTTGTCAGACTCTATTCTCTCTGGGGTGCCGTGTCTCCACAGGACTTGTTTCTCAAGGCCCAGGATGGTATTCCGGGCAGTGGCGTGAGATACGGGGTATGTTTCCAGCCATCCAGTGGTTGCCTCTACCATGGTCAGCACATAGCGCTTGCCTTGGCGTGTTTGGGGAAGTGTGATGTAGTCAACTTGCCAGGCTTCCCCATACCTGTATTTCGACCACCGTCCACCATACCATAGAGGCTTCACCCGCTTGGCCTGCTTGATGGCAGCACATGTGTCACAGTCATGGATAACCTGTGAGACACTGTCCATGGTTAGATCCACCCCTCGGTCACGAGCCCATCTGTATGTTGCATCTCTGCCTTGATGACCAGAGGCATCATGGGCCCATCGGGCTAGAAACAATTCACCTTTATGCTGCCAATCCAGATCTACCTGAGAGACTTCAATCTTGGCAGCTCGATCCACCTGCTCGTTGTTACGATGCTCCTCATTAGCCCGGCTCTTGGGTACATGAGCATCTACGTGACGGACCTTCACACTCAGCTTCTCTACCCGGGCAGCGATGTCCTGCCACATCTCAGCTGCCCAGATGGGTTTCCCTTTGCGCTGCCAGCCGGCCTTTCTCCAGCGCTCCAGCCATCCCCACAGAGCATTGGCCACCATCCACGAGTCAGTGTAAAGGTAGAGTCTTGGCCACTTCTCTCGTTCAGCGATATCCAAAGCCAGCTGAACAGCTTTCAGCTCTGCAACCTGACTTGATCCACCTTGTCCTTCAGTCGCTTCTGCAACTCGACGTGTAGGACTCCATACAGCTGCTTTCCATTTCCGGCTTGTCCCTACAATGCGGCAAGAGCCATCTGTGAAGAGAGCATATCGCTTCTCCTCTTCTGGTAGCTGGTTATATGGTGGGGCCTCCTCAGCTCGTGTCACCTGCTCCTCTTCTTCAGAGGACAATCCGAAACTCTCACCTTCCGGCCAGTTGGTGATGATTTCCAAAATCCCAGGGCGATTAGGATTCCCTATCCGGGTTCGCTGCGTGATCAGAGCGATCCACTTACTCCATGTGGCATCAGTGGCGTGATGGGTAGAAGGAGCTTTTCCTTTGAACATCCAGCCCAACACTGGTAGTCGGGGTGCCAGGATGAGCTGTGCCTCAGTGCCAATCACTTCTGAGGCAGCTCGAACTCCTTCATAAGCTGCCAGGATCTCTTTCTCAGTTGGGGTGTAGCTGGCCTCAGATCCTTTGTATCCCCGACTCCAGAATCCCAGCGGTCGTCCTCGAGTCTCCCCAGGTACTTTCTGCCAGAGGCTCCAGGATGGGCCATTCTCCCCGGCTGCAGTGTAGAGCACATTCTTCACATCCTGTCCTGTCCTGACTGGCCCAAGGGCTACTGCATGGGTAATCTCCTGTTTAATCTGCTCAAAGGCTTGTTGTTGTTCAGGGCCCCACTGGAAATCATTTTTCTTCCGTGTCACAAGGTAGAGAGGGCTTACAATCTGACTGTACTCAGGGATATGCATCCTCCAAAAGCCCACGGCGCCTAGGAAAGCCTGAGTTTCCTTCTTGCTGGTCGGTGGGGACATAGCTGCTATTTTGTTGATCACCTCTGTTGGAATCTGACGACGCCCGTCTTGCCACTTCACTCCTAGGAACTGAATTTCCTGAGCAGGTCCCTTGACCTTACTTCGTTTAATGGCAAAACCAGCTCTTAGGAGAATCTGGATTATCTTCTTTCCTTTCTCAAAAACCTCCCCTGCTGTGTTCCCCCATACAATGATGTCATCGATGTACTGTAGATGTTCTGGAGCCTCACCCTTTTCCAATGCAGTCTGGATCAGTCTATGGCAAATGGTGGGACTGTGTTTCCACCCCTGGGGCAGTCGATTCCAGGTGTACTGCACCCCCTTCCAGGTGAAAGCGAACTGCGGCCTGCACTCTGCTGCCAACGGAATGGAGAAAAAGGCATTGGCAATGTCGATGGTGGCATACCACTTGGCTGCCTTGGACTCCAGCTCATACTGAAGCTCCAGCATGTCCGGCACAGCGGCACTCGGGGGGGTGTGACCTCATTGAGACCACGGTAATCCACCGTCAGCCTCCACTCTCCACTGGACTTTCGTACTGGCCATATGGGGCTATTAAAGGGTGAGTGAGTCTTGCTGACCACCCCTTGGCTCTCCAGCTCACGAATCATCTTGTGTATGGGGGTCACAGAGTCTCGGTCAGTGCGATATTGCCGACGGTGCACTGTGGCTGTGGCCAGCGGTACCAATTGTTCTTCAACTTTCAGCAGTCCTACAGCAGAAGGGTCCTCTGAGAGGCCAGGCAAGGTGCTCAGCTGTCTGATTTCCTCTGTCTCCACAGCAGCTATGCCAAAGGCCCAACGCAGTCCCTTTGGGTCTTTGAAATATCCATTCCTCAGGTAGTCTATGCCAAGGATACACGGGGCTTCTGGACCAGTCACAATGGGGTGTCTATGCCATTCCTTGCCAGTCAAGCTGACTTCAGCTTCCAGTACAGTCAGCTGTTGGGATCCCCCTGTTACCCCAGAAATAGAGATGGATTCTGCCCCGACGTATCCTGATGGCATCAACGTGCATTGTGCGCCAGTGTCCACTAAAGCTTTGTATTTCTGTGGGTCTGATGAGCCAGGCCACCGAATCCACACAGTCCAATAAACCCAATTGTCCCTCTCCTCTACCTGGCTAGAGGCAGGGCCCCCCTAGTTCTGGTCATGGTATTCACTGCGCTCTCCCTGTGAATATGACCGGGAGGTTCCTTCAAGAGGATCGGGCATAACATCATCATTCCTATACTGTCTGGAGCCTTGCCCACGAGAGACCGGAGCAGCCTTCAACCTTGAAGAATTCCCTGTGTTAGTTGTGCCTCTTTGCAATTCACGTACCCGAGCTGCTAAGGAAGAGGTGGGTTTCCCATCCCACTTTCTCATATCTTCTCCATGCTCATGGAGGTAAAACCACAGATTGCCGCGTGGAGTGTACCCTTTCTCCTTAGCTGGAAGACGCCTGCTTCTGATGGCAGAGACTCTCGTTTGTTCTGGAGAGATATGGAAGAGTCCTTCCTTAATCTTCTCTTCCAGTTCAGCCAGTTTTGTTTCCACAGCTGAGACGTGGGCTCGTAATGGAGCAGTGACAGTGTCTTCATAAATCCTGAGTTTGCTGACCAGTGCACCCACCTTGTCTTCTCCCTCTCTCCACTGCAATGTTGCAAGGTAGCGAGAATACATTTCTGGCCCAAGTCGTGCAAATTTTAACCACATCTGGGATGTGCACTGGACACCATCTGGACTTTTAGGGAATCTCTCATCCTCTGAAAAGATTATCTCCAGTACGGCTAATTCCCTTAAGCACCGGATACCTTGTTCCATCGTGTTCCACTGTCCTTGCTGTACGTGGAGGTCCTCCTTACAAAGATATCTCTCCCTCACGCTTGACAACAGTCGCCGCCAGAGGCTGAGAGTTTCCTGTCTCTTTCCAATGCCCTGATCAATGACAACATCTCGAGACAGGGATCCCAGCTGCCTTGCCTCACTCCCATCTAGAATGGTATCATTGGCTGCAGCATCCCAGATTCGAAGTAGCCAGGTCAAGATGGACTCATTTGCCTGTCGTGTGAACTCTCTCCGGAGCTCACGCAGCTCTCCCAGGGATAGGGACCGGGTGATTATTTCTGGCTCCATTTCTTCTGCTTGAGATGAAGGTCCTGACTCTTCCTCGTCATGCATTATACGAACTGATTTGGTCTTTGATTTTCTTTTCTGGACAGGGGCAACTGCTATCGGTTTCTGTTGTCCCTCTGGCTCCTCCATGGTTTGTGTGGACATGGTGCTGGTTGATGTATCTCTCTTCCTCTCTGGCTCAGTCATGGTCTGGGTGGACATGGCGCTAGTTGATGTATCTCTCTTCCTCTCTGGCTCAGTCATGGTCTGGGTGGACATGGCGCTAGTTGATGTATCTCTCTTCCTCTCTGGCTCAGTCATGGTCTGGGTGGACATGGCGCTAGTTGATGTATCTCTCTTCCTCTCTGGCTCAGTCATGGTCTGGGTGGACATGGCGCTAGTTGATGTATCTCTCTTCCTCTCTGGCTCAGTCATGGTCTGGGTGGACATGGCGCTAGTTGATGTATCTCTCTTCCTCTCTGGCTCAGTCATGGTCTGGGTGGACATGGCGCTAGTTGATGTATCTCTCTTCCTCTCTGGCTCAGTCATGGTCTGGGTGGACATGGCGCTAGTTGATGTATCTCTCTTCCTCTCTGGCTCAGTCATGGTCTGGGTGGACATGGTGCCTGTGGATTTGCTCCTTTTCTCCTCCTCCTGATGATGCTGTACCACACCAAGCAGTGTGCGGTAGGCAGTGGCCAGGGCCCAGCAGGTTGCTGTGAGCTGCACATCTCTGGGACTACCAGAGCATCTTCCTTTCACATAGCTTAGGATTTTGGCAGGGTCCTGCAGTTGTTCCGGGGTGAATTTCCAGATCATTTGAGGAGAGAAGGTCTCCAAATACTGGCCCATATCTTCCCACTTCCCGTGCCACTCAACATCATCTGCTCCCAGGGCAGGCCTCCAGCAAGTCTCCTTAGAGAGCCCAGTTCTGACCCTAAACATGGTGTATACAGTACAGAGGAGACAAAGCAACACTAACAGCAGGATTATGCTGTCCCTAACATCAAAAGGAAGCTCAATATTTTCAATGATTGTTGTAGCAGAGGTGAAAAGGTGGAAGTAACCATCTCCGCCTGTTTTCCCCACAGTCTGGGTGCTATTTTTAATGAGACCCCAGAGGTAACAACCCAAACCAGGACAGGCACACCAGACTGAATATACATTCACAATGAAATTCATTGCTTCTGATGTTATGACAACATAAACATAGTATATTAATAAAGCAATTTTGATCCTTCTCCCTGGTATTAAAGAGAGCATCAAAACAGGCACATGGTTCCCCATGTGTCGAAATATGAACAGGCCCAGATACACCATCCACATGAATACATCAAGCAACATGGTAGTCAGGGAGTTTCTGTACCCAAATACACAAAATGAAATTGTAGTTCTGACTTCTCTCTCGTGCCCCACGTTGGGCGCCAAAAGATGTGCTGGTTTGAAGGTGAACCAGCAAGGGAAAATGAACTCACCACGAGAGATTATAAGTCAGAGCTAAAATTTAATAATAATATTATTATAACAACACTGACACACAAGGGAAATTGCTTTCAACTCACAATACCCCAGCAGTATAACCCAGTGTCCTGGGGCACAAACCCAAGGGGGTTTGTTTGCCCTTGTGCTGAGACCCCTGTGGCTCCCCCAAGTCCAGAGCAAAAGGAAAAGAAAAACCTGTTGGTGCAGGCGAGGGCTGTGGTCTGGGCGAGAGCGGTGATCTCCTGCTGTCGAGGTCCTGCTGCTGCTCTGGATCCGACGAGAAGTACCCGAGGTCTTCTTACCCACCACTTATGTACCCTCAGGGAGCACTCAGTCCCTCCCCCTGGGCGGGGACTCACACAATGGGTGATTGACTCTGGGAGCCAGGGGGTGTTGAGCTGTTGATGGCCCATTAGCAGCTCCGCCCCCCTCAGGCTGGGTGTGAAGGTGATAATGGCTCCCTGGGCAGCTGCTGCTAATGGCCCATTGTCCTTGGGGAATGAATAGAGGGGGTAGAATACACAGCTTTGATCACCCCCACACAGGGTTAGCTGGTCCCTCCTGCTGAACTAGGACAGCACTGAAACCATTCATATGATACAACCAAAACACAGTGACAACTGTCACCCCAAACTTGAATGCAGCTCCATAAGAATCTGGCACTTGCACAGTACTCAGTCATTGCAATTCTTCCTCATGTTGATCACTCTTTTCCCTTCCTCTTACAACACCAAGGAACTAGATCAGAAGAGAAGTTAACAACTGTTTTCAAGGAAAAATTTAGCATTTTCCTTCTTTAGCATTCTCTTGCATTAACACTGTCCCAAATCTTCTTTCAATATACCTTAAATGACTACCAATTGCTTGTCCATAGACACCAAGACTCAGCTACTTTGTTAATCTACGTTCCAGAGTTCAAAGGCCATTCCGCTGTCTGACAAATTTTGTATACTGCTCATTGATGGGATCGGTACTGGAATATTTTACAAATATGTGTCACTGTCTTATAAAGTACTTGAACTGCTGCTTTTTTTAAAAGTTATCTATATTGTGTGGTAAGTAAGTGATTTCCACCATCTTTTCACATTTCCCTACCTTTGCAATCAGACATGTACCTTCTTAATTGAGGACATGTTTTTTTATGGTACAGCAAAAAATACACGAATGCCATCAGAACATTACAGTACTCTTATCTCCTTACTAACTCTTCCATTGGAAGGTAGCAGTGACCCTTAGATAAGGTTAGGAATCCACAAATTCTGATTGCATGTAGAGGCAGTTTTAAGTAAGGCATCTGAGTCTGAAGACGCTCACTATCAGCTGCCACAAGCAGCTCTACCAAACAGCCCTAAAACATGAAGGTGAGAAGGAAATGATGTCAGTATAGTCTCTCATAGCTGTAAAAACCCTCTATTTCCATACTTGTCTCATAAACTGTAGGTATAGACAAGTGTGTCAGGTTGCAATAGCAATAGACTTGCCGGTCTGTTGCACCTCTCTACTTCCTGTACAGTAGTTATTTAAAAGGTACATTGATTCCAGTTAACATTTGGCCTCTTGTAAGCTCATTACAAGTGCTTCCTTTTCCCCCTCCCATTGGACAAGTTCATCACATTTATAAAGTGCCAGGTACTCCTGGCATTCAACAACTTAGTTCACCTCTTCCAGTGATATGATGGCTTTTTAAGGATCTTTATCAGGTTACTTAGAGGTATTCTTTTGTATCATATCTGAATCCCCTATACTGTCTGAATAGCAAGTTCTGTACTGTCATAGAAGACATCGTGTTTCCTTGACCTTCTTTTCCTTGACTAACTCACAAACTGAATTTCTCCATAAGAATCAGCACACACTTGCCACTGCTTCTTTCTCTAGATTTACTACTATTTTTTAAATCCAACAATGCACTCCTACTAAAAGAGAGGATTGCCTACTGAAAGTGGATTCCCACTGGCACTTAGGACCAGGCAGGCATACTGCAAGCAGAGTAAATGTAGATCCCAGTTCTGAATATGCTAATACATAAATATGTTAAGGATTATTTTAAAGTCTCATGTCTTCATTAGTCTAATAGCCTGAAGATGTTAAATGATGGCCCAGAATCACTTCAATTCAGGCTTTTTTTCCTGAAAGCATCAAGAAAGATATGACATGAATGTAGCTCTTTCAAATCTCTGGGGACTGTCAAGTTACCCTGCAGAAGCCTGATAATACAGCATCCATGACTGCCTCTTGTCTCTGAATATCACACAGCAAAATCTGTAGGCACCATAATTCAGATGTATGTTTGCTACAAACACCCTAGGAAGGGATCTGAACATGCATCTCAGAATTGTTTATAGGAAACAAACCTCTACTGATGCCCTAAGTAGGGTTCAGTAGACATTACCTCAGCTCCTGTACCTAGATATCACTGGACACTCTTCCTGCCCAACTCTGCTGTGACCATACAGTGTTTCCCCCCTTTGTTTGCTCTTAGTAACCACTGCTGTTCACACAAGTGGAACCGACACAAGAGAAGTAAGCAGGCAGCTTGATGAGTTAACAGCAAAGTTTTCCTCTTTCCAACTCAAGCATACCCTTGGCCCTATAGCCATGAGAACAGACACTTCCTATATGGGTTTTTACTAAGTTAACCCTTTGTGAGTCCTTCTGTTTCTGGGGCAGCTTCCTCCTATCTGACCTGGTGTTATTAAATCACAGGTTACAATAACCTCTCAGCTTGGCTTATTGGATTTACATGAATTTCATTTCTTGGGATCCTGTTTGTGCCAATGCTGCATAATCTTACCTACTTTCTCCCTAACGTTACTGTAATTCAAATTACTATATAAATGATCATCTACCCTTGATGAATAACTTATTGGCCTTCCAATCAAGAGATCACATTTTTTAGGGTGTAGGGATGTATGTACTTGAAATAATTGCTATAAACTTTCCAAGTCATACAGGTATTGATATGTATACTTAAGTTTTTGAGAAAATTACCCTATAATTGTTGCAACTTCAATAGCCATCACTCTCTTACTGTTTTGTACCCCCCCCAAGCTTTTCTCTGTAAATATCAGATTATACAAGCTGAATGCTTCTGAACAATTTATACTCTTTCCGAGGTTAAAAGGTCTATTCATTTATCTATAAGCTTTTTTTGACTTTTGGACCCATTAAATGTTTGACCCTTTAAATATTATATGGTATGGAGACTACTGAAGTATAAATTTGAGTCTTCTCCAGCACTGTAAAAGGAATCAAAATTACAAGCATCCAGGATTGGATGACATGCACACCATAGTGTTTGCTGTCATGTAGTTGTTGCTCTGGTCCACCCTGGGTGCTGAGAGGGCCAGAACTGCCCTCCTTACACTAAACCTAGGCAGTTAAATGCCTCCCTGACATCCGATCCCGTCAGATCTCGGAAGCTCAGCAGGGTCAGCCCCGGATTAGTACTTGGATGGGAGACCTCCTGGGAAATGCCGGGTGCTGTAGGTTCTAGTCCTGAGGACTTCACTGGCACTGTCCAAGCTCGCTCGGCCGTGGCAGATGAACCTCAGGACTTAAACAGTGGGGCCAGTTCTGCGCACGCTGAGCCTCACCTAAAATCCACTGCGCAGGCTGGAAGGGCACACCCACGTGGGGACAGCCCTTCCCAAATCTTCGTTCGTGAAGCCGAGCCACACACACTAAACCTCCACCTAGTAGGGAATGCACACTTTGACCCTGTTGAGCTCTGATACAGGAATTTTAGACTGAACACTATTCATGAGCTGGCTGAGCAGCTACACCCTGGGTAATCTCCCAGTGGTTAAAGCTTTATCTTTACGTAGTTCTGTAACCTCGCCCTTTGGAGAATGGCTATACTCCATCTCTCTCATTGTTTTCTTTCACTCTGTTTCTATGGTTGAAACACTATTCCAAATTGCAAATGTTACACTCATTCCATCATCTGCTAGCAAAATACCAGAGATATGCAAAGTTTCACTGAGTAGTCTCGTTCCCAGCCTCTCAAGTCCTCCTTGAAACTTCTTGGGACTGCTGCGAAGCGCTATCTGCGTCCTGTGAATGTGGAGATAAGCCCTTTGGGATGCAGCACCATCTAGTGAAGGAAACGAGCTCAGAACTTCGCAGGGACTTGGATGCTACCAGCAGTTTTCACAGTGGCGCACAAGCCGCCTGTCACAAGAGGCCAGTGTTTATTAGTCATCTGGAATACATCACAGGGAGCTCTTTATTTAGCATGGCAAAGCACAGGCAAAATCTTCAGATGTAACACTAATTGCTCTCCAAGACAAGTTCTGATATTTCATTTGTCCTGCAAAATTTGTCTCTGTACCCAGTAATTTCTAAATTCCTGCATCAACACCTTTTTGCCACATCTTTTCATTGAAACCTTCGTTTTCTACTGCCCACATACAAATTTGAGGAACACACTCCCTCTTGCACTCAGCCTAAATTGCTCCCACATAAATGCATAGCCATTTTCAAAGGAATTAACTCCATACATATGAATTGTCTGTAATGATTCCCGCTGATATCTTCCCATAGTCACACAATACCCAATACCTGTTGGGCGATGGATCCACACAACTCCCAGCAAGTGGGATACAATACAATATCAGTGTGTAAAATTAGTCAGACACGTTGTAGTCAGAAGATAATTAAAGTTTTTGCATCTTTCTTGTAACAGGTAGATGATTCCTGTATCCTTGCTAATGTAGTATTATCTGGTTCCAATCACTCAGCATGCCCATGCTGCATCTCCCCAGTTGTTCGAAGGGTAGTTCTTTACTGTCACTTACGAATTACGTGAACGTGTTTTTAAAGTATTCTTTGTCTTATCCCTTTCTGTTGATCCTTTTCCATTCAGTGTCAAGAAACTGCCCCCAGCTGGCCGTGGCTGCCGGGAGTCATTGCTCACTCACATTTCTAAGCATTCACTTTCATGTTCTCAATTAGGCTGTCCCTTGCTCATCATGATGATGGACATGGCAACGTAGCCGATTTCCTTCACAATCCTCCCAAACCGTTTTACCATGGTGTCTGTAATGAACTTCGAAACACATAAGTTGCTACGGCCACTTCCTAGAACACAATTATGGCCTGTTTTTTTCCTAGTTTGCCACCTTTTATTTTTTTTAATAGACAAAGATAACCATTAGGAGGGTAAGCACACTTTGTTCTTTTTATCCGTAGCCGTGCAGTGGGCAGGCTCAGTGACACAGCCAGTAAGTTCAAAGCGACATCCTTGGGGAAAGGCGCTGTTGTGACTCTTGGGGACGGTGCCGTTCTGGACTCGATGCTGCTCGCGGGTTCCTCCCCGCTCGCGGTACTCCGTGCCCCGGTCCCTCCCTGCCCGCGCCCGTTGCCCAGCGACGGCTGCGCGTCCCCGCCGGGCCGGCCGAGGCATGGCGGGCCTCGCCGCACCCTTCGGGGCCGCGCCGCGGGTCAGCCAGGCCATGGACAGATTCGAGGCAGAGCTGCGGGGCGCGCTGGGCCTGCTGCGGCGTCTGGGAGGCGCGGGGGAGGCCACGCCGTCGCAGCACGACTTGCACCGCCGCGGGTAGGGCTGCAGCACCGAGGGTAGGGCTGCCCCGCCAAGGGTAGGGCTGCACTGCCGCCCCCTGGTTCTCGGGAGCCGCTCGCCGTTCCCGCTGCCTCTCCTGCCGTAAAACCCCTTCATCGGCCGCATCACTCTTCCTTCGCTCTCTTGCTCCCGCCCCAGCCCCTCGTCTTCCCCGTGGCTCTCGGGCGGCTCTTCACGGCCCCCGGGCAAGGCCAGGGCGCCGCCGCGCCTCTCCCCGCCTTCCCGCTCCCTGCTCGCGCCGCATCCCGCGGGCAGCCCCTGCTCTCATGTTCCCTCCGGACGGGGAGCAAGCCAGGAGTTTGTTCACCTGCTCCCCTTCTCCAGCAGAGTGCCAATGCAGCGGCAATCCGTTCCATTTTTTTTTTTTTTTACCGTCGATTTTAAGTAAAACCCCTCAAAAATCTGAAAGCCGCTCTTTTTTTCAGCAGTTCCTAGAAGTCAGTGCTTTATGGAAAAAGCACAAGGTGGTGAGAAAGTTGGCAGCCACCACCGACAGAGCTGCCTGAGCTCTCTGGTAGGAAGACGACTCGGCAGTGCCGAAGCAGCTGCAGCCCAGCGGCGTGTGCGGGGCGGGGCGTGCGAGGGGAACACTCGTGGGCACGTACACGCCTTTGAAAGGTGCTCTTGCAGTCGGGGTGCACGAGGATAACACCACACAGCTGTTTTCGTGCATATATCTCTGTCTACGTTGGTATAATTTTACACACATATGTGCGGGCAGAGCATATGGCAAGTATAATAGTGCATATTTGTTTGCCCGCATACATGCGTATCTGTGGGTATGCATAAGTCTAGATTTCATACTGCAGTCAAGACAGAGCAACCGTAATTGGTGTGTGATTCATAGTGCATGCATATGTCTTTTATGGACTGTGCATTTCTCATGTAGCATTTAGGGACATTGTAATATAAGAGCTCAACTACTTCTTTTAAGGTAAATAGTTCATTTTCTGTCGTCCAAACAGTGCTGTATTCTAAATGTGCAGGTCTTTAACATAAACCCCGCGAATTTCCCAGGATATCAGAAGTTCCTTGAAAAAAAAGCACAAGTTAGTTGACCTTACCACTCAGGTGCAGCTTCTACCCTGGCATATTTCACTCAGTAGTTTCCCTGGATGTAGTGCACAAATGGCCCTTCTCTAAAGAAGCTGTGTGCATTTTCAGAAGGTACTAAGATCCTGCAGCCTGGCATTTGTCTGAACTGGAGATCTTTCATTTTCTAAGCTCTCTGGTTCTCTTATTTGTTTAGGTGGCATGTTCATTGTAAGATATAGGCCCAAGATGTATCATGCAGGTACCAGTCTCCAGGTTTTTGCCTCTAGTATTCTGAATCTCAGTATCTTTTTAGATTGCTTCAGTAGCTGATTTCAGTGTTTTGCTATTTTAAAGCCTCTCTGTGGTTTCAGGCCTTTTTTTTTTTTTTTTTTTTGCTTTAGCTAATCTGTATAATTATTTTGCAAGTTGTCCTCTCTAGGCCTCCTTAGAAGAAGGAACATCACTTGCCTGTTTCAGACACCATCAAAATTGCCATTAATGAATTTTCTATGTGTTTTTTGTTACTTTTGCTTGAGCAGTTAAGCAGTTATGCTGACTCTTCCAGATTTGCAATGGAATGCCAAATTATCAGTTTTTGTAGTGTCTCCAAGCCTTTCTTTACCCTCTCAAATATTTTGACTTAGGTAGGCTTTGTCTTATTTAAACTGGTATTTTGTGAATGTGACCCATGACCATGCATAACTTAGCTGGCATGAGGGCATTTTCATGTCTGTTCCTAAAAACTTCTGAAGGTAATGGCTATTACAGCTGCTTTCCTAAATGTTCTAAAGACCTCTTGCTGTGTCACTTATCAGTCCACCCTTCTCGGACTGAGTTGGGATCAAAGTGTTCTTGTCATTCGAGGAGCAAGAAAAGCAGCTTTCACATGGCAAGTTCATTCAGCTTAGAAAAATAAAATTGTCAGCTTCCTCCCTCCAGTGCTTTCAGCCTTTGGTGTCGATATGTCAACAGTAAGGCCGTAATTTAGGCACTTGCAATGTTCTAATGTAAAACAAAAGTTACTGAGAACCTTCCCTGGAATCCTAAATCTTTTCAATCAGAAGTAGCAATCAAAGTAATTTTTCCTCAACTAAGCAAGAAGTGGTTTTGCCCCTTTTCTCTTGGCCAATCAGCACATTACCTTGAACTATTGATTTTATCTTATGTTGTATGGCTTAGCCATCCTTTTGATCAGTACCAGAGAATCCTTGTAATAAAGATATTAGGCATGTGGGCCTTACCTTGTGCACACTTTCACAGGTGTACCTTAGGGAAATTTTTTCTATTATTCATAGAATGCCTGGGAATAAAGAAATTTCACCTCCAAACTCCAACAGATCAGGATTTTTTTAAGGATTCAAATGCTTAACTTGTTACTCAGATGTCCTCCAGCCTGTTTAAAGGAAAGGCTGATGAGCTGTTTGAGAAGTGTCTCACACTGCTGTGTCATGAACTCAGGTGTAGTGAATCAGTTTATCTTAATCTTCCCATTGAAGTTGAAAGTCTGGTCAGGTTTGTCACTACTTTGACAAAGTAGTTTCGTACAGTTTGTTACTCACTTATTGTGCCTAAGAATCTCATGAACATTCAAAACCAAAAATGGAGATGACCTTCACTGTGGACTTTCCAGCTGATCAGTCTTGAAATGTATTGGTTTCACCTTTCCAGAGCTTTATCCACACTCATTCTTCCTATCCTTTTCCCCCACTTCTTCCCACCCCTCTCTCCACCCCTGTAAGATTCATCAAATCTTTTTACCTAAGCTTGTTTCTTTGATAGTCCAAGTGAACTTTGCTCAGATGCCTGACAGATTGCTTTTATTTGGAGCCTCTTTGCAGGTAGTAACTGGTGTGGAATAGTTCTTTCAGTATGAGAAGTCAGTAGCCACTCAGGCTCTTAATTGTTACGGATGGACTCATTCCCATTTGGAAGGTGCCATTCGTTAGACTGGGCTGTGGTTTCCTTAAAAAAAATTCTCCTTAAAAATGCCGTAGAAGATTTTATTCACGTTGTTGCTTTTGGCCTGGTTTGTGCTGTTACTGCATTTTTCCTTTAGGATACACCTCTAGAATGTCCTACTTATTTCTTTGCTGCTTACTTTCAAGAACTGAGAATTGTGCTGAGATGATACTTGTGGGAAAAAAAAGATTATGATTGTTGCAATTCTTTGTTGTAAAGATCATTTTGACAAGTTTCTCATAAAGCCATCTGTTTCACCTTGAAATGTGAAGGTGGCTCACAGCTTTTGGTGTGGAAAAAATGTTATGCATTGTGCTTTTATTTATTGGGAGTGTTCCTATAAACTGAAATGAAGAGCTGTCTGAGACACTGTGAGAATGGATTCCAAGTTCCTGAGTGTCAGAAAACAGATTAAGAAAGTTTCTTGCATTCTAGCCTACTGTCCAGGGAGAGTGAAACGTTAAGAAATTGAAAAATTCCAGCCACCTCACATCAATAAGCATAAGGTTTCCACATGACAATTCAGCTATGCGGATATTTTCTTCAAATATTAATTTCTCTTTTTTTTCAGTTGTTTTTTTCCTTATAAATTGCAATATAGGAATAATTTAGCTGTTGTGGTTTCACAAAGCAGTCTTTGCTGAGGCTTCTGTACTATTGATTTGTTAAGAGAATAGATATAGGAGATGCCTGGCATTGTGAACACTGTCAATACTGTTAATGATTTGGCAACAGGTTTCTTTTCTGAAAGTCCCAGTGCTTATTGCTGGTCTGTCTGACCAGTTATTGTTTTCCAGTTTGAATGTAGCTTTGTTAAAGAAGTGTAGTGTGGGGAGGATGTACAGATGAGGGCACTGGGCCATTGCACCACAGTCAGTAGGGGCTGTAGTGTTGGCATGATGTAGTCAGTGCCTCTGCAGTGAAGGTAAACTGCTTGGAGTCAGTACCCACTGATGGGAAGCTTGCTGGTTCAGCAGTGAGTCGTTTGTTACACAAAGTCCTTGATGGCAACTGTGGCTAGAAAAACAGACAGTGCAACTATTGCCAAAAAATCCTGTTTGTTTAACAAGTGTGTCATTTTATTCTCTCTGAATCCTACGCCTTACAGTTTAAAATTCCTGAACATTTCTTCTTTCATGATTCATGGTGTATCTCTATATACCATAGCTCTATATATCATAGCTTCATATACTCTATAGCTCAGAGGTTTATTCCATGGCTACCAGTTCCCAAGGTTGCAGCTACCCGACATACATTGTTATTTTGGGATCTTTTTTCCTGGTCATTACATCTGTAGTTTCCAGTCCAGTAATTGCTGTGAGCTGTAATTAATTGAGTTTAAAATATCAAATTGATTCTTCAAATAGAATATCTCAAATACTAGCTGAAAGGTTTTCCACTGACAGATTTTCCACTTATGACCATGTTTGAACAGTGCAAGGGGATTAATACTAAGACATTTTATTAAGAATTTACAGAGGTGAAAATTTATGCTATTTAAAATGGGTGATGAAAAACTGGTGACAGAAATGAAACCCAGAAATGTCCTTATCTGCCGGTTAAATCTAATTTTAATGATGACTTGTTTTGAAATATGTAGAAGTTCAAATAGATTTGGAAGAAAGGAGTTTTCACAGTTTGAAGTTTTCCTGATTTGTTTACTTGTTATGATGGTTCTGCTGCCAGTTTAATCTTAAACCTTTTCTCCTGTGTCTGTTTTAGAGCAAGTACTTTGTTTAACATTTGGATCAAATATAAGTCACAACTGCCAGAGTGGTATTACAATGAAAGACTTGTGAAAGTTGGTGATTCCCTCGCTCAGATCAAAGTAAGTCATATGAAATCAGAAAAGGTTCAATCACAGTCTTTTTTTCATTATGTTTCTATGCTACTTTAATTTTTAATCATGTTTCACTGGCAGCTATTTAGAAAGTAGTAAAAACTTTTACAAAATAATTCCAGTGAGACTTGGTTGTTCGTATCTTTTGGTTATTTTTGTAAAATTGCCCTGATTTTTTTGTATGTTTTCTGTGTCTGTATTTTCTATTCAACCACTGCCTTTTTAAACATCCCAAAAATCTTTCTTTAGTATTTATTTGATGTTTCAGCATGGTAGAGTACAATATCTGACTGTGCCTTTAGGTGCTGTTTACGTACAAACTGACAATGATAGAACAGTTCCACTGACTCAACTCAATGCTCAGTTAACCACATGTGAATGAAAAGAATTGTCAGGAGAGGAACAGAGAAGAGCCAGAGCGCAATTACTGATTGCATGTATCTGTGATGCTCCTGGATCTTGAATTATATGTATATTTCTGGTCTCCTCAAAAAAAGGCAGATCACAGGTAAAACAAGGAACTAGATTGTTGAAGATTGATAGTATTTGGCAGATGTTTCACTATGTGATATCTCTATTTTTATACTCTTACTTAGTCATCTGTTACTAGCTACTGTTCAGGATAGGATACCAGGCTAGTAACTGTTGATCTGACTCAGTAAAGCAAATATATTCTTAGATATTATTTGTCCTTATGGTTTTCTGGGAAAAAAGTCCATCAAGGCTGAGCAAAGTCCATATTGTTTCAGAACAAGAATATTAAATTTTAACTGCCCCCTACCTCCTGCCCTCAAAGCAAACATTTGAGGAACGTATCTAATGAAGCTGTTCTTTCACTATTAAATCCTTCACTTATGGAATACAGCAAGGATAATGCTATTTGTGCTGCTTATGGAAAGGGTATACATGTGCCTGCTAGGTGAGCTTTTTCATAGACCAAGGGAAAGGTATGAGTATCATATAGATATTATGAAGTCTTACGCATCCTTCATTGCATTTGCACTAAAGAATTCTGCAAAAGTGGCCTGCCTCCTGAATACAGACCAGCAAGCTGAAGCTGAGCTTCAGCAGCACTCAGCACTCACTGGTAGGTTGAAGAAAGGAATATAGAAGAGCCCATAACTGTGAAATCATTCTAATTGAAGGCACAAGGTCATGGTGTATGTATAGAAATACAGAAATGTTTAAGGAAGCATGAGTAACAGCAGTTATTAATAGCCCTTTCATTGCGTAGGCAAGTCCATTCATGTTTTCTTCATGTTCATATTTTCCTGAAGTTTTTTAACTTCTGGGTCCTAGGAATTTCTTGGAACATTACCTGAAGCTTTTAGTACTTGGGAGCTGCTGCTCTCACAGTGAACTCACTATGGTTATTTCAAACACATCAAACCCTGCTGTCTGTACTTTACATTGACCTCCCATAGCACCACTCAAATACCATTCTTGATATTCAAGGTGCTTAATGACGTGTCCCTACCCTAGGTGGCCTAAAAGTAATTGAGAGTTCTGACTAATGATTTCTGCTTGCTGCTTAAAAATAATCTAGAGTTCTGACTAAGGACTTCTGCTTGCACCTTCAGTTCTCTAGTGTAATATGTTTTTCCACAGTAGAGTTATCAATGTGGTTGAAAAAACTGTTTTGCTGGCCAGCCTAAAACTTTGGGATGAACTTTTTTTGGAACTCCCATTTATAAGTGCATTTCTTTGACTTAATTTTAGAATCAAAACCAAGTTTTCATTCCATTTATTTTTTTCCTGGAGATAAAAAATTATAGAAACAACCTGATATGGATGCTGCAAATTTTAAATATATTACAGGAAAGATGATGTAACACCATGTTCTGTGATAGGTGGGGTAAAGCCTATTCCATAAGTACCTCTACTGACCCCTAGCTGAAAACTACAGGTTTTTTATTTTTTAATCTGCTTTTACGTTATATAATGATTAATAACGTGTAGTCTTTCAAAAATAATTATTGTGTATCGGTAGTCAGTGGGTAAACACCCACTTAGCTTTCTGTCCTCCTATTTTTTTAATGTCTTCCCACTTTAGATTCCTTCCTGCTATACATCTGCTTTGTATTTATTAGGACACACCTAAATTCAGGAAGTCATATATCTGGAAATTACTTAGTCCCTTAGTCATCATACTGATCAGTACTGACTCATTTTTTTTCCCTGACTCCCTCTCTGCCTGTATCTGCCTGTTATCTCTGGTCATACCACCCAAATTTAAAACTTTTTAGGAGAGAAATTACCTTTTTATTATGCATCAGTAACTACATTAGTGGTGTTCTGATCCATGGCTTTGGATTCTAAGTGTTATCACAGCCATGTATTAAGTTACACATATGACCGACTGCCCATAGCTGTCCATGGAAAGCCAGAGTTTCTGTGTGTGGGTGCTGCTGTCACACAGCAAAGAGAACAATAGGACCAGGTGAGTTAGACTCCTCAAATGATTAAAAATTCATAGTAAGTGTTACTGTGGCATCAAGAATTTATATTGGAAAAAAAAGTAAGTGCAAGGAAATATGTAAGAATTTTTCATGATTAAACATGAAAGGATAATTTTTATGAAGAGAAATTAGTTACTTTTTCCTTGAGCATTTGTTTAGTGTGTGTGCTAGAATTAGTGAAGTTGGTAGAGAAACCTGTCTGTAATCTTTGCTGCAGGAAGTGGCGGTGGTGATTCAGTAAATGACACTTCCACATCTGAGTCAGATCTAAACCATAGTCTCAGCATGATGGTAGAGTGGGTGAACATGCTGCTGGAGAGCTCTGTTCTGAAAGAGGTGTAAAGCTCAACGTCCTGTTCGTTAACAGTTCTTAAAGACCAGTGGCAATTTCTTGGCTATTAATGCTGATTTCTTGGCCATATGTAAATTTCAGTTGACACTTGTTTAATTCATTTTTAGTGCAACTTAATCTTCCTCTCTGCTATTACTGAAAAAAGAAAAGGCTTTGACAACAGGGAAATAAGAAAGAAAGAGGTATTGATGTGTGTATAGTGTTTAGAAAGTTCCACATTATGAAATTTTTCTCTCAGAATTGTAGTGCCATTGTCATTAGTGGTGCAAAGCTGCAGGACGTTCCAGGAATGCTTTGAGTTTATTACATTAAGCCAGGACCTTACTTTACAGTTGTTCTCTGATAGCTTACAAAAACTCACAAAGCACAAGTCATTCTTTTAAGTATTTCTGCCTTTCATGTGCTGTGTTCACACTGCATTGCTGAGTATTTATATGAAACTGTAGTGTTTTACTTCCAGTTGCTCTTTCACATTTTGACTTTTTAACATAATAATAATAAAAGATAACCTTTTATAGAAATAGAAACATAATATACAAACTATAAAACATATTATTCATTTTTCAGGAATATAAGTTGGCACTTCTGCACTGCTATGAAAGATACCTTCAGCAGTTCGTTTCTGTAAACCTTGATGATATCATGACTGATGTGCATGCTTTTAAATCCACCTTTTTTCCAAATGGTTTCAGAGGCAAAAATGCAGCACTTACAGTAAGTTGTGGTTTTTTTCTTTTTTTTTTAGTCAAAGACATTAACAGATTCAAAGTAAGTAGCTTATTTTATCCTTCCCAAATGTATTAATATTAATTATATATTATCATTAAATAATCTTTAGTAGTTTGTTGCTTTAAATTGTATTTAGTGGTCCTATGTGTCATATGAACATCTGGAGTTGGTGCATCTTTTTAAGAGTGCTTTATGCTTTTGTGACATAAGCCAACCCCTATCAAGAGGCAGTTTTCTCTGAACTGGTATTCTATAACTGTTTACAGCAGTTTTTGCTCTGAAATAGTTGCTATTATCTAGTCAGAATCAAGATATGGGCAAATTTTGATAAATGTCCTGCAGCTGTAGAAATTTCTGTACAGTATGATCAGAGTGCAAGACAATTAAAACATTGTCCTGTAATCTGTACCATTAAAGTGCAGAAATACTACATGTAGAAAAAGCTCATGACAGTAAGCAAAGCAGCATTGCATTACTTACCTGTGGCTTTTTTATGAACAAAAAGGCAGAATGCTGAATAGTTCTTAAGTGCTTTATGCTCTGGGAAGCCGAGTGACCTCAAGAGTGTGTTGGCATCCTTTTTTAATAGTTTATTGAGGTAGGGACTCACAGTATATCTTTGTTATCCATAGAAGAAAGTGTTTCAGTAGAGGTGGAATGCTAACATGTGTTAGATTTTACCTTAAGCAGTTCTTTGCTGAGAAGATCTATCTTCATATATAGTGGATATTTCGAATTAACTAGTGCAAGTTACACTGTGATCAAGAACAATGAGCAAAAATGGTAGGCATTGCCTGTACACTGAGCTGATCAAATTCATATTCCTCTAGTCAGAGTTAGAGTGCAATAGGTGAAGAGGAAGAAGTGCACAGTCTGCTTAAAAGCAGATGTCACGATAGAAGAGATACTCTGTTCCTATACTTTTTTTTGTTTTTCAAACGTGGCTCAGCTTCCTAGAAAGAATTTTCAGTTATGGAATCTAGTTTGACAATGATCCCTACAATTGAAAATGGAGAATAGTAATCTGTCAAATGATTACATCTAAAGGCTTTAGAGATTTTTTTTTGCCAGCTTCTCGCAGCTAGCTTTTGTTTTTTAGTCTAACACTAAGAAAATCACTGAAATGGAGTTTCAGGGCTTGAAACTTCCAGTTTCAGTGAATTAACTAAAAAAAAAAAAAAATTCAAAGATTATCAGGTTAGTAGTCTTCTGAGAGTTTGGTGGGTACTGACTGGCCATGTCCTACTTAGCTCATTTTCTCATGTGTTGGTTTATTCAGATGACACTGTATTCCAGACAAGACTGCGATCATGTTATGTTAGGTATTACAAGGAAGAGAAGAAGGAACAATCCATCTGTAGAAAAGAAAAGTAATGGATGAGAGTGAAAAATAAGATACTGGTAATAGAGATGGAGAAGTCCAGGAAAGCTAAGGCTTCCCTTACTTTACAGAACACATGTACAGAGAAGCCAAGAGTTAAAGTCTGGATTCTTTGAATAGCAGTTCAATGCCTTATTCTGTCTGTGCTCCTTTCAGCAGCCCTAGTTCACTATGTGTATTTTCATTCTGTGATGCAGTGAAAACTGATTTATGTTAATGGTACAGCAACCCAGAAACTTTAGCACTTTCTCTGTATTCTAATGCTCATTTCAATGTCACACTGATTTTTTTCTGGTATGCTTGATCTTTTCCAACTCACCATTTCATTGTACTTTGCTGATGTGAACTGACATATGCTTGTATTTTAATTAATTTTATATATTTTTCTGTGTGTTTTAGTTCCATGCTTTGCAAGCAAGAAATGTTTGCATTTATCAGATGGTTTGCAGCAGTGACAGAAATCTCCAGAATCAAGAGTCCCTGCAGACTTGTTTCAATGTCTTGACCTCATTACGCCTCAGTATGCAAGTGGCTCTACCTCAGGAGAATTTGTCTTGGCTTATTTACAACGGTACCTCAGGCTTGCCATTTACATTTCTTTGCCAAGCAAAGCTGTGGAGGGAAACTTTTATGCATATTCTTTCAGGTCAACGTAGGGGTCACGACTAAATCTGTAGTTAGTCTTCTAGTTAGTCTTCACTCACAGTAGGTTTGTTTGGTTTTTTGTTTTGTTTTTGGAGTTTCTACGTAGTGTGCCTTTTTCAGGTGAACTGTTGTAAACGCAACAGCTTTTTCATTGTAACTGTTTACAGTATACTAATAAAATGTAAGGACAGTAAGGACATTTTTTGAGTGAATCTTGATTAACAAAAAACCTCAAGATTTTTTTACCAATAAAATGTTTGTGTTAATGAGTTTGTTTTGGTTTAGTTTTTGTTTTTATTTTATTTTTTAATGAGGATTGCAGATCTAAGAGTAGAAAATGATTGTCTGCTATCACACCTTTGTATTTTAAAAAGTACCTTGAAGGCTAAAGTTAGTAATAAAACTATACTAAAAAATACCATATGACATCTAAGAATTTTAATTCCTGTATAAGCTTTTAATGTGCTGCTTGTAAATGCTTGAATTAGAAGAAATTGGGGAAAGAATGGACCTTTTGCAGACTCAATAAAAAGAGAATAGTGTATCAAGATTTTAATTTCAGGAACAACAACTACAGTATATTTTTACTTTCAAAGTCAATGTTATTTAGTCACGAGTCAAAAGACTGTTATGAATTTGTTGTACTGTGGTCAATTGTTGCACTATAAATTGAGGAGATAATATGCTTTTTAATTTAATTTTGAAAAATTTACTTTGAGCTATAAGGGGTCAAAGTTCTTATCCTTTTGTTTTACTGGGACTGCCTTTGCCATCAGTCCCTACTTTTGAGGTGTGTGCTTTATTGTCAGTTTCTATGGGAAAAGAATTAAAATTAAAATATACTCACCTACCATTCTTACATCCCACTACCTGTTTGCAGTACAGGTCTCTACAATCCAAGGCAAATATCCACTTTAGTTAGAATTAGGCAGTAACTCAGATTTCCTCCTGTTCCTGAGCATTTTTCTGCAATTTCAGACAATAGGTTTTGTGCCTCATTACACATTTGACTGACAAAAAGAAATCTTCCTAGTGCTTGCTGCATTCAAGCTTATTGGCATAATAACACCCTTGTAGCTGTGACAGGTGACATGGTGCTGCCTCCTGCTGCCACAGGTGTCCGTTTCCAAACATTCATACAGACAGAAGAATAGGCTTTTTTCCCCCACAGAACTGCAGTGTCTTTTAAACTTCTAGGAGTAATTTTTGAAAAGCAATTTTATGACAGAGCTTAAGTAAATTTTTGACAGGTTTTTATTTGTAAGTCACTTTGATGCTCTTGAAAACTACTTGCTATCAATTTTTTTTATGTCACTTATTATACTTAGTGTCACGTAACAGTGGTGTTGTCTGTCAGGACAGTGCCATGACAGACTAAAAGAATCATGTAAGGTAAGGTGTGTGATGAGAGGTAGTATTTTGTTTTAAAGACCTTGGCATTTGGGTATGAAAATAAGATTTTTCTCTCCATCAATTACTTACTAAAATTTTAATACAATAAATTTTTAAGATTTCATTCTTTTATTATACTACTTCATTATGTAGGTATTTTTGAAGGTAATATCGCCCAAGAATTTATTGGTTCTATCTTCTCTATTTAAAAGCTTTATAGAAAAATCATTAGTTTGTTTTTTCATAATTTTTAAAATGAAAAGTCATTACTTTATTTTTCTCTGGAAATACAACCCAAATAAGAGGAAAAAGATTCAGTTGGCTAACACAGCAGATTTCATATAGGATTATAGAACTTACCTGTTTTTTAAATTTATTTTAATTTATTTTTGCAGGTACTATTCATATTTACACCATATGCAGACATTTGATGATGATAGGTCAGTCTGCTAAGGTATGGCAAAATAAATTGAAAAGGTTGAAAAATTTACAGAAGTTTGGAAAATGCACCTGTATTTTGCATAACACTGTACCCTGATCTATTTCATTGTCCTTGTCAATTGTAGCACTTTTTCACAAGGAAATAAAATGTCCAGATTGCCAAGTGGCCGATTTCTAAGCCCCTCATGCCTTCATGAGTCTTCTCCTTCCTCAGCTGTCGAGTGGAGCCCAGAGCAATGTCTTGCTGGACATTGAGATGGCATATGTTTGAGAGGGTTCTGGGTGCTTTGTTTCGGACAAATATACCGTGTCCCAAGAATGGGTCTTTTGTTTCCTGAAGTATGGAAGTGTGCTGACACCTGGTGGCTGGGTTTTCAATTGTAGATACTTTATAGAAACGACCTGGCCTTTCCTCCCTGCCTTTTTTCTTTTTGACTGAATGTAATTTTTGTTTGTCTTAGCAATACTCTTTTCTCCTAAAACTTGAACAGAATCTGACTCAGCTCTAATACAGAATATATATATATATACATACATACATATATGTGTATATATATATACACACACCCAACTTTTATTGAAATTACAGGTGATTTAGCACCTCCTTTAACATATTCGAGTTTCTACTATACAGGAAACAGAGGAATTGATTGTAGGTATTGACTTAATTTAAGACTAAGGTTGTGCACATTTTATATACCTCAGGGAACAGCTGACCCAAAGAAAATAGTAAGGGCAAGATATTGTTCAATCAGTTTAGTAGGATTAGTTCTTAAAATAAGACTGCTGCAATGACTATGTTGCTCCACAAGTTAAGAGCCAAGAGTCTAGTTCCATGGTTATAAATTAATCTAAACACAAGCTGTCACCAAAAGAGACAGACTCCATTGCATCCCAAATAAGCTTGCTGGTCTTGTTGAAAACTGCTCACTAGAACTGCCAGAAAGGAGAGGGATAACTCTGGAGATACGAGCGGAGGAGAGAAAAGAGCAGGACCTCTGTCTGGTGGCAAGGCTGTAGTGAACTGGAGTGGATAAGGTAGTTTGAAGACTAAAATATAATGCTTGACCGCAGTTTCAGATGGAAAAAAGGAATACTATGCAGGAAGAATGCTTGAAGTCAATAAAACATGTTAAAAATGAATACAATTTATGTGGTTTCCCCCCTTCCCCCCTTTAATTTGTCTTACCAGATGAGGATAAGACTTTATATCTCTCTTTTAGTAATAGAAAGTATATTTATGTAGGTTAAAATGCATTCACTTTGAAACTGATTTTTTTCAATACAGGTCCTGGAATACTTACTGTGGGCCAGTATATGTATGGAATCATCCATTCCACTCTTATCTGTACATTATTTGACATGGAGAGCTACCCTATATACTGCAGTTTCTCAGTGTTATTTTGATTGTCAAGCTGGCATTCATGGAGAGGTATCCTGATTTATCTTATGTAGCATTTCAGATGCAATCAAATGAGAAATATTTATTTAAATATTCTTGCTTATTATCAGATTGTATGCATTTAGAGTTCTGCCTATATTCCAAATTTTACCTGAAAGTGGAGATGTGTTTCCACATGTAAATGAGCAATCAACTCAAAGTTAAATGCAATGGTACTTTGTCATATACTCACAGTTACAGAGTTTTAGCATTAAGCAGTGTCCAACTCCCATGCATATATACAAAAGGTATTCTGCAAAGGTTTTGTTTTCCTTTTCAGTTGTTGTTCATGACCTGACTTTCATTGCAGATCTTTGCAATTGTTTCAATTCAAGAATGTTCTAAGATTAAATACCAACATGCAGAAGATGAACGTAGAATATAATTTTTTTTTAATTCTTTGGGCAGATATTTGCTCGTCGGGGTCTGATTAAAATTGGTGAACTGAAGGAATTAGAAAATATTGGTTCTTCTTTGGAAAATACAGAGACAGAAAAGATTTTTAAAGAGGCCACTCTAAAGGTATCATCCTGTAATTCATTATAGAGAGGTAGAGTAGTTGCAATCTCTATAAGCAGAACACATAACATGGTTGTTTGCTTCCTTTTTTCTTTGTCAGATGTCATTAATGATTTTCAAGAGAGCAGTATATGAATCCAGAAGAAAGTCGAAAAGCATTCAACGTGACCCAAAGCTTAGCCCCAAAAAAGCACTAAATGTAAGTCTAACAATGTGTATAATCCTTCTCTTTGTTTACTATTTGCATGTGATGAATATGTGATCTAAGTCTTCTAAGTAGAGGTGCTGCTATACACAAACAAAGTCTTACTCCTTCAGTTTCATAGTTAACAGTATTTACTAATAAAACCCAGAACAAACTTGAAAGAAGGGGAGATGTAGTTATTACTATTTTAGAAAGTTACAAGGAGAGATCTCCAAGGTTTTAAACTATACGGCCTTAATACTCTCACTCATAATTTCTGTTGTATTATTTTTGAAGTAAAATACCATGCAGCAAAATATGTCTAGTTGCTATGAAATTATTAATTACCCTTCTTAAGTACTGTGCCCACTTATCATGAGGCTTTGCTATGCCTTGGAAGCATGAAATTACTAACAATATACTTTACAGTTTGTTATTTTCTGTTTTAAATGTGTACTTACTTTCTGATGGAGAACTATTTTGAAAGAAATTTTGCTTTATTGTAAGTCAGTTTAGATGTCACAAGGCTTAAATTATCTTCTCTTACTTAGTTGCCGTGGTCTCGCACTACTACTGAACGGCTGCTGGTGGAAATGTTTGATGGTGCCGCAGCTCAGTTCCTTGCCATCCTGGAAGCACTGTCTGATAGTAACAGGAATGTGTTGTACCCTCATCCACCTGTTCCTGATGAAATTGAAATTTGTGATGTCATTTCAGAGCTTTTTTTTGCAGGCCTAGAAATCCTTTCAGGTAATAGCTTGAAGAAGGGAAAAGGGTGTTGGTGAGGAGCCTGGACCTCCGTTTTTATTTTTTTTTCTGGAGGCATATATTTAATTTGTAACAATAGCATCTGTGAAAGCAAGTAATCTTTCTTAGCTTCATAAAATTTGAGATAAAAATCTGGGTTGATCTCTATAGTCTATATATCAGTAAAAATCTACAGTAGTTTATGCATATATTTTCTAAGCAAACTGGAGTTCACTTTCTTTGTAGTACCCTTTACAGTGCTGTGCCTTGCATTTAAGGCTAAAACAGAGCTCTTAACATACCAGTGTTTTTACTATTGCCGACCATGTTTGCACAGCATCAAGGCTATGTATCCAACCCTTCTGTTGCCAAAGGCCAGTAGGTTGGGGGTGGGCAGGAGGCTGGCAGAGGGCATAGCCGGCACAGCTGACCTGAGTTCACCAAATGGCTGTTCCATAAAACATCATGTTCAGCAGTAACACCTGTGGCTAAGGGAGGGGATGAGGGCACTTCCCAAGCAACTGCTGCACATCCTCAAACCCTGCTTTCGGACAGGTGTCTGGATACCTGTCCACCTATGGGAAGCAATGAGTAAATTCCTTTTCTTACTTTACCTGCAGTCACAGCTTTGTTTTCTTATTAAATTGTATTTTATTTCAACCCATGAGCTCTCAATCTTATTTTTTTCCTCTGTTCTGTCATGGAGTGGGATTGAGAGAACAGTTGAGTGAGGGTCTTAGAAGCCAGGTGAGGTCAAAATACCATTGTGATTTATTTGTTTATTTACTTACTTACTAAAAGAATCGCTCAAATTAGGTTTAGAAACTTGAGAAGAACACTGGACTAGATGGTTCCTTCCATGCCTTTTTTTGCTGGCCTCTGGGCTGAATATAGCCATAAATTTAGAAGTATTTTGTCAAAAAAAAAAGAATATATAGAGACTAAATACACTTCAGAATGATATTTTCTTGATATTTTTACTGGCTAATTAGAATGCAGCAAATCAAAGACATTATAAATTGATTTGATGAATTGTCTATATTGAAGGTGGAGCAAGCAGTGACACCAATCATTTTACTATAATTAATCCATCATCAACCCTTCTGCAATTGGTACTAACAGGTAAGGTAGCTTTGAATTTCAAAATATTCTGTACCCAGTAATGCAAATGTTCAGTAAACAGAATTAATTTTCATGTTAGTAGTAGTTCTGTGCATAAAGGGATTCCAGAATAGTGTCCCCTTGGAGTGGTTCTGTGCTGGGCCAGGAGCTGGACTTTGATGATCCTTGTGGTTCTCCTCCAACTTAGATAATGTATGGTTCTGTGAGATATATTTGTTTATACATATAATGGTAAGGCATTCAAAAGGGATTATGTACACAAATCATTGCAATTTTATTAACACAAGATTTATTGAAATAACATACAGTAATACATGGACACTTTAATCACATACTGTTCAGTATAGCAGTCCATCTAGGTGTGTTAAAGCCTCTAAACAATCATTCAAAGGCCAAATTCTGCAATGATATCCTGGTACATTCTTACAGAGGAGAAGTGGAATGCAGTAACACAAAGATTGTTGTAATCTTGTTGAGATACTTGGACCAGTCACTGTGCTGCTTTGGAAAATAACAGCTAAGTTACGTTACTAAGTTAATACTGCTTCCATCTTTAACTGAGTGACCACATGCCCAGGAGAAATGACAGGGACTGTGGCATATTGCTAGGACTGCAGAACACTGCTGAATATATTAGCTAAGACATTTGCTTAGAGGTTGGAGGACTGGGAATTTCCTTTTCTGTCTTGCTGGGCTTTGGATAAACTTGAACAGAGAGAAAATAGGCTCCCAATGTGTAAAAGACCATTTTCTGATGAGAAATGTTTTGCTATCTTGAAAGAAGTCGTATGTGTTTCTGTGCAGTTTTTAATCTCAGTTTCTGGCTATAAGGCTCATTACTGGATAATCCCAGATTTAGGCTCTTTCTGCAACAGAAAGGACTAGATCCTTGGTATTCTCCACATGGGTATGTTAATAGTGCAGTAATATCATATCACTAATAGTATATCCTCTTTGGAGTGTAACAGGAGATTGTGATGTGGTTGAGTGAACATTGTGGTATTTGGTTAAAGGTTGGATTTGAAGATCTTGGAGGTCTTTTCAGACCTTTACACTTCTATGAATGCAGATACATTGTTAAAGTATGAGCAAGTATAGACATTATCACAAAATAATAATGCTGTTATTTCAGAGCTATTGAAACACCCTTCAAGAACATGCTGATTGGTCAAAAAGACATGTGGAGTTTTATCTTTGTATTTATCAATACCCAAAATATTAAATTAAACTTTAAATAAACCTCTGAATATATATTTATATAAAAATTGAGAAAATATTTTTGTCATCACTGCAGGAGAAAAGGGGGTGTCTGGAGCTGCTGCTGTGAAATTCGTAAAATTAGCTTTCAGCTATGAAAAGTGGGAAGTGTTTGATTCGGCTATGGAATTTGTTGTTAATTTTCTTCAGGTAATCTGGATGCTATTTAGACATTCTTTATTTAGTCTTTTACTATGAGGGTAAGGAAGAGTATTCAAAGTAGATATCTTAAAGGCCAGTTTCTGTGGTTTTTTTTCCTCTCAATTAGGCTCAAGATGACCCAACATGGAAGAAAGTTGAAATGGAACTCAAACTTCTTACACTGATGCAACCTTTACTATTTCCAAGGAAATTTGAACGTGCTTTTTCTGTTAGGGAAGATAATGGCAAGGAAGCTAGCACACCTCAAGGTTCTGAAAAGACACAGACATTTAGAAGTGAGTGGTTTTCAGTTATAGTTGTGTTTCAATTTCAAATATTTTTGTAGGAAGAGATTTTGTTAATTATTTTAAAACTATGTAATACGGTTCATGCAATGTTCTATGAGAAAAAGCAGCAATTGAAAACTGCCACCTATTGAATTTTGTCTGGTTTTCATTTGCCGAAATATGACTATACTATTTCCCTCAGGTGTGAAATGTATGATGGGTGTTAAACATGCATCAAGTTGCAAGCAAAGGTGTAAAATGAATGGATGTTTTTAGAAAAAAAGTGAAAGAGAGATATTTGAGGATTTTTTTTGTTCTTGTACTAAATCTATGTAAAATTTCCTTACATACAAGCAAGAAAAACTTGTTAAAGTAACTGCAGTTTAATTCTATGACAATCAAAAACCCCTACAAATTTCTTGAAAACTTTGTTACCTAAAAACAGAAGGGAGTAAACCTGAGAATATCTTTGCCCTCTGTATTTACTGTTTCTTAGACCATATCATCTGCTGGAATATTTTGGTAAGTCAAATCACTCAGAGGTTTTCAAACATAGGTTTGTAATTAAATATAATATCTTGCCTTTCCTTTTCTTTTCTTCCTTTTTTATAAACACTCAATGCAGAGGTTTCCTTAAAACATGAAGAGCCTTATCATGATCTTACTGTTTTGGCAACAACAGTTCTTTCCTGTGTCTCCACATCTCAGCAGGTAATAACAGAATTAGAGACATTCCTTTTCAGTGTATCAGTTAATCTGTGATGAATGCTTATAATTGAAGACCACAGTAAGCAATTGCTAACAAACGGAAACGATGAAAAAAATGTACTTACGAAATGTGATCAATTCGTGATTAAAAACTAGTTTAGTTTTCTAAAGTTGGTGCTATGTAATCAGGTTACTTAAAAATGTTTAATAGATATTAAATCTATTTGGAAGACCATAGAGCTGATTGCATGTTTCAGCTAACCAAGCAGAGATCAAATTTCTTTACATATGTTAGATTTAGGTAGGCAAATGTGCTCAGCTGTAGAAAACACTTATGCAATGTTTATAGAAATAAGGGCAGTTACCCTAAGGAATGATATCTTTATGGCAGCAGTATGTCTGCAATTTAAGATGAATTCTCACTGCAAAAAACTCAAAACAAGCAGCAGTAACAACAAAACAAATGAGAGTAGGACCCTCTGTGCTGAAGTCTCTAATACAGAATTAATCTCATTATACATCTAATGATTTATTCCCAGAGTAACCACTTTTACATTACTTGCCAAACTGAGATTTCCCCTTAATGTTCTACTGAGAGGGGAAAATATTATAGTGTTGTATATATACATGCATATATAATATCTCCACTACTAGCATTTAGATTAAAATAGTTTGTGATCCAAAAGACTAATGAAAAATTTTCCTAAGAAAAAACCTGTTCTGCTAACATGGCATATGTCTTAACGGCAAAATTTATTTTTGATGTAATTTGAATATTGCCAATATTTGAATACAATTGGGGGACATGCATTTTTAGTGTTAATGTTATGTGTTATTCAGACAAAATACCTTGCCTGTGAGGTAGCTATACTTTTAGGTAGCATGATTTGTCAGCTCTTAAACACGACCACTGTATATGGAGGCACTTACCTAAATTTAAACTCTTCTGGTTCTTCTACACTTTCCCACAAATCTCTGTGATACCTAATCTGTCCAAGGAAGAAAGACAAATTCTCCCCTGATTAACAGAACATTCACTGATGGTGAAGTTATGTCAGGCACTCTAACAGCTTGCTGTTACCAAACCAGGGGGAAAAGTAATTTTGATTTACTTCTTTTCCAGTCTTGTCTCTCCCCACTTTCATTATCAATATCCTTGTAGTCTTACACTCAAAAAATTTTAAGTGTATAAATAGTTGGATATATCAGGTTTCACTGTATCTGAGTTAATAGTCCAACTCTGGTATAAATGATGATAAAGATGTGTACTGATCCTTACCCACTGCTCAGAATGTGTTATAGACAGACAGTATAGACAGACTCTATTGCCTTTTAAAATGTGTTCATTAGGAGGATAATTAAATAGAGTTTTGAATTTGTTCATTATTCTCTTCACAAGATGCAGATGTGGTTTAACATTTCTTTCAGTTGTTGGATATTTCACTCTAAGCTTTTTTCTTCTAAGTTGTTCTTCACTGCTCTATCACCTCAGAAGCACCAATAACACATGGGAGTACTTTGTCAATGCAAAATTAAAATATTAATTTAGACTTTCTTCTGCAAATATTTAAATACTGTAATTAAAAAAAAGTAAAGTTTCTCCAGAAGGTGTATATGTAATTATAACATTTCACAGATAATTTCTCAGGTAATTTTCATTTCACTTTTCCCTTGTTTGTGTTACTTTAAGATCTTGTCAATGAAAAAAAAGAAATAAAGCCAGCAAACCTCTAAATCCATTTGTATTGTTGGGAGAAGAAAAGCTTGAGTGGACTACCAGAAATTAGTCTTTTAAAGTTCTTCCTAAGCTTTCAAAATGTTGTCATTCCTTGGAAGAAAGTTACATATGAGAATGGTTTGTTTACTTATGTTGAAAAATGTTAAGAGTGTTGATATACCTGGTTATTTGAGTGTTTATATGCCTAAATGTTTCCACAATTATATTGTTTTTTCTTTCCAGAATGTCCATCCTGACAAAGAAATACTTTTTGATGTAATAATGTTTCTGTGGCAGAAGTGTAAAATGGAACTTCAGCAAATCCAAAGGAGCGGAAGTGACTACTTCGAATATATTCACAAATACAAAGTTTACCAAGTACTCCTTCACTATAAAGTATTTCTGTTAATAAGAATGCAGTCTGTTATAACTAAGCCAAGATAAAATACTGGTATCCAGCCTAAGCACGTTTTCTTATGATAAAATGCAGATAGTTGTCTTAAATGAAAATAGGAATTGCATGTATGCTTTGAGCACACTGTGCTCCTATATATTGGCATCAAAGTATCTCAGTCTTTTTGCAGTAAAATAACCCATTCTCTGCCATGGTGCTAAGAAGCTAAAATAGTGGAAGCATTGTGGCTTGATATAAGAAGAAGCATTTCATGTGTTGTAGCAGAAAATATCAATCAGTTAAGAAAGTGGCAAAACCTTACAGGTTAAGACAAGGCAGATGAGGGTCAATAGTATTGGGCCCACTGGACAGTGTCACAGACTTACCTTGAACTTTTCCTGAGACTGAGAGGCTCTTGGGTGAAATGCAGTCTTCTGAAGATGATTCACACTTGTTTCTCTGGGCTGCCAGTTGATTAGAGTTAATTTTGTGATCCTGATCCCTATAGTAAAATTGTTCAGAGATTCACCAGAAGGTAGTGTACAGTTACTTTCTGTGTACAGCAGTAGTGTTCAGGTCTCTTTTATACTGTTTAAGTAGAAAGATATGGGGATAAATGAGAGACACATGATCAAATCTGCTAGAAGACTCACTGTACTATATAGCAAGGTGTGAAACTGTGGCTGTAGAACATTCATAAACCTTTCTCAAAGGAATGGCAGTAAGAATAATATTCTAAAATAAAAAAAGTCTGCTATTTGAGGCAGAGGGTCATAGAGCAGCGTCAATTCAGCATCCTAGTCTGGAGCCATTCAAAAAAAGAAGCCAAATCCAAGAATGGAGTTGTGTGCATACTTACAAATATTTTAAAACTATTTTGAGTGAAAACCCCTATCTACATCTGTAATACATAAATATCTTCCCAAAATTTGTTTTAACTCTGTCTTGACTCTTTCTCTTTCCCCTCTCCTCATTTTTAGTGGGTTCATATACTCTGGATAATAAATGAAGTAATTGAGAAGAGCGGCATAGCAGGCACTAATGTAATGTTTGCAGAGATAACCTTATGTCTAACTGCAGTATTGGAAAATTTAGCTGATTCTGTGAGTGAATCTAAGAAAAACGAAGGTAAAGTTTTCAACAAACATTTAGTTTTCTTTCAAGAATGACTTTCAAGTAAGAACTTTCCTGAGTTGAAAACTTTTTCAAAAAATATTGTAAAGAGATTGCTGAGAGTAGAATGGTCACTTTTTTCCACAGAATTTCATCGATAATTGGAAATAATGAAACCTGATTTTCATAAGATTTATGCCTTATTTCCTTACCTTTCCAGTTCTACCACAATAACCCCATTTTGAGTTACATCTCTTATTACTGGCCCTCCCCAAAGGTCTTCTACATGTCTCTCAGCCCCTTCAGAGTATCTTCAGATCACTCATGTTGTCTGAATATTGGCTAGGCAGAAGGCAGTACATGCTGGGGCTCATTTGGAGCATTCAAACGCTGGTTGACTAGTGTCAGGCCAAAAGAAGAGAAAAATGTTGAGGTCATACTAAAGCTTTTGCTTTTACTGAGTCATCAATTTGGTTTTCTTGTCTACATAGTCTCAATTTTTGTGTAGGAATTCAATTGTCTTTGAAATTGAACTTGGCTGACACTATTGGGATATAATACCATCACAATCACATTAAACGAATTTTCTTCCAAAACATCACTAAGGCTGTAAAATATGAATATTTGGACATACTTTTAGAAGTCCTCTGTTATTGTTTATTTTGGAATGTGATTATAGTTCTCATAAATGTTTTATGGTAACTAGAGAGTGAATGTTAATGATCCTTTTGGACCATATCTAGAAACAGAAAGGAATGGCAATAGTTTTGCCCTTTTGAAAGTAAGTCTTGGAAAACTGCTATGCATTATAAAGGTAGAGTAGGTATTGGTTTTGGTGGTGTTATGAAAAATCATACTATTCTCAGGGATACTAGTTCTACCTCCTTATAGAAAGAATTCTATTCTTTTTCATTCAGTTTAAATATGTCTTTTTGGAGGAAAAACGCTGAATAGATAGGAACCACTGGTCAAAACAGGCTGACAAAGAGCCAGGCAAGCACATTTCTATGATGGAAAGAATCTATTTACTAAATGAGTACTAAGTGAATATAGATTTTCTTATTTATGAGAGAGGGTGAACAAGCAGAAATAGACAAAAGTGGCCCGAGAAGTGACTAGAAGGTTGTCCCTCTGCAAAGGCAAAAAATAGATTTACTTCAGCAAAGAAATGAAATCAGAGGGCTGTAACCAAAAACTAATAAATTGCCTTTTCTTGTTTTGAAAAGGCAAAAAAAGGTCTGGATGCATTCTTTTTAAGTGGAAATAATTTAAACTGTTGAAGTAAACACTAAAAGGTGATAATACCAATTAAAGAAATATTAAATTGAAATGGTATGTATAATAAAAATATTATCTCCTATACTGAAAAATCCTCCTGGAAGTAAAAGTACCATTAAACCCACTGTGATTTAGATAATAATAGATTTGAATTTATTTAAAAATTGAGAATTGGTGTGAATACTACAACAAAGTGAAGAAGTACAAAATGAGTCCAAGTTTCTTTGGCTTGGATATTGTGTTGTTGTGAAATACCAGATAAATTTAAAAATACAAAAATATTGGATAATCTTGTTCTGTATTAGTGTAACTGTACATATTGTAGCTGTGTGTCTAAACACCAGAAAGCTTTTCAAGAATCAATATAATTACCGCTCATAGTCAAGCACTGAAGAATTGAGTTATTGCCAGACTCTTAAATTAGTAGTGGAGCTAATGAAATGGTACTAGAATTTTCTGAGTTTACTTCCTTTTCACTTTTGTTTTTCTTCCTATAAAAAAAGGAAAAAGAAGTGCCTCTCTTTCACAAGATGAAACATGTGATATGCCTGAAGTACTGATGGTAATGTCTAATTCATCTTCATTAATACAACTATTTTGAACATAAGAATATTTCCACTTGAAGCTTTTCATACAATTTTGTATTTAGTTTTACAGCGATGAAACATTTTACACAATCTTGCTAGTGCAGAGAAAAAAGCAAAGATATTTTTTCAAATGAAATAAAATTTGAAAATTTTCCCTCAGTATTTTTTAATCAATCCTTTATATGGAGAAAGTTGTTATACTGATTTCCACTGTACACTCTCTTTTATGCCAGTGTGTAGTACCAGCTTTAAATGGTTTAATAGCACATTTTTTTTTAAGATGGTAGAAATTTTAGTCATTGCTTCATTTAGGAAAATATTTTGGGTTGTAGTTTTGCTTCTTTGTTTTTGTAAGGGTCACATGAAATAGGTGAAACATTCAGAGTGTCCTTGCTTTGTTCAGTGTGTTAAGTGCTCAGCACTTGACAAATTGTCCAGTCAAATGACTTACTAAAACACATTAAGAAGGAAAGATATGCATTAGTCTGAGGATTCATGACTTTTGTCAATGATATGTCTAATGCTTACACACATGGAGAAGTTTTAATTCAGCGACAGTCTACTTAAAGGTGGTGTTTGCTGAAAAAAAGCAGTGTTTTCTTTATAACATCCAATGGAACATTGCAAAACTGCTTATGAAACATACTGTGTTTTCAACTCGATTCCTTAAGGTCATTTTTGTTCTGCTGTGAGCTAACTCTGAGTTAGTAAATATGGAGTTTTTTAGAGCTGAAGGAAAGTCAGTCCTAGTTGAAATTTAAAACATTGAGTGTAGGAAAGCATGGGGTGCAGTGCCTATGTAAAGATTATATGACAAATTTTAAATTGCAACAGCTGAAAAGAATAGCAATTTACTTTCAATAGTCCATATTATAATTTTTAATGCTGTTCTCTAATAAAATGTGTTTATATCTTTTTTCATTTCAGAAAACTCCTGCAGAACAATTACAAATTGCTTATGAAAGTCTTGAAAAAGCAATTAATGGAATGAACACATCTCGTTTAATGAGCCTTCTACCAGATGGAAAGTCAATATTTGACAACTGCTGCACAAAGGTAAAGTTTACAAACAGCTATGCTATCTATAAATAAATTAATATAAATTGTATTTTGATGACACAGACCTCATATTTTCTTGATACTTAGAAATCTTAGCACTATCAAATGTACCTTGTTTTCCTGCCCCAGGTAAGAAGAGAATAGAAAAAAAAAATCTCTTTTTTCAGTGTTCTGGTTTGACTCCAGCTGGCAACTGACCCCCACACAGGGGGTTCAATCCCTCACAGGGTCATGGGGGAAGGGTAAAACTGAGAAAACTTGTAGGTTGAGATAAAGACAGTTTAATAGGTAAAGCAGAAGCAGAACAAAACAAGGAATTTATTGCTTCCCATGGACAGGCAGGTGTTCAGCCATCTCCTGGAGGGCAAATCCCCACCACTCATATCAGTGACTTGGGAAGACATGCCATGACCATCCTCCATTCCATCTTCCTCCGGATTTATATACTGATCATGACGTTGTATGGTATGGGATATCCCTGGGGTCAGCTGTCCTGGTTGTGTCCCCTTCCACCTTCTTGGGCATCCTCAGCCTCTTTACTGGTTGGGTAGTCCAAGAAGCAGAAGAGGTGTTGATGTTGTGTAAACACTGCTCACCAATAATGAAAATATCCCTGACATTATCAATGTTGTTTCCAGCACAAATCCAAAACATAGTCCCGCACCAGGTACTATGAAGAAAATTAACTCTACCTCAGCCAACACCAGCACAAGTTGAAATAGCATTTTTCTCTTTCAGTCATAAATTATGAACTCCTTTTTTGTTTTCTTTACAATTTCCTTTTGAAATATTTGTAATGTATAGATTTATTCTGTAGATTAAGAACAGAAATCCTTTTAGTATTTATTGCTTGCAGCTGTTTATTATAGAAATTTGTGCTGTTGATGAGAGTTCAGATTTTCTAAATATTATGATTCTACAACAATATAATATTTATTTTGTGGACTAGTAACACAATAAAATGTATTTTTCTTCAGTTTCATCTTTATTGTTGATTACTAAGGTTTTGTCTAGTTTTCTTTCTCCATTATCTATGCTGTCTCTGTTTGGTCATTCTTCTTCCTTCCATGCTTTCTTGATTGACCACATATTACACAGATATAACAAATTCCAGTGTTTTTTAATCTAATGAAATAATATCAATGTTAAGAAAAATGCAGTAAGCTAAGTTATAAAAGTTTGCATGTCCTTAATTGCCACTTCCTATTTATTAGGTGGACTCAAATGATCAAAATTTGAATTCTGTTTTCCGATGTGATAATGGTAAAAGAGGAACAGACAATGGTTTTGCAGCAGATTTACATTTGGAGCTTATTCAGGCCCAACATCGAGTAGCTGTGAAACTTCTTAAAATTACACAGGGTAGGTTTCAGTAAAGTAAACCATCTTCATAGCTCCATTAGAATCCTTTTATTAATATATTTTGTAGTACTGAGAGATGAAGGAATAGCTACTTTCTGCAGAGGAGCTGATGTTAGGCACTTTATATGCTATGGATAGCCAGAAATAATGTACTGAATTTGCAGAATTTAGATTTGCATACTGGTCTCTGACATCTACTCAACTAATGGGAGTTAAACTTTGCTACAAGTAGTGTATTTCATTCCTAGACAGTTTGTTGTTGTATTTTAACTATTAACTGTTACAGTGCCAGTGAAGAAAAACTGGAGGATGTTCTGCACGTTTTTTTTCTGTAAAGCTGATTTTCTCTCTAGAGAATGACTGGAATATTTTATTCAATGCTCTTGGTAATTTGAATTTCTACTCCTGTGAAGTTGTCTTTATATCTTTCCAGTTAACAGATATCTTGCCAAATGCCTTCTGAAAAAACTCTACTTGTTATCTCATTCTTGGTGTTGTTTTGGTGGTATTTTTAAAAATGAAATTAAAAGCTAGTATTAGTTTGACACTGTAGAGCTTCCCTGTGCTCTGCTCACTATGATGAAACTCAAACTCTATTTTTCTGTGAGGTTACTGTAACTACTAAAGATGTTAGAGCAGAAGGATGGAATATTTTTAGTGGGATGATCTGTCCAAGAAATTCTACTTGTACCAAAGAGAAGAGGTTTACTATAACGTTACATATTAACCCCTCGCACTGAATTTTTCAAAATAGCACTATCAAAATAACTCAGCATTTCCTTCCCACACAGGTGCTGAATTGGATGGCAGAAATCTTAAGTCTAGTAAGTCTGATGTGAAGAATATTAAAGATTCCCAGTATTTAACAGGTAAGGCCTATTAATTAAGATTTTAGAAGTACAATAAATTATTGCTGCTGCTTTATAGATATCTTTAAATATCTGTTTTATAGAGGCACTTATAATGAAAAAAATAAAAAGGAATAAGCTATCCAAAGCAATCTTTTTGATGCAAAAAGCTGCACAGAAGTTTCCTGAAGATTTAACTACTACTTCCCAAAGACAGCTACTGGAGGTAATAAGAAATATCTTATGATAAACTGTGACTATGATAAAGAGTTTCTATCATGTTCTGTGTAATTATGTCAGGGATTACTCCTTACCAGAAAAAAAAAAGAAAAATGGAAGGAACTTGAGGGACAGTGTGTGTTTTTAACTTCTATTGTCAACTTTTTCCTGAGAAGATCCATTATGATAAAAGAATGAAGTGACCTTAGAGCAAGGAAAGAGCACATCCCCAAATTTTGTGCAAACATGGAGATTGAAGGAAACCTGAAAGAAGTTTGCTCTTTCTTGCTACGCTTAATCACCCAGACGTGCAGTTATGGATGTATGCCTTGCTAAAATGTCATGCAGGTTTCCTTATTGTGACCATCAACATTGTTCTTTTCCCAACATTTGTAAGTGTTATAAGTTGTCTTAGAATACTTTGGCTGGTGATGATGACATGAACGTTTAACGAACAGTTTCCAAGTTAAGTTTCTTGTATCCTAACAATGGATTCAAGGTGAAGAAGCCTACCAATTTGCCATTCACTCCAGTAAGAAAAAAATGTGTCCTGTTCTCCAAGCAAATGGCCACAATCACTATGTGCAGGGGGCCCCCACCTTTTTGAAAGACACTAACAGACTGTCAGTCAGCTTTCAGCTGTCTCCAGCTAACCAAGGGAAAAATGGCTTAGCCTTACTTTTTCAGGACTCACATTCTTCTCCTTTTTCTTCATTTCTAGATTTTATTTCTTTCCCCTGTTTTTAAAGTACAGAAAGTCAGTCTAACTACTTCCACAGCTCCTTCAGAAATTCCATAGATTTCCAGCTGTCTCCTAAATAAGAATTGATGTCTTTTTTGTGTCTTGTTGGAGCTAAGTAGTGGTTGGCACAAATTGCTTATAAACATTATTTGTAGTAATTCTCTTTTTTCCCAAAGGTTCTTCCAAAATTGGATATGTGTCAGCCCTATCTCTTTTATATGCAACCCTGCATTCCCTGATTGTGAAATTAATCTACATATTATGTCTACACAAAGTACAGTTTATCCTAATTTAGGATGTAAGATGATCATAAAATCTATAAAAGTTTTCTACATAGCAGTTGACATTTTCTATGATAATTTGAAAACCATTTATAAGTGTTAAATCTATTATATTTTAATAGTTTCTCCCTTTTGTTTTAATTTAAATCATAGGCAGCACTAACTTTAATTGAGCAAGTTGAAGCTGAACAAAGTGCATTGTTTAACAGTCTCAAAGAAGCTATAAGCAGCAAGAAAGAAAGCAGAACTCCACCTCCTCCTCTGTTACTTTCTAGATCCCATTGCTCCATGACATTTAAACCAGCCCCATTCTCTTCAGATATTCAGGTAATGTTTTTCATCATGACTGCATAAGAAGTAACTAAACAATACACGAGAGAAAAAGTTGTTTCAACAATGCTGTACCACCACGTTTTTGTCTGTTCTTGAGAAGATTATGATATTCTGACTTAATTAAATATCCTTTCTTTTCCCCTCCATGAGTCAGCTGTGACTCACTGTTTTGATCTTCCCATTTGCATGAAACTTTCTTAATCTCATGCATCCTGTTCCTTGGTGCTTCTGTTGTCTAACACTTATCAAAAGCTCATTTTCTTCCTTAGGGGCTGACACACTCCTAGTTACCCTCTGAAGAAATGCTAGACTGTGGCATCATGTGATGCAATAAAGTACCACACTGAAGTGACATAGTTCAAGTAGAAAAATCTACTTTCTGTTGAACATCTAGAGTGACAGAACTATGCAGATCATAAGGGATTTTAGGAGAGATCTCTAGTGCAACCCTCTGCTCAGAGTAGGATTAGTTGTGAGATTAGACCAGGTTGCTCAGGCCTTTATGTAGTCAGTTATGAAAACCTCTAAGAATAGAGACTGAACAGCTTCTCTGGGCAATGTGTTCCAACAGAGCAACATGTTCATAGGGAAAAATTTGGAATCTCCCTTGCTTCAATGTGTGTCTGTTGTTTTTCATCCTCCTATCATGCACTGTTGTGAAAATAAGTGGCATCTACTCCTCTCCCTTCCTCTGCCAATCAAGTAATTTTGTCACAGAGGCCAGTCCTGGTGATCAGACATGATTTGCCCTTGGTAAGTTCATGTTGACTGTTCCACCTTATCCTCTTTCCCATGTCCAGAAAGGGTTCAAAAATGTTGAAGTATGAAAAATACACTAGCTGTACTAAAATCTTACTACTAGTGGTAAGAATACTTCTCTGAAGACTTGTTTTATAACTTTCAGTGTTATTGCAATTTTATAAGTGAATTTCAAAATAATTAATTAAGGAAAAGTTAATCCTTTTTGTCCTTAATAAATATGAAATAAAACTTTAAAAAAAGTCTTTAGAATTCATTTGTTTTATTAAGTTCTCAAACTTCATTTTGTTTGGTATGGAAGACTGAATGCAACACATTGGGCCACTAGATGGCGAAAAATGATTACTATTCTTATATTGTTCTTATATATTATTATTCCTGTAATTCTTATATCCAGACAGTCTAGCAGAATTTTTTTTTCTAGAGCTGTAGAGCAGACATGAAACATATTTTTTAATGAAGTTGTTAACTGGATACTTAGGATGACTAGATTCTTAGGATAAATGTATGCTCAGATCTTAATTAGATATGCATAGTTCTTGTACTAGGAGTCAAAATATCTCTAAAATTTTCTGATATTAAAGTTCATTTACTGAAAATAATCTCAATTTCAATAACTCCTTCTGAAAAATAGTCTATTAATTGTGAGACAAATTTTCTTAGAGCGCAAGAGCTCCCTTTCCAGGTGTGGAAATCAAGCAAGACAGGCTGGAAACCAGCATGGCTGAACAAGGATCTGCTTCTCAAACTGAGGAGTAAGAAAAAAATGCACAGCCAATGGCACCAGGGACAGGTGACCTGAGAAGAGTAGAAGGATATGGTTTGAATGTCTAAGAATGGAGTCAGAAAAGCCAAGACAAAACTGGAGCAGGACTGGGCAAGGGACGTGAAGAATAAGAAGGAGGGATTCTATAAGTACATAGGTCAGAAAACAAAGGCCAAGGAGAGGGTACTCCCTTGATAATCATGAGTTTAAACTGCTGGTGACTGACTTAGAGAAGGCTGAGGTACTCAATGAGTTCTTTGCCTCAATCTTCACTGGCAGTCAAACTTCCTGCTTCTCTCAAGTTGCTGATCCTCTGGGCTGGTGTAGGGGGTGTGAAGTCCCTCCCACTGTAAGAAAAGAGCAGGTTTGGGATGACTTGATGAGGCTGAATAGGCTCAGTTCTGTGGGACTTGGTGACGTGCATTCCACAGTCCCGGGGCAACTGGCTGATGCTTTTGCTCAGGCAAAGGCCTCAGTGACTGGAAAACGGGAAACATCACTGTTGTTTTTAAAAAGGGGAGAAAGGATGATTCATGAAAATACAGACTGATAAGCCTCATCTCTGTGCCTGGGAAGATCATGGGAGCAGATCCTCCTAGAAGATATGCTAAAGCACATAAAAACCAAGAAAGTGATCCAAGGCAGCCAGCACAGCTTTACTAAGGGCACATGGTGCCTGACCAATCTGCTGCCCTTCTATGATGGAATGATGGCAGTGGTTGACAAGGGAAGACCTACAGATGTCATCTCTGTAGACTTCTGTAAGGCCTTTGATACGGTCTCATGTGACATCCTTATCTCCAGATTGGAAATACATGGATTTGATGGATGGGCTATTCAGTGGGTAAGGAATTGGCTGGATGGACACAGGTAGAGAGTTATGATCAATGGCTCTATGTCTTGGTAGTGGATGGTGGTGTGTGGTGTCCCTCAGGACTCTGTCTTGGGACTGATGCTCTTCAGTATCTTCATCAGGGACACAGGCAGTGGGATCAAGTGCACCCTCAGCCAGTCTGCAGGAAGATCTCATTGCAGCTTTCCAGTACCTTAAAGGGGCTTACAAAAAGCAGGGAGAGGGAATTCTTGTACCTGCAGGTAGGACAAGTAGCAATGATTTTAAACTGAAAGAGGGCAGGTTGAGATTAGATGCTGGGAAGAAATTCTTTACAGTGGGAAGGTGGTGAGTTCTCTGGGAACAAGTTGTTCAGAGAAGTTGTGAATACTCCATCCCTGGAAGTGTTCAATGGCATCCCTGCCCATGACAGAGGGGTTGGAACTAGGTGATCTTTAAGGTCCCTTCCAACCCAAACCATTCTGTTATTTGTTTTAGGATTCTAAATCATATTTATTACAAGAAAAATGAACATTTTATCTCTAAAGACTTTTTATATGTTGAAAAATCACCTCATCTGCTAAACCTCAGGTCTGTTTAACTGTCTACAGAAATAAAATAGACTTACTATAGTTTTTAGAAGTTTAATGCAAGAGAATAATCAGATACATAACTTAGTGAAATCCACCTGCCTAGTTTTACAGACATGAAATTAAAATTAATTTCCATGTTTGGTCTCACAGGACACAACTGAACACTGATCCAGGACTGTGTGCTCACATTCTTCCTAGGTTAAAGGTTGGAAAGTGTGGATGATATGCCCAATGAGCTTATCAGCAGCTCAATTACATTAAAAGACATTGATTTCAATAGGAGCTAAGAACATGACTTGTCTGGAAAATTTTACTGCATTGCTTCATACCGGCATTTCTTCTGCCCGGTATTTATTAGAATACCATTCTTCTCCGTCAAATAATGTATCTAGGTGACTTTAAATCCACAGGATGACCTACAGTTTGTGCTTTGGGTTAGCTTTGAGGAATAGGGTAGCTCAGGGTAGGGGATAGAATAATGGAAAGTCATTTGCTTTTATTGCCACTGTAGTATATCTAGTTGTTCAGCTAAATAAATTAATTGACGTTTCTAGTGCAGTTGACTATACTTTTTTATAAGGTGGGGTTTTTTTGCAGGGACTGTCTTCACAAAATTTGTACGTTTCCCACTATGCAAAAGTTGGAAATGGTATGGTGTGTCAACTAATTTTGTTCTCCTTTTCTTCAAAGGTTTCATGGTATAGTATTTTTGGTTCTGTAGCAGGAGGAAGTAACATGAAAGTAAGGTTAAATAACAATAAACTTCCAAATTCAGGAGAACAGGTAAGACAGAGAGAGATAAAACTTCTTTAGGTCATGCTCTCTTCCTCTAAAAAGCACCAGCTTTCTAAACTGTATATCTGACAGATTTTCTTAATCATATAACTGGCCAAGCATTTGACAAACCTCTGCTCTGGTCTCTATAGCCAAACCTCCCAGGTGGAGCCTCTGACCCACCAGCCATCCTGGGGTCCCAGGCCAGGGTGAGGGGCAGTGTTCTCACTGTCCCTGCCAATCTGAGCTGGGCCAGGACTCCAGGAGCTGTGGGGTGTTACAGTTTTCCTGATCTGTTTGTGACTCACAACTGCTCCATGGCTGTGCCATGAGGAATATGACACCACCCCACCTCTGTGAGGTTCAACCCATCCCTGCCCCCTCCACACACACCCACACCCCCCTACAAGATGATACTGACTCAATAATAACTGATCTGGTGTGTAACACGGGTTCATGCTCTTTCATGCTGTTAACATGTGGGATGGTGAATCATCCCACACATCTTTGATTACTTATTACTGATTGTGTTGACTATATTGGTAGTCTTATATTACTTATTCATTATAATTTGACTTATGTATGTACATATACATATACATATATAATTTTTTAAAATGTTTCTGAAATTTTTGTTTTGTTGCTGTTTGTGGTTTTGTTTTGGTTTTGGTTTGGATTTGTATAGGTTTTTTTCCTTTGGATCACATTCTGATGTTTCTGCACAGGTTGAGGGAGTTTGATTTTCACTCACTTGTGCATGCTATTAGATGGTCCTCCTGAATGATGACTGTGATCCATCCAAATATTGTGCATTTTGTGATTCTAGAAAGGGCCAAAAAAGCTTCAACACCTCCTCTTCAGCAGGTTTTTCTGTAGTCTCAGACCTGAGTAATCATTTTTAAATCTGAAAATCTTCATGAAGAGTTCTCTTCTTTGCAAGGCAGGTCTGTTTTGTTCTGTGACAAAAGACTGACCTCAGCCTCTTTTACTTGATGTTTCAAGCTTTCCTGGCTTTGTAAGCAAGCTCCATACTAACACTGATGGATTTGTTTTTGATGATGGAGAGGAAGTCTTTCCCTTTACCTGTTCTCCCAGCTCCTGCCCTAAAAGGAAGGTGTATGAAACAGATGTGTGTAGGTACCAGCAGTAGAGGCTTTGTTGCTTTTCCTGATACTCTGATCATCAAATCCAGAGAATCATGCTTTCTGTGATGTTCACTGAGTTAGTTTCAATATAATATCCCCTCCAGGTGAATTAAGTGTTTCATTGGTGACTTTCACCCAACTGCCAGGTGTTATTTCTGTGAATTTGCTGCAATCTATCCAGGCCACTGACTGTCTTATCTGTGACAGGCACTGGAGATGCACAGACCTGAGGTGAACTGTATGCCTCAGCAATGGAGCTTCTGTTTGCTTTAGGATATGCTTTTGCAAAATATTGACCTGCAGACAAAATCATTATCTGCCTGCTCCAAGAAAATCTATCAGCTTACCAACATTGGAAAATCTTGCTCTAAAGGCATGCTATGGACTGTTGTACTCTCATTTATGATCTGCTGGTTCAGGATTCAGCCCCAGCATTTGAAGGGGTTTCCGTTGTTCAGAAGTCTCCTTATGAAGGCCAGACTGTGTTTGATTAAGAGCACTGCATTGATGCTACATTATGATGATCTCAAAAACCTTGAAACCTTCAAACCTTCCTTGTGTGACTTGTTCTGGTTATGGAGGGCAAGGTGGAAAAGCCTGTTAGAAGTGAGAAGTGCAGGTGCAAAATTACTTGAAATGAAAATGAAGATCTTGAAAGTATGATGTTTTCTTCACAAACTTCAAAATGCTGTTAATGGTGCTGAAAGGACCTGGGATATCCTCTGCCCATATCTGATACAAGAAGGGGGCATGTATGGAGAAGAGCAATATGCTCTTTCTCTGGAAGCACAGCTCAGGGCCAGAATGTTACCAGCCCCATAACTGCAAGCATGCACAATCACAGTGTGGTTGTTCAAAAGGACAAAAGTATCTTAAAAAAAACTCCAACTCCTGATACTTAACTGTTCTTATAGATTATGTGCTCTGTATACACAACAGCATTTCATTGGGTGTAATGAGAAAATACTTTTATTGGTAGATACCAGCTGATGGAAAGAGCCTCTTGGAAATACAGGGCTTAGATGCCAATGAGAAATACGTATTTGCAGTTGCAGCATATTCTTCTGATGGAAAACTTATTGGAGATGCCATTGGGGAAATGACTAAGCCAATCCTTGCTTATCCACCCCTATCTGCTACTACTGTTCGAGCCTATCTAACTCAGGTAGGATCAGAGTCTGATAAAAAACAACATAGTTTATTTTGGTTGTCATTACTTATTTTCACTAGTAGCTCTAAAACAGCATTTGGTTAAAAACTCAAAACTTTCTTGCCAAAAGCTTGATAAGCACAAATCACAGTTTTAACATAGGAAATGATATATCTGAGTAACTAAATTCTTAATTTAAGATTATTGGAAATTCCATATTAAAGGACACTCTCAACTAGTTTTCTTACCTCTGTCCCTGTTTTTCAGTCTGCTTTTAACTTCTTTCTTCTTTTTCTTTTTTTTTTCCTCCATTTTTGTGATTGAGACCAAGTACCAGAAATAATCTTCTTAGTCATTACAGTAAGGGATGAAAAACGTGATTGGACTTACCAGATATCAAACCCAACCATTTTCATATTGCAGTTAGTTTTGTAATGTCTTGTGGAAGATCCCAAAGGCTCTGTCAGATCTTCATGATAATTTTCTGTGTTCTTAAAAAAGGATATTTAGAACATACTGTGACATAGAGAAAAATGAAATTGTGTAGCCCTATAGGTAAATTGTAGGGAACAATTAGTAGATTTCTTAAAGTATTTCAGAGTAAGAATTTATGCCTACTTGTTTGGCTTCATTTACATTCCATTATCCAGAGCAGCAGGGCATTCTGTAGTGTTAGCAAAAGTCAAATGAACTTAGATGAATTAATATACTTTCAAGAACTGTGAACAAGATCTATAAAGTATTCCACAAAGGGAAGTTAGATCCTTGCTCCACAGTCAAGAAACTCTTTTGCCTTCTCTGATGCTAAATCTGAACCAAACTAATATTAGTAGAATCAGATGGTTACGACATGTATTTTATTTAAATATGCCAGAACGTTCTTAGAGAAATAGTAAATTTACGTGTTGGGGGGGAATTTGATGGTTATTTGATGAACATGCCAACTCACTAAGTTTTGTTTGTTTGCTTTGTAGGTAGCCTATCAGACTGGACACTTTAGATTAGCCAGAGAAACATTTTCACCAATGTGGGATTATTTTGTTTCAAATTGTTCTCCACTGCCTGCCAATGCAGCTGTTATTTCTGCAAGGAGTAATTTGACTATATCTGAAAAAAGGTACCTGGCGAAACCACATAATAGTTAATTATAGATGTGCACATTTTATTTTAAAGAGTTCCAGGTTGTGATATTTTGTTAGGGTTTATGACATGAAACACTTGCTGAAAAAAGAAGTGTGAAATGTGTTTATAATTAGCAGAGGATTTTTGCTATTTATGGGACCACTAAGATATACACACCCTAATTCTTTATAATGACTGTTTTCTTAAGGTAATTGGGAAACATATAAAGTGCATGCTAGTTCTGTGTGATGTGTTTTCATATGCAAAATGTATAAAGTGCACTGAGTTATTGACTTTTCAATGAAGGGAGCAAGAGAGTTTGGAAACTGAAAATTTTTTCAAGAATACCACCCAAAATAGGTAAATGCTTGCTAATTTTGTTTTAAAGTAGCTATATAATCTGCCAATAACCTTTGCATGTACTAAAGGGCTTTAGAAGAGATTTAAAATCAATAATTTTATAAATAAATTTGAAGTGTTCAACTATAATATTACAGGTTTTTCAGGATGACGAAGACCATGTAGAAATTTTGTGGTTGCATTTACTGAAATTCAGTAGATCCAGATTCAAAAATGCATCAAAACTGAATTTACTCCCAGATAAAGGAGAATTTTATTGAGTAATAGACATGAAATATTATAATAAAAACATTTTTAATTGTTAGTCAACTATTTATGATTTGATAATGAATTAACATCCAATATAACTGAACACAAATCATTATCTTCACTTGTGTGTAATTCTTTTTTAGACTAATTCTTTCCTTAGAAAAGTTTTGGCAAACTTGCGGAGGAGGTATGGAAAAGTTTCACAGCGTCTCTGTTTCAGTTTGACAGACTGTCTTAGTCTTGAAACCATAGTGACTAGAAGCAACTTTATTACATGTGTATTAATAGTTATTGAATGTTCCAAGAATTAAAGAAGAAATAAAGATCTGTATTTCAACAAATAGGTATTGGGGCGATTTCCTTTTAGATTTGTCAGAACACTTCATTTCCACTTTACAAACAGAATAATCAGTAATGAGCCATTCTGAGACATGTAGCTAGTTTTTTCTTAATGTTGGGTTTTTATACTTGCATCAGAGCCCATAATTTTCTCATGGTAATGCTGTCTGTTTGCAAGCAGACTGTGTGGACTTTGCGTGTTTTGATTCCTGTTATGGGAGAAAGGAGTGTGTATAAGTGTATTCCTGTTATTCCAGTCTCAGCCAGACCACTGGTGTATGTCCTGTATGTCCTTCAAGAGCCATATGTCTGATACTAAGCATACATATCGACCAAAGGTCTTGATGTTACATGTCATTGCACCATTTGAAATTTATAAACAGCCTGCAGACTGCATTGATGCAGGCAGATAATCACCAGACATCATATTTCATTATTATATGTTTTTAAAAAATCTATCCCTGGCCTAGGCAACAAAGTGGGAGTGCAAGTCTGGTCATTCTGCTGGTTTTTGCATTTGTTTTTCATTAATTTTTTTTTCATAAGCAATTATTTTTTCTTTGAACACATACAGCTCTAGAGAAAACATTTGAATGAGCCTACAATAAATCAAATGAAGACAGAAAATTTTAAATAGATGTGCAAAGCAGTTTCAGGGATTTTGTCTTTCTAGCAGTTATGTCCAAGCATCCTTTTTTCTTTTTTTTCTTTTGTTTTTCTTTTTCTTTTTTCTTTTTTCTTTTTTCTCTTTTTCTTTTTTCTTTTTTCTTTTTTCCTTTTTTCTTTTTTTAGTCTTTTTTCTTTTTTCTTTTTCCTTTTTTTTCCTTTTTCTTTTTTCTTTTTTTCCTTTTTCTTTTTTTTCCTTTTTCAATTAGCATGCAATATCAGACAATTTCAATTTTACTGATCAGTAGCTAAGAAACTGTACTAGCTTCAAAGTAGACAGGACTTAAAGAGACAGTAGAGGGAGCTGTAAGGAAAGGAAACTTCTTGTTTCCAGACAGAAGCCCTATTGGTGATATGTCAAGTATGTGAATGAGTCTATTTGATCTTCCTCCTCGAATTTCAATCTCTCTCAAGAAATACAATCGAGGAGAAGAAGGAATTTATTTCTTGTACTTCGAAATTACATGATTTTTACTGTAACAAAAATATTAAAATTGTATAGCCAAGACAAATACCTCCCTAGCCTCAGGGAAATAAAAACAACTGAAAAACAAAGAAGCAGATAGAAGAGATTCTTTTGCAACTCATGTTACAAAAGACATCAATCATGAAAAGGTGTGTTACTAATACTTTACTAATGGACTTCTTAATTGTATGTATCATTTTCAGAAAACAGAAGAATAATGTGTAAAAGGAGACAGTGAAAATAAATAAGCTGTAGAATCCCAAGTTTTCAAAGAAAGTTCAAAATAAGTTTCACTGAATTAGATGATAGAAATAAGGAAAAATCATCTTAGGACAGTAGGAGGTGGACAGCAATTTGAAAAGGAGTCTTTTTTTTTTAAATTTTAGAAATTTTAAGCTATTTTTTTAGTTAAATGTATAACTCATATTTCCAGAAAAAGCTATAGTAAGCCTTTTTGTCCATAATTTTAAAAATAAAGACTTCATTTTAATATGATGTGGTTTCAGGCATGCGAGATCTAAATCATAATTAACATGTTTTCACTGTTCTTTTGCTCTTCTTTTGTAGGTTACGTTTTGAAGCTGTATCTCAGACTTCTTCTATTACCTTGCACCTCTTTCTGAGGAATATATTTGCTGTCTGTGACATTAATGTCATGGAAGGAGCACTCTTCTGTGATTCCATCTCTTCCAATGAGATACTTTATAAGGAGCAAGTATGTGTGGTTCAAAATAATATACTGGATTTGATTTTACTTTTTGATCAGCTTTGTTTCATCACTACAAGATAAATGTTGCAATCTACTAACCTTACAGAATACTCCATTTCCTGTGAGTTATATGGTCTTTATTTCTGAAGTATTGTAGAAGCTGTTGGTTATTTGTAGCGTGATGGAATGATGGTTTCTGAAGCAGTTGCTGCGTGATTCAAAGCCCACTGATTCCTACTGAGGAAGGATTTTCCTTGATTTCAGTGATGATATGTTATAATTTAAAAAAGAAGTACGATAATTGCTATTTTTTTCCTACTAAGATGTACCTTGAATTTTTACTTTAAACATTTCTGTTATTTAATACATGTATTTTAATTAAGATTAACTTCTAACAGGGTTTCATGGTTTTAATATATTAATCTTCTTTTATGTTATTTCAGACTTTTTTTACAGTATAAAGGCATATTAATGACAGCCCCCCCCCCCCTTTTTTTTTATTTGGGTAGTCAAGCTTTGCCTCCAATATTATTACATTCCCATTCTCTTATTTTCTTTTCTGAAGTACTGGTCTTGTAAAAAATGTGAGCAGTTGAATACTCAATGACTTTACTGGATCTACTCACATGTGCAAGGACTTCAGCAGATAACTTGAAGGGAAAGGAAGAAATTGTTATCCTTCCCTTCCCTACTCTGCGAGGTTAGCGTGTGAAATTTCCGCTCCACACAGGTTGAGGTTGTTAACCAGGCTTTGTAAATTATATGGGCAAACTCAGAATGCACAATTAGATCAAGGGCAATTCTTTCCTTTAGGATCATGAATAATGTCACATTTTTTAATACACTTCTAACAGCTGTCAATGTAAATTCATTTTTAAACTTTTATCTTAGTTGCTGCTTACACTACTTTTTAAACTGCAATAATATTTGTCTTCTTCCACTTTCAAATAATTTAAGGCAACAGAATTAATACTTAAATCAAAATGGGTTTTTCTTTTACAGGTTGCTAGATTAGCAGAATGTGAAGCAATGACTGTGGCTATTGAACTTAGCAGCTGGTTGAATGATGCAAGTTACACCCTGCAATCTGTTGTGCAATGTTATGGTCTCCTTGCTCCACTTATTTATCACAAGATTTCCACAGTGTCAATAACTCAGGTGAGAGCATTCTAAAACAAAGCAGCTGTCCTGCAGTTACAGTGATCCCAATTAAACTTGTAATAGAGAGTACACTGGGAGAGCTAAATATCTAGGCTTTGAGTTCTTAATAGCTGAAGAAAGAAAAGCCTTTTATAGTTTTATGTGTCCCTAGTGCATGTATGTTCAGTGTAAGCTACACACGTTCTGATCTCAGATATGACAAGGTAATTGCAGAATATCTATTGTTTCTTCAGGATGATTTGTTGGTATTTTAAACTGTAGCAGAATCTACAATGTAACTTTTACTTGAATGTTACCTGCAGATGGCAATTTTGAGGAAAAAAGCAGCATTTGTCTATTTTTTTCGAATGTTTGCTTCATATACAATTTTCTTCTTAAAAAAGAGAAAGCTATTCAATGTTTTGATAATGCAGTCTTTAGTTTTCAGTCATGTGCTCCTTTCCAGAAGCAAGCACAGTTACTTGGAAAACAGAGTACCTGAATCCTTTCCTGCCATTTCTGAAGCAGCAGAGGTGTTCTTTAGATTCAGCAAGGATATGTGCAGTTTTTTCCCCTGTAATTAGGTAGCTTTGTTAGGGGGCAGCAGTAAGAGCACGTTCCCTCTGTCAAAAAGGATGAGGTGACTGCACTGCAGGCAAGGCACAGACTAGACAGAGCAGGGGATTGGTCAAAGGATCCACTGACAGTCCAGAGAAGGTGAAATTATTGGGCTGGCCCAAGGTCCACTTAGGAGAAAAAGTCAGGACCTGCATGAGTTGGAGCCAGAGACTGAAGACAAGGGTACAACACAGGTCCGAGGTTCATCCAGGAGAAAGAACTGAAGCCCTGCACACTAATACCACAGCTCAAGCAGTGACTGAAGGCTTGTGTCTGAACTTAATTGGGACTCTTGGGCCCTGGGCAGAAGGTGTGAGAGGAGGTCTCCAACGAGGATGCACAGAGAGCCCTGAGAAATTTTTAAAAAGAGTGTTTAAAAGAACAATATAATATATTTTTTTGGAATAGCCTCTTTCTTAAGAAGTTACAGGCTGCGATGACCTACTGAAGGTACAGCTAGCCACTGAAAATGGCTCCTGTTTCAGATTTCCTAATTTTAAGTGAAAATAATTTAGTCACATGTTCTTTTCATGTCTGATAGACAAAAATGGGGGAAAGAACTATTTTATTGTTACAGCATACCCCCTTGGTATCTTTTTAAGCAGTCCTCTAGTAGGAGGACTTTGTCATCTTACTGAATTAAGTGTTCTTGGATTTTATGTTAATTAAATCAGCAAGAATATCCATCATGTTTCTGTAATTTAATATCTAGGATTTTATGTCAACATGTCATTTATTTCAAAGGGCTTTGGTTGAAATCTTGACACCATTAAATTAAGTGGAAATATTATTTGCACTTGTAGAGCTAATGTTTCATTCTATGCATTAGATTTCAAAGTATGTTTAAAGTTTACCCTCAATACAATAGGCTATACAGGGATATGTGTGAACTAAGTGTGGTGCAGATTCCAAACTTTGTTTTAACCCTTGTATTTACAGATTCTCATTAAGTGCTTGGCTGTCCTCCAAGAAATTCCAAGTGCTGTTTTGCAGAGGAGACAGGCAGAATGTTATGAGAGTATTCAGCATATGATAGCTTGTACTTCTTTTTATACAGCAAAGGTATGAAATGTATTATTGTGCTTAGAGCTTAATTTGAGATATAGCCTTGTCCTTTAGAGCAAAAAAAGAGACTTAGTAAGCTGGCCTTCAGAACGATATCTTAGAGAAACAGCATTTGAAAATAGTAAAGGTATAAAAATATTTATTAGTAGGTTTATATCAGTGCATTTTATATATTAATGACATTTTCATTTTTTAATATTCATTTGTTCAGAAAATAGACTCTGTTAGTCCATGACATTAAATCTATATTTTATATCATTGTGTGTATTTTTATGTTTAAGGTAGTACTATTTTCAGTGAGGCCTCTATGTAATATAGAAGTTTAAAAGATTTCTTACTGCAAATAAGCCATATTTGTAGTTTTAAATCAGATTAACATATCTGATTTATTTGCTAATGAGATACAGGAGACTTTATATTATTTTTTTCTCACATGCTGGTAGAAATATAAACACCTTGACTTTCAACCATAATATATATTTTTAGATGACATTTATGATTCAGATAATCTGTTTAGTGAGATAAGGAGAAAGGTGGTACTGAATTTTTTTCCTTAGGTATTGAGACATGCTACAGTTAAATTACTTGCCATCATAAATATATGACACTGAAAAAGACATCTTTCCTCTAACTTTGGGTACACCTCAACCAAGAGCTCATACTGAGCTGAGCTGAGCTGTGGCTAAGAGTTTGAGGGATTATTCCCCTGAGTTGGTAATTCCTCACCCCAGTCTTTATAGGAGCTGAATCTCTGTGGTCACCTCACCAGACCAGATCAGTATCAAGTAACCCTAAAAATGCTCTTCAAGAAGACTCAGTTTGCCCTCCTTCTATGAAGATGAGTTTCTTAAGTGTTATTGTTGTCATTTTCTTTGTATGAATCAAGTATTTCATGGCTGTGAGACCAGGAGCCAAGGACAATGCCATGGTTGGCAGGGCAGCACCTGGTAGTCAGGTTCAATCAGGAGATTATCAGATGAGTTTGTGGCGATGAGGCAGGTCAGAACTGAAGCTGGAAAGTTAGTCCACAGGTCAGGATAAGGTCTGGTAAGTGTAGCTAGGGTCAGAAATAGCCTAGCAGGCTGGTTTGTCATGATGCAAACAGTCTGAGATAAAGCTAAGAAGTTGGTCTGTGGGTCAGGTGTCCAGGCCAGGGGATCCATTGTCAGGCCCAGGCATGGCTTGGCCCAAGCTGGAGACTAGCATTGCTGCCACACAGGAGCTGGCAGGGACTTAAGGTGTAGACTTGAGCTGAGAGGGAGCTCCTGGCCCCACACTGGCAGGGCCCAGGTGGATGCTATCAAGGCAAATAAAGCCTGTTAGGAACCTTGAAACCATGATTGTTTGTTGTTGAATTCCTCAGCTAAGTGACTGTCACTTATATTGCTCATCGTTTTTTCCTTAAGGATAGCATTTCAACAGAATGGCATGCAGAATAGCAAGCAGAATGAGTAAATTGCAAATGCTTTGATTAAACCATGGTATATGATTTTCTTTTGAATTACAGTCAGGTCATGTACTGTATTTATCCTAAGGAAATATATATACTTATTACTTAGTATCGCAAAGGCAAACTACCTTACATGAAGTTGTCTTGCATACAGTAGGGAAGCACTTGGGCCTTTAGAGCTCTATCTAAAGAAAATAAAGCCATCTAAAAACATTCCCTATACTGTTAATTTATAAATTTCATATTTTAAAATAAATGTCACCACTTTTTCATTAATACAGTTGGGATTTTAAAATATGCCCTTGATACCAGAGAGGTAAATGGAGATTGTTTAGTTACCCTTTATGTCCTTTGATAGCAGTACTGCCTGAGAACAGGGGAAGTGTCAATCATAGCAATAGGTACTTCTGGTTAAATCTTTCTATTCTCTGAGGGATAGGCTAAGCAGAAGTAGAACACATAGATAACATATCTGCAATTCCGATTATTTTACAGGGCTATAGTTTTGATTTTTTTAATTAAAAAAACCTTGAGTATGGAGTAATTAACTTCTATGTTTAATATTCATGCATTTTGACATTTATAAGTAGGCAATAATGAAACATTGCCTACATGTTATGTAAACCAAAAAAAGATATAACAGATGATTCTTTAATAGGTACTACGGTCATGGAAAGAATATGAACTTGCAGTAATTATCATTAACTATGGGAAAAAATTGTTGGATATCTCACAAACAGTCTCACTCTGCCTCTCTGGAGCTAAGAAAACTGGAGAAACACATGCTGTCAAAGAAGTAAAAGTAAATGCTCTGCTTTTTACCTTTCTCTAAATGCTGTATTCTATTGTTTTGGAGACTAAATTTATTAATTTTATTGTTTTAGAATCACAGAATGGTTTGGGTTGGAAGAGATGTTAAAGATTATCTAGTTCCAACTACCCTGCCATGGTCAGGGAACTTTCCCCTAGACCAGGTTGCTCCAAGCCCCATCCAGCCAGGTCTTGAACACCTCCAGGGATGGAGAGTCCACAACCTCTCTGGGCAATTCAGAAGTGATTGTGTGGAAGAAAAGTTTCCTTGAAGAGTAAAAGTTCCCAAAGTACAGCTGAAAGGCTTCTATTTAGTTGTAACCATCTTTGTTAAGATCAGTAGTAAACTGCTGTGTGTACAGCAGCTCATCTTGTTGAACTGGAGCAGGGTCAGCAATATTACAAGTCAGAGCCAAGAGGCTCCTGGAGGTATTTATACAAACATCCCTAACTGATCTTCACATATAGTTTCCAGGAATGCTTTATTAGACAGAAGAAGAACAATTAAAGAACTCTTTAAGTAAAGAAGAGCAAAAATATCCCAAATAAAGTAAAAATGTAGCATTTCACTTTGTGTAGAAGCTGCTTGAAACTGGGTCACATAAAGAGTATCTTAGGAATTCTGTAGACGGAAAAATATATCTCAAGGAGGGAAGAACCTTCAGCCTCAAAGACCTTAGTACTTAAATTACAAAGAGATGCAGCAGGTTGTGAGAATTTCCTGCAACTTCACATCAGAGTAAAATACTGATTCTCCATAATGTTCTGTTTTTTCTTAAAATAATCTTTAAAGAGATTTCACTGGAGAGGAAATTTGAAAAAGAGGTAAGAAAGTAGGAATAAATGAGAGGAATAAAGGAAGCAGTGGGAGCATGAAATGGAGATGTATTAAAGTAAATTGGCTTACAGGGAAGAGTCTCTGTAGAACACTGGTAGAATCCAGAGCAAAATTTTCTCTATTGTTCATTGCTGAGTTTGTATTAGCTGCTCCCAGGTTTATACCAAAAGAGAGGAAGTATCTAAGATCATAGGAACAACACAATATCTTCAGCCAAGGAGGGCTGACTGAAAATTATATTTTCACTGAAGTGAAAAAAAGAGAAAACTTTCTTTCCAGAAGGATTTTGATTTCTGTAGGCAGTAAATAAACTGAAAAAGATTGTTTTCTGGAAAATGGTGTGTTTTGTCAAACCAAAAATCTGGCAAGGATTCATTCTTGATTAATCTTCAAGGGAGTAAGTGTAGTTGCTCTTCTACCAAATAAATTTTTAAGGAAGTCCTACATGCTATGACAACAAAATATTTGAACAGGCTGCTTGACAAAGTATGCTTTACTTCAAAAATCATGAATACCATTTTTATTTCACTTAAAAAGAATATTGGTGAAATGATCATATATAGCTTTAGAAGTCTCAGGATCTAATCTAAATTTCACTATTGACATGCTGGTTTTAGTTAAGTTAAAGCTAAGCTTTCTTAAGAAAGTACTGGATATTTCAGGCCAATTCCTCACGGGAATCCCATTTAGCTGCAATGGCAAAAGCATCAGAAAATCTAAGCACTCTTGAATCAGATCTCCTCAGACTGACAGAACCAGGTGAGTATACTCTTGAAACACTTAATATCTTTTTCTGTGGAGTTTTCTATGCTTTACTTGTAAAAATATATACCTAAGAAATACTTTTATTTCTTATCTCTTCCATGATAAATGAACAAAAATAAAATAATTTTAGTGATCTTATTTGTACCTGGTAGTGATGTGTGTAATGACTTTTAATCTTATTTTTTTTATAATTTTCACTGGAATACTCATTTCTTTTTTCAAAGGAATGTTCATTTATGGTCTGTTCTGCAAATATGGATGTTCTCCAATTCTGTGTAAATTGGGTTCCATGTTATGGAGGCTTGCTTTATCTTTCTAAATCAGAAGATGCAGTGGCAAACACCACTGTACATTTATAAGGTCTTAATACCCTACTAGTGCTAGTAGTAATGACCACTGCAGAAAATTTTAGGAGAGAAAATGCTTCCTGAAGAAAGCTCACAGAAATTTTCCTTTTTGTGAAGTAATTACATGTATACTTGCATTTAACTACCTTTAAACTCAGGAATGAACTTTGAAATATCTTAGAGCCTGGATTAGGCATAAGAATTTTCAGGCTAATAATTCTGCTAAAATTAAGTGAATTAGCAAGTAGATATTACAAAGAAAATTTGATTAAAACTAAAGAGCCACTCAGAGCCACTACTGATTTTTTCTTTTCCATTATATTTTCATGGCATCTTGTACTCCTTGGAGCCTGGATAGAATTGTAGAATACTTTAGGTTGGAATGCATTTCTGGAAGTTATTTATCCCAAACCCCTTCTCAAAACAGGTCCAATTAGATCAGGTTGCTCCGGTATTTGTCAAGTTTTGAATCTACCTGAAGGAAGAAATTTTTCAACCTTTATGGGCGACCTGTTTCAATAGTTGACCACCCTTATGATTAGGAAGGTTTTCTTTATATCTGTTTGGAATGATCTGATTTCCGGCTTGTTTTTATTGCCTATTGTGCTACCAGTGAGGACAGTCTGTCTCCACATCCTGCATTCCTACTATTAGGCAGATGTAGGTTCCTTTTAGCCTTCCCTTCTTAAGGCTCAATAAACCAAATTCCCTCATCCTCTTCTTGCTTTGCCATGTGCTGTAGCTCCTTATCTTCTTGATTGGCCTTCACTGGACTTCCTCCAGTGTGTCAGTGTCTTGTACTACAGCACTGGCTGTGCTGTTTCTCCCCCAGCCCAGGATGCAACTGGCCTTTGCTGCAGGACCACACTGATGACTCAAGTTCCAGTTATCATCCATCATCTTTGTATATGCATTTGTCTCAGAAGAGAAAGCATTCTTGTAATAAGTGGGATAAAGAATGATGCAAAAATTCCATTCATCTCTGCACTGTTCCTTCATTTTTGCTGCTGACACTGATGCCTGTATTCCTGCAGAACAAGCTATGAAATGAAAGAATTCTGTTAGTTAATTGAAAATGACATTGATTACTTCACAAAATGTTGTTCCATTGTTGCTTAATAGAAAGTTAAATTAATGGATTGATCAGTTAGAAAAGAACACATTTTCAGTAGTTGGCAAATGCTTGATCTCTGAAGTCTGCTCTGTTGCTGAAATAGCTTATTTGTCAGTAAGTTTCAGCATACAAATTGAGAAGGAGCCTTTTTAGAGGCCATGCAAAGCTTACAGCTGTCCTTACAAATATGTATGAGTGGTTTAGAACAATGTGCACACTTGTAGGTCATGCTGCTGTAAGTATTTTGGAAACACACTTGTCACAGGAAATCTTTAGAAGTAGAACAACACAGTCTACTAGAAAAACGGAAAAGAGCTGTTTCTGCCTATTTGAAGAGAAGAAAAAACCAAAATATTTCATGCACAGTATAATTTAATTCTGAAATTTCAAATCTTTTTTCTATTGAAATATTTTGGAAGGAGTTATTCTTTGTGAAAATGGTTATTTGAAGCAATATATTTTTGAACTTGTCAAATAGGAGAGAGTAGTAAGAAAAGGTGTGAATTATTCTAAGACGAAAATTTAAGAGTGTGCTTTTTCTGTTGGCTGTCCTATTTAATTAGACATCCTTTGCATTCAACAGACTTAAACTGACTGCTGTCACTGGAAGGTGTAGCTGTTGATCCTCTACCTACAACTTGTTTCAGAGAGCTTTTCTCAGGGACTTGCTGATTTTTTTTTCAACCACAGGACTTGCCTAAGCACAAAATTTGTAGGGCATGTTCCTTTATTAAGGCAAAATAATAATTAGCACATGTAACGCTGTTCTAGTGCTCATCAGCTGGTAATGCAGTTGTGTTTAACTCTCAGAAAATTGAATCCAAGTTATTGTCCTATATATATGCATAGTATTTATATCTACGCATTGTATATATTATTTACACTTATATAAAATATGTTAATTATAAGATATAAATACATTTTTATATATTTATGTAAATACTTAGATTAAGAAAAAAATTCTTTGCCTACTTACACTATCCATATGAGGACCACATATGTAAGCACTAATCACTAGTAGCATTGTATGATCAGTTCATACTGTATAGCCTTAAATACATTTTTGACATGTCTTTTCTGTACATTATCCTTCACATATGACTTTCATGGATCTTTGTTCTGGTGAACTGTAGACATTCTCCTTGTTAGCCTAGTAGCTGGAAGTTCATCGGTCACATCTATAAGCTCTTCGTTTTTCAAGTTGCACAGCTACTTATGTTAGAAGCAAAGAGCAAGCATTTGAATTTGTCTCTGGATGACAGTGAGAGATTTAAAAGCAAACTCTGTGCTAAAAAGATTTTTCTAGTCTTCAGTTACGGTTTCTAGTAGAGTTTCTATTACACGGTATCACTGCTTATCATAATGGTTTTGATTTGTTTATTGATCTAGCTCCTGGACAAGGGCTTACAGGACAGGAATATCCTTTGTTCCTTTACCCTGTAATCTCATGTTGGAAATCAGACCGTGCTTATCAAGAAGGTAGGATAATTGGTGTTCATTTTAATTGTAAAGGCATCTTTACTTCAGAAAGTTGTCAGTAAGGCTGTCTTGTTCTTGCTTGAAATAAGATCTTGGAAATGTTATCTTAATTTTGTTCTCAAATAAACAAAATCAAGTGAAACATACCTATAAAAAGTTCTTAATATAGTAAAATATGGCAGTGTATGCAACAAATTATTTTGGATTTGATGCTAAGTACGTAAAATGCTAATATTCTAAATTGAATGATATTTATTTTCTAGTCGCCTTAGAAATGAGCTAATTTTTTGTAAAAAAAAAAATTGTGTGAAGTTTTCAACGATTCTGTTTGTGTGGAATGTTCTGTTTAAATTGAGATACCCCACTTCCATATTTAATTATTTTACTGGAAGAGGAATTCACACAAGTCTCTATCTCTAGAATGTTTGTCATTCTAGAAGTGTAAAGAGAGTGAGCTTGTGATTCTGGATGCCCAACCATAAGAAGTGTTTAGCAACTCCTACTGTGTACCTCTGATTTTAGTATCAGCATACCTTTTCTTTATCATCATGTAACATGATATAAAATGTGCATTAAGACTTAGCCGTAATTGTAGCTGAGTTTGCAATCCTGTTACAGCATAGGTACAAAACCTGTGTTATCTGTTACTTTATTGCAGTGATTAAATTCAGAAATCAATCACGTTTTCTTGAGTTCTTTGTTCAACTTTTGCACAAAGTCCTGAATGAAGAGAAGTTTGAGTGCGTTCTGGAATGGGCAGACAATGTGCAAGATTACTTGAAAAGGTAGATCTCTGTTATAATAGCAGCAAAACCCCACTACTTAGGATCACCAAAGTTAGAGCAGAAACTATAAGTTATACCTGGTAGAAGACCCATCTGTAGTAATTTCCATGACTTCTAGTGTGCAGAAGTTCCATGAACACAGAGGATTATATAGGTACAGTAAATACCTTGTTGTGACCTGACTATACATAGAGACATAATAATAAGGCCATTTGCCATTAAAGAAGTATGCTGGGTTAAATCAAAAGCAAACTGATCAGGGCCAACCTATAGTGTCAAAAAAATTTTCTGTACTGAAAAGATAAGTGGAACCAAATTTTAGACACTCACCTAAAAGGATCTCAAAGAACTTCAACTTTTTAAAAAATGCACACCAGTATTTCTAAAACCTGAATGGAAAACAGTCAATGAAGAGGATATACATATTTTATGAAGAAGTCTTTGCAGAATTTGTAGTATAATTTGGGTAGTGTAGCAAACTGTTTTGTTTTACTAGGAGCTACAAAGGTGAGATAGGTGTTACTTATAATTCAGATTTCTGTGAGAAACCTTGAAAGTGAGCACTTCCTATTTTTCTGAAGGGAATTAAGGAAACAAAATCTACTGAATTTAAAACTTCCAATGAAATAGGAATTGCATGTGCTCTATGTGTTCTCAAAGATAATGTTTAATTATGAAAGGAGTTTAACTTGATGATTAGGATGATGATGATTTAAGAATATTTGTTTGTCAGGAGGAATGACACCTTCCTATGCAGTAATGGAATTTCCACAGAAGAAGCACGTTCTCTCCCTCTGCAACAGGGAGTTGAGAAAGTGAGTTTTATTTTTAAGGAGTCATGTGTTTTTACTGGGCATTAATACCATAAGCACAAAAATAAATGTTTAAAAATTGTCTCATTAAAACCTCAACTAGAGACATGCAAAACTGCTAAATGTGGGATACAAACTCTAGTCCCAGCTCACCTCTGCATTCCTAAAAGCAGTAAGAAAAGTTGGCATGGGCTTCATCTGAAAGACCAATTGTGAGAATTTGAGATGGGTCAGAGTAATACATTAAAAAAATCAGTGTAAACTTTCCTTCCTTTCCTCAGCTCCCTTTAAAAAAGCATTAGGGTAATAGGAAATGCCTTGGGTACCCTCACATTAAGGGAGCTGAAGCCTTTTTGAACAATATGTTGTACTGACACTTTTTCAAGAGTAGATGTTCATGGTTAACTCCTTGTGCAGATACTCTAACTGCACTGTAATGGCTTTTTGTTCGGAATTAATTTAAAATAAATTATTGGTTTTGTTGGAAGGTAAGAATAATCTTAATAGATTTGTATTGTTTTGGAGGAAGACTTTTCTCCCTCATAACCATGTAGTAATGTTTTAATGCTGGTAGCATCTGGATAGATTAGGGAGAGGATTTTTCTCTCTCAGTTTTTGCATTACAAGGTGTTACTATTTATAATAATAAATAATAATAATTTATAATAAGAAGAAAAGAACTGTCATTATTTTTGCAATGAAAATACTGTTATCTGGGGACCTGGCTGGCTTCTTCATGTCCCACATTTGACATGTACATTCCAGAAAAATGTGAAGCTTTCTGGAATTTTTAAGTATTTTTTTTCAGTCTTATTTTGACAACCAATTCCAGATTTTTTTTTTAATGTTCTTTTCTGTTCCTGCATAAGCCAAACTGGTGTATGCCTCAAGTAATTGATAATGTGGGTATAAATAAGTGTTTGAAATATAGCTAAGATTTTCATGGAAGATTTGTTTTTTAAATGGAATGGAAACCTCACCTTTGAAGAAACCCAAGACATCACCTTTGAAGAAACCTTCGAAGCCTCCTGCTAGAAAAGAACAGACTCTTAGAGAGTTTTTAAAGAAAAATTCAGATATAATGAGTTCATCAGAAGCACAGAGGTAAATGAACAGAGTTGTCAGGTTCATATATGGAAATAAAATATTTTGTCTGAAATTTGCTTTACAAATAAGTGTGTGTGTATGTATGTATATATATATAATATCTATATCTGTATCTCTCTCTCTCTCTCTATATATATATATAGATATATCTCAATGGGATGAATTTCTACAGAGTCTTGTAATTTTTCTGATTTAGTTTAGTAGAAAATTGGTTTCCACTCAAGAAAACAGAATTTGTCTCATTTCTGTTTCAGAAAATAGTTGTTGAATATTTTCAAGTCTTTGTATTAATAATCAAAGATTATATTTCAGTTGTGTTAGCATGTTGATTCATCAAGGTGGAAAAGTTATATTAATCTGTGTATTATAATGCTTTTCAAACTGTGTTGGGGAGCTTACCTGACACAAATCTACTAAAAAGATGTTCAGGTAGATTCAGGATACTTTTTGTCATATTTGTGCTACTCTTTTTGGACTATCTGTTCTGCAGCTTTTGTAAAACTTTTTCCTGATAAAAACAAACAAATATTCATTCACCTCTTTTTTTTAGTAGGCATTCATATATATTGTTAAAAAGACTACCTTCTGACCTAAAAGAATATGGTGTTTTGGTCACCATTAAGTAGAAAATTTGCATATAAGCAATCACGTAACTGATTCTGGAAGTGTTTTAAATAACCTAAAATATCTTCAATATAATCTTCTAAATATTCACCTAAACCATCCATTTTTCCCCCTCAATAGAAAGAACCCCATCTTACTTAAAATTATTTTCATGACTTTTAGCAGAACTGGAGATGTTAAACTTGTCCTGGGTGTTTTGCTTTTTCAGCTACTCTTTTGTATTTTACGTAATAGTAATGCTGTATAATAAAATCATAATTGTACATGGTATACTCTTCTGCCCACATTTTAAAGGTGGAAAAAAGTCAGAAAAAAATAAAGGGATCAGTTTACAGTTTATTAAAAAAAAAAAAAAAGAAAAAATGTGATTTTGTTTAAATATAGCAATCTATGTGGGTGAGATAATACAGAATTGTTTGATCTGGCAGAGAAATATAAAAAAATGATGGCTGGAAATCAAAACTAGGCATCCAAACTTGAAATACTTTGTTTTTGTCACACTGAGGATTATTGGCTACCAAAGCAAAGCAAGAAAAAGAATTATCCAAATTCATAGAATAATAGTAGACCCTCCATATCCTAAACAGACTGTCTGGAGCACATTATATTTTCTATAATCTGTTTGGATGATTCAGGTACAAATAACGTCAAACACAAAGCTAAAATTTCTTAAGTACTAGGACAGATATCATGCAAGTTGAAAAACTGTAAAATAGGATTTAATGTGTATTAAGTGCACTTAAAGGTGAAAAGCACAATTGCTTTTTCTGACTAAAGCAAAAATTTTGCTAGAAATGTCATATGCTTCAAAGTTAACATAAGTCTGTGGATTTGCAATGGGATACATTTGTGTATCTTTACCATAATTTCCTTTTCTAGAACTTTAGGAAAACAATTTCATTTTTTGCTACTTCCTATGTTTTGGTATAGGAAAGGCAAGGAAAAGTTGCAAAAAGCAGCTCATTGTACCTTAGTGTTACTGCTGGGTGGTTACATAAAGCGAAGGAGGTTCCGTCACATATGTCTTGAAGAGATGCCCTGGAGGTCTCAGATGAATATCTATCTGGCAGTTGCACACTACCATTTATTTAAAAAGAACCTGGAAGAACAATATAATATTGGAATTTGTGGTTCACAGCATCTGGAGAGGTATATCTTACTGCTTTATCAGTTGTTGCTACTAATATAGGTTATTGTGTTATTGCTGTTAGTGTAGACAGATCTGAATTACAGTATCATCAGTAAGTTTGCCATATGAACAGTTTGGCTGTAACAGGGGGACAGTCCTGTGGTGTAAAGGAGAGCACTCCGGACTCTGAATCCCAAGGTCCCGAGTTCGAGTTTCAGTGGGGACCGTCCCCTGGCAGTTCAATGCCTCTCTGCCATCCCATCCTGTCAGATCTCGGATTCTCAGCAGAGTCAGCCCCGGTTAGTACCGGGTGCTGTGACAGTCCCGAGGACTTCACTGTCACTGTCCGAGCTCGCTCGGCCATGGCAAATGTACCTTGCGACTTAAATGGTGGGGCCAGTTCTGCGCATGCTGTGCCTCACCTAAACAATCCACTGTGCAGGCTGGAAGGGCGCACCCACATGGGGAGAGCCCTGCCCAAATCTTGTTCACAAAGTCCAGCCATACATACATACTGTGTAACAAGTTTTGCTGTCCATCATGTGGACATCACGCACATTTTTGGTTACTCACTTGATCGGTCAGATGACAGCTTTGAAATATATTATACTGTGTTATTTTTTGGTTCCTTATTACTTTTGACTGTCATTTGTTATTTCTGATTCCTGAAGCTGCTGAAAAGTAATCAATTCTGAGAAACTGAATTCTGTGTATTTTGAATTCTTTTTGATATTGTGTCTGAGGTGTTTTTTTTGTTCTTCTTTCCCCATTCTGCAGTTACAATATTTTGGATCCTGAGATATTCTCATTAAACAATTCTGGCACTGTGATAGTGAGAGAAGCCATAGAGAGTAATGTGAGAAAATCAACTCCTCCCCCCCTTGAACAGTCAGAAATTACCAAAACCCAGACTGGTAAGAACTTTTGTTGGACACACAACTGAAATTCATTTCCACTTAACTTTTTCTTTCTCTTAATTTCAGTTTTGGCCCCTATCATTAGTTCTCCACATCACCTTTGGAAAAACAGTCATGCCAAGTTAAAAGAAGATGTTTCTAAATTTTGGTTGTCCTCTGTAATTTTTTGGCATACCTAGTAAAACAAAAGTCATAGTCAATTATGGGACATGTCTAATAAATCTGAGCATTTATAATTGTATTGATAAATGTTACATTTTATCAAGTGGTTATTCTTTATCCTATACTTCAGTAACAAGTTTGTAGGTTCTAAAAAATTAATGATACTAGCTTTAGCTCTTCAGGTACCACACTACCTAGACCTATTAGATTGATAATATTCCAGATTATTCTGAATGCATTAATAATTTGTTTCCCTTTCTGAGGTTTGTAATTGGTCTGTAGTTTCCTTTACATTTCCTATCAGGTCAGTAATTTCCTGGTTTATTTTGTAAGTAATTCTTAAAATAATAGTCTGAAGTTTATTATTATCTTTCAAATTTTAAGTAGAATTTAGTTTTCCTTCTCCACTGCTTGATCCCCTGTGTTTTCTGTGTCAAGAAGATACCCCAGGACCAGTTTTTTATTTTCAACCACTTTCATTTCAATTATTTTGTCTTTCACATTTGACTGTTTTATTATTCCAGCTATTTTCAATTACATCCTATGAGGTTCCAACAGGAGCCAAAAGGCTCCTGTTTGTGGGTAATTGTGAAATGTAGGACCTTGATTTCCTCAGACATTAGTGATAATGTACAGGTCAACACAAAAGTAATCTTCCTAGGCCTCATAAATTCAAGAAGAAATCACAAGCCTGGCTTTTTCAATAGCAATTCAGGGACACATTCTTGCCACAGCTGTAAAGATCAAAATTCTCCTGTCATTCCATGTAGGACTTCTTCAGGTAGAATCAACTGTCCTCTTTGCCTTTTCCAAGGAGGTGGAACAAAAGCCTAGCACTTGAATTCACTGGTTCTCTTTGCAACATCCTACTTTTAGTTAAACTTTTTCTAGTTTTGTGTTGATGCTTACAAGTCACTGAACGTTGCTGAAACCTGATAGAAGTTCTGTTTGCTATCTCCTAGCCTTAACAACAGTTCTGAATAAAAGAACTGCATAATGTGTATAGTTTGCCATGTAGTTCAGATACTACAGAGCTTGAAATTCAGCTTCTGCCTGAAACCTGTAGTTCAGTTCTACTACCATGAACTTTTGTGTTCCCCCATGGGGGATATTTGTTATTGAGTAAAATAATGAAGCAATTCTACACATACCACAGAATTTGTCACAAATCTTCCTTTCTTCCTAACATCTTTTAAGAAACCTCTGTTTCAGAAAGATTCTTGGGAGCTTGCTAAGTGATTTCTTGCCTAAAACTTAACTTCTGTGAGAGTTGTGTTCTGGCTTTGAGGCTGAAAACTATTTGGTACCTCTTATTATTTTGCTCAAACTTATTTTTATCCCTGCTTCTCCCAATGCTTAAGTAAAAGCATCTTATATTTTAAATATCATAACCTTACAAATATGATAACCTTAACACTGGCATTTCCCAACACTTCAGTAGTATTTAGCTGCCACTAACTGACTAATTGCTTGGGGTTTTTTTGTGGGTTTTTGTGGGATTTTTTTAGAACTTGAACTCGTTTTTAACTAGTGAACTTTTACTTTTCAGGTACAGATAAATCTAAGCACAAAATTAAAGAGAGTCAAACTCCTCGAACTCAAAAACCGAAAGATTCAAAAATATCCGTATCCCCTTTCTCCAAAGAACAGAACCAATTTCAGTCAAATACCATTGTATTGAAGCATTTTACAGAAATATTCTTGCATTTAAGAAAAGCGGTGGTAAGATATGATTTCTTATTAAATATTTATTGCTAAGTGTTGCTCTAGAAGACTTACTACTTTCTACATTAAAACCCCCAAATTTCATAAACTTCAAGTAAAATTTCACTGGGTAGAGGTAACAACTTCACATCTTCTGAAAAATATCTGAGTGCAATATACGAAATGTCAGCCGTGTCACCTATCATAATGAATGTTTCTATCAAATGTACAATTATTTACGTAATGGTTCTATTTTTCATTTCATCTTTGTAACTTTCCTGTAACATTTGTTAAATTTTTCTGAAAATACTTGCAGACTTACCTTTCCCTTTACAGGTCTTAGTGAATGTCAGACTATAAACAGAAAAAACTGATTGAAAGGACATGCAGACTAACTATTCTTTCCATAAACTCTTCTAAACCTAAGTAAAAACACGTGTAGGTGTTGTGAATTAATTTTTATTTCCTATTCTTACAACAAAACCAAGAATTAAATTCAATTATAAATTAGTACTTCTATGAAATTTAAAACTTGAGGTTCTATAATGCTTAGACTGTAATTCTGAAGATTACTTATGCCTAAATTTGCACTAAGAGAATGAAGCTTTGAATTTTTGCATTTCCAAAGTATAGTTATATTTTGTTTATTATGTTTTAATTCTGTTATATACATAGGTTCTTGCTCACCGTGGTGGCCACTGGACATTGCTTCAAAATGCTTGTCGAGAACTTTGGAACTATACTCTAGAATTACAATTGATTGCTAACCATTCACATTCCCTTACGGATATATTTCCGATTACCTGGGATTTTCTTAGGAAGACCATCTGGTTGCCGTTTTATTTGGCATCAGACATGATCATTGATATGATAACTGAACTACAAGCAAGCAGTTCTCTTAAGGTAGAAATTGTTTTTATTAAAACATTATACTCTTTATTATCACATCTTTACTAGAGGTAGTTTTTCTTGCAATGTATTCTGATATCTCTAAGTTATTCTCTGTAACAAGTTTTTAGATTATTGCAGTACTTTCTAATATTTGTAATTGATTTATCCTAAACCCACTTGAAAATAACACATAGGTTTTGTTTTTTTTTTACTGTAGATTGTGGATCCTGAAGGAGACTTCTGCATTCCCAGTTGTTTAGGAGGTATTATGGATGAGAATGGTGGTTCTAGTCTTCATCCACAGCCTCCCCTGGATGATGTGAATGTGGTTGACTTGAGATGGATATGTAATCTGATTCTTAAAACAATAGAATTGTTGTATCAAATGAAGAAGTGGGAAGCACTGGTACACATAACTGTACAATTTAATATATTTACACAGTAAGTTACATCAACTCCAATAAAAACTAAAACCCTTAATTATGTAGTTAAATATACCATTACTTTGCTTAATTACTATACTTTGCTTTTTTCCAGTGAAAGGTACACAGAACAAGTGAGCCCACTACTGGTGTATGCTCAGAGGCAGCTGATGGAAAGGATACAACAAATCAGAGGCCCCGACAGTCATGAATCTCCTTTCATAAAAAACCTGTCTGATGATGCACATAAGGTGAAACACGCATTTCTTTTTGGGGCACTAAATCTTAATGTGAACTAAATATGAAGAAGCACTTTCAGTGATTAGATTAATATGTTGTCTCATAATGGTCAAAAATAGTCAATTATAATAAATTAATGAACATAATTGGTTGAAGTGCATGAAAATACTTATATGACATAATTCAAAGAGCAGCAGATGACCCGGAGAACACTTTTACCAAGCATAACATACCCAGTCTATGAGCCTAAATCTAATTTCATGGTAATCTTAATGGCGCTCTTTTAATATGAAAATATTTATTCAATATTTCACAATCTTTGTGAGTAATTAAAATGAAATACAAAGATTGTTTTGTTTCTGCATTGGAACCCTGCTCCTAAGAACAAAAATAATACAGTTGAGTTAACCCAAACACTGACAATGCCAATAAAAAACTTAATCACCAAGAAAAAATCCATTAGGGTGCCCAGCAAATTCCCCTCATTAAAAGCCATGGCTCTGTATATTTAGTTAACGATGCCATTTGGAAATTTTTTATCCACTTGGCTACTAGAAATTAGAATTTTCCTGGGTTTTTTAAAATGTAGTTTGTTTTTAAGATGTTTGCTAAAATCAGTCGCACTGTGGCTATTTTTAATGTTTCTATTACTAATATAAAGACAGGATATGAAGGAGAGGAGGGGAAGCTGGGATTTGGAATACCACACAGGTTTGTTCTGAAAATGGACATGGGATTCAGGAGCCACTGCCTTGCCTAGAGACTGCACAGTGGTGCCCAGGGCTTGTAAGGACTTTGGAGTCTCTCCTGGCACATAAAGAGCAGCTGAGGTGCTCTGTTTTGTCTCTCTGTAAGGCTGTTTCATGCTGACTTCTTCCAGGCCCTGCTATTCTGAGCACAGTCCTTTGTCTTAAAAAGGGCACCATGGCAAACGAGCACATACTGCCAATAACTGAGCAATGTGGAAAAGTAATCGTGACTTTGAAAGACAACTTACAGAATAAAGACTAGTGATGGTTAATAGGAATAAGGATTGTTCAAAAATGACATCATCAATTTAGAAATTTGGACGTGATAGCTACATTTTGTAATGCAGTGCCAGTCAGGCAGTCTAGAAATAGCTCCAAATTTTCTTCTGCTTTTGAAGTGATGTAACTATATTAGCAAAATGAAAAGTCTTTTCTGGAGTAGTCCTTTATAGAAATGTAGAAGTTTTCTTCTTTAACAGGTTTAGACTTCTGTTACTTGCTTAGAGCTATTTTGTATACCCCTATGCAGCTTTACACTGTGTTTTAAAGGCAGCATGACCTTTAGGCACACTTAGTCACAAGCATGCATTCATCTGGAGAAAGAAATGTGGCTATTTGCTGAATATCAAGGAGTCGCTCATGATTTTGGCAAATACCAAATAAGATATGAATTAAGTTCCATAACTTGGAAACACTTACATCCAATTTTTAGGTGGTGTGAATATTTCACCCCTTACTGACAAAAGGAATAGTTATGTGTCAGTGGTGTCCTTGTTAATTAGTCCTCTTTTTATTTTGTCATATGACTATTTAGATACTTAACTTTAAGCACCAAACATTGATTTTTCTGAATATTATCCAATTATCATCAAATAAATCTTGCGTTTTAGATGAGTTGCAGGAATTACATAGGGCACAAATTACAGCTGCCTGTTACCCATTCAGCCAGTGGAGGGATTTTTCCTGGATCCTTTTTCTATCCTGAGATGAAAAATGATTCTACAGGTCAGAGCACATTTCAGTATTGTGTGTTCTCTTTTCTCCCAGACTCTTTTCTTTGTTTCATACTGTATTTTTAAAATCCCCCCCCCATCTTTATTGTAGTTCTTCCACTGCTCCTATAATGTTTCTTTCAATATAAACTCAGCTTTTCAAATGATTGCTCTTGATATTTTGGATTGATAGTAATGTTGTCACGATCTTTCAAAATGTATTCAGACTGTGCCAGAAAGCAGAGAAAAGCAGTTGTCATCCCAATGCCAGGTAAACTACGGTATGTGAATGAGGTTGGTGGTCTGGGTCCAGTTTTCTGTTGATAATGTTGGGTATCCAGCAATATACCCAGAAGTTAGTGTGAACCAGCACTGTTACCAATAGAATCAGTGTTTCTGGTGATTGATAATCTGGTTTAATTCATAAGTCAACAGGAAACAAAGGTGACAATTTTAATATACTTTAGTTTTGAGGGTGTGAAATTGTTCATATATGGTTTACAGGGTGATTTACTAAAAATATTTATGTATTACAAAATTGTTCCCATAACTATTAATTCCTTTTAGATGACAGTCAGGCAAAAGCCCTGGTTTGTGTGCCTCTTGATGTGAATGATACACTGAGATGCTTTAGAGAAACTCTACAAAAATCTAAACATCACAGCAGAGCACTGAGACACAGCAGAAAACTACTTTCATTATTTCTTGCACACACACAAGGTGAGTTATTCATGGAAGTGTTTCTCACTTAATAAAGCATACATGCATTTAAAATAGTAAAGGGTGAAAGGAACAGATTTTTCTAAATGTAAGTTTTAGTTGTTATTGACAACTAGAAAAAGCATAGAATATGAAGTTCTGTAAGCACAAGCTCTAAGCCTGATTTTATTTTCATGCTGCTGTGTCACTTATCTATCTGCAGCCATACCTCTGGCAGATCTTCCCAAATTTTATTTTCACTAGCAGAGCACGTGTTTTCATTTGATTACACTGCCAGTGAATTATGTCCAAGAAGTTTAATCAGGAGACACACAGACAGAATTATAGCATAGGGAACCAAATGAAAATAAGGTACTCTGGAATTGTACATTTGTTTGACTAATGTGGTGTGGTAATATTTGTGGTGTTAGAAATAATAACTTTCCAAACTGATCATATAAATCACTTTTTTGATCTAGAAAGTGCTGGAAGAGCAATCAGTAGTCACATCTCTTCAAAGAAAAGGCTGAAATTTAGTGTGGGAGCTGAACTGATATTTCTACCAACACCATGTGACTTTTCTCAAGAAAAATTTAATTTCTCCAGTATGGTTGAGAGTAAACCAATACCACAGTCACAACTTTCAGTAATTGTCTCTTCCTATGAACAAACAATAGGTAATTTTTTCATAAATTTCTGCTTACAGCTAAGCAGTTATAACATTCTGCCTATCTGTGTTTATATATGCTTATTGTACTGTTATTTTCTTCTGTCAGACAGCTGTAACTGTCTGAAAACTGGTTTGCAGGAATACACAGCACTTTTTCCCGTTGATTGAGGAAATCTGAATTAGATGCTAAACTAGCAACTAGTTGGTCCATAATCTCTACAATTATCTCAAGTTATGAAAATGCGTTCCTTCAGTGGTGTTATACTGATTAATCTCCAATTCAGAATTTGATATAATGTTAAGCAGATTAGTTTTAATTCCATGACAGTTTTTTTGCTAGCAAACAGATTTTTCAGATTCTGTGCATTTGAATATGAGACAGTTACTTGGCTTCCATCTTACATTTTATTATGACTTCACTCATACAGTTATAGCTCCTCACTGGTACCTATTTTTGCTGTATGGCAAAACAGGTCAAGTGTACCAGGTAAACACATGCTCTAAGTGGTTTTATTTGAAGTAAGGGATTAAAAAAAGGAGGCTGTGAGAGTGCTACTGTGCTGTATGCAGATAGTGTTGTGTAGCAGGATGAATGACCTGCTTTGCAGTTTGTCTCCCAAATTTGAGAGGTCTGAAAACACAAAACTACAAAAATTAGGTCCATGAATACAACCTACTCTGGTTTTCAAAGTTAGTAGAAATAAGAAATGGTGCATTTAAACATAAAATATACAAGTCAAATAAATTTTAAAAAATATTCATGCATTGAGTGACATGGGAATTCATGTCTACTCAAGCAAAATTTGTTCAAGATTCAATAACTGGTTTAATGATATGACAATATTTTTTTAATTGATTAAAATAATTAACAGGAATCCTTGAAATTAATAATCAGAGAGACCTCAAGGTACAGGCTCTACATGAACTTGGAAATCTTCATTTTTATGCTGGAAACAGAAGGTATGCGTTTACTGTGTTAAAAAGTGCACTGTTTCATTTTACTCAATTGGCAGTCCTGTACCCCTCAACAGTCTTTTATGTTCTTGTGCTATCCTCAAGTCCTTATAACTTCTTTCTTCTAACTCACTATTAGGTATATTTTGAGAGGCTTTTTTTCCTAGGCATTGTTTATTTTTCTTACTTACTTAATGTATCTCTGTGTTTTTTAGAAGTAGTAGCTATTGCTTGATCATTTGAGTTCCAGTAAGTCTGTTGGCCAGGAATGGTATCAGTTTTGTGCTGTAGAAACTGTATTTAAGTTTTTGACCAAATCAGAATTATTTATATTTCAGGCAATAAAGGAAAAATGAAGTGAGTCTTATCTTCCACTTTGGAAAATGTCAGCAGCATGATGTTTTTTATGTTACAGAGCTGCTTTTAAATATTGGTGTCAAGCCCTTGATGAAACACTCAACATTGCTGATGCTCTTAACAACTGGCAAGAATTAGGTTTACCAAAAGATGCTACAGACTGCTTTGTAGTTGGAAGATGGACTGATATGAGTCACAAATTTCTTTCTCAGGCTGGTGCTTGGGGATGTTTACATGCAGCTGTCTTAATGGCTAAGATAGCTCAGTAAGTATCTTATATATATGTGTATTTCTTTTGTATTTTAAAGAAATTGCTCCTCCAGGACATTAGGCAACTTGAAATTAATTAAAAAACGATAAAGAGTTGATATAAAAAGGACCTGTCAAAAGCAGAGGAATTTTTCCTTTCAGGACAAAAGTTGCTCTTTTGGAGAATGTTGTTTGTTCCCTTTTCTTGAGTGCTCATCTTTGATCATAACTGCAGCTGTATATTATATGGAGAGACCATTGAAATAAAACAAAATGATAAAAAGTCATTTTATATAGGGTTTTACAGTAATATTCATTTTCAATCAAAATATCACATCTCCTAAGCCATCGCACATATTAAATATTAATATATCTTGAGGGCAGATTTACTGCCTAAAGTACTAGTTTCCTGGTGAATTAGAACTAAATGAAATTTGAATTACCATCAATAAATATTTCCATCCAGTACTTCTTGACTGCTGGTAAACCACTATGGATGCAATTCTGTGCTGTTCCTGAATGTATCATACAAAATATAAAATCTGGAAATATCCAGGACAGCTTTAAATGACCTTAGAAACATTATCACCATGAAAGGTCAGAACTTGAGCCCAGTAAACTGCCTAAACTGCCTTACCTGTGGAGCAGATCATATTAATAGCACAGTAAAATATCTGTAAACCAAGATAGCTTTGAAAGTATTATCATTGGTATTTCAGGATTAAATAGCATTGCCACCTCAGAATTAGCATCCCAAAGGAAAAGGAGTGAGTTAAAATTGATTGTAAACCACAGCTGTTCTAATTCTGAGCTGTAGTTCAATCTGAGGTCCAGTTAGGCAAGACCCAATCCCTAGCTGCTTTTACAGGTGTTTGTGGCATCTATTTGCTGCACTGTATTCTATCCCTTTGCCGTTAATATGTGCATTTCAAATCCTGGTGGGGTTTGGAAGGAACTATGCTTCTGGTTTCTCCCTCAGGTCGTTCTTTTGTCTTCTGATCTGACTTGGACTGTTCAACATCTTTCCCTAGAGTTGCTCTTTCTACAGCAACTTAGTTGCAAGATGTAAAACACAGATTAAAGTATTCTAATATTAAAGATTTCTAATATTGTAGATCAGAGGAGCACCCTGTTACCAGGATGGCTTAAAGCTCCAATAGGTGTGGGAGTCACTAAATTTAGCTTGACACCTACCATGTGAAAATTCACATGTGCTCCTTATCTTAGGCTTCCTTCATGGAAAGAAATACACTTGAAGGTGTTAGTTACTTAACCTGCTTTATCTTTTTAGTTTTGTATGAGATGAATTTTTCACTTTAGTTGCCTAGTTCTCTTCTTTAAAGAGAATCTTGATAACTCCCTTTTGCTTAGGTATGTCCTTGGTCAAATGCTTCTTTCTTTTCATGACACAGCTGAGCCCCTATCTACAGAACAGGCAGCTGTTTTCCAGTAGGGAAATCATCTAGATTGTGTTAGTATCATTATTACATTAGACTTAAAAAAAAGAATTTCAGTGATTTATATTTATGGGTGCATTCATATTTCTTATTATTTGTTGTACTTTAGGTATATAACAACATCACAGATGAGACTGAGAACAAAATACTGCTATTTTTCTGCTATACTTTTTAAGGTATGTATTTATTATTACAGAATGTATTTTCAGTTCAAATTCATGAGGCTGATGTATTGCTTCTAAAACTTTAATCTCAATGACCCTCTGTTAAAACATTTCTCTTTTCATTTTGATTGTAAAGGAGAAAATGGAGATCAAAGGTAGTTGAGAATTTATGTGTGTTAGATATGATGTTTTTATTCTTTGTTTTTTAACATTATTCCTGTATTACAGCTTAAAAATTACCACTTCAATAGGAGGCTAGTGTCTCAGGGAAATAATGAAATACTGAAAAGATGACTAAAATATTTGACAGTTAAATATGTTTTTCTTCTCTTGAATTATTCTGCTCGGGAAGAGCTGGATGTCATCGGCAACAGCAGAATGCTCTCTTTCAGATCTGTAGAGTCTTCACAGATTGCCTTACATTTTCAACTAAGAGCACAGACTCTTTAGAAAATGAAATTTTTGAATATTTTTTAGCACTGAAAGATATTAGTTTTTAATACTAAAATCTCAACTTATAAGAAGTTTGCTCTAAAAGTAGAGGATTGTAAAAATGATCCAGTTTCACCTACAAAGAAATTATGATCATTAAATTAAGTTTTCAAACTTTTAGAAACAAATATAGAGAAAGAAAACATTTCAATATACTTTTAAATTGAAGTTTTAAGATACTGGTAATAAAAGCAGTATAGGAAAAAGAACTACAAGTGTTCTGCCAGTCATATTCTACTGGGATCAATGATTACTCATCCCAGTGCAGCTTCAGGAAGTTATCCATCTTCCTCCAAACCCAAGAAATGCTGCTTTCTAATATTTTGTGCCATGATTGTAATTCTGTGACCTGTGTTAGGTTACATTTAAAATCTCATTAAGTTCACCAAAGGGAGAAGAAATTGAAGAAACAAAGGTAAAGGAGAATTTTTACTAACTTCTTGCTTTGTAATTGCTGAACAGTTGCAAAGCTGAACAATGGTGACTCCTCCTTTTGACAGAAATAGTAGTAAGCATTTGTTCCAGTTGTGTAATGGCAGAAATAATTGTGACTTGACTGAAGTGGGTCCGATATTAATTGGGATAGGAGCAGCTTACACGGTGATTGTCTTGAAAAATATAATCAATTATTGTCTTTGTACCTTGCGAAGTTCAAGCCCGTAGTTTTTAACTTGAATTGGAATGTTTTTATAACCTTATATAAATTCCACCTCTGGTATATGCTTTAGGCTTTTTAATATCTCAAATCTTAGTATGTAAATGAAAATTTCTCTAGCATATTATTGCTAACTATGCTAAAATAAACACTATTGGAAAAGAATATCCAACATCAGATACAATGTGAGCACTCCTCCATTTTAAAGGAGAAACATTTAAATGATTTCCTTAACTTTCATAATTTTTTTTAGTTATATGATTTAAGCTGCAGTAGCTGATAAGCTGCACTAGCTGACCTAGTTAAAGCTGGAACTAGAATGGAATTAGCTTTTTTAATTGACCTTACAGTCAGCAACTCTCCAAGAAATGGTGGGAGAGATACCGTCCTTACTGTATTTGCAGCCTGTTTTTTTTCTCCATGAAGTTCACACAAAAGCATTTTTTCTAAAAAGATTTTTCATGGTTTTGTCTAGAAACAGCTGGATACTTGAGGCATCGATGGAGTTTCATTTATGGAGTCATTTATGAGTTAGAGTTCATAGGGTTTCACTAATACCTGTAAATCTCTTCACAAATAGTTCCTTATTTTTACTTTCAGACCCTGTTTAGAGCTTCTCTTCCACATCCAACATCTGACTGTGACTTTGTACACTATGAAGCAAATATGCTTATTCCTGGTATTGACCTGTTCTCTGATCGCTACAGAGCTGATATCTCTACTGTAGTTGCAAGTCTGGATTTCCTTATGTTTGAACTACATTGTGCAAAACAAAATTTAATAGTAAGTATTGTTTTTATACTGTGGCAGTGAATTTTAAGACACTGAGTCTTACTTTTCTCTGTGTGTGTACTTGTACCTCAGAACCTCTAGGAAAATACCTGTGTAGTTAAGTGGCACTGAGAGAGAGCAAGGTGTACAAGTTTTAGAACTTGTTTATTCCAGAAGATGACAACACATGGTTCACTTAGCTTAGGGATTTTAGAGAAAATCTATTATATACAATTTAAAATACACTGTACTCAGAATTACCTTAAATGCAGCATGTCCAGAGTGCTTTCAATAATTTTACTTTCGTATTCAGCAAATAAAACTCCCATCTGCCTTTTTCCTACTCATGTTCTGTTATTCTTCTCTGTGGAGTGTTTTTACAGCTTCCCTCTTATGTTGATTGTGTTCTTATTTCCTCCTTTTAATGTCTGACCATTTTCACTTGAATCTAACTTCTTTCAAAGCTGCGTTAGAATAAATAGATTGAATTGCTTACTAGGACTGAAAAAGGTGCAATTCTCTCTTTGTTCTAGTTTAATCTTGTATGCTCTAACAGAATTTCATGTTAGGCATTACATACCTCTATAAATCAACTCCAAGCATGACAGAAAACTTTCTATCAGAAAAAGCAGATAGTTTCCTCCTACTTTAATGAGCCGAATGCACTTACGGCAAGGTCCTGCAAGTAGCAGAGCCAGTGCCAGGGAAGGGTGAAAAATTGAATAGCTGGCAGCAGGAGAGTAAAAACAGGTTAAGAGGTAGAGGTGGAACAGGAGTTAGAGAGGAGGAGGCAGAAAGATGTTACACCTTTTTTTTTGTCTGCAAGCCATTTGTTGGATTGATTTCTTTTTGAACTTCAGGCTGCCTGTCTTACTCCCCACTGTTGTTTCTTCCCATCCTCCTTTACTGGGGTTCATTTTGTTGTTTAGCTTACTTATCTAGCTTATTTATCTAACTCGCTATGGGAGATCAAGTGACGTCAAGGAGCAGATCGTTACCTGGAGGCAGGGGCACTTAATTTGACTGCTTGCTTCATGTGGCCATGCACATTTTGATTCTGCACTTGTACCAGCAGAATATAGATCTAGGTCATAGTCAAAGCAATTGCAGTTTTAGCAGGATGAGAACTTCATTTCCATTGAATGCTTATTGTGTGGGAGTGTTTTGAATGGTGGGTGCTAAGTTGATTTGACACTTAAATCAAAATACATCAAGATTCAAGTTTTATTAAAAATAAAACTTTAAAGACTAATTTTGTTGAATGACTTCAAAATATCAATAGGCAACTAAGGGTACAATTAGAACATTCATCAAACATTCCTAATCCAAATTCAGAAGTATTAAGCTGCATTATGAAAACTTAAGTGAATTTGCCAAAAATCTAACAGTGCTATTAGCATTTTCCAAATTTGGGGCATTTTAAAGCAGAGAAAAATGTAAAAGCTGAACAGAAATTAAATTTTGGAAGTTCTTTAATTTTCAATAAAAAAAAATTAATGAAAGAATCTGCTTTTTCTGAAATATTATATAACAATAAATTGTAGCATGTTAAGGGTTGGAAGAAACCTTAAAGATCATCTAGCCCCAACCTCCCTGCCATGGGCAGGGACTGCTCCACTAGACCAGGTTGCTCAAGGCCTTATCCAACCTGGTTTTGAATACTGCCAGAGTTGGGGCATCCACAGCCTCCCTGGGTAACCTGTTCCAGTGCCTCGCCACCCTCACAGTAAAGAACATCTTCCTAATATCTAACCTAATTTTCCCTTCTTTCCATTTGTACCCATTACTCCTTGTTCTACCACTACAACTCCTGACAAAAAGTCCCTCTCCAGCTTCCCTGTAGGGCCCTCTTCAGATATTGGAAGGATATACAATGTCTGTATACTTTAATAGAACTCAGTTTCAAAATGTTTTGGGGTTTTTTTTGTTTGTTTGTTTGTTTTTAGTTTCCCCCAGAAAAGCTTTCACTCTGATATGAATACAAATAAATTTGTCAATAAGGCTTGTCATGGTCTAGATATTTTACAACTGATATGATTTCACTTACAGAGTTGCAGGACTTAATTGTGTTTATTTTATAAAGCTTACAGAATTCTATTCTTCTGTTACTTATATTGAAAAAATATGGCATCAAAATGCAGACAGTTTTAGAAATCCCTTATAACAACTTATTGGCAGTAGGTTTACTCATTAATGACGTAGTAAAAAAACACACCTTGAACACAAAGAATAGTTGGACAAACTTCACTTTCGCCATTTTGAATTGCGTATAAGGGGTTAGCTTTAGCCAGTTGAAAAACTTTATAGCACGTTCATCTTTCATAGAGCATAAGAGAAGTAGTGGAGATATGTGACAGTCAAAGCAGTAATCCTGTATTACCTCTGTATTTGTGATATGTAATTGCAATGTGTATTTCCCTAATTGTACCCTGGATGATGTTTATAACTAGATGATGTACTATTTTACTACAGATTTTACCATTGTTCACATTGTACCAATATATTGTTTCTGAGATTTGTAAAGACACAGCTAAATGTATTGAAGGAAGAATCTTGAAGGTAATCCAATAAACGTTTTTACAACACATTGTATTTTGAATAAACATTTCACCTGTTTGTTAAATGTAGTCAATTTAATCTTCATATGACTACCATGGAAAAGAATGCTTTAAAGTTCAGTTGTTGTTTAGTATTTTATTGCAAAACAGATTGTAGGGCTACTTTCTAAAGGCAATTATTATTTATATTCTCAATTTTGGTAGTATGCAGAGTTATTTATACAGTTTTACTGTTAATTTTCTACAGAGGCTGTTGAGTGCTTCCATCATTTCTTTCTACTCTGTCTTTAATAAGGAGGAGGTTTTCCTTCCTCGACCCTAATTTTTGAGTTGGTATTTTTTATCTTGTTCTTCTTTTCTTTAAATGTTTTCTTAAGTGCAAAACATTAATGATTGTTTATTCAAAATGTTCACTTTTGGATTTGTTATCACTATTGTGATGGAACAAGGATCCACCATATCTGGGGACAGATTTTTGACATTTTGCTAATGTTCGCTTGTTTGTTTTGTTTTAGGGTTTTTTTCTTAATAATTTGTGGTGTGGGGGTTTTTGTGGGCTTGGTTGGTTTTTTGTTTTGTTTTTGGTCTTCTGCTTTTTTGGGGTTTTTGGTTTTTTTTTTTAAGGAATCTCACTGTTTTTAAGAGTTGAAATATTACTGATTTTAGATATTTTCAGGAAATGCTGATATGTGTTAGGTATAGTACCTGAGTACTACGTGACTAAGATGAGTAAAATCTGTGAAACAGATTTTTATAAGGGGCTGATCTTGGATGGACATGCAAAGCTCTTAGCAGATGAATTATGTTCTTTTTCTTTGTCAGGAGTGAGATTTTAAAGAATTTGTTTTTAAAAGTGAAAGACCCATCTTTGAAATTTCACTTATTCGCTATGATATGTAAAAGATTCTTCCCATTGAAGAACATTCTCCATTAATGTACCATCCTGGCAGCCAAATCTGTTTGAAAAATACCTGTCAATACATTTTATTTTGAGCAAAAAGAATAATTGAAAATTATTTAAATCAAAGGCTCTGTTATTTTTTTCACAGATTAAAGTACTTACAGATACGGGATTTTTTACAGAGGCCTTTCATGAACTGTCTTTGCTTAATTGTGGAGAGAGAATTCCATGCAAAATACCTGCAGGATATAGAACTACTGGAGAAATAAAGGTATATTAGAAAAGTATAACATCAACTACTCCGTTTTCTGCAAGTACTCCATAGCTGCACATACTCCATATCTGCAAATTATTACATATCCCTAAGAAATTCCTAAATTTTTTCAATAGATGGGTCAAATAGTAAGCAGTGAACAACATTAATTTCTCTTGTTGAGCAACAGGAACAAAAATCAATTTTGAAACATGTACTGTTGTATACAGTGAGTACTGCAGATAATACTGTAAAAAATACTATGTGCTTTCATATGTAGATTTGAAAAAATGTGAATAAAGTTCTTGCTCCATTACTGGCCAAACTCCCACTGCCCCAGCCCAGGAGCAGGGCAGCTGAGTGGAGCTGGAGCAGCCCCAGTGGCACCTCTCTAGGGCCAGAGACAGGGTGAGGCTGTGCCAGGACATCAGCCTGCAGCTGAGGGCCAGGCATGGGGAGGAGAACTGGGCTCAGAGATGGCCCCAGAATGGCTGGGTAGGGCCACTGGGTCTGGCTGGACACAGCTGGGAGGGCCCGTGGTAGGGCAGGGCTGTCGGGAGCTGGAGATCAGCACTGCTGGGGCATCACTGGGGCGGGGGCTGAGAGCCCCAGGGGCTGATGTGGGTTCTGAGCAGAGCCGGGGAAGCCTCAGGAGGTGATGGGCAGTGCGAGCTATTGCTGCTCTCAGAGCCTGGACAATCCCATCACCGCAGGGCAGGGGGTTGATTTTCTCCATATCTAGCCACTAATGTGCTGCAAGGAGATTTATTGGTTTATGCCTCTTTCCTGGGTAATGGCATAGAAGGTGTAGGGATACTTTTGGGTCTGAGGTTATAGTTCAGAAGTAGAGAATCTGAAGTAATTGTTGGTATTTGCAGAGTTCTGAGTAGATTTGGAAATGCACTACACTTGTCTACTGCTTTGCTAACTCATTTATTTTATACTCATATTTTATGACACTGCATGTTTTTGGTTTTGTTTATTTTACAGCCCTTACAGAAATTTGACTCTTCAAAATCTCTCATGACTGTTACAAATTTGCAGGTAAAAAAATTTTGAAAGAGTTAAAAGCTTTGGGCTATACATAAATATTTATTTCTCTGGTTTAAGGTAGAGATTATCTTGTTTGGAGACTATACTTATTATAAAATGCCCCAGTAAAAAGAAAACATATTCTTCTAAATGGATTGCCATTTCCTAAATTTGAAATTTTATGACTGACCTCTTAAGAAAGGGGCAAGATCAATTATCACCATTTTTCAGATGGGAGACCTAAAATACACAAATGTGTGACTTGTCTGTGCAAAACACTAGTAGAATTATTCAGATTTTGTTGTGATACATAAGGTCTGGTGTTTATCCTGTTTAAATACTGAGAATATTAGTAATTTAATATTATAATTTCTGTCAACCAGAGCTGTCTTCATAGACTTGTCCTAATTTAGATGGGGATTGAAGTCCATTTCTGGGGAATATTTAAAATCACATATTCATACATAACTTATTTTGTATTTTTCAATTTTCATAATTTCCTTTTATTAACCTTGTCACAGATCCATTGAGCTAGCAGTGAAAAAGTTGTACCATTAAACTGATAAATTAAACCCCCACACTCTTGCTTCCACTTTTCTCTGTTTTGTTTACAGTAAGCTGGTGTGTCTTTTACAACAGTTGATATTAGAAGAAAGAAATGATAAGTCTGTCTTGACAGATTTTGATCTTACTACTTTCAAATTCATTTTGAAGTAGTGCATTACCTGGAGCTTTTGATTGGAACACAGCACAGCACATATTGTGGCTCTTACTGGTCTCCTTATGATTTTGCAAAACTGTGTAGAATTTCAATTTCTAAATTCATTAGTCTGAAGTAAGAATATTAAACTTGAATTAAAATAAGGATGCTGTAATGAATAGCAAGAAGATTCCATGAAATATGGTAGAATAGTCCGATAAAATAATTTTTTCCTTGTTTAATCTTTCCAGTTAGGGTGAATTGTAGCAACAGACTTTCCTTACAGTTGAGATTTCTGAACTAAAGATTTACCTACAAGGCAGAAAACTACAACTTGCACAGAGTAAGAGCTGTAGCTTCACAGATGTACTTTCTGCTGGAAAACAGGTCACTGAAGCTGTAGCAAGTGCCACTAATGGGTGCAGTTTGGAAAGAAAAACAGCAGCTTATTCAGAGCTGACCATGTTACTAATAATTTTCATGTTACTTGTTGATAAGTGTCATTACTAATAGAAGCACAATATGTCTTGATAAAGAAAAATGTAAAATATGTAATTTCAAACCAATTGCTAACTTTGTTGTAGGTACTGGAAGACATATTTAATTGGAGTCTGTCTTTAAAAATGGTGCCACTGTGCAACCAACAAATTATGAATAAATTAACCTTAGCCAAAATTCATTTCATCATTTGCCTTTCTGCCACAATAAATAATATACCTGAAAAAGTTGAAAAACATGTTTATTCTGATAATGAGGACAGCTTGATGGAGCCAAGAAAAGTTGCAGCATCAAAAGTAAAAGGTAATTGTAAGAATCGTGTAAAAGCACATTTATTCTGCATGTTGTTTCAAGCATGGTTTTTCCACTTTTAACTGCATATGAATCAGTATGTCATATTATGAACAATATTCATATTAACGGTTGCTTAAAAAATCAGTCATTATTGAAATAATAAACATTAAGATTTGTCAAGATTTTAGCTAATGTCTCTAATATTAGAGCTGTATTTCACTATTACTTATTTTGATATTGAAAGTCCCAACTGTAAGTAGAGAAAAAGGGCCATATTATTCAAATTACTGAAAATATTTTAGTTCTTTGTCTGTTATCTGAAATTGTATCTGAAATATATTTGACAGTTGATGAAGATCAGAATTCAAGACAGAAGGAACAAAGAGGTGCAATGGTAAAGCTTGTTGACTGTAAAGATGAATTAAATATGGCCATGCTGAAGGTAATTTTGGGTTTTAGGGTAAAAGGATTAAGAAACTGCATATTATTCCAAAACCATTGCTAATGCTTTCAGTGTAACAGAAATTATGACGAGAGTATGGTATGAATAAGGTGACAAGAATTTTCTGTTTCTAATTTGACTGTAAATTTACTAGGTATGCATGAAGTGTTGATTGTTTGATGTAGTTTTTTAAATTATGGGAAATATTTTCCCAATCAGATCTCAGTATGGGTATTTGAGCATAAAGGGTAAAGACTGAATGGGATTTCAAGATAAAATCATCTCCTTTCAGAGGGTGCCACCTATAGAATGTCAGTCTCTTTCATGGTGCAGTATACTTTACAAATAAATGGAAATCCATTCTCTACTGTATATGAAATGTCTCAATTTTTTCATTTTTTTTTCTGATACTTTATTTTGAAGAAAACATAGCACAGCCTATTAGCTTCATTGTTTGAAGGGAGTTTGTTTGGTTGGATTTTTTTTGTTTAATTGGAAACTATGCTTGGCAGTTCCACATTACAAAAAGAGCAAAATTAAGGGCTGAAATACTCTTATTTTAAAGAGGTCTTCAACTTTGGAAGTATCTACTTTTGTCCATTGTTACAAACAAAGTAATGCACAAAATACATCTGGAAAATGGAGGATGATTTTGTATGGCAATTGGTATAGATCATACACAAGAAACTTGAAAGCTTTGGTATAACTTGAAAATAGCCTCTTGAAAATAACTAAAATAGAAATATTAATTTAATTTGTACAGGGCTTATTTAAGAGACACATTTCTTTTCAGATTTTTCTTTAACTGTTCTTTTGGGATTTTTTTGGTTTGTTTTTGTTGTGTGGGTTTTTTTATTTTTAAGTAGCGCTCTGAATTCATTGAGGAAACTGATCAAAAAAAAGGTATTGGGTGATATAAACCTTTAAATTGATATTTAATTCTGCTTAAACCTCCACAATTGAGCTTTTATTTATAATTAACTTCTTTTTAGATTTGTTTTTCACAGCTTCTTACAGCTTTGTTTATCAGAAAGACAGTAAATTATAGTTGAGCTTTCAGGATAAATACTGCACTCAGGGATTTGTCAAAGTATAGCTAGTAAAGAATGTAATACTTCTTGTGGCATCTTATATTGTATTTTATTGCTTAAAGTTGCTAAGCGTAGTTAGTATAGTAAAAATTATCAAGTATAGCTATTAGATAAAGAATGGGAAATTAGTAAGATTACTGAGCCTTACAATATGTAGGCAATAGTACAAGCACAGTCCAGATGTTGCTGCTTTGAACACAAAGATTCTATAAACGTGAGAAAATCAAAACTACACACATAGCCACCCTGTTTATAGAAAAGGAATATTGCATTTAAGTTGATTTAAGGTGTTGTGATAACAGGCTGTAACAGAAAAAAATACTTTAAAAGAATTTTTTTATTTCTATAATTATTTTTTGAAATCATACAACACTGTGTTCTTCTCTAGGGGATTTTATTGACAGAAGCTGAAGAAAGTCTTAGCCATCTTGTACAGAACATACAGGAAAAGTACAATGGGGACATATCTCGGTATTCTGCAGAAGATTTAGAAACACTAATTGAGGCCAAACTTGACCTTGCTTGTATTTCTCAGCAAAGACATCAAGCAGCTTTTAGGTAAGTAATATTATGAACAACCTTATCTTGCACAGCCTTGATTACCAAAGATTAAAAAAAAATTCTTTCTATATTAATATTTTAAATCTTAATAACCATCTGTAAAGACTCCATTAATATATTTAAAAATGTCAGATATATGGACATTTCATTTTCCATTATTTCTTTATTTTACTTTTTAAACAATGATCAGTTGTTTGCCTATGATTTCTCTGTGAGTTGTTTTTATGATACAGTGTTACATAAAAACACACAAAAAGTTGCAATGCTCATTGTTTTTGTTAAAGTTCTGGATATGTTAGGTCATGCATTTTCATACCTGTTGCACACTTCAAAACTGTATTTCTTAACTGATGATATCTCTTAACTATTGACTTCTACTTTGTTCTAGAATGCCCTGTGTTACTGTCCTAAAGAACATTTCTTCCTCATGTACTTACAGAAATATATTAACTCTTTGTAGATGTTAAATTCCAAACACTGTTTTGATCTTTTAGCTAGGAGAATTCTTCTGTTTACCATACCTGTAATTTTACATTAATCCATGTAAGAAGGATAGTAGTTCAACAATACCTCATTTTTATTCATGTGAAGCTCTTTTTATATATTTTTTTATTAGATGGAAAAATCTTTGACTGTACAAATGTCTAACAGATACAGCATACAGAGGTGTAGTGCTATCATTTGCCAGACTAGACTGAGATTAGGTGCAACGTAATCATATTTGTAATTTTTGTTAGGTCTAATATGACTGAACACACCAGAATATGTACAGTAAATCTTACAGTAAGCATCAAATAAAAAGAAAAAATGAACCTTTTTTATTGTTGGAATAGTGGTGAAGATTTCTGTAACACTTCTACTGATGAAGTGGTAGGTGATTCAATAGGCCAATAGATAAATTAGTCTCAGTGGGACTTTTTACCCAATTAGCAAAAAATGTCTTATTCTATGACAAACTAAACCACCTTCCTTCTCTTAGGTGAATAAACAAACCTCCAAATCAATAGTTTTCAAGTAGCACAATTTCTTTTGCATTCCTATTTTACAGCAATAAAAAAAATAAAATTAATAAGGACAGGAGCTTCACAGTGCTGTGAACTGGACTGGAAACAGTAACAATGTGCAGCATGGTCTTTCACCCATGTTTTGTTTGTTATTTTAATAGAGAGCAGTTTCCCAAAAGTCTGGAAGTTATGACTGTATTTTCAGTCAACCCTGTAGTTGTGTGGGATCTGCTGTTCCAGCTGGATCCCTACAAATCTGTGGGGCCTGATGGAATTTATCCCAGAATCCTCAACCTGCTGGCTGATGTCATCGCAAAACCTCTCTCAGTGATTTTTGAGCAGTCTTGGGAATGCAGAAAGGTACCAGCTGACTTGGAAGCTGGCAAATGCTGTCGTGATTTTCAGCAAGGGCAAGAAGGAGGAGCCTGAAAGCTACAGGCCTGTCAGTGTCACTTCAGTGTTTGGTAAAGTTACAGAGAAGATTATTCTGGGAGTTATTGAAAAACACCTAAAAGACAACACTGTCATTGATCACAGCCAGCACGGCTTCATGAGGGAAAAGTCCTGCTTATCATACCTGACTTCCTTTTATGACAAGGTAACCCACCTAGGTGATCAAGGGAAGCCAGTTGGTGTAATTGTTTTGGATTTCAGTAAAGCTTTCGATACTGTCTCTCACAGGATCCTTCTGGAAAAACTGTCCAGCACAGATAGATAAACGCATCATGGGGTGGGTGAGCAGTTGGCTCATGGGTTGAGCACAGAGGGTAATACTGAATGGAGTAACATCAGACTGGTGACCTGTCACTGGTGTGTTCCATAGGGCTCTATGTTGGGCCCTGTGCTCTTCAACATCTTCATAAATGACTTGGACACAGGACTGGAAGGCATGCTAAGCAAGTTTGCAGATGGCACAAAACTGGGAGGAGCTGTTGATTCCCTCGAAGGCAGGGAGGCCCTGCAGAGAGACCTCAAGAAATTAGAGGCCTGGGCAATCACCAACCATAGGAAGTTTAACAATGGAAAGTGTCAGATTCTGCACCTGGGATGGGGCAACCTTGGATGTACATATAGGGAATGAGATGTTGGAATGTAGTGCCATGGAAAGGGGCCTGGGGGTCCTGGCTGATGGCAAGTTGAATATGAGTCAGCAATGCCTTGGCAGCCAGGAGGGCAAACCATGTCCTGAGTAGCATAAGGCAAAGCATCGCCAGCTGGTTGAGAGAGGAGATTATCCCGCCTGCTCTGCACTGGTGCAGCCTCACCCTGAATATTGTGTTCAATTTTGCGCACTGCAATATAAGGAAAGCTATTAAACCATTAGAGAGTGTCCAAAGGAGGGCAGCAAAGATGGTGAGAGGCCTTGAGGGGAAGTCATATGAGGAGCGGCTGCGGGCACTTGGTCTGTTCAGGCTGGAGAAGAGGAGACTGAGTGGAGACCTCATTGCAGTTACAACTTCCTTGTGAGGGGAAGAGGAGGGGCAGGCACTGATTTCTTCTCTGTGGTGACCAGTGATAGACTTGGGGGAAATGCCTGAAATTGTGCCAGGGGAGGTTTAGATCAGATATCAGTGAAAGATTCTTCACCCAGAGGATGGTTGGGTACTGGAACAGGCTCCCCAGGGGTGTGATCGCAGCACCAAGCCTGCTGGAGTTCAAGAAGGATTTGGATGATACTCTCAGGCACATGGTGTGACTCTTGGGGATGATCCTGTGCAGGAGTAATGGTTGGACTCGATGATCCTTATGGGTCCCTTCCAACTCAGCATATTCTGCAATTCTGTGATTGAGTAGTAATGTCATTGCTGAAGATGCGAAGTGAGAACTTGTAGGCTATTTGTGGACATCTCTCATTGTGAAATATAAATCTATTTCAGTGCCTTTTGAATTAGATTAATTTACCATACATTGTCAAAGAGAAATCAACCAATCACTGGACAGTGACTTCATCATGTTTTTGAGTGATGTGGATTTTATAAAACTCAATACTAGTAACAAGGATCAGTATGCAGACTGATGAAATATCTCATGCATAACCTTAGTTTGATACTAGGCTTGGTAAAACCTTCATTAGTAGAGTTCTGTCCCACACGTTCTCACCCTGCTAAACTGGTTCCAGTATGAAAGCCATTTTCAGTGCAGGACCCTTCATTTTGCCATACAGTTGAATCGTAGTTTCTCTGTTGATTTATAAATTGTCTCTAGTTGAGGAAACTTTTGGTTAAATATTGAGGATTTCAATGGATGTCAAGTATTTTATGGATCATTTTTTGTGACCCTCAAATTTTTGATGGGTGTTTAATGGGCCTTATGTATTGGTAGTGGTCAGCAGCAGGGAAAAAAGCCGTCAAAAAACAAAGTAAGGGTTTGGGGTTTTTAAACGTATTTTATAATTTTATTTTGCTGCCATCCATGGCAACTGCTGATATATGTGCCTTAGATACAAATGAAACATATCTTCAGACAGCTGAATGTTTTCTGTCTGCCAGCCTATAAATCAAACTTTGCATGATATTACAGAAATTCATCTTTTTTTTTTTCTTTTGGCAAAATGACTTAGTGGTGAAATTGCTATAGTCAGCTGTACTTTCCTATTTTGATCTTCTTGTCACTTTCTGATTCAGCTGATAAGGATGTGTATTTTGTCAAGAGAAATATATAGACACATCACTCTTGAGGACAATAGAAGAGGGTCACAACCATTTCATCAAGGGAAGCTTCTACATTACAGTTTCTGTCTTGCAAAAAATGTATGTATGTATAGGACTAATTCCATTGATCTCAAGGAGAGTGCTTACATGGTGCCTGCCCCAAGAACATGAGCTTTCTAATTGCCTAAATATGTCTTGGTCTGTTTATGTGAATAAATTACTGCTTAAAACAATACATATATGAATCTTTTGGCCTGTGGTCTATCTTTTGCTTATGTAATTCTTATATAAGCATGTAGGTAAAAATAGACTCATTTTCAGAATTGCTAATTGTCAACAACAGCAATTAACTGGAGGCAGTACTGTTCAGGAAGTTAAGTTAGTATTTCTTAAAAGCCTGTATATAGTCTTAGGTGCTGTACCTTCTCCAACATATTTGAGATGTGCTAAGCATACTATCTCAAACAACGTTTTGAAAAAAGTCAGGTTTTGCTGTAATTTTACCTTTGATGCCTGGTTTCAGGGGAGAACTCTTGAAAAAAGAAAGAAAAGCAGTTGGGCTATTTCACTGCATTATCCTTACTGTCCGTTTGCTTTAATAAGCAAATTCTGTTTTGCGTTTTCCATTGTTAGAGAGAAGCTTATAATAAAATTCAACACTGATTTATTCTGTTTTCATTTTGCTGAATAAAACTGAGGTAAGGGGATGATGAAGGAGATTCGTAAGGATTGAATTCTGAGAGGTAAAAAGCAAGATATTAACAGCTTTGTTTTTCATTGTTACTTTGGGGTCTATTTGTGCTGAATTGGTGTAATCCATCCAGGTCTATGGCACAAAAAAAGCAAGCAGTATAGAATCAGAAATGACAGGAAGAGTTTAACTACCCTGTTATCTCTGAAGGTTATCCATCCTGTGGTTAGATACATGTTGACAGAATAATGTGAGTAATTTAGAAGCAGTGCAGCTCTTGTTCAGGCTTCTTTGTGCAAGATCTTTGCCTTTGCAACCTTTAGTCTAGAATGCCTCAAGAGCAGTAAATTCACACAAACCCTGAATCTCTCTTGCATCAAAAGCTCTTCACAGTGTTCCAGCAGTGTAAAAAGGACTTTAAGGTGTTCATAATTCCTTTTTTTTTTGTCATATGCTTCAATACAGTCAGTCTCTATGTAAAAAGAGTCTCTATGAAAAAAACCCAGCATAGATGAGAACTTATGGTTATATATTTTTAACAATTAACTTGTTGAAAAATCTTTTAAATGGTGGGGTAGAGATACTCTCTGGTACTTTTGAGTTATTAGAAAAATGTTTCTGTGGGCTGACCTCAACAAAACAAACAAAAAAAAAAACAACCCACAAAACCAAACTAAAAGTATTTTACAGAAGAGGTAGGAAAGTAGAGATTTACAGACGTAGAGGAAAATATGCAATTAGAGATGGAAAAGCAATTAAAATAGGTATTGGTTTTGGCAGTTCTCAGTCTATTCTGAGTACAGTGTTCTCTGGACAACAATCCTGTTATGAAAAAGATCTCACTATGCTGACTTGGAGAGTGTCTTCTGATCATGAAAATAATTATGTTCACAAAGGCTGCTGTTATAGATACACATTTTTATACATGTAATGAAAATGGAAGAGTGTATCTAAGAGCTTTAAAAAGACAGCGTAAAAGGAAAAAACCCATGTAGTTAAAATTTTAAGAAACCTGACAATATTTTGAGTTCCCAGCCCACCGTATTTTGACACGTGGGGTTGAATCCTGCATCAGTTCTAATGGTGTCTATAGGTGCTGTTCGGAGTGAACTCCAGAAAAGAATTAGGATTTGGGGCAGGGGAAGGAGTCTGTAGACTACTGCCATATGATTGCTTACTGATGAAGTTTTGCCAGGATGGCACCTAGCTGAATTTTTGGTGTTTACTAAGATCCTGTGAGTATTTGGCCATGGGCATTTAACAGAGGGATTAACAAATAGCCTGGAAAGGCTTTGAGGAAGGTGTTACCTTGCCTTTCTACTTGTGGATGTGAAACAGAAGTCTCCTAATACATATTGTAATTTTCAGTATTTTACATCTAATTTCTAGGTTTCTACCTCTGAAGACAGGTATGCCATGACGGGTCTTGATCTAGTGATTGGACTAGATCTAACAGCTGGACTTGATCTTAAGGGTCTCTTCCAGTGAAAATGATTCTATGATTCTGTGTGTAGCTGAAAGTTGTAGTAGAGTTCTGTTTTGATTGCTGAAACAGAATAGGATATGTGTTAGTTTATCTATTGTTACTGGGTTAAGGCAAAACTTCTCTTGATGCTGTTTTGTCACTTTCATAATGTAGTGCCTGTGAATTCAGAAAATAGTCTGTGTGTAATCTTTTTATTCTACTGAAGCAAAAATTGATAACTGCTGATTTACATCTCTGACATAGTAAAAAATGAAGTATCTGTTTTAACAAAAACACAAAGTGGCAAATATAATCAGTATTTTTAAATGTTGCTCTGTATCACAGTGTTGCTTTGGCTTTCTCTGCAATTCGACTTCTTCAAGATGCTAAAGTTTTTAGGATGGAAGGGACACGTTTTCAGGAAGAAAAGGATGAAAGGGAGTGTTTGGTATGTGTGAATATTTGTTTTAAACTCATCTTTCTTAGTATATGAAGTCTTGTATTAAATGTTGGGTGATTTTCATAATACTAGAACGTAGTCATTTGCATTACATGGTTACCATTAACCTGGGAAGAAAATGATCTTTGACATTCTTCAGATATCTGTTTGCCTAAGTTGTACTCACTGTGTCTTTAATGAACATTACAATTTGTATGTGGTTAGGAATCACAGGTGGGGTTTTTTTGATACTCTTAAATAGCAGCACCGAAAATCTCCTTTTGTTTAAAAAAAAAACCAAAAACCCATGAAGTAGAAAAAAACCCCTATCAGGTGTAAATCTTGTATTATTCAGTTAAGGTATTGCAGTTTTTTTAACTGAAAACCTACTTCAGATTATTCTCATTCAAAGAGCCAGGCTGACCATTTCACATCATTGCTGTGTTTGACATTGAGCAAGATTTCAGCTACCTGCTGTTGTCCAGCACTCAGGGATACTGACCTATGCTTTGGAAGCCTCTGGGCAAACTCTGTTGGTCAGACGCCACAGCAAGTCAAACTGACTCACCTAGACAGAGCATTTGAGCAGTGAGCCCAGATTTTGTAATTAGTAAAGCGTAATGAGACTGGGCTTTCTTGCATGCAATGTAATTATTTCCTATCTGTGTTGCATATCAGGGTCTTCTGCCTCTCCACACTTGCTCCTACATTTTCTTAGGACATTCCTGTAGACAGTAACTGAGCTATAGATGTTTCTTTCTTCATTTGCATCAATGCAAGTCAATCATGATGATTTTTTCTATAATCAAATGCAAGTGGTGCATTGACCATTCCTTGCTTGCTTGCTGAAACAAATTGTGGAATACGGACTGCAGAATTTTAGTAGTAGAAAGACTGTTTACAATTTGTGAAGATGGCACAGGGAGTTGAGCTGGAAATTCTCACAAACACTTCTAGTACTATATTACATGAATACTTGTTTCTGAACACCAGAAACGCAAAAAACTAAAAATCAAAAATTAAAAATTTCTTTGTAGTCACTAGTGAGGTACCAGAAATTGATTTGATTGTGTTCTACAATTAGACTTTTATGTGCCTTAGAATTTTGTGTAGTGTTTCTGTGGTGTTTGAGAGGAATAAAATCCAAACTGAAAAAATTATTCTCCATAAGAGGTATAGTATATAGATATATTTATGGTATTTATGGAATTTCACAAAAAAACTGCTTTATTTTCAAGTGTTAAAATTATTTTATATATATAAATAAATGTCCTCCTGTTATTAAAATATGTATTTAACCTTCAAATAAAGTTTTGTTTAGAATGTTTTTATTATTTGTGATATGTTTGTATTAGTTTGATTTATTTTAGATTGATACTTTGTAGTAAAGTATGTGACTCAAAAAGTAACATTTTTCTTGTTTTTGGAAATTATTAGGACTTCAACATTGAAGATGTTCAACTGCCTCATAGTGCAATAGCACAAGACCATATGAATGTGCGTCTTTGGCTAAGGTGTCGTACAACGTTAGTGACTGCACTAGTATCACAGATACATGGTGTGGGTAATATGAAAGGTATTACTCTTTTTTGGGTTAGATTTTTGAATTATAATGGACAAGTGAGCATATTCAAACACAATTCTTATTCAAAAATAAAAAATACTAACATTAGCTCTGGGACTGTATTATCACTGAACAATTATTTTTATTAAATTCATCCAATCCAATAAGAAAAATATATTTCTGAGTACAGTCTCTCCCTAGACCTTGTAAACAGAAAGTATTATATTATTGTTCATTTAATGGTCATTACCTTTTTCATAAATCACTTGTGTGTAACAGTTTCAAATGGTCTAGTGCAATTCAGAAAGTATCATTGTTTAAAGAAACATTGTTGCTAAGCACTTCTAATTTTAAAAGTCTCAAATTATATTTTTTTCACTTTTTGTATCTCTGATAAGTGAAATGTTCCTATAAAGCTTCTAAAATGTTGCAGATTAGTTTTAAAACAATTTAAGTGACATATTACAAAATACATTTATTGCAGTTTGGTTATGAATAACATGGTTTTCATTTCTTAGTTCTCTGAACTCAAAATAAACTCCGATGCTCGCTCGAGTATCAATGTCACAGTCTAAGTCTGTAGCCAGACTCTTGTTTTATCACTTCTGCATAATTCCTCTGAAGGCTGTTACTATTTTGGAATTATAAGTCAGATTTCTGAATATGTAGAATAGATCTACAATATATTATTATTTATGCTAGTGGTTTGCATATAAAGCATACATTTGAATGAACTTAAACAGAGCGCAGTTTAGAAACTAAGTGGCTTTTCTTTGAAAAGTAAATTTAACACAGAATTGATGAAATGGTAACTGTGGAATTCGGCCGTGGCAAATGGACCTTGGGACTTAAACGGTGGGGCCAGTTCTGCGCACGCTGAGCCTCACCTAAAAAATCCACTGCGCAGGCTCGAAGGGCACACCCACGTGGGGAAAGCCCTGCCCAAATCTTCGTTCACGAAGTTTGGCCATACATACATACAACTGTGGAATCTATAATGTTGTATTTTCTGTAACTTTTTAGTGTAGAAATGATTTCTTAGGAAGGGCAGAAGGCACAATAAAGTATTTTCTATTGTATTTTTACTATTCATATATTCTTTTTAGAAAATGATGTGGCTGAGCGCAGAAGTGTGATAAAAGAAGTAATACTAGAGGCAGAAACCTTTGGTGATACTGAGACCCAGGCTGAAATGATGGTGCAAGCTGCTCTTCTTGACCTGCAAGAAAAACGTGCCATGGAAGGCATTAAACTTCTTCTGCAGGTTTGAGCCCAAAGGAGAAACTCTTTGCTTTTCTTTGATGCATTTTTTGTGTGGTCGGAACAGCTGATGGCAGCATTAAATAAGCTTGAAATACTGCCTCTAAAATAGATTTTTTTTCACTTTGTGATTTATCCTCATAAATAGACAGAAAAAGTAGTAACTACTTTGGTTTATGTTGTTTATGTCCAAACAGGATATCATCAGTTTACTCCAAGAGGATACGTTTGTTTCCCCTCCAGCTTCTTTGACTCTCGTGAAGAGTATGCTTCTGCTGGCAGACATACTAACACTGCAAACAGCAGAGGATACAGAACATTGTTCTTCTGCAGTGAAACCATTAAACTTACTTGTTTTGGCACATGAGCTTACTATTAAAGCAGTGAGTATATGTTGATGATTTACACAGCATTTGCAAATCTTTCCAAAAATCTTAGTTATATATTCTGGATGTTATTTTAAGAATTTATTAAAAAGGGCTATTTGTGTTAACTGATCAGTTTTACCCAGATTAGGATAGTTTAAAGCAGTAATTCATCTTACCACTTACTTATCCATACTCATCATGCATACTCATGTATGTAGTCTGGTATTTTTACACAATTAATAACAAAATACTGAATATTTGCAAAATGCACATCCAGATGTGAAAACTGAAATAGGTATTTTGACTTCTAAAGAAATGCAGAACACTCACTTTTCCCATCTGAAATGAGGGACATGTTCATACTCAATACCTCAGGGAGGATGTACATCTCATTAAATTCCTGCCTCTTGAGCATCCAAGTTTAAGAATTTAGCTTTGTATTTTAGAATAATTTGAATCAGGACAATCATCTACGTAAAGTAGCATGATATTTTAGATTGACAGATTGTTACTAGTGGTATGAAGAAATAAGTTCTATGTCAAAATTTAAATATGTATGTGCTGGTTTAAAGGAAAACTGGCAGGAGAAATGAACCCAGCTCAAGAGAGATTATAAGTCAGAGTTACGATTTAATAAAAATATTACAATAAATGCAATGACACAAAGAGTAATTTGATTTAACCCACAAAGCCCAGAAGTATAACCCAGCACCCTGCGGCACGAACAGAATGGGGTTTGTTAGCTCCTGTGCTGAGCCTCATGTGGTTCCTCTGAGTCCAAAATAAAAGGAAGGGAAAAACCTGTTGGTGCAGATGACAGTCACAGTGTGGTTGAGAGTGGTGGTAATAGTCCTGTTGAGGTTCTGGTCCTCCTCTGGATCTGACAAGTGGTCCCAGAAGTCCCCAAACCCCAAGATTATATACCCTCAGGTACGCCCAGTACCTCCCCCGGGGTGGGGAGTTCCACAGTGGGTGATCTAACTCTGTCATGGGATATTTTGGAATCTGTGATGGCCTGTTAGCAGACATGACCCCTCAGGCTGGGTGAGAAGGTGTTAATGACTCCGCAGAGGGGAGTTATCACAGCTTTTCTCTCACAGGCTTCTTTCATACCCAGCTTTCAGCCTGTGGGGTCAGGTGTGCCCTAGGCAGCTGCTGCAAATGGTCCACTGTTAACAGTTCATAGGAAATAACATACAGGGTGTAGAATATGCAGCTTTGGTCACACCCCCACAGTGATCAACTGGTCTCGCCTGCTGAACTAGGACAATGTAATAAAAAAAAAATTAAAGCTGTGAAATCTGTGAGAGGAATGTACACTACTAAATGATTTACCTATTTGGTAATCCAAAATTATATATGCACTTCTACCTATTCTTGATGCAGTTTATAGAGAAAAATTTTTGGATACAATTCTTTCCTCATGTTTCCTAAACCAGAAATTTTATCCATTGAAATACTTATTTCCTTAAGTAATAAAGAACCATATTAATCACTTCAGACTCCAAATTCCAATTGTGAGACTTGTTAGCTGTCAAGAGGCTTGACATTTTACAGCATATCCCATCGTCTTATCTCCATGAATGAAAAGTTTGACTGGTCCATACATGCTATTTTCTTTTTCTTTTCTGGCCTTTGTTGGATGTCAGATTTCTTTGTAGACATGACAGTTTCTTTCTAGGGCTTGGGTTAATTGTGAGATCCATTTCTTAAAGACTGATTTAAGGGAGTTGTCTTTGAAAAACCAAAGCCTAATGTTATTAAATTCAATCAAGAGTTCACTGAAATCATTTCATTTGCATCATCAGAGTCCTCTGCAATACAAGTACAAACTAAAATAAAGGAGTTCAGGTGTATCAAGTCCTTCTCTGGTGCTGTTACAAAACACATTTGAGGCTTTTGCAATGGCTAAGTTACTTTTTCAAACTACTATTTAATTTGTTGTCTGCAACTTGATTTTACCTACCATACTCTTTTCATAGATTTTTGCTTGTGGCGAACCCATTGAACAGCAAATAGAAGACAGTACATTGACTGGCCTGGCCTTACCTACAAAAAATATCTACCTGCCACATATTAACTTGTTAGCCCAAGTCAAAATGAAAATCGGTAAGAAAAACACAAGTCATTGTTACTTCAGGGTTTAGTTAATTTTCTTTCATATTTTATGTAACAGTAGTTAATTTTCTTTCATATTTTATGCAACAGCAGATAAACTGATGCATCAGAAGTAAAAGCAGTAAATCATAGTTTTCATTATGCAAATAAAGTATTTTGAAAACCAACAATAGACACCAGTTTGGCTCCATGCAATGTTTATAAGCAAGGTACAATTATGGGAACTATATTCAACAAAGGCTTAAATATTAATGTAACAGCTTGATGAAACTGATGGGAAGTTAAAATTTTTTAAGTGGAAGCTAATAATACTTTTCCCACTTCTGTACTAAGCATTCTTTCTGTCTCCCTGTACATGTTCCATCTGTCTGGAAGCAGTTATATGGGGATTAACTAATGATACCCAGTCATGTGGAGTAATAGTGCTAATTCTCTATCCCATTAATATAAATAGTGCCTGTTATCATTGTCTTCTTTTCATTTAACAACTTTTCTTGATAACTTCATGTTGAAGCTTTGAAATATGTTGGATGCTAACAGAACATAACCTTTAAGATGTGTCTGAGATTTGTCGCTGTAAAACAAATATAGGGAAAGGGATATTGTCTCCATGTTCTTTCTGTTAAACTTAATTTGGGGTAGATCTGACTTATAATAGACTACAAATTCTAGAATCCATTTACTGCACTTTAGTACATATTGTGGAGCAGCCTCAGTGTATTCTGGATTCTTTTTCAGGAAGATAAGATCCAAAAACTCATTGGTGCACTCCAACCACTTTGTATTCAGCCCTTAGGACTAGAATAGAGGTAATCCCAAGTAAACCCTCTGAAATACAACTGCTGTCACTGTCAGGTCTTCAACACCAGCTGATTTGCTCTAAAGATCCATTCTTTTATTGTGCTTTCCTGCTTGTCAGTGCAGGCATGGCCAAACTTGCTCACAGTAATGATCGTGTTTGACCACTTCATGTCTCTGAATCCACATTTTTAGAATAGCCTATATGAGTATGAACACAGATGAATATTGGGGAGTACAGTGTCAGAGGTATGCAATACATCAAAGGAGCCTTTAGAAATTATTAGTACAAAAGGAATTTGGGAATTTTGAAATGCTCAGAGAGGTTTAGGTTTTGGCTACAACTGCCAGGTCAAATGAAGTTATGAAGTGGCTTACTGCTACTTTTCCATTTAGTTTGTGAAAAGGTTGATTTGTGTAGCTTGAGCTTCTTTTGGATGGTCTAGGTAAACCTTAATGGCATCATAAAGTAGTGAAACAACATCATACTTCTGTATTTATATCCATCAATCACTTGGATTTTTGGGAATTGGATTGTAACATTAAATATGTAGCAGCATTTCTTCTAAGGAATTTGTTTCTTTTTGCAAAAATTGGCTGTCTATTAAATAATTTACTAAGAACTGTCTTTTCTTTTTCTTTAGGAAACACATTAGCTGAAAAAGTAGCTTGTACAGCTGCAAGAAGAGATCCCTTGCAATGGCTACATGCTCTCAGACATTTAGAATCAGCACTGAAACTTTGCAGAGCATCTGCAACCAAAAAATTAGATATGGAAGCTGAACTGCTTTTTCAAATAGGTAAATTAACCCCTCTTCGTATATTGTGATGGCCTTCCTAGGCAATGTTATGCATGTGGCCTCTGAAAATGGAGACATTTAAATCTAAAATAGAACTGGATATTCTTCACTGTCTAGCTGCAGATCTCTGTCCTGTATTTAGTATCTCATCAGCATAGTTCAGGATGCATTATGCTGCAAGTATTTTCAAAACTGCAGCAGAACTTCAGTCATGTGTATGTTATCAGGGATCAAAGCGTGTAGCCAGTGAGATTAAGAACATTATGTTTTGCACCAATGTTGGTTTGTGAGGATCCTGGCAAGAAAGACATTCAAGATGCTGTAATGTATATCTTAAAAGGCCATTTATTGGAGTTAACCCAATAGAAGAAAAAGGAGGTAGTGTCAGTAATCTTATATTCCTACAGAGGCTGAGAACCCCAAGTTGTGCAGTATTGAACACACTTCCAGTCAGAGGGCAGCACACCACATATACCCCATCTGTTGAAAAGTTGCCTCATTTTGGTCTTTTGAGCTTTTAGAGGACTTTCTCAAGAGAAAACAATTCTATTCATCATTTCTACTGTCAAACAAAAAGCTATTCTGATAAGAACCTCTTGCTTTACCTTTACATAAAGGGCAGGTGGTGTAATCGCTGGTACTGAGAAGATGCTGCCAAGGGGCTCTTCAGTTACAACACGCTGGCTACATTTATCCTGTGTCTATGGGATGTACACAGCACAACACAGGCCTTGAAGGCCACACTGTATGTGCAGCACAGCACAGACCAGGCCTGTTCCTGTGCATTAACTCCTGCACATGCAATGGTGGCTAGTTAGGAGCCGTAAATGTTAGGGGTCATTACAATTCCTAAGTCTGATTATTTTATTTACTATATGAAGGGAGTTGTTGCACAAGCATTGTGCATTACCTTTTAAACAAACTGGAAAAGATGTTGCTTATCAGGAGGAGAATAGATAATGTCTGTGTTGTTCAACTTTCCTGGATGGAAGAGCAGATTGGGTCTTACAAAAAAAAAATAATACCATCTTAAAAATCTACTTTCTGTATTTCTTTCTTAGGTAAGGTGGAACGCCAGATAACCGAAAGAGGTGATAACAAGTCATCTCAGGCTGTTGAAACCCTGTTGGAAGCTATAAAACTCAGCCAGCAACATGATCAAAAATATGAGTAAGAAGCTAGCTATACAACTTTCAAAATAATTTAAATCATACATGAATATAGTTTTTGAACAGTTTTTTTGAGATCTGGGTTTGGGACTTCTATTATGTAGCATCCTTTGTTTTAGAGAGTTTTCCTCTATTGCAATATAGAAGCTACTATATATTTATTCTATTATTTGAAACAAATGCAGAACATTTAAAAGCATTTTTTTCACTATAGAAAAGTTACAGCTTTCTGTTGTTTCCAATTTTGTACCTCTCTGTCAACACCAGGAACAAAGCTATCAATTAAACAGGGGGTTTATTCGTATTTTAGAAGATGAGCAGTGGTCTGCCCCCTTCCAGATAACAAAAATCCAGCTTGAAAAGGTTAGCAGCCAAAAACAGTCAGAAGAGCAGAGGCAGAAGGAGCATAGGAAATGTGTTTGTAACAGATATCAGGACAGTGACTTTGGCATTAGTTATCAGTGTAGAAGATGCCTGAAGAGCTGAGCCAAGACAGCCAATAAATTCTGTCAAGCAGCTTTGATACATTGGACTTTAGGTTTTTTTTAGTTTCTTGACCAGTCTAAATGAATAATGTGCCATGTCTGGTTACAGACAGTGTAAAGGAAGCAATTTACCTTGCTTGTTTGGGTATTCTGTTACTTAAGTTAATGAACCAGAACTCTGAAGAGAAACAGTGGCATGGTAATAAACCTCAACAAGCAGTCAGCATGATGGAAGATAGTGCAGAAATGGACTGTGGTGATGTTTTGCAAGTTTAATTTGCTACACTCTTATTTAATTTGCTACTGTCTTTCTAAAAGAATGTATAGCAACATCAGTGGACCTCAGCTTTCTTTTTTTAGAGAACTAAATGTCCTGGTCTCATTTATACAAGCCCCGTGATATCTATGGGATTGCTTAATTAAAATTGTTTCTTGATGTCTCAAATTCTTTTTTGTTAGCAAACTAGAAAGTTAACTAAATTGTTGCCAAATAAGTGTAGAATTTGCCATCTTCTCACTTAATTCACTCTGTCTTGAGCTGAACATTACCCTCTGACTTTGGTATTTTGCTTGACACAAGTCATACCAAATCCAGAATTTATTGTACTGTATAAACAGCCAACTCTGCAATATGTTTCTGTCCAGAATAGTAACTACATGAGCAGGAGTTTGTTGCTATGCTTGGAAAAGTTAATTCACAGGGGAGATCTGGAGAAATCTGCAGAGCCAGGAGGAATTTTCATAAAAAGACTGTTAGAAAACCATAGGGAATAGAAATGTAGAAGTACTCCAGATACAGTGATTTTCAGCAAGTTGAGAGATGTAATTCTGCCCCTGTGCTCCAATCTGGTGAAATCCCACCTGCCGTACTGAGTTCTCAGCAGAGGAAAGACATGGATCTGTTGAAGCAGGTCCAGAGAAGGGCCAAGAAAGTTATGACAGGGCTGTAACACTTATCCAGTGAGAAATGGCTGATACAGTTGGAATTGTTCAGCCTGGAGAAGAAAAGTTTCCAGGGAGACCTTATGGCAACCTTTTGTACTCGAAGGGGGCTTATAAATAAGTTGGGGACAGAACTTCTAATAGGGCTTGTAGTGATAGGACAATGAGTAATGGTTTTAAACCAAAAGAGGGTACATATAGACTAGATACAAGAATGAAATTTTTTACAATGACTGTGGTGAGACACTGAAACAGGTTGCCCAAAGAGCTGGTAGATGCCCTGTACCTCAAAACATTCAAGGGCAGGTTGGATGGGGCTCTGAGAAACCTGATCTAGTTGAAGATGTCCCTGCTCATTGCAGGGAGTTGGACAGGATGACATAAAGCTCCCTTCCAACCAAAACCAATCTATGATTCTCTGACTTTTGCTTGGTTTACAATAGTACTGTAAAAACTACTGAAAAGAGAAGGAAGCATAGGTGAAGAGCAGGAATTAGTGAGCGCTGTCTGAAAATGTAAAGTATTCTGGTACAGAACTCAGAACTAAGAAGGTTCCTCAGCTGAGCCCAATGAGAAATCAAATGACTGTTTTGGTCACTGTGGGTATTTTTGCTGATTCTTGGAAGAGTTTGAATGAGGACCTATATCCAAATTCAGCCATATTTCAGGGAAACCAGGACAATGGTTATATGCCTTAACTTGAGGAAGGAAGAGGAACATTACAGAAGCAACACTTCTGCTGCAAAATGATGCTTTTAATGCTAAATGCTTGCAATTTATTTAGAGAATGTTTGTTGCACATAATGCAAATTATATTTAATATACTATAAAATCAATATATTGTTTGTTGAGCATACAGTAGGGGTGTTTTAGACTCACATGACTTTAAAACAGGATGCCATGGCTTTCTGAAAGAAGATACACTTTAAATAGATGATGAGGGCTCAATGAATTATTTATTTGGTAAGGCCACCTGGCTAGTCTTATGCAGAAGTCAGATTGTATCATTGTGATTCTTACTTTAATAGTAATGTTGATTGTTCTGTGTGCTGTTTCTTACAGGTTAATAAGACAGACATATCTAGAAATAGCACTACTATATTTGCATTTTGCCACAAATAATGAGGATCTGCCTTCCAGATCAAATGTATGTTTTCTATCTTTTGAGTTGTGGTTTCTTCAAAGCAGGATAAGTATTTCTGCTAGAACACTGTGCATCTTGCCATATAATTATTTTCAGTGAGTTGAAAATCATACCGATGCTGAAAATCCTCCTAGAAAAATCAGACAAACAAATCACATAGTAGAGTCTGATCTTGTTTGATGTTTATTACACTGACTGATAATGTTTTAATATTTTTCTATATAAGATTGAAAGACACAGAACTAACAATGTTTTCACTTCCAATTATGCATTAATTAATTTGTACCTTGCAAAGAAAACATAACATTCAGGCTTGGTTTTTTAAATGCTCATTTTGTACTTTACCAGATTTCAATTTTTCCATAAAAATATGACTGACAGCATGAGAAATACATGTCTTTAACCACGTTTAAGTTCCTACAAGCCATAGATGGAAAGCAAAATATGTAATATTAGAGAAAAGAGGTAATTAAGATTCCAAAAAGGGGAAAATGATAGCAAAACTATATACAGTAGTGGTCATAGTATGAGCTGCTCTGAGAAAATTATTTCAGGGGAAGCCAATTAGTATGCTCTGGATAATTTTTTTTATTTTTAGCAATTAATCCATGGATTTACAATAAATGCCCATTTTAAAACTTCCAAATAAGACAATTATTAAGTAGGAGGATTTTTTCTATGTTTAAAATATTTTCCTATAATAGAATCCTAATTATGAACTGGTGTATAATTTTAGACCTCTTCTGGAGAACTGTCTTCTTCTGAGGAGGCTTTGAAATCGGAAGTCTACAAAGTACGAGCCTGGATTGCAATAAGAGCTGCTACACAGGTTGGTGAAATGTTCTGAAGAGGTGATGTTTTTTGTTTTTTTTTAAATTTCATCTTACGCTACTTGCACAAGCAAACAAGACAGTGCAAACAAAACAAGTGTTAAGGTTTCCTGAAATTTCTGGCCTAGCTCTTATTTGAGGAAATTAAAATGGAAGTCTGAATGGCGTGTTTAATCTCTCTTGGACAGATCTGACTCTGTTTAACTCAATGTGGATTCAGTGCAAATAAAACAGCACACAACTAGATATGTGTGCACATGTATTTGACATGTGGGTAGACATCAGTGGCATCCAGATGAGGATATCTGGTTTGAAATCACTTAGGTAGTAATTAAGATGTCAGCAGTAATGATTTATGTAAGTATAATGTGTACTGTATGTCAGAAAGAAATAGAGCATTTCCCTGACTTTTAAATATATGTTTAATAATTAAATTTTTGTCATTATCTTTCTACTTCTAAGATTTTTAAATCTATATAAATATTGTAGTGAACTGGTTCTGAATAAAATAAATATTATTCTTAGGTCAGTGAAGCTGTGCTTGTTTCTCAGCTATTAATTGGAATGAAGAGTGTTAAAGAACACAGCATGAAGGATGAAGTCCAACAGAAAATCCCAGAATTTGCTTCTATGGATCTTCTTTCTTCATACAGAGATTTTGTATCTGGTATTCCTTTATACCTAGCAATATCAGAACATTAAATAACTAATAAGCTATTTATGCCATGTCATCTGGTAATACATTTAATATCTACTTTTCAGTTTTGAAAAATCATAATTGAATTTTGGAAAGTAAAAGCAAAATTCTCATCCTGCATAGCAGTACAAAATATTAAGTAGAGATCTCATGGGTGTTTAAATATCAGCCTATGCATGTGTTCAATTTGTCAAGAAAAAAATCATTGTTTGTATACTGTGGCTCAGAAAGGCAGAGTGCACATACTACCATAATTTTTGAAACACAGATGGTTCTTTGTTGCAGGACTTCCCCGGACTTCTAAAGTGGGTCTTGGGCCCCATATCAGTCATCACAGCTTTTTCTCTGCGAACACTGACTTATAACCAATTTTTTCCCCTAGGTATATTAGCTTTCCCTTAGAGATTTGTGGTTTTACTCTTGATTTTGCAAGGAGATATTGGTGTTAAATAGCTTGTTTCTCCTTCCTCATTATCCCCCCACAAGAAAAAAACAAAACAAACCAAAACAACAAAAGCCCCCAAAACCAACAAGCCCAAACTCTTGGAAAATTATCTGCCTGGGTACTGTATTCTAAAAGTCAAAGTCAGTATAATAAATTTTTCACTGTCTTTACAGTCCAATTGATTACCATTTAGAGGTGCTTCTATTAGCTTGGTAGAACTTTGCCTAGTTTAGTTCCAACTTCTGCATTTATTTTTCAGCTAATGAAGTTGATGAAATGGAAGTTTTTGATTAAAAGCTCCCCAAACAACAGTGAGACTAGGAATTCTGGAATAATGATTGCTAGATGTTATATAAACTACTAAGGCAAAATATCCATATTTATTTTTAAACTGGGAACTGTTAATTTAATGATAAAATTTTGCTTCAGTGGCTTAATTTCAATCATTCCAAGTGACTGATAAAGACTGAATTTCTCTGCCCGATACCTACTGGCAAAGCTGAACAATGTCTGCTTATTGTACAGTGTTTAAACATATGTGTTTTGATTCGTTTATGAAAGCAAGTGTTGTATGCTAGGACTTCCCATCAATCTGATTGTTTTATAGTAGCTCCATTTGTTTATAATTACAGATCATTTTTTCTTTTACCAAATGCAGCAGGTGTTTCTCCTGATAGTTCTGTCAGCCAGTACAAAGAGGAATAGAAAATGTAGAAAAGCAATAGTAGGCTAAAATATAGGAAGGTAAATTAAAATGGAAATTATCGGCATAGCATGCTAAATATTTCCTGTAAAACCCTTAGTGAAACACATTGTTTAAGTTTTCATCTATAAACACTTTGGCCATTTTAACTTTTGGAACTGACAGTGAAATAACAGGAATAATAGAGACATTCAGATTTTGTAGAAGTACTCATAATTTTTTTTGGAAGTCTACCATTAGGAATTACTATAACATAATGTTTGTTCAATTTGGAGTGAGAAACAGCACAAGAATTATGCAGGCTTTTGAGAGAGGCATGTACTAATACAGTGAAAAAAATATTGAACCTAATCAGTGATGTAGTGAAACCTGTACTGGTATTTTTTTCCTCTTTTTGCATAAGTATAACTTTTAGGCTGCACAAAGAAAAGATTATTTTTTGTTTTATTGCAAAATCAAGAACACATATAATGGAAAATATGCTTAATATCTAAAAGGGACTGGACTGAAGCCAACAATAAACATTTCAGAATATGTAAGTGTACTGAGTTTGAGTCAGTATAACCAGCAAGTTCAACTGCTGCAGTTGTGACTGATGACTCCTTGTATTGTTTCAATTTTGTAATTATCTTTTATTGAACCATGTATAGAAATAATGGGTTTATATTCAAAATCAGAGAGAGAGAACACACCTTGCTTTCTACTCCTTTTAACTTCTTGCAAGGACCAGTCAGGTTCCTGGCCATGATTTGAGAAACAATTTCTTTACTATTTCAACTAATATTAAAGCAAAATAGAAAGAATTTTCCTTGTATGAAAAACATAACCGGGTTCACAAGTTATACTTTTAGTTACAAATTGGTCAATTCCAACACAAGGCAGAAATATCTGCGGGATTCCAACCACTTATGTGTGTTCTTGAACTCTTACTGGATTGCAGATGGATACAATGTTGTATCTGGAAGTCCCAAAGCATCTTCTACTAAAGACCAACAAATCGCAGAAGACAAGCAGACTGAAAGTGAAGGAACAGAAAGTCTTGACACCGGGGTCAGCCAGAATAAAGATACAATAACATGGGTTCACCTAATTCGCTACCATGGTTATTTAAAAAGGCTTTATGACACAAACCTTCAATTTGGTATGTATTTTTATTTCCTTCTAGAAAACTGCCATAGGTGAGATACTATTCTTGAGGACCAACAGAGTCAGATTCAAAGGTCATCATCTGAAACAGCTCAACTCTGAGTTCCTTTAAATTCTCTACTTGCAAAAAAATTTTCACTGAAATCAAGATTTATATCAGTTTACAAGTGCTATAAGTGAAGATATTGCTACATTTTTTCATAGGTATTCATAAGCCTTCACAAAACCAGGAAAGCCCTCTCAAAACTTAAATTTTTTTACTATAGCTGAACTGTTTTTAAAAAATTAATAATCAATATCTATTCTTAGTTCTGGATACATCAAACTTAAGTCACGTCAGAAATAAATCTGTTCAGTTTGATGTACTGTTTTTGAGAACTGAGTCCAGTGTAAATAGGAAGGTTGAGCATTATTGAATGTGTTTTGACTAAAACCCCAGGTGTGATCTACATACTTGGGTTATTTCACTGTCAACTGAAGATGGTAATAGATAGGACCTTTCAAACAGAGTAAGAATCCATTAATTACAAGGCCCTAACACTATGCATCTACATGTGATGTGCAACTTCTGGATATACAACTGATGACCTGATAGGTGAGAATAGAACTAGACTGTACATGTACATGCTGATTAAAGGGAAATCTAGCAAGTCTTAAAATAATGTTTTCAGGTGGGACTGGGTTTTTCCTTGCAGCACCAAGTGAAAGGAAAGTATTCTGGATCACAACAGAACTTCAAGAACAGTAAGGTGTCTACAAGTAGATGTGCTTGTGTATCTCAGCTTTAGTTACCGGTGGTGGAGCCCAGAGAACAACTCGGCTGACCAGCCACTAGTTGTCTAAACTGGAGTCTTAAAAGTTTTTAAAGCTTATTTTGATGGAGTTGAATAAATATGCGTTTATTCTAGCAGGTACTTAGCTATCTAGTAAACATATTGGTGTTTGCATCTCCCATTTTATACTACTTTATAATGTCTAGAAAGAGCTTCTTTGATTATCAGATCACTGGAGAAAAATTACAATACAAACAGCACAAGCTAGTTATATTTAAGGCCAATCAGTATAATTGTTGGAAATGCATTTATTTCATATTCAATCTGTTTACATAGATAGGACCTTTCAAAGAGAGTAAGAATCCATTAATTATAAGGCCTATTATATTTTCAAAATTTTTGAATATAGATTAGCTGTAGAAACTTTACATTTTAATGGCAAATAATGACATAATAAAAACATCTCTTTTCAAAGCTGCACCTAACTCAGGACCTGGATCACTTTCTGCAAGAGATGGACACCTTAGTATTGTTTCTGACACAGGAATTGTTCTACGCATAGCAGAAATGCATTCCTTTCTTAAAGAAAATTTGTTTGAATATTCAATGTGTTGTCTTGAGAATTTTCCAGAAGAGCTACATGACGTACAATTGCCACTTGATAGGCCAACTGATTCTTCAGAGGTATTTATATTATTTCTTTCCAAAATATTATACTAGTATTTCACTTAGATTCTTGATAGTTCCAATGGGGACATTTCTGGGAGCACTGTAGAGGAATGAAATTCATTATGCAGAGGATCAGTACCAACCCAAAATCCTGTCAAGCAGGAGGTAGGTAGTTAACAAATGCAAATATCCCTGTGTTATCGTTCCTGTAAAAATTATCTCCATCCCATAGCTAGTGTATTTAGACCTTAGAAGATTAAGCAGAATGATATTTAAATTTTTTTTTATTAATTAATTTAGTTGGCTCTGTTATGCAGAAGGACTGAGGCTTTAGATCTCCATGTTTCATACCAAAAATGTACTGATGTTTGTTTTGTAATCTGTATGTACAAGTCTCTATATTGTTAATGTGGTCTATAAAGAAAACATGATTTTCAAAAAATGTGTTATATTTTCTCAAAATTTGGTGAAGGCCTTGTGTGCCAGTTTTTTTCACGGATTATCATCTGGCTAGAAAATCAACCTTTTTAGATCTCTGGCTTGTCAACAATCCATTTGAGCTTTCAAATGTATGCAACTCAGAATATATCACCGAGATAAATCCTGAACTGAAATTTTATCAGGGCACATTGAATGAAATTTGTCCAATGTAGAAATTATTGTCTTCAAAGGTTCTCCAAACTACTTCTCACATTAATAATTATCTTAATACTAAAAAATTAAAATGAGAGGTCAGCCTCTACAGTTTATTTTTTGCCTATTATGTTCAGTATTAAATGGAGACAGAGGAGCACTGAGGAGGGAGAACGTGGTGTCTTAAAAAATGAATAAAAATACTTTTGTGAAAGTAGCTCTTCTAGAGCTGGTGAACTTTCTTCAGTGTTGGATAGCATATCATTACTCATTTCCCAACAAAGGGCTGACTGTGCCACTGAATAAACTGTAAATATGTGGTATGTGACATTTATAACAGCCATCATATATCAAAAATTATTTTACTCTGTCTGTTCTTTTTTTGACATAATTAGTATTACAGTGTCATGGAATAATAAGCTTCAGAGCTCACTGTCATGTTCGTGACGGGTGCAAGCTGCATAATCATGTGTTAGCTTCGCTGTTGTAGACAGCTAGCAAGCATAAAGCTCTTACTTTTTTTAAATTCTAAGCTTCATTGACATTTTTCCTAACATTTTTAGAATCTTTTACTATTCAGAAGGCTGTATAAGTTATTTTAAATATGTAATTTAATACTGGGATTTTTAACAGTACAAATAGATATAGTTTTTGAAAGAATGATTTTTACGTTCACTTACAAGTGCCTTTTTAATTCTGAAGGGTTTTTTCAGGTCTGCTGATCAAAGGATCCAAATGACATTGTCTATAATTAAAATTCTGTGTCCTGTTACATATAACCTAGTTGTTTTTTGATTCCACTCCATGAGAGTATGCAGGACTGGAAACATTTAGCTAAGACAATTTGTTGCTTTCAGGGTTTTGAGAAAGTTGAATAGACAAATATTTATGTACATAATTCAGCAGCCCTCCAGTTTGACAAGAGCAGTTGTAATATCCTGCCTCAAAGAGATTTAATATGACGTAAAACCAAAAAGATTCAGTTCAGCAAAATAGAAAACACAGCACACATTTTAGAAAGAAAGAAAGTTACAGCATAAAATGGAATTTTAAGAGCTCTGGTTCAGGGGCACAGAATAAATTAGCTTGTTCCCACATCCAGATATGTGTGTTCTCCTAATTTTGTTCACACTGTGTGTTAGCAGGATAGTGGGTGATTCATTACTGCACTAAAGGTCCCAAATGTGAAAGGTGCTTGTAGTAGGTGGGCCATCCGTGCACGTCCCATGGTGTGCCTTGAGTCTTGGCCACTGTTATGGCTGCCTACTGAAGACATGTCTGTATGCTCCAACACATGACTTCCCATGCATGTATTCAGCTTTATTGTCACTTCTACTAAAATTTGACATGGGATGATAAGGGGCTTTATGGCGTAAGATTAAGTTATTGTGAATCCATCTTCTGCTTACTTGGATTTACTGCCCTATATTGGTCATAAGCTGTATTTTCTGTAAATAAAGTGTGCAAATTTTTTTTTTCAGCAATGAACATTAAAAATTTGAAAATGGCTAACTTGTCAGGCAGCTGTTTTTAATATCTACATTTTGGAATCAATGAGGGAGATATTAAGGACCTTTTCAAATGGGTTCATATTGCCCCAAAATGCCACTGTTTGGCTGCTGTTCTTTGCATATCTGCATAACACTTTAAAAAGTAGAGATGGTGTGGTGCTGTTCGGCCTTTAAATCAATTTTAAAGAAAGCTTTTTTTCATGAATCATTGTTGGTTGACAGTTTTCCTCCATTACTTCCCTGGTAAATCACAGCCAACAGTAATTGTTTGATGAATGGCCTGCTAATGTTCCAATGTATTTTAGTGAATACAACAAATCCTCAAAAATTAAGTGACTGAATTTTCAGCAAGTATCTCTCTTTGTTAGTTGCACAGCTAAGGAGAAAACAGATAGGTCAACATAAATAGAGCATTATTCTAACATTCAGAATGCTATTTACATACCAATATGCATGGCTGACATTACTTTTTCAACACTAGATTTTGATGATGACATGATCAGTATTGTCAAATAATAGATTTGAGCAAAAACTATAATGCCATGATGATTCTAAGTCAGAGGCAACAGTCATTGTTACTATAGGTGTCTCAAAGGCAGCCCAAAGATACTTTGCATTACCTTTAGAAATGTCTCATCAGGTGAGATTTAAAAAGCCTTACCTTGGTGAAACGGACCCCTTTTAAACCCACTCATTTACATCAATAAGCATATATTTGTGCAGAAGTGAAAGTCATACTAGTAGACACTATATTATAACAGATTTTGCATGTTTCAGCAACGAAAATATAATTTAAATTTTTCTCTTTCAGATGTCTCTTGAAGTTACAGAAATTACATCAGAAGTGCCAGATGTGAGGATAGCTTCTCCAGTTTCTGTTATTGCAGAAGAAAGTCAGATGGGGAGTAGGGCAGCAAATGCTTCAAATAAGGAAATTAACATTCAGTGGTACCTTCCTTCTATGGCAAAGTCATCAAATGATACAGAAACTAAGGTATAACTAGCACAAAAATTCTTCATGTGTTGGAGTAAATTAAGTCTCATTTTCAGTAAATATTTATGTTATGGCTGATCAGCTTTCTAACTGAATTATACATGTGCTGATAGGCAAGCTGGACAGCAGGGAGCTATATACTTACAGTGCCACAAACCTGCTCTGCAGGAAAACAGAATGCCCTGACAGTTTTTTGTTGCAAGGCCAAAAAAATACTTTGCCTTGTAAAGCTTCCAGGCCGTGATGTATTCATGCCTGTTGCAGATCCTTGATGTCTTAAGAGTTCCCCACTCTGTTACATTTTGTTAGGGCTGACTGATACCTTCAAATTACTGTTTAGTGGGAGGCTATTGGAAAAACAAATACACATATATAGAGGGAAAATGGGATTCTGTAAACCTCATTTTCTTAAAAGAACACACTAAACGTGAAAGATGAAAGAGATAGGAGAGTTGCAGGAAAGCAAGAGACTGGGACATGGAATTTGTTTTATTTTTAAACAAGGAAACAATATGTAGGTAAAATTTCTGCTACTGGAATAGAAATCTGTGATCTCCAAACTTTTCGGCGTAGCAGGTCAGTGTCTAAATTTCTCCTAGACCTTTATATCTCTATTAGTAAGCTATAGAAGCCCTATAGAGTTAATGCAAGTGAGGTACCTCTTAATATAGTTTTGCAAGTTACTTTAGCATGGCCATACAGATTAGTAGAGGTCCAGAGACAACTCTTCAAATCACCTAATACATGAATTCCATATTGTTGATGTCCTCCATATAGTCAAAATATTCAGCTACCACTAGGAAGCATATATTCAATCATACTAGCAAATTATTGCGCTGAAAGATGAGAGCATTCTATTTAATTTTCTTATATTGATGCAGCTGTATTAGACTGGTGAATTATGCACACTTCATGGACTTAAACCAAGTATAATGACAGCCATGCACAAGGCCATATAAGAAATTTAGCTTATTACGCAGGACCTTTGGAAAGTCAGTAAAAGCTCTCTATTCAGCCTAACTTAAGCTGGAACTTTGGACACGACCATAAGTGGGACTGATTGACCAGGATTAGGACAACAGTGAGATTTTGATGGTGACTCTGTGGGGTGCATTAATTTTCAAACCCAGGAAATTGTATCCATAATTATATTGCTTTAAAACCTATAAAAACTGGGTGTAGTACAAATTCATATGAGATCACACTCCCCTCTTTTTTGAAGGTCAGTTATCCAAGACTTCATCAGTACACTGTATTTGATACTTATATAATCTTTTATCACTAAGGTGACTCAGGTCTACGATGCCATACTGAATGACACCTTAGTCCTTCCATCTCTTTTACAGGTTTTGCTGCTTTATGCTTATAATACAGAGCCTGTCAAGATTAGCAACATCAAGGTTTTCAGATCAATGTCTGTGTTTTCAGGCCACTTGTGGATTCCATTGGCTAGGTAAATAATCACTGACTTTATCCTGTTATTTCCTGCTGTATTATAGATCGGTCAACCACCTAGGATGAGAGAAAATAAAGCAAAAAATATCAAAAAGCTGTAGATGTTTAAAAGCATTCTTCCTTGCTTTTCAGAGATTTTTCACTATAATAACTGTAAGATGTTGTACACAGTGTTAAACCCATCCAAACAAATGCTTTTGGAATGCATTAGAATTTTAGTTTTGATTCTTTAAGAACCGAGTAACGCATGCTAATTATATTACACTGGCATAGCAACATAGCAGATCTAAGAAGCAGTCCCAGAGTTTATTCCCATTCTCTCACTGAATCAAGTACTTTCTCCAGCATGCAAGGATTTTTCTCAGTTGTAGCCCCAGATGCAGCCCTGAATTTACATTGTGTGGCATTTTTCATTACTTCTTCCTGGTCATTCATCTAGCCTCAAAAGTTTTGGAACTGCTGAGCAGGTGAAAGGGAAGTAATAACAAGCCAAGAAGAGCTGCAGCCTCTGCCTCCCTTGTGCTTCTGGCTCAGTGAAAAAACCTTTCTTAGAGAGGCATTCCTAAAATAATACTACTTATGACCTTTAATATAAAAAGCTAATCCATTCCAGATCTCCACTTTGTTTAATGGAAAACCTATTTTTTCAACTTATGAGATCAGTATTGAAATGAAAAAAAAAAGTAAAACCTAATCAATATGTAATAAAAGCGAGGTCAACTTAATTATAAACTGGAAACAACAAATATTGTTGTTCTATAACAGCAATAATGAAAACCTTTGTCTTCTTTCAGAGTTATTTCTTTAAGGAAGAAACTGTCTAATCTGAAGGAGCAAGTTGAAATATTGATGCAAAGTTCTAAAAGTTTGTCATCAGCTTTAGATCATACAGATTTTCTTGAACAAAGTTATCCTTCAAAAACTCCCAAAATGAGTGTTGCAAAAGTGCATCTTGATGAAAAAACAGAAGTAAGTTAGAAAAGTTGTGCTCTTAAATATGTCTGTTTTGGGGAAATAAATGACAAGTAACCTGAAAAGTCGGCATAAAGACAGACGTTATGCTTCCCTCACCCCTTTCAAGAAATGCTGAAATATTTTCACTCTTAATTTATTAGCTTTTCCTCTTCCTTATATATTGCTTGTCACTTTACAAAAAACCCCAGGCATTTTCTCACCTTTTACTTGAAAATAAAAGCAACATCTTCAGGTACATAGATTTGAAAGCTAATGCCTAATTTATGGCAATCTGCATAAAAAAAGGCTTGGCAGTGTGTTAAATCAGCATGGTGGTCAACCCGAAAGTGCTTTTTAAAAATCAGTTAAACATCTTCAATGCAAAATGGGCAGTGGTGGTTTCTGAAATAAGAACCTTCTAATGATGTTATTGAGAGAAGACTAAAACTGGCAGCGAATTTATTTTCATTTTCTCCATGCCACCTTCCTCTTTTATTAGCAAGGCTGAATATGTTCCACAAACAAATAACTCTCCCCACATTCACACACTCAAATAAGGTAATTTCACAATTTTCCATGTGGTCTGTTTGAGATAATGTCATTGGAATAGAATATTGCCACAGTATAACTGCTGCTTGATAAATGCCAAGGCAAAATAGACGTTTATTTTCAAAGTGGGAGACATTTATCATGTGACAGGATTCTCTTTATATCTATTATATGAAATGATTAATGATGTAGAGGTTGTCACTTTGTCTGATGGATGCTGTGAAACAGTGACAATTGTGCACTGTGCCATTATTATGGGGCTGTATTTCGACCAGCTTAGAGAACAAACGGTATTTTGGCCAATCATAGTTCTCAGGAGGGTAGACAGAGCTGTCCTTTAGTGGGTGTTTCTGATTACCTGATGTGGTTTGCTCAGACTTTCATTAATATATGTCAGTAATTGGAAAAACAATATTTACATTACCAATGAGATTAACATGCATTATACATATATAAATATCATCTTGTCAGGGTGTTTGTTTATAATGTCTTCAGCAAACAAATAGCAAAAGTATCCTGAGTCTCTGAATTTAAAACCTGAACCAGGGGCAATTTTACCTCGACAGAAACTGCAAGGTTTAGGCACATGTGTTTGTACAGCAAGCACAACCATTTGTGTTGCAGAAAATTTATATTCATCAGCTAAGGTTTATTTTGCTGTGAATTCAATTAGAATAACCTAAAACTTGAATGTTCTGAAAAATTTTGTAAGGCTGAGCCATCTGTTAGCTTATTGGAGAAGACTGATAGTACAGCACTAGTTTTTTCTTGTTTTCTACCATTAGGAAATGGCTAAAAGGTGTTTATCTGAAGTCAGAGCACTGCTGTGTGTTGTTCCAGCCCTGTCCTCACCATTAACTAAGGTAGGCTGTTCTCATTAAGAATAAAAGTCTGTTTTCTAAAGGATCACAATTGTTTAGTTAAACTGAAACATGGATTATTCCCCTAAGTATCTTCCCATTTTTTCTCATATATTGGTGGGCTTTCTATTTGAGTTTTAATTTTTAAATATAAATACGAATGATTACAAATGATGCATATCTTCGGTGTTCATTAGAATCACCTTTTCATACATACAAAAAGGTATTAAAAGTAAATCTTGCTCACAATGGTTAATATAGGTTATCCACCATCCTCTGGCCATTGAATTCCTGTGATGCGATTGCCAAATGTAATTTCCTTCCATCCTTGCATTTTTGCAGTTAGTTGGGCTTTCTTTCTATATTTCTCAGCTTTCTTGCCCATGATGTTTTGAGAGCTAGTGTGCCATTTTTTTGTCAATCCTGTTGCATTCATTTTGTTACCCAGCTGTAATCATTATCCCAGAGGAGACTATGGGGAACTGGCCCATATGGGCAGCAGGGTGGTTCAGTGTTCTCAGCCACCCCAGGGGGATCGGGAAATGACCACAAATGCCAGGGTTCAAGGGACACCAAGGAAGATTTTGGAATTCACTGCAACATAGCACTCCCTCAACTGATCCTCAAATATCTTGCCAGTAATTGTTCACAATAGAATGATAATGGTACATCCACTGTGGACTTCCAGCCAGGCATCTCCTCCTTCCAGAAGGGAATCCTGACCTGTATCTGAGAACAGTTGGTCTACTGTAGAAGACCTGTTATAGAAGACAGACTCTGTAATGCTTCCTTGTGCATCCCGCAGTCCAGTACCTAAGAGTACACATTCCCTTCTATTCATACTGCACCATTCTTTGTCATCCATTCTTCTCCATTCTGAAGTTCTCTCTCAAATGAATGCCAGACCCTCATACCTCTCAATCTGGCTTTATCATTGCATCAAAATACACACACATTCATTCTGCAAAGCTGTACTTTTCAGAGTCCCACTGATATATCTTTCATGGTAGAGTGAGTTGACAGATACCTATGGAAAGATACAGCCGAATATTCCAGAACATTGGTTTCCAGAATATTGGAAACCTCTCGGAACGGTTTTAAATTCTTGTGAATTCCTTTCACTTTACCTGCTTCTGTTTGTGGGTCTGTGATGGAAATGAGGGAGCAGATTTAATAGTGTTCTCCCAGCAAGAATAGGATGTTTACTGCTGTGTTTTATTCTTGCTAAATTCCACAACAAGCTAAAATGTTTCAACAGGTGCAACAATGGGCTTTTCATTACAAGGTTTCAAATAGAGACTTTAAACTAAGATGCTTTTAGATATGGTAGTTTTGGTTGAGCAACTAAAGCCTAATCTTTCAAGATGCTGAGTATCTTCACTCTTCTCTGAAGCCAGTGGAACTTGTAGGCTGTCTGGCACTTTGGTATATATTGCATATTTCAAAGTAGTGTTTCCAAACTTTCAAGTAAGTTGTATACGTGCATTACCTCAGCTGGAGACGGAAGGCTCCCAGTGGGACTATGTTTAACCACAAAGTAGTACATTCCATTTGTTTTCAAGCATAAAGGAGTTGGCAGAAGATACATTGCTTATATGTAGTTTTACACCATTTTTCCTAATCCCAATTTTTTTGTTGCTCATCTTTTGGTGAATTAATTGGATGAAGTCAGTTCTAATTTGTGGTATTTGTTTTCTCATTGTCTGAGCTGTCACACTTCAACTCCTATAATGTTTCACCTTCTCTTCTTTGATTCTCTTATTTCTGTCCATCTGTCTTATGGTGCTTTTGATTCAGCCCTGGATTGTATTTATAAATGCAAAAAGTGCATCTGTATTGAATTATTCATTTAAAATTATATGACTGTCCATGTTTTAAGAATAAAAATTGATCAGCCTGCTTGTTTTTGATACTATTTAATGAATAGCTATGTCCTTGAGGGAGACAAAGTATAGTGTTTGGAAGTTGCAATCTTAAATGTTGAAAGTAAATTTATAAATAAAATAATTTCATTAAAAATAACCTGCCTAGGTAGCCTATTCCAAGCTTCTCTCCCTTTAATTGTTTTTCCACGATACCCCAAACAGCTAAATAGTTCTCTGTGTTCAATGGACACACATACCAATTTTTCATTGCCCTCTCTTTCACCTTTTATAGGTAACTCAATTCTTTTGAATTCTCATCTTAGGAAAAGCCTTCCAAATTACTAATCCTCTTTGCTGCTCTTGTCTGAGATCTTCGTTTTGTCTACAGATAATCAGGATAAATTTTGTGAGCAAGACTGTTCATAGAAATTTTCTCCCTTGAATCCTGTTTTTACTAGTTTCCTGCAATGTTATTAACCACAAATTTATACTGAGGCAATATGTAGTTCTAATTTATTTAGTGATTGTGGGTCAGAAATTTGGCTTTAATATGAAGCTATTTGTATATATGTACTTTTTGGTACCTCTAAGCTTAATAAAGTTATTCATTTGGTATTTTGTCCTTTTTCAGATCCCATTTGATGTTACTTTGCAATCAATAGCAAGTTTGGAAGATATGTTTGATCCTGCCAATGGATGTATAATAACTGAAGAAAATCTTTTCAACTGGATCACTTCTCTGCTTCACTAAATTCTCTTCTGCCGTATCTTAATCAGTTGCTATAGATTTAGACTAAAGTTCAAGTGTTAATGAAACAGTTTCATTAATCACATCAGGATTTGGCTCCTGATGTGTTTTATAATTTTTATTTTTTACCTTATTTCTAATTATTTAATCACATCAGGATTTGGCTCCTGATGTGTTTTATAATTTTTATTTTTTACCTTATTTCTAATTATTTAACCCTGAATAGTTTTTAAAATGAAAATAATTTTTTTTAGGAATTAAGTGTTTTAAAAGTAGTTTCTTAATAAGAGGATTTTCAAGCTTTTCAATAATTTCTTATTGGTTAGAAAAGCTGAGTAGGTTCATAGCCTTTTAGTGCCCACAAATAGATACTCCTTTTTCCCAGAAGGTTTATTCTAATCAGCAACTTTAAAATTGCTTTTGCAGTTATCAAAAGTTAGTATTATTTATGAGGTTGAGAATTTTTGTGGGGTTTAAAATCATCACTGAGTTTTGTTGTTTTATATATCTATTTGGAAACTGGCATTTCAGGTTGTTGAGGGTGCAAGTGATCATTCAGATGTGTTCATAATCTCAAAACATTTTTTTAGAACAAAACAAAACACTACAAAACCAAAAAACCCACAACAAATAAACACACATGCCCAACCCAATACAAAGAGTGTACGATTCAGAACATTTTTTATATCATTCCAAAAAACTAATAAAATCTCTGTGTATGTTGCTGTAAATATTATTTTGCAGTGCTGAAGAAACACAAATGAGTTCTAACAACAGCCACCTGAGGCAATATGCTTGTCCAGTGTTCGAGATGGAGAATTTGACATGAACAAGTGAGTTCGTTGACCAAGGCACACAAGAGAGTGCTCAGGGCCCTTTGGTTTTGCTCACATCCCAAGGCCAGACACTCCTTTCCTAGTTACACTGAGTTGTTTGGAAAAACCCAGCAAAAACCCCAGGGCATTTGGGCATTAAATGTCTCTCCTGTGAGACTTTTGTCCTATCATTAGCTACATTTCTATGCTGCTGTGAAAATTCAGGACTAATTGTTACCGTTCCTTGGTTGATTTTCTGTGAAGAATGCCAGTCCCTTTCACTTCAGTCAGTCTCTCCTTGTACTGTAGCCCAGTGATAAAACAATAAACTACTCTGAGTTATTTGGAAATTGTGGATTTACCTTGGCTTATGCTTTTCTAAGGTGGGAGAGGGAGAGAGAGGTAAGATTCAGCATGATGAGTATCTTAAATGTGATCGGTACAGGAAGAAATATGGTGAGGTTTTCTGCTATATTTCTCTATTCCTGTAAAAGAAGATTGGATGTTTTTGTGCTATGTGTACCTTTTTAAGTTGTGCTATTTTTTATGCAGTCTTTTCCAGAATGCTGTAGGTAGTAGGAAAGTTAGAAGGACTATGATACAGTGATAGAAAGCAAGCAGAAACTGAGTAATTGATAGGGAAGGTATTTTTGCAAGACAATTTTAAAACTGAATTAATATGATTATTTAAGTCAACTGCCGAACAGTCAGTATGGAGGAGATACTCTTAGCATTATTCTTTCATTAAAAGAGTTTATTGTTCTGCAGTGCTTCAAAAAGCAGGCAAGATAAAAATTGACATAACTAATTTTTCTCTCGCTCTCTCTCTTTTTTTTTTTTTTTTAAAAAAAGGTGTTCAGGCTTTCCTTGTGCTTTGTAAAAAGTATAAACCTTTCTTTTTCTGTCTGAGGTCACCTTGAGAATTATCATAGGACTTTTGTGCAGCTCAATTAATACTGTAAAACACACTACAGCATCAGGTGAAATGGAAGTTCTGTTACAGACAAGGTGGTTTTTCATTGCTGCCTTTCTGGACCTTGTTATAATTCCTATGCTTGAAAGGGAAGTATTAAATAAAAGGCTTTACATATTCATTTAAAATACATTATACTTTCTCAGATATTTTTGTTGAAAGAAAAATATTTTCCTACCACCTCCTTTAGCATAGCACAGTAAAATAATAATGTTGAAACGTTGACCTCACTGTATCCATAGCAGCAGATTTTATTCTCATAAACACAAGATAAAGTATTCAATGCTGGTTTCAGAAAAAAAAACATTGCAGAAAACCTTTTTCTTTTAGCATATAATTAAACTCTTTAGTTAATATCTGCTTGTAAGGGAGGAAGTTCATCTCTAAACATCTCCAGTAATTGCACAGAATGAAAGTATAAAGTTAATTGCAAAGTAAATTTCTTCTTGTTTTATGCATTAGTCTTTTGGCTGTTTTTTTCCTTTACCAATGAATGCAGGCTAAAACTTTCAATATGTGAAACCAGAATAAATTTGTGTCAGCACCATGCTCAATTAAATTTCCATAGAATCCTTGTCTGTGTCACTGTCTCCAAAATAAAAAAGGAAGAGAGGAAGGGCACCTTCTGTATGGGAAGTCTCTCCTGCTGTGGGAAGGTCTGCACTGTGATCTGCCCCGTACAACAACACTGGATTTACTTACCATACTGACACCTCTGAACCACTGACATGTTTACTAGTTCTTCTCAGATTATAACTGAAATATTTCTCCATTCTACACCTGTGAAAGGAATGGATAGTGCTTCCCTGTCTGCTAAGCTGTGGGATGGGGCAAGGAGGGAGAGAGAGCAAGAGAGCACTGTGGGGACAAGTTGAAAGACTCTGAATTGAATGACATTTTATCTTCAGTGCATCTCCTGGGTGAGAGACAAGAAGGGCCTATAAGGAACTAAACAGTAAAAAGAGGTATTTGGTTTTTTTTTTAATTCCTTTCGCATTTTCTGTTCTGTGAACTGAATGAAGCATCCTGAGAACAAAAACAGCTTCTGGTCCTGTAATTAATAATTACATAATCAAGAACATGCTAGAGCTTAAACTGAAATTGAACAGGGAACTTAACATTGAAAGGTCTGAATGTATTTTACAATATTTCAGCTTTCAAACAGTCTTTCAATATAGTTTTAAGTTATATTGCTCCCTTGAAGGAGAGTTGTATATTCAAGGCATTCACAAGATTTGTCTCATGCCTACAAATACATACCAACTTCAAATTATTTCTGGCTAAATTAATTTTATGATGTGGAAATTAGTAATTTCACACAAATTTATTCAATTTTATGTGACTGGTTTTTAAATTCCACTATAGCTCTAATTCACACTCATTTTTTGTTGGCCAAAGTTTTTATCCAGTTTTTGATGACATCAGTCTAAGAAAATAATTGTAGTAATTAGCCTCAGTGTGCTTCAGTTTCTTTATCTAAAGAAAACAATAATCCCCTCATCAGTAAGGGATGTGAAGTCTTCTGCATCAACATTTGGAAAATATATTCAGATCCTTGAATGAAAGAGGAAGGGAATTTATGTTATTATTCAATTGAGACACACTGTAAAAGGATAGTCATTTATTCCCAAATCCATTTTCAGTGAAATCCAAGAAGAAAGATTCTTAAAAAGAATAATGATGAAACAAGAATTAATTGTTGGAATTACAGGCTCATATGCTGAACTAATTAAGCCAGCAGAGAGATCCATTTATGCTTGCCAAAGATTTTCTTTGAGTTAAAAGATACTGAGTACACCATCAAAAAAGAAAAGTGAAAATATGAAGCATAGGTTAATCTTTAAAATAGAGTGGGTGAAAGGGTCCAGAGGCAAATGCTGAAGTCAAATATTTACCACTGCAATTTAATTTTCTACTTTGAAATCCCATAGATAATTAGAATTATTCTCATTTGTCTCCCATGTCAGTATGATTTAGGATTCTACTTAATGTGCAATGAAAAAAAAAAAGTATATGTTGAGGCAAATTACACCAAAAATCTCAGTGTTGCACAGTGAGAAACCAGAACATGCTACAAAGGGAATCATCACAAGGTCACAGACCTGGCACTGTAGTCCCGTGTGAAGGGTGAAGCTCTGTGAAGACACAGAGCACCTCCAGGGCTGGTTTAGTTCCTGGCCAGATATCCAGAGTTGAACATTTCAGCAGCCAACAAAACATTTCCATGTCCTAGGCAAAGCTCCTTGCTCTCGGCAGTCACAGTTGCTTCATTCCCCATGGATTCTGGCATCATATAGCTGCTATATGGCAGGGCTAGCAGTGGAAGTTGAGATTCTATCCTATGAAGTCACTGTATACATTTTATCTTCACACAAAGTGTAGTGTGTTAAGCTCTGTTACATTCCTAGGATTCCACTGCCAAGTGGAATAACACCACCTGTTTCAAAACTGCTTTAAAGAATAGTCATAAAGAAATCCAGAGGTTTTTTCTCTAGTGTCCACACTGGTCCTATTGCCCAGGAACTCTGCAGCTCATAATTCAGAACCCACTTTCTGTCACTGCTGCTGCAATGAAAACCTTGTTTATGGGCAAAGAGGAAACCAATGTATGTTTAAAGCCAAACATGTATTAGTATAATCTTAGCCTGATGCAAGAATCATTATTAATCCAGATCTAATCAATAGGGGAAAAATAAATAAAAATAAATAGTATTTAACTGTTACTATTTTTACCCCTCCTCACTTGTGTATTGCTTACACTTCCACTGGAGGTCAGTGGTTTCATGCTAGTGTGTGTGTTTGTGTGAGGAGCTGTTAGGAAGTGAGTCCATCACATATGGAGTCATGGGCCAGGAAGAATACAATGTTGGTGTTTCCTTCTCCCTTGCTCTAGGACCAATTTGGGGTGTGTGTTATGTGTTTAACACACTTCTACACCTTCATGGGTTTGTAGTTTCATGTTACACCTAAATTTAATATACATGGTATTTTACATGTTAGGTACTTGGGTTTGTTCTCTTTGTTACTGTCTTAGTTTGAGGGAAAAACCAAAATGTTTACCAAAAAGCAGAGGAGAGGATTCCTCCACAATAGTCACGTCACTCTTAATTAAATTTAAGAAAAAGGAACTTTAATTAGAAAATATATATAAGAAGGATAACTGTTCTTAACTACTATATATATATACACATATATATGTAGATATAACTGTAAACAGATCAGAGCAAACTACTCCCCCAGCACCAAAAGTAAAAACAAAAGAGAACAACCCCCAAAATGGTAGGTTCCTCCTGGTGCAGTTACATTTATGGACAGTGTCAGTGTCACACCTCAGCTGGCTGCGGATGAATTCTCAGTCTTTTCCCAGCGAGGCAGAGAGAAGGAGTGAACAGTCACCAGTCACATGGACTCTCTCTCTCTCCTTGTCCTTTGTTCCAAACGAAGAAGGAAAGGCTCTCAGTGGAGGAGTGATGATAATCCCCAGGAATCCCCTTGCAGTCTAAGTTGGTTCCTGGGAAAGAAAACAAAAGTTTACAGTCTCTCTCTCTCTCCCTCTCTCTCTTCCTCTCTTTCTCTCTCTCCCTCTCCCTCTCTCGTGCCCAGACATGGAGGGGGAAAAGCAAAGAGCAGAGCCAGAAAAAAAAAGCTCTCACAAGCAAGCAGCAATGACCACTGTGGATGTCCCCCAAAACAAGAGACACTGCAAAACCATTCCCCATCACACCTTCCCCCAGTCCGCCCTCCACCCAAAATGATTAAGTAGGAATTGGTAGCAGTTGACTATAGGGGGAGCCCCTTATACCGAGCTGGGCTGTGGACTGACGGTCAGAAGAGCTCAGGCACAGCAGTCATCAGAAGGCTCATATCTTAGGGAGTTTATTCAAGATAGATTAACAGACAGTTCTCATAGTAGAAGTAGTTAGTTCCTATTAGTTCCTATTACATCACCTCATATCCTAGTAGATCTAGAGCTGACTGACTCTCACGCAGATATGTCCACACCTTTTAAGCACTCTCACATCCAACATGCCAACACATAATTGGTTAACCAATTCACCTTGCATACACCACAGCCTCTCATTGGCCTCTTAGCCACCACGCATACTCCAGGTAGCTCTGTTCTCTTTAAGGTAGAACTCCAAACAGCTTTCCTTAAGGGATGCATTCACACCCCTACAGTTAACTACTTCTTTTGTTAACTAATGGCATGGGGAATTAGTGGCAGGGAGAGAATTTTTCCTTTAACATCCCAAAGCTTCAACAGTTACACATCAAAACTGTTTTTGTCCACACAAGGTCTGTGAGTCTTTAACTGATGGTGAGTCATTTGTAGCTGCTGGGTCTACAGGGCCAGGGATGTGCCCCAACCTTTCTCATCCCATGCCTGTACTCCTCTCATACATCCTGAGCCTCCACTCCTCAAGTCCTCTGCTGTCCTGCACAGACTGCATTTCTCTGCACCGCATCGTTACGTCAGTTGCAATGCCTCTACTCTCTCTTCTCAGGAGTAGGAATTTGGCAGGACTTTTTAATATGGTTTAAAATCTGAACATGCATGCAGCAAAAATCTTGATGAAAGGAGTGCATGCCACACTTGGAAGACAGAAGTTATTTGCTGTTGGAGAGCTGTACAGGATCATTAGTCACAGACTGTATATGTGTCTGAGATTCCCAGAGATGGGCCAGTTCTCCTTGTTTTGAAAGCCCCATGAAGAGCATTTATTTCCCTTTCATCTGCAAGACAGTTTACCTCAAAACCAAGTCTATCTGTCTTGGGTGTGAGGGAACTTTCTTGGGGAGTCTCTTTTACAGCCATTTACAGCCTTGCACAATTGTTGGGAATGCCCTGCCTTGCACAGGGGGCCCTTTCAGCAACAGCCCCGCTCTGCCCAAAGAGCTGGGCTTCCTGCTGTGCTCCCTTCCCCAAAGATGAAATGCCAACATGTCCCAGTGGCTTCTTACAAACATCAAGAAGAAACACAGCACAGTCACTGGCATACAGAAATGTCAGCAAAGGTCCTACCAGCAGGAACAATTATTTAAATGAGAAGCTGTCACACAATGAAGCAAAAAATGCTGATCATGTTTACTTAAAATGCCCCAGATTTCCAATTGTTCAACTTCCAGGCTTCAGGTCTTGGAAGGCAGGTACTCACCTCCTGTCTGTAAACACAGTTACGCTCCACAGTGAGGAGATAAAGAACAAAAAGCCAGAGGACATGGTTGTGGGAAAGAAAAGGCTTTGGATTCTCTGTATAGAAGCTAGGACAGAATAATGAATATTGGTCTCAGAAGTGAAACAACAGGTTTAAAGGCAAATTTGGACAAGGAAGTGCAGTGAGGGTAGAAGACTTGTAGGAATGCTGTGGGTCCCTCAACACTCAGCTATCTGAGAAGGCAGATGACACATGAGATAATGATTAATGGGGATGGGGATTAATAGGTGCAATAAAGACATGACCCTTATTGCTGTCGGGAAATAATAATATTGGCATTTTGTGTAACAGTGGCATTATTTCTTTTCCCCTGATTCTGAGCTCACTTATGCAGACTCAAAATTAAATGAACTTGGAAAATCAGGCATTTCAGATCTACTGGTTCAGTGGGTACACAGGGTAAAGACTCATTCAAAACCAGATCTCTAAAGAAACAGTTTTGCTACAGGTTGGAGGTCTAATATTCCTTTAAAGACAATATTTTAGTAAATAAATTTGTGCCTACTTTTGGAAAGAAAAGGTAGTAAAAATACGTATTACTCTAAAGGAAGTGCTAAGCCTTTATTTGACCAGGTGAAAATAACAAAACAGTCCCCCCTTCTGCAAAATTCAGCACGACCAGAGTAACAGCTTTATTCCAGACAGGAAACAGGCGCAACAATTCTCCGTTACTTGATGTTATTGGAAGTAACTCAAAGGGTGTAACAGGTTATGTACAAATAGGTATGTTCTTATCTCAAGGTCTGTAATTTAAAACTGACTCGGTGTCCTCTGCAAACACAGCCCAGCACAAGGCGTGGGGCCGGTGCCGGCTCGGTGCCCTCCAGCGCAGGGCGCGGGGCCGGAGCCTCTTCCTTCTGAAGTTCCCAGGGTGGCCCCTCGGCCTCCCCCGTTCCCTCCGGGCCGCCGTAGGGCGGGAGTGGCGCGCGGGGGCTGCCGGGACGGGATATGTTGACTTGGCCGCGGCGCGCGAAGCGGGCCCGGAGCGCGCGCGGGGAGCCGGTCCCGGCCCGGGAGGCGGCGGCGGCTCCGGCAGCGGCTCCGGCTGGGCCCCGTGCCCGCCCTGCCAGGTGCGCAGCGCCGCGGGGGCAGGAGCGGGGCTGGGAGCGGCGCCGGGAGCGGCGCCGGGGCCGAAACCGGTGCGGGCGGGGGCGGGTGTGGGTGTGGGTGCGCCGAGCGGCTCCTCCCGCGGCCTCCCGGCCCGAATCCCGGAGCGGGAGAGAAGCTCCGTGCGGGGCGGGAGGAGCAGCTCCGCGGGTGATGCCGAGCGAAGGCGGGTGTGGCGGTGGAGTTTCGTGACTGGTTTGTCGGTGTTGTCGCTCGCGACAGGGAGAATGAATGGCCTGCAGGCCGTGTGGAAATGTCCGGGAATTTTGGCTAAGGGCGGTTATGCTTTCAGCTGGAGGGAATGCTCACGTTTGGATGCCTTGTGTGTTAGCAGTTTGCAATTACCCAGAATAAAACGTTGAGAATAAAGTTTACAAACCAGGAATGGGTTAGCCTGGCCTTAGCTCTTGAAAAGGTGTCAGTCGGAACAAGCAGCAGTGCGTTGTTCTTGGCCTGTTTGTTTTTTAATATTTTGTAAGCTGCGATGAAAGGTGACTCATTGCCGCTCATATTCTACTGCCAGAGGTTTAGTTTAAAGGGTCTTCAGATGTCTTCTTTAGGGTGGTGAGATGAACGCCGAAGTGAGTCCTTTACGTGCAAACTTCCAGCCTTCCGCTGCAGCAGTTCAATTCTGGTTTGTATATCCCCATCTACTGGTGGGAAACGGCTTGAAATACTCACGGTTTAGTGCTAGGCAGCTGTAAGCTCCATGAAGATAAAAGCTTCATTTTAGTCCCTTGATGCCATAGAGGGGATGGCTTTGTGAAAAGGAAAACACGCATGCCCTGCAAAAATGCAAGTAAAAAAAGTGTGGAGTATCTGCTGTTTTCACTGGTATATGCAGCTGGAATGCTACTCATTGTGTAACTCTCCAAATAAATGTCACAGTTACGCAGAAAAGAATCTTAAATGGTACAGGTAAAGTTATGAGTTGTGAGGTTGCCCACTGTATATTTTTACTGTATGTATTTTCACTTTTGAATTTATTTCTGCAGAAACAGGTGCAACCATGCAAGAGAGCATACGCTTTGCATCAGCAGGAGATGACATTAAAATATGGGATTCCTCATCTCTGACTGTGGTGGAGCAGTTCAACCCACATACACCTTCGCATCCAGTCAGCTCACTTTGCTGGGCCAGCAACAGTATCCTTTGCCAGTTTTAGCCATAGTTTTTTTGGGTTTTTTCTGGTTGGTTTGCGTAGGTTTGGTTTTGGCTGTTTTTGTTTTGGCTTTTTGCTAATACATTTGTAGAACACAGGCCTGATGTATTTTTTTGAAGTCTTGTATAAAAAGATTTGTGTGTATTCTGAAGAAAATTTTGTGGTTTTCTGTGTTGAAGCAATTCACAGAATCAGCTCATGCTCGTAAATGATTCTGCAGAAGTTTCTCATCCTTTAGGAGGCAAACACTTTTTAATGATTATGATATGCCTGAATTGTCTGCCAACTATAAAGCTCACTCGTTTGTTTCTTCAGGAGTGGATTATGATACTCGCTTTCAAGGCAGTGCTTAATTTACTGGGAAGGTTGAACAAAGCAATTACTGGTGTAGTAAATTCTATACATAGTGTAGAGAATTGTAATCAAAAATGTGGGTTTTTTCCCTGGATTCCTTTTCATTGATTCTGGCAGTCTTTGATCACATGCACTTACCTCTTACCCTGTAGACACTGGATGTCTTTGCATTGTTTGTAGCATTTAGAGAGGAAGTACAAATGTGTTGGTTGTGTGGGAAAACATCTGTGGGATGGTGGTGATTTATGCATCAAAATGGATCAGACCCATTTAGATCTTTCACCTCTGACTTGAAAGCCTGTCTGTGGATAATGATAGAAGATTCCAAGTGTCAGGTGAATATTTGAGAAGTTTCAGTGTGCTGTCAGGTGAACAGATTTTATGGCTGTCACAGGAAAAGGTGGTGCTGCCTCATCTTAATGTAAAGTGACAGGATGCTGCCACATAGCAGTTGAGTCCTGCAAGTTATGAATGTCTGTCCTCTAAGTCTGCAAACAAGTGAATATATGAAAAAAAAGTTAAAACAATCAGAACAGAAATGATTGTTTTAGCTGTGGAGCTTGCAGAAAAATTGAAGCATAGATACCGTATTTTCATGTATATGTGTATGCACTTGCATGTGACTAATGAAGTTTAGCTGTAGACAATCTGCCTTGTCCTGCTTCCTCTTCATCTCCCGAAACTGAAACAATGAAGTGTCTCGCTCTGTATGTTTGTTAATTTGTTAGGGATAAACCATTACTTTTGGTTTTGCATCATTCCGTAAGCTAAAAAAGTGCTTTAAAATAATGAAAGAAATAGCAAGTACTACTCTGCCTACCAGTTCTCTTGTGTTAAAGCCAGCCAATTAACCTGTATTATTTTTAAATAAGTAAATATAAAATCAGAATGGGTATTGGCCTGAAGACGGAGAGGACTCTGATCTAAATGATTATTTGTTTGGTGGGAGTGCAGAGAAAGTCTTCCTTCAGTGTAGTTCTGTATTATATATATTTATTGTTTTTTTGGGGTACTTGGTTTCATAAAAAGGTTCTTTTGGGACTTATGGTTTTCTTTTTTATGTACAGAGGGGGACAAATAGGCAACTGCTCATTGTACTCTGGAAACTATATGGTGAAGCAGGTTAACATCTGTCATGAACAGTACCATTGTTGAAGTCCATAGTCTACTACTGCATCGGACATTCCTTTGAACTGTGGTGATGAGTAGGACTCTTACTTGGGGGTGGTGGGGAAACAGAATTGTAGAGTGGATAAGCTGCCTTATTTAATATCTGCCAGATATTTCTCACCTTCTCTCTGAAAGAAATTGTTCTGCCTTGTATTGGAAAGTAAGGGCTATAGTTAATTCAAGAGCTTCTAGGTGAAAGCTTGGAAAACAGCCCTTTGTTCCTGTTTCTAGGTCTCTTCAAGGTACAGTGCTTCAGACTGTTCAGCCAATCTGTGTTCTGTTCACCAAGGGAAACTTTCTGTGGCTTTTCTGAATCACCAGTATCCAACAATTAAGGTCCTTAACTTCTGACAAAGATAGATACTTGGCCACTGCTTCTGCTGCTGGTGATAAAATAGTTGTTTCAAGCTGTAAAAGCAAACCTGTTCCACTCTTTGAAATAGCTGAAGGAGTAAGTATGAGTAATGAATTTCCCTGGGGTTTTCCCCTACTTCACCTTGTATCCTGTGTGTCTTACATATTTTCTGCATATTGGGATCAATTTAATTTTAGTATGAGTTATGACATGTATGTAAAAACATTTCTTTGTGTGTTGTTAAACACGTCTAAAGGTGGGGGGATAAAAGTAAGAAAATACAAGTGCAGTTATACACATGACCTGAAGCAGTCAGTGGTTCAAATGTGATCTCATGTGTAGGGAACAGAATAGAGCTCAAGTCTGAACTTGATTTTCTGGCTTGAATTGGAGTATTGTGCATGCCTGTGAATTGTACCTTGAAAACCATCAGTCTGTACAGAGGTTGTTTTTGGAGCGTGCATGTGCCAGCTTCTGGAACTGCAAGAAGCAAGAGAATTTCTGTTTCAGTCAAGGCTTCTTTTTCCTGTGAAGTGGAAGTATGGCACTATGAACTTCGAGAAGCTGGAGTTAGTTTTAGATGACTCTCTTGACATGGTCACTTCAGTGACTTGTTAGAGTTGTAAACCATTTTAATTATTCTGCTTGGATGTCTGTTCTGATGCTAATTTGGACTGGAAGTTTTCTGTAAAGTTGTTCAAACCTTGCTTTTAGGGTGCTGAAGCAAATACTTTCAAAGGTGAAGCGTTTGTTGTGGAGATTTCACTGAATCTGATCTATAACTAATGCAATTCCTTCCAATTTTACCATGTTAATAATTAGATGGACTTGTTTTTAGTTCTCTCAAGTCTTAAGAACTTAAAAGTGAATTTTCAACATGGTAGAACTGAATAATAATTTGTCCTCGATGTAGGGCTATCATTAAGATTGACATTTTTTTCAAAAGCTCGTACTTCAGTGATTATTTTAAAAAGAATCACTTAACTGAATTATGAGGTCTGCTGCTCTAATATTCTGTGTAATGTTTAGGGAATGCGAAGTATGTGACTTAAGCAACTTTTTGATTTTCTTCTAAGGAGTTTTTTCCTTAACCAAAGATTTAATTTTTTTTAATAAATTCAGTATCTGAATAAAAGACTACGATTGTGCTTTTCAGAGGTATAATTTAAAGGGAAAATGCATATTGAAGGAAAGGTGCTAGAGAAAATTGAATTGGTAAAACATGTGCATTTGAGAGTTTATTAGTTAATATACTTAGATCTTAAAGTATATTAAATCTAGTCCAAACTGGACTGAATTTTAAATGCCTTTTGATGGGAAATTGCTGTAGAGTACTAGTGGTTCTCTCTGTCAGTGGGATTGTTGGTGCTGATGAAAAGGAAAACCCACATCAATGTGCTTTTAAGTAGATTTGAATAAATCCTTTAATTATCTTTAACATGCTTTTGTCCCTGTCCCTTCTCCATCAGGCAAAACAGACATGTGTGAGCTTGAATTCTAGTTCTTCATATATTGTGAGTGGAGGCCTTGATTGCACAGTCAATATCTGGGATTTGAAATCCAGAAGGATTTACCGCAGCCTAAAGGTAAGTCTGGCTGAGGAAGAACTGTGGTTTTCTGGTCTTCAAGGTTTTGCTGCCAACTGTAAAAAATACACTTTCTCTAAATCAGGTATCTGTAGGATCAAGGTCACAGATAGGACCCAGCACACATCTGGGTCTTGTTCAAATTTGTGTTTGTTATATGCTGTAAATAGGAAATTTAACAAGTGCATGTAAATCAATGTCTTCAGAGTATAATTCTATAATAAAAATGAATGTTTAAATTTTCATAACAGACTTCTAATTTTGCAAATTTTTATCGATACTCTCTGATGGGGACTTTTTCCAAGGGATGCATTCCAGATAATTGCTTCTTTCTGATACGTCAAGCGATAAAGCACTTTTGTGTTTGTAAAATACTTTAGTAGAAGCAGTGTTATGCAAAACTGAGAAATGATTGTCTTATAACTGATACAATATGAATTCACCAAACAGTTTTTTGTGATGTATAAAACATAGGATGGTCTAGTATCTTTCCCAAATGCCTTTAGTTGATGATTTGCCCTGATTTAGCGTCACTGACTTAAGAGGCTATGAAACTGTAGCTTTGAGTTACTCTTTTTTCTTGGACTTTCAGATTTAGAGTTTGAAACAAAACTACTACGTAGCTGATACAATACTTTAAATATCTATTCCTAGGTTTTGGGTTAGAAGTACTTATCTTGGCTTACATATTCATTAACACAATATCATCATTGCAAATGACTGTATTGAATAAGCTAATTGTTAAATATATGTCTTAATGCTAAAAAGGAGAGATGGGTAAATTAGCAGTAGTACATCAGATTTAACAGAAAGTGTAATCAAATATCACTGGTTTCTCAGAGATTTTACTTTTAAAATAACATTAATAACACCTGTGGTAGATATATTCGTGGTTGTCTTATTAAAATATTGTATATAATGATACCATCATCTTTACTCATTTAATAAAACCATCTTCTGCAAACAATCAGATGGATTAAAGTGTAAGGATTGATCTTCAGCATGTTCTGTGATATTCCATAATAACTCTTAAATAATCTTTTCAAATGTTACAGGTGGTCAGGAGAAAACACCATCAAGCTGAAGTTTTCCTGCACAAGCACAAATGAGGAAGAATAACTCTCTCCCTCTAATCTCCCTTCCCCACAGGATCATAAAGATGAAGTCACGTGTATTGCATATAATTGGAATGATGGCTACATTGCCTCTGGATCTTTGAGTGGTGAAATTTTCCTGCACAGTGTTACCACCAATTTGTCAAGTACTCCCTTTGGTTATGGCAGCCGACAGGTAGGCTGTCTGTGTTAAGGTTCTTTCAGGTACCACTTTAATTCACAGTTTTAGAACTGAAAGTACCTATCAGCAGCTTTTAAGTTTTGTTATTCTGTTTCATTTTAATTTTTAAGAGTGCCCTTATGGAAAGGAAAAAGCAGACCATTGTGTGCATTCTAGCTTTAAATAATAGGTAGCATTGAAATAAAAATTTCTGAAGTACCTTTACCTTGTATACAGGTTACAGCAAATTTTACTTTGTAGACACTGGTTCATCAAGAACAAACTTCCAGACATCTTACAGCTGATCAAAACACAGTTGGCTTCACAAACCAAAGCGATACTTCAATGCACGACTCAATGTATATTGTTGCAAAGGACAAAGACTGTGTAGCCTGGGTTCTGACTTACTTATTCAAACCCATCTGTACAGTAAGGGTGACTATAAGCCTGTATTTGGAAATAATAAGTTTATTTAATCTGGAGATTAAAATTGCACAGCTGCTCAGAGAGAAAAGTGATGAGATTTTTTCTTACCTACTTAGGTGTTTAGGCAATATTTGGGAGAACTAGTTTGAAGAAAGACTGTGCAAAAGACTAACATAAAGCATATGTACTGCTTAAGGACCTTGTTAGGCACAGCAATTCCTTTCTGCAGACTAAAAAGAAAAGAATTGGTGGGTATCACAAGGGCAATTTCCTTGATATGAGAGCATTTGCAGTAGTAAATGAGCTGTGTTGTCCCATTGGAAATTACAGTGTGTGCTCTTAGTGTGAGTGTTGTCTTACAGACAGCCATATGTTCGTGTTTTAGGCATTCTTTCATTTTTTACTGAATCATTTTTACAGAGGTAGGAGCTGCCTAGGGGATGCAGAACCTGAATGTTGCAAGGAATACTGAAGTTGTGACTTATTCCTTTTCCATTACTGCAACAGCTTTTTCAGTCCTAGATTGCAGATAGTGTCAAGTTAAATTTTTCTCCTGTCTAGCACACACAATATAACTTGGTGAAAAATCTCTTACAATCTTATAGCATCTTGGGAATTACGGTACAGTTTCTGTTGAAAAATCTCAGTTAAACTCAAACTATCTCTGCTCTTAGGTGCTGCAGTGTCTTTGATCTATCACCAGTCTCATACTTATATTGAAGCAAATTTGTACTTCATACTTTGTTTGAGCTTAGAAATCCATCTATATAGTCAGTTCATTTTTCTGATTTGATTGTTGCAATCTTATGAAGAATGTAGGTGTGAGGCACGAGTCACAGGGAAGTCCATGGCTGGATTTTGCATCTGAGATGAATATCCAGAGTGGGGACTATGCTGGTAGTTAATTAGAAAATGAAGAAATTCTTGTGAGGACGATTTGCATCAGCCTGTTTGACATATTAAATTCTTTCCACAAAAAAGTGATTAGGAGTAAGTAATATGCTGGGAGTAACTGTTTTGTCAGATGAAATCAAGAAGCCTACTGCAAAGCTGAGTGACCTTTAGGAAGATAAAGCTATTTGAATTGTTGAAGTAATTGCAAACACAGAGCTCCTGTTCACATTCTAAAGGGTCTATACTATTTTCTTAAGGAGGACAGTTAGTTGATTACAGCCTTAATTTAAAATGGAGTTGAGCTATAATTTTGTGATGGGTTGGCTGTTTGGATGTCTCAGTTTGTCAGCTTGTCTTCAATCCAAAAAACGATCTTTTATGTGCAGCAATAGCTTTATTATTGTTTTGGGTTTTAATTGGTACTTGTAGAGAATTGCAGGATTATTCATGAAGTGAAGCGACTATCTGAAGACTTGTGTAATTCTGTTAAATTTAAAAAGCCTTTACTTGATTTATAGCTTAGGGGCCTGTTTTCCGTAAGAGTAAGCTTGAATAGATAAATGATGTAGATAAATAGATAAATGTAGATAAATAGATAAATGATCCTGGCACTAGCTGTCTGGCTTAAGATGGGTCACCACTCCTTAGTAACTTTTTTTTAGAGTTGGAGAATGTGAAGTCAGACTAACCTCATAAATTTTAGCTTGTATATGTTTGATTCAGCATGATGGAATGTAGTTTCCTTGCCATTTAATTTCTCGTATTGTGTATAGTCTACAAGTAGTAGATTAGCCCAAGGTTGCAGTGCTTTCTGTGACTTTAAACAATTTTCTTTTTGTAGGAGTATTGGCTTATATTCTGTTAATTGATTTTAATTTGGAAGCACCTCTGTGCTTTATTAGAATTGAGTTCTTGCACAGAGTCGTTTGCAGATCCCATAATTTGTCTTTGCTGTTGGCATTCTTTTAGACTACCAGATTCTTGTCTGCTTGTTCTTGTGAGGATGAATTAAGGTTTCTTTCAAAACATAATGTTTGTTCAAGTCTTTGCTGCCTGGTGCTATTCTCCTAGCAACAGGATTTAGTTTGGCTGTTTGAACAGCTGGCTGATTTGTAAAGAAGTGTGATGGGTTCTGGCCATTCCATATAGTGAAATAGTCTTCAGCTTTTAAAGCTAAAAGTGGGGAGCAGTGGTAATATGGGGAGTCTGTGCATGTAAAAGGAAATGGAGAACTTGTCTGGATCTGTGAGATGAAAAGGATAAAGGAGAAATGGCAGATTTGGTAGCATAGTAAGGTAGGTTTGAGAAGAGCTGAAAGAGAGTAATCTTAGTGGACAGAAGGACAGAGGAGAGAGAAAATGAAACATGAGCAGATGCCTGGGCCGTAAGGAGGGTATTTGGAGGTGAAGAATTGAGAGAATTGTGAGGGACAGGAATGTTTCCTATGTAATCATGTATGTAATTGAAGCTGTTGTTCATGAATCTCTCAATATTTTTTCAATGTAAAAAACTGAGAAATTATGATAAAAATATCTCGACTGTGTCCAGTAGAGGACTGTATTAGTGATGAATAGTCATATTCAATCCTATTTCAATATATTGTTGAAGGCGCCACCTCTTTAAAGTGGTTTGAAGCAATTAGGCTTCCAGCAAGACAAGCAATACAGGTGCTGGAAACGATGCTGGAGGCAAATGAACCAATACACATCTCCGTTAAAATGAAGTTAGAGAGAGAAATAGGATAAAAGCCAGTACAGTGCATTGTGGTGGGGTCTTAGCTAGAATAATACAATAGTTTTTTGATAGTATTTTCAGGCAAATAAAACACTAACAGCTGTCATTAGTCTGGACTAAAGTAGTTGATTCACTGCCTTGTGACAAAATATTAGAGAGGATGGGTAAGAAATTGGTTGTACTGGTAAACCAGACAAACATTATCTTTCACTAACTAATCTTGTTTAATATTTTCAGTAATGCTTATAATAGCAGAAGCAAGATCAACAAAGCTGGCAAAGGATCTGAAGCACAAGTCTGAGAAGTGGCTGAGGGAGCTGGGGTTGTTTAGCCTGGAAAAAAGGAGGCTCAGGGGGGAACTTATCAGTCTACACCCACATGAACAAAGGCAGTAGCAAGGTGGGGGTTGGTCTCTTCTCACAGGTAACAAGCAATAGGACAAGAAAAAATGGCCTCAAGTTACAACAGGAGAGGTTTAGATTGGATATTCAGAAAAAGTTCTTCACTTGAAGGGTGGTCAGGCAATAGAACAGGATGCCCAGGGAAGTGGTGGAATCATCCCTTGAAGCATTCAAAAAACATGTGGGTGGCACTTAGGAACCTGGTTTAGTGGTGACTGTGGCAGTGCTGGGTTAATGGACAGACTCGATGGTCCCTGAGATGTTTCCCAACCATAATGATTCTGTGATTCTGAGTAGAGCTGTGATGAAACACAGTCGGAAGATACTGCCCATAAGAGAGGATTGATTCAGTATCCAAAATGATTGAAATTATAGACATGGGAACAGCTATGACAAAGTAGAAATCAAGGTATAAGGTCACAACTGAGGCTTTTCTTACTAGACTAGTATTTGAAAATTCCCAGGCGAAAGAAGGACTTGGATTTCTTGATGTAAAATGACAATGAGCAACCCAAGCAGACTGGATCACCCAAGCAGACTGAAGTCTAGGATGCTTCAGGGTGAGTGTTTACAGTACAAAATCGAGGAAGTGTTACTGCCTTTGCAAAGGGAGTGGCAAAATATTTTGAGGGTCATTTATAAGATTTGGTTGTCCATATTCAAGAAAGATTCAAACTGGGAGAATTGCAAAGAAACTGTCATAGCACTGAAAAAGCAGTCTTGGATGACTCTCTCACTTACTGTTTATAGCAAAACAAAGCCTGGAGGAAGGTGAGGTTGCTGTTCAATAAAACGGGAAAGCAGCACTGGGGAGTTAGGCCATTATGATCGCAGGAGTGAATTGCTGCAGATGGGATCACTGGTAAAATTAATCAGGAGATTGAGTATCTTAATTTAGTATTAGAACACTGAGGTTCTGAAACATCCTCTGAAGCAATGTGGTGGAAACAAAATACCTGTTTCTGAAAGGTAAGTTCCTGTATTATGTGGTTCTGCAATTGCAAGGCTGTATGTAATAAACCAGGCATATATTATCTTATTCTGTGCTCCTAGTCCACAGGTTGTAGTCTGTTCTTCTGCAGGACCTACATACTTGCTTAACTCTGGTGTCTCTTTGTCTTGTCCAATTGGCTTATATCCAAGTGTTTAAAATCAATGAAGAAGAATTTCTGGTAGAAGACCAGTTGGTGAAATAATGTACTTTTTCACTCCTTGAATTTTAGATGCGGTGTGGATTTTTTGTATGAAGGCATAAGACTTGATGCAAAATTGAGAAACTTTTCTAGAATTTTTTTCTTGTCCTTCATTTTGCTAATCGGCTCATTGATACTCCGTAATGGTAAAAGGAAAAGTGCCCCACTGATAATGAAAGTGGCATTGTAATGTGACATTAATTTTTCTGATTTTACTGTTTATGTTTCAGAGTGGAAGCCTTTGTAAACTACTTTAACTTTGTATTCCTAATCTGTTTGTGTCTTTAGAAAATAATTTAATATGGTGTTTATTATTGATATTCAAATTAATTTTTATGTCTGTTTTACAGCCTATTCGACATTTGAAATACTCATCGTTTAAGAAATCCTTGCTGGGCAGTGTTTCTGACAGTGGAAATGTAACTCTGTGGGATGTAAATAGCCAGAACCCCTATCATAATTTTGAAAATACTCATAAAGCACCAGCCTCAGAAATCTGCTTTTCTCCAGTCAATAAGCTGCTACTTGTAACTGTAGGTTTGGATAAAAGAGTTATTCTTTATGACACTTTAAGTAAAAAGTGAGTACATCAGAGACCTCCTGATTTTAAAAGAATCCTTATTTGTGTTTTATGAACTGAAAAAGCATGCTTAACTGTGACATGACACATTTAATTCAGCCCATGTTCAGAATGGTTGAAGTGGTTGGCATATCACTACAGGAGAACCTGTCCCATACTCTATTTTGATTTTTTAGTTGAAAAACAAACAGTATAAAAAGCAACAAGGCATGTGGGAACTAATTGAAGTGTGATGTCTGAGTGACCACTTCCAAGTGCTTGTGGGCTTTTCTTGTTTATACAAAGCAATTAACTTCTCTGAGGGGAAATACAGCCTGTAAGGACCTTGAGCCAACTGACTGTAGCTTGTCTGCTTTTCTAGTTTAATATAAAAGACGTAACTGTGGTGCACAGAGCTGCTGAGGTAGTGAGCCTTAAACATGGGAGAGTATTGGTTGAAAAAGCAGGAAGTTTGGGACTTAGATGATGTGACTGTGTAATAAGAGGGTAGGGTGGCACATGGTTTCATGGGACTGTGTAATAAGAGAGTAGGATGACAAGTGGTTTCATGGGACTTTGGTTCTAGTGTGAGTTGTACTTTTACTCTAGGTGAGTAACAGGAATCTATTTTGGAGGGGTATAGTAGAAGGATGCAAACTAGGACCTGAAGTTCTTCCTAGAGCTGTGGGAAGATTAGAGTTGATAGTCTTGGGAAGCTAGGGGATGTATGCAGTATGATTGCTAGCGGAAATGATGATACCTGTAAATAATATTGGTGTGAGAACTGCTGTTAGGAAGATCATGTGATCCTGTCCTCTTGAAATCTTTTGGGTCATATGCAGTTCTTGTTGTTAAGTATGAATGCTTAGTATAAGTCTAATCCACTGTTTCATGAGATATTTCACAAATTCATTGACACATTGGAATTGGAGAAGTGGAACTACTGACCTTTAGCTGAATTATGAAAGCTTTTGTGTATACATATATATATATAATAGATATTCTGTATTGATAACTTGTGAATTCCAAAAGCTTCTTTATCCTGTCCTTTCTCCTATTTGAAGGTTACTGACAACCATAGTAGCTGATTTTCCTCTGACAACAGTGGACTTCATGCCTGATGGTACTACTTTGGCTATAGGATGTTCCCGGGGAAAAATCTGCCAGTATGACTTAAGACAACTGACATCACCAGTAAAAACAGTCAGTGCTCACAAAGGCTGTGTGAAATGCATACGTCTTCAGTTTAGTAGCACTTTTTCCAAGGTAAAAAGAAAAAGCTTTCTTACTATTCAATATGTAGATTAGTGAAAGCAAAGCTTAAGTTCTAAAAAACAGAAGTTAGTGTTCACTTTCTAAGCATTACAGATGCCAAAAAAATTAGATCATGCCAACACAGATATTATAAACTGCTCAGTCTAAGTGCCATTTTATTGGTTCTTAGTGTGGAATTCCCTGCACTTCTAGCCTTAGTGTAGAAATGAGTTGAACTTAGTGTAAAATTTCCTGGTGTGGGTGTGCTGCCATTGCAAATCAGTTTGTGGCAGTTTGTTTGTGGGCATTAGCAGAAAGGTCTGTAATGGCCCTTCCACTTAAGGGGAAGACACAAAGCTGCTCATCTTGAGGTATTTTGTATGCTCCCATATATGGTCTTTTCCAGTGGAGGAAAAGACCATACTGACCATACTTTTGCTGTTTAATGTACCACATAAGAACAGTGGAGAAGTTAAATAGTAGAGAAAGCTTAAGACTTATGGTCTACTATATCCAGAAACCCCATGCTTTCATTTAGTGGAGACTGAGAGAACCTTTGAAGTGAGTTGTTTATCACTCTGAGACTTTCCTTCTCTAGCATACTTGCTGCTCATGGCTGACTATTCCTGTAAAATTTGGAGTCCCTAATAATGTAATCTCTTGTATTTCCCACATCAAAACGTAGGAACAAAATTGGCTCATGTCAGGTCACTCTATTTTTCCTCAAGTTCTGTTGCCATTCTTGTGTAGATCCACACATTATTTATATACTAGGACAGATATTGCCCATGTTCTTTGACATTACGTTAAGATACCTTTATATTTGTAAAGGCATAACTTCTAGGCAACTTTTGCAACTTGAACTGCATTTTTTAAGTGTTCTGAAACAGAAAGTATGTTGGCAAATATTTTTACTTTTAGCTGTGGGAATAATAGATTCTCTTAATTTGTTCTGTTTTTATCTTCAGTCTAACCTTACAGGTTCTTCAAATAAACCTACATCCAAAAGAGTAGAAGTCAAAGCTGGTAGTAATCCTGGAGGAATTCAAAATACTGGCATCAAAAACACTGCCTCTCAAACATCAGCAACAGTGGCATCTCATGTTATGTTGCCAAATGAGAATAAGGGAGGAGAGATTCTTCAGGAGAAAACAGGTAAAGTCTTCTTCCTACTCTTATAATGGCATAATATGGAAAATGGAAGGAATATTTTATGTTTAACCATAAAATTTCTCTGAGGTTGGGGGGCATTTGTTGGGAGTACCGTGTGTATGTGCATGCACCTCTTCACCTTCCTTTCACTCTTACTGCATAACACATGCTGTGAGACTGTAGGGAGGGAATGGGGTCCTACCTCAAGCTTAAAACACATGAAGTCTTAAATTCTGGTCTTAAGAAGTATGTATTTACACTTTGAATGAGAAAGTTATGTTGATATACTGTGGGAATCTCTTGCATTCTTCTACTTGCTGTAGATTATCTTCATGTACTTAATGCTGCAGTTTCTGGCTCAGTGTCTGCATGGAATGCAGAGCTAATGGTTCATGGATTCTATTAATAAATAGGAGTAACAGACCTTATCTGAAAAACCCAACCAAACAAAGCACAGGAAAAAAAAAACTAGTCCCAAAACCCAAGTGAGAACTAAACTGTATTTTTGTGAGAGGCATGATTTCAATGTCATACGGTTGGAAAGATGTTAAATATAGTTGCAAGTATGATTAGTTGTATAACAGTGCTTGCTATTTATGTATCTGAAATCAACAAGTTCTTTGTAAGAATACTGAGCATTACAAAATTCTGCCGCTGTGTGAAATGTACTCTTAAAATTTTATTTAGTTCAACAGCTCTGAAAATATGATCAAATCAGTAACACTGTTAGTTTGATTCTTGAAAAAATCCTCCTCAATCCATTTTAAAAGCAACAGAACTTTCCTCCTCCCTTTTTAAATAAGGAGAAATACATTTAGCAACACTAATTAGGCAATAAGCCACTGCAGTCCATGGGGACATGTATTAATGACCTCCCTTGGGTATGCAGTGAAGTATCAGGTGAAGTAGAAGGCTTCCTGTGTATGCAAGAAGTGTTGCTAATCAACATTACTGAATGGAGTGGAAACCTTCATTACAGTTACAATATCTGATTTATTACGTTTATTTGAAGATGTAATGTCTGTTACCCCTTAAACAGGACAATGTGTAATAAATAAATGTTTTAAGAAAATAAAAGCTTACCAAGTAACACAAATAGTTGTCCTTAGATTGAGTGTTCACTTTAGAAACAAAAGTCTGAATACTCCAGAAGATGCAGTCTTAAAACCTAGAAATGGGAATGGATTCATTTGTTCTCTGGAAATTCTTCTAGACTCTGATTATGGGATTCAACTTGGGAGAATACAGGGCATTCAGTAACTTGGTCTGGTAGCATACTTAAACAAAACTGAGGCTTTTGTCACAGGTATTTTTGAAGTCCAAAAGTATAAATGATCCGAATGCCACGAGAAATTTGGATATACTTTAAGCTGGCTTCCTGTAAACTTCCTGTAAAGCTGTTCTCCAGTTTAGTTACTTTACTATGTTTAGATTACTGGGAATGGGTAAAAATGCACAAAAGGCATTTTTATCCTATTTTACATTGTGTTTTTTCCTACATAAATAAATCCTCTAGATTCTGGTACAGGTTGACACTGCACTTCTAGTTTGACTTGGTATGCCAACTATTTACATAACTTGCACATGCAGTCTTATGTATGTGCCACAACTGACACATTTGAAGGAGTGGAAGATGTGATATATTAATACATTTAAAAGTAAAATCTTAAACCTGACTCATGTTCCAGTTGATGTAGATACTTGAACATGATTATTTGCAGTCATCCACATATTCACATTTGGATCACTTGAACAAGCAATCCAACATAGAGAAGTACTTACAGGTTTTGTAAACAGTGGTGGGTTTTTTTGCTTTCTTTGTTTGGTGGTGATGCATCTGAAAATGCGTGTCTTCTCCAATTTGACAACCCTGCTTTTCAAAGAGGAAGGAAATCCAACTGTACTTTGCTTTTGTTCAAAAGTACCTTAGCTTTTATTTGTATTCACCTCTACTGACAGCCCAAATGAGGGAGTTAAAGCTGACCCTCTAACTGGCATCTGTCGATGGTTCTACGGTGCCTCCTGGCCTTACCAGGTACAGGCATAATGTATGTTATTTTTGGAAAACGTCAGTTATTAATGGAATGTTTTTGTCTTTTCAAGGTTTTCCCCATAGTTCCAGTTTGGATGTCATTCCATCTAAAGAAATAGATCATGTGAAAAATGCTGAATTAAATAATTTTGATGATTTAGGTCGAAATAGTTTAGGAGATGTGTTTTCTCCAGTCAGAGATGGTAAGTTGTTAATACTGAAATTTGTAAAGCATCATTCAACTTCATATAGTGTGACATTATATCACTTGTGTGCTACTGACCACCGTACCTATTTGATATTTTAATTTGTCTTTGTTTATGAACTTGATGCAGTGATGGAAATGAATACTTATTTGTCTGTGTTCTGGTATTTTGTAGATATTATTGCAAATAAAGGGACTGAAGATCCTCAGGGAAAAGGAAATGGTAAGCATGTGCCAGTGACAGGCCTGTGGAGGTCAATGCTAGTTCTCACATGCTAATTTTGTCATATCAGTGAAAGCAGACACTGAAACAAATGAACTTTTCTGACACACTGAGGTGCTAAGACACAAAATGGTAACAGGAAATCAGAGTATGGTCTTGAAGTGATTATTCTTTTTTTCCTTTATGCAATTTATAGTGATACATAGAGGCATTTTGTGTTTTACTACTTTCATAAATGGATGGTGACAGTGTAAGTTGGATTAGTTTTTGTGGGTTGCATTTTTTGGTGCGTTTCCTTTTTTTTGTTAATTGGTTTTGTATGGGTGTGAAGGCATTTTAATTGGGGGATAGATTTGGTGCATGTGTTTGTTTATTGACCTGTGTGTTTCATCTTTCTGTTTCATTTTAGGTCTGGATTTTCAGTCGTACCTTGCGGGCTTGGATTTTCTCCCACAGCTCACTGCTGCCTTTCCAGTAAAAAGAAACCCAGTGGGCAGTAGTGCACAAGAGATGAGGGCTAACCCATTACATGCACTTGTGGGGTCCCCAATTAAAGAAGAAGAAGAAGAAGAATATTCAGAGACTGACATTAAGAAAATAAGTCTTGGTAAACAAGAAAGTAAAGAAGTCTTAAAGCAGGTATTCTTGTTATGAATGGTCTTTTTACAATCTTGACAGAATACTACTACTTGAAGAAAAAATCCTTAATATTGCCCTGTCTAATCTTATTTTGCAACTCTGCTCACACTTTTGGTGGAAATCTGTAAAACTGTGCAGTTTAAGTGCATTGGCCTTCAGCAATGGAAGATAAATGGATGTTTCCCTTAAATAAGCTCAGGTTACATAAGTTCCCATGAAACAAAACTGAGGTAGGCCAAGAAGTATTTTGATTTTTCTAGAAAATAAGAAGGATCACTACTTGTTGCACCAGGATGATTGTTTGTTGTTTATTAGATCAATTCCACCCTCTTTCCCTATTCTCCATCTCCCTCTTTTTTTCTTTTTGAGATATCTTTGATGTGCCTCTGTAGAGACCTTAGCTGCTTTTGTATTGCTTTTGAGACATCTGAGTTTGCTAGGAATGATGCAACTTCGTCACCAAATGTTTGATGTGAAAATTAAAAGACCCCTGCCTTCTGCACTCACTTCTGTGTGTGCACTTGAGGCAATTTTGAATGTTTTAGCAATCAATTTTTCAGTTATCTTGCTAGGAAATGGTATGTATCTATTTCTGAATAGATTCCAAAAAGCAAAAATGCTTGAGAGTGCATTCCTGTAAACTTAGTCTTCAAGTTCACTTAGGCAATTGTAATAAGTAGGATTCATATTTTTATTTTTTTTCTAAATACTGTTTTTATTGTCAGGTTTCAAAACCAAGCTTATCAAGCATAGAATCTCTAAGTTCTCCACCATCATCCACTCCTGATACAAATGAGAGACTAATGAAGAATATTCAGGCCCATCCTACATATAATCTATCAATAAATGGTACTACCTCAACAAGTAAGTTGATAATTTTGGCCCAGTTCTAGGTGTGGTGATTGTAAACTGATGTGGAATGTGATAAAATTGACTTAATGTTAAAAAAGAACATTTGACCTTAATTCTTCTATAAATCCAGATTGTCCTCCTAGAATGTCTCCAGTTGCATCTGAGAAGACTCATTCTAAATCTAGTTTATTTTTTAAACAAAGTAATATTTGAAGTATAATGTTGATAAGCCTCAAGACAAATAAAAAACCTCTTGTACTTCATTACACTGATACTTTTAAAAAACTATTTATTTTTTAAAACTTATTTTTAATTGTAAAGGTCCAAAGATAACGTCACCTGTCACTGCTGGAGTTGCAAGTTCATTGTCAGAAAAAATAGTAGAAACCATTGGGAGTAGCAGACCAAGTGCACCTCTGACATCAATTCAAATAAACTTCATTCAGAATATGATACAAGAAACAATGGATGACTTCAGGTACTGGTATTCAGGCAGAATGTTGTTTTCAATGACGTGTTTTCTTAGTAAGATGTTTTAGCATCTGCTTTAACAAATTTCTACTTGGATTAGAAAATTTATATCCCTATTTTTGGAAATGTAGGTATCAAACTTAGTTTTTAATAGCTCTGATGACTAATTAGATTGATGTCTCCGAGGACTGTCAATGAATGATTTTGAAAATGTGTTTTTAGAATGAGTGAATATTTCTTGGGTGGTGAATTTAATTTGCATAAGGAGCTCCTTCCTGTTTTTCTGAAGCCTTGTGCTGATTTCTTTCCCTCCCTGCTTGTCTCCCCATCCCAGCAGGGGAAATTGCTCTTCAATTTGACAGTGTGGAGAGTTTGGTTTAGACAGTTGAATTTTGTTGGCTTTGATTGTTGTTAGCTTAATGTGTAAGGTAAAATAGTGTGTGTGTATTTCTATTGGTGAAGCTCCTCATTAAAATAATGTCTGTGCTGTAAGTGATAGTTGGTGTCAGACTACTTTGTGAATATTTAACCAATATTCCAATTGTCATGAAAGAAATCAAGTTAGCATGGCTCTATTTAGAGTGGAATTTGACGAAGGGGTAGAGCATTTAAGATCAGTTCCCAACCCATATTTGAGATGAAGTAGGTTGATGGAGGTGATGGAAAGGAAAAGGGTGGCTGGGCAGGGGTAATACTGCTGTCTTGATGACAAAAAGCAGTGCAATACTAGCTCAGTAGGTCTGTGTGCTACGGCTGATCTGTGTCTGCCAACAGACAAAATACAGTGAATGTTACTAAATATGTTTGCATAAATACAGTATAGTAGAAATCTCCTGCAATTTTTTGACAATAATCACACATCGAATTAAAACCTGTAACTTTCATGTGACTTAAAATGCAGTCTATGTATTGTAGATGTGTTTTCTTAGAAGTCTGTGTTCAGGCATCTCAGAGTTGGAAGGTATGCTTGCCAGTCTTTTTACTTCCAGTTTCTGAGATTTGAAGCCTTAGGTACTGTGTTTCTCTTCTGACCTACACATCCTGGAGTAGCTGGAAGGCTCTACTGGCCCCTTTCCCAGTTTTCAGTTGCAGATACATTCATACTGAATGTAAAAGGTTGTTTGTAGTGGGGGTTACTAAGAGGAAAGGAGCCATTGCAAGCGTCTTAGTGATGTAACTACCTTTCAGCTCCTGGAGTCTGAGGAAAGGATTTTTATCTTTCTTCCCTGAAATTCGTTTCTCTTCAAGTAAAGGTTGTGGGGGGGGAAATGGACCTTTACTAAAGGACCAGGACAAATGTATAGTTTGTTTTGTTCCAGAAAGCTGTTTGTTTCTTGATCTTCTTGTCTTTGGGAGATAACCTACATCTTTGAATTTCTAAGCTGCCAGCTGGCATCTATACTTGATATACTCAAAGAAGATTGCCTGCAGTAGGAGTTTTGTAGCACAATAACCTGTGGAAAGAGAAAGTGAAGACTACGTTCCCTTTGGATTTGCTATGTGTTTAGGCAAGGAGAATGAAATAAGGTCTGTGTGTGTCTACTTGAGAAATGCCTTACTATCTCAAGCTGGTGGTATCTGTAGCGCAATATTCAGTCTCAGATGATTGCACTGGGATAGACTGTTCAGGAAGAGCTTGTGAGCTTGCCTGCTCTTTTCTGTGGACTGTTCTTGTTCTTCATCAGCATCTGGAACCTGTTGCATGATTGTAGTGGTTAGAGGTATTTTCAAGGATGGTTTTTATAATGTGAATTACTAAAGTCATGTCACTGTACAGACAACACTCCTTCTGCTTTTTTTGTAGATGGACCTGGAGCATTCTCTGGGCTTGAGGATAATGTATCACTTATCATAGTTGATGTTTTTGGCCCTCTCATTAAAAACAGTGCTGAAAGTCATGTACTGAAAAGCTGTATCTTCAATTACAGATAAATATCTTTGTGGTGCTGTGATGGAGGGATTGAAAATCAGCTTTGAATGGGACAAGCTTACAGCTTGCAAGTGGAAAAACAATCTTGATATTACCATGTATATATTTGTTTCTAAACAGAAAAGATCCTATGTCTTTTTGTGTGCTGAATAAGCTGGTATTTATGAAAACCAAATGTCATAACAAACTTATTCCAGAAATTAAACTGTAGAGGATTATGTTTCATAGTTTAGGTGTTTTTAGACTGTTGTTTCACAGTGCTGTGAAGGTGAGGAATTGTGGAGTTCTGAGGACTGGAGAGAAAGACTGCTTCCTAAATAAATCTAAGCATTGTCCTTTTGCAATTCTTCCCCCAGAGAAGCATGCCATCGAGATATTGTGAATTTACAAGTGGAGATGATCAAGCAATTCCATATGCAGTTGGTAGGTACAAATACCATGATGGGAAATAGATTCAGTTTTCCATTTTGGTAATACCAAGGCATGCCATCTTCTTTCCAAACTGAAAATCTATTTTGTTTATTGAGACAAGGAAAGGAAGGATTTGATGTGAAGGAGGGGAAAAGTATGAATGGGAATCTGTTAAATTGTTTCATGCTTGATAAATAAAGGGAACATAGGCATTGGGTGGGTATGAATTCCATATTTCAGGAGTTACAGAATGACAGACAAATTCAGCTGTCCTTCAGAAAGGGCCACGGGCTGAGATAAGGAGGAGATAGATGGAATTCAAACAGAAAACTTTACTTGTAGGTACTGTATGCATACTGAACTGTTCTGTATTCTTTAGCTTCACCTTTTTATGAATCTTTGTTCTTTTGATCTGCATTAAAAAGACCTTGTCTGGGTACTGAACATTTTAATGGAATGTGAATTAGTGGATTCTCTTCCTGAATGTCTGCAAAATATCCTTTGATAAAATATTCACTAATGTATTAATGATCAAAATACTGTATGTCAGCATAAAACAAAAAAATGTTACTTTTCTTATGAAAAGTTTTTAAAAACAGAATTATCTATGTTATTTAATTTTAAAAAGCAGTATGATAATGGATAGGATAAAACCAGAATCATTAACTTTATGACCACTGATTGTGACTTTTTACTTTTCTCTAGAATGAAATGCACGCTTTACTTGAAAGGTACTCTGTAAATGAAAGCTTAGTAGCTGAAATTGAGAGACTACGAGAGGAAAACAAAAGACTGAGGACTCACTTCTGAAAGATTTACCTTGCTAATTTTGTTAGCATGAACTCACTACAGGTGGTGTGTTGCCTATGACAGATCATCCGTCATCACTGAAGTATTGTTTGAAGACCTGCTATTTTTTTGAACATGAACCTGTTCTTCTAAGTAACTGGTGTAAGATATTATATGTAATTATAAAATTTGTAAGAGATAGACACTGTATGAAGAACATTTGCATACTCATGCTAACCACCTTGAAACACAGCCTTCTAACAGAAAAACTAAAAGGACGAGCATGTTATTGGAGTTTTAGCAATATGTGAAGTGCCTTTTCATAAACAAAATCAAACCAGGACAGATGTCTTTTCTATAAGAATTTTTTATATACTTTTCTACCTGACTTTATTGTACTACTGTCAGAAACAGTCACTGCAGCTTGCCTTTCAGATACATGTCTTTAAGAAAAGGGGGAGGGAAAGCTCCTCTTTTGCACAACAATGGAGCCTTATTTACAAGGAGCTGGAGAGTAGTCAGTTAACTTTATTCATCTGGCACCTCTTCTGTCCTGAGTAAAACTAGAGCTTGAAAATATTCCCAAATTTGGTGCCACAATCTTTCTTACCGAATTTGTAAGTCTGAAATTTATGCTTTTCTGCTGTAAACTTTGTTGCTGCAAATACTACTTCAACTGCACAATGAGACTTTTTTTTTTACTACTTCAGTCATTGAACTAGAATTCATTTTATTTACATGTATTTGAATATTGTCATAGCTTGTCCAATTTGAATGAAACTTTAGACTTCAAGATGTAAGTATACTCAGCCATTAATAATACAGCAATGTGTAAATGAGGTCTTTTAATCTTTGACTCAGGCATCTTGTGCCCTCCCTCCACTTCCTATTTGTAGTGAATAACACTTAATATTGAGCAGTTGTGTTGTTGTTAGTTTTGAATCTTTTTGGCTTAGCGTTATTGTAGCCTTTTTAAGATAGCTGCATACCAAATCTAACTATCTCATATGGTTAACATAACAAACATTAAAGAGAGATCATTTCTTCAGTAGCATAATAGTATCATACTGGTGTATAAACATTTCTTAAATGGAGCTCAGTATGAAGTCCTGACTGTTGAAGTGTATGAAATATTTGGCTTGGCCTGTATTTGTGCCAAGAAGATTAAATTAAAACTTCAATTTTAAATTACTTGAAAAATTAAATGAAAATTTAAAAAGAAATTAAAATATTCTCTGTAAGATTTGTTCTACAAGTGCTTCTTGCTGTTCAAATTGTTTGGGGGAGGCTGCTTAGTTTTCCCTCTAGTATTTGGTTGTTCCTTTTCACAAATTCAAAACTCAAAGCAAGCCTGAAGAACACAAGTTAGTTATAATGTCTAGTGTTTAAATCCATGATAACACTCTTCTACTGAATGAGTAGATAAATAATGAAAGCCATAATATATAGGGTAACTTATTTTTGTATGTTGGAAAACTAAAAAAAAACAAACCCAAACCTATATATACCTTTCCTTAACTACTATTTTAAAAAGAGACTTCCTTTTTTTAATGGCATCTAATGACAAATACAGTCTTGTAGCAAAATGAAGGTGTTCAAGTAGCCTTTAATATTAGAGGCATGACTTTAAATGCCTGTAGTTCTGCTTTTATAAGCTTTTAAAGATATTTCTGTACCACATATAACTTCATAGTGAAAGGAAGCAAAGAAGGTTGGGGTTTTTTAACTAACAACACACAGTTTAGAGAATTTTTTGATAAATGCATAGCGTGTGTAAGCTTGACACACAGACCCACAGTGCATGAAGGTAGTAGTAGCTGAAGTTAGCAAAAATATCTTGGCATTCTTCTACATGCCTTCCAGTGTTAAAGAAGTAACCTTGCATATTTTTATCTCTTCATTTGTTCCTGGAGTGCTCTTGCTAATGTACCCAGATGACAGCAGGGAATTAGGCAAATATCTTGGGTATTTCACTTTTAGATAATTTGTTTTCTTGACTCAGAACTCTATAATCCTTTTCTTAATTCCCAAATGAAGGTGACTATAGCAAGAGTGATTAAAAGGAGGTATTTTGGCCTTTTTAAAAAGACTGTTAGGGCTTTTTTCCATATCTCAGGATCACTGTAGCACAAGTGGCTACACTGGGTATGTGGAGACCCAATATGCCTATCACTATAGGGGTATGTTTTGCTTTGTACACAGTCTGATTTGTATGTTAAAATAAAGCTTGCTTTAACCTTTTTGAGGAAAAAAATGCTGTGGTGACCTGCTTATTAAAGAGAATAATCTGTGTTGTAATTGTTATGCCTCAGCAGGTACAATCTACCTAAAATTCTTGAGTAGTCTCTTTTCTGCCTCTGTGGCTTCATGTAGACCATCAAATAATTTTCACTGAAATGTTCACAATACCTCATGCTTTTGGAGTAAAGGACAGATGAACAGTTCCCTCTTCCAACTTGCAAACTGTTACAGTCATGACAGAGAGATTATGTTCACAGCCAAAAATAATGTTCAAGCAGATGTTTTGGGCAGAGGGAATAATCTTGTCTCCCAAGCTCCCAGTGAGTTGGAGATCCTGTGTCTTTGTAATATTTAAATTACAGATGCTTCATTTTTTAATTCCCTTCTCTTATGCACATACAGACTTTGTGATGAGAAGTTTATTTGCAGTTTTAAAGTGTGTAGGGTGTGAAAACTGATTTTGACTAATTGATTTATTCTCATAAAAATGCAAACTTGCCAGTGTGTTCTTACTTGTGGCAAAGGTCCATCGGTGCCTGATGCACATGCCATACTCTTCGTAAGTACCACAAGCCTGAAAGTTTCTCACTGCCCCTCCTATACAAGGAACGTGTCATACTAATGATAAGAACATGCTTTACAGACTGCATTGCCAAACTACAGTTCCTTGCTAGCAGATACCTTAAATATTAAACAACATACAAAATGTTGCAGACTCTTTGTATATGATAGTAACACATCTGCTACTGCTGAGTGCTTAAGACTGACAGGTGCTCTGTCTGTGCTCCCCCAGCAGTGCACTTGTGTCAGTGTGGTCATTATTGGTGCGTGTCAGGGGCTGCACCTTCTGGTGGGGCCGAGTACAGGCATTTTAATAACTGGCTGTGTATCTGGGGGATGCTGACTAACAACTTCTCAAAGAACAAATGACGAAAAAAATCTTGTACTCTTCCTTAAACATCCTATGCCAGGCACTGGCAAAGATAAGATAAGAAGCTAGAGTGACAAGAATAAAAAATTCTGAAGTGTTTTCAAGATCAGCTGTGAAATTAGCTATGAGTCTGGATGTCTTTCTGTAGCCAAGGAAGTGCAGACAGTACCTGTGCACTTCACATTTTCGTATTTGTCTCTGGCACAGCTATAGTACAAGGAAAGTTAACAGCAGAATTACACTCAATGGCAATTTCAAAAGTCATTGAAAGCACATCATTTTTAGCTAATTTTAACAGGCCAAGCAGTGATACATTTGTGGCACTAAGAGCCACAATCCTTCAGGTGTGCTGTCTGCATAAGTTGCTAATAACACTTCTTGCTTACAATCCACTTTTACTAAAGCTAGGGGCTTATATGAGAGGTTTCCATTTCTTTGTGTGGAAGGCTGTTCTAGAGCTAGAATGCATATCTAATGTTTTCAAAATAAATTGAGAAACTTCTAGGGCAGTACATATAATAAACTGGAATTTTAGGAGCATCTTTGTGAGATGAGGGTGATGACAAAAGTATTCTTGGTCCAGAAGGCACCTAAACTTTGAGAGCAAGCTTAAAAACCTCCAGTAAATCTGCAGAAAGTTCCAAGTTATTCTCTCTTCATGTGGATATAGACGGTCTGACTAAAAGTGGAGGAAAGGGACTACTGATAATTATTCATCAGCCTCATTAGTACTTAAAGCATTCAGACCTAAACTCAAGTACAAAGCAACATTCTCTCTTCTGGACAAACTGTCATGAGTGAAGATGTTTGGTGGAGCAACAACTGCCCTGTTTATTTTGGACTATGCCTATCTTGAACCAGTTTTTGTCTCCAAATGCTGGTGCAGCATGAATAGTTATGCCCATATTGTTTTGGGGCTGAACCATGTTAGCATTTTGTAAGTGTCTGACTTGGGGCTCTAAAATTGGCTGATGACTATCCTAAGCCGTCCATTCTCCACCATGTACTAGAATAGGGGTTCTCTGAAACAGCTGCCCAGCTCTGTATTGCCTGCTCTCCCATGTTGACACTGGCCTAGCTGTTGCCATGACTGATTTTGGAGGGCGATTAAAATTATCATTCTACCTCTGAGGATCATGTGAGATCTTTTCTAGCAGTAGAAACTTCCGTATTTTTCTCCTTTAGTTTTAACGTGTAAGTTGCGGTACAAATGCTCATGCCTTGGGCTCTGTCTCTCTCTTGAATTCATCATTTGTCCTCTCTTTCTATCTAAAAATACTAAGGCTCATGTAATTGAAAGTAATTATGGTTCCTTTCCAATTTCTTACACTATGAAGTTCAGTTTCTGTATGGAAATCGCTGCGAGACAATGTTTTTTCAGCCTATTATTTTGCTAGAATGATAATTCTGATTTATTCTTTTCATCCCTACTTGTCCTCTGAGTAATAGAGAAGAACAAAATTACACAGAGAAGCGGACACATGAGAAAAGAACACAATTTTCTATACAGGTTATTTACATACAAGTGCCTTTACTGGTTATAAAAATGCATATTAACTAACACAAGGCAGAAGTGTTTCAGAATTAATTTTAAAAAATTAGTACTATAAATAAATACTAGTGCTCAGTTGCATTACTATGACACTACTTACCAGAATGCGTGAATACTCAGAGGTGTCCAGCTGGGGATATTTTTTATAATTATCAAGTTGCAGAGGGTGAGCGGTGTTTTTTGAGTAGCAATTCTTCACATTTTCTTAAGGTCTTACACTGGCCAATCAAAAATTAGGGCGAACAAACACGATTAATAATTTTTTTAAATTTTTGGGCTAGGAAGATGGAATTGTCCCCCTAATTTCATGGCATCTAAACTCAAGCAGTTCTGAGTATATACTGTTCCAGTTCTAATCCCTGAACATCTTATGAGTCAAAATGCTGATGCAATTTGTTATCCAAGTCCACCTGAATAAACAGAATGGTGCAAGATCTTTCTAATGCTTTAAAAGTCAGAGTACTTTGGTCTGCCACTTACTGCCATCCACCCACATTTTAAATTTCCAGCATCACACAAGTGTGCAGATTTGTCCTCTGGTTATTTTATTACTGAAATACATCCTCTTGACAAGAGAAGCCAGCAAATTAAGGCAAGCTTAAATTAAATAGACCTATGTCCTCATGGCACAATACCCAAAATGCTTTCCATGACATATTTGCCTTGAAGAAATTGCACGTGGTGCTGGAGGTCACACTCCCCCTCTTCCTCACAGTGTGAGGGAAAATGTCATTGTACTGAATCCAAAATATTTATTCCTTGAGTCCTGTGTCTTATCAGCTCCTCCAGCTTTGGGAAAGCTGTTGACTCCCTGCCTCTCAGCAATAGCAGAAGGAAATACGTCTCTCTCTCCTCAGAGGCATTTGACCCTTCTCCTAGAGCCCCTTGAAGGGTGGTGCCCAGCACTGTCTCATCCTGCCAGTGCCCACATGCTGTGGCAGGGTGCCCCTCCACATGGATGTGCTTCACCAGATGCAGGTCACACCGTTAATGGAGACTGACTTCACATGGCATGTATGGGAGTGGCTCACGAATATCTACATAAATGCCATTGCTTGTTTCCATGGTAACTTTGATGCTTCAGAATGGAAAAGACAAAAAAGCCCGGAACAACAGGAGAAGTGCAGGGTGGTTACAACACTTCAGTCGCATGTATTTGAGTTGCCCTGTGCTATTCTGAAGTGACAGAAAACCCAGCTGTACTAGACGATGATACTGTGATGATACTCCCAACAATGACAGTAGGATTTCTGTGTTTACCCAACCAATAGTTGATTTTGCTGGTTTTTATTTTGTGTAGTTTTTTTCTTAAAGGTTATTTTCAATATCAGGTATTAGGCAAACAGCTGTGGAATTGGTGTTACTGCTAGTTATGGCCCTCTCTAAGTGCAGGGTAGAGGTCAGTGGTATGAACACTTTGAAAGCTATGCCATGCTTTTTAGAAATGCAGGGATTTATGTATGAAATCCACACGGGAGTACCATTGGGACTGAACAAGATAAGCATTGCTCTACTTGTTAAAAATGTTTATCTTCATAAAGTTGACATGCACTTCGATTTCATTTAGTTAATTTACAGTCCTTAATTGCTGCTGACCTCTGACACGTTTAATGCCAAGTCATATATTGTGCACATTTATTTCACTGTTGAAAGCTGTTGACTTTTGTTTCTGCCTTGTTTAACTAGCAGTTTTGTGGCAAACTTCATGGGAAGAGTAGCCTCTTACTGAGACAGGGAATTGGTAGCTTGTCAGTATTTCAATCAACAACGACCAGGGCCTTTACACTTTCAGAAATTACAAGTCTCAACATCACCTAATAATCATCTTTGTCAGGAGGTCTCAGGGTAGATGTTAAAGCAACTTCCTTGTCCGATCATCCAGGAGCCGCTCTGGCAGTCACACTCGTATCACTTGAGCTGGGACCCCACACTCACACCGTCACACCACGTTTCCTTACCTACTTGAACCCAGGTTTGCCACAGCAGTCTCAGATGTGGCAATCCTTAAAATAATTTAATCGTGATCAAGTAAATGACAAAATAGCAGCTCGACCTGGTGCCTTCAAGAAGGGACCCCGCACAAAGGAACCCTGGGCTTTTAGCCCCTTACAGTCTAAATGCAGGAAAATCTGGGGGTCGTCAGCTCCTGCCTGTCTCTCAGTGCCCGCTCCCCTGGCAGCCCCGCAGGTCCCCGGTCCCTTTGTTACGGAAAGGGTCCGCAGTTCACAGCCCCTTGCCTGGGGCTCTCACCACCTGGAGCTCAACTGCAGCTCCCAGTGCAGCTGCAGACCGAGCAACCTGCACTGCATGTATTCCTCAACAGTAAAGAAACCAAAATACCTCACATCCAGTCCTTAGATTTCAGCAAGGATTTACTCTGCCTGTGACTTTTGCCTGTTTCCATCAGTTTAGTCTCTGCATACATAGTAGCAGAGTTACTAGGAAGAGTATTGAGCAAGACCATGGAGATTGGTCTTTCTCATGAAGGATGAATACAGTGCTGTCAGTCAGTTTAGTGGTGTCCTTTCTGGACAGAGAGTATGACTGCTGGGGGGAGTCCACCTCTCAGATTATTGTATTCTGTGTATCTCGTCCTCCTATCCCAGGAATCAACGTTGGGCTTGAGAAACCCATCTACTTGATCAGATACCATCCTTAGGAAGGAGAGACAGACCTAATGATGACTGAGCAATTAACCTGGTTCATTGGCTAATCCCCTTTGAAGATGGGGACCTTGAAGCTGACCTACAACTGAAGAGAAAACCCTAACTACTGGTGCAACTGCTCCTCTCGTATGACGTGTTTAAAAATAATAATAATAAAAAATCCCTCTAAATGTCTCCCTTACAGCAGAACAGCTGTTTCATATTTTTCTACACTGAAGGTGCTTTTCCTAGTAAATTACTGGGTAGTAGCCTAACCTATGGACCGCAAGGCTTGGCTAATGGAAGGCAGCTCCAGCTGCAGAGGTAAAGATGATGTTTCTTGCTACTGTTGCTGTATGTTAAGAGCATCTAAGAATGAAAACAACTCTCAGAGGATTTACAGTCCTTGCCACACACTGAGTCACAGCACTGAGGATTCAATAAGAGGAGCCCTCCAGGTCCTTGAAATGCTTCTTTCAATGAGCATCCACTCCATCACACCAAGGCTAAATGTAAACAAACTTTTCTATCCATATACTTATCTTGGCCACATATTGGGTTTTCCTGAAAATGCTGTGGCCAGCTCTGGAGAAGAAAGCACTGCAGCTACTCCTTGTACTATTTCAGCATCAAGGATAAAGTTAACGTTCCCGAGGGCAGGATACCTTAAGTGATCAGACTTCAGAGGGCTTGCCAGAGGACTTTTTTAAAAACATGACAACAAATTGGTACCTTTAGGGTTGTAAGATGAACACTGACGTGGAAGAGGTGGAGGGAAGTATGGAGCTAAGATGCAATGAGTGGGACCTCGCTCAGCCTGAGGGGCATGAGACAGTCGGGCGGTGGCCATGGGGGATGGAGCAGACTTGGTGATCGGGTACTGCCACCCTGGGGGGCCAGGCCTCGCTTCACAGCACTCTGCCCGCAGCCCACATGTTCCAGCGGGCGAGACTTTTCGCCGCTGCGCAGCTGTCCAGGCCGCACGGACACAGCCTTTTCCATGCCCAGCGGGGCAGCTGGAAGCCGTTCCTGCCGGCGAGCGTGGTCGGGAGGGACAGAGGGACAGAGGGAAGGCTACCCGCGGTGGCAGCCCCAGCGGCAGAGCCGCCCGCAGGCGGCGATGCGGGGGCGAGTGGCGATGCGGGGGCAGCGCACGGGGCGTCTTTGCCGCCGCTCCCCGCCTCGGCCGCTGCTGTGCCCGGGGGCGGAGTGCCGTGGCCGCTCACCTGCGGGGCGGGGGCCGCAGGTATGGTACCTGCCGATTACTGCTCCATAGGGATTTTGCCCGTGACTGCTGAAGAGGCACCGGCAGGTCTTCAGTACCGCGCTTTATCCCGCGATAAAGCGATAAAGTGGGGTCACCCCTGGGGAACACGCAGTGTGCCAGCCCGGCCGCAGGTGCGCGGCGGGAGCCGCCCAGGTGCGGGCAGTACCTCCCGGCCCCCGCAGAGGGCAGCCCTTCCCCGCGCTGCGCCCGGCGCCTCCTCCCCGCGGCGCTCCGGGCCGGGGGGGTGAATTCCGGCCCCAAAGCGGCTTCGGACGAGCGGCGGAGCCGAGCTGAGCCGTGCGGGGCAGGCGTGGCGGCGCCGGTAAGTGACCCATTAGCGTGAGCCGTGACCACCGCGGCCGAAACGGGCTTCCTGCTGCCCGTGCCCATCCTCCCGAGATGGACGCGGCACGGCAGTGGTCTGGTGTACCAGATTAGGTCCGTTTTGAAGAATAAAATAAGTAGGTTTTTATTCCCACAGTTTAGTCTGGAGATGCAAGTGATTTAAATTTAATTTTAGAGCTACATGAAAGCAATATCACTTTAATTAATTTTTAATTGATAATTGTTCTTGGTAATTAAATTATGATATAGTCATCCAGACTTACATTACTTTCTAGGGATAGTAGGGAGAAATGAAAGAAGAAATTATTTGCTACCAGATGATGTCTTTTGCATTGACTCATTTCCATCCACTGTGAAAATAATAAACTTCCTAAAGCTAAGAGCAAAGCAAAAAAAGTTTAAACTATTTCAGTGAATATTTATAACCTTTCTCTTAGAGGACCAGACCTTCTCTAACCCAGTGTTGTTGTCATTATGCAGCTCTAGTAGTGGAGGGAGAATGTACATGACCCAATAGTCAAAGGTCCAAGTGAGTTTTGACATTGTGGGGTGCCCTACTGTGCCTCTTGGCTGCAAGGAAAGGTTATGTAGTGGAGCTCAAGACAGCCAAGGAGAGGGCCATAGGTAGAGCAGGGACTAGGGGTAAAATTCTTCTCATTTGTGGCAAGTAGCCTATGACTGTGTTATCTTTGCTGTAAGCTGTTAGTAATTATTGAATTCACTCTCATTTGCCAGGAAAGTTATCTTAAATCTTGCAATAGTCACCTTAACACAGGTCTGACAGCTGTTGGAGAATAGCCATCCTTGCTAATGCCTGATCTGTGTGTGAGATAACGAAGAGGAAGTGCTAGTTGTGACTCCAGGGTGGCTGGGCTGCATCAGCATGCATGGGGGTGCATAATGTGGTGGAATTAAGAGGCTCTGTGTAGCTTGGTCCTTTCTTTTGAAGAAGTGATAACATACAGTCTGACCTTCCCACTCCCTTCAACGTGTTTTTTGGAGGAATTTGGAGGTAGCAGCTCTCTACTCCAAAGCTTGCTCACAGAACCAGTGCTCTGGTCACCTCAGTGTGACACACACACACACACACACATATATATCTTGTTCATGATGGTTCTGGTCCTGTGAATGAGCCCAGTCATGGGACAGCCTTATTCAGCCTTCTAGAGCTTGGATAGAAAGTATGGTATAAGGTTACTCAGTGTTGTCAGGATTTTAGTGGTTCTTCTTGTACCTTGCAGCAGAGAATGGGGATCCTCCTGGTGCTTAGGGGGGTCAGGTGTCAACTTTAGCATTTATACTTAGATGCTTAAAGGGATGTTTAAGCATGGATTCATACACTTGTTCTCACTTGTTGGAAACTCAGGTCACGCTAGTCTATAGTAATGTGATAGGAAAGAAAAAAATCCAGAATAAGGCCGGGTGACCTTAAAGCTAATTCAACAGGGTGAGAAATTGTGATTGAAGTTATCTGTTGCCACAATGTAAGGTATTGATTGGATTCTGAGCTATTTTGACTATCTTATTTGTATTTCTCAACAATAAGAAAATTTCCTACCAGTCTCTGATCGGTAGGAGAGGAAATAAGAAGTAAAGGCAATACTGAGGTTTTAAAGCTTCTGTCTCACTGGTTTCACTCTTTTAAGCTTCAGTGCACAGCAGAGCATGTCCTCAGAGATGCTTTTTTCTTCTTTTGTAGCCATTTCAACTTAACAAGAGTTCTTCTGAGACTGTGTTTATGTGTGAAATGGCTGTTGAGGAAGGGAAAGGATTTTTTTAAAAATTTCTGTGGATTCTGTGGTCATTCACACCTTTTTCAGGAGTGAGTTACCTGGCTTTGTGAATGCCATGGAGGGCACTGTCTTCTCCCTGGATGGTCTGTTAGTTTTGATAGCATGTAACTGTGGTCCTAGGGTAAAAAAAAAAAAAAAATCAATCTCTGTAGTGGTATAAGTACTACAGATGCCTTTGTTTCTCTGTCTTTCATCAGATATACAATTTGAACTAACTGAACTATCTGTTAAGCTGCAGAGCTGATAGGTGGAGCAAAGAGCAACCTGGGTAATATCTTCAAGAAGATCTTTGCTGATGAGCCTTTGCATTGTTATTCTATAATTGCACTCGTGCTTGGAGATGTGCTATCCCTGTGATGCCACCACGAGCACCATAAGGAGAATTTTGGTGGTTAGTGCTTCTAGCTGCTACGGAAGAGGCAGGAGAAATATGTGTGGGTGTATGTCATCCATCTGTGTGCAGAAAGGTTCCCTGGTCAGAGATCTGGTGATGCCTGCTTTCTCACATGCCGTATCTGAAGGGGACCTTGCACACTGAATGTAGCATTTGAGACTTGACTTGGCTGCCTTTCTAGTGGACTGGCTTAAAAATGTGTGCTTGACACCTGGAGAAGAGCATGAATGCTGAACTTGTCTGACTAACCTTGCTAGGTCCCCTCTACATCCAGTGAAGACATCACTTCTGTGGGGGCAAATGGGAGTGTAAGTCCCTGAGGGAACATTTCACTCCATTGAGGGTATGACTAAAAGCCCAGGCAGATAATTTAAGAGCTCAAAGTTAGGTACTGTGTGTACAGCCTGCCCTTTATCAGTTTGCAGGCATGTCCAGGTGCATTTTACATTCACTCTCTGTGTTGAGCATTGCTGTTGAGTAGTGTGCTTGCACGAGTGAGGATAAGGGAAGAGCAAGGTGCTTGTGAAGTCATAGAGTCTTTTTCACATGACCGAAAGACCTTTTCCTCCCTTTTTCTTATTCTTCCCTACAGTCTGTTGACTATTTTTATCTTTCATTTGTTTACTAATGGTACTGGCCATTGGCATTTACATCAGAAGCAAAGGAACAACCACATTTCATAAGACCTTAAGCAAAAACAGTGGGTCAGGATTCAAAAATTTTAATAATGTTGGTTAAAACAGTGTCTGTGCATAGTTCTCTATAAGTTATTTAAAATATTTATTTTTAAAACAGTTTTCTTCATTTTAGCTACTTTATGATGGCCTTTATTCTTTATCTATTAGTACACTGATGTTGAGCTTCTGCTTTTAATGCTAAAAAATGTAGTAGAGTGCTCTTCTGTTTACTTGAAGAGAAGCCGTATATTTGTGACTAATAGTCTGAAATAAAGCAATGAACAACAGTGTCACAAATTTGCATAAAAGTGAAGTTTGTCAGGTTGAGAAAGAGGTACTGCTACTTTACTTCATGTTTCTGCAATGTTAATGTTAAGTCCTGGCTTAAGCACTGTAGTTTGGATTAATACTCTGTTTCTGATGTTAGCTGGAATCTGGTGCCTCAGGAAGGCATTGAACATGGTATGGTGAGTAATTACTGAATAATCAGCCCAGAAGGAAGGTTTTCATTGAGTCTGTTGGACAAAGATTTGCTTTTTAATTTTTTTAAGTTCTTTTTCTACTCTAAAACAGTGTATTGGGGAATGTTGCACATTCAACGTACATGGTTTTCTATTTTAGTCTGTAGGAACATTGTGTTTTGTGACAATTAATTTGGAGTTCAGAGTTTTTGTTTTGTTTTTCCTTAAAACAAGACCCTCTCAGTTTTTTTTTCCTTAAAACAAGATCTTCTTGGTTCATGGTAGTTTAATTGTGTACATTTTTAGTTAAAACAAAGTAGAGTAGCACCTTCTTTGCCTTCTGTGTAGCTTTTCTTAATGTGTGTTTCCAGTGTGTGCCTTCTAATTTGTTGCTGTTCATTTTGGCCTTTGGTTGCCTTGCAAAGGGGAAGCAAGCTTAAAATGGTTACAAGAGACCATTTCTTAATTTGAAGACTCTCCAGGGCTATCGGAAATAACTAACGATTAATGCAAGTACTGTTCTAATGCTCATTTGGAACTGAGTCACACTGATGCTTGAAGCACAAATTTATAGTACAGGAAAAACAAGCACTGTTTGCTTGGTACTATACAGCTTCAGGTTTGAAAAACCATAAGGGAGATCTTGAGTGGGTGAAACCTAGGAGGAGGTAGTAAATAAAACAAGACTGGATGCTAATGGGTGTTTGGTATGAGAGAATTAAGCTGAGTAATCTGAGGAGGTGTTGGAGCAAAGGAAAACAGAAACAAAGTCAAATGTATGCTTGAGACCTTATGTGAAGGTTGATGGTTATTTGGCTTGAAATGTTTTAGGAAAACAAGCAGAGATGAACCTATGGTTTTAGCTGAAAATAAAGAACCTAAAATGTGGCTGAGGCAGGGCAGAATAATGAAGCTCTAGTTTTATTGAGCTGCATAGGCTGGGTAAACAACCTGTAAATAAATTTGAAACAAGTATTGTCTCATTTTAAAGAACAGTAGCTTTTAAAAGTGAAACTTACGATGCTCACTGTGTTTTGATTACTTGGCTAAAGACAAATGTCTGAATTTTGCTCTCTGAGATTGTAAAGCTGCATTATGTGAAGAGGTGGTTGTCCTGAAATTAGGGGAAAGACATAACCAACTGGTCCAAAGCGTAGGAGTTTCATAGTCTGGGAATAACTTTGATAATGGAAAGACTTAGGACACTGCTTTAACTTCTAAATAGTTTTTTACCTCTTACTTACAGAGAGTAAAGTATTGTCTCACTGCTACAACAGTGGAAACTATGAAAACCACCAAGACAGAAAACCTGTGATTAATTTTGTTGCTGTAATAGTCATGTGGTGATCCACACAAAGTGCCAGAGATTTTTCATTTCAAATGAATTGTTACTTTACTTTCATACTTTTTAAGTAATAAAGCTGAAATGATTTGTTACAGAGCTCAGCTGATGGATCTATACTAGCAGAGGATTTTTCAAGTATCTTGTTCTGTATTCATTAGAACAATTGTGAAACTGTTATTTTCATGTTGTAATTCACTGGTTGTTTTAAGAGCTCATTCTCAAACAATGTGCTAATTGGACTGAAATAGTGCAGTGCATGTGGTGCCCCCTTGTGATTTGCAATTATGGGTGATCTGTTTATTAGTGGCTTGAGAAATTAAACCTCTCATGAGTGTTTTAACTTCCCTTCTGGAAGGACTGAGTGAATAAATGCATGGTATCTTGAAACATGGTGTTCAGACAAATTGTTCTATACCCCATGATTGCAGGGCAAATTTGATTTGCAGTGGAGATTTCCTTGCAGGCTCCTGTGCTGAAGTGTTTGGTGCACCAACAGAGTTGCAAAGATGCGACAAAGGTACAGCATTTATCTTGGTCCAATTTTACAGTAAACTAGAAACCATTTAGCAATTTCTAATGGAAAAGCACAATGGATACTTAGAGGACTGCATCAGATAAACAGATGCCTGAAACTTAGGAATTGAGTTGCATTTCACATAATTTTTCTGTATGTTCTGTGGTAAGTTGCTATGCTTTTATATTGACACTGCTTAACTACACTGTTGAGTTTGGAAGAGTCTTGACTTTTTATAATTGGTGAAGGATGGCGAACTCTTCAGGAGTTTGGAATTTAGATTGACAATTTTAACTGGATGTTCCTGAGAAGCTCATTGGGGACACAAAATTGATTGAGACCTTCCTCCCTTCCCTCCTGTCCCACCTCCCCTGTTTAGGTTTCTAAATCAACTTAATTAGCTGAACAACTCTGTTCTTAATTTTTCAGATTTGCTCAGGCTGTCTCCAGAGTAAGGAAGATGATATTGCACTGGATTTCATTCAGTCCACATCAATGATTTCATGACTGTGAGAATAGAGAATGTGTTTTGTTCTCAAATTAAAGGTTATGTTTTTTATGTGGTGGGGTCCCACATTCATGGAGCAATTTCTGTAGCAATTTCTACAGTGAGTGAAAACCTTCTGCGAGCCAAGATCAATGGTTGCATTCCTGCTGCTGAAACTCTCCTGCTTTGGGACTCATCACCTCTGGGCTGACTCTAACATTGAAGGTATAAAATTGGTGGATAGTTGGATGTTTGCTGATGAATAATGATTCAATTATATAATTTAACTATAAAGTCTGCAAATGGGAGTGAAGTGCAGACTGAAAGAGGCATCGTAGGCCGATATCTGTGAAATGTGAATTAATTCAGACAATCTAGAGAACATTGGAGACTTCTGCAGTATTTTGTGAGTGTTATATGTGCCTCATTTTAATTGCTTGATGTTATTCTGCCAAGCTGCATGAAATTAAATGAAAGGAAACTTACAATGGAACAAACAGGAAATGAAATAATAAGTGGAGTAAGATGTCTCTGGGAAGAATGGCAAGGGATTTGCAGTAATATTTGAGAAGTTATTGGATGAGAGAGTCCCACCTGTGTGCTCCAGCAGCCTTGTTTTTCTCACCCTCATATAAAACTGCACTGTGAAGAAGAGTGAAGGTGAGAAAGGATGCATGTGTTGAGCAGCAGGGGCTGGATGGAGAAGCATTTGGAATGGGATGCAGAAGGAATGTTGCATTATAGTTCTTCCTTTGTTGAATTATATTTCTTCCTTCTCTGTTTCTGCATCCCTCACTGCAGCAAGTTTGGATTGGATAGGATATAACCACAATAAATGAAGAAACAATAATTTGCAAATATTTGTGTCAATGAAGTCTGGTTTCCTGTAGTGTTGTTCTCTGTTCACCCATCCACTTAAGTTGATACCCATCATTCCACTCTCCCCAGCTGCCCTTCAGCACCTCTCATTTTTGTCTGGTTGCCCATCATAACTGGCAGACTCCCCGCACATCCCTGAAACCACTGAGCAGTACTCCAGGTCTTCTCCATTGCATTCTTTGAACCTTGTGCTGCAGATGTTGAAACTGTCAGACTCAGAGTTTACTATTGGAGCACTGTCAGACTGCATGGTATGTTTTTCAGCCATCTTATGTTAGTTTGGGAGGGAGGACAGTTTTGGCTAACTTGGTACGTTGTGGATAAGCTTTTCTTACAGTGCAATCAATAGCAGCAATAGACACTTTTCTGGTTCCCTCTCTGTACAGTCCAGGTGTTGCTGTCATTGTTAGGACTTGTTAAGCTGTTTCCTCTAGTGCTGTTTTACCTCTAGCCTTGCCATAAAATATGGAAGCACTTGAATAGGCTAATTATCATTACACTTATCGTTACACTGCATAACCCTGGTCAAATGGGAGAGATTTGTCCCTTTATAAATGGAACTTTAGCATAATCTGGAATGGCCTGCCTTGGTCCTCTAATGTATAGGCTTTGCAGCGCTGCAATTTGCTTAAAACAGTGTATTTGGCATGCTATGGTGACTTGAAGTATACAGAAAGAACCAGTCTGCTGTTTATCAGTCTGCATATAATGTTGGTCAGTTTTGTAAACATTGTGTTTAGATCTTAGTCAATATTCCTTTTGTTTTTTTCCTCTCCTCACTTAATACAATAGAGTCTGTATTTCTGTTGACTGAGCTCCCACTGGAGCTGATTGAGCTGGTATTTCTGTTTTCTAAACCTCCTGTTTATCGTTTACATAAAGTTGAAAGTAGTTCTTGATGCTGATTATGTTTTCTTCTGGCCTAAAATTTTATCCCAATTTCATCTGTACCAAATAACCCTTCTTGAGTTTATCATGTCTTTTCCAAAATTAAAAAAGAAAGCCTCGTCTATGAAGTTTTTCTTAATTCTACATGATTTCTGATATTTCTGCTGGGGTAAACATTTTTTGCTCTACAAGTAGTCCATTTTTTGGAGTGAGTTTAATATGGGAACTCAAGGCATCAAAAACATTTGGCTTATTGAACTGTAAGGTGGGAATATTCTTTTTCTATCAGGCCTGCCAGCTCCCTCATGGTAAGCTGTAATAAACTCTTGAATATTGGTATTGAAAGTTTTCATGTTGTCTGTCTTTTTTGTTTGTTGCGTCATCAAAATATTTAGGGTTATTTTTGGGAGCGAATGTGTTGGAAAAAATGTATTGTTTTGTCACTTGCAAAAGCCCCTTCAACCACATGGTCAAGGGTCATGGGCTTTGCAAAATGGGTTTGACAGAAGTCTACATTTTTAGATGAAAATACTCTGCTGCTTCTAGTTAATTCTTGCCAAGTTTAGAAGCCTCTGAGAAATGTGTCAGTAATAACATCTGAAAGCTTACCTGTCATCTTTGTGCAATTAAGCAGCAGATGTCCCATCCTCGCTGAGCAAGCAAGAGTGTTGCAGCCCAGGGTTACAGTATGTTTGAGCAGACCTCCCTAAGAAGTTCCTTGTTGCTTCAGGCTGTGGTCAAATTCCAATCTGAAACAGAAAAGGAACTACTGTATCCAAAGCACCAAGTGATCAGCAGTTTATTTGAATACAGATGAAATGTAAGCCAGGCTGTGTCAGAAGGTGGAAAGAAGAACGAGACAGGAAGGATTTGCACCTGGGCTCTGGTAACTCAGGGCGGGAAAGGGAGGGAGATTGCCTTGGAAAACAGGAGTCTGACTGAAATATTCTGTGGCTGCTCCCTCTTCCCTCTCTGGTTTCTATAACGAGCTACACAAGCCCTGAGAAAGGATCCCTGTGAGAGTGTAAATTCTGTCTTTGGAACAGAGGTTGGGTACCAGGTTTTGCACATTGATTTCTACCTTTTTGCGTAACACAAACACTGCCACCATATTTGCACTTAAGTTTTCTCGTGCAGAGTTGAGTGCCTGTTGCCACTGAGACTGAGTATTTATACTTTTTGTCTTGTAAAATGTTCATGTGTACCTTATTTGAGCTCTGATTATATTTATATGTATAGTAATACATATTTACTACATTCTTGCATTGTTTTGGCAAAACATGATGTTATTAGTAAAAGTAAACCTGACACATTATTTAAATAGGATGAAAGTTATCCAAAACAGGATTTGTCTTGAGGTTTTATTTCTTATATGTCTCAGCTTGTAGTAGGAGTTTTACCAGTCCCATATGGGAGGAATCAGATACAAATTGTGTAATCTAACAGCTCAACCAGTCTAAGCTCTAGCTGCTCTGCCACATTTAGACACTGGTTTCACTGACCATGCTCATAGATCTTGCCCACCTGTTAAGCTCCCCTTATCTGCAGCTGCATCATTTTCTAGTATGTTGGGTAAAGCCTTAAGGTTTTACCAGGGCATCTGTCAGGAACCCTGTGTACACCTGACAAGCCTCTGTCCTGGAGGGTTTTCCATCCAAATGGAGAAAGACACAGCAGGTAAGTGATACACACAAGTGGAGAGAAAAGAAGAGAATGGGCTAGCATGATCAGATGTGGGTTGATTGGTGTTGAAGTTGTTGGGCAGTGTTACCCTGTCACAGGATTCATTCTCTGCTAACAATCAGGTGCACCATATAGTCCTCTGCAGGTGAAGCAGAAGCCCAGAAACAGCTTAGCTTCATTCTCGTGTCAGTTCTTTTCCTGAAAAGGTGCTTGCTACACCCTCATCCAAAAGGTTTACTGGGTGTACATTTTAATTTCAGGCTTCAAGGGATTTTGCTTACTCAAACACTTGTTAAACCCTTGCATCTTTGGTATGCTGAGTCAAGGTCTGGAGAATAACTATATGTTTTTTCTGTAAGATATTTCTTTTAATTTGGTGAGAATATAGGCATTTTGGCAAAAGGGATTTTACAGAGATAACATGCAACTTTATAAAAGCATTACAACAAATTACCAGGATTAGCAACCATTGCCATAGAGGACCTTTGTTACACTCAGCAAACACAAACTCCATGCTGCTTAAGTGAAGTACTCATAACTTAAACACTCATTTTCTGTAAGTTACCCACAAGAGGAAGAAAAGAATAAGGGAAGAGAGATTAGGAGAAGAAAGAATAAAGGGAGAAAAAGAGGAAAACCAGAATGTGGTTAGCACTCAGAAGGTCATGTTGACAGCTTCGAGGAGAACAGACCAGGGCCACCAGTGGAGACCTCCCCTTAGCCACAGTGAGGGGTGTTACAGCTGATCAGAGGCTCCAGGGGGTGTACTATGGGTGGGTTACCAGGCAGATCCTCTTTGACTGGCAGCCCAGCCATGCAGCTCCCATGGCCATGCTGGCCGGCTGCATCCTTGGGCTCTTGGCAGGCATTGTCATGGGCAGGCAGGCCCAGTCCAGCCCTTCCCTGCGTGCGCGCACACACACACACACACACACACACACACACACACAAAATGGTTGTTTGGATGCATCAATCAGTGAAATATAAATCTGCTCTCTGACATTGCTCCAGAACCAAACTCTCTGGTAGTCAAATCACTGTCATTTTTGAGTTTACATTTATTTGTACCCATATTAACATGTATTCTTCTGGTTTAAAGGACTGGTTGTTTTTTCTTTTTTTTTTCTAGGGAGTTTTAATTTGTTTGGTTTTATTTTGTTGTTTGGTTTTTTTTTATTTTTTTTATTTTGGCTTAGATAAATCAAGGTGTTTTTTACATGCAAAACCATGGGGTTTACCTCCTGAGCATGCTTTACAGTAGAGTTGTTGTTGAAAGTGTGCCTCTGTAGACATATCTGAAATACTTTTGAGCTTCCTAGTTGACAGACTGTTGGAGCACAGTTGCCACAGTAAAGGCCAGTACTGCGTGATCAGGTTCATGCTCAATTTGAGTGTTTTAGTTTCTGGTGTTTTAATAGAACGTAAGCTTTCTTGATATTGAAGACCCAAGTCTGCAGCAGAAAACTTGTGGTCTTCTGAAGAAGGCTCAGTATACTGGGATCCACCTCAAGCCTCTGTTGAACTTCAAGGTCCTTTGAAACAATTCTGAAAGCAATAACAGTTGCATTTGCCTGTTTTCTTGGCTGCACTTCCCTGGTTTCATGATGGTACCATGCTGATAGTTTGGAATTATCTTGCACTTGCACTGAGTTGTTACAGGCACATCTTGCACTGTTAAACCTTGTTTTCAGTTCATTGTTATGCCTTTCTTCCCTTCTGATGATCAACTCTCTGTCCTTGGAGACCACTGTGAAGGAACTTCCTTACTAATGAGCTTTTTTCCTATCACTTTCCCTTTGCTCTTGTTATCCTTTAAGTAGTTTATCTGACTTACACATCTCATATTTTTGCCAATTTTCCCACTTTTCCTAGTTTAACCTATGGAGTGCTTTGCCAAATGATTTATTAAAATACATACTCATGACATTTTTTGAGGGAATAAAATGGAAGAGAGACATTTTGGACCAGTATGCTGTGATCAGTCTTCTGTAATTCATTTGATAAGCTTTTGTTTTCCATCCTTTCGTCAAGATTTGTGTGTTATCTGTAGATGACTGATATGTCTGTATTACCAAAATGACTTTTTTCCCTTCTGTCTTTACAGAGGGGAAATAGACACCATATTTGGCTTTCTTCAAGCATGTGGTACTCCCTCATTTGATGGATTTATTTAATAACTGTGCTATCAGACTTGCAATTTCATGTACCAGTTCTTTTGGTGCTCTGTGATCAAGATTGTTCTGCCACCCAGACTTGACAGCAATAAGCTCTTTGGATTTTGCTTCCATCTCTGTAATTTCTATCCCTGAAAACTCATGCTTATTAGCTGTTGTGTGTCTGCTCCGCTGTTCAGCATCAGGTGTTTTTTGGTTTCTTTTTTTTTAAATGAGTAGAGATAGTAATTTCTTTTGGGAGTTATGTGTACATTTCACAAGTGGTCTACTCTACTGTAGTGAAGAACTTCATACTTCTTTCATATGTTGGGTGTGTTTATTTCCATCTCTTTTCGTTTGTTTGTTTTGTTTTGTTAGGGATTTTTTTTTGTAGTTTGTGGCTAAAGGACTGTCTCACACTTTATATTCTCTTTAAAGTCTGTCTGGTTCATTTTCAGCAACACTGCCATTATCTCTCTATCTCATGAACTCTGAGGACATGTGTTTGTGAGTTTTAGGATAGCAGAACACATTCAGCAGTTACCAGTTTCCATGTACGACCTGTCCTTTTACTGTTTCTCCTTCACTTGAAGTTAGTAAGGAGTTGGGGCTGGCCCCTTCTTGTACAAGACTTTCTTCCCTTGGGGTAGTGGCTGATTTAATAGCTCTGTCACTGCTTCCTCCAAGAAATTCAACATCACTGCACACACATCACAAAGGGTGTCAGTCTGTTTTTTTTAATGTAATGACTTTGTGGAAATAAAATGATTGTGGAAGAGCAGAAGGATGATGTGGGTTGTCTTTCAAATAACAAAGAGAAGACAATGAGAACAAACGCATGCATGTCTGTAAAAAGTACTACAGACTACAGATACATCATTTAATTAATCTGAAGCTAGACACTTTTTAGCATTGGACCTTCTGTGACCTCCTGAGGAAGAGGCTCAATATTTCAGAAAAACTCCTGAGCAGCTCTGTTACCAGTGGAGCAAATCACAAAATAAAACACAGGATTTTATAGTGTTTCTGTGGAAGAATTTGAAGGCATTGATCTATCTTTCTGGGCTTTTTTAGAAGTCTAGCAATAAGGGGCTTTGCAGACTTTCAGTATCAGTTTTTCTTTCTGAAAAAAGTTCACACAACAAAGAATGATCTGCTCTTGGAGTGGGTGCAAAAGCAACATGAAACATGGTTTTTGAAAATTTTTAGCCAGCTCTAATTGCTCCCTGTCAAGGACATTACTATACAGTGAGTTCTGAATTAATCCACTGCACCAGCCTGATTCTGTGTGGACAATTTACAGACTCTTACCTTCTAAAAGCAAATTGAAACTGCAAAGCAAAAGGAGGGTGTTCTTGGTTTTAATCTGGTGCATCAGGAAGCACAGAAATTAAGTAAAGGTACCTTGCTTAAAAGGGCATAGAAAAAAATACAAGTGGTATACTGCCATTGTTAGTTTTACTCAAAGATCCACATCTGCTGCCTTGTGTAAGGTATGTCCACTGTGAACCATCCACCTGACAAACTGTAGCACTCTGGAAGCTGAAGCAGTTTGTGACCTGAGTAGATGGTTCTGAGTGGTGAGAGGAAGACATCCATGTCTTTTGTCCAGATGCAGGAATACAATCAGGTTCCAGCTGCCAGTGTGTGATCAGACAGGGAAAGACTATGGCAGAACTGGTCTCCTGAAGAACCTTCTCAAGTTGTGTTAGGGTTTGGCACTCTAGTGCTGTGAGATCCAGACAGAACTGTGCTGTTACAGGGTTCATCTCAGTAGCACTGCTGTGTTTGGATATGGCCTGACCACGGGAGTCCTGCCAAGGCCAGGTCAGGTCCATGAAGTGCTGCTTGGGTTTCTAGGGAGTTTATCAGATTGGAGCACTAGATCTGAGATTAATCCAGATTTTCATGCTGTGCTAATGCTGAGTTAGCCAGTTTTCCCTGCACTGGATTGCTAAAGTATTCAATGCAGACCCGCCAGTATCTTTGCAGAACCAGCCTATTAGGACTAAATCAGAGCAGAAGACAAGTCCTGTGAACCTGAGCTAACTTCATGTTATGGGGTTATGTTATGACCCTGATAAGGTCTTGATGAGTTGAGAGAAACACCTCAGCCCTCCTGGAGGGATGCTGATAGGATTGATGGTGTTACCGAAGAATGGAGTGTTATGGAAATAACATGGTCTTTCTTTGCTGCACCCTGTGGCACCCTCCAGAGACCCATGGAGCCACCCCTCAGGCATCTGTCTATCACCCTCAAAGTATTGACTTTAGTCACACAAACCACCTAAAGGAAAATAAAAGGTATAAAAAAAGATTGACCATAAGCCAAAACTGGGGAGAAAACTTCCACCCTCTCTGTGAGGGCAACCTACAAGCTACCCTGTCTCCCCCACCCCCACCCCATCGGACATTGCAGGAGTAAGCAACCAAATTCTTACTTTATTTTCCTATGCCTTACTAATTATAATTTGTTATAGCTCACTGGGTGTATATGTGTTAGTGGGAAGCAGCTATAGTCTTCTGGTTGCTTTTCCTATGGGTTACTGAATGTGTTTAATGTAGTGTTGAACTCTTGTGTTTCTGTTTAGTAACCCTCAGTTAAGTTTGTCTTGGGAGAGGTATACTGCTGGACTTGCCTGTAAAATGTGTTTTGTGCCGGTTTTTTGGGGGTATTTTGTCATCAATTAAATACAATACTGCAGCTAAATGTTATCACTGACTAAGTAACCCATATAGTCATTGTCACATGCCTGTATTAATAAATGTTATTTCAGGAGCTGTTGTGGGGAAAGTTCTTTTCTTGCTGTTAAGTGTGGTCTCATATCAGAGGTCAGAAACCCTTCCAATCTGTGTGCTATCTATGTCAATAGGCAGTGTTGGGTCCACAAAGCTCTGATTTCCTGGAAGAGCTTATTGCTATTAAGTTCTCCCTGGCTTAAGTGTGTTCCTCACAGGAAGGTCAAAAATCTTTCCAGCCTGTGTTCTGTCCAGAGTTTGACAGGCAGTGCTGGGTTCATAAAGCTTTGATTGTTCCAAGGACGCTTATAGCTATTAACTTTATATTAATACAGGTGAGACTAGAAATCTTTGCATTTCTGTCTCTCCCCCCTTTCACGTGACACATGTGGATTGTGATTTTTCTTAGAAAGCTACAGCTTTTTTCCACAAGACTTTGTATACCCTGGTACCCTAACCTCAGTTTTTTTGGAAATTAATTCCAAAAGTATCTGGCTGGGGAAAGCAGCATTCCTACAGCAAACTGTACCTGCGGTAAAACAATGGTAGATTGGATTAGCTGGAGCCACATCTGCAGTAGGTGGCTGTTTCACCTTACTAAGGCTGCTGTATGTGTGTGTATGATGGAAGGGTTTTTTTTAAAGATGATATTCAAGAAGTTCTTCTTACAGGTAAAGGTGAGCCTATAACAAGAGCTTTGATACATGTTTTTAGCTACCTGTTTTCTTAGTATTTGGGAAAGGAATAAATGTTTGATTGTGTGAGTCTGATGATATAAAAATGCTTGGCAGGCTTCAAGAATTCTGCTGCTTGCTTACTGGGACCCAGCAGGATTTAATGAGCTTTTCCCCTTTTCTCACCTTAGATGCAATCTACTTTCATTCTTCATTCAGAATCCTCAAAGAAAGCAAATCTAACTAGTTCCCTGCTATTGCAGGTCCTCCATGTCCATTGATAGTGCCCTTGATCTCTGACTCTTTTTATTCCACACCAAATTTGTGTATTCCATTGTTCTCCTCTACAACTGGAGATTGTTGTAGGGTGTTGGGATGTTTTACATATGTGCTAAATGTGAGCATGAAGAATAGATGATCGTGTATGCAGAAAGAATGCAATTACTTGTTTTCTGTTTGGGTGTCAAAACACAGTCTCAACATATAATGCATCCTGGGGTCATACCATGCCCTTTTAAGCACAAGTTGACATCCTGGCTAAATTTTTACATTTGTTTTTTTTCTGACTGTATTTCTTCAGCTTCAGCTGGACTCAGTTTTAGCCACTGTTCTTAGCCAAAGATATAAAATCAATTAGCTGTCCCTCTGGATGGTTAGGCCAATCATGTTAGAGAAAAATTATGAGAAAATGCCACTGTGGGTATTGTAGCACTCATCATCTTTGTGTATGCACCCATAGAAGTGGATGTCAAGGGAAAGCAATCCCTGTACAAGTTCTCAGGTGAAAATGTTACTTTACAGGTGCCTCTAACTGTCTCTTGCTATGAAGGAAGAGATTTGAAGCCACTGCAATTCTGCCACTTTTAGACACTAAAATATGGAAGACAGCAAGATTTTATAATCTGTAGAGTTGACTTATTTTTTCCCCCCCGTTAGTGGGAGGAAATTGTGAAGCAGTTTTTTTAACACTGTTAATGCTCACTTTCTGGAGTGGCACTGAATTTGGTAAAAAAACTTATCAAAAATCCTGCAGTTTACAGGATTCAGTAGGACTATGAGGTTGATTATGTTAAAGGTATTTGCAAGCCTGAAGAGAATGACCAGCAATATTTGCTCTCTTTCATTAAAGAAAAGTCAACAGCAGGGTGCAGAACTGAGTGTTTTGCAATTCAGAAGTTTCAGGCTATGATAACAAATTAGAAGATCAAATTACAGCACTGCTTTGATTTAAAAAATGAAACAAAACCTCCCACCCCAAACATATGGAAAGATGGTACAATTGGATATTGTAATTTCTTTTGCCGGAAAAGTATCACTTTGATATATAAACAGTATCACTTATGAAAGAGTAGTTGCTGAGTTGTATTTATATTAGTGTGAAAATTTAATTTCTCTTCCAGTTTTGTTTACTGGAGGCCATCACAGTTTGTGCAAGCAGCTATGTGTGTGTGATAATGACTAATAAGATGGCTGTTATTGGTATTGAATGTTTTAAAGCTACTAGTTAAAATGCTTTAGGTTTATTATTAAAAATGTAGAGTTAGATTCTTACTTAAACAGATAATGTGCATAACCTCAAGAAAATAAAATATGTTAGAGTCATATGGATGCTTAAACTGAACCTGTATTTGCAAACAAGTTGTTTTTAAATCTGATTAGCGCTGTAATGTTTGGAGTACCAGACACCACTGGGAATATCTTTCCATTGTAATTAAATTGAACAGGGTCATGTTTGTTACATCTTTGAAAACCCATCTTTGAAGGCATGTAAGAGAGCCCCCTTCAGCCAGGGAAACGCTGTAGGCAAAGGTAGTGTGTTGATACAAGCATGTATTTTTTAACGGAGAAATGTTAGAGACCAAAGTTTGACAACAGCAGAGAGGACTGAGATGACAAACTCTTGGGCAAATGCACCAAGCTAAACCCTATAAACCACAAAAAAACCCCAAAGGCTGAGAATCATGAAATCCCAAAATCTCAAAACCCAATAGCTCTGAAGTGGTTGGAGGAGAGTGGATAATTATTCACCTGCCCATGGTCTTTCTAGCACAAACTGTTCTGTGTTGCCACTGAAGTCAACATTGCTTAGCCTTTTGTGGTCCTACTGCTGTAAATGCAGTTGAGAAATCATGGTTATACTGTGAAGATGACCTGGTTTTAAGTTCAGCAAACCATCTCCCCCATCCGTAAGAGCTAAAATGAAGTGATTTTCTTTATGGTCCTATTTTGCAAGAGTCAGTTCTGTCCTTGCTGTTCCTTCATGTCCCCAGAGCTCTATGATGTATTGTTTTCATCTCTTGCCCCACTCTGATCTGTAATTCCTTGTGGGTGATGCAACAATGTTTAAATTCTGTCTGAGATTTGAGACTTTGATATTCTGTTCAGTTTCTATCTCCTACCACGAACTTTCAGGTGTTGCACCTGGATGATGTTTGGCACTGAACTGGGCATCCCTGAAGGGTTTTTGAAGGCAATGAGATGCATTGGTGACCTCTATGAGAAGGGCCCAGGGTCTGCCCCATGCTGGACGTGGCCAGCTCCAGTGGACCTACCACAGGACACAGTAGGGCCCATCAGCCACAAGTGTTGCACCTCTGTGAGAACCTATTAAATGAGAGTCCAAAAAATGCTGGACAGAGAAAGAAAGGGGGAAAGTGTAACAAGCAGCCCAGGGAAACAGAGGTCAGAGAAGAAGGGGGAGGAGCAGTAGGAGATGCTTCATGACGTCCGAGCAGATACTACAGCCTGAGCAGGAGCCCACACTGGAAGCAGAATTTTTCCTTAAGGACAGCTGCCTTTGGGAGGAGCCACTGCTGGAGAAGGGCAAAAGAGTGAGAGGAAGGTGTCGCAGAGAGGAATCATTGCATACTGACTGTAATGCCTCTGTTCTCCTGCTAACCCTGTGCTGCTCAGGGGTTGGAGAGTGGGAGTCTGGAGAACTGAAGTCTGGGAGGGAAAGAAGGAAGAGTGTAATGTTTCTGTGTTTCTCCTGGCAATACATTAAAGAATTTTCCTCATGTCAAATCTGTCTTGCATGTGAAGGTAATTGGTAATCAATATCCCTGCCTTTATCTCTGCCCACAAGCTTTGCCATGTTATTTCTTCACCTGCTGAAGAGGAGTGAGCAAGTGGCTGTGTGGACATTGGCTGTTTGCCAAGGTTTCTCCAGCACTTTGTGTCTGGTTGAAAGGCAGATACGAGTCTGCCTTCTAATGGTGAGAAACTTCACCTGTATAGTATAGCACTGTTGCATGTTAGGCACAAATATTCTGTGAAAAGCAAGAGAAGCAGAGATGTACTTGAGGTCTTTAAAAATTACAGTCTGAAATAGACTTGTGCCACTTTTAATTTCAATAGTTTTTTTTTTTTAATCTGGAATTTTGATTTATCTGTTTTATCTCTTATCTTCCCCCATTACTATGGACTGTCAAGAATTCAGTCCAGTGCCCAGGCAGGGCAGGGCTGTAGGGAGCTGGAGACTGGCATTCCTGCTGATTCACTGGGGTGAATGATGGTCCAGGGGACTGGACAGGAACAGTGGTTGTTGGGGTGTCCTTGGGATCCTGACAAAGCCTGGTTAATATTTTGTTTACAAAATGTTAACTTAATGGAAGTTAAAAAAATTAATACTACGGTAAAGTTGCGCTGGCTTCAGTGAGTTTCTGGAGGTATTAACCCTAAAAGTGTCTCTTTGCATGATTTGAGTTTTGATTTTAAGAGGTATTTTTCTTAAATTCAGTATAGAGCAGGATGAGACATTGGGGGTATTTTCTACATTGAACAGATGGCTGTTTCTTTGGAGGAAACTAGACTGAGAATTGCAGCCCAGTCTAATTGACATTTGACAGGTTATATCTTTCATCTTTTCTGAGCAGTCTGCAGCAAAATTAAAAACACTAATCCTGGAAATAGTTAATTAAAAACTTCATTTTGGCCATGCAAGTTGCTTCATTGAACTGAATGGGATTTCTCTGGTGATCAGTCACATGTGCTGAAGTGTTTCTGTGGTTTGCATCTTTAATCTGTAAAGATCTAGAGTAAGGTTTCGAAGCTCTGGCATGTCAAAGCTCAGGGAGTCTTATTTCTGTTGGCTTTTTGTGTAATATTGAAGGACCTAAAGCCACAGTACTGAGAAATATGTAAACACTAATTTGCACCCCCACAAACTTCAGCAGTCTTAGCCTTTTTTTAGGTACTCAGCTGTTGAGGCTCTACCCTTAATTCCTGCCTGCACTTAGTTCCTGAATGTGTATGCTTTTCAAAGGTGTTTTTGCTTTTAGTGGGACTTTCAAAAGCAGCAGAACAGGTGAGTTATTAAGCAATTAGGCATTTGAAGGGATAGTTTCAAATACTGGAAGTGATTGTAACATTCACCAGATGCCTCTATGTCTTCTGACTTCAGTGAAAGGTCTGAAATGAGATTCAAACCTAGGTAACTTTAAGAATTTTGGGGAGATTTTACTTTGATAAAGATTTTGAAATATACCTGAAAATATATGTGGAGACAGAATAAATGTTGGTACACTTTTGGGCAAGGGAAGGTAGTTTTCTTTAGCAAGAAGTAGTTACAGTACAGAAGGAGGATGAGAAACACATGAACTTGTCTTTTCTATTCTTCTTTGCCTTTGAAAAGCCTAGGTGTATCCATTAATATACATCAGGCTTTATCTTTCTCATTTTGAAATTTATGAATTTAAAGTAGCTGCACTTAAACTTTTTGCTCCTAGGTTCAATTCTAGAAGTGAGTGTTTGAAGGACCATGTACTTGGACCTTTTTCTCCATGTTGCTGAAAGCAGAATGACAGTAGCACTTCATACTTTTCCATTCACATGATTAAATTCAAGCATTTCTCTCCCTCATGTTATGGACTATTGTCATGAGTAAAGTAGAGATTGAGGTTTGCTGCATTATAAAACATAGTTGTTTGATCTTGTATGAGTTTGTTTATCTGATTTGCAGTGAATCAAGTTATTTTGAACTTTCCTAGATGACATATTTTGGTAGTTGAAGTGTGCTATTACTGTGAGAAGTATGGAGAAAACCATAGATTTTCTGTCCTCTGGCAGTACGTATAAAATAAAAAGGAGCCACTAAAATTAGTATCTGATGGTATATATTCTAATGTCCATAAAGGTTTTGTTTTGAATGGGTACATTTCAAATTGTCCCTAAGAACAGAAGGGCTTTTTAATATATGGCTTCTATTTACCTGTCATCATTTCTTTTATTAAAGATTGTTGCTTAACATTTAAATTCATCGTTTGTTGATATAACACTTAGAAATATTCTGCAGTGCTTTCCACAGTTTAACCAAACAAAGTTTAAGATATTGCTGAAGGACTGGCATCTGTCTCTAGAGTAATGAGGTGAGAATTACTGCAAAGACATTCCTTGTGAAAGTACTGAGCTTTCTTGGTGAAGAGCAGGTGTATTTAATAAAGTTCTGATACATTTCTTCATCTTAATTTTGTTTTTATAGATCTGTGTGTCTTGCTGCTTAGTTCTTCTAAATGTGAGATATAGGAAATGGAACAGATGTTTGTATAAGTACTTACTGAGCTCATGGAAGAAATGCGTAAAGTGGTATTTTCATTGTTCTAATGAAACTATAATTACAGTTGCTTGTGAGGTTTGATTGGGGTTCTTTACAGAAGCATGTTCAACAGGCAAAAAAAATTAAATGGCATAAACCATCATGTGATATTCGAATAATGAAAAATGTATCACTTAACAGTGTTTGCATTATTCAGAGTTATACACATACAAGTGTCTGCTCTAATCCCTTGCCAGTATGTTGTCTTGGTAACCAGCTACCTGCACACCTGCTCGGCTTCTGCAAGTGAGGGAAAATGGATGGTTATTGGCCAAAAATATATTGAAATGGAATATAAAAATCCAGCTGAATATTAATATTTAATAAGGCTGTGCCTTCAACTTCAGTATTTAGTCTCTAGCAGCAAGTTTTATACTGAGCAAAAAGAGATTTGACATAATTTCAATTCCTTCTGCAAAGCAGGGAGAAGTCAAGTTCAAATTCATACCTAAAGACCCTAAAACATAAAGGAAGAATATCTACAACATGTATATTAAAATAATACTGTGTTATGCTATTGACAGTCTATCGAGTGACTGTTTTGGAGTGCATAATAACTGTTATGGAATTTATCACTTTTCAGAAAGTTGCTGTTTGTCATTGAACTAAACTGTTGGTTCCATACAGGTACAATGGACTCAAGAACCAGAAACTGGTGACAGCAGATTGGGAAGAGGGAGACAGGGAGATAAAATGGTGTTAGGACTGGACCTGAAAATACCTTCTGCTTTGGCTGAACTTCATTGGCAGAGTTTTACCTTAACTTGAAATAATTTCTCCTTGTTTATAAGTACAACCTTCTGCTGAATTGCAAGAGCTTAACACTGGGAATTTAAGAGGTAGCAAAGAGGTCATAATGGCTCATATGGACTTTTTCTTCTTCAAACTCCAATTTTATGAATTCCTGCTAGAAAAGTGGGAATTTTTGGGTGACTAGTATTACATAACTATATATGGAAAATTCTAAAGAAAGCAAAAAGGTGAATAAAATACCTAAACAGGTGAGAATAGATGCCTAAGCAGTTTTTTGGTACAGAGGTGCCTGGTACACAACAAAACCAGACGTAAGCCAGAAAAACTGAGGGATTTGGGTGTCTATGATGCTATATGCAAACTGATTGTATCCCATTAAGAAATGTCGTCCTAATGCATAGACTGAGTGAGCTTGCACTTCCCTACTGCTATAGTTGTAAGCCTTTGCTGATAAATATGTATCTATATGTACATATGTATAGTCACAAATGACAAAGAAAATGTTATAATCCTGAAAAGGGGAACTACTTGAAATTACCCAGGTGCTTATTTAGCAGACTGTCTCTTGGCTGTGATAATGCATGTCACTCCATCATTTTTTAAATCAAGGATATTCTAGACATCCATTTGTACCATATTATGTACAGTCCTGAAGGTATAGAGGGAGTCTGTGCAAGATTTTGAACCATGGGGCTGTATTATTTTAGAAGGATTTCTCCTTGTAGTGCAAAAACGGGACGTGTTTGTGCCTTTGTTAATTTTTTCAGTTGTGTTCTAAAATATTAAACATTAGGTAGTGAAAAGTTATGTGGAATTAAAGACCAGCTTTTTTGAAAGGCAGCCTGAACCTATATTCACATCAAGGTGCAAGTGGCTTGTTCTAAAAACTATGTTGGTGCTCTTTTAAAAGTGCCCTTTACATCCATTGTTTTAGTAATGCATTCTTACATAAATTTCTGGTATGAAAAGCTGAACTATGTGATCTGGTAAGGTAGACTTCAGCTTCCAAAAAAAAGGGGCACAAAATCTGTTTTCTAAATTTTGTTTAAGTGTCTTGCATTCAAAAACTGATTTTAATGTTATTGTTTCTGCTTGTGTTTCAGTAGTCTTGACAGCACACTGGGTACTGCCCACACAGAGGAAGGCAGTTCCATTGTCCTAATGTATAGATCCCATTGCACAAGACATGGCAAAACCAAATGAATCATCACAGGAAGAGTTTCAAACTTTAGCTATATTTACTCCTGTGTTTTCTCAGAAGTTCTAAGATCTAAGATGAACTGGATCCTTTTTTAGAATCGCGTGTGTGGGTATGTGTATAGTTTATATATGTGCACACGTAGCTTTCACATTAGCTTTTATTAGCTCTTAGGTTAGCTATTAGTATGTCTCTAAGGATAAATTTGATGTTACTGTACTGACAGTTCTGAAGGCTGGAGGTCATAATATTTTTAAATGAATTATAATTTTATTTCTTTTGTAACTCTCTGATACGAGAGAAATATATTGTTTGGGTACTGCTTTTGTCATCAACAGGATAAGCTTGGAGAAGCAGAAAGGCAATTATGATGATATTTTACTTTATGGGTTATGTGGTAACAAGCCCAAAGATTTTGTTAACTCAGATTTACACCTCAGGATGAAAGCGGTTTTGCTTTCACAGGAGTGTGAATGTAATAATTTGACAACATTTTTAAGTATAAATTCCAATTCTGTAGTTCAGAAGCATGAGAAAGATTGCTCTCACTTTTGGATTGGTTATTCCTTCTCAGCCATTGCGAAGGGTGTGTGCAACACTGAATCTTATTAAAATTACATGCTTACATATCCTACTCCCCTTTACTCAGCCTTGGTGAGACACAGCTGGAGTGTTGCGTCTCGTGCTCTCTGTCTCACTGCAAGATGCTGGAGTGTATCCTGCAAAAAGCCATGGAAAGGATCAAAGGGCTTGGAGCATCAGATGTAGCAGGAGGGGCTGAGAGAGCTGGGAGTGTTCAGCCTGGAGAAGGGAAGGTCAGGGGGATCTTACCCATGTAGGGGGAACAGTAAAGGCGATGGAGTCAGCCTCTTAACGGTCTCTCGTAACAGCATGAGAGGCAATAGGCACTAAGTGAAATGCAGGAAAATCTGTTCAAATGCAGGAGAGATTTATTCTTTCAGAGTAACTGAACACTGGACCAGGCTGCCCAATTAGCAGCTCCGCCCCCTCAGGCTGAGTGTGAAGGTAATAATGACTCCCTGGGCAGCTGCTGCTAATGGCCCATTGTCCTTGGGGAATGAATAGAGGGGGTAGAATACACAGCTTTGATCACCCTTACACAGTGTCAGCTGGTCCCTCCTGCTCAACTAGGACACATGACAATGTTTTACAGGGTGACTTAGGACATGGATGTGTGTCTAACATTGGGAAATTCTAGTTAATATCCCCAGAGGACATTATAAATTGCCTCCCAAGACCACTCTGTCTATCTGCTGGATGAAGTTGGCAGGCAGGGTTTGTGAAGGTTTTTCCTATGTTCTGTTGAACTGTTTCTACCTGGATTTGTAAGTAAAATATGAAACCTTTAAAAAATGTTTGTTGATTGTTGACTCTGGATACCAAGAGTCAGAACAGAAGATAAACAGTGAAAAAAAAGGGCAACATGTAAGGTCTGTATTTCAGAACTAGCCTCTGACAATGTTTCATCTTGAGCCTGTAATCATCAGCAGCTGTGAGGGACAGAGAATAAGAACATTATAATTTTAGTGTAAAAACCTAGTTCTGAATAAGCTCTTTCTTGCAGATGTGTTTCTAGGCACCAATAGAAAATCTCATTGTCAAGACTTAACATCATTTTAGTTTGCAGGATTGTCATTGATAATGCACTTTGGAAGGAGGAAAAGGAAGAAATTTGCTTTAGTAGAGATGAAGTACCTCCAAGTTAAAAGCAACACCCCCCCTCCCCCACCCCCCCAATCAACAAAACAAAAGCCATAACAAAAGTCATAGCTATGGTGTATAGTGTCTGGAATGCTGCTCAGGACAGAAATTAAGTACGTTTGTGCCGCTTCAAGAGGAATGTGTATTTTCACTAAGGTGCTCTTAGAAGTTCTAGTGTAAACGTAGAAGTGTGACTAACAGCTCCAGACAGGCACCTTTGGCAAATCAAAATTAATTTGCTTCCCTCATCTCATTGCATTGTTGGGTATGACCTCCTGTGCAGTTTTGCTCAGATTTTAGACCACATTGCAATTATTTGAGCATTTGGATGGATCCATTTCTGGATTTCTGAGCATGTAACCTCTAGAAGTAATTTGAGATGCACTTTGGTCCAGAAGAGAACTTCTGAAGTGATGCATAATGGAGAAAATTGTACAGGCATTATTTTTGCTTCTCATTAAATATTTGGTCTTTAACTGTTTCAGAAGCATGAGGAGGTACTAAAGATTTTTCATAGATTCATAAAGCTGTTTAGGGACAGCTTTCCCTGTAAAGGAGTTGCTAATCGTGCTCTAACATAGAGCCTTTCTGAAACAGTTAAGTAAGTCTAAACTAATTTCCTTAAATATATTTTAATCCATGTGATAATACTTGTATTAGTCAAAACTCTAAAGATGAAATTTGGTGACTGTGGGTGGAAAGTTGAGATATGGGAAGGGGTGGAATTGTCTGTATGCAGTAATTTTGGTCAGTGGTTGCAGATACCGTTGTGGTTGTGAAGGTCAGATTCAACAGAACCATCTCTGTACCAATTTTATTTTGGTGTAATTAAGATAAAGGAAGTAAGATTAGCTTTTAACTTTTGTGTAATGTCAGCAGCATATTTAAGCACATATTAATGTTTCTTCCTGCTACCAAGGTATTAGAGTGATAGGTGGTAACCACCAAATTAAAGCTGGTTTTCAGTGGTGGCTGCAAATCAGCTGCTTGCTGCGTTGAGGATGGGTATTGGAGCAATACATCCCACTACCTGTGCACCTGTCCCCAGCTCCCTTCTGACTGAACATTCCTCTGCTGTTAGGATCTGCCAGCCCAAACCCAGACAATCAAGGGTGAGGCTGGTTTGATTGCTATTAATTTCCTAGTCTAATGGATGCAATAGGCATCCTGGTCTTATTTCTTCTCTATTTCCAGTGACTTCAATTTGACATTGCTGCCTGAAGAATATTTCTTTTCTTTAAGGAGAAATGCTTTTGAAAAAGTTTGTTTTTCAAAGATGAGGTCATGAGTGAAAATAGCACTGCAGCTATTTTACTGCTGATTGTACTGATAAGCTTTCTATCTTTTCTTTGGTCATCGCTGTGGTAAATTTGTTAGGATTAAAAAATGAAATGTTCAGTACAATCTGTAAAGGAAAAAAGATAACGATGAGTTTGTGCAAGTCCATGAGCAAAGCCTGAATGAAATGTTGAAGGTGAAAAAGTTTTTATACTGCTGATTCTAGAAGGTCTTTCATTTGATTTTGTGACCAAGTTAAACTTTGATTTTAATGATGTATCTTGAAACCACACAGCACAGATGAAGGCTTTATGAGCTGGTCTACTTATTTTACTGTAGTTGTGTTTTACTCCACACCAATTTCCACTCCGTGTCTGTCTGGAAAAGGGTTGGTACAAATCACTGGTCATATGAGGGAAGCAAAAATGGTATTTTTCAAGTGGAATTTAAATGTTTCAAAAAGACTACTGTTTGTGGAAGCCCTGCACTTTAAGTCGCAAGAATATACTTGATTATAAAAGTTAGTTATATTGATCTGAATTAGTATTTTTGTGGGATATGCAGTTTTTATTAGCAGACTTTGAGAAAGCATGAAACAACCCCCTGCCTTTCAGATTAGCATATAGTTAAAATCTAATTAAGGCAGTACCCATTATACAGGGTTATAATTTACAATTTAAAACAATTGCCCTGTAAATCAACTAAATATGCATTAAAACAAACAGAAAAACCTTAGCAATTCATGACCTTTTAAAATCGGAGTAATCAATCCAGGCTTGTTTTCCACTTTAATGCATCCTGGCACCTCAAGTTTAAATGCCAAATGGTGTTTCTTTTCTCTCCTGTGGGTCTGAGGGCATTTTTGTAGAAGTTAAGCAGAATGACAGCTTGCTTTGTCTGATGGGCAGAGATCTTGACTGTGTTGCTTTTACTTTCTCCATAATAAGTCACTGATATAAATTCACTTGGCTGCAGGGTAGAGTTAATTTGCACAAATATTGGGCTGATATAACAGGAGTGGTATGCAGTAGAACAGTAGGGATTTTTTTGGATATGGGCTCTTTTTGACTTTGTGATGTGAAACATTTTCCAATAAAGAAGTTCTGTCTTAAGGCAGTGAAGTTTCTTTGCTTTTAGGTAGTTGTGCTGTGTTTGAAAGAGTATGTTCACAGCTGTATATTTGAACAAAGAGAAAATTTGAGATTGCCATTGAAAATATTTTTACTTATGAAAAATCCTTTCATAAGAGCTACTATTAATCAAGCAATATTCTGAGAGGAAATATCACACTTACTCTTACTTGGGTTTTCTGTTGTTTCCCAGAGAGAAAATGTTATTTTCCTTTTCAGGATGTAAATTACCCATGTTTCACTCTTATGGTGCTTTTTTCCTCAGTTACCTGGTTTAGTACTATCATTTTCAAAGCCAGAAAATGTTCATTAACAGGAATAATTTTTGAAAAAATTGTAAAATATATAAATACCATAATGCAAAAATTACAAAGCAAGACTGAGACATATTGTAGTTTCTAAAGAATGTTTATGCAGGTCTTACATGCAACAAACTGTTCCAGACTTCAGTATCTAGTCCTACATTGCTTTTTAATTAGTTAAATGAAGAAACTCTAATTATTTTCTGAGTTGTTAGATTAAACTAAGCTGTCACAGCTGCAGTGTTGTAACTGTTAGTTAAATTGTTCTCTAGAAGATTTTGCTGATTTTTTGATGATTTTTACTGATTATTTCTGTAACACTGATGAGATTGGCAGTATTTAGTCTGTGTTTAAAAGACATTGTTGTTGTTTGGTACCAGAGTTTGTGATGGGGTAATTATTTACATGGTTTATAAAAGAAGGAAGGAAACTTGGTCTTTCAAACACAAATTTCAATTTCTCTGAAGAAAAAGTACCTACTTTCAGGGGAAACGATTGTGAAGAAAAAATGGTGCCTTCTTCACAATATCAAAGATATCTCTGCCCATGACAAGGGAGTTGGACTAGGTGACCTTTAAAGGTCCTTTCCAACCCAAACCATTCTAAGATAATATGTAAGTGAGGGCATGGTACATATGAAGCTTCAGCTTAAATGGCAGATCATCAAAAGGTCCTTGTCAATGTTTGCAGTTGGCATTGTGTTACACTTTTGGGGTTCTCAGCCTAAGGAGGCAACAAAAGGACCAATGAAGAGTCAATTTGACTTCAGAATGGCATAAGAGAAAGAAAATTATGTAGTTTGATACTGGGTTGTATGTATATAGAATTCCACTTCATTATACACTTAAATGAGAAGAGAAAAAAAATCATTTCACAAGTATCTTAAAGAGCAAGATGCTTAGAAAATACTTCTAGCACTGGAGTAACCTTTGCAAGTTTTGATAGCACATGAAATATTCCCCTAACTTTGCTTTTATTTGTTGCTTATTATACTCTGTGTTCTTGATGGTAATTCTGTATGACAAAACCAGAAGCTGACATGCCTTCCCACTGCTTGATATAAATCTCCTATGATACAAAATGAGATGAGCTGCAGTGAACTTAAATGCTAATGCTGAAGACATCGGGCAACCTGCTGTTTACTATCAGAAAGTTTTAACTTTGGCTTACTCCCACATCTTCCTTGTTCCAGTATAAGTTAAACTGGCACCTCAGCATGGCTGGTGACAAAAAGCTGTTCTTGTTTGCAAACAAGGAAGTTGTATAATCAAATAAGTCACTAATAACAGACATTGCACCAAGTCAGTGTAGGTACTGCAGTGCAGGATTCAGTCTCCTAATGAATAATCCCAGTCCTGCTTCAGGATGTAAAAGGTATGGATGTGACACTCTGTTTTATGAGACAGTCAGTATTTTTCTCAGGCTATTAACTTCTATAATAGCAGAAATTATGCTATATACAATACTGAGGATTATATTACATAATTATTTGCTACAATACATATTAATCTTTACATTAATTACTTTTAAAATAATGACCTTTTGTTGATGGATAAGGTATCACAACTCCTTTCTTTTCTCCACTCTGTGAACTTTCATGTAATGAACTGAATGAAGTAAATGGCAGTGAGTCTTTCATTTAAGCCCTCGAGAGTCTTAAATGGTCTAGGTTGTTCTCTTTCTCATTCTGTTTCTTAAACTTTAAGGATGCAAATGATCAGCTAAGTGTGGGAGGATATCTGAGACATATTTCTTAGGTAGGACAGGTGTAGATCATCCATAGTGGGCTACCTTGTGTCCCTTTCACTTGTGGAACGAGGGGATGTAATCTGGATCTGTTTCCACAGTAACTGAAAGAAAATGCTGAAATCAGCCACTGGATCTGGTTAAGTTCAGACCTCCTAATGGAGAAGAAGAAGGGCTAAGGAAACATGAAACTCTTCCTCGTGTCTTGGGGTATTTTACAGTTCTTGATTTAAAGCTTTCATTTCTTGTTTTACTACACAAAGCAGGTATAGTGTGACCCTAGATAACATTGCCTGCTTCCATGCCCTCAGTCTGAATTACTTTGTCATCTTTAGCATTGAGATACTAATTTTGTGGTATAATTGAAATCACTATGGCTTAGCCTTCCATCCCCTCCTCCTCACAGCAAATTTTTCGCCTGCAGTTTCTAACTTGCATTGTTTACAGTCTATGAATTTATCTGGAGTCCTGTGTTAGGCAGAGCCTATGCCATGATGATTACGTGCTCTAAAGGCAATGTGCTCAATTCTGAGCAGGATGAAGAAGGTCCATCTCTTTCAAGAAAACGGTTCTTTAAATGCACTGAGAATTCTGTGGTGTGCCTCTTGGTTCATTTGAAAGAGTTACTTACAGCCCTGGGCTAGACAAGTTGCTAGTCTGATTTATTTATATTTCTGTTTTTCATCTGATAAAGCAAAAATTTTATATTAAAACTAAATCCTTGGTTTACATTGGGAGATTGAGAAATGAAAAGTTTTGAAAGTATAATGAGAATCTCCTAGTCTGTTCCTTCTTTCCTAGTTTTCTTGGATATTATGTTAGTGAGCTGTATTCACTGCTAATTTTTTTTCTCATTATTGTGATTGTTGTTCAGACTGTAGTTCTCTGAAGGTGGTTCTACATCATGCATGGTTGTAATTTTAGCTAAGGTTTTGTGATATACTTGTGGGTGGCTCCTAGCAAAAGTCTCACCTTGGGAAAAGGAGCTTCACAACTTGGTTCTGATTTTAATAGCTTTTTTAAAATATTACAGAAAGGGTATGAGAAAGTATCTCAGTAAAGCACTTTGTTTTGTAACGGAAAATTTCTTGCAAAGAAGGAAAAGTGTTTGTGTGTCCTTTCATGTTGCATAATTAGTGTATTGCTACAGATTTTTTAAGCAGAGATGTTTTATTGTTGAAATTTTAAATGTGTAAGTGTATTATACATATAAACAGTGTCTTGGAGAATTGACATCACAGTTAAACAAATGATGGTTGTTAGTGTGGTTTAATAAATTGATATGAGCAAGTTGGTTTCTTTGGACTTATGGACCTGCTTTCAACATGTAGGATAATGCAGTACAGCTTCATGTTTTGTTGTTGCAAGCACTGGAAACAGTTTCAAGAAACTACAGTGAGAATGTGATGAAGAACAACAAAAATATGATTTAAAGAAATATATCTATACAATTCTCTAAATGCAGATGTAAGGGTTTTGCTAATCTCTCTGCACGGATTACTAGATTGTATGGCTGGAAAGGAACTATTGTCTACTTTCATTTCCTCTTACATGTTATCTGCAAGATGGGAGGTACAGCAAAGTTTTTGTTTTGTTGATAAATAATATGTCTCTGTGTGCTCTTTCACTGCCAAAGTTCTGTATTAGTTGTTAGTGTGAAAATTATGATATTTTAAAATAGTTTAAAATAATTTTCCTTATGTTGGGATGGATGACGCATTGTAATATTCAAACTGTGGTATTATCCTTCTATTTATAAGCTTTCTTTGGTCATTGGATCCTTTATCTGAATATATTTATTTATTTTTGAGGTGTTTGTAAAGAACACCTCCAGAGATTGTTAACATTTGTCAGCTCTTGGAATGACAGCTCTAGTCACTATAGAAGACAAGTAATTTTCCTCTTGAAGAAAAGGGATGCTAATCTCCACCTACAGTAACATGTTTTGAGAAACATAATGCACTAAGAAAATGTGCCAATTAATTGGCTGAAAATTGCTTCCCTTCTGCAAGATAGACAATGGTAACATTTTTGGACTTCTATTTTTTTCACTAGTTTCATAACATAAACTCCCTCTTTGCAAAGTTGGAAACACGAAGTTGTAGAACAGACTAAGGTTTTATCAGCTACTGGAGCAGCGTTGTACTGTGGCGTGGCATTTCAGATTTCAGCCCAGGTTCTGACTCTTGTCCAGGCTCTGTAATTGGAAAACAAATAGGCTCTACTTTATTACAGAATGATTAGTAATATGCCAATATGGAACAGATATGCCCATCTGTGTTGTACTTACACAGCTGTAAGGGTGATTCCAACACTATTGTCCACAATGGGAAGCTGGTTTTTAGGTGTAGTTTCCTGACTGCTTTTCAGAAGCACATTATTGACTTTCACTTGCAAGTAATATCGAGGTATAGCAGGTGGAAATAATATGTACGTGCATGTATGAGTGTATATCTCAACATAATTATTTGCATATCCTAAATATATTAAACCAAAAGAGTGAAGAAAATGGCAATTATATTGATGAAGTTGCTTAACTGCAGATAATGAAATTTTTAATTTACTGCAATCTATTGAAATTATCTCTGACCTAATAAAGATTATACCCTTTTAATTGTATTGTTTCCTGTTTAAGTCAGCAGGACTGTATTAAAGCAAACTGCTTAATTATTGAAAAATTAGATTATTTGAGATGTAGAAGGAAAACAAAAGCATAATAATATAAAAACTGACTCCAATAAGCAGTTAGACAGAACTATCTTTTTAAAGATGTTTTGTGCCACAGGCTTATGACATTAGCAAATGAGTCATATCAAGTCACTTAACTTGGAAAGATTTCTAATATTTCAGCCAGAAGCCATTTGCAGTTATGTCTTCTGAAAATAAAGAACTCTGCTGGTTTCTTTCCCAGCCTCCTGGGCATCTTATGGGGCAGAAAGATGTGCAGTAAATGGCCTTCAAGGGCAAGGAGGAGTAAAGGAGAGAAAAGGCTTAATTACAGCTCATTCCTAAGGCCTGTTCTGTGATTAACAGGCTGTTAATCTGTGACAAGAAATTTTTCCTGAGGGACTAATGTAAACAGTATAGATGGATTGGTGTCTGCCCCCTTTCTGCTCAGTGTTCCCTCCTATCCCACCGCTGTGCTTTCCGGGTGTTCAGACACACCTGTGAAAAAACAGTCCTCCTTCCTTTGCTGCCATTACTTCTGTAGCCTTGTCACTTCATCCTGTGAGATCTCACTCCACTATCAGCCTAAGTGTTGCTGCAGTTCCCTCTGTGAGGGAATTGACAAAAAGAACTGCAGAGGTGGAAGGAGATGAGAAAAGTTTTGGCTGACGTTTGAGTCCTGTGCAGAGTTGCCAGAACAGGTTTCTGGTAGGATGCAATAGAAGCAATTAGGAAAAAAGTCATGCTAACCTAAAGGCTGGAACATCTGTTCAGTGGTTTAGAAAAAGTTTAACATTCAGCTTCACTAATGGCACTGAAGCTTTCTGTCATTAGTTTTCACTAAAAAATGACTCACTGATGTCTGATGACTTTTTGAGAAGGACTCTTCCAGCTGGAGCTCTGCAACTGTTGCATTTCAAGTCATAGCAATCCTGAAGAATTCCAGCAGGACAAAAGCTATTTTGAGGTGGTTTATTATGCATATTTTTGGAATCTGACTAATCCAGTTCTATTTTTTGTACTGGTCCTGGTTATTGTCTATATTGTTGCTGTGTACTAGTGCATAAGTTTATCGTAAGTACTGAAATGCCTCAAATGCTAAAGTTTTATTTAAATTCTCTTCTACCTGGCTTGTGCATGGGGAAATATACAGGACAAATAAAGACTTTGTGTAAGGAGAATTGCTGTATTAAATATGATCTTGCCAATCCAATTAACTGCTTAGCAATTTGAATATTTTTCTAGAAACATTTTTTTCCCCTCCTTGTAGTCATTTTCGTCATCCCTCTGTTAGTTTTAAGCTAGCTGTATCTTTGGAAAAGTAATAAAAGCTTATTTCCTTTGTAATTTGGTTTGTGTACTCATGGCTGTCACATTAATCTGGTGTTAGTATTAGATTTTAATAAAAGGCTACATAGTAAGAAGAAAGAGGCTTGCTGATATTACAGCTTCTTCAATATAATTTGTTTTTTTATTTTTAATACTTATGTTTTTGGTATATTGTGAGTGATATTGGACTTTGCCAAACACTTTTTATAGAAAAACAACCAAACAATCCCCCAAATACTGTAGTTTCGTTGAGGCAATACTAAGGCAGTGACAAAAGGAAAAAGCTGAAAGGCTAGAAATCTGCAAAACGTGAGTCTTTACCTGGTTTGGGATTCAAGGAAAGGAAGAGAGTATTATCAGTAGAGTTACATTTCTTACTAGTAATTGCATTTTCCATTTAAAGTTCTGATGAACTTTTGCTTATTTTGTGGAGTTAACATAAAACAACATTTGAGAACGGATTGGGGGGTGTGGGTGTTGGAATCCCCTTGGAAGGTTTATATAGAGCATGTCTGTATAATTAATTCCTACCAGTGGGCTAGAGGCAATCCAATGGCATTCCACTTCTTGGTAAACAAATTAATCAGTTCAGGTTGCCTCCCACCTGCAGGACTAAGGTTCGGCAGGTCCTATGTTTAAGACAACAGGTACATCTTGGTGGGTGAGGCAATCACAAAAGAATATGACTGAGATAGTACTACAAGCAAACAAGCAATTCACATATATTCATGCAGGTGAGAAGAATTTGGCAATTAGTTACTCCTAAAAGTTATTGCCATTGCCTTTTTTGTCATTCATCATGTAGGTTGTGATGTCTTTTTTCTAAATTACAGTATTATAGTTTTAATGCTGTGCTGGTTTAAAGGTGAACCAGCAGGGGAAATGAACTCACCACGAGAGAGATTATAAGTCAGACCTAAAATTTAATAATAATATTACAATAGCAACACTGACACACAAGGGAAATTGCTTTCAACTCACAAAACCCCAGCAGTATAACCCAGTGTCCTGGGGCACAAACCCAAGGGGGTTTGTTTGCCCTTGTGCTGAGACCCCTGTGGTTCCCCCAAGTCCAGAGCAAAAGGAAAAGAAAAACCTGTTGGTGCAGGCGAGGGCTGTGGTCTGGGCGAGAGCAGTGATCTCCTCCTGTCAAGGTCCTGCTGCTGCTCTGGATCCGACGAGAGGTTCCTGAGGTCTTCTTACCCACCCCTTATGTACCCTCAGGGAGCTCTCAGTCCCTCCCCCTGGGCGGGGACTCACACAATGGGTGATTAACTCTGGGAGCCAGGGGGTGTTGAGCTGTTGATGGCCCATTAGCAGCTCCACCCCCCTCAGGCTGGGTGTGAAGTGATAATGGCTCCCTGGGCAGCTGCTGCTAATGGCCCATTGACCTTGGGGAATGAATAGAGGGGGTAGAATACACAGCTTTGATCACCCCCACACAGGGTTAGCTGGTCCCTCCTGCTGAACTAGGACAAATGCAAACAAGGGGGAACTCTTACTCCCCTCCCAAAGAACTATTAAAATCAGAATCTACATATGGAAACTTAATATAATATCTGCTATTGAGAGAGGAGAGAAAGGAAGGGAAAGATAAGAAGAAATTTGTGTTTGTATAGCATTTCCTGCATCCATCAGCTAAAATGTCTTCTAAACCCTGCTAGTACTGGATATTCAAATTTAATATGGCTCCTGAAGATCATGTTTTAAACCTGCTTATTATAGTTGCCACCCCAAATTCCACTCAAGGCAGTGTTTTTGTATAGCACAGCACCTCTGGAAACTGAGATAAAGATAATAGCTAAATTTAGGTAATGTGAAAGTCATGGGCTTGTGATGACCTGAGACTGGAGACTGCAACCAGTGCAGAGGCTTTTTCTTACTGTTCAAGCTGGATCTTCATCTAGTACAAGTTTACAAAAGAATGAGCTTGGACATGTGCTAAAATTACCCAATAACTTATGGGAGAGAACAATGACATTTGTAATGAATTCCCTACGATTTCGTTCATTACTAATAAAATGAGATGGGAATCTTAGTGTTCAGGTCCATATGCATGTTCTTACTCTGTATACTTAGTGTGGATTTTGTGGTTACTTGTAAAACATAAATATGCTTTTTCTGTTAGAAAAATGTTTATTTGGTACCTCTTACTGCTTACAGGCTTTTGTCTCTCTATACAGTCATTGGTTTCTGTTCTTAGGAAATTTGCTGTAATTTATTCTGTAAATGTAGTGTGTTAAGTAGTGTAGAGAAAAGCCCCACTAGTCTTAATAAACCACAGCCTCAGTAATCTCTATATATTGCTAAAAGTCAATAGTAGTAGCAAAGTCTAGGACTGTTGCTTTTTTTTTTTCTTTTTATTCTTTCCTTTCTTCTTGACAGATTGAAAGTAATTTGGGCAAAATTTCTTGGAATCTCACTTCTCGTAAGTGTCAAGGTTAAAAAAGAAACAACAAAACAACAAAGCTCTAATTTTCTTTCCTGTTCCAATTTCAATGAAGAATATTTCTATTTGCTTACATTTGAGCAAGTGCATTGCATGTAGTTTGTTTGTCTGGGAGACTTCAAAGAAAAGTAGAGTTCTTGTATTTGGGGAGGCGAGATGGGGTGTAAAAGTCAAAGATATGGTTTGTGTCTATCCTTTCTTAGAGATGATAAACTGCTTTGGTTTATCAGAGACGGGTCCTAGTTGGATGGGAGACACTGTGTTATAGCCAAGATTCAAATGTGCATTGTCCAGCTGGGCTTTTTGTTTCTGGTGTTCCTGTTAAAATCTGATTTGGTTGGTGAGCAAGAATGATGCTGGTTGGGACACTTGGAGTGAGAGGTTGTTGGGATGGGAGTGTGGCTTTTTTCTCTTTTGGAAAACAATATGAGAGTCAATCAAGTGTTGGAAAAATGACATAATGATCTTAAAGTATATATAATTGGTAACCTCTGGACATATTGATATCTACTTCATGATTGATGAGCTCGTGGTGGAGAGGAGAAAAAGCAGCAGTCTGCTTAAATTTCCAAATGCCATACAAGATATGCAAGAAATAAAGAAATAAAGAGGAAGAACTGTCAAGGTTACATGCTATAAAAAATTCTGTGAAGAGGCTTGAATATTTATATTGCCTTATTAACAGGAGTGACATTGGTTTATCAGGGTTCTATGTGCTTGTTCTGAGGTCCAGACTGCAGTTGAATTTGGGCGTGGAAGTGTATGGGTAATCATTAAGGGAGGAAAAGGGATTCAGTGGTGACATTGTCATGTGGCTAGAATGATGGCTGTAAATGACATAGGGGTAGAAAGAGGAAGAAAAAGATCATCAGTGTATTGTCTGATCCTGGTAAATGTCATCCCATTTAGGGAAATAGGTAAAATACTCTTGTTCAAGAAAACATTGGCAGAGGATGAATTTTCAGAAAGATGGAAAAAAGGAGAATGGAAGCGGAAGAAGAGGATCAGAGAGTTGCAAACAATTTACCTAACTTAAGTTTAAGAGAAGAACTGGAGCTTGCAATCCTTGGCAGATACTTTGAAAAAAACCCTGACAAACAGGTTGTCTTGATTGAGAGAAACTCCTTTCAAATTAGTCTAATTTAGTTTTAGTATAATGAAAGTGGCAGGACTTCTGGAGGGGCTGTGGATGAGAAATGCATCTTGCCTTAAACACCTGGACAGATTTTTTTTTGCATGCTTAACTTATAGGTAAGCAAAAGAAATATGTGGTAGATGAAACAGCTGCATCAACTAGTAGTTAGGAAACTGTGCATATTAATTGTGTGAAGCATCTGCTATTGGTTAGAGGGATGAATGTGTTTCTGCAGAGTTAATTTGGGTCGGCTCAGCATACTTGTTTACTTTGCAGGTGCTTATGAGGAGGAAGCAGCAGGAAGTTTGGAGGGCAGGATTAGGATAAACATGCTGAAGCAATAGTTCATAAAAAGTTGGGTGAAATTTAGTAAGAACTTTTGCAGTGTGCTACACTTTGAAATAATTAGCTGCACAAATACAAGGTGAAGGAACGTCTGCTTAGACAAAACTGAAGAGAAGGTTATGTTGGCTGTATTGGATACTGTGCTAAATGTGAATCATCACTGTTCTGCTGTTTGGAAAGAATTAACAAATAGCACTGTGTTATGTTATGTATAATAGGATATTGTCAGAACTGATGTATCACATTTGGGGCACTAAATTTAAAGAAAAATAGAATAAAGAGCCCAATTAAGAAGGTAAGAATAATAGAGGGGAAAAAGAACAATTACAAGGCCTACTGAGAATAGGAGGAGCAATGAGTTAATTTGCAATGCGAGTGATTCAGGTTAGATGCTAAGAAATGACTGTTGTGAAAGTGAGTGAGGGACGAAACCTCATCTAACGCCTGGAGAGGGTTGAGGAGGTCTCTGCTGCTAGAAGTCTTAGCTGAAGAAGTTATGTGGATGTCTGTAGCAGAAGTGATTGATCCTACTGGGGCAGGCGCTGGATTATGTTACCTGTTAAGACCTTCTTAATGTGTTGACTTGTTTTCTGGAAAGTTTTATTTGAAGAAAATAAAACTCCAAAGAACCCAGAGCAAAATAACCCATGTATGAGTCAACCAAAGTTATAGAGCAGTATTCCTCAGTAATATGTAGTGTGGCCTTTTAATATAAGATTGCTTCTGGGATTTCTCACTCACTCATCTGTTTACCAATTACTCTCTCTATTCTGATTGGTTTTTTCCTAGCAAAAAGCAGAACAAAAAAGCTACCATATGTCGTGAAGTTTCTTAAGGGAAGAGAAATGTCAAAAATGTCATTAATTTGGGAAATTTAATTGCTGAGTCCTTTTTTTTGACTTCTCTGCCATGTGTCATACAGAATTTTGCTCTATTATTTCAGGAAAGAAATGCAAAATAACAAAATGTTTAAGGTGTCAGTTTTTCCATTATCTCTATTGTTAACTGCATATTCGGTTTATAAGGACTTGCTGTAACACAGCATGGTCCAAATATTTATTATTCAGGAAGCAGCATTTCAGCTCATTTACATGACAGGAAAAAAAAATTTAAAAATCTTTTATGTTCAGTTACTGTCAAGGCAGAAAAGCACTAGTAATTTTATTGCTGTTATCTAACTAAACATTGCAGATTTTGTTTATTTATTTAAACCAGCTGCATAATGTGGGGTTGTGTATCGCCAGGCTTAAGAAATCTTTTTGGTTGTTTTTTTATATTGACGTTCTTCCTTTGTCTGGCTTTTTCAAATTGATGTGCGTTGGTAAGTTTATAAGTTATAAATTTGAAAATTTTAGATGGCAGACAGTGATATGAACATATTTCTGTAAAATGCATCCTTTACCTAATTTGTTGCCTGCCTGCTTAAGGAAATGAGACATATGCCATTGTTCCATGTCTATCTGTGCTCTGATAGCTAATGGATCTTTTGGCCAATTTAAAATTTTTGAGGTCTTAGATGTTATATGAAATTGGTGTTGACATGGAGTAGAGACCCTAATTAACGCCACATTGTGAAGAAGGAAGGGAGAATTCTGCTCTTATATTTTCAGTATGTACTGTTAGAAGAAACTAGCTGCATCACTGGGAGAAAAGGAAACAAGTTAAGAGTGCTGTTTGAGAAGTCTAGGAATCAACCTGAATATATGGAGCTGTGTGCAGAAGTGTTTTGAATTGTCCAAAAGCATATCAACTGACTTATTCTGAAACTGGTAAAATCTATATAAACTTGGTATGGCTCTGGGCACGTTGAGAGGATATGGGCTGATACAATGATGTGTTAGGAATATAAAGGAAACCTGGGATTTGTGAGGGATGTGAGAGGCACCAGGCAAATTAGTTTGGCTGCTTAAAGAACAGTTAGTTTAAGATCATTTACTTGTCCTTCTGTTCCGGAAATTGTTCCTTCTGTTTACTGAAATTCAGTCACAGATGACCAGACATGGACTGCAAATTAATCCAAAAAGATTGTTTATGATCCTCTGATTATTCTTTGGTTGTAATGAAGAAACTTTTACAATACAGTATAGAAATTTTTATGCCCTGTATTCCATTTTCCTTCTGAAATTATTCCAAGCCACTATGGCATTTCTTGGTTGCATTTACCACTTTTGTTATCCTTTCCTTTAAGAAATGTTAGTAATCACTCACTCTTCCATAACAAGCATTGAAGAACACCTCGGGGCAGGGGCCGGGGTGGGAAGGTTAAGGCATGTGCTTGCAATCACATCTCTCATAGAGGAGTCCAGCCTTACAAATCCACAGACAAAATTAAAACAAGAAATAAGGGATAACATGTTATTATCTATATCCAACACATGGTATTAGGCAGATTGCATATCTGATCTCACTGGCTAGCAACCTTTGTATTACAGCAATTTATATTCCTAAGAGTACTCTAAGTGAAAATAACTGTTTTTACAAAAATTTACTTGGAGGAAGGAAAAGGTCTTGAATGAAAGAGGAGATCTAAGATATATGTCTGGTATTTGCACAGTGTTTCCTTTCAATGAGTTAAATATCAACTGAGATATTCTAAAAGCACTAACAAGTGATCCACATTTGAAACAGTACCTAAGATATCTTTTACATCAGTATGTGAAATGTTTGAACTTTTTTATTTTGTATATGACTTAATAGAACTTCATTGCAATGGTTTCCCTGTCTTTCTCCAAGATTGATATGATTCTACCCATATTCTAGATGGAGGAAGAAATATCATAGAACGTGCCATCCGGCTCTTGGCCCTGTGCAGGACACCTCAAGAATCACACTATGTGCCTGAGAGCATTGTCTAAACTCTTCTTGAACTCAGACAGATTGGTTCTGTGACCATTTCCCTGGTGAGCCTATTCTGGTACTCAGCCACTCCTTGGGTGAAAAACCTTTTCCTGAAATCTAACCTAAACCTCCTTCAGCTCAGCTTCATGTTGTTTCTTCATGTCCTGTCACTGGTCATGAGAGTGCAGAGATCAGTACCTGACCTTCTGCTTCCCCTCCAGAGGATGCTGAAAACATCTGAGGTGTGTCTTTAGTCTCTTCTTCTCCAGGCTGAACAGCTGACCTAAACACCTCCTTATAAGGTTTCCAGTCCAGACCCCTCACCACCCTCATGGCCCTCCTTTGGATGTTCTCTAATGGCTTTATGTCTTTTTTTCTGTTGTGGTGCCCCAAACTGCACACAACATTCAAAGTAAGGCCACACCAATGCAGAGCAGAGGGGGACCATCACGCAGCTGGGTGGTGATACTTTGCCTGATGCCCCTCAAGACACAGTTGGCCCTCCTGGCTACCAGGGCACTGCTGACTCATATTCAACTTGCTATCAGCCAGGATCCCTAGGTTCTTTTTCACAGTGCTGCTCTTCAGCCTCTCATTCCCCAGTCTATATGCACAGCCAGGACTGCCCTGTTCCAGGTGCAGAATCCAGAACTTGCCCTTGTCAAACTTCATGTGGTTGGTGATTGCTCATCTCTCTCATCTCACAAGGTCTCTCTGTAGGGCCTCTCTGCCCTTGAGAGAGTTGACAGCTCAACCCATTTTAGTTCCATTGGCAAAGTTAGTATTCCTTCCAGTCCCATGTCCACATCATTAATGAAGATGTTGAGAGCACTGGGCCTAAGACTGAGCCCTGTGGAACATCACCACTGACCAGTCATCAGCGTGATGCCACCCCATTCACTCTAACTCTCTGTGCCCAACCTGTGAGTCAGCTGCTCATCCATTGTGTAACACAGTTATCCAGCTATATCCTGGGCATTTTGTCCAGAAGGATACACTGTGTGAGACAGTATCCAAAACTTTGCTAGGTCCAAGAAGATTACATCTACTGGCTTTCCCAGATTAACTAGGTGTGTTAGCCTGTCATAGAAGGAAATCAGGTTTGACAAACAGGACTTTCCCCTCATGGAGCTATGCTGGCTGTGACTACTATAACCAAGATCATGTATTCTTACATGGTCTGCAACTCACTATAACTGGGTGCAGAAGTGTTTGGAACAAAAATTGAGCAAACACTTATCAGTTGACAGTTTAAAACTGCAAAAATCTAAGCAGGTCAAAGTTCATGTTTTTCTTTCCTCTGATAAAAAGATTTGCCTTTTTTTTTCCTTTAAGAATAAAAGACAAAAGGTAGCACTAAGGTTAGAATGCTACTGTAAAAAATTTCTGAAGGATATAACTCACCTAGAAAGTGCCAAACCCTCTAAATATTACAAGAAAATCATTAAACCTTTTGTTTGAGAAAGTCTACAGGGCTGAAGATCTGACCTTCATTCCACAGGAAGATCTGTGTTCTATCTGCCACTTACTGTGAATTACTTGCCACATACTCAGACTAACTTTCAGGTGTTCTCAAGGTGAATTGTGTTGCTATTGCTCTTCATAGTGCAAACTTTCACAAAAGCATCCCTCCTGCAAGATGTGTAATTTGTGCTTATGATCTCATGATTTATATAAAATGGAGTCAAGTACCTGAGTCCTTTATCTTATATATATCTGCTCTCTAAACAAATACAGGGCATGGATAAGATTATTAGCTATCCAGGTGAGGAGCACCCATGAATCCTTGAGTCCTTTGAGTCTTGGATGACATAAACCTCCATTATCACATTTTCCTGATGCAGCTCTATATGTTGGTAACTTTAAAAGATACCATTCACACTGGCACAATAACAAATTGAATAGTTGGTCTGTAGTTCACACACTGAAGGTAATTCACAGCAATTTTTTGTATTGCTCAGGAATCTCATAGAATATGATAGGACTTTTTCTGTTCAACTTTCCCAATCACTGCTTAGAAGCCTCACAGCAAAACTGAAATCAGTGAGACAACTCAAGCCCCATCTTTTATTCTACCACAGATCACACTGATATTGCCATGAGGTTAATTAAATTGTATAGCCACAGAAGCCAAAAACTAGATAAACATTATCATCTCTATGCTGGGAGAGTATGACCTCTGTTTACCTTCTTATCAAATATCCATGAAATCTATTTCCTGTGGCCATCATTCAGAATTGCCAAGGGCAAGACTCCTCAAAGAATATGAGAAGGCAGTAATCCAGTCATGTCAGAACTCTGATTCATCGGACTCTGTCAGCCTGAAGAAACAGTATGATATAATGAGGATTTTTTTCTGTTTCTGTGTTCTAGTGTGAACAACAAAGCCTCAGTCAGATAGTTTCTCTTGTGTTCCTTTTATGTTTTCTTTACTTCTAGAAGAAACTGTTTCTACAAAGTGTTTATACTGAGTCTCTGCTCTGAATAATTCCTGGAAAAGTCTTTTTTTCTCTGTTGAGTATTGAGGAGCCACAGATTATTAGCTGCCTATGTAAGCACCTAAGCTTCAATGGTGTGAATATCCACCCTCTCTGAAAACCTGACAAAAGTTTTTCAAGATGGGATTGTTACAAAAGTCACCTTTTTTTGTCTTTGTGTGTGTGTGTGTGTGATTTTTGTTAACATTTTGAAGTTGTATTTGTGCAGTATCTCTACTGTAATACTGTGGTATCAGGTTGATGCAAGAAGTACTGTTAATTATTTCCTGTGATACCATACTGGTTAACACATGTAGCTGAATGAGGTTTGTTGCAGAGAGGTGCTTGGAGGCAGGAGAAAATACAAAAAGCATTTGTATAAGAGAGTTCCAGAGCATGTTGGCAAAATTACTGCTTAGATTTAGTTGCTCCAATGGACCTGTAATAAAGTTTGTGGTGGTTTTTGAATTGTCAATCAAAACCTGTTCATTAAGACCATGAGTGGTTCTTAATGAAATATTGTTAACACTTTGACTATCTGATAATCCGGTATTGAACTAGAACAACTTTTCAGGGACTTTTTATCTCTGATTAAAAAACCCAAAAAGCTGTTACATGGAAAGGAAACTTAAAGTCAGCAGCTAAATAAACCATTAGAAATAGCATTCTTGGCTTCATCAATATGTTATACTCAGGGAATTTATTATGTGAGCCGTAACAATTTCTTATATAGTCCCCGAGGAACCATGATTGTTGAGGAGGCCTCAGTTTCATTTCCAACTATATGAAAAATGGTTATGCATTTTGGACAGACAACAAGAAGCCCAAAGTAAAATTATATAGATCCCATAGGGAATTCGTCCCACGATCGTCACGTAAAACTGAAGACTAAATTTGCCCTGTCAGTAGTGAAATTCAGGGGAATACAAAATAATAGATCATGCAGGAAACTGATACCATAGGCATGAACACAACTCTGTCTTAAAGCATCCAGCCTGGAGCACAACTTGAATAGATCATGCTGTCTTGCTTTGAGTAAACTTATAGCAAACCTGAAGGCTATATGCATTTTGTGAAGATCTAAGTGTTCTTCAGTATTGTCTGTTTTTACTACATTTCAAGATGTTGGCCTGACCTTTAATCCTCAGTTGGCCTGTCATTCAGTATCTGAAATACCTGAACACTTGGTTCAGTTTCATCCAGGGCAATAACTTTGATCCTAGATCAAAGATACAAGCACAGAACTGTTTTCATTAAAATGTTGTGATGTATTTCAGAGATAGGTTGGTAGAGTTTTCCAACTGGGCTGATTTTGTCAGATTTTAGAAGCAAAGTCTTAAAAGTTAATGCTTTTTCCCCAGACTGTTGTTTACCAGAGCTGAAAATTGTTCAAATGCAGCTTCCTTTGAACATATCCTAGGGGATGGATCTGGGAAAGGGCTATCTTACTTAATGTCTAATTAAAGTCTTGTAGTTTTTTTAAAGTTCTGCCTTTCATTTCAGTGGAAAACTTTCAAAGTTTCTGTATTCTGAAGTTCATAAGCAAAAGTTGAGCAAGTTTCTGGGACCCTAACTTGAGGGACCAAGTTTTGTTGTTGTTGTGTTTGTTTGGGTGTGCTGTATGTTTGGGTTTGGTCTGTGTTGTTTTGTTTTCTACTTTCCTCAGAATTCTGCTGTTTTTGAAAGTTAATAGTATTTTCATTGGCATACAATCCTTTTGTTTATAAGAGAAAGTTTCATACCAATTTTCTTCATTAGAAAATAGACTCATGACTTTCCACAACTAAGATGTCCTGTATGGAATACTAGGTATCACAGGTCGATGTCAGCCTCTGTCAAATATGTGAATGCAACTAAATTGTGAAATAAACAGCTCAGGAGAGTGTGCTACTGAACGGGTGTTGTCACAAGGGACCCTCAGTATTGTACTTCTGGAACTAAAAGACTGTTACTCCTACAAAAGGGAGGTCCTTGTAGCCATGGAACTGGTAGAAGGCTGTGGATTTGCTTTGATATTTATAGCTTCCATTGCTCTCTGCTGTGGTACAATTTAATAGAAAGAGTGCCTACAGTGAAAAGAAAGCAATGGTCTTCACTGGAAGCCAGAAGGTAAAGCTTGAGAATGACCATTCCATATTTGCCTTATTTCTTATGTCCTTTCTCCAAGTATGAACTATTTTCTGCTGGTTTAGGTGGCCTCTTGGTGTGACCCTGAAAAGAAAGTTGCCTGTATGATGTTCAGGACATTCATCACTTATGCTGGGTCTGCTGTCTTGACCAGACCCTGATCTGGAGTGCTGGATCTCAAAGGTGTAGGACCCTGATAGATCTCAGGGACATCGTTGCTGCTGCTTTTCTTTGTCAGGCTGTAACCTGTTACGAGGTTGGGCTTCCGGCCCTTGTCATCTTGGTAGCTAAGAGTATGGCCTCTGAGCTGGATATTGATGTCTGTAACACTCATTTCTGTACTACCACTGACATCTTGTTGGTCTGACTTTAAGATATCACCATTTTCAAGCTAAGGCATGACTGCAGTCCAGCAGCTTGTTGTTAGACTGAAGTCACCTAGAATGTATTGGCTGGAGTCCTTTGGACTGGGCAGTGTACACTCCCAAGGGTAGACCTGGGGGGTCCATTATGTGCACATTATTCAGTCCAGAAGCATTGACATGAAGTGTAGGGCTGTCATATCTTGTTACCATGTCCGTCTTTCCTATTCTCCCACAGTAGCTACCTGCTCAAATGGAATTAGTTGTTATCACTCTACTTGCTAAGAATGAAGCTCTGAGTCAGGGAGAAATGGTCTCTCAGCCTCCAGGAGGGTCTGCTGGTTGTGTTTAGGCTGCAAAAGCTGTGCTTCCAGAAGCTGTCTTGGGATGTGTTTGGTAGCTGTGCCTTTTGGAATTCATTGTTGCTTCACTTCAGGTGTGCAGGAATGAGCAGAGGATCTCCTCAGCAAATTCTCACATTGGAGATTGGATAGCACAGAATCTATCTGAAGAAACTGAATTTGAAACAGGAGCAAGACAAATGTCTCCCCTTTGGTACTGCTTCATCGAAGGAGTAGTAAAAGTCAGTGGGACTTTACCTCAGGAAATTGGTTCAAAATGCCCATCTTCAAGCGTGATATGTAATACTCAGTTGGTAGGAGGAACCCACCATGTTCATGGGTTTCCTCAGATGTGTTTTTCTTCTGAAGCAGAGGGTCCCTTATGACACTGGAGTTGTTATTGTTGGGTTCAGTTTGATTGCTTTTTTTACTGGCCTTCAGTTTTATTTTATTTTATTTTATTTTATTTTATTTTATTTTATTTTATTTTATTTTATTTTATTTTATTTTATTTTATTTTATTTTATTTATCCTGTAGAGCATCTATAACTAAGTGGATATTTAGTTGAATTTTGTCAGCTATTGTGAAAAACAGAATATATGACACTGGGCATGAGGGCAAAATTTGTCATTAATTATCTTAAGTCTAGTGAACCTCTGCACGTAATCTCTCTCCTTCCTGAATTTGTGGGGAACAAAAAAATAAGATAAGGCTGCTTTCAATGATATCAGTAGAAATATTTTAGAATTCAGATGAAGAACAGGTGAAACTCATTCTGGTTTAGCTCTGTGCTTATTTGTGCTGTCATCTGTAACTAAAGGAATCTTTAAGGTTTTCCCCTGCTCCTCTCTCGCCACAGCACCTTTATGAGCCTCCTCTCTTCCTCTGGATATTTTCTTGCTAATATCTATTTTCGCTAGTTTTATTTATGAAATAGGATTACAGGTTTGGTGATATCCAGTGAGTATGTAATTAAAAGAAACTGTACAGTGGCTAGGCTTTGTGTTTCATGTTATGCAAGTAGTCTACAAAAATCATCAGTTATCTAAAGCACTTGTGAAGTAGTTCCCTGAAATTAAAAGGTTACTTTAAATATATTTATATGATTAAGACTTAATGGAACTTGTGATTCAAGGTCAGGTTAGGAGGGGTTCTGAGCAACCTGATATGATTGAAGATATCCCTGGTCATAGCAAGGGATTTGACCAGATGACCTTTAAATGTCCCTTCCAACCCAAACCATTCAATAATTGGTCGGTGGATTTCTATGCTTCTTTGCATCTCAATTGTTTTAATTTTTGTTGTTACACATTTGAATATCAATTTGAAATTATGGTAGCAAAATGCATTCTTTTCCACTGGGTAACTTTTGGAGTAGGCCATGGCATACAAAGAGAAGGTGTAAGCAGGAGTTAACAAACTTCAGTGTAGCTGGTACCTTATTCCCTGCTATTTGAATGTTTGCATGGCACTTTCTCAAAATATTGGCTGATTATTCTTTCTCTGTAAACAAGTGCATAGATACAATTTTATAATGCTCCTCCTTTTGTATGTAACAACATATATAAAAATGTGCATTCAGACAAAATGTACTTGAATTTTAATTAAATTCAAAGGTTTCTGTCTTTCCCCTAATAGTATTTCTTGTTAACGAGATAGATGAGTCTGCATGGTGTCACAAATCTGTTCAGAAGCTGTGGGAAGTTTCAGACATAAAAGTAGCTCATTCTCAGTACTCAGCAGGTTACTGTACTTGTTTTTAACAACAGATTTTCCAGAAAATTCTGCTTCACAGAGATGGAAGAAGTAGAAAAAGAAGGATTGTTAGAACACGTGGTGAAAGGGTAACGTACATGTTTATCTCACTGCATAACCAAATCACCTGTAGTTGTTGTCTTACTGTAATTTCAGTAGTTCATCACAAGAGCAGTCACGCCTTTGAAGTTCTGTGGCCTTTACTGTTGCTGATCTGTTCTTCAACAGTATGAACATAAATTAATGTCCTTCTAATGTGAACTTCATCCTCAGGGAATAAGGTTTCACATATGATCTTAAGTTTGAACTAAAGCTGTCTAAAAAGCTTTGGTTAAGCTGCGTGGTGCTAGTAGTTTTTAGAACTGTCCTTTCAGGTTATTTGCAGGCTTGAGTAAGCATTACATCAACATATGCTGGATTCACATTGTCCAAGGTACTCTTTCTGACTGCAGAAGTGAGGGAAAGTGAGCAACCTGGCTGGAAGGCAGTAGGGTTGTTGCTCTCTAGCACATGCAACTCCTTTTGTTATTCTAGGGAGAAGGGTTTGAGCCTTGGCTAGGATATCATCCCTTTCAATGAATCTTCATTTTCAATAAGTCTTCTTTTCAGGAAATGAAGACTGAAATCCAAAGAGAAGTGTAGGAATGAGGACCAGAGAAGTAATTAAATGGCAGAATTATAAGCAAGCCTTTCATGCTTTTCCTGGTGGTCCATCTCAAGTACCTGTACAGAAGCACACAGTGCATAGGAAGCAAGATGGAGGAATATGAAGTCTGTGTACCATCACAATACATCTTTAGGGTCACAAAAATGTGGTGTGGGATAACTCACACAAGTGGTGTGCTGCAGTGGATGAACACCAACTCTTTTGGAAGTACCAGCCAGTAAGATGAAACAGAGGCTTAAATTTGCAGATCCAGATTTGCTTTGGAAGGAGTAACAAGCTGATCAAGATCAAAGGAGAGTCCAACACGAATGCCTCTCAGTGAGCATCTACCACAGACTGCCTGATCAAACAGAATTGTTTGAGGCCTTCTCTAGAGAACTGGGGGAAGCTAGATTGAAAACACTGTTTCTTGTGAGCAACTCTGACCTGCCAGCATCTGCTGGGTGGGTAACATGAAGTGGTACATGCAACCAAGGAGATGTTTGGGGTGTGTTGAGGATGCTTTTTGATACAAATGCTGCCCTATTAGTCAAAGCAGGTGATCTGATCCTCATGAGGCCCTGGTGAAGAGTGTGAAGGTGTGTGGTAGCTTCAGCTAGGTAACCATAAGATGGTGGAGTTTAAGATCATGAGGGAAGTGAGTGAGGTGAATAGCAAGATTAGAACCCTGGAGTTCAGTAATATCTTGGTGGCTAAACTGATGAGATACTGATTAGGCAGACTAAGATAGCTGTAAAACAGGCTGGACTCAAAGGCCTAGGGTCAGTAGCCTGAAGTCCAGCTGGTCCCCAGTTGCTGGTGATGTACAAGTTTCACAGGGCTCAGCTCTGGAGCCAATACTGCTTGCCTTCTTCATAATAACCTGTGTGATTCTGTTGTATGAAAGCTCAGTAACTTTGCCCAGTGTTGCTCCTCTGGAGAGAAGGGGTAGATTTATGGGAGCACAGGGCTGCTCTTTAGAGCACTCTCAACAGGCTGATGAAATGGACTTGTAGAAACCTTGCCTTTAGCAAAGATAAATGCAAATTGCTGCAGTTGAGATGGAACAATTGCATGCAACGCTACACAGTGAGGGCTGTCTGGCTAGAAAGCCAAGATAAAAAGGGAGCTTAAAAAGCTGAGAACTGGATTGCCTAATTATAGAGAATAGAAGACTGAAGGGGAAGTTGGAGGGGAAACTTTAGTTGCTGTCTTCTTATAGAGAATTTGGGGCAAGACTTTTCTTGGAGGTCCTTACTAAAAGGAGAAGGAAAGGCAAAAAAAACCCGCTGCAGCAAGAGAATTTCAGGAAAATCAGGAAGAAAATAGCAAATTATAGCCTTTTCTGATGTTAATGCCTGTTATAACAACTCTTCTCTTGACTTGTTAAGAACTCAGACCCTCAACAAGCTGATCAAGCATCTGAACTGTCTCTTTTTTGACTTAGTTGTTCCGTTTGAAGTCCCTTTCAACCCAAATTTTCCAGTTACTCAGCGGAGTCTTCTCCAACAAAGAACTAGCTATTTGGGGTTTGGATTTGAGGGGGGGTTTTTTGTCCTTTCTGCTTCTTTTGGGAAATTGGTTCATGCAGATATTCTGCATTAGGCCAGGCCAGAGATGTGAAAAGCTCAGTCTGTTAGTGGCCTATGGGAGGTGAATATAAGCACACCTGTATTTGTATTTCCCCAGGATAGTCTCTGAGCCTTCTGTGGTTTGCAGCTCAGGCTGTCTTGTGCTAGAGGAGAATGTGTCTTTATAAAACATTTTTACAGAGTCATAGAACCATGGAATACCAGGTTGAAAGGGATCTCAAGGGTCATCTGGTACAAACTTTCTTGGAAAATCACTGTCTAGACAAGGTGGCCCAGCATCTTGTCCAGCCAAATTTTAGGCAAGTCCAATACTGAGGAATCCACCACTTCCCTGGGGACATTATTCCAATGGATGGTTGCTCTCATTGTGAAAAATTTTATTCCTGTGTCCAATCAGAATCTTTCCAATAATAACTTGTACCCAGAACTCCTTGCCTTTTCCACATGATTCCTTGTAAAAAGAGAGTCTCCCTCTTCTTTGTATCTGCCCTTTGACTACTGGAACATGGCGATGATGCCTCCCCTAAGCCTTCTTTTCTCAAGGTGAACAAACCCTGTCCTTTCAGCCTTCTGTCACATGGCAGGCTTCTAAATCCTCTGATCTCCTTTGCAGCGCTTCTCTGGATCCTCTTCAACCTGTCTACATCTATTTTGTATAGTGGGGACCAGAACTGAACACAGTATTACAGGTGTGAGCTGACAAGTGCTAAGTGCTATACACAGGCACGTTCTTCTTGTACTTCCTAATACTTTGACAATGTGTATTGATTTAGCATATCCAAAGAAACCCAAACCCAAGTTGTGACAGTAAAGACATGGGTAAAATTTAGGACTGAAAATTTTGCAGACTTATAATTCCTTTTTAAAAATTAAATCTGTTAAAGAAATTGAGAACATCATAGTTGTTAATCAGCACAGTGTTGTCACGCTCCATATTTATTATGAAACACATTTTTATAACCCTGAAATAAATGAGTAAATGAATAAATGAAAAAGAACTTGGCTGTGGATTAGTAATCAAAGCAATTCAGCCAGCAGATTCATGCCAGATATCAGCAGATTTTTATTTCAAACCATGAGTGTAGCATCTTGAAATTTATCTTCACTTTTCAGATACTCTGAGTGAATATTTCAACTTTTACTGTTTCTGCTTCTTTTGCCAAGGGCCTGAATCAATGTTATAAAAATAGTAAAAAGAATACAGAGGATTTCAATTTCTCTTGTGTGAGCATATTATCATGTACTGGAAGTGGGTACAGCCAGGGCTAGTGTTGAATCTGAGTTAAAGGACGGTGCTGTCAGCCAATTTATTGCTCCTTCCTGCATTGTTTAAAGACTTACAATTTTCTGACATCGGATAACAGAGATTCAAAAGTAATGACAATATCCTCTTCTATTTCAGAAAAAGGGTGCTCAGACAGAGTCTGCATTTTGGAGATATTTGAGATGCTGCATTGTATGTCTGCATGTCCAAAGATGACTGTCTTGTTCCTTCATCTGTTACTTAAGCAGGTTGGAAAACTGAAAAAGATAGACCCTTTACTTTCACTGTTGCCTCTGCTGAGATCCACTGAAGAAGTTGTGCTTCTGGGTCGATTTTTTTTGTAAATCTTGTTAGTTGATAGATTTGGGACAATAACATAGATGCAGTTACTTTTCCTGGGGATGCAGTGATTCTTGCTCTATCTCAGAAAAGTTCAGGCATACACAGTGTTTTGAGGGCAAAAGCAACAGGTCTTGTGCCAAATCATGCAACTTGGTAAGTGCACTTTGTGTGTTTTAGCTCTAGTGACCACAGACTCACTTCAGTAAAAGGGGGAGCCTGCTGCTTTGTGAGGTGCTGCCTGCACTGTTAATACTACTGAGGGCTTCAAGGCCTTCGTTCCTGCCTGGCAACAGAGAGAACTGGTTCAGTGGAGGCTGAGAATGGATGATAACAAAGCAGGTCCAGTGGCATTGAAATGATGTTTATCTCCTTTTTAATACACAAAACAGGTGAATTTAGGAGATTTTTTTCCCCCTATCATTGTTCTGTGTGCTTGGACATTGCTTTCTGTGTTAGCTGGTGTCTTTGACAGTCCTAGGAAGACTGATGTGATATCTTTTTGAAATGTTATGACAGAGGTTTTAGCAGCCCGCTTTGTACTTCTCAAAGTACTGCAGGGGTTTTGGCTGACAGGCTCATGGCAGAAGGGTGATTTCAGGCAGATGAAGCCCCTCTTGAGAGATAATGGACCAAAAGAGAGGGAGCAGTTACAGAAGAGAATCCTAAAGATAGTTATGAAATGCTATTAGTTCCTTCTGAGTGCTCATAAACTGTGCCACAGTTTATTTGATACAGAAGTCCTCAATGTTGCAGAAAATTGGGAAGTTGAATATCAGGATTTTTCAGCCATTACTAAACACCAAAACTTGCAATAGATCTTTACAATTTGCAGTAGATCTTTGTAAAAAATTTTTGAAATACCATGGAAGCGAGATTAATAGCAGTTTGACAAAATTTGAAAATACAGTTGATGTAAGTGAAGATGGTGAAGGCAGGCATCTCTTAAATTCAGTCTCAGAGAATTCAGGTTTTTCACTTTATTTGCATTTCACTGTTTAGATTTAAGAAGAGATTAATTTGAAACAGGGCTCCACTCAAATGTCCAATCCTGACACAGAGCACCAAGACATTGCTTTCTAGGGAGCACATCTTCACTACTGTACCTGCCAAAAATGGTCATGTAGGCATTAACGATGGCCCATGTTTTGTGCATGTTGCCCTATGTACCTTACCTGGTTTAATAACAGACTCTCTCACTTCTCAAATGTAAGCATTTTAGAGGACAAGAGTGAAAGAGTTTTTGTTTGGTTTTTCTTTTCCCCTTTTTCTCCTCAGATTTTTCTTTATTGACACCTGTAGCTGTACTGGGGAATTACTCAAGGGTCATAGTCTCCTCAAATTGTATTCGTTTTTGTGGATGGGCTTCCTACCTTGACATCCTTTTGTCCCACATCTGGAATATTAAGTGATAAAAATGGAAAATTTTGTCTGTAAACTGGAGGTATCAGATTTGTATACACTTCAGTTTTGGCTTAGTGTTCCTTAGCTGGAATGCAGACATGCTAATTATTATTCATGCAACACTGAAAATGCACAAACAATACTGTAACCAAGTGGAAATATACCCAGTGAGATGGTCTCCCCAAGTCTGGTTAGTTTGTTGCATTGTTTTGAGTCAATTTCCCTTTAACTCATTATTAATTCTATTTATGCTGCTAATTATATTTTCATTTTTTTGAGAGCAGATTTGTGGTAAAATTATGCTGAGAACTTCTCTGCTTTAAGGAAAGATTTTTCTTGCTGAATTTGATTGTAGAAATCAACATTACTGTCTCCAAAAGATTCAGTGAATGTCTTTGTCCTTCTGCATGCTTCTGAGCAGACACTTGGGTTAATGCTGAGCGTACGCTGGCTTGTGCATGAATTCAAGCCAATTAGGCAAGCAGAGAGTGCAGTTCTTGGTTTTATTCAGCAAATGGACTTTTATACAAAGAGTGAAAAAATTTATTTTGAAAGAGCAGCCAAGATGTGGATATATTTTATATGTTTGTACATTTACAGACTGTAGTGTATAGGCTACATGGAGCTCTCCTCACTCAAAATTGCAATATCTTGTATTAGACATGAAGTCTTGCAATCCAAATAACCTCTTCTGAAAGACTTGATAGAGAATTATACCGAGCAGTAAAATTTACTTTTCGTGATACTGTTGCAAAGCTAATTTTTAAAACATAAATTAGCTAAACATTACGTTTTCAATACCTTTTTTAACAATTGCTTTTTCAGTTGAATGGTTTGTTAAATTTTGTAGCAGTTCTGAACGAAAAATAGCCATTTCATTTTCTTAATTGATTATGGAAACTGAGTCCAACTTAATGTTATGCTCAAAAGAAAACAGATCTAGAAGTAACAGCTCACCCCAAGCAGTGCTCTGATGGAAACCAGCTATTCTGAAAACAACTTAGCATTACGGAAAGAGCAATTACACTCAGCACAGTTCCTTTTGCCATATTGACTGGCATCTGATCTGTGGGGAGCAATTTGCCCGTCTTGCCAAGAGAAAAAAATATGGTGAGGCACTGGCAGCTGTTAATGGCAGCTACCGGAGTGATATAGAGAGAACATGCATTTCTTCTACAAGCTGAATTATGTAAAGGCTCCATTTTAGTTAAAGATCTTATCCTTTCCTCTCTCAAAGTGCTCAGAATTAGAAGACACACATGGTGATATTCTGCTGCCGTTTTGTTGATATCTCTTTCTGAGTCTACATGGTTATGGCAAGCACAGTTAAAGAACAAGTTAGCTGAAATTTAAGCAGAGAAGATACCCCTAGATTTCCTTCTGTGTTGCTGCTAAATGGAAATATTGCTCAGCTGCATTGTTTGAGGGAAAATATTTAAATGACAATTCATACAATTCATGTCTTTGACTGTAAGTTTTTGAACTTGAAATTGAATTGATAGCTGTCTTTTGGTAACTTTTGTCTCTCTCACTTGTATTTGACCACTGCTTGGCCATATTGACAAGACGGTGATAAGGCCATTTCCAGGCAGACACTGTTTCTGTGAGTTTAGCAGAGCTGGGATTTGATTCTGCTGCAGGCATTACTATGTCTTTTTTTTTTTTTTTTTTTTTTTTTTTACTTTCCTCCTTCTCAATCATTCCTCTATGGCCTGCCATGACTCAGGTGCTGCTGGTTGCTGTTAGTGTCCAGGATTTATGAGCCATCTTTCATAGCAGGTCTCACATCCTGGTGAGAAATAGATGTATGAAGGGTCCTGGGTTATCACTCAGTGCTGGTGTGGTGACAGAGAGCATGTGGTTGCATTGTACAGCCTGATTATTTCTCAGGAAGTCCATTCACTGGCAAAGAGATACTGAGGAAACATAAAAAGAAGTTAAAATATTAACAGTGGTGGTTTTTCAGTTAAACTTCAGAGAAACTATGACAGTATGCCCCCACCCATATTGAAAACATGTGATAAATCCTGTATTAGAGGATGAATTTTTATTGACTCCACTTTGAACTGTTGCTTATTTATGCCTGACTAATCCTGGAAATCACTAGAGCAATGCCAAAGGGAGCTCAACACAAAACAACATTAGTGTGTAGTTCCTTAAAATGCTATTTTTATTATTTAGCCTATATTAAACTCTTGAGTAATTCTACGTAACAAAAAGTAAAATACTCTCCTGGCTACTTATTTGTGTGTTTGCACATGGTTTTGATTTTTTTGTGACACACTAAAATAGACAATCTTCTGAGTATTTTGTGTAACGGTAGTGCAAAATGTTACGACTCTATCTACTTGGTAAGATGTCTTGCTGAGATATAAATAGATTTCTAATGACTGTCAGGCTCTGTGCCCAAGAAATTTTCTTGTAGATATCTATCTCATTACAGAACTAACATCATCAATAAAATATTTGAAATATTTTGCAAATGTCAGAATATTTTTTGCCTCAGTAACTGCAAGGAAAATACCTACCATATGCGTAATTTGAGACTGATTTAAAAACTGTAATTTATCATAATTATCTCCATATTATAATGGCAAAACACACTTAATTGCTTTTGACTGGACTGGTATTATGATGAGATGGAAAGTTAACAGCAGATGGCCCTACTGTCAAAACTGTAGTCTCTTAACCCAAAATGAAGTAGCAGACTGAACATAACATGTTTCTGGCTCCTTTTTCTGATTTTCAGCAGTAAGGATGAACTAGCATTTGGTGGGGTTGTGAATGTTTACAGAGCAATAAAAATTGTCTTAGTTGGCAACAAAAATAGCAAAGAAAACTTGACTAGATAGGATTCCTCATCACATTACGACTTAGTCATAATGCATATGAAGTTGTTTAAAATATTAAACTGGACTGAAAAGCAAATTATTTCCAAAATATCAGAACTGATTATAACACTTGTTTCTGCCCTTTTACCATCATATATTCATCTTATAGTTTAATACACCAATGAAAAAAAGAAGTGTTTAATCTTCTATACCTGTCAGGACATGAAGGAATAAATTAACAGTTAAAGAAACTGATAATTTTGCAGTGCTTCAATAAGTCCAGCTGCATCAATTGCAATATGCCTAAAGGATTTGTCTTATAATAATTATAATGTGCATGCACAGGTGTGGTGCTGTAAAATTCTCAGCATTTCCACTCAGAGAATGCCCAAGAGAATTGAAGAATTTAAGATTACATTTGTATAAAGTTAAATTACAGAATGGGGGAGAAAAAGGTTTAGGTTTTGGTTAGGGTTTTTTTCTAAGGTCTAGCCAGAGAAAATCACAACAAGCAGGTGGTACATTATACTGCTGGATGGTCAATGAAAGTAAATTAGCTGCTTCAGTTGATAGAAAAGAAATGCTGGCCTGATCAGCTTAAATAAAGGTGACATGTTATTTGTGAAATAATGCAAATACCAAAATGTGGTTTAACTCCAAAGTTTGTTTGTATATTTATATGTACATTTTGTATGTGCTTCATATTACAGATTTTTATAACATTTAATCTTCTCGACTAAAATAATGAGTGAATTTATTAGAAAGCAGAACTCATTACAGGGAGAGATTTATTATTTGCTTTGTGTCAGAATAGATCTTGCTCAGATATGCCGATTGATGGGACAATGTAATTTGTTCATCATGGTAAAAAATGTAAAAGGAAAACAGTGGGAAAAAGATACTTTGCACATTAAACATTTTCCCCTTTTGCAATCCAAGCATGAGAGAAAGATTTTAGAAGATATCCTATTTTTTAAAGGGCTAACCAAAAATAGTCAGTAGAATTGTTAAATCCAAATTAAATAGTAATACATAAATGGTCCAGGAAAAAACCTTCTGCAGCTATTGTTAAGGCTGAGATGACACATATTTGTATAGGTTAGCATTTTAAATTTTTTTCAATACATCATCATCTAGTAGTGGTGTTTCTGAAAACTGATGGCCAGTTGCCAGTTAAAATCTCTCCTATGCCTATTTCAGGAGGCTGTTAGTTTTTTAATCTTTAAATTTGTCCCTTAGGCTGTATAATCTAGACCCTTGTTTCAGTTAATGTAGATACACAGCTTAACAACATGTTTCACAGTGTAAATATACAGGCACGTGGTGCTCAGACTCTCTATTCTCTTTCAGAACGTAAATGGGTATACTTTGAGTAATTCACTACACATAATAATAAACCGCATGCAATAAGTGTACAAATTTTATTGAGCCTACTCTGTCATAATAGACACAAAGACAGGTACTCCTGAATACTCTTAAAACATTTTTACAAAAGCATGTATAAATTTCCCATGCTTTATTTTTCCTTGGAATCATCCTTGTCTTTGTAGGAGGCTCTCAAGATATGTTTTCTTTGAACTTCTAGTAATGTGATATTTTGCTTTTACCGCATGCTGGTCTTCTGAGCATTCTCTAAGAAGGTTTTTGTGATACAAAGTGAAGATCGAAGTTCAAATTAATTAAAATATCTCATTATTTGAATCTGATTCATGTACTGTAGAGGTTTTGTGGCGGTGGTTTTAATGAATAAAGTTTGAATTAAAATTAAAATTATTTACTTATGCCCTGCTAATATTTCCCTACCTTGCCTTACAAAACATTAATGCAGTACACGGAGGTCTTGGAAATAAGTTGTAGGACATTATCTCATGAGAGTTTCTAAACATTTAGCTGCTAAACTATTTTAGAGTGGTTACCTTATACAGTTCTGGCAACATTTTGGTTCCTGTGGGAGAATCTTATTTCTCATTCTTTCTGTGCAGTTTTGCTACTCTTCTGCACTCACCAAAATCTAAGCACAGCGGCAAAAGCCATTTGCAAAAATGCATTGATTTTGAAGATTTGAAATTTTGCTTATTATGTCCCTTATTTTTATTTGTATTACTTTTTTTAACCTCTATTGAACTTCTAATTCACTTTTATTTATTGTTCATCAAATTATTGTCTCTCTCATTATAAAGGCTATATTCCCTATCTTTTTATGAGTCACCAGAGGGGTGAATTGTAGAACACGTGGTAACTATCCAGCTTCTGAAGGCCTTACTGTAAAAAACCCCATTTTTTGTACATAGCTGGTTGACAATTGAAATCTTGAGGAGTGAAAGCAGAGCAGAAAATTAGGAAAGGGCTGTGAAAGGATAGATATAAAAATGTTAACATTCCATATGTGACAATAAAACAATGAATAGAATCGTTATAGAAAATTGTAAATAGTATTAAAGTCACTTCAAAATCATGACATTTTTAGTCCAGTAAATTGTTATAATGTGGGTTTAACAGTTTGATCTTCCAATGAAGAGTTAGATGTAGACCAAAGGAGTAGTAATCTCCATCACTGTGCATTTATAGAGAAGTCTTTCTGCTTCATGTAACTAGTTGGAATTAAATATCCTTGTGCAGGGTTTCTAAAAGTATGTACACATTCCCTCTGTTTCAGCTGTGAATAGTATTCAGTTTTCTTCCTCTATAGAATTATTGTTCTTCAAATATGAAATCATGATTTAGTTGTGAAAGAACTAACTGGCTGGATTTTACTGCTGCCAAATTATTAAGTTGGGTGTTTTTTCCCTGCTATTTACACCTGAAAGCTAGTGTAGGGGGAAAGTGAAAATAGTATTTATTGAGAATGAGTCTTATGTTCTTAAAGTCTGGGAGATTGGCACTGCAGTATTGCACATGGCAGCAAACCAGCATCTGTATTGCCAAAACCTGCAACACAATGCCTCGAACGTATTTTTTTTCCTGCTGGAACAGGCAGGCTCCAAGGACCTATGTTGACAGGTAATGAGATCTAATAAGCAAGGGGGAAAGAGGTAGGTGGGAATGACAGAGTAAAGGAATATCCATATTCATTATTTAATCAAATAAAATTCTCTTGGAGGATTTTGGGAATATTCAATCTTTGCTTCAAAAGCTTCTCTGTGATAGCTGTAAACAAATTACCTTAGGAATAACTTCTTAATCAGGGTAGAGTAGAGCTGTTCTCTACTTGATCTCTCCCTTTGGGTGGTCCCAGTCAGAAAGCAGCAGCCTTCCTTCTGATGGCTTGGCTTTAGAGAAGCTATATGATATTATGTTGACAGCTGTAGACCTCTTTTTGTTAGGGATAACAAACATCCTGTGCTGAGGACAGCATCAAGCCCAGCTTGCAGTATGCCCAATTAAAGGAGCTAAAATCTCATTTGTTTCACCATGGGAGTCTCTGAAAGCACACCGTTTTGGCCTCATTACAGTATTTTTAACTTTACAAAAACAATTTCATTACGGAAATTAGAGAAGCTCATTTAGTCTTAGCATTTATGCTGAACTTAATAAATTCCACAAGTGTATCAGCTGCCCTAATGTGCAGACTTTTTGTTCTTCATCTCAGTAAAAATTTGTTTTAAAATATGTTTGCAGAGACTGTTTTATAAAGGGAAGTGGCATTTCAATATACTGTTTATTTATTATTAAAATAAAAACATTTCTGGACTCCATTGTAGGTAATTTTTCCATTTCTGAACATCTGAGTGTTGACTGGCTTTTGCTGCACTGACACCCATGTAAAAGGGACAATCAGGTCTGCCGTTTTCTTCAACGTACTTAAAATATTTTTATACTTGTTATGTCCTAAAATATAATTTATCTCAAAAGAATATTAAAATCTTTCATGGTTCAATACAAATGACAATAAGTAGAGCAGTACTTTCCTAGGATTTCACTTAAAGGTAAGAATTTCGGTTTAAAGTTGTGCAGGAAAACCCTACCAAGGATTATGAGTTAGTTACAGATATATCTTCTGTATCTACTTTGAGAAACTGTTTATACTTTCCTAAAATGAAGTGAAGAGGACAACTACTTTCCGATACTGTGTTATAGGAAGAAGAGTGAAATAGAGATGCTGACAAGCGTCTATATTGCCTAAAAGTGTTTGTTGAAAAAGAAGGAGGGGGGCCACAAAGGCCATTTAGTCAGTCCAGAGTTATAAGTATTTGCAAGCAATACTGAAAAATGAATAACCAAAATAGAAAATTATACCAATTTGCTATTTTGCTCCTGAGTATGTTCTGTAAAGAATTTGGTGTCATAAAGCAGGGTGTCTAGAAGGACTGCTGTTTGGTGTTGTGCTGGGGTTTTAAGGTTTTATGATTTTTAACTATCCTTTTAAATTTTGAGCCTTCCCAATGGAAAGAAGAGAGCTAAATTAATAGGATAGTTTTATAAAATACTTTACTTCTGTTAAAGTAGTGGACATGGTCAACAGAAAGGTCCAACAAATCCAAAGTCTTGGGATCAAATGCTCTACAAAAGACTGCTTTATTATAGCATTTCACAACTAGGATATACCTTACATAAAATGAAGCAAGGGTGTTGTGAGGAGTGGTTACAGTATATAATGTCTTCAGGAGAAGAGCAGTTGTGTGCTTTTGAGTAGAATGGATATAAGAACAGAAATTTGAAGTGAAATGGAAAGTATGGGCAGAGTAGCTAGTGGAGGGGAGGATGCATAAGTATGCAAGTATTGTGGGAACGCAAGCATGCTCAATGGATATGTGTGGAGAGCTGATGAAGTGATACTGCCAGACACAGCAGCAGGGAGTTGTGGAGTCAGGTGAATGTGAAAGCTTATTGCATGTGTGAGCTGTGCTGTGTGTAGCATCCCTGGATGGTACAATCCCTGAAGGTATTTGAAAGGCATGTGAATGTGGCACTTGGGGAGGATATGGTTTAGTGGTGAACATGGTGACTCTAGTTAAATGGTTGGACTTGATCTTGAAGGTCATTTCCAACCTTAATGGTTCTATTTTGCCTGAGCATGTTTTGATCAAAGTAATATGGGCCTTTGTGAAAATAATGATAAAATGCCTCTTAATTAAATATTCTTAGGTATTCAGTTTGGAAGTAATACAGGTTTACAGGTGTGAGTAGTGTAGAGTCTTCACCAGTTTTCCCTAGTTTTTTACCCAAGTCAATCTCTGCAACTATTTTGTGTTTTCTACCCTTTTCAGACTCAGGGTGTGATAGTGAAATGTACCCTTTGGAACATAGAGGTATCTGGAAGAGTTCTTAATATGATTTTACTGATGCCACTCTGCTGTACTCTACTACGTAAGTCAGTGAAGAGCTGTCAGATGATAACTTCTTTTAGTCCCTAGCAATGCAGGCTAAGGACTGGATGCCTTAAAGTGCAGGTGAAATAGCTGTTTATCCCATTAACTACATGTGAAATGATTTAGCCTTCCTGAAATGTTTCTTAAAGATTAAATAAATCCATAAAAGGAGACTGCTATAGCTGTGCAGTTACTATATAGTTCTGAAAACAAACTAAATTGATTGTAAGCATCTGTTTTTATGTATTTTTCTCTCTTGGAATATGTCCCAGTGGCTCATTCTTTGTTAGAAGGATCCGATTTACTTAATAAGCTATAAATATGTTGAGCTCAAGTCAACAAAGGTGTTTTCAGTATACACAGCATTATAAATAAATCAAACTTTTTTCTTATGACTCTTAGGGCATGCAGTAGGAGAAAGATAATCAGTATCAGTGGTACACCTGAGGCTTTTCTTGTCTCAGATGCCAAATTCTTCCTCCTTGCTGCTGGTGTTGGCATTGTCACACTGCTCCATTTTTTCTTGCCTGTGTAGACAGGATCTGGAAGGAGATAGGAGTGATTGAGGCAGAGGTAACATCATTCCCCTATGCTTCATCTTTCCTCTGCTGTTACTGGAGCTACCCCATCAACTTCCTCAAATTCCTTGTCTGAAGATTTATTTAGACTGGTGAGAGGTGTCTGCATCCAGCTGAAATAGCTGAGTCATTTTTCAGCGAAGTAGCTGTCTAGCTTGCTTTAAGAGTGGGTGGTGTTTGATGGCAATAATAGTTTGTTTCTCCTCTAGCTTGCTTTTCCAGTGTAACTACAGCATTTTCCATAGTCAGACTGTGAGCTCTGTTTGTTTGTTTGTTTAACTGAGGTGAAGTGATGCAAAAGGCTGTGCACACCTTCATAGGCTATGAATGCATTTTTTTTTCCTTCCTGAAACTGCAAATCCATATATTATTGAGAGCTAAAGTGGTGATTTCATAATTTTCCTCTCTGTTTTTGGCTCTTGAGCAATGTGATATGAAGTAGAAGCTGGACTCTTTAAATAAGTGAACATAAATAAAAACTATTAAAATGGAGGATTGGGGCAAACATTAACCTGCATTTAGCACACACCAGGTATTCTTTTAGATAACAGGTGCACAGTCTCAGTCTCTCTTTGGTTCTTCTACAGAGACATTCAAAACTTGACTGAACATGGCCCTAAGAGACCAGATGCAGGTCAAAATTTGGTCTGGCTTTGAGTGAGGACTTCAAGATGAACTCCACAGGTCTATGTTCCAGTGGATAGTTTTACTGGAAGCACAATTCCTTACCAAAACTTGCTTTAAAGAGCTGTGTGAAGCAGGGCCACAAATAAGCAGTGACCTGAAACTAATTCTGTGAACTCCTCATGTTGTAAGCAGCCACTGCCACCAAAAGCACAGCAGTGTGCCATTCCTTTTTTGCCCTCCTCTCCACACACTCTCTACCTGGTTAATGCACCAAATGTTGTGTAGCTTCATTGTGAACAGGACTAGGGACTGATATAGCTGAAAAATCTATTTTAATGAACTGAGTTTTAGTTGGATTTTCTTTTTTGTTGTTGCCGCCTTTTTTTTTCTGGTTTTTATTTATTTGTTTGTTTGTTTATTTATTTATTTCTGAAGAAACCTGTAAAACTATGTGAGAGGATGAATGTCTCAGAAACATACTGGTCTGGGAAATCTGTAATTTTTTTTTTTTTACTATATGTAATAAAACAAGTTATATAAAGTGAATGGTGGTCTTAAAAATCTTTATTTATTCATACAAATCTAAAGAAAGAGATTCCTGTTGAGCCTGAATAATGGCAGTCTTCAGTCATTTGATGTCCTTTGAGACTTACTTTTGTTCACTATTTCAAATGTCATTTTGTGTGTTAGAAAATATCAGGACTCCAGCTTGCATAAACTGCATAAAAATACAGTTTCTCTACCTTTCTTTCAAAGTCAATTAAAGTGTAAAGCTGAAATAATACAATGTCGTTAAATTATAGATCAAGCAGTTATGCAGATGTATCATTGAACCATACTCAGTCCATTTTATGCTGTTATAAACTACTGAAATGGTATGTTTACTTCCTTTATAAATCAAGCAAATTTTGTTTTTATTGCAGAGAGTGGGAGGTGAGGTAATAGTGAAGTGGGAGGATAATTTAGAGTAGAGGTACCTGCAACATGTAGATACAGTGCTCCAGAGTATTAGGATATGTTATGTTCCTTCTGAGAAGTTGTTTGTAATGATTGTTGATAGCATCCCACAAGAGGAAGCGGGCTGTAAGTATGCTCAAATCCAATGAAAGTTGAGATATAAAGTTCAGGATCATTTATATCAGATGAGAATCTTAATAGAAGAGCAATCAACAATTTTGTCAGGGACTCAGTTCACAATCTTTCAGTTTACTGAAATTGCGAGTGGTCTAACCTAGCTATTTTCCAGAAGAACTGTATATTTGGTAGTTATCAGAAACTGAAAGGGCGATAATGTAGAAAAAATGTGGGAAAGAAGATAGTAATTCTAACTGGTAATGAGGCCATGTGTTACAGCCAGAATTTCTTTTCCAGCTGACATATAACAAAATGAAGAAAAATGGAAAGTAAACATTTAACTTCCATCTAATTTTTCCTTCTAGTTAGGATATCCTATTGTGATTTGACAGATTTGCCATCCTTTAACTCAGTTCTGTTTGTTCACTATAAAAAAAAGCTCCAGCACTGCCACTGCTTCTTCTGCATCAGTTATTTCATCCTCAGGAAAGAAAACCGCCTACTTGGAACAGATTCCTGAGATTGGAACAGATTCATATATGCATTTGATCTGATACTGTAAATAACTGCACTTTACAGAGACATGCAATCTATTTTTCTAGAGCAGAACAAGATGCTGTTTTGGGTTGAAGAGTACCAGTTGAGGGAAGCTTTGAAAACTTGAAAGGACATATTTTGGCAAGAGAAAGCAAATGAAAATAACAGTTATGTCCTCTGGGAAAAAAAAATCTATTTGCAGAAAATTTTTCATAACAATCTGGTAGAAAATCTACCTACCAAAACAAATTCTGTTTTTTAACAAATTGCTTTTAGACTCATCTTTCTTTTTAAAACTATTGCTTTGACTGCTCCTAGTTTCACTAAGGAAAAAAGGTTAGCAGTGTTGCAGCAAAGTTTTGGGGTTTTTTGGGTGGAAATGTTGACATTGAAATTGGTGTGAAATGTATCAAGACTCTGTGTATGTATGTATATAAATGTGATATCTGATGGCAATATCAATGAAAGAATGATTAATAAAAACTTTATTTTTAAGGAATTCTCGTGTTATTTCATCAGGTAGCTTTGAAGACTATCGGAAAGGGAGACAGAATTAAATGCTGGCTCCCAGTTAAAGTCCGCTGAAAATGTGATGTGAGATATAATGAGCAATGTGATAGCAATTAGTTATGGCAAACTTAATGGCTTCTTAAAAAGCCCCATTCCTCAGAGCAGGTGTGTTTATGAATGCTTAGCATTGAAAGTGAACAGGGAAATGTTTACCTTTTGTATTCTACTTTGTGAAAATAGTTTCAACCCTTCTCCTTCATCTGATCATTTGCTCTTTTACAGCTCTTCTTATACTCCCCCCTCTCCACCCATGCAAGTTTATGGTCACATCTGTTCTTTACCTGGAGTAGTAGGAAACTGTTTCTGTTGGGGTTTTGCATTTAAGAGTTGGGCTTCTTATGCCAGTTTAATCAACACTTTTTGCCTCAATATAACTATCTTTCTTGGTTATTATGTAACCAGCTTTATATTAATCAACCTTGAAGCAGTTAGCATATTCAAAACCACTAAGTATCCAACAGGCTTCCCACAGTTATCCCATGTCTACACAAAAGGCCAAGTACCTTTAGAAAAATCTGTTCCTTATAAGTACTTTCCAAGCAGTGACGTACTGAATTGCACTGTAATGTATATCCACAGATTAAAACAATTTTACTTTCTAGGTCTTTGATTAGGACACTCAAAAATATCCATATTTCTTGTGATGTGCAAGTTTCATTCAATATGGAATCTCAGCAGATCCAGGGGGCTGATAGTTGAAAGGAGATCCACCAAGAAATGTAAACATCTTTTGTACAAGACATTGAAATCTCTTGTAAATGGAAATAAACAAGTTCAATAGAAACTTTGACCTAAATGGATCATTAGTTACAGCCTACAGATTCTTTTTCAAATCATTAACTGCATCTCATGGTGTCTTGCAAAGAAAGAAATGGAGGCTACTGCTTAATGAGTCTTTCTTTAAAATAGATCTGACAGCCAAGCTTCTTACAATTGACCAATTTAGGAGATGGCAAATGGTTTAATTTAATTCAACCACTGGGGCTTTGTAAATGACTATTTATACACATATATATATATGCTACGTGCAGTAGAAAAATTGTCAGATGTGTTATATACTTTATTTACTGTAATTTCCCAGCTGCCCTGCCTGTATTTTGCCCATTAGCCTGTCATGGACTTTAACAGTTCAGATACATGTTTCTAAAGAGACCAAATAATTATCTAATTTTCTCTATCAAAATTAACTTGTCATATGATTTTTTTCCCGTAGTCTGTGTATTTTATTGTGCTGTTGTGCATGCACAGCCAGACAAACATGAGTATGCTGCTACTCCCACTCATTGTCAAATCCAGGACAATATTTTGTTCTGAGCGCATGACGGGTTTCTGCTTTGTATCCTTTGCTCTACCTAGTTTTAAAAATGAAAGATTTTGTGCTATGTGTATGTAGAAATACACAGAAGTAAGTATATGCTATAAATCAGTGCTTATTTTTTTAATATAAAACTTCGCATTAATAGTGTTGCCTCATCAATTAAATAGGCATTATTAAGAGATCATTATAGGAATTGCTATTTTTTTCTCCCAAATAAGTGCTGATACAAATCTCTAACCCCATGCAATTTCCTGACTTTCCTGGAATATTTTAAAAAAGCAAAATCCTTGAAAAATCTACCATATTTATTTTTTCACCATAAAGTCACAGGTGACATCAACATGTTCAAAGCACAAATTAGCAAAAACATGACTTGTCTTATTACTTAACTTCCATATTGATTTGAAGGATGGCAAATTGCACCTTCTTTTGTGAAAGGTATGAGGAGGAGATGTATTCAGAAACCTCAATTCTAGCTTTTCCCATGGGTAATGTGGCTTATTAATGTAAATGTAGGGGTCTTTGGAAAGGAGGAGGGAACTGGACCAGACATGGATGTGAGTCCTGTCGCTGTGCTCCCCTCTGTGCTTGGAATGCAAGCATGGTATGGAGCTCTGTCGGGCCTCTGGGGTGTTGCTGGGGCTGAAGTTGCTGTAGAACAACAGTGTAACTTAGGTTCCAAGGTTCCATGGGGCTACATCCACCCTTTTTTCTGTAAGTCAGAGTGTGAGCAGACAATAAAACAGCCCTGGCAGCGCATATGTCAACTTTTGCTGGGAGCTTCTGAGGGCACCGGGGTGCAAGCCATGATCTGCACAGAATAGGAGATACAAACAAGTTTTCTTTGGTGTGCTGTTACTTTTCTTTTGTTTCCCCTTCTCAGTGAGAAAGGAACTTGTCTCAGAGAAAGCAAACTCTTTCACCCTAATGTGACATTAGAATGTCTGTGCTGGGGGATCAGAACAGCTGTTGGGTTTATGCTGCATACCATCTCCAGAAGAACCCAATAGCAGATGCTTAGATAGACAAAATCAGCAGAACAAACTTACAGTGCTTTCCATTTTTTAATCTTCTCTTTTTCCAGAAATTTGATAGGCTTCAGAGATTTCACAGATGAATAGCTTCAGAATGGTACTCCCTTCAGCAGAAGAGAAGGAGGAAGGTGGCAGTGGAGGGTTTTATTTATTTATCTATTTCATATTTTATATTTAGCTTCCTCAAATGCTACCCTGACAATTGAGCCACCAGTTCTTTGAGGCAGAATTTTTTTATAATTTAATCTTATTTTGCAATTGTAGTTTGATTAATATACTAACTACAACAACGGAGAGAGCAAGAAACTTTGTATATATTTTGTCAGTTATTTTTCTCATTGAAGAGTTAGATATTTTTCTCCCCTAATCTTTTTTAGAACTGCCTATTTAAATTTAAATAAGATGTTATTACTGATTGTTCAGTTGTGTAATTTTAACTCTCATTTATTTGATGCTTTTTCTATGATATTGCCCATGCTCATGCAGGATTATTAAACATGTGATTTAAAATTGTAGAGAATTACCCAACAATGACTGTTGGAATGGAATTTTTGCATGTTATCATTATTTTATATTTAGGCTTGAATTGACAGCAATATAAGCCAGAAATATTTTGACATTTGATTGTTTTCTCCTTTTCTGGCTGATTGAAATGGTTATTTACTTTGAATGGCTTTTCTGTGCAAGTCCCTGGTGTAGTAACTCTGGAAGCACTGATCAATCTGGCAATTTTAAGAGTTCTTTCAGGCATCTCTGTCTGGAATTTTATTCACTTTGATGATGACTGGAAGAGCAGAGGAATAGTTGCACCATCAGCTTCACTGTCTGTTTTTGCCTGTAGAAGCTAAACCAGTCAGCACCTTGAAAGAGTAGTTACCTTTCAGCTTAAAAGCCTCACCATCCCCTTTTTTGTTCTAAAATGTTAACTCACAGAGTAATTTGTTTCTGTCTGCAAGAGGGGAGATGATTCAGGTGTACATAAGCTCACATAGGGGATGAAAATGGGGACCAGGGTTCTGACATGACTGATGGGATGGACTTGATATAAAGTGGATGGAGGAGGAAATGTGAGATGGGGATTTTGGACCCTCAGTATGGTGAGGGTAAAGCAAGGGCAAGTGCAGCCAGGAGGATGAAGATTGCTCAGTGGTTTTCAGGTAGAAGAGAGAGCTCATGTCCTGCAGAGGCCAAGAAAGCACAGAGATCCTCGGACATGTAAAATGACATCATATAGTTTTATTTTAAACAAGGAGCAGGATATAACAAAGGCTGGTAGAACAGAGGAGACTTCAAACTGGAATAATTCTGAAAAACAATTTATCGGCTTTTGAGATTTTAGATGGTTGAAGTATATGAGTTTGGGACATTTCTTAAAAACATGGGTCTGGAATTCTCTTGCTTATTGGTGTAAAAATAGGTGATGCTTCTGGGATCCCGCAGTGACAGTGAGTAGAAACTGCTGCTGAGCTGCTCATTATTTGTCCTTTTTTTCCTGAAAGCCTTGTCAAGAAGACTGGAGGATTTTTATCCAGCTGGAATCCCAGTTGATTTGCTCAGTCTCCTACCTTAGGATTTGATGACATTGCTCAGCTCCAAAATATTTTGTAGTTCTATTTGAAGCTTGACTTCTTTTTCACCTGTTTTAGCTTTTACAAAAGTCTTATGGCTCTGCCTGATATTTGAGACCCACAGAGTTTGTGAACATATTATTTGTCTGTGAGGAAACAGGGTTTTTGACTTTTTGTTCTATGTTAGATCTTTGTAGTTATATTTTATTATGAAGTACAGGTTTGCATTTTCTGCCATCTGAAAGCTGTCTGAAGCCAGACAGTTACTTTTTATTGTTTTCCTATACCTTCAGGTGGCCCTCACAGATTTTTTTTTCCCTTTTATAAAATGCTGTTGCTTTAGCCTGTACAAGATGCAGTAAACGTATAGAAAGTGTAATGTGTGAAGTCAGAGTTTACAAGGAAAGGAATACAGAGTTATTTAATACTTTTGGGGTTAAAATTGTGTCAGTGTAATTCTAAAGAGGCAACAAACTTTAAAGAAATATGTGCTGGCTCTTCCAAAGCATAATTATGTAACCTAAAATTTGAGCATAGAATGTCTTTGTACTCTAAAGTTAAAAAGAGTAATTGAAGCTTGCAGAAAGGGAGGGAAACACTGTAACTCCAGATGCTTCTGGTGGCTGTGTGTATGGAATTGTTTTTAATGATCTGTAGGTTGCAAATAGTTTCTTGCTCACTTCACTGGAAAGAACAGCTTGCAGCAACGGCTACATTTTACAGTTGCATCAAGGGCACAGTTACTAAACAAGGATGGGAAGCCTGACGGTTTTACTTCTTAGCAAAGCTGACCTCTGGAGGATTTTCTTGAAGGAAATTCATCTTTTTAGCAGATGGAAAAAAAAATTCTCATGAAACAGAGCCGGCTAATTGTATTGCTAACGACATGCCTGCAAAACTTTAGGAATTTCTTGAAAAAATCATTGTATTTTTTTTCTATGCAGTGTTATTTGAGAGTATGTAGTGCAGTTCCCTTTGTTCTAAATGCAGTGTGAATTACCACACTATCTCTTCATTTCTGGGTGCAGTCCTCTTTCTTACCTGGATGTAGTTATGACTTATGTATTAACCTGAACAATTCCATGGCCCCTCAGCCTTTACAGGTTCATAAACAAACATCATTGCACAAGCAAAGCTGAATCTGTCATGAGTGTAGAGCTCTTGTGGGAAAACAAAATGTCTTTTGCTGTATTTTATATAAACCCCTTCTTCCTATAATATCTTAATTTATTTTAAAATACAGCAAAATGTGTACAGTATATCAAACCTTAAGAGAGTGTGGTGGACTATTTTGATCACAATTTTTTCATTGGTGCAAACTCATGTGACAGAAGGGCAGAGCATTAGGTTAGGAATAGAGATTGTATCTATAAACCAAAACAGCCAACTCCTCTATCCCCCAACCAGCCAAAGAAGCACCTGAAAAAAAAACAAACAAAAAACCCTCACTAAAATCTAAAACATTGAAAAAATTCTTAGCTCAGTATTGTATTTTGACTGTTTTTATGGGTTAAAACCAGTCGTTTTCAACAATGATATATTCTGTAGATTTTTTTAAATGGAAAATGTAAATATGAAAGTTATTGGATAGACACAAAGAATAAGAGTCAAAAAGGAGCTGACATGATTTTTAGAGTAGAATCAAAACAGATTTTCAATAAAATATAGAATTTAGTTTTACTTAAAATATCTTTTAAATTATTGAAACATCTTTTTTATTTACTGAAAAGAGTGAAATTCTGTAAATGAGTACTCCCTATTCCTGTCATACACATGGCACCTTTCACCTTACCTAGGGAGCTTGCAAGCTTTCTGTTTATATTGTAGAGTATTTGTAATATAGATTATTTCTATACATACATAGATACTATATTTTTCAGGATATTGAGCATGGTATCTAAACACAGGTACATGGAGAAAGGCCTTTGTCTACATGCTGTCCATACTTTGATGTGAGTCTAATGCAGGTGAGTAAGTTACAGTTCTCAGCCAGTGACTATTATTTCTCGATTCTCTGATTCCCTCCGGCCCCATGCATGTTCAGGCAGCAGAAAAAGGACAGAGACAGGCACTTCTCAGTGGTGCCCAGAGGCAGGACAAGAGGCAATGAGCACAAATTCAAATGTAGAATATTCAATTTAAAAATAAGAAATTTTACTATTATGAGAGTGGTCAAAGACTTCTAGATTGATCTGCTCGGAAATCTTATGGCATCTCCATCTTTGGAGACATGTAAAATCCAACTGAGCAAGGCCATTGTCAACATGTTGTTGTTGGCCCTGCTTTGAGCAGGGGATTGGACTAGGTGACCTGCCATCCTCCCTTCCAACCTGAGCTATTGTGTGCCATTTTCATTTTATTTCAAATAACATTTTATTTCATTTCCTCTCTTAATTCCCATGATTCTACACTGTCTTTTCAAACAGACTCAAGAGAAATTTCTATGCATACTGAAAAGCTGCCCTGTTGAGGGGTTTAGCACTGCTTCTGTCATATAGAGTAGTTAAAAATTGCCATTCATTGAGAAATATAGTACAGCAGCAAAACGCATATAGGGATTTAACTGTAATTTTTGGAGGCTTGGGAGTCATAACTAATCACTCAGCTGTCCATTTTATATGTTATGCTACAAGCATGGCTAAACTTTCATGTTAACATTTTGTACAGATCCTATTTTTTCTCTGTAAAGGGTTTGCTGGATTGTTTTCAACCTGCAAGCTGGCAACAAAATTTTAAAAAGTCTGGTCTATTTGCTCATCTAAAGAATACATTGAAATTGACCGGGTCTACACTCCTTTCCAGAGAGTCTATAGTTTAACTATCCTTAAGGAAAGTACAACCACACTGTTTAATCCATTATCAGAAAAGGATGGCACCTCATTAATTTTTGACATGGGGAAAAGTGGCTCATTATTATTAGAATAATAAACTGTTTGAAACTGGTGCAATTGATGTTAAGTATTGTGCAAAAAGAAAAAGCTTAAATAGTAGGATTCATTAGTGTTTATTGTAAAGGGCTGGTGTATTCTCTGGGCAATGTTGTATCATCTGGAAACGTTTAAAATAGAGTCTATGATCATAGTGAAGCCTCAAGAAGTTTGGAGGACTTTGAAATGATAATATCTTGCCAGGTAAAATACCTTACTGAATTAAAATGGAAGTAACAAGTGTATTCTCATATGTTTGAGGGACATAAAAGTAATTTGCTAAATATATATTCAGAATATGTATACCTTCCACTTTGTATTGCACTTCCAAAGGAGGTGAGGAAAGGCCTGTAAACTTCCTATCCTTAGCCTGATTAACACATCTATTGCATTTTTACAGGGAGGAAATTGTATGCCTGGCTTTTGCTTCCTCAAATTCCCATCCTGATATCCTGTTCTATGGCACACATGTATTATAAATGTTTTGCTTTGGCCTTTTACACTTCTTCACTCCATATGCTAGATAAAAGTTTGTGTTCAGTCCTTATAAAGTTTTAAAATTTGAAATGCTGAATACCTTTTGAATATTTGACAGTGAAAAATGCTGATAAATCCACTTCTGTAGGTGTTTTGCATTGGAATGGAACAATTTGCTGCAGACTTGTAGAAAGCAGATTAGATACACTTCAGGTTAGCTTCTGGATTTACCTTGTTCCGTTATGGACAGGGATAGACATGTGAAAGAAAAGACTGCTGGGGTAGAGCATCCATCTATCCATCCATTCATCTTTTTGTGGCAGAGCTCTTAACATTCATACACCGTTTTATCCTGAAGCAGTTGGCTTTGTCTTTCAGGTCTTTGGCATGGGTAAAGCCATTGGTAAGTTTGTGGTGGTTTTACTGTTCTGGACAAGTTATCCTGTGTGATGGCACACACTGTGTAAAGGCAGTATGGAAAACAGTTCTTCAGAAGTCCTTAGGCATTGTGAGAGAGAGTGTTGGAGAAATAATACATGGGTAAGGTAAAGTCTCTGGGTTTATTCTGTCTGGAGAAGAGAAGGTTTGTGTGTGATGTTAGTGTTATCTTCAGTTCTGTAATGGGAGATTATAGATATGACCTCTCTTAGGTTTATGCACTCAATGAGTGAAAGAAACAGCATAAGTTAGAAGAGACATCTGATTAGATATTAGATGGAAATAATTTTTTCACCTATGATAATGATTAAGTGCAAGAAAAAGTGCCCAGCGAGGGTATATTCATCAGAGGAAGTGGCTAAAGCTTAGTTGAATATTGCTTATCTCTAATGATGTAATTTAACTTTGCAGTTAGATTTGGCTACAAATTTGAAGGAGGACTTGAGGCCAAATGACCTTCCAGTCTAAAATATTCTGGGATTCCACCAACCACCTAGGCCACCAGCAGCAGGAATGGTTCTTAGGGAATTAATCAGGTAACATTTCCCTATCCCAGACAGTGTCACACATTCTGAATACGTTTCAAGCTCTTTCCTGTCAGTGGCTTCTGGGGCATTAACAGATCGGCTGCGTGTTGTCACTACAGTAAATAAGAAGCAAAATATTTTTGTTGTGGTTCAGTGCTTTTTCTCCTTTATTGAACGTATGGCATTTCCAGACAATATTTATAATAGGTGGGTAAACTTGTAAACTGCATAATTTCCATTCAAAATTATGTATAGAACATTGTATGCCAAATGCTTTTCAGTTTGTAGTGACATAGGAGTGAATTCAGTTTTTTTCTTGTTATAAGAAGCCCTTCTTCTGGCTCATTAAGTACAACTCATGCTCTTGGTTTTGACATTTCCTTATTTGTCTTCTTCCAAAATAGGAAAGATATATGGATACGCACAGGAAAATTAATTCCTAGATAGTCACCTTTAGCGTAGTTCTGTGACTTTCCCCTTCTTTTTAGGGACTTTATTTTTTCCTCCTCTCTGGACGGGTTCTGTCTCATCTGCTTTCAGATCAATTGCAGATAGGAGTGAAGAATCAATGGCTGTTATAATTTATACAGGAATAAATGTTAATCAATTCTTTTAGTATCCCCGTGCTAATCAAAGAGACAAACCCTCAAAATAATCCAATGTATGAAAGTAGGTTTGAACTTTCTAAGCTAAATCAATTTAGAATGACTTTTTAAAAGTAAACAGTCTTATTTCTCCTTCCTCTGCTCCTGTCCTTCTTTCAGGGTAAAAAAACCCCAATTTATATGTACCCAGGTGCCTTCATCAATTTTCTTTAATTTTCTCTCTCTCTTTTTTTTTTATTCCTTCTGGGAGAGCTGATAGTAGTCTGTGGGTTCATATGTGTGCATGTGTGGGGGTTCATACAAAGTTTGCAGAACTAGTTTAATTTAGGAAAGCAGCCTGTGTTTATTGGGAAAGACCTAATATGTGCCCTCAGTAATGGAGATAAATGCATACAGTCCTCTTCACAGTTCTTGAAAAATTAGGAATCTGAAATGTGACATCAGACAGTTACTGTCTTTATTTACGTCCCTGTTTTCCTTTTCCTGCCTTGTCTTTATTTTGTACAGAATCACTGGGAGTTTGAAATATTTGTTATAAAATGAGAAATTTTATTTTGAAGGGTTTGAAGTCTGCACTGTGCAGTGGGCTTACGAGCCTTTAGCTCTGCCTCAACCTGAGCAATGGCACAAGCCTCGCTATGTGTTGGAATGGGGCAGGGCTACTGAGGCAGCTGAAGGAGAGCTGAGCGCAACAGGGGGCAGGTAGACAGACCTTAGTCAGTGGCACTGATAGGGCTGTGCTTTCTGTAAGAGAGACATTAATAGTTTCTGATGTCTGAAATTGCCTTTAGAAGTGGGAATGTGCCTGGGAAAGAGGGAGAGGAAGCATTTTCATTTCTAAATACACCAGAGATAGAGGATGTGGCTGAGCTGTCAATTGACTTTTAACAGCTGAAAAATACTTAATTTATCAAGCTGTTGCAATATGGACTGCATCTTCTCTTTACCTGTGCTGTTAGCCCTTCACTGCTTGGCTTTTCCACCTTCTTATGTCTCTCACATTTTCTTTCACCATGTAATTGCAGTCTCTCCTAGCTCCTGCACTGTTCACACTCTCCCTGCCCTGCATCCTCTTGTGGTCATCTCTGACATGGTGCCTGTTGCATGGACCCCGTCAAGCCAGGAGACAAGATATAACTCAGAAAGCTCTTGGGTTTTATTCTTTAAATTATTGGTTTAATTTGCACCCCTCTGTTTCTCTCACTTGTTCCTTTTTGCTACAGAAAAATCTGCAAGGTCTTAAAAAAAAATTCTGTGTTTCTGTTTTATGTCTGCCCAAGAGAAGTGTGGCTTGGGCTGTCAAGCGCTCTCCTCAGGCCAGTGGTGAATCAGAAGCCGCACATCAAAGAGTTCTGGGGGAGGCTGTTCTCTACAGCTGTTTACTCAGGGCTTGTTACCAACCATAGAATATTTTCTGAGTGCATACATTACTATCAGCAAGGCTCTGGAAGAGCCAGGAGAGGCTCTTGCAAGATGGCTGGTCCCAAGTGAGTGGTTATTCAAGAGGTATTTTGAGTAATTTTGAGAGTCATTGAGAAGCTGCATAGAGAATGAGGCACACCTGCAGGAGATGCAGGAGGTGCATTTCTGTGATGTCTCCTGCTGCCTCTGAAGGCTGAGTTTGGAAGATGAGATGGTAGGCTTGTCAGGGACAGCAGAACAGGAGGATGGTCCCTTCCCCAAACATGCAGTTTGAGACAAACGAAAATGAGGCAACCTGTAATGGAATTAGTTATAACTTTAACATAGTCAGCATGAATAGATATTAAAAAAGGGCACGAATTAAAATGAAGGTCTAAGATAGTGTTACTGTGGACTCAAAAGGCTTGTGAAATTTCTATAGAATCTTGCAAAATGACTGTTTTGCAAGTAAGCAATAAAATCTAGCAATATAGTTTAAAAACTGCATCCTAAGCTAAACTATTTAGAAGTGTGAGTAGGCAGACATGCTGGAAATTCTGTTTTTTCTGTGAACATAAACCCTTTATTTGAGTACTCCTCCATCTGTCTTTCACTTTGATGTTCTTGTCTGTTTCAGTTAAAATGATCATGAAGGAGCAAGAACTGTTGGGTCCCAAGGGAGAGGGAGCCAAGGGTGAGCCTCACCCATGGAGCACAGTCCCAAGGGTCCTGAAAAAGATAACCCACCATACTTAGTAGTGACCTAGCTTTGCTAAAGCTAAATCTTGTCAGTGTTTTAGACACTTGGTTTATAGGTGTGATATGGAGGCAGTTCAGAGGAGCAGACCAGTTTCACTGCTCCCTTTTGACAGCTGCATGCAACCTTGTTGGGAGTTGGTCACCCACTGGCCTCAACAGGCATTTAAAAATTTTTTTGCATACTTATTGTTTCCATATTCTCTCCCAAACATTTATCATGTTATTATTCCTCCTTCTGGAATTCTGATTACTTACATGAACAGAAGTGACTTTGGTATTAATGATGCCATTATATACTACACTGAGTCCATTAATAAATTAATAATGCTGAGTCTTGTTTGTTTATAAATGAGGCTCACTGAAGGCTGTTTCAAATGAAAAATACCACTGATTGCTTGTAATTTAATCTATTGAGTTTTTGTGCATGCGGGGCAAAGTCAATTAGCCCTGAGAAAATTCCAACTCAACTAGATCTTAAGTTTAATGCAAATAATTTAGTTTAAAATAGCAACCTGAAAATAGGGAAAAATATTTCCCAAGATCTTTTGTTTCAAAAGCATTTTTAATAGTTATTTCTCTTTTGAAACATGGCTGTCTTTATGCCTTCTTCTTGTATGTCTGAAGACAATATTTTATTTTCTGTATGTAATCCTAAATTTAAAATTCATTTGGGTTTTGTTGACCTGTTCTAACACCAAAATCTGGAATTTTCCTGTAATACAAAGTAAAATGTCATTAGGCAGCACAATTTGTCAACAAAAGCCTGTAAACTGCAAAGTTGTTGAAGCCTTTATTTTCTTCTTTCTTTGTCAGCTTTTTGCATTGTTGATTGATTTGCTATAGTGCTGCTGTCAGTAGTTTACCAATAGTCTGGTAGAATCTCATGACTGGCATTTTGCCTTTTTAAAAACCATCTCATTGCTGCAGTAAAGAATTTGAACCTCTAAATCAGCTATCATAGCTGTTAGACTTCTTTTATTATTATTAATGTGCTCTTGGAAAGGAATATTGAACAATAACTAGGAGCAGTAAAGTACTGGAATAAGCTGAAAAGGTCAGTCTCCAGGCAAGAGGCCTTTTGTATGTTATCTCTATTTATTTCTATGTTCTAATATAGTAACATGCATGAATTTATATTTTAAATGGAATTTAAAATGCTGCTATAGATCACAGTGTTTAGAAAAAATCAGTAATTCTTAGCAAACCACACCTCAGCAGCATGGGTAATATTCAGTTGAATTCTTAATTGCTCAATTTTCATGTTTTTACAGGTTTTTTCTTAAAAGTGGTAACAAATATTGGGAATATTTTTTCACATAGTTTTAGAAAAATATTAAACATTAAGGAAAACATGATACTTCTATAAATTTGGTTTTAAAAATGTAAATTAAATGCAAATTATTTCATCTCTAAGGAACTTTACCTAAAGAAAATAATGACAGAATTTGAGGGAAACTTTTGAAAAATTGGTACTTCATGACAAGCAACTGCAATATGCACAGGAAATACTTTTAGAGGAAAACCCATTTAAGTATTGTGGGATACTGCGGAATATAAACTGTTTTGACAGTAATTTTCAATATCTTCCAGGTAGGTGTATTGTTATGATCAAGGACTAGGAAAGCTAATAAAAATCTGTAGGTATATTAAGTGATCATGTAAGATTTCTCTCTTTTTAGTCCTGAGTGATAATAAAATAATGAACTGGCTTTGATATAAAATAATTTGTTGGTTTATTGCTCTATTTACCTAATGAAAATTCTTTAATATGTTGTTCTACTGACAGCTTGTAGACTAGAAGATCAGACAACATAAGATACTTTGAAATTTTTCATTACTCAATCTTAAAGGTAGTTTTTCCTTTTAACAGCAATCTGCATATGCATGTTATGTGTGCCTGAGATACTAGTGCTAGTATATTTATAAGATACTTTGCAGGCTGCGTGTTCCTCATGCATTCAACCCTGAAGGTCACTTCTGGTCTCTATGTATAGGTGAAATAATAAAATGTAGCAGATGCATCTGGTTTAAGCTTTTGAAGTCTAATTATCCCATAAAGGAATCTGTAGTTAAGTGCACTTTGTGAAAGTATGGGAGGGGAGAACGATTGCAGACAGGAAGTTCTATGAGCTGAAAAGGCGGCAGTGAAAAGTTACTCTTCAACTGAATGGTTTTTCGTCAAAATTCTTAGATTTTTATTGGCATTTAAAAATGGAAGACCATCCCAGAGAACATATTTAACCATGTGAAGCAGAAGAACAGTTGCTTTTTTAATAAAGAAATATTTTAACCCCCCCAACAATATCCATTATAAAAAATTTACAATCCTTTCCTTTTCTGTCCCCATGTTTCTAAGTTGCATGCATGTATTTACATTATGCAGGTGACAGTTGGTAGCACTTCTTATTAGAAAATGGCAGCAAATCTTGTTTCTTAGCACTGCTAAGAATTGACTAAATGCTTTCTACTAGATTGTGATAATTGGAAAATATTTTACATTTACTAAGCAGAAGATGAAGCCAGCCTTCTTCATTAAGCATTTAACAGTAAATGTAAATGCAGGCATATTAAGTATTATTCAGAGGTAGTGTGCATTCTACATCTAATTTATAAATCATAGGTAGATGCTAATGAGATTTCAGAAGGGCCATTCCTTTTTGTTAAACTCCGTACTCTCTGGTATCATTTTGCAAAAAAGCCCTAGAAGATTTCTCTGCCAAAACTTTTAATTCAGCATGTTTTTCTTTTCCAGCATCTAGCAGCATCACCTTGGGGAATCTGATATGACTGTGTAAATTAAAGCAGTAATTCTAGAGGAGGTGATTTTTCTTTAGAAGACTAACCAATGGAACTGCAGGAAAAAATCGCTTGAACAGGTAACATTTCGGGAAATAATTTTATTTATTCTTCATTGAAGTCTGTGTGATAAAACCTAGAATGAGTGGATTTCATATAATGTATATTTTATGAATTGTGTAAGGATATCTGTCATTTGAAAATATTCTATTGTCATGAATTTCAGGAAGTTAAGTAGTTTAGGGATGTTGTGTGGGAATGATCTGTTTTACTGCAAGTGATGGAATGGGTTTTACTTGCATGCTAGTTAGCAAATAGAAAAGGCTGATAAGAGGAAAAGTAGTTTGGCCTTTTAAAGCTTACCACTCTTCTATCCAGAAACATTAAAAGTCTTCCAGTCCATTCAGCTGGGAAATGGCAATCTATTTCTCAGTGATATTAAATATACCCCTTACAGACATAGATCAGCAGACTTGAGAGCATGTGGCAGCTGGGACATGCGTGTTTAGAAAGGCTGAGATTAGCAAAATGTTTTGATTTCCACATTGTTGAACTCTGACAATTCTAGACCATACTAGTCCTGGGTTGTTTTTTTTTTTTTTTTTTTTTGTGTGTGTGGGGTTTTATTTTATTTTCAGTGAGGCTCTTTGGGATATTTGTGGTTTAGAATCATTTATGAATTTGGATCAATGAGTGGGAGATGCAATGATACCCATTTAATTCCTTAAGATGATTGAAAGAGTAGCTTTGACCAACATGTGCATAGATGTTCAGTGATTAAAAATCTCCCCAAACAATAAGACACCTCCCCCACACCCCAAAAAAACCAACCAACCAACCAAACCCAACCAAACAAGAAAAAACAAAAATAATACCCCCAAACCAAAACTTCATCCAATAAAACAAAAAACCAACTAATCTCTTTCAACTCCAAAATGGCCACCTACACAATCTTGCTGGGGTGTTTGTTGTTCCTTATACCACCGGTCTGTCTAGAGGTGGAGAGAGAGAAACTGCATGTTTGGCAGCAGTTTCCATTTCCAGACTTTCTTAGTTCTTGCATAAGCTCACTAATATTCAGACTGAGAGGTGGATTTTAGCTGTCTGCTGGTGATGTTTATATGTTTGTTTGTTTTTAGTGGTTTGTTTCTTGGTTGAGGTGCCAGTTGAGGTGGCCAGCATTAGAACCTTAAGTACTGTAAGTGGCTTCTTTGTCATCTAAGTCAGGTTGTATTCAGCTTATGAATGGAACTATATGAAGCTCTGCTTGTGTTGTTTTCCCCAATGCAGTCCTGTTTGAATTGAGTTAGAAAGGAGGCTCCCCCATAAAGGGAATAATGAGTCTGTTTATTTAGTAAAAATAAAGGTGTTGAATCTCCTTCATATGCATTGCATATGTTCACTGCATACCAACCATAGGACATATCAGGTTTTTAAAAGTAAATTACAAAGATATCTTTGAGTTTGGAAGATATTTAAATGTCTTTTATTAAATGCTTCTGCTTTCTATACCTTGGCACCCTAAGTTGTCTTGCATTTCTCATCATGCATTCCTCCTTCCTTCAGCAGTAAAGGATTTCACAGTGCATTTAGTAAAATGTCAGGAGGTGATGCACCACTGAAAATGTATCACAGAGGTCTTTTACTAAAGGTCTAATGTAAAATGCTTGGAACAGCTACAGGGGTAGAAGTAGTTTTGTCTTATCCTCGCTGTTTTTTCTTGACTCAGGAAAATCTGATTAGGAGCTTTGATGAGTTCAGAGAAATTCTGCCAAAACCCAAAAAATGGCATATAAAACCAAAAAAAAAGAGTTGTTCCCCCTTTACTGAAATACGCTTCTGATATGAGAAGAATTTGAAGACAGCTACTTATGGGCCAGCTGGGAATGGCAGTGGGGTCAGACCAGAGCCCTCGTCATTGGGTAAATTCATGATTACAGGTGTGGGCCAAGAAAGAGTCAGTTTTCATGTGTCATCTTCTGGTCAACTGAAATGTCAAATTTCTTTCTAAACAGAACCCTCTCCTTCCCTCTCCAGATTGGCTTTGCATGGGCATAGCCATTTATAAGCAGCTCTGAAACCTGCCTCTCCTGTTGCCCAGAAGCTCAACCATGTTTTTAAATACCCAATTTTAAACATCTACATTTAAAATGCAACATGTAAAATCAAATCAATGTGAAAGTTGTAAATGACATTTGGAACAAGACCACAATAATCCTTTTCTAGGTATTAATTCTGGAAGGCATAAAGTGTGCATGCCTACGGCAGGTTGTGAGGGCAGAAAACTCACAAAGCATGGTGTTTGTTACAAATTTGCCAATGGCTAAATTTTCCAGGTTCTAAGAAAATGGAACAAAAGCTATCTCTAATAAAATTGTTCTTCTCGACTGGTTTTTCAGTTTCATTTACAGCACATAAAAAAATGGGTGGTCTGAAGCTCAATAGTACCATCACTTTCCCCATGGTTGCTTTGTTTGGAGCATATCTCAGCACAATGCAGGTAAAAAGAGATACTTTCTTTTTGAAGCTTGTAGAAAAATCTCCTTTTCCTTTTCTTTCTACTGGTTCCATCAGAATGAACTTAATATGTTTTCCCCAGGAATTAAATTTGCTGGGAACTGGAGTTTACTCTGGAACTTCAGAACAAGTCTTCCCTTTTTTTCTTTCTCTAATGAAAAAATGCTTGCTTTATTTTTTTGTTGTTTGTCTGTGGTTTTTTTGTTGTTATTCTTCAGAGGCACTAAGGATTAAAGAAAGCTTTTTGATAAAATAAGAAGCTGTCCTCATGTTTTAACCAGATATTTTTTCTCCTCCCCTGCTACCTTACTATGACGTTGGCTGACTACACTTACCCATATCCCTGGCTAAGAAATGACAATTTTATGCTTTTGCTCTATTGTGTTTATAGTCTTTGGGGTACTTTAAACTCCTTCAAACTCCAATATAGCATTTCTTTAAATAAAGCATTTGCTATTGTCTTGCATTCCTTGCAGTATTACCAGATAAATCTAGCATTCCTTTGTTCTCTGTGTGTTTAGATTTTATTATATTGTACTTGTATTATCCTGGTATGTATTACCATGCACTGGGAATTGCTGCTGTATTTGCAGGTATGGTTTCACCTTTCTCATATTGTTTTAGCACAAATAATAGAAATACTGTCTTGTTTGTCCTCTTGATTCCTGGACTTTGGACATTAAGTACTAATATACCACTGAATTTCCTTCATTTTTTTCCTGTTGATTAAATGAATTTGTCTTTATGCTGGTATTGTAGCAGGGCAGGAAGGTCTGACTGTTCCAGCAGCAAAGGTTGTTTAGGAATCCTGCATTGCAACAAAGCATGTGACCATCCCAACAAGGAGCCAGGGTTCTGAGCTGTGAGCCAGGGCTGGGATGAGGTCTGGAGACAGCAGTCAGGTTCAGAATCTGACCAGTGATTTACCAGAAAGTCCAGCAAGTTGGGGATATTTGAAGCTGAGCCAGCAGGTCTGGGCCAGGGTGAAGCCCAGGGTAGGGGGAGAGCAGACACTGACAAAGTCACAGCCTAGTTATGGTGCAGGAGTGAGGGAGCCAATGGTACAGCCCCAGTCAAAAAGCAGCTCCCCAAAAATGTTGGGCAACAACCTCCCTTTACTTCACAATGGTGCTTCTCAGCAGCATAGCTGAGCCTGGACTCAGCCGCTAAGCTGGACTTGGCTTAAAGCTCTGATGAAGGATGTGTTCAGGGCCCTGACAGTGGCACATGCTTCATTCCTTCTCATTAGTGTGACTTCCTCATCACAGGTCACAGAAGGGCTGAGGTTGGAAAGGACCTCTGGAGGTCATGTGGTCCAATTCTCCTGCTCAAGCAGGACCACCTACAGCAGACTGCCCAGGACTATATCCAGATGGCTTTGGAGTGTCTCCAAGGATTGAGGTACATTAGAAGCTGTATTGGACCCCGGATCATTTGCACCCAGGAGTTAGCTCACTTTCAGCTACCAGACTGCTTGTAAGAGATGCATCTGTGTAGTTTTCTGTACTGGGTATTGCAATAATCCCCAGACCCCAACCACAGCTGGAAATGCTGAGCAAGATGTGCAGTAGACAACATATTTTCTCTTTCTCAGCCATTTTTTTTTCTTTCCTTTCTCTTTAGTATTGGGGTTCAAACAAATACTGGCTGAATCTCTTCCACTTCCTGTCCTCTGTTAGGGGCCAGTAATGTGAGGTTTTACATGTAATGATGAGTTATCTGTGCATCTTTTTTCTTATTTGCTGAGCTTAGAAATCCATGTGATCAAGAAAATATCAAATGTCAACTTTGTAGTCTGACTAATCTTGAGTGTTGAATAAACAATTTCTTAATTCTTAGGACACTATGTTACCACACAGTCAGCTGCATGTTTCTAGTGTTTTCAGTTTTGCTCTTTAGAAAGTGAAAGGAAATATTTCATTAATTGTCTGTTAAAACAGATCCTGTTTGGTCTGCATTATGTTTCTTTTGACCTTCTGCAACCTGTTCTTCATGCTGTTTTATTTCTACCCCTCTTGCATTCCACACATCAGTCTCTTAACCCATATGTTTTCTTTGAGTAGAATGGTTGAAGATGTCTTAGATTTACCTTCTTAATTGAATAGAATGCGTCTTTATGTCACTATCAAACTTACTTTTTAATCTACTTTCATAATTGAATTATCTTTTTCTTAAAGACTTAACAAAATTAATATCCAGGAAGTGACAAAAATTAAATACTAAAGCAAAGACACTGAGCATGGTTCTAGATATTGACTTCAGCAAATAAAAGTCCTAAGGAAAAAAAATGAGAAAAAGGGGAATGCAAAATGCTAGAAAATCATGCTGGTTCAGAATTTTCCATATTAAAAACTGTTTTCCTGACCTTTGTGGAGGACAAACCTTGGAAGATCTGTGCTGTGGGATTGCATTGGTGGTGGGGTATTGCACTGGGAATTTATCTGCCATGTGATTTAAGTGCTGCTTCTTGTCCTGTACTTTAGGATTTTACACTTGTGATCCTAGGCATAACATATATGTACCAGTTATACTTCACAAATACGCTAGAGAAGTTCACGTCTCCCACAGCTTTGAAAAGATATTTTAATCTTTATTGTTTCAACAGGCTCAGGTTTCCATAAAAACAATTATTATATCTCTTATAAAGCTAACTTAGAGTGGGTGCAAATTGGGTTTCATTTTGTTTTACAAGCTGTTCATGTCTAGAGGAAGCCTGGCATACTGCTAGAATTTAGTGCTTGGAAGGATTTAGGCACCTTACACTGCTTTGTCATTGCTAGCATTTATTTGACTCTTGTATAAATTTGAAAAAAACCAAACATGCTTTGTCAGAAGTTCAAAACCCTCACCTGTACCTTCCACTAATGTATGATTTGCAGTTTGAAAACCTTAAAATTGAGCTTTGTCATTGAAATATCAAATGCTGAAAAAAGTAATTAAAAAAGAAATAAGAAAACTTAAATAGGTTTTCCTAAATGAATAAAGAAATTCTTTAGGCAAAAGTCCATGTTATGCAAGCAAGCCAAAAATCAACATTTCTCATTTAGGAAATGTTTATTAGATGAAGAATTGATATTCATTTAAACAACACCATGATTTCTTTGGAGGCAATCTTGCTTTGGCAAACCATCTTAATGATATGGCAGTGAAATTTTTACAAATGAAATGCTTCTCAGATGGCATCCTTACAAATATCTCACAATGATTTATGAAGCTATTGTGGTGTTGTTAGTTAACCAAAACCTACTACTTCTCTAACAGTAAGAACAAAATTGCATCAATGGTCATTAATGCTTGTATAACTTTAAAAAAGAAGAATGTTTGAATGGTATTATTCCACATTGTCTAAGCCAATCCCAACATCCTGATTGTTTGTTTGTTTAATTATACTTAGATTAAATTCAAAATGGCCAGCTGACATTAACAGCTGGTAAATATTTACTGTTCATTTGCCAAATTTCTCAGAGCACAGTTTTTTGCTTTTTCTGGGTCCTAATACTTAATGGATAAGAACTCATTCCTTAAAAATTGCACTGTCGGAAATAGTGGATTGGTGGAAGGGAGCCAGTGCATTGTAGATACTCCTCTTGCATTCAAAAAATATATGTGGGATTTTTGGGAACGTTACGGGGCTGGGTATTCTGTATGTTGAACTTAAAACCTGTTTCCCTTGAAAATACACCAAGACTTGAATGAGCAGGTGGCTGTTTGGGTGTACCTGCGCCCATGCTCGTTACAGCTCTGTTTAGCACAGCTTCATCCAATAAGCTTTGTGTTTGGGAAGGAATAGGAATACTGGAAGAGACGTGCAAGTTAGATTTGTGTACTGAAGCAGAAGGCATCATCCTACACTGAAAGCTACCTGACATTTGCTTTAGGAAGTGCAGAGAAAAGGCATTTACTTTTTGAATCATCCGTCAGCCATTGGGTATATGGATATATCTGTCCAAGGAAAATGTGGTGGAGTGTTGTTAACCTGTAAAAGATGTTAGCTGTTCAGGAAGTGACAAGGATTGTGTTTTGGGCTGTTGCACAGCATAACTCCAGATACTCATCCCATAAAGAAAAAATAGGTTTAAGAGATATGTGGCCTAGAATGAATGAATTTAGAAGAGAATGTAATTGATCATTACAGGCCAGTAAACTGCACAACTCTAAACATATGTAAAGGGATGTATGTACCTATTTTTTTTTTGCCACAGAATAAAATCAATGTTTGAAAGTTAGTTGTGTCAAAGACTTGTAGTCTGCTTGGCTCCTGAGCAGAAGAAATGCTTCATGGACTTGACATGTATATTTTTTTTTCCTGTGGTTTTTTGTTGTTTTTTTTTTTTTTCTTTTTCTACTTTCTGACTTGGGGAAGAGCTTTGAAACTTGATTAGGTGTTTTCCATTGAAAAAAAAATCCACTTATTTATAGTCAAGTTACCAATTATATGAAGTGAACAAACTGAAAAGTCTAGGAAATCTTCTAAAAGTTTTAATAACATACCTCCTCTTACCTACAGTAATATTAGATGCTGCTTTTCACACTGCGGGTTGGCACTATATATAAAAAAAGAATCTAGGCTCCTAAGCAAAGGGAACTTGACCTTGACAATGTTTCTTGGAATTCAAGAGTTTGTATTTAAGTGAGATAGATAATCTGGTGTGTTATTGATATCACCTGGAGTTATCCATTAAAAAGTTTCCAGACATTACAGTTTGATAAATAATGAACAGAGGAGACAACTGATCTCTCTTTCCTATGGTATTTTCCTCAGTAAGGCAAGCACAGGATATTTTGAGTTATTCATGAACTCCTACATGGTATTGATTGAGTCCAACTGTCTTGCAAACTTTGGATTTCTATTACAACATGCATCTCCTTTCATAACAAGATTATTTACTTTTGTCACAACTTGCTTGATTCTGGATGAATTTGTATGTTTGCAAACTCAGAGGAATGGTCATAGGGAAATGAAGGGTTACTGGCTTGGCTCAGTATTTCATAAAAGAGTCAATTGCATTGTGCCTCTGAGAAAATTAAATTTCAGATCATGCCTCTAAAAACATGTCTACAAAGAAACTTTCACTGAAGCATTCATTCAGAGGTCTTCCCTTTTTTTTTTTTTTTTCCCCCCATTTTCCCTTTTCCTGTTTCTTTCATAATTACATGCTAATACTGATCCTGTTCTCCTGACTGGCACTTCAGTGCCTCAAGGCATTTGAGTATGGGTTGTAACACTAGTAAATTGCCACATGTATGGAAATTACCTATTTGCTACCAACACCGTATCAGAGAGGCAGTAGGAGGTCCTCACTTCCCTTTATATGTACTCTTAAGTTAATGCCTTTATTAGCAGGGAACTGTGAAAGAAATATCAGGTTTTATTCCCAGGCTACTCTGCTGTGAGCTGTGAGCTTTGCTGTCAACTTCTGCAGTGCTTTTTGGCACAGAGTCTCAAGAGTTAGTGATAACCACTTAATTAGCCGCTGTTTAAAATCTAGTTTTGGAGTCAGGATATTGCACTTCATAGCCTATCTGAATTCAAGTTGCTTGTAAACATAATGTTTTCAAAAACACCTATGCTAAATGTCAGCATGAAAAAACAGGTGTGTCGACTTGCCTGAAGCAAAGCACCTTTTACACATTTTATATGTGTTTAAGTTTGTGTTGTGCATTGAATTTTTAATGTGGTAGCTAGACAATACCAATGACTATTTTTATAACGATGTTTTATTCTTTGGTGCATCTTTCTGAGAAAAAAATTCTTTGACATGGTCACTTACAAATGTTATACTTGAAAAGTGTATACAGAAAACACCCCAAAGCTCCAACAACCTAGATGAGTAATTTGAACTCTCTCAGGTTTTTGAATAACTTGTGTGATTTTGCTGCTTCAGACAAGGAGTAGGGAATCAGAGGTCATCCTAAAGCACTTCATTACATAACATCTGTGATGAAGCAGTGGCTATATCTTTTGAGATACAGTTTACTTTCCCCTATAAAACTTCTTTCTTTATTATACAGAAAATATGTGATTGTGTTGTGTGAATTAGTTTCCAGGTAGCAGAAAAAATATGGTGCTAAGCAGAAAACCTTAAGTTATTATTTACTGGCCCTACTCTCATCTTTTTGATGTAGTTTTCAGATAGAGTTTGGATTTTAACCACACAAAAACTGTTATGTATTTACTGTGTACAGGGAGATTAATAACAGAAAATATCCATACTTAGTGAATGGGAAAAAAAAGGATTTCCACTTGCAAAATACTGTTAGGTTGGCAAGTCAGGAAATCACAGACATCAGAAGGGGGAAAGGCATGATTAGAAATGTTGGAGCCATCCTTATGGCAGATTAAAAGCACAATAAAATCAAACATTCATAAAGATCCAGCCTGAAAAAAAAGAGACTGTAATGTAATACATACAGGAAATGACAGCAGAAAAGACAAAAATGACAGAGTTGGGAAAGTCTCTTGTTTATCCAGGGCAATATGGAAGCCTAGACTAATAAATTTGTTTCCTGCATTTTTAAATCTTCCACATAAAGAAAGATTAAGACTAATCTGGAATCAATAATAATTGATAAATAATAATAAATTGGATTATCATCCCTTTTAAGTCCTTTGCACATGCATACGGACTTCTGAGAAGTTTTCTCAGTGTGTATGACAGGGCAATTCTAGAAAAGGTAACTATATTGTTGGAAATATGATAAATTGCTGTAAACCTGGAACTTGGAGGTCTCTGGATATTACTAAGGTAGAAAGAAAATTGCATATAGGGCAGCAGATTTTTTTTAATATTGTGAAGGATGAGAGGATGGAGATTCAACTTAATGCTGAAATATCTTTTTTCATTCTGGAATTGCTGGAAGCATAATAGACAGGTATTAAGTGTGCATGGTACCTTTCATGGACCTCCAGTGCTCTGCTGAGTGGAAGATGCTGTATTGTTAATATAGAAAAAACGGTGAACAGCAGTTTTGGCTGGATGTTGAAGCAAAGGTATATGTCAAGGTAAGATCCCCTTGTAATGTTTGGGCAAACACACTGCCTAATTGTGATATAATACAACAAAAATATCAAAGCAGGTAAATACTAGGTTTCCTCTATAAGCTGGTATTGCTAAATTTGAGTGGTACATTTTGATATTTGCATCTCTTCCTTTCTCATCATGTGTTATTACTTTTTGTTTTGATGAACAGCAGGCATTCCTGTGGAACTGCTGGCTTCAGAGGGGTGCAGGAGGCCACTTTGCAGCCAATATAGTTGCATTCCCATAAGCAGTATCTTTGGCACATCTGTAGAATAAACCACAGATCTCCTCATTTGCCTTACTAACAGTGAACAGGCCAGCCCTGGACATGGGTTAAATGTCTCTGTTAACGTTGGTCATGGCAAGGTTTTCACACAGTTCCAAGAACAGAAATTGGTTTTAAGTGATGCTGTTGTTGTTAACAAACAATGATGTTATTCCAGCATACTAGCCATCTTTTTGTACCAGGCTTGCAAATTTTGATAAAACCAAGAGCCTTGAAAAGCTGAGTCATGTATTAGGTGTTTTGCTTTGCCTCATTAGTGTTTGTAATGTCACTGCTGCCATTGCCTGAGAATTATAATCTGCCTGGACTAAATGCTGCGTCTTGGGTTGAGCTGGCAAAATGCCAACTGCCCAATACAGAGCCAGAGCTTCCCTCCCTCCCTCCCCACTAAGAAAAGGGAGGAAAGGAAAAAAAAATCTTCAAACTACGTTTATGCTTAAACTAACTATATATAATTATACAGAAAAGAGAAAAGTAAAACTACAATACAACGCACACTTACACAAGTTAGACATAACAAGAAATAACTTCCCACTCCCCATCGAAAACAGATTCTATCACTCTAGATCTATAAGCACCCTAAAAGACACCCAGCAAGAAACAGAAAGTATAACAACAAAATGTTTCTACTTCCATGAATTCAAAAAAATGCAAATTAACGGCAGCCACAGCAGGACCCACACCAACAGCAGCTGTGTGTCCTGCCTGTACTTCAGCCATGATGGAACGGAGAAAAACACCTCCTACTCCTGTATTCATATCTCAGGTTTGCATCATCTGGGATGAAATATTTCTTTGGTTACTTAGTCAGGTAGTACCTGTCTCTCCCAATCCACGCAAACTCCTCGAGCCTGCTAATTTGCAGCCTAGCTAAAACTACCACATGCTGTAAAACTTCTCTTTTGCCCTTCATCATCATCATCATCTTTCCATCAGCTACAATAACACAAACAGGAGACATTTATGCACCGGAGTCCTAACATGGGTTCAGCAGAAATTAATAGAAGAAATCTGTATAGGAAAAAACGCCCACTCAAAACATGTCTGTGAGCTAAAAACCTCTCCACTCAAGCAAGTTCTCTGTGAAAGCATCCTAAGTCAAGCATTCATTTTCTTGAATTAGTGAGGAGCTGATTGAGAGAGATCCCTAGGAATCCTAGCAACAACCTCCTTACCTAAGATATTGGCTTGATGCAATTATACAGGTGTGGGTTGAGTGCAGCTCTGCAGTCTATCTATTCAGAGGTGAGCATGTTAATTCTGGATGTTTATTCTCAGTTAAGTACATATTCCTCTCTGGGTATAATGTCTGTGCATAATTTCCTTATCTGTAAATTAAGGATGTTAATACATCTTTCAAGATATGTGGCAAGTTTTTCCTGTAGTGCTTTCTTCTCAATTGCTCAGAACTATGACAAGAAACTTGTCTGAAGTTTTAGTTCTTGTTCAAGATTATTCTTATTTTTTTTATAGAGTGAATGTTATTGTTCAGGTAAAATCATTGTGTCCCTTTGTACTTCAGCATTGCTGAACATTCATAAATCAAAGGGATTTGTTTTGGCAAGGCTGTATTTCTGTTAGTTTTCTGTACAGAGCCAACTGCTTTGGATCTTTAAGGATGATGAACCCAAAAAAGTTGTAAACTATAATAGTGCAAATTTATATTGGAGGAACAATAAAATTTGAAATTATTTGAGAGTGTAGTCTGTCATAGGAATGATGACAAAAAAAGGCAACCACTTTTCTTCTCCCTTTTCTCCACTTCCAAAAAATGGTAATGTTAGATTCCCAAACATTCTTACAACTAGCCAGTCAAACAGAAGCCCATTTTGTTACTCAACTGGATATTACCTAGGATACAGAAACAAGATCTGTGCTTCATTTTAATGACAAACCAAAATAAAGTCTGACTTTAGAAATGAAAGCAGACAAAACCCTGTGTTAATGAAACACTAGGGTTAAACTCTTACCATCTAAAAATAAACCACATCCTATAGCATAGAAATAGTTTTCAATCAGCTTTTCAATATATTCCATTTCCATGCAGAGCAATAGGAGCTTTATCTCTAGTAGGCCAACCTTGGGGAGAAAAAAAAATTGTGGGAATAATAAAGAAAACAAAACCTGTAAAGGACTGAGAGCTTTAATTTATGAAAGAAGAATGTAAAGGATGTTTTCCCCCCAAATTCTTGGGTTTGCAAGACTTTTAAGGTAAATAAAATCTTTATATAGAGATGTTAAGAAATAGTTTGAATATTCTAGAAACCTGAAAATGTAAAATGAAGATATAGCAGGGGGTGATTTGTAGCTGAAATTTTAGATGAATTTATTATGTTTATTCTAGTGGTTATTAAGAAGCAGCAACAGAATAGGTTCATACTGAGAGGATGAACATATTGAATTAATATGAATCTTAGGAGATAAGTGGATATCATTATACAATTGGTTGCAATTTTTCATTTCCTCATGGTCTTTAACAACAAAGATTTTCTTCAAACTCTTCTTTATCATTTTATGATAATAGCAGAAAGCTGCCATTCATTTTTGTTTTCCCTATCTTTGTTTTGCTCTCCAATTCCTTTTAGCTTTTCTAATATAAAGAGAGAAAAGAAAAGAATGACCTACAAGGAAGTAATTGGGACTCTTTGCATATTAACAATGGATGAAAAAAGTGGCTTTTGTGAACAGTTGTAACACAAGTAAGGTTTCAATTAGTCAATTCTCTCTTTTCTCATTGATCAGAAAGTTGAAATGAACTTTTCCTTTATGTTTCTGAAATGAATGTGTATTCAAACCAGGAATGGTTTTCAAAGAGGTGTGTTACTTCTATATTGTTCCTTTCTACATGTCTTTCAGTCTCGAATTCAAGAAGAAAATGTGTTTGTTTTTAAAGGATACTAGGCTTTTGATTTCCTGTCTAATAATGTTATTATAAAGTGAATGTGTAATCTTTTATTAAGGTTTTGTATCCAAGTCTAGTCATGAGGACACTTTTGTCTGTGTAATGTGTCTACCGGTTTCGCTGTCTATGCATGGACAAGGCAGCGGTGAGGATCAGGCTTGGTTCCGGTTTAAGGGGTGAGTGCTGGGTGACTGCAGATTGGGTGGTGAAATTCATTTTCTTTCCTGTAAGCTCCAGGTTGGCTCTTGTACTTCTTGTCAAGTGCTGTACAGCACTGACAGTTTTGTCAACAGCTTTTATGTTCTGGAGGCTTTTGCTCTTTGTTATTGATACTTCTCAAGACAGACTTTGAGCTATTTTGGAGTAGTATCAAAATGTTTGTACTGTTCTTCAGATGTTCATTTGCCAGAAATACACTGTCTGTCAAAAGACTCTTTAGGACCCTGAATTCTTTCATTTTCATTGCTCGCCCAGCCTGTGCAGAAAGAAGCTGTATGAGATTTTTGGTACTAAATGGGCTACTATGCAAGAGAACACAAATTTTTGTCGCATCCTGTTTGTCACCCATGTGGATACCTGTAACCCTCTACAGACAGTGTGCCTGGCATTATCTGCATTCTCAGGAAATACTTATAGTCCAAAGCTGTAAAGGAAACCATAAAAGAAGCAAACGACACTGCTTGTTGCAGGAGTCTGTCAAGTATCCAATCCCTCAATGACACTTTATGTGATCATGTTACAGCAGCCCGAGCATAAACTTGCTTTTGAAGCTTGGAAGAGATTTTGTTGTCAACAGCTTCTGGCCAGGGCAGAAAGCAACCAGGGGGAAGCCTGTTAGCCAGTTTAAATATAAATACCTTATCTTCTTCCTGTGGAGGCTGAGAGGTTGGCCGAATTTTAAGTGTGACCTACTGGATACTAAGTTTTTGAAGACTATTAACCACATGTACCAACTCAGTTCCTTTAAGGGTCCAGTGTTTCCAGTGCCACCAGCTGCCAAGAGCTCCAGGTGAGTGTTATTGTCCTTGGGTTTGCTGCAGCACGTAGCAGGTGATGGTCAGGTTCACTCAGAAGGCTAGTAGTGCTGAAAGTGAGGCCAGAGATGAGATGTAGACTGCCCAGTTTAACTTAATTTGTGACAAACTCATCAGGAATACGCATAGTGCTTAATCCAGGGACTTTGTATTACACAGAAATGGATGATGGATAATTCCAGAGAGGTGCATTTTTATAACAATCTTACAGAAAGCTACTCAACTTCTGATTGTTTTCCTGTCCATGACTGTTTTCTTGATAGATCTTCAGCTGGCAAGGAAAAGGCTCAGGATTTTTAAATGTACTTTCATGGCTCAGGTAACTTAATCCAATTTAATTACCTGCACTGAAGCAGTGTTAGTCCTGTTCCCATCCTGCCATCTGGCCTCATATTCTAGATGAGCACTTGTCTGATATAATTTGCTGTTTGAGGAAGCTAAACTTCTGAGAGGTGGCAGTGGTGATATTATTTTGGCTTTGTTCATTTGTTTTTAAACTGTTTAATTTGCCGTACCATGAATAGACAAATATGCTAGTGCTGAATGCAGTTAGCCATGGCAGTCAGACTTGACTGAATGGTGAAGTTGCATGCCCAGGTACCTTTTTGTCAGTGAAGGGAGTTGTTAGGTATGACATCAACATCACCAGTTTCTTAGGATAAAAAGTAAAATTAATGTGTAATGATTGTTATACATCGTGTGATCATTATCTGTGTATGTGATACTGAGAGCTAGAGGAAGTGTAAAACCAGAAATTAAAAAAGTAAATGCTAAATCAATTGGACACAGAAGATTTTTCATATATTGCAGTTGTTTTCTTTTTAACTTTTCTTCGGTTTATCTATATTTTGTTGACTTGATGTTTTTCAACAGTTTTCATCTATGCAACATTATCGTCTTGTTATCGTAAAGTTCTGTTTCACAGCTGATGGTTATCAATCTGTTCCTGCATTGCCTGTCTTTGGGATACTAACTGATTTAATGATTTGTTTCTGCATTATTTTTTCCTTCTTACTTTTGCATGCATTTGGTCATGCATCTGAATTCTAGTCTCCACCACGCCTCTTTTACTGACATAAACACTTGTCTATTTTGCATGAAGAATTCATAACCAGTAGTTTAATTCCTTTTTAAAATCTCTGTCTAAAGTTTACTGTTTTGGTTTGGGTTTTTTTTATTTACTTTCTTTTTTTTTCTTTATTTTTATTTTTATTTTGGACTGCAATGGATTTCTTGACTGACAAAACACCAGTTCTGTGTGGCAGTCTGTTTTAACTCAAAAACCCCCAAAGAAGTGCTTTATTAATATAGGACTGAAAAGTTACTTTTCCAGAGGAAAGGTAGTATGTCACACAGGGCTTCATGTAGAAAGCATCCAGTCACTGCTTCCAGTTTATTTAAATCAGACGTGTGGTAATTATTTGCCTTATTTGTTTGGTTGTGGAACTTGCAAAGTCAGAGTGTAGCACCTTAAAAGAAGCCAGACTCCATACATTTGTTAGGGCAAATGCTTTCTTTTGCAGTTTCAAAAAAATTGGAAACTGAGCCAGATTTTGTTGTGCACCAGTTTTATCCTGCTAATGCAACTTGAGTAAGCCAGTGGACTCTTATAGAAAATCTGTCCCTATCTTTCAAGGCAGCAGCTGCAGAATGGTAGACTTGTGTACCCAGGCACTAGTGCTGCCTGAAAAATATCTCCATGAAGGGTTTCAGTGGAAATCTTTCAGTCAAAGCAAGCAAAAAAGTCTCTAACCCTTACTTGGGTCACTTCACTGAATCGAAGTTGCAATTTAGTTGTTGGTTGTTTGGTTTTTTTTTTAATCAGTGAAATTCCCATCACTGTCAGCTTGCTGGATTAAATGTGACCAACACTGGTTGTTATTTAGTTGTTTTCAATGCTTCCTGTGAATTATTCTGCAGTCTCCATAACAAGTAAGATGAGGACAGAGCTGATGGTTGAGGAAGGAGCCCTCAGGGATGGCAGCACTGTGGGACTTCCCAGTCCTCTCTGGCTGGGACTCTGAGTGCAGGGGAAATGACAAGGCTTTGCGGTGCCTCAGGGTGGGACACTGGGTCCCGCTTAGGATCTTACAACATGGAATCACAAGGCAACCCTATTGCAGCTCTTGTAAATTACTGTGGCAGTAAGTTTGTTTTCAATGTAACAGTTCTGAAATTTTCCCCAAGCCATTTTAGAACAGCTTTCTAAAAATGATCTCTCTTTCAGCTTGATGTACTGATTTTAGTGTTAGGTCCTAGGCAAGCATTCATAGTTCTCATCGTAAACAACCCTAAATATCCTATGTTTCTTCATAGTCGGAGAACGTTATTTTCAAATAGTCTTTATGTTACAGTCAGCAAGTTCAGTAATGGGCCTTAATCCTCAACTTTCAGTTTACAGATATTTGTCTTTTCCAGTAGTATGTAGCTTCCCTTTGTGTTGTGGAGTGGTCTTTGGTCTGTTAAATCTGGCTATTACTGGTCCTGCACCTTGGGCCAAAGGGATTTTGTGAAGATGAAGGAATACAAATGAATATGTTTCTTGCAGGGTTTAATCTAGGAGAAACTTTTCTCAGAAAACAAACAAACAAATCAACAAACAAAACCCAAAACAACCAACCAAAAACCAACCCCCCCAAAAAAAAACCCCAACCCCCCCAAAAAAAATATACCCTCAAAAAAAAAAAGTACATAAAGTTATGAGTAAGGCAATTATGAATAAAGATAAAGATGCACCATCAGGGCAATTAATTTTAATCTATATGATTTATCAATGTGTATATGCACCAAGGAAAAAATGTTATACTGAATAAAACTTTAATATGTTACATGCAAAGTTTGTATAGAAACAGTTTTTAATAGAAAATTTTCCTCCTAGTTTTCTCTGTGGAGAAGGTGCTTTGAAATTGGTTTCTCCCATGAATGGGGACAGACTCCAGCTAAAAAGTTCTGTGAGGAGGTAGCACTCTGTATTTTGGTACTAGTACAATGTGTGCTGAGTAAAACTGGAGAAAAGTCAGAGTAACTTGTTACTTTAGCATGATGCTTTGGGTGAGGCACAGGATATCAAGCTGTGCTACAACTTTGCAATATAGTGCAGCAGAAGGCTGATAATATTTCAGGGACTTTCTTTTTGTTTGTATTGGATTGCATAGAGTTCACTTGTAGCTTCCATTACCCCTTCACTGTTTTATGAACACCGTGATCAAAATAACAAGGGCATTTGCTGGATAAATGCTTCACTTAAAATGTTCAAAGAAGCACTGTTTTCACATGTCAGCAGTCTACTTAAGCACCCTACCTGAATGATTGAATAGCTGATCAAAATGCAATTGCATGAGCATTGTCACAGTGATCATGCTGTAATGTTATCAAACTGTTGTACTCTTGTTACCTTTAAGACAGTCGTCATTACTCAGCAGGAACAAACTGTGAGAACTGTGTGAGACTTGCAAGAATCTGATAAATTATATTTTAATGTTTGCCAGATCATTTTGTTAACTCTGAAACTCTAATTCAAGTTTTCCTTTATTATTGTATTATATACCTTTATTGACTAATACTTTGTTGAGAATAAGAAAATTATCAGTATGAAGCTGATAGTGCCATCCTTACAGGGATGTTAATAAGAAAATTAAAATCCTCTGGAGGTAGCACTGAGCTTGGTGATATTTTTAAAGCTTAAAATTTTGACAGCTGTCAAGAACTATTTGATAGAAGAAAGTACATTTTATAAAATGTAATGGTTTGGGAGTCACTTTAGTAGTAATTAATCCTTCTTGCTAAGCATTTTCCTACATTATATAATTCCATTTGACTCCTTTAACAACAGGCTTATTATCAGTTTATTGGGAAAGTTCAGGTAAGTGTCCTTGTTTTTGCATGTGTACTCTGAACAACTTATCTTTGGAGACATTGTTTTTAAATGGGAGAAAAAAGTAGAGTTTACATGCATGACAAAGAGGTCTTCTGTACTGTTTTTCCTCTCTGCACCACACTTCCTTTTCAAATTGGCTGAAATAGTTTGAAGGGTAACTGCTGAGGGCAAGACTAGTTCACCTGCAGTTTATATAAGCAAAGTGGTGCAAGCTTTTCTATAAAACTGTAAAGTAATTTAACGATGGTATTTATATAAACACAAAATATTGTACATTCAATAAAATTTTGAAGAGTTGTCTGGGTAAGTGAAAAAGAAAGCAATTTTCTTCTACTCCAGTAAATCTGGTCACAGGGAACATCCCTTCTGAATAAACAAGGAAATCTAATCGCTATAACTTAAACCCCTATAACCTGGTTTTAATAAATAAGTGGGTAGGAATCTAGAGTTCTGAAAATAATAGCACATATATCATCTTAAATCAAAGATGGGGCTGAGAAGTCATGTCACTAAGTCTCATGTCTCCTATCCAAATCGAAGTAAATGGAGGGAAAAACACAGGAGTTTTCAAAATGTTCAAACTACTGGCAGTCTCTTAAATTTATAGAACTTCTTGAATGGAAGGACATATTCCAATTCAGTCTGATCCACCTGAGTCTTCTTCAAAATAAGGTTGTTTGCATGTTCTTTGATAAAAGGGAAAAACCTGCTCCAGAACAAAACCTGACATAGTCTTATGTTTTGGTGATGCACATCGCTAGAAATATGACCTATTTACTGAGCAGTTGTGTTCACTCTTGTTTCATAACTCCAAAGAAATTTTGTTGATTCCAAATATTACTTACTTGGCTATAAATCATATCTCATCTCTTAAGGGTTTTTTTTTTACAGATGGTGCAGACTCGTGTAATTAGTTTCAGAGACAGCAAAATTAAGCATAATACATATGCTATGAATTGGCATAAGGCCTTGGCCTTTATCAACTGAGGTACTGTGTCTGACATGCTACTTAATATTAAGCAAAAATAATGTCTTACATCCAATTTTAATAATACTGTTACTGAGTATTAGATTTGTAGTTTTGCCAGAGTAACTCTGATCTGTTTCAGTATTTGAAGCAATCCCAAGCTACTGCAAAATTATCCCACTGTTCATAGTTTCCTTAAAAAACAAAATGCATGCTGAAGAGTGGTCTTTGACATATTTAGATGTTTAAGATTGTCTGTGTGGGATAGTTTTTATAATAAATAACTACTCTGCCAGGATTGACAGAGAAGGGGAGAAAGGCAATAATTAGTTACTGGGATAAGACATTCAGTTTAACACTGTAATAAGTAGCCTCTGTCTGACAGATGTGATGCCTTAGAAAAGTGTGCCAGGTGCAAAGTCTGTCTTTCACAAAATTTGTAGTTTTCTAATTTCCAACAAATATACTCATCAGAGGAAACAGGAATTCAGGGTTAATGTGAGAAGAAATGAAGAGTAATGAGACTTTTGCATAACATTTTCCACTTGGAATATTCAGTTTAGAAGTGGGCCTCACTGACTACTGAAGCAGGTCTGCTGGGAATTTTTCCTATTCTTTTGCTCCAGAATAAAATATATAGAATAATTATTTTTTAAGCCAATTTAGAAAGAGGATCATAGTTCTGTGTTGTCGCCAGGCCCTAGCGGAGACTGCACACACCAATGTGATGTAAAGCAAATCCCAAGTTTATTCAAAAACACAGGTATATATAACCTCAAGTGACCCTGCCCCAGGTGCAGTGGTCTGACTCCAATTGGTTGAGGCTGGAAACATGTCCTTTTAAGGGGAAAACGAAACTTGTAAGGTGGTCACTCAGACCCACCTGAATCGGGCTGCAACAGTTCTGTTTCAGCAAATAACTCCAACAACTAACCCCTTCAAAATTATCTCTTTACTTGTATGTCCCTTATGCTGTTTAGATTAAGAGTATTTTGGTATCACATTTTAATTTCTAATGAAACTAATTGGCAACTACGTTAAAGTGTATAGATATACATTGTTACTAATTGTTGGCTGACTGACTTCCCCATCACTCAGTATGATCTATGCAAGAACATCCTTGCATCAACATAGAACTTTGCAGGTCCAAAATCGTGACATTTCTCCGGCATAGAGTAAATTGCACAATAACTAATGGTAAATCACTTGCAATAAAACTTGCATTTAGCAGCCTAAGTCTGTGTGAGGCATCTTGTAAACCTAGTGATTGATTTAAAACATTGTATCTGGAACTGTTTTATTTACCTCATGAGTTTGAAGGAGCTTTCTTTTTCCGAGTATGAAATAGGGCTGTGGGTTTTTTTAGAGGGTTTGAAAACTTACCGTCATTGACAGTAATGCAATAATTGCTCACTAGAGTATTCTGAAAGCAGGAAATTAACAATTAGAGGCTGAATATTCTCAAAGGTACTTCAGATGGAGTTTTGTTGCAGGTGATAGATGGGGAAAACTCCATCCCTGGCGCTTGAAAAGTTAGAAAGTTTTTCTTTGACTTGCAGTGGAATTTGATCTACTTAATAAGCCATGACAATGCATTAAGGTGAAAATCTCTTCCCTCCCTGAAACTGCCTTTACAGACTGTCACTTTAGGAATCTCCAGGTTGTCAGACAAGTTTGGAAACTTGTCTATGCAATAAATGATATTAGGGAATATAAGCACTGAGTTTAAAGCTCTGTTTGTTTTGAGAAGAAACAACAGAATTACCCCTTCCTGTATTCTAATTTAATCTTTTTTTCTGGTAGTAAGAATAGTTCACTAAACCTTCTGTATCAACATTTTTTTCATATTTTAAATTGCTCTTACATGATTGATCAATAAACTATATCTTGAATCCATGTTTTTAGACATGTAGAAATATTACTGTATGGTATCAAGTATGAAATCAAGTCACAGTTGCTTAAAGTCACTGCAGTGAATACATGCACTGATAACATGCAACAGATCTGGAGTAATTTATCTGACTGCATTGCTTTTGTACTAGAAACTTGGCTAAATGTAGACTACTCTTCAGGAGTAGTCAGCATGGATTCACCAAGGGATGACCAATCATGCTTTACAATCCAAGAGCCTTCTCTGGTCACATGGCAGGATGGGTCAATGAGGGAAGAGCAGCAGGTGTTACCTACCTTGACTTCAGCAAGGCTTTTGACACTGTCTCCCATAACATCTTTGTAAGTTAGATGAATGGACAGTGAGCTGAATCAAGAACTGTCTGAATGACAGATCTCAGAGGGTAGTAATCAGCAGAATGGAATTCAGTTGGAGGCCTGTAGTTAGTGGTATTCCCCAGGGATCAGTACTGGGTCCAGCCTTATTCAACTTGTTTGTCAATGATCTGCATGAAGGGGCAGAAGGCAACCTCAGCAAGACTGCTGATGATATGAAACTGATGATATGATACACCTGCCACTTGTCCTGCCATTCAGTGGGACCTTGAAAGGCTGGAGAGTTAGGCAGAGAAACCTAATGAGCTTCAACAAGGGCAAGTGTAAGGTCCTGCACTTCAGGAGGAATAACCCCAAGTACCAGTACAGGTTGGGGGCTCACCTACTAGAGAGCAGTTCTGCAGAAAAGAATCAATCTAGGAGTCTTAATGGATGACAAGCTGATCATGAGCCAGCAGTGGGCCTTTGCTTCCAGGAGGGCGAATGATATCAGCCAAAGCATGGCCAGCAGGTTGAGAGAGGTGATCCTCCCCATCTATTCAATCCTAGTGAGGCCACATATGGAGTATTATGTTCAGTTCTGGTCTCCACAGTTAAAGAAATACAAGTTGCAACTGGAGAGCATTCAGCAGAGTGCCACAAAAATGATTAGTGGTCTGGAGCATCACTCTTGAGGAGAGATTGAGGGAGTTGGGCCTTTTTAGTCCAGAGAAGACAAGACTGAAAGGGAATTTCATCAATACATATAAACATCTCAAAGGATGGTGTCAGACTCTTTTCAGGGTGCCCAGAGACCAGATAAGGAGTAATGGTCATAAAGTAAAACAGAACAAGTTCCTCCTCAACATGAGGAAGAACTTCCTTACATTGAGGGTGACAGAGCACTGGAACAGCTGCCCAGGGAGGTCATAGAGTCTCCCTCTTGGGTGACATTCAAACCCTATTTGGGCGCATTCCTGTGTGACCTGCCTTGTCAGTGGGGTTGGACTAGATGATGTCCAGAGGTCCCTTTCAACCCTAATTATTCTGTCATTCAGTGAAGTACCCATAAAAGCTTATAGTGGCTCAGCTGTTTGGTGATAACCTATTCAGGTGTTCCCCTTGGTAATGTTTCTTAATTCTAAGTCCTACTAGATTTTGATTAGAGTTTAAATCCCATACATTCAGATAATTTTAATAAAAGTAGAAATTTGACCTCTACATCACTGAAGCATTCTTGGCCTTGAAAGAATGTTAATTATTGTAGAAAACATCTGGTTTTTTTTATGTTGGCACATTAAACAAAACATGTCAGGGAACTCAGAGAAGAGATCCCAGTACCAGTGTGTGCCAAATGGCATGTTGGGTTGCACCAAGTAGCACTTGCTTTGCCTGTCATTCCTCTTGGAAAAAGTCATATTCATGTATGAATGTTCTCTGCCTTGTTTGTCCTGAGGGTCTGATTTTACAATGAAACTTAAGACTCTGCTGCGTTTCATTCCACTGGGGATCTTTGGACCCTTAAGAGCCAGTACAGAATAAGAAAAAATGTTCTAAATTTGAAAGGCCTGAGGAACTGCAGCACCCAGAGTATTGTTGATTGAGGGACGATTTCTTGTAACAGTTTTGTTCTGAAAAACAAATGTGTAATGGGTCTGATAGTGCTCCAGTACTAATGAGAGATCACTATCTGGGGTAAGTTTCAACATACTTAATCAGTATGGCCTGAAATACTGAGTCATAAGAACAATAATTTATATTTAATACTCTTGACATTGGCAGAATATCTAAAAAGAATTATTATGGTTTGTGTTAGGAAATAGCACTCAGATGCTTCTATCTCTTCTGTGACCTCTGCAGGGCTCCCAGAACAAAGAGAAGCATCATTGAAATAAAGTTCAGGGCAAATTCTGCCTTTGACAGACTACCCAGGCAACTGTGCAGATTTTGCTCTGCAAGAACTTACCATTAAAAATGCATTTAGTAGGCTGAGACATATGGAAGCTATAATACATCTGGTCCCTGAAGCCAAACTGTGTATGAAGCACTCTTGGTAGACCACCATCTACTACTCTGGTGGTAGATTAAATGGTTTGTAATGTTTCCCAATATGTTGACGTTCTTGTAAATCAACACATAATCTATCAGCATTGTATCATTTTGTCTAGTGATATTTCTCACTGTTGATTTTGTGTAGGATTGAATGCAGAATACTAGAGAAGTGATTACCTTAGTTACACCATTCTTGTAGTTTTAAAACATGAGGTCATTTTGATGCATTTTTATTTCTGGTTTAAAAATGCCATCTCCCAAAACAGCAGCTGATAGTCATTTTAATGAAGAATTAAGACGAAAGGATGTGAGCACTTCCAGGAGCATAAAAGATACTTGATGATGTACTATAATGTTCCCCAAGTAAAGCATTGCTAAGAAGTAAAAGGGAAACAAGAAGTTAAAGGGATTCATAATGTAAAAGACAAGCATAAAAGACAATAAAGAGAATCCACAGACCTGATATATGAATATACACTTCTCTCGCCTGAGGCAACCTACTAAGTGTAACATCGAATAATTGTACTATTTTTGTTCTCAGAAAAGATTATATTAATAATCAGCTTAAATTTCAAAACCACTTTGCCACCTTATGGATACCTATGGAAAGCAGCTTTGAGGCTGTTGTAGACTGCAGTTACATGTTATACAATCATAGAATATTTTGGGTTGGAAGGGACTTTAAAGACCAACTAGTTCCAAACCCCCTGTCATGGACAGGGATACCTTCCACCAGACCAGGTTGCTCCAAGTTCCATCCAGTCTGGCCTTGAACACTTCCAGGGATGGGGCATCCACAACTTCTCTGGGCAGTCTGTCCCAGTGCCTTACCACTCTTATAATGAAAAAAATTCTTTCTATTATCTACACCAAACCTGACTTCTTTCAGTTCAAAACTATCATCCCTTGTCCTATCACTGCATGTTCTCCCTGCAAAACAGAACATGCAGATCTCTCCTGAGGTAGCCGTAATTACTCAGTTCTGGGCCTAAAAGGCAGTGTAGCTACAGTAGGAGGATATAGCACATGAGGTTTTTCTTCACATCAAGCATTCAGAGGGCTTCAAATGCAGCGATGTACAATATTATAAACCCTGACACTGACACATTCTGACCTTGTTAAATATTACTGGCATTTGCCTACAGTGTTTGCTCAAATGCAGGTGTAGCACATTAGGATGTGAGCTTGTCCTGTGTCTGTGATCTTATTGACAACATAGGTGTTCATCTCTGAAAGAGGACTCTCCTAATTCAGCAAGCTGGGACCAGTTTATCACTGTGTGGGTGTGACCAAAGCTCTGTATTCTAAACCCTCTATGTCATTTCTCATGAACTGTGAACAATGGACCATTTGCAGCAGCTGTCCAGGTCCCACCTGACCCCTCAGGCTACAAGCTGGGTGTTAAAGAAGCCTGTGAGATAGGAGCTGTGATAACTCCCCTCCAGGAAGTCATTAGCACCTCCACACCCAGCCTGAGGGGGCGTGTCTGCTAATGGGCCAGCAACAATTCCAAAATACCCCATGACACAGAGTTAGATCACCCACTGTGGAACTCCCCACCCTGGGGGAGGTACTGGGCGTTCCCACCTGGACCTGAGGGTATGGGGACTTCTGGGACCACTGTCTGGATCCAGAGGAGGACCAGAACCTTGACAGAACTGCGACCACCACTCTCGACCAGACTGCAACCGTCATCTACACCAACAGGTTTTTTCCCTTCCTTTTACTTGGGACTGAGGGAAACCACAGTGGGGGTCTCAGCACAGGGGCTAACGAACACCATTGTGTTTGTGCCTCAGGGTGCTGGGTTATACTTCTGAGTTTTGTGGGGCAAAACCAATTTCTCTTTGTATCATTGCATTCATTGTCATATTTTTATTAAATTGTGACTCTGATTTATAATCTCTTTTGTGTTGGATTCACTACTCCCCCTGGTTTACCTTTAAGCCAGCACAGAACTGATTTAATTCACTTGTTAATTAAATCAAGGGTAATTAGTGTAATGAAAGGACTGATTTGATGTGTAAAATGTTTTGGCAGGATCAAATTGATGTTGTTGCTCACTCATGCCCCCTCTTTCTGTCAAGCATTCAGCTTTATTGACAGAAGTGTGGTGTGATCAGTGCAGTGACCAAATTAAGGGACTGATCCATCTGAAAAACAACCCAGTGAAATGAAACCAAGTGTTCCTCATCTTTCAACATTTTTTTATGCTCAGTAAGACCAGATCTCCAATCCTAGGTATCCTCATGGAAAGCTAAGAAATTATGAAAAAGAGCAGATGGAAATTTTAGCATTTTGCGGTAACAGACTGCAACCACCGATGGCAAGGACTGCAAAGCTTTATTCCTAGCTCTTTCACTTAATAGTTGAGTGACTTCAAATTTATAATTTTCCTGTTGTTTGTACTTCTTTTAGAACTCTACTGACTGAAGGAAATAAATTTTTATTGGAAGATGCTAGGTCAGAGAAGTGCAAAGGTTTCAATTTTACACAGGCTTTTGCCAGAGCATGTGCTTTGCTGGAGTGTGGTGAGCTACATGATGACTGTGGTCTTTGATTTTGCTTAGTGCCTGAAAGTCACTGAATGGTCTGGGCTGGAAGGGACATTAAAGATCATCAGCACTTGGTCCTAATTGCAATCTGGAAGGGACATTAAAGATCATCAGCACTTGGTCCTAATTGCAATCTCCCATAGTTTTGCATCTTCCTCTAATGCAGCAAGCAGCCTGAGAAGTCTGGGAATCCCAGTTGTATCAAGAGGCTTTCAGAAATTCTGTGCCATTCCCCTTTCTCATCACAGAGAACAAGTTACATTCATGGTAATCAAGGCAGTGTGGCTATCTTGGCAGTCAGGGTGATTTTTTTTTTCTTAAATCCAATGTTTCTGATATTTGCTGAGTAGAGAAGATATATTTTTCAAAGGATTTGACTGCAAGTAACAGAAGTTCTATGTTTTGTTCATCCTGGTTTTATGCTTTTACTTGAGGCATCTGCCTGGTTTAAGTATGCTTTTTGTTTGTTTATGTTGTTTCATTTGTTTGCTTTTAGCGCTCTTGGCTGGAGAATGTCATATAAAGATCAGTTCTGTAGGAGTATATTTAGTAATCCACTTTCTTCATCCTGTGAATTATAGTCTTTTCATGTCATCATCAGAGTTCCTCCTTTCCTTTAGGTGACATTGACGTGCCTTAATCTCTGTATAATATCTGTTCGTATTTTTTTTCTCTCAGAAGGTAGTTCATAGGTTTCTGTGATATTCCTCCACCTACACTGTGGGATTTTTTTTTAATTATTTCATATTGTAGGTAGATAACTACAACCACATTTGACCGACCACAATTTGACAAAGAAAATCTGTATGAAACATAAAAAAATAATTGATTGTTCAACATTATTTTTTTTCTTCTCTCTAATGTAGTGCATTTACAGACTGATTTAGTAAACTGCATATGAAAGAAGGAATGTGGACAGTCTTTGGCTGTGCCTATATGGAGATCTTGGACTCTGGCATGCTTTGGATTAACGTGGATGTCACTCAGTATATGCTTATTCTGGACCAGAGCAATAAGATGAACATAGTGGACCAAGAACCTGATCTGGATGAACATACATTGTATGTCATGTAGCTGTAATTTTCAGTGCTTATTTCTCAGCTATGGCATCTCAGCTGAGATGTAGCATCTGATTGTGAAGTTCCTGTGGTCTGTATGAGGATAAGCTGAAACAAACCCCAATCACAGTTGGGCTCCTAGGATGCCTGTCAAAGGTCCAAATCAGACCAAAACACGAGTTGCTTGTGCTGGAAGATGATTAAAAAACCTGCTCTTGATAATTTCTTGACTGTTTGTTGACCTTCCAACTGAGTGGTAGTGTGGACCCACGGTACACAGGGCAAGCCAAATGTGAGTGTAAGGCTGATGCAAAAGGAGTTTTCATGGAGAAGGCTTAGGTAAAGTATGTATTCAGATAGCCTTACAGAGAGATTTCTATGTTGTTTAGAGCTTGTTTAATTTGTCTAGTAAAGCGCTAATACGTTTATTGACTTTAGTGGGTTTGTATTTGAAAATCTTGTAGTAGGATTACTACTTTTTTGGGGGGAATGCTAGTAATGACTGTCTGAATGCTGTGGTAGTCCATTCTTAATTTATGTAAAAGTTATCAGCTTAAACTTGAGGTTGATTTATTCCACTTGCAAACTGTAGTGTATGGGAAGATCTTTTCTGCACAGAATGGGTTTTGTGTAGCCTATGGAAGGACAAAGATGCCCCAGGCTGTTTTGTGCAATGATTGAAGCAGTGGTAGTTTATCACTTTGGGATAAATTAATTTTTTTATCCACACATCACTCAGTATTGATTTAGCATAAAAATGTCAAACTTACTTTATAATCTTGCTCTCATCAACATTACCTTGCCTGTCCAGTGTTACATTGACCTTCCAATAATATATTCTGTGTGAGCAGTTGAGCTTGATTGATGGAGTGTGGATTTTTAACAGCAACTGGGACTAGTAACTGCATATAACTGGGCACGAATTTGTTTAGTGATGGAAACAGTAAGAAGAGGTAGATGCACACTTTCTTGTGGACTGCTGATGCTGAATCTTTCACTGTTCCAGTTTATCCCAGTTCCAGTTCAGTTTCTGCTATTGACATCACAAATAATTTTTGTTCATCATTTTGTTACTTAGTATGTTATTGTTTAAGGTCTGTATTATTACTAGTACTACTACTATTATAGATTTTGGGTTGAAGGGGAAAATGAAGTTAGTAAATTTTCCTTTTCTCTCTGTGCCCATCAGTTATCTCCACCTTTTCTTCCAGTATTCCCTTTGTACACTTTTTAAAAAGCTTTGTTATGTGACATCACCAGAGTACAGTAAAGTGAGCTGCCTTACATTTCTGCTCAATAAAATATGATTTACAGGTAATTATATATATTTACAGGGATCGGTCACCATGTAAAATGTAATTTAAAATTGCCATTCTATGTTAATAGACGATATCACAAAATACTTTATTCCCCTTAAGTTTAATTTTGTGAAATCATGTTTGAATCTGGATGCTTTAGTTTTTAAAAAAGTAGAGAAAAAGAAAACCGTGCGAAGACAAAAATCAAAGTTTATCCTAATTTTGGCTGTCAAAAGCTAAGAAGAATGAGGGGTAACTGAAAGCAAGCAACCTGGGTTTAGATGATTTTTGGTATAACATTTATTGACATAATATACATAGCTGCAAGTTACCCCTGTGCAAAATCTTTGGAGTCTCTTTGTGCTGATGAACCAGAGTGTACAGTTTGAATATCATACAATTACTAGACAGTTGTGCCAAAGTATCATCTTTGGAGATGTGTTTCCTTTTAATTAATGATACAAGGAAAGGACTATCATTCCACTTAAGATACTGAGAGAAGTTGAAGTATCTGGTGCTTAATTATTAACAAATACTATATTTTCATTTATAAATGACGGATCCTTAGGAGGCAGTAAACACAGAATCCCACCCATGGTGCTATTTTTTAGAAGTGAATTTCAAGACATGGTACCACAAACAAAGCTGTGCATCCTGTAGAGATCTATAGGGGTATGTATTCCCTGAACCGTTGCTCAAGCTCTGAAAGCTTATATTTGTCAGGTTTTTTAACTCTGTGAGATCTTACATTGCAATTGTTCTCCTTGTGTTTAAAAGCTAAGGTATTTATTTATTTATTTTACTTGAAGCCTGAGGTAGGTACCCTAGGGGTTTCTCTAAGTTATACTATTTCTACTGTAAGGACCATAATACTTGTGAGCCCTGGAATGTGAAGCTTATGGTTTTTGGAGCAAGCGGTACAGTCTGTTTAATCATTTTGGGTTTTAAGTTGCTCTGTGAATGGATCTCTGGTTTGCCTGCCTCAGGGCTTGAAAGCTTTCTGCTTCCCTCTAGGTGAACAGGCTGGCAGTGGATTGGGATAAAATTGTTTTTAGCTTTCTGTACAACTGTTATGGACTTCCACGTTTACCTTAGTTCAGTTGCTTCTCTGGCATCTGTCAGACAGATTTTATTTTCAATATTTTATCTTTCCACCCAAGTATTAGAAAATTAAGCTATGGAAAGAGAAAAGGGTAAAAAGAAGTAGATTTCTTTCTCCCAGTTTAACAATCTGGACCAGCTTAATTGAGAGAATCGGGCCAAGGAAAGATCTTGATTGCATTTCTGGAAGCTGAGGAGCTCCAACAAAGGATGGACCATCTTTGTCAGTGACTATTGGATCAGCATTGTAGTAAAGCCTTACCTTCCCTCAACAGACAGTTAAGAAGGCTGATATGTCAATATGGGCTGGGATGATGCTAAGTATGTCTGTCAGGTACTGTAGGTTTGGCATAGTACTTGCAGTACTTTGCTACCAGCCTGAATTTCTCTGATTGCAGATAACCAGACATACAGTTGTGATTTGAGCACACAAAATTGGTACCTCTTCTCACAGTGGGTTAAAGCCCAGAACGCTGTGCTATGCATATATAGTTAGAATAAATTCTTTGGTTGCAACTCTCTGTGAGTGGGAACAAAAACTGTCAGCATTCTAAACTGAACTAGTCATGTTTTAAACTAGTTTTACCCCAGCATGGTAAAAATCTAGAGTTCAGTAACATGACAATAAAATATCATTTGCCATTTCACTGTGGGAACATTGGATTACATCTTCAAACTCAGGAGAAAAGAAGCCAACAGTTGAAATCTTTAAGTAAAAAAAAAATTAAAATTGAAGATGTTTGGCCTAATATTATGTACCACTGCCATGATCTAGTCTAGATCTCTTTTGTAATTTTGTTTCTCAGAAACACAGATCAGTAACACTTCCTTGTTTTCTAATACTACAGAGTAATAATAGAGGTTTAGGAATTTTAGTTTGTTTTTTTTTTTTTTATTGTAACTGACAGCAGTGTTCCTTCTGTCTGTCTCCTCAATGTAACCTACCAGTAACTGCGCTAACAGTGTGACCTGCAGGCTGTCAGCCAGATGACTATCACTTAAATCTTTACCTCATTTTACCGCAGGAGCTCAGACCACCATATTTTGACAAATAGCTGGTATTAAACTGCTGGAATCGACCCTGTTCACTCCATGGATTGAAGTAGAGGTTTTTACTTCCTCGTCTGCAGCTCTACAATTCTGCTGTCTGTTTAGCATATGCTAGAGCCATATGTGAGAAAGGGAGGTGTTAGCTTTTCCCTTCTCTCTGTGCTTAACCTGGGAAGCTGTGCCTTGCATACATGTAAGAAGTAGTGACTACAATCTATGTGTGATCAGGTCAGACTGAAGTTCTGTGCAGCAATCTCACAGCCCTGTGGATGTCTAGTTAACAGTCCTATCTTACTGTCTTCTTCCTTGCTGAATACTGCGTTTTAAAATCATTCATACATTCAAGGGTGGGTTTGTGTTTTGAGTTTTTTATAAGTTAATTAAGTGGTATTTTGAGCTCATGGTAACTGCATGAAGCTCACCTATTTATTCAGAAGTGGCTGAGGAATCAATCTGTAATAATTCAAAACAGACATCCTTCACAGTTCCTCTTTTTTGTATGAAATAAAAAATACAGAAGTATTGCAATAAAGGTCATTTTTCTTTAACGGAGATGTCAATACGGAAGAGGGAATATGTTTTGGAGGTGGGGGCCGGTGAGGGATGGTGGAGAGGATGAAGCTGCTGCAACGTACATTGCTGAAACAAATGTTTGTCCAGGCTCTGAGATTCACTGAAGCAGATCATCCATTTGCTTAGGAGGTTGCTGGCACTTAATGAAGAAAGTTCACAAAGGTGTGAAAGGGCCATTACAATGTCATCAGCAATAAAAGACCATCACTCACTCACTTGGGGAACAAGAGATTTGACTTTTGAACTGTCTGTTGAAGTCTTGAAATTCTCGTCACATCCCAGCCTGATGACACCACTGGAGCAGCATGTAGCTTTTTAGTTTTGATTTTTTGTTTCATGAGTTGTCAAAATACTTGTTTGATTTGGCTTTATTTCTCAGAAGGCACGTCTCTGGGTAGAGATTCCTTCTCCTGCTTAGAAGCGGGAAAAAATTAAAAGTGTGGGTTCTGACAGAGGAGACCAAAACCTAACATGTCCCTATATAGGGCAGAAGGAGGTCACTTAGGGGGTGGGGCTGTCATCTGTGTACATGTCTGCTTCTTTCTTAGTTTCATTTTTTTGCAGGCCTTGAGGTGTAACCATGTGTTACATATAGCATGTTTTTTGCTTTAGAGCTCACGTAGCCTACTAAGGCATTAAATGACTGATTTTTTTGTTTGCTGTAAAGCTCTTAATTTCAGGAGCTGCATAGATTCATTGTGGTTACTTTTTTTTTTTTTTAAAGCTAACTAAACTCGCACAATCTAATAAGCAGGCAAACTGCCTGAAGTATTATTGTTTAAATGTCTTTGGTTTCCCTACACTACTGGGCTTAAGTGCAAATAACGCTTGGAAAAGTATATAGTAAATCTTCTTTCAAATAGATCTTACAAATGATTTGACAAGAAAATCTCTGTCTGCACCATGGAAACTTTTGACTTCCATCAGTGAAAATTGTAAAATGATGATAATTATCTGGAACTTTTTGGCTCTGCAATAAGAGAATGATAGTGTCACCTCACTAGTAATTTTATTTTCAAGCTGATGATGGGCTTTATAGACAAGAATATATCCTTACTATATGATGTGTGAAATGTAAATGAGCACGTACATGTATCCAGCTATCTCTTCTAACTTCTGAAATTTGAAATAATTGAAACATCTATTTTGCATCTTAACCAAAAATGTGTGTTCTCAAGGTAACTTAGATCCCAGTGAAAAGAGTTTGATGTTCTTAAGAATCCTCTACATTTATAAAAGAAAACCTTAATAGTCTGGGGGAAGAGGGGACTGTTTATTTGGTTGGTTTGGGGTTTTTTGGTTGTTTTTTCTTTCACTGTGGGAAGGAACTCCGATAAAAAGAAAATAGTTTTGATAAAAGTCATGGTGAGTGTCTTCTATGAGAGTACAGGAATGGGAGAAACTCTAAAAGTCTAGGAAGAATGGTGCATCACAGCAAAATGAGATTTTTTATTTTTATTGTTTAAAGTGTTTTGTATTTGTGAATTTTGGGCAGAATCTAATTGTGAAAGGACATATCCCAGAATATTATACATTCTAATAAATTCTTTGAATCATTGGTACTTCTGAAATTGTTGAAAGTTATTTTTGCTAAGGTTCTAATATGTCACACATTTAACTTGTATGTTCTCTGCCTCTCCCATTACAACTGAAACTGGGGGAGGTGGGCAGAAGCGGGGGGGGACGTGACAGGTAATTATATTAAACCAAAACTGTTGTGGATCTATGTCTGTGAGCAGGTATCTTAAAGTTTTTGAAGTTAAAGGAAAGATACCCACTGGCTGTATATTGTGGATGCCATGCTCTGTGTATTTTTTATTGTGTCATTTCATATAATTTACCTAGTTAGTATTTTTCAGTAATTGATTGCCTGCTTGCTTGCATCTATTACAGGGCCAGAAATGTACTGTTGGCACTTAACATTTAGTAAAATTATAGTATTTTTTTCAGAACAGGTTGTTCTGTTGGAACTCATAGTTTTTAAAAATATGGTTTAATGTGAGCCTTTGAGGTATCAGGAGGAACCCTGTGCACTTTTTCTATACTAGTATAAATTATTCATTAGTAAACTGTAATAAAGCTGCAGTCTTTGGGCTATAAACATAATGCTCGTCACCTGGTTCTGGAAACTTTTAAGTGTTACCTGTTTTTCATTAGCATTCTTCCACCTCAAGAGAAGGTCATAGGCATAATGAAGAAACGTGATCTGCAATTAAGACTCAAAGAAGGAAGAAGTAGGGAAAAAAACCTTGGGCAATTGCCTTGCTAGATTCAGAATTATTATTTTCAGAACATTCCCTAGGATTAATTTTAAAATTTGGGCAGCCCTTTTGTTGCTTTCCTTTCCCCCGCTCCCCTCCTCCCTCCCATCACATCCATGAGGGTGTGATGCTCATATAAGTTTCACATGTGATGCATATCATGATTTTATTATCTCCTTTTGTCATAACCAATTTTTTCTCTAGTTTGTGAGATTTGGGGTTTTAGTCATTTATCATTGTATCTTTTGTTGGTGAGTTCTGTTTCTCACTTTACTTATTCTTTGTCAGTTTGAAAGAATAGAAACAAAAAAAAGGTTCAGTTTGGTGAAATACCCTGATGATCAAGGGAAGATGGGATCTGTGAACCATGGAGGATAAGAACTCACAAAACTGTAGAATTCATAACCCTGCTATATGTAGAATGAATTAGGTACTGTTAGACACAACTACTTTCCAAAGATAACCTGAAAATACATTTTAGCAAATCATTATTTGGTAATAAAGGACAATTCTAAAAAAATATAAAATAATCTATTTGGTGATAAAGAGTTTAAAATATTTCTCAAGACAATACATTTTATGCATTATAAGTAGTTTCAAGTGTCACATTTTTGATTCTGTAGAAAGTAATATCAACAATGTATCATTATTTTTATGTTTGCATATTAAGTGAATTCCTTGCAATTTTATAGGTGGGCCTCATGATTCAGATTACTTTACAAGCAACTTGAAATGCATCCTTTTGTAGGTGTCAGTCTCCCATAAAATGTTGTTTACACCATGGATCAAATACGCAACATTAAAATGCATCACAAACATATTACCCACTCTCATTATATGACAGAAGTGTGTCAGTGAAATTAGCAGCAACAAAAAAGACAAAGATTTTCTTACCTCTTAGTTGGAAGGTAGCAGCTGTTTGAGTAATTCCACAGAGGGATGACAATGACCAACTGACTTGCATGTTCTAAAGGAAAATGATATCAAATCCTTTGAGGATGCCATATGTTCCATGCTTTGAGGCAGGCTGTGTATGCTATCATAGCAATTAGACAGACTGGAGGCTCTGCTAAAATTTTATCCAAAATGCCAGCAGAGAAGTATTTCGTGGGGCTTTTAAACTGTGAACAGAGACACACTTATGCTCCCATTATTTGTTACAAAGTAAGTTAGTTAAAGTGTAGACTTTATTCCCTCCCAATAATTTCCCATGGAGAACTAGGTATACATAAGATGGTGTGGTGTGCAGTTTGTGGTTTTAAGTTATTTTTTCTAGATTATGGTTGATTTGTTGGTTTTTTTTTGTTTTGTTTTGTTTTGTTTTTTTAATTATGGTGGTTGTCCTTTTGCTTACAGAGAGACTGTGAAATAATGTTCCTTACAATAATGCTGGCTTCTTTTGTCATTTGTGAATGAAGTATGAAGGATGCCAAGTTGGCTTAAACAGCCTTCGTAATTGTCACTGAGAGCTGGGCCATTTGGATGATCGCTGTATCTCTCTCCCTGTTCTGTAGTTTGGTATTGAACTTCTGTAGTTTTATGTGACTTCTTGCCAGACCTAGTCAGATTGAAGAAAGCCTGTATTGACCGGTTTACCCAAACTGGGCACATACAAATAACCTCTGCTGATGTTTTGGGGATAGGTCACTTGCCAAGCACTGGCTAGCTGAAAGCAAGAAGCTTGTATCAGAAAAGATCTATTTGGAGCCATTAGGAAGCAGAAAGGCCGATTAGCTGAAACTGCTATAAAGATGTTTTCGGTCTGTGCAACACACTCTCCAGAGACGTGCAAAGACATACAACCCTCCCTTAACAAGCTGAGAGGTGATTTGTCTGCGGATACCCATAAATACTTAGAACTGCTATATCCATTTTGAAGCAGGGCCTTTTCTGCTGTGCAGGTTGTGTTATTTCTTTGCCTAATAACTGACAGCACCATCCACAGTGGCACTTGACTGTTCTTCCAGTGTCTTGGTTCTGTCTAATAGTTCAAAAAAAGTCTATCTGACCCTCCAGGCATTTTGACATTCAGCTTTTCTTTTACTTAAAGCATGTACCTTGTACATGTGCAAAAAAACTCCCCAGAGCTTTGTAATTCCTAATCATGGTGCTTTCTAGTGCAGTATTGCTGTATCGAGTACTATGGTTCTCAGGTTCCTTTGTAGCTCCTCTCCCCTCCCTGACCCTCATCCAGAATTGCATTGAATCCACAAATTGACTTCCGAAGTCAATAGATTTTTTTTTTAGGTGTACTGTTGTTTGATGAAGTTAGGGACTAGGAGGAGAGCTGTATAACCAAAGATTTGCTTAAGAGGCAAAACTACAATCATGCAGTGTGAAAGGGTTTGAGGTCTGGGATTTTGTGATCTGTTAGATCTAATACCAGGAAGAGCAGGAGAATGAATAAAAGATCCCCTTGTCTGTCTGTGATACAGTGAAAGAGTACAAAACTTCGAATCAATATTGACCATCCAAGTCTAAAGGCAGTACAGTTTGAAGGGTAATTTAAGTATTTGAGGATAAAAGGAAAAATTCTTTCTGAATGCTCTAGGTTTTTATTTTACTCTTGGGGGGTTTTTTACTCCCCAGAGACAGATGTTTGAAACTTTGAAGCTTGCCATCACAAAACTAATATCGATCAATATAAATGAGCATGTTAATCATACTAAAAGAGGTGAGGGACATGTGATAAATACAGTTTTAAACATACTTCTCTAGTCTAGCGTGCTTATTCTGGTGAGGTACATGTGTATATACACTGCAGAAACTGAGTCAATAATGCTGTATTTAAAATGAGATATATAAATTACTTTTGGGTTTGTATTTAACATGGTTGTTTAAAAGAAGCATCAAGTAATGTTTGTAATGTCTGGTGTAATAGTGTCACTTTCTACGTAACCTCAGTGTTATGCACCTAAGTATTTGTCTGGTGTAAAAGCAGGAAAGGAAAGCTTCTTTCCTTTATTGAAACATTAAGAATTTCTGCACTTTCTTTCCTGATTCCCAGACATTCTGAGCACTGATGTTTCTGGAAAAGCCACAGACTGCCAGTGACTGGGGATGTGATGCTTTTTAGATCCGTCTCCATGGCTGGGGTATCAAGACTTCAGGGCTCCTAATAGCCAGTCAGGATGAATCAATGAATCTGCTATTCATGGCTGTTCCTTTGAAATCCTTTGCTTCTGTTGCAGGGAAAAAAGTCAGGGATTTAGATAGTCCTTGAGCACTGGCATTGCTATTGACTGCTTTAATGAGCCATGGCAACCACAAGGAGAGGATCCTGGGGCATCTCAGCTCTGAGGGTGCCATCTGCCAAGTCTCAGCCAAGAAAGTATCCAACAGGAAGATGGTGGCAGGAGGTGTTTGCTCTTGAGGAAAAATGCAGTCCCAAAGGGAAGGGGGGGAAATCAAGATCCTCACTAGGCTGAGGGCATCGTGAAGTAAGAAGATTGCTTACCAAAGTGATTTCTTTCCTTTTGAGTAAAGATTATTGCTGTTTGTCTCAACAAAGTGATAGTGGACTATTTCCAGGTGTTATGTGCTGTCATCAGTCATTTTCATCCTCAGAAAATTGCATGCCCTTACTTTTTACTTTAAGTCATGGACCCAAAGCAATGTAGGGCAATCTGGTAAAAAGGATTAAGTTGAGGTATTGTAATATCTTCTTTGTTACACTTGAGAGGTCTTTCCTGCTGAAATTAAATTTAATTGAAGTTGCTGCCTGGATACCTCACAAGCACTGTGCGTCAGGCTGGGAGAAACCGCCTGCAGCGCTGCGGTTAAAGGGAGCGTACGGGGGAGTTTTGACAGCAGGGTCAGTTCAGATCCAGGACCTGGAAGTCATGATATTTTGGGAAAGTGATTCGTAAAGGGCTAGTAGCTAATTCTGATTTTGGTGAGTTCCTTGACTTCAGAGCTGCCTATGGCCATCCTTTACTTCAAGTTTGGAAAGCCAAAAATAGCCCAGCATCCAGGTGAGTGATCTTTGAGAAATGAAGCAAGTAAGCACATAAAAGAGTTGTCACTTACCAGGTGACCGACACAGAAGTGGGATCATCTCAGTAAGTATCTCAAATGGACCTTCCACAGAAAGTCGAATGAACCCAAGGGAGAAATAGGTAATTGTCCTGTCAGTACAGGTGTAGGGGACAGATGCGTTTGGGCACATGAACAGTGAAGTGCCATCTTACTCTGCATAACAGATGTCATGCTTCCAATGCTTCCTTCAAAGTTTTTCTCCTTTATCAGAAAAGTAAAATGCACCTTATAATGAATGAAATAAAAACCTAACACAAGTATACAAAAACAGTAGCAAGTTAATATGAGCTATAATTGTCAATATAGACAGCGCAATACCTGTACAAATCTAGGTATAGTTGAAGAGGAGCAGGCAGAGTATGTGTGTAATATTATCTAGGAAGTTGTGATTTACATTATGGAGTTAAGATGGTGAGGTGTGTACACCAGAGGGAACACTGGAGTTCAATATTTTGGATCTTGTGTTTGTAAGATTTTTTTTCCTAGGGTTTTTAATACCTTGCACTGTTTTACTGTTGTTGCTCTGTCCATTTGCTGCTTTAATTGTGACAGGAGTTCATACTGTATATAAAAGCACTAAATGCATTTACTTTTACAGTGTGTTTGCTATTGACTTTATACATGCTTTTGTATGTAAAACAAAATTATATTTCTTAATATATCAATAGAAAACTGTTCAAAAAGCAGACTGATTAATAAATGGTCTAGTGTTTCAGCATTTATGGATACCATTTCATTTTATCTCACTGTGAATTGACAGGTTATGACAGGCAACTGAGAACAGAATGCAGTCAAGTTCTTTTGTGCCACTAATATGTCTTTTATAAGGTAAAATACTTTAATTAAAAAGACAACTGAAATCTGAACTTTAGTTTTCCTTGTTGGATCAGATTTTTATGTTGGAGTCTTAGCCCTAACTATTCTTGTCTTTGTCTTTAATATGTGTCTATTTTACAAAACCTTTTTTTCCATAAAAAAAATATTCTACTTTCTTCTGGATGTTATGTTTAGTTTACTGATCTCAGGAAGCAAAACATACTAATTCCCTGGCTACATGTTTCTTGTTTCAAATTTAAATTTGTTTAAATTAGGCTTTCTCTAGCACACATTTAAAACATAAGCTTACCACCAGTCTGATCAAAATTAATCATTACATTATTTTGTTATTGTTGCTGGACATGACTGGCATAAGAATTGATTTACATTTTCTAAAATTTTCACATGAAGTAGTTGTTCTATTAAGTAGCTCATTTTTTTTTAAAGTTTTCAGGTAAAGTTGAATTTGCTATCAGATAACATGTACTTGAATTATACCCTACATATTTGTTCTTGAATGTTATATTTAATTTTGCCCTTTCAGAATAATTATTTATAAGCTGTTATTTTATTGCAAGACAGGTAATCAGAGCGCTTAGTACTGTAGATCATTCTATTCTGTCATGTGCTGATCACCATGGCAGTAGTGTTTTCTCTCTGTGTCTAGACTGATCCTTTCCTCAGGACACCCTGCATCTTTCTTTCTCTCTTTTTATGTCTGAGAAACAACAGAACTGGGTGAGAAAACCCCCAAACAAAAGAGGAGTAAGAAGGCCAAGACTTCAATGAGGGAGTGGGTGGGAGTGGGAATGGCAGAGCAAGTTTCAGGTAGAGTTTGCTCTGTGAGACTGTGAAAATGAACTGGAATAATCATTCAGAGCAATTGAGTGCCAAAAAAGTGGTATCCAGATTTCAGGAAGTCAGGTTTTCCATGTATCTGTTCATCACATCGTCTCCTTCCAAGCAGTGGGCTTCTTATGCTTGCAAGAGACCTATACTGTGTGCTTAGCTGCCTCTCTATCTGGCCTCTCATCCGCAGCAAATAAACAGGACCATATGCAGGCCATCACTATTATTTTCACTGTGCATCTTTCCTTTAACAAAGATTGCTACTGGGTTTGTGGATGAAAGCCCAGCTACCCATGTCTGTCTTTTTTCTACCAGCTCCTTGTGTTTAGGCAGAGAAGTGTTTCTGAAGGAGGCAGCTCAGACATCAGAAAAAATGACACCGGTGATAGAATTGCTTCAGCTGCATTGGAAAAGATCATTCTACTTTGTTTTGAAAGCTACAAGAACAAAACGTGCTTTCCCTGTAATAAGGCCTTTGGCTCCTTCATTCCTCTGCACATCATCACAGAAGGTCAGGCAAGACAACGCAGTGGTTACTTCTCTGGGTCTTTGATAGTTCTGTCACCTTGTTTTCTAGAAATTGATGAGTCTGGCAGCTCATTCATTTCTGGACACTTTAAAAGACACTGAACATTTGTTTCAGTGCCCTGTTCTTCGAAATCTTAGGTGACTTTTGAAGGTTACAAGGAAGATGAGTAGTGTTGCTTCATGCAGCTGAGTTTTTCAGCTGTTGCTTGCTTTAATAGCAAGAAGACACTGACTTTGTACATGAATTCTTTCATTTTGCAGATGAGAAGACAGTGTAGCATTGCCAGGTTCTGACTGACTCTTGAACGTTTGGAACTTCTTTTCTTTGGAGACGATAAAAGTCTATATGCCCAAGATGCTTTTCCTACTACTCATCTTGCAATTAAAAGCTCTGCAGAGCCCTGGTTTTGATCCTAGAATACTAATGTGGGAACTTTGCTTTGGTTTCAGATTCCCAGAGAACTCTCCATTGAGGATAGTCTGGGACTAAAGTAGCATAACAACTCCCATTATCTCATAGCAGTAGGTCAAGAAACTTAATAGTTGTAGTAATTTCCCTCTTAATTGTCACTGAGACTTTTTAAATTAAATTTATTAGCTATTTGCTTTTCTCAATCATTTTGGTCAAAAACTGTTCGGAACTTGCTCCCATCTTGTTCCTTCCCTTTGAGCTGGTAACTCAATAGCCGACAATGAGACTTCTTTTGAAAATTTTAAGTCTTGCTTGGGTGCTTGGAAATGTTTTTGGTTAACAGCCATGGTAATGTTGACTCAAACTCGAGGTTGCTGTTGCTAGATGTGAAGATGTTGCTATTGGAGAATAGCTAATAGGAGGCTGGGTAGCTTTTGGCTGGAAAAAGGGCAGGTGTAGGTAACCATACAATGGGGCAAGACGAGGACCATGTGAGCTCCTGGGGCTTCTCCTGGTGATTTCCGTGCTGTTCATTTGCCCCGTGTTGCTTGGGGTCAGGCAAGGGTTTTCTGGGCTGTTGACTTTTCTGCCAGCACAGTTCAGTGTTGCAGCAATGAGTGTTGAGCCTATACCAGGTTGTCAACTGAATGCTCTCTATCATTTTCAAGAGGCTAGTACACGGGTGTGGACAGGAAGGGCATGTTGCTCAGTTGTTGCTTTAGTTGAAGACTTTATCCATCCTGGTCATGGATGCACTTCCCAGCAAACTACATCTCTCCAACAAAAGAGGCATGTCCGTGAGAGGGAGGAAGGGAGGGAGGGGATGACTAAGGGTGTACGTGCATTAGGAAAATGATTTCACAACTGTTTTGCCTCTGTGTTTCCTGATAGATGACACCATATTGCTTAACTCTCAGAACTGCTTGTCATGGGGAGGGAAGGGAGCAGACTGTGACAAACAGCTAGTGGAAAGTAATGCTTCTTTGTGTCAGTTAAACTGAGTAACAGAGAAGCACACAGAAACATAGCAGAAGCTGATTTTGTAAGTGATTGTTTTCTAATGTATATTTGTTATTTTAAAAGAGTAACAGGTTTTTTTTCAGCATTAACCAAACTCAGAAGATTCTGACTATGACCAGGAGAGGCATAAAGAGATACAAACTGATTAATCCTAATCTCATCCAGTGTGAAAGACTTTATATATGGTCATTATGATCTCTACTCTGACTTTTTAATCCAGGGTCCTGGGAGCTGAATAGCAATTCTGACTGTTCCAGAATGCTTCTGCAAATTCATATTAATACATCTTTTGCAAATGTTCCCTTAGAGCCCCCTCCTGCTAGACTTCTGTAAATCTCTGACTTGCATAGATATAATCTCTGAGCTACCTTTAGCAAATGCCAGCATTGTCTGCATTTATAATTGTGTAGTGATAATGTAAGGAATGTGATTGCAGACTTTCCTGATGGTGGAGGGTATGTTTCCTATTTCCTTGAGTTTTGCCGACAAGGCAAGGTTAATGTGGCCCTGTTGGATTATAGATTTTTTGGTTTTAGTTTTGTTCAGTGTTTGATTGGGTTTGGGAGGGAGGGATGCTTGGTTTGCTTGTTGTTTTTTAATTTTTTTTTTCATAATGAAGAATTGAGTAGCAGTACAAAAGTTAATAACTCTGTGAAAAGCAGATCCTATAGTTTCCAAAGCTTATAGCTCATCTAAAAATATCCATTTTCCCTCTATTTATATTAATCTAAGACATACTTGGGGTCCTTGTAATTGCTGTATGATTTCTATTTGTACATGTCAGGGTTCTGGTTTTTGTACATCCATTATCACCTGTTACATTAGTGTTTAAGAAACTTTACCAGATGGAATGGAAGGAGGAAGGAAAATATGAATGGTGTTTCTTGCTCGATCTTGCGTCTGTAAGGGAAGTAGATTGTGGATTTCATTTAGTTTCTTCTGAATGCTAAAATCTGTGTCTTGGTTTGATAGAGATAGTTAAGATACATTAGTTCATCTCACCAGCTGAGTGCAGGGATACTTCTCATACGAAACAGGAAAACAATTTTGTTCTTTTTCTAGGACAGAAAAGGGAGATATAAACATTAGAAAGCCTGTGAAACAGATGGTGATTTAACTAGTGAAGTTATTACAGATAGGATGGCAGTCATTCAGGCAGAAGATGTGCAAATCATTATAGCTTCTCAGGTGCATATGCATGATACGAGCTGTGTTACAGAGCAGGTCAAGCAATCAATTTTACATTCATATCCTGAGCCTTAGTCATTTTTGTTAGATCACTCTCCTGTGAGCTGCTTATTCCATCAGGGCATGGAAATTTATTCTCAAATGGGGAATGTTTGTTTGGCAAAAGAAGCAGGAAATTCAAACTGCTTTGACCTCTTTATAGATGACCAAGATAAAATTACTTTTAGTCTAGTTGGGGTATGGTGGTGACTTATTCTTTAAAATACAAATAGAGCTTTTAACTTCAGTAAGGTATCAAAAATTGCAGGTATTTTTATGTGAAAAAGAATATACCTATTATTTTCCAACTGTTCTTTCATGTTTCTAAGGTGCTTTTCATTAAAAATATTCTAGTTTTCTTTTTAAGCTTTTTTTAATAGGTATGGACCTGCCTATTTTGTCATTCTCTGTAGAATCTATTCATTAGTGCAGTGTCATGTAGATGAGCCTTAAAGTTCTCTGGATAAAGAAAAAAAAAGAACATTTCCAAATATTGAACCAGGTATAAATTGATTCACCATCATCTCCTTGAAAGAGCAGAAATCTGGCAACAGGAACTTTGGTCTTTTGGACCATTCTTCTTATCTCTTTGGAGTGTCAACACTCAAACTGTGTGAAAAAAATGTCAGTGGCAATGTTATCCATTTTTGTGTTGATCAGTTTCACAGAAGTATTCAACAACTGAGCCTATTTCTGAATCTCAGGTCATATGAGAAGCACTGAATTCTTCATCCCTTTTTTTCTGTGCAACTATCAAAATTTTCTCTTGCTACAATGACACTGATCATGTACTCCTAAAACTAAATGTTCTTATTTAAAACAATATGTAAAACAAGTGCATTAAGTCCTGCCTCATTTAAAAAGAAAATATTAGCAGTGCCCTCTGTAATGGAAGAAAAGTAAATCGAATTTAATCCCTGGGAATATTTTGCTAACTGTCTTGCCAACTCCCATACAGTTCAATATAATTTGTCAGGAGCTGTGGAATTACTTCCAATCTGTCTGGTAAAGTACCGCAATTATAGAAGACTTTGACAAAAATCAGAGCAGAAACTATTTAGCCAAGTCTAGGATTAGAACCAACAGGTGAGAGCTGTGTAGTTCCAATCTATTTTGAAGTAGCTGATGATCTAGAAACCTGGGTGAGGCTGGGTGCAGAGATCCAGGTGGGTGCCGGTGACATGAGTCCATGCCTTCTCAAATGCCAGTCTCTGGTAGCATTTGGTTAGTGCTTCTAGGTTTGACATACTACAGACACATGGGAGTAACATAACCAAGAACAACTTCCTTGCCTTTGAAATAACTAATATTTCAACAGGAGATTGAATGGGCAGAAGTGTTCAGGAGCCCCAGTAGCCTTGCTTCTGCCATGGTGCTCCTCTGGCTCCCAGAGGTAAACCACCTGCAGGGAGTAGAAGAGGAAGATGTGCTAGAGGAGGTCTATGGCAGTTAGCAAACTGCCTAGGACTTTAATCTCAAACAAAATAGGTAACTGAAGGTGGCCATGGTGAACGAAAGCAATAATGGAAATGTGACTAGACTAGGCTTCCATTTAAATAAGTGGAAGTCAGCAGACTAGACATGTCAGTAGAACCAAAGTAAAAATGGCCTACTTTTTTCCCAAAACATTGCAGAATTTCTATTCTTGACTTTTGAAAAGAATCAGTACATACTGTTGTAGGACTGATAAAATAAGTAGATTTAGGCATATAGCAAACCTATTGTGTATGTTCTAAAAAGAAAAATCTAAACAAAGCTTTAGCAAGCCAATAGGACCCATTTCACAGGAAAAGATAATTATTTAAGGCTTGAAAATAATGCAAAATGGGACAAATGCTACAGAGGTTTACTAATCTTTGCTAAAATCAATGAATTTCTAGACCATGGATGTGTGGTTGCCATTATCTCTCTGTACTGGAGATCTGAAAATTAATATCTGGATATTAATAGTCAAAAGTGGAAAACTGGGGAACCTCTATAAATAAGTGATTAGCTAAATGAAATACAGTGCTGGCTAGTGCTGAATGAGGAAGTGCAGGTTTGTATAGGTGTCACTATTGGAGTTCCTGAAGGATGAGTTTTGTGATCAGTCTTAAATTTTTCCTCAAGTGACTTACTTGGACACTGAAAGTGAGAGAAAGTTGATGAAATTTACTGATGAGGAGGAAGAGAGTTGAATCTATTAGATGATTGTTAAATGACTAAGTCACTATTATACATCAGTTGGAAGGAGAAACAAAAATCATAGAATGCATTTGAATTTGTTTCTGTCCAGTTATTTTGTACCATTTAATGTACGTTTAATTTGTTGTGACCTAAACTGCACTTAAATGACACCCTGACACCTGATCTCAGAAGCTAAGCGGGGTCAGGCCTGGTTAGTCCTTGGATGGGAGACCTCCTGGGAATACCGGGGGCTGTAGGTTCTAGTCCTGAGGACTTCGCTGTCACTGTCCAAGCTCGCTGGGCCTTGGCAGGTGAACCTTAGGAGCAAAGGGTGGGGGCAGTTCTGTGCATGCTGTGCCTCACCTGAAAAATCCACTGCGAAGGGCACACTCACTTGGTAGAGCCCTTCCCAAATCTTCATTCACGAAGCCCAGCCATACATACATATGTACACAAACTGCAGTTAGGCTCAGTGTCATAATGGATATTTTTCTTTTGCCAATAAGAACCTGACAGGTATGCAGAGGCATATCTTAACTGCTTTACATGCAAATGAACTCTGTAGTGCAGTAATATGAGGGAAAAGGGGCAGGTCTGAGACGATGCCCGATAATAGGAAGCAAGAATTCTTCTGAAAATAAAGCTGACTACCATTAGATTTGACACAGTGCTGAATGGTTTGCAATGCAGCTTTGTACATCTCTGCAAACAAGAGCAGAACATTTTTCCTGTAGAATCAATTTGCAAGAACAGATTGGAGAGAAATGGTACAAAGAGGGGACCAAGAGAAGGGTGATAAGGAGAGAGAAAAAAACAGAATATCAAAGAGATAGAAGGGAGAAAAGTATAAAGATGAGCAGGGATAAAAGATGTGCAAAGTGGGAGATGAAAAAAGAGGAGAGTGCATGAGGGAAGGTAGACAGGGGAAGGAGTTTCTGAGAAAAGGCTTGTGTGCATTACAGCAGCACAGGAAGATGTGGGATGGATGTACGTACTGGGGGAGGGGGAGAGGCAGTGAATACACGCAGCAGGAGGGGGAGAGAGATAGATGGCAAACATGCATATAGGAGTGGTGTGGAGAAATGGTTGATGTACACAGCAGGGAGAGAGCAAGCGAGAGAGAGAGAGACACACAGCAGATGCACACAGCAGGGGGGGAAATGCATAGAACGAGGAAGGGAGAGCAGTGCAGGGAAAGTATCAAGAAGCCTCAATAAAATTTAACAATAAAAGAATAAGAAATAATAGAATTCATGATTTGAACATTTATCATTATTTAACACAGGAAATCAAGAGTCTTTGAAGGGAATTTACATTAGTTAAAAATTTTAAGCATTTCAAATGTTAATAGTGTTTGGTTTGGAATAAGACTATGCTTGACTTAATGAATTCCTCTTTGCATTTGCAGTGAAGCAGATGTCTGCTTTCTGTGTCTGACAGAGGACCCAATCCATTGCTTTTTGACGTCAATAGGACTGGGGCTTTTTCAAGGGCATGCATTTATCTTGTCAATGTGGTCTAACCAACCAGCCTCACTTCTCTGCTCTGACCTCACACAGGTGAGGAAGGTAGGTGAGAAGCATCACTTTGTGAAATCTAACAGCTGTTGGACGCTTGTCAATACTCAAGCCATGTTTGGGCACTTGATCCTAGTTACTTTGTGCAACATGCAATCGAGGGGAGGTTGCTGTGCTGTGCTTCTGTGTGTGGCTTGTAGAGGCATCTGGCACCAGCCAAATGGCACAGGCAGGGTTAGACCACTTTGGTCATAGTATAAAGCAGCATCAATAACAGAGTAGTCAAATCATAAAATGGGTTAAGGGGCAGTTTTGGGAGGATTTTATTTCTATTAGATGGTGCCCATCTCTTCCCAGTTGCTGTGGGAAATATACAAGAAAGCTCCAACCATTTTTATGAGCCCTGGTTTTACATATGGAGGGGACACTGCCACTGAAGTGATTTTGCTATTACATCTCTACACAAAGTTGCTTCTCTGTGACTGAGCTGACAATTTAATAGACAATCTGTAAGGGAAAAAAATAGCATGGGAAAAGGGGCTCAAAGTGAGATGCTTCTTACATGAGGAACTGAAGGACAAAGAAGTTGATTCTCAGCAAAACTGAGTTTCCTCAACAGAAGAGATGGCTTCCCTGTAAAAGAAACAAGAGTAGGATGGAAAATTTAGCCTGGTTTTGTGGGTGGAAACAAAGGAATATACTTAAGATGGGCATCAGTATGGACTGTTAGGAAAATCTTTCTCCTTCGTGTGGTTTATAGCCCATAAAAAAATTTATTGCCGTGTCTATATGAAAGGCTCTAAATAGTGCTGGTATCAGGCTTTTCAAGGGAGAGTTACCAGTGTGCAAATTCATGGCACAAAGTGAGTACATCCAATGTATCCAGACAGGCCCATGTCTTTAATGAGGTAATGGGTATGTGAGGCTTATGCAGCTTCAGTGAAAAGTAGAAGTATAGTGACTAGATTACTCTAAGGCGGAAATGTGGTAGAAGACATGCTCAAAAACCAATAACTGCTCTTATTCATATCACTGTTTTCCTTGCTTCTGAATTCTTACTTCTTCTAAAAGCTCAGAGACAAAGATTTATTCAAGTTTCATTTAACCTCTGCAATATGTTCTATGCTTGCTGCTGTCCTACAGCATAAGGAACTTCACAGAATGCTGTGCGCTCTGGCCAAGTAGACGTGGCAAAAAGGGCGAGAAGGTGGGTGAAAAGTGTGGGTTTCAAGAGAGAAGATGTATTTGTCAGGAACTGATATAAAATTGCCAAAACTGTAGATCATACTGAGAAATTAGGAAGTTCTAGGAGGGTCTGTTTGTCTTGTCCAGATTTGAAAGGAGCTCACTTCTGATTTCCTTCTGCTGTCCTCAGGCCTGCTATGATTTGACAAGCAATGGAAAAGTAGAGAGAGAGCCTCTTTGTCTTTCTGTGTAGGTAGAACCAGAAATAACTATGGAGTGGTGGGACTTAAGTATTCAATTAAATTTCAATGTATCTGAAAGGATATTTCAGAGACAAGCTGGCCCTTCTATTTCTGTGTGCACTGGTACTTGCTCCGAGAGTTTATGAGTGATCTTAGAGTAAGTGTTGTATGTATTAATTGGCTGTAAACATGATTCCCTCAGTTTCCTCCTGGCTTGGCATTGTGAGTTTATGCTCATTTTCCTGAACTGGATGGGTAGAAGGATTTTGCTTGAACACTGCTGGAAGTGGGAAAAGGTTTGTTTTGAACTGCTGTCATGGCCATCTCCAACCTCAGAGGCTTTGCTGTCTGGTAGCATCAAGCCCAGGCTTCTCTTATTCTGTGCCCTCATGCTCTTTTGAATGGATTACAGCCTTGCTGAGTCACTTGAAAACAAATGCTGATGAATAAGAACTCTCTCTTGCACAGATATGCAACCACATTTTCAGAGTGCTGCTGTGGTTGAGACAGAGGGAGGACCTTGCACCTGCCTTGGGAGCTCTGTGCAAAGCTCTCTGAAGCTGATGGGAAGATGTGTCTTCAAGCTGGGCCCCGTACAAAAACAGACTAAATAATTGATTTTTGAATGCCAGAAATAGCTAGGATGTTGTCTCTTTCCGTGTTGGTATAATAAGTTCTATCCCTTTTTGTAGGTGCTTCAAATTTCTCCAGGGTGTTCGTAAGCAAAAGTCCTGTTAGTCCAGATGTTTGAACGGGACTCAGGAAAAAAAAATCTTCCTTTGCATTCTGATAATTCTGGTTTGTAACCGATGTTGGCCTGGGAGAGCAAGGATTATCTTGGGCAATTCAAGTGTGACAAGACGGGCTGAATCTTATTATCAGAATTGAAAAGGAAAAAACCAAACCTAAAATACAGGGAATCAGTAAATTGTGGTGATTTGAAAAACCACTAGATACAGCTTTAGTGGGCCTGTTACAAAAGCAAAAGTTTAGCTGATAGTTTCAGGCAGGTGAGAGGTGATAACTGTGAAACAAACATTGCCACTAAATAAAACCTGTTTATGAATGTTGTGGGGGCAGGAACACCATTTTGTTTTGTTTACCATAATTGCTCTATTATTCTCTGATGAAATCTTTGCTTTACAATAACTTCGTTTAGTTCCTTTTATGTCAGCAACACAACAAACTGTTTTGTGAAATCTATTCTACCCCCTATGTAAGTAACGCCTCCCAAACCCCTAAATCTTGTTTATGAAGTGACTACTGTGAAAATTTAATTCTGGAGGGGCAAGCTTTTGAAATACCTATAAAATACTAAAACCTTTCTGTTTTTCATCAGCTGCTCTATTGAAACTAATTTTGTAGAATATCAAATTAGATGCTGTTTGTTTAACTACTTGAACTGTAGGGGTTACATGCCAGATAAAGAAAAGTGTTTTGAATATAAAATAGCTCAAAATTAAGTAATTTTAAAATGAGAATGAATACTCTAAGAAAAGCTCAGTCTCCTTCAGCTCTGATTAGTGACTGCATGATACTTAAAAGGATAGACTTGAATATTAATAGGGTTGATGTGTCCTATCTTAAATATATTCTATAAAAATTGAAATTAGCTATACAGCATAAACGACATCTGATTCTGTCATTTCATAACACATTTTGTGCATTTTTGGGTTTTGGTTTCTTTCGGAGGGGTGTGTGGGTTTTTTTCCAACTTCAGCATTAACAGTGTTGTGATTTAAATTATGCCTCATATTCAGAATGAAATTAGAGGACCTTATCTGGATGTTGATTGCATTTTCGCTGCTTTTTATTCAGGGCCATGTAGTGTGCAGACGTCATAGCCTCTTTTTTCCTGTCAACAAGCAGAAGAATAAACATTGAATTCTCAGATGTGATGAAAGTCTGGAAGGAAGAAACAGAGAGGAAGAGAGCAGAAAGTAAAATGGCAGGTAGGGTAAAGAGAGAAGTGAAATGCAGCTGAATTTCTGTGCATTTATGCAGCACAAACTGGGACTTAACACAGCAACGTGACAAAAATGTCAATTATGACCATATCACTGCTGTGTAACTAAAAGGAAAGGCCTGCTCAGCTCTTGATTTCTAGCAACATATTGTAGGTCCAGTGCCTTTATTTCAATTATGTTTTCAAAGCTGAATTTAGGTGATGCCATAATTACGAGTATATTACAAAGAAAGAAAAATTTAAAAGTTTATGCATGTTTTCAGACCTATCTCACCATCAACATCTCACTTGGCAGTTGAAAAAAGTTAGAACATACCGTACAATTTTACTACATTATAAGCAGTGGTGGTTTTTTAGTGTATATTTACATAAATTAATGATACAATATGCATAAAAATTATCTTAGTGACCTTATTTTATAATACTGATTTGAACATGGTGCTTTACCTTCTTCCCCCTAATATTAAGATTTTCAGAATCTGTAATCAATATTCTTCTATTATTTTTTTTCCTCCACCTATTCATTATATTAAATCAGTAAGAACCTTCCTTTCTCATTTCTTTGTGCCTAGGGACTTGGCACATGAGGGCATGATGACAGAATTCAGAACACCATCTTTCCTTACTGTTTTTCTTGTGACAAGTCTTTAACAGACTATAGAGAAAGTCAGTATATTTGAAACAAAATAAAGATGAGACATGTCCCTCCACTAAGGATTTTTTCAGAAGATGTCTGCAATATTGACTTCCTGATATATGCTAAATAGGAAAAAAATCATTTTTACACTCTAAGAAATGCATGTTGCGTATGTGATCTACACTGGATTGGAGCAGGATTATAGCAACGGACTGTATTTAATATTTCTCAATTAATTACTTATACCATATTAATATATCATATTCAGTTCTGAGAAAGTCATTACTCCTTGTTTCCTAAATGTATTTACATTTAGGAAATTAATTAAAAATAAATATGACAGTTACAGATAGCATAAAAATCTGACATTGGGCACATTTAGAAGAGTATGTGGCAATAAAGTCATCTGTCTGTTGACAGAAATTCTTCCTACTCAGTTAATGGATACCTACTTCATTCTTTTCTTGAAGGACACTCTTGGTGGTATGGGGAGAAAAGAAAAGGGCTGGTGAAATTCAGGGCTTTTGTGATGTCTTGTGCTACTCTTTAAATTAGTGTAGTAAAAGTAAGTGTTTCTTTTCCAGAGGCTAAAAATACATTATTACATTCAAAAATTACTTTGTGTGTGTGTGTGTGTGCTGAGAAGAGCTAGCCACTCATATTTACTCTTCAGGAGAGAGAAACATATCATGTCCTGTATTGTGTTGTTTTCTTTTTGTCATTAATCAGAGCAGGTCAGCTTTGTAATCACAGGGTGATTAAGATATCTAAGAGCAAAAGATATACGGAATGTGAATAAAGAAGTAAAATTCTGTCAGTATGCCTTTCTAAATCAGCGAAAGGAATTGCATTTGGAATGCTCAGTGCAATATTGTGTCAACAATGAAAAAATACTGGAGAAAATACAGAAGAATCTGAGCATGAAAAATAATTTTTAAAGGAAAAATCAAAAAAGGCAGAATTTTTTTATCCCTAAATAGATGATTTTGGTAGTAATTCTTATGCTTTTTAATTAATAACAGATTATTCAGTAAAACAGGAAGCTGAGGTGAAAAATTCCAAATATTTTAAAGGGTTCTTCCAGGAGGCTGCTGTGGTATAAGATATTGAATTAATAAAATGTGGTATAGTAAGAAAAAGTTAACAGTTCTTCAGCTTCTGAAGAAGGAAGTATAGTTGTAATTTACTTTGAATTTCAGACTATTTATTTGTCAAGTTCTTTACCAAATAATCCTCAGAAAAAAACAAAGACAGTGTCCCTAGATGACTTTCTATACCAGGGCAGGCTGAACAGACGAAACGTTTAGGCACAAAAGAGATACATATGTGGGAAGTGCTCTGGTAGAGGTGGATACAAAGATGATTGCTGAAGAGGGGATAAGTAGGGACTTATGAGCTGGTAGGTTTAGGCTGGGGGAAAAAAAAAAGAAAACACAGATTTTTTTTCCCCTTTAAACTGCAGAATTTAAACTGCAGAATGCAGCTCTCTACTTTTCTTTTGAAGGTACAATGGAGTTAAAAAGAGGCTGGAAAAATTGTCAGAGAACTGGCTAATGAATAGCTATTGAAGATAGTTGTGTGAACACAATCTGTGATTTGTGAGATATTATTCTCATTGATTAATGATGAGTATTTTGCACATTCCTTGATGGTAGCAGCTATGGAGATGGATTAATTTTCTGACCTGCAACTGCATTTTCCTAGATTTCCAATTTATGTATGACCATATGTACAAAAATCCTCTCTTTAATCTTTTTCCAGAGTCTAAGAAAATGAAAAAAATTGCTTCCTGTAGTGTGTCCCTCTAAAACACTCTTCATAAAGTATGGATTGCTGTGTGGTTCATTGTTACCTGTTTTCTATTTGCTAAAGGTTCATTGCAACATCAAGACCAAAGGTGATAACATTTTGTTACACTGGGTGGGTGCAATAATATTAACAGTTGTTCTTGCTCCGGAAAATACTGTAGGATGTGATAAAAAGGAATGCTTTGAAAAATCATCTTTCTCTGTCTTAAGGGGCATTTTTATTAAAGTTTCTAGTGGTTATCACGGCCCTGTTACATTGTGCCTGACTTCTGCTGATTGCATTACAGAATGACAATTGAACCTCTGGAAGTTTTATAATGTCTATACTGTTGGTGCCTGATGTAGTAGAAAAGCAATATTCCTCTGTATCCCAGTTCAGGACTGAAGAAATAAATGCACTGTACAGTTTTGAGTAATTACTTGCATTCTGTTCATGAATCTGTGTCTCTGTAATTTATTGAAACTCTCTGGTTGCCTCCAACACTTTGGCTTTTCTTTTCAAAATTCTTTGGCAGAAAAATGTTTCTCTCTTCTTTCAAGAGTTTAGTTGCTTGTCAGCCTATCCAACCTGTCTTTTCCTGAGAGCACAGTTGGGGAGGAGTGAGAGCAGGAGCCTGTTGAGGGGGGCCTCATGCACACTGGGCTACAAATGGAAGAAAGGTCCACTTCATATCCATCGTGTTATATTTTTAGCTAATAGGGTTCTGCCTTATTTGAATAAATTATTTTTTAAGTTATTAAAAATATATTTTTAAATGTAAAATGTTAATCAGACAATTCATGTATAGATCTGAGTACAACAGTCTTTGAAAAAGTATATTTTAAAGCATAAGTATTATCTAATGTAGAAACAGTAAATAAAAATTAAGTCCTAGTGTATTGTCTGGCCCTTTAGAAAATATACCCTTTGTGAAATGTTGGTGAATTAATGCTTTTGAAGAAGCTAAAAGCTTAAGGAGTCACCTACTTAATATGCCCAGTCTGTCTGCTACATACAGCTTCAGTTTAGCAACACAGACAAAATACAGTTTTATGCAATTCTGCCAGCACAACAGTTAGGCTTATACTCTATTTTCAGCATATTCTTCTATATCATTGGCATCTGAACTGAAAGTGAAACATATGCCCATGTGGTTTGCTGAAGAGTGGTGGACCCAGGACACTTGAATGCTTTTATGTACTTAGGCCTAATCAAGAAGTGTATCTGGAATGCAGGATGGTTCTGGCAGAGTCAAATATGTTACTGGTCTGACAGATCTCAAATTCAACATTTTTGTAGCATAGCAGTGTGCTTTCACTGCAGTGGTCTTTTACTTGTAGATATTATGCCTGTGTAAGAACTTCTTCTATGTCCTTCCTTTTAAAAGAAAAACAAACAAATAAAAAAAAATCCACCCCTAAATCCCAAAGAGAAAGAATAACTCTTGTATAACATGTAATGGAAGAGCTGTGCTTTTTTCCAAGGTAAAAAAGGACAATTGAAACAAAAGAAGGATCAGTTAATAGAATGTAGGATGTTTAGGTAAAATAAAGTCATTTCATCGATGATGATGATGCTGCTGTCAAGCAAGCACAGTCTGAAGAAGACATAATAACTAATAACTTATCTGTACCTGGGTTATTAGGATAAATCTGCAGATAAGGACATGTGTATAATGGAAATTTCAAAAGCTGCAAATTTGATGTGATAAATGATTCAAAGTACAACACATTATTGTAGATTTTAATGTTTGTAAAATGAATGAAACAATACATCTATATGCCAAAACCATATTATCATAAACGTATTTGCCAAACTATAAGACATAAATTGCACTTAAATTTAGTAATCTATGATGGTATGCTTGAATGTATCTTTGTGATTAAATGTGAACAATTGCTCCTTTAAGGTAAAGGTCTGTGTATGTGTGATTAATCAGATTGAAATGACAGGGCGGACAGCTCATGCCATGCCTGGTTATCAGAGTGATTGATTTTAGTCAATGCTGCTGGGTGAAAAAATATCTGTTAATAACTACAGCTGCAAAACTCCTGATGTCACTGATAGCACAAATCACTTCTTACACTCTGTATTATCTGGCTCATTTGCAGATACAGAGCATTGAAATCGATCCATTGGAACACAAAATTTTAATGTACAGATTTATGCAAGAGGGTTGACTGCAAAGTGTGTTCCATGAGTAGTGTAAGAAGCTGAAAATTGAGGCTGTTGTAGCTGTCACAGGCACGTTATTTTCTTTGGTATGTATGGCGATTTTGCTGTCAGGCTTTTATTCTCCAGATTGTTTGTGCTGTACCTCTCTTATTGCTTGAAATAGAAAATCAGTCACTGAATCTGGATGCTATTAAGTGTTCTTAGTATAGTTCTTAACTAAGCTCGTTGATGTGCACTTTCTAATGAAAGAACATTTGGTTATTTATTGCAGGCTCTGAACAAACATGTTCTTCCGAAATCAACAAGTAAGATTACAAATTACCTTGCATTAACAGAATTGTTTACCATGGGTGTATTTCTTGCCAAATAATATTTATCTTTTTAGTTGTTATGTTTTTATTTTGAAAGATCTGGAGTTTATCTTCTTTAGACCTTGTGTCTTATCTGCATTTCCCAGGGGTTAACAGAGAATGTGGATGTGTTATGGACCTCAGAGGAGGAGCAGGAAAACAAATAATCTCATGTGTTTGGTAGGATTGTTATTCTAAATCCAGCCCATTACCCAGCCTTTTTCCACTAGCTTTTCATCTGCCAGTCCCTGCTGGCCCAAAACAATACATTTCATATACCTTGAAACATAACCTTTTCAGGTTCTTACAGTCTCTTGTCCCCACCCGGAATTCACAGACACATCCATTTTCAGGAAGCACATACAATTTTGATGTGAAATGCTGGAGTTCTTGATTTCTTGCAATGATAAAATTGTTCTTTGCTTTTTCAAGCTTTTCAAGCTTTTCCTTTCTGCTCGATAAGTTCTTCAACAGCAAAAGCATTCATATGAAAAAACCCAGACTTGCTGATCTGTATGGTATTTCATCACCTTGCTGTTTAGTTCTGGCCAGTATTCTGCAGAAGACCAGAGTGTGATCATGGTGATAACCAGTTAACCTCAATATTTTATGTATGTAAATGATTTGGGGAAAAAATGTTTGTTTCAAGAAAACAGAGATGATTCATGCTTAGTAGGATATTAAAACATTAATATTTGTTCTTATTTCTCCAGAGGACCTGGGTCTTGATTATGATTCCATTGTGGTAAGTGTCTCTATCAATCACAGAGAGATCAAGTCCTTGCCTGAAGATGTGCATATAAAGATACTCCATACAGCATCATGCCTTGAATGACCTTGATGGTAATTTCATAGATGCCAAGTATATTAATGTGGGTTCAGGTAGACTGGCATATTTCTGAAGTCTGAGGTACTTGAAGATAAAACCTTCCACTTATTTATTTATTTATTTTAATTATTCTTGTGATTCTCACAGGAATAATCGTGATGCAGAAACAAAAGACTTGCCTGACTTTCAAATCTGCTAATTTCTGAACTTTAGATATTGTCTTTTTAGATGTTGAGTAGAGTTGTGTGGAGCTCTGTGTTAGGTGCTTTCATCAAGGAAACAGAAAACCTAAGATGAATCCTTGCCACTATTGAAATTTACTTCACAATTATCCCTTAATCTAAAAGTCACAAAATTTTAAATAACAAACTTTTTATATTTGGAATGGACATAATTGCCCTGTAAGTGGCATATAACTTTGAAGTGCTGTTAACCACAAATACCCAGACATTACTTTCCCTCACTTTCCTTTCATACAGATAATGAACATTGCACTAAACTGCAAATATGCTTTTGTCCTTTGCTTAAGCAAAAAATGAGAGTTGACTTTAAGCCTGCTCACGTGTGTGGTGTTCCTGAGTTCACTGCTTGAATTGTTTGCAGATATGGCAAACCGGGAAGGTATGTTTAAAATACTGCTGGTTGTTTTCATGTGCAAGAAGAATCTCAGCCATGAAGGAATCTGAACTAGGAGGAGGAGACAGGAATTTTGGCCACACTCTTTTGCTAACATCAGTAAGCCATTGCCGTAAGGTTTTGTGAAGATGCACCACCTCAGGAATTTAAGATAAAAGGTCACAGCTTGACACCAAGTGCAGGGCATATACCTGCATTCATTCCATTTCACAGGGCATCCACTCTCTCTCCAGGCACAGCTGCAGGACCCTTCATGTATAAATAAATAACCTGCTGTAAGACAGATTATGTTCCTTGGATATCAATCACTGGTAAATATCATGTTTCTAGATACGATGTAAGAATACTAAATGGAAACTCGTGAAGATTTCAGATTGCCATTATATTTACAGTCCTGGGGCTTACTGCTGAGAATTATTGGATGTCTTTGCCTCCGAGTACGGGCTGAAAGCTGCAGTGGAATACACATTCCTAGCTTGCCTCTCAGATTTTCAAGTCAAGGATCGTACTTCCCACAATCCTACCTCTGAATCACTGTAAATACTGTGAAAAGATTCAAATCTTTGCCAGCTGGGATCAGTGAGAAAGCAAAACCCCAAACTAATCTTTTCCTTTTCAGTATCTGGCAAATGTTTTGGACCAAAGTGTTCTGAGTATTGTGCAATTACAGGGAGAAAATGCAGTGAAGGGAGCAGGAGGAAAAAAAAAGTAAAAAAGGAAAAGCCTGAAGTGTTGGAGTGCCTTCTAGTAGCCGCACAATGAAAGGACAATTATTTCATTGCCTGTTCTTCTACCTGGCCATCAGCTCTTTTTCTGTCAGCATCCAGTCATTTCCCAATTCCAGCTGCAAATAATCCATCCCTCCATGTGCTGGCATTAAGAAGCAGGGTTAATTTAACCCTGAACTTTTGCAGTCTTTCTGAGGAGTGATTCCTGTTTCTTTGCAGTCTGTTTGAATGCTTTCCTCACCAGCCACTCTCCTCCACTGGCTAAAATGAAGGTTAGATATTGTTTACAAATTCAGGAATTCTGTGTTGGAGACTGTCAGTGTTTTGAAAGAAATCACAGCTTGGTGTTCGTAGATGACTTTGATATTTTTCAATGTGAATGCAGCTGCTTTTTCATTCCTTATTAATTTTGGCTTGTATATAAATATTTCCAGACAGGTTTCATTTTTTTTGTCTTATTCTCTTCCATTCTGTTTATTCTTACAGGGGGAAATCCAATTAGAGTATACAGATTTGTGCCCCTCTCCTTTATTGAGTGTATCAACAGATTAGCTTGTGATCATTTTACTCAACTACGAAGATAGGAGAAACTCAAAGCTTGTTAAATACTCTTTGGTTTTAGTTATTGGTATCAGGGAATGTATAAAGGGTTATTTGTTATAGTTCATCTCCTTGACATAACTGCTCTTATTTTAGTGTTGAATTAATTTAGTTCTTCAGCATCTTCATTTACTAAAAAAAGGGTGATCATAAACAGAAGAGCAGCCCAGCCAGGAAACAGTGTCAATTAAGCCAAAACCATCTCGGCCAAAACATCAGCAATTAGGGGAACATGGCACTTCATTAACCTGTTTTGGTCCAGACGTGCTGGAAGTGGACCTCCAGAGCTTATCTAAACAAAGCAAAGAAGATGCTAAAAGAATCACTGCAACCTAGTGTAGCCATCTTTATCCTTAATGAGCTTTAACATGGAGTACTAGAATTTACACTGGCTGAAATTCAGATCTGTGTTGAGGAATGATTGGTTTTGACTGGAATTTAATAAGTATAATTTATTTCTAAAGTCTTTTTTTATTTCCATTTTGAGTTGCAGCCACAAAAAATTAATTTCGGTAGGCCTCTTCATCTGTATTTTCTGTAGTAATATTCTACTTCATACAACATTGTAGTTAGTACCCCATGGACTTCATGGCAGTGGGCCTCCTGAATTTTCCAAGAGGATTGCTTCAGCATGAGGGAAAGCTTAATATTTTGCTATTAGTTTCTGTTACAGACTAAATAATTTCTAGATAAGAATGATTTGGCTTACCACATAAATGCACAGCATTTTCAAATGTAGAAATCAGAAGCTTATTTTTACTACTTCTATGAAACAATCACATAGGAGAAAGCCATTTATGAATTGAGAAAGACAGGTGGAGACTTTTTAGAGGTGTATTTAGCCAACTTTTATACTCTTGAATTATCATAGGTATTTTCAAGCATTTTTTCCAGTGGATTCATATTTCAGACACTATTTCTGACAATCTATTTTATGCTTCACTGACCACAAGGTCTGAAATACTAGTTCATATTGGCACAGCAGTGTCAAATTTCTAGTGACAAATGGATAATTTTTTGTTTTAAATAGGTCTCTGTTATTTAATTTGAGATCCATAATTTTTTTTTTCAGTTCATTACTTCTGCTATTTTTCTGTCTAGGAAAGAGTGATTAAAATTGACAGAGAGATCAAGATGATTTCGACTTGTTCATGTTAAAAAATGTTTTGTCCAAGGAAGAGTAAATGTACTCATAGCATCTATTCATTTTGGTTTAACTGAATTAATGTTATACTTTTCTGACTTTATTTTTTTTTTTAGTGAACCAACATTGCTAGTCTTGGGAATCTGTTTAAAATGTGCAACCCATGATTCATAATTAGGTAGTATGCTTGCTAATGCTGTTTTCATAAGTAGAGATCTTTTATTTAGGTGTATTGTGAATTAAATTTCTTGCATTTCAACAGAGTAGCAGTGTTGCTAAATTATAACCTCCTTGTACTAAAAGCAGTAATACCTCCTATCATTATTTAAGTATGTTGTGCTATGCAATTATAAGGAGGAAGCTGAAGAGGAGATTAAGCACTGAGAAAATGCTTGTATTTTAGCATATGCTTTATTATTCTTTATCCATTTCACATCAAACCACATCTTCTCATAAATGGACCCTGAATCCAAAGTGTAAGTCATATTATTTGCCTAATTCTACAGAGGTTTGCATTTTATCTTACTCATGTAAAATAATCTTGATCTCCATCCTTAAGACTGTGAGAATTTTCTTTAATCTGCTTTTTCTTTAAACTTGTGGGAAATATTATTAAATTTTCCTATGCTGTAATAGCTGGGAGAGTCCACCTTTTATATAGACTGCAATTAAATAGAGAGGACACGGAGCAGGCATGTCAAGAGGGGAAAAAAGGTAGTTGTCTACCTGTAGCCAATAAATAGTTTGAGGGAACTGAACAGTATTATATCTAAAGGCAATGCAGAAAAATAACTAATCCTTAAACTGGTAATAAGACACTTGCTCTTGATGAGGAATAGGACTAATTTTTTTTTGCTTTATTTGGGTCTATGGCTTGTGTGTACTTATGGGTATTATGTTTTATTGTTTATATTTTGTGTCGTGAACTATTAAAGTTCCTGCTTTTTGTGTGTATCAGACCTGTGTATGTTTATTTTCACAAGGAAAATCCATTTGGCATGTGTTTTCATTTGCCATTTTTTCAGGAACCCACAATAGTTAGAATCATAGACTATTAAGAGTTGGAAGGGACTCAAGAATCAAAGACTCCAGCTTCTGGCTCCACATGGGGCAATCTGAGAGCTAAACCACATACCTAAGTGTGCTGTCCAACCATTTCTTGAGCACTGTCAGGCTTGGGGCCATGACTTCGTTGGGGAGCTTGTTTCAGTGCTTACTCACCTTTCCAGTGAAGAACTTTCTCCTAATCACAGTCATAGAATACCAGGCTGGAAGAGATCTCAACGATCACCTTGTCCAACCTTTCTTACAAAAAACACTGTCTAGACAAGATGGCCCAGCACCCTGTCCAGCCAGTTTCCAATGCTGGGGAATCCACCACTTCCCCAGCGAGGTTATTCCAATAGCTGATTGTTTCCATTGTGAAAAAATTTTCCTCTTGTGCCCAATCAGAATCTCCCTAAAAGTAATTTTACACATTCCACCTTGTCTTTTCCATGTGACTGCTTGTAAAAATTGATATATCTTTTGTTACATTTTATCTTTCTTTCAGAACAGTTTAAAAAAATCTGAAAGCTTCTAGAAATGCTAACCTCTTACATTATAGCACAAACAGAAGATCTTTTGGGTAAGAAAAGATGAAGTGTTTCAACTGGTGCATATTTATGTGCAAATGTGTTTGTGTATATATATATACATATACACATATAATTATTTGTATTAAACACAATTTTATGTATATAATAATTAAAAATGATTAAGTGATAAATATAATACTTAAATCATGAACTGTTATAAATAAAATGTCCTAAAACTTGAATGGAGATTCCAGAATGACCAGAAAAATATTGACCTTAAAATTCTAGTGGAAAACCTACTATTTTACCATTTTCTTTACTGTTAAAAATTCAGTAAAGCCATTTTTCATTAAAAGGAAGAATAAGGGGGAAATAAAAGTAATTGAACAGAAACCCTTCTTGTTCTTTTTTGGTTTGGTTGTGGTTATTTTTTTTTTCTGACAGGGCTTACTATTAGATTTCAGCAGGCATGTGCATTTGAGGAGATGTTTTTTTGTATTCCAAAGTGTGCTCTCTGTGCTTACCACAGTAAACTATCAAAATTAAGAAATGCTTCTAATACTGCTTAGGCATGAGAACACTATCCCACTCTCAGATTTGGCTGAATTTGCCCAACAAGTTAAAAAAAATCACTGTACCTAGAAAAAAAACAGGATCTCATTAAGCCTAGTTTCCTCAGAAATCAGGCCAAAGTATTAGAAGGCAAAAAAAAGACAATGGTGCTTTTAAAAAGGAAACAGAGAAATATGTTTAGCATTTAGGTCAGTGTTTTCAAAAAGACCTAAAGATTTTTCTTGAGCTGGGAGTAAGGATTGACTGTTGACGGATCTCATCTATAATTCGTCAGTTGTCTTCATTTATTTTGATACTTGTGAATTTCTAACATAGGCAATGACACTTTCAAACAAATGCTTCTCCTCCACTTCTTTTTCTCAGCGATTTTAACTTCAGCTGTGTTGACAGAAAGGAGTCAAAAGGAAGAGAATTTGGACAAATTTATCTCTGTCATAAGGGGAGAAGAAAGGCAAGGAAGAGCTTCTAACATTTTAGCATGAATTAGAATGTTAATATACAATCATCATAATTAAATGAAAACATTCTGGTTTCTAAGTGGTGTGCCAGTTTTCAAAAAATAAGTATTCCTTGTTGTCTCTTATTTGAGAGATACAAATCTATTTGTTTACTAAATCCAGAAGATGCCAAAACACTTATTTTATTGATTGTGGTATGTCCATCTATTTGTCTTTTATTAAAAATGTGGGTTGGTCTGAGATTTAAAATTGTTAATTTTCTACTCTCTCTCTTTACTTCATTGTCCTTTATTTTCATGTGCAGTCAAAGAAGCATAAGTACAAGCTTCCATGCTGTGCATATAAATAACACCACTAGCAACTGGAAAGAATTAAAACATGGTATTAGTGGCAATAGCTGCATTAGCTGGAATGGTTTACCCAGGATATGTTAACCGATAAACTTGTATCTATTTAAGAAAGATCTAATTGGATACTTTTGTCACATAAACTAAACCCCACTATTATAATAAAACTTACATAAAATAATGAATAGAATATAATTTTTTATAATTTCATCCAACCAAGATGACTTGAAGGTAATTCCTACATTTTAAGCATTTAGTTTCATGAGATTTCCTAGCAATTCACCAATTACAATGCTTCAAATGTTTGCCATTATTAAAAAACATTTAATGTACAATTAGATCAGTCATAAATATTTTATACTGAGAAAATACATTATTTCAGTTACTTTCCAGCATCTTTATGTGTGTAATTCTGTGCTTCTGCATGCAAATAGAAGGAATTCTCTATTAGCATATTGCACTCCCACTACATCCTTTTGTTTTGGGTGAGTCAGTCTTGAAACCATCTTCAGATTGTTTCAATCTTGTTTCCAAAGTTAGATAGGTAAGTTTTGGGATGACTTTCCTTCTCTTTCCCTGCTACTGTCATCTCAGCATCCTTTGAAGTGAAGTTATGGCCGTTCCCAGGCACCTGAGCTCAGTACTTTAAATGAACTTTTGAACTATTTCAGTGTTGATGCATTTGATTTTCCCAAGGAACACAAGGTTTGCACCAAGGCAGTCCCATATGAGTAAGACAAATCAGTCTTCCTGAATCAAGCCAGTGAAGGGGAAAGTGGAGAGAAGAAAACCACATTCCATCTCGTATTTTACAGCCTATTATGGTAGGATTGCAGCAAACATAAATATTTTCATTTCTAGACATATGTTTTAAGGAAAAAAAAAGTGAACCTTCTGAGGAAATGAGACGCATTCTACAGGTTCTTTTCCCCCACCTTCATCTCCTTTGCCTTTTGTAGTCAAGGAACCTTGTGCCACCTGCTGCTGGTGCATTGGTCCCACATCCCTCCTGGCTACTACTTTCACTTTTTATGACTCAAGCAGCAGTTCCCAAAGTTTCTCTCTCAAGGGCTTATGACTTGTATCTGGGTTTTCATTGACCTGCAGCTGTCCAGGCATCCCGTGGGTTAGTGACCACATTCATAAATACACCTTGTCTGTCAGCACATGGACCTTGTCAGAGGAATTTCCACTTTGAGCCCTGAGCAGGAGCTGGCCGTGGGCAGCCAGCAGCAGGAGCAGCCTGGTGTGGAGCTTCCTAGAGAATGGTCACAGTTTTACAAAGATATACCACTCCTCAGAAGAGATGCTTGGTAAGATTGCTCTGCTGAGTGCTTTAGGTCTGTTCTTTATTGTAGAGGTTTAATAAGCTTGAAGGAATGATAGTGTCTGCTCTTCAGCCTGCCTGCTCCATTTGTGCTCTTGCTATATGAGGACAAACTACTGCTGTGTGCATATTCTGATGGGATCATATGTTAACCAAATTTCCTTCAATGACTTAAAACAGAAATAATACTAGTTGCTAAATAGAGGACAATAGTATTTCACAGAACCATTTAAAACTGTTTTATCAAATGTAATTAACAATAATTTTTTAAAATATTGTTTTCTAGTTTAGGTCTATACTCTGTTTTCTGTAGTTTTACGCATCTATAAATTCTGCCAAGTCTGTTTTTGTTTACAGGCAATATTGGTCTTCATTTGAAAGTTTGATTTTTTTCCTATGAGATATGTTTATATATAGTAGAAATGTAGTTACAACTTAAGCTTGAAAAATCCCACCTTGACTGTTTGCCTTTGTGATAACATTAAAAATCTGTGTGATCTACATGCTACCATGTGAGTGTTGAGGAAACAGCACTTTTTCAAAAAATGTAGCAATTGTTACAAAAGATAAGAAACTAGAATAATAAAAAACAGAACATGGGATTCTTATGTTTTAAAAATAGTTTTATCTGTGTACTTTGAAACAACTTTTTAAAACTTACTTTCATTTAGCTATGGGTTCCCCTTAGTCATCTATTTTAATGCAAGCAGCAGTCACCATTCAATGAATGCATAGAAAGCTATTATTAAGTTTAAGGGTATGAGTGGTGCCTTTGCTTTTTCATTCTTCTTTTTTTTTTTTTTTTTGGCAAACAGGAATTGGAAAGAGAGAGAGAATAGGCTATCAATATCCTTTCTTGATGTTTAATGAAAAGTTGTTAAAAATCCACAGCAGAATTTATTTCCTTCCAGCACATACAATAGAAATACAAAGTTGTTTACAATACCACCATTTTACCATTTACTTCCTTTTTTTTCTTTACATGATAAACACAGTATTTCTTGTGTAAGAAAACCATTTATTTTCTTCATACACCCTGTAGGGAAATAAGAGCCATTAGTTCATTGGTACCAGTTCCACTGGTACTAATGAACTCTCTTTTCCTGATTTGATCTTGTGGTTAATTTTACTTTGGAGCCTTGGAAAGACATCAGCTGTTATTGAAAGTTTTCATAGGTTTTGTACCTGAGCTCTTTCCTGTGTTGGCTTCTGTGGTACATATGTCTGTGCCACAGCCTGTCCCTCTTTAGGGATGTCTCTTTTGACAATACCTATGGGAACATGTGCTTAATCTCTCTACCCCAAAGTTAAATTTCAGCAAAACTAACAGTTCAAACAGTGATTAATGAGAGGTGTAAGCAGGATAACAGAGCAGAGAGTACTGACTGCATAAATCTGTTTCGCTCAGAAACTGTGTTAAAAACTCCCATAAAAATTAAATGTAACCTCTAATGCTTACTTGCTATGTGGTATAGGAAGTGGGAATTCCTCACAGTAAATTATAGTTCTAAGGAAAATGTGTGTCATTATGATAAATGTCTTACAAATGGATAGACAGGCTGAATTTCACTGCTGCCTATTACTAAGTCATTGTCCCACCCCATAGTGAATCATGAATGAGCAAAAATCTGGTGGGACTGAGAAATAGATAGTATAGCTTATTTTTAAAACATTTATTTCTTTTAGCTGAAACTAAAGTAAGAGCAGAAGTCTCCTTTTTTTTTCTTGAAATTCTTTTGGAAAGAACTCATTTTATAAAGGTATGATCAGGCAGATGTCTCTCTGGTTGCCATCCCCATCTTAATTAGAAAAACTGGAAAACTATCTGGGTTTGTATGTTTTTTGAGCCAGAAGCTGGAGATCAATACTCTCATCTGTGGTGATACTTGTCTGCATCTTGAAAGAACTCATAACTTTTGGTGTAGTTCTTCTAATAAAAGTAAACTTTGACTCTTAATTCAGGAAATGGAAAAGTGAATGTTCTCAAGGTGACACTGACTTACCTTCCTTACACAAGTAGATTTTTTTTTTTCTGGTGGTTTTCTAATGCTTATTCTATTACCATTTTTGTTGTTGTTGTTCTGCATGGAAGAAATTCACTTTCTTGAAAGGTATACATTGCATTCTGTACACTGTCAATAGCTAAACAGTAATAGTAGCAATGATTGAAGGATCGGATGTACAGCTTGGCAAAGTTTAAGTAGTAGTAGGTTTTCAGTTCCTGAGTCTTGATTGTGGATGATATTGATGTAATCTTAACTTTAGCTGTGTGTATGTTTTGAAATGTAAATATCAATCAACACATCCGAAAAATGTCATCAAGCATGAATGAAATGTGCTAGACTGTGTATCCTTCCAACACAAAAACAAAAATCAGAGAAACAAGCAGCTAAGTCATTCAATACCCTGTGCTTCACTCAGGTCTGCACCTCAGCTGTATCTTCCTCTCTTCTATCACACACAGCTCACATATCATTACACTCTCCATCCCCTCGCAGCAAGTAATTTTATCACCTACAATTATTGTTTGCCTAAATGCTGAATAAAAGTAATAGAATTGAAGTTTCTAATTAAAATTGTCACAAAATTCAACTACATTCTGCGTATTTCTGTTCGTAAGTTTTGCTGGCTTGGGCAAGCTAGACAAGGAGATCATGTAGCAGGGCTTTTTAAAGTTGCTCTTGGTGTTTTTCTGCACCGTAGGGACTGAAGACTTGCCCTCGGCATTGAGTGTGCTGCCCTCTGCTGCTGTGTCCCTGCTCGTTGTAGCCTCTGCTCGTGGGGAGCATCCCTCACCCGGGCCAGGAACCTCTTTGCAAGACCAGGGCTGGTGGAGATGAGGCCAAGCAAGGACCAGTGGGTGAGGATCAGTAAGGTGCAGTTGTAACTACAGCATAGCATAGGAACAGACCAAGGACTGGAGCTTAAATACGGCTCATGAGCTGAGGGACTGCAGGTTTCTTGCAGTTCTTTTCTCCGAAGCTGATCCAATGTTGTTTCTGGAGCTAGCCTTAAGCACAGGTAGCTAAAATCCAGAACAAGTCAGGGGACAGGCTGCAGGATGCCTCAGTGCCTCATTCAGAGCTCTGACATAATGTCTTTCTGTAAAGAGGAGTGTATTGATGTAAAAATAGTTTAATGACTGTCTTTTCCTTTTCTGCTAAGAAATGGTCAGAGAATGGAAACAGGATACATAGAATTGGCACCAGTGAGAAATTCTCCCAAAGAGCATTTGATTGACTCTTACTGGTCACTTTTGAAACCCATACAGTGAGATTCCCAATCATCAGAAGAGCATACATGGGTCTGAACATTGCAGAATTGATGACAATTCTGATCTCAGTGACTAATGCTGTCAGGGAAAAGAGAGGAGGTGATGCCCTGTGTGGAACACTAGGAAACAGAGGTGAAAGGAAACAGCTGGAGAAAAGTCAACTCTGAGAATGCTTTAAAATTCTCATGTTTTGTAATATACTTATTATAACTCTCGAAATTCTGTGTGGATTTCAGCAAACAACCTTCTATCCAGTATTTGACATTTTTGCTGTCCCTGAAATTGTAAATTGTCCCTTCCCGTTTTAAGCTTAATGAACTACAATAAACAGGCTAAATGTTTCACCTTTCTTTTGTCATCTGTTTTCCATAGAGGCTGAGAAGCTGTGTTGTTTAACATACAAAAGTGAATGATTGAGAAACCTTGCTTCCTTTGCTCACGGATTTGAATGCCAACAGTAGCTAATCAATAAGGAGAATAGGAGACCTACATCTGTTGATTTTTGTTAAGCAATGTAATAAAGAAAAGTGGTTTTCTCCTTTGTTTCCATTGGAAAAAGAACAGCAAGTAGACTGTGATGTAACATTATTAATATCAGTCATAGAAGGGAGTTTATTACAACAACATAATTCCAGATGTTCAATGAAGATTGGCTAATAGAAGGTCAAGTTGTTTGTCCCTGCAGTTCATCATGTGGGGTAGTAACTTTTGGTTCTTCTCATTACTAACATGCTGATCCATTTTATTTCCTAAAAATGAGTTAAAGATAGTGAATTTTTAAAGCAAGAAAGCAGAAAAAAGTAATAGCAAAGGACAGGTCTAGAACTCTTATTTGGGTATCTTTCAGTCTGTGAGGAAGACCCCTGCTGTGTTATATTCAGAGACATTTATTCACCGTCTCAAAGTGAATCTTTTCTCAAAGATCTGAATTTCAGTTGTCAAAACTTTCTCCTTTTAGATATAGCAACAGAAGACTTTAAAGCCAAGGGAATAACCTTTGGCTTGAATTTAAATGCATATCTCCAGGGATTATAAACTCAAATCAGACTGCTTTCTACCCAAAAGATTCTGACGGTAATACAATGTAGTTTAGAAAATCTTTTCAGAGCCAGCTTAGCCCAATCTACCACCACACACATGCTGAGTAAGGTGTAAGAAGAAACCTCAGTACTCCAGACAGAAACTTACACCTCCTTATGTTGACATTGCCTTGCACATATTCTTCTTTTTCAGCCTACATTACTTTTGCAGGTCTTTGGTGACTGGTGCTTGTTTTCATCTCTCTTGTCAACTGAGTTATTTGTAACTGTCTGTCTTGATTTCATGGTAAAAAAAAAATTAGCTACAATTTTGTTTCTTTTGCTTTGGCTGGTTTGGTTTAGAATTCTAAAAGTATTTTTCTGTTTCAGAAGAGGAGGTCTCTGAAAACATAGGCAAATCATCACAAATTGATGCTGCATGACACTTGTGCTGGCTGTGAGTATGCTGAGGAGCTGTAACATTAGGGTTGTGTGTGTGTGTCTATCTCTATATAGTACAGATGTTATATAGAGTGTCCTGGTTATAACCTGTGTGTGAGCGTGTGCATACACACAGGGTCTTCTCTGTGGGGACCTTCCTAATTCATAAGATGTAACTTTTTTTCCTACACAAGAGGTTCCTGAAACCATGATTATTCATAAATATAATTAAATATTAAGGACTGCTAATCAAATGTCCTTGTAGGCATTTATTATCATTTGGATTTCAACCTATGCATAGGTTGTGTTCGTCTCAGTATAAGGACTTCTGTAGCACTGGCTGGTGTTAGATTTCAGGCAGAAGATGGCCTTCACAAGGGATGTGCTTCTGTTTCTCAGACAGCTAATGTTCTGAAAGAAGCTTTGCTCAGTGTTCCAGCTGCAGTGCCACAGAAGTCATATAATACTTTCAAGAAATGGAATATTGTGGGGAGCATGTGTTAAAATGCTTATGATGAAGGACATATAAGTGTCACTAACTGAAAGAAATGAGGCAGTTCTTTCTACGTACGTTGAAAAGGAACAGCTTAAAACAGCAATTCATCTCATCAAGGACAGCATAACCATGATGTACTATTTTACCAGACCAAAGAACTCACCCTATCCAAGTCTTTGCTTGTGTCGTACCATGCCATATTTATTTTATCCAACATACACATTAAAAAGGAACAAAAACAAAACAAAAAAAAAACCCAAAACACTCAAGGCCAGTCAGTCTAAATAATGAGAGGCAATACGAATACATCTTTATACATAAACAGAAAAGGAGGTCTTTCTCATTGTGCCAAATAGCAGTCTGGCTATGATTTAATGCATTTGAAATTAAGTCTGTCTCTTCAGCTGTACACTTTTACTAGGTCTGCAGAACAGACTGCCAGACAGTGTGAGCAGATGCTTCTGGTTGGATCAGGATAATTTTCTTTGTGCTGGCTTTTTGGTCTGATATAGTCTTCTGAATCTATGTGCAGGATGACAGCAGCAGTGAGCTTGAAGTATTTTCCAGATGAAGTGTTGGACCAAATAAGTCTACTGGTATACCCTTGTAAGGAGTATGCAAAGGCAGCTTCTGTTTAAAATTCTCTACTTACTGCATAGGTAAAGAACAATTACAAATTTGTGTGACTTTAATGTCTCTCTCCTTCTTTGCATTTCCTCATGGCCCCTTAAGAAATGTTTAGAGAATTCTTGTCATTTTTTCATGCAGTCAGTGCAACATCTGGTCCTTTTGAAATTTACAGTATATGGAATCAACACCTTATTTCATAAGTAATCCAAAGAAAAAGAGGTTATGGTTGGGTGTTTTAGTGTTTGGAATTAGAACATTTAGTAAACGACTTTTGCCTCCTGCTACCTTACGTGTGTAGGTATTCCTGGACAAGGCAGTTAAATGCCTCCCTGATATCCGATCCCGTCAGATCTCGGAAGCTAAGCAGGGTCAGCCCTGGATTAGTACTTGGATGGGAGACCTCCTGGGAAATGCCGGGTGCTGTAGGTTCTAGTCCTGAGGACTTCACTGTCACTGTCCAAGCTCACTCGGCCGTGGCAGATGAACCTCAAGACTTAAACTGTGGGCCCAGTTCTGCGCACGCTGAGCCTCACCTAAAATGCACTGTGCAGGCTGGAAGGGCACACCTTCCCAAATCTTTGTTCGTGAAGCCGAGCCACACACACACATTCCTGGACAGTTCTAGAGCTTAGAGATCTATCATTAGTCCAACTTAGAAAGTCTCAGATCTCTGTTTCTATCCCACAAGGAGGGCCTGACTGTAATGACCTTTTCCTGAAAAGTGTAGTAAACACATTTTGCAACCAGTTATTATGAACTGGCACCTATCATACTTCAATAGATAAGAAAAAACAAGCACCTCAAGAATGACATGAGGCACAGTATAACCAAAATCATGTTTGGAATTATGGCTGGGTGTTGTTGACTGAAAATATTGGAGGGACAATTCATTAATGTTGATCAGAGTAGTTCAAAAGCTTAAATTTTACTTTAAACCAGAAAATAAACTACAATCCCTGAGAAGTGATTATGTTTACTTAAAAATCAAAATTAATTGAATTTGATGGAAAGGAGTGAGGAGTTTAAAAAAAACCAAACAAAAACAACAAAGAAAGGGTTTAAAAATGCCTTTCTTGATAATTCCCTATATGCATGATTTTTCTTTGTTCCTCTTTCTTTTATGTTCTCCCCCTTTTTTTCCCTACTTAGAAGCTTTGTTATCTGGATCTTTAGTTCTTCCTGCTCCTTTCATATCTTAGCTGCTCTTTCAGCAAGAGTTTATGGCCTGTGAGCCAGCTCCCTTTTTCTTCTTTAATTATGGAAACTGAAGGCCACTTTGTCTGCCCTGAGTGCTTAATTGAAGGAGGACCATGCATGCTTTTTTGTTCCTGACTAGCCTGCCAAGAATATGGTGCACTGCATAGAAGGGACAACAGCTTCTTTGGTGATTTCTTTTTAACTAGCATCTTGGAGTAAAGGGGAGCCAATAAGGAGATTATAGTACTCTGTTCCTTATTTAGTAAGGATTGTGATGGCCTACTCTAGGTTAAGATTATGTAGAATGTTCTTCAGTTTTTCTTTTGCATTTGCAGAAGACACGAAAAGTTGGGGTTTTTTTTGTTTGTTTGTTGTTTTTTTTTTTTTTAATAAAGGAGTTCAGTTAACCTCTCCCGTGTCTCTCTGCCATACTAAATGGGGAAAGGGATTTTATTCATGAAGAAATTCCCTACTTTCTACTCTTTTATCACTATGATATTTTTCTCATTTATTTCTTTGGAAAGAAGTGTATGTGTAGTGACTGCAAGCTTCTTGTTTGGCCTTTTTTATGCCATACCTATGAATCAGCCAGAATGTGATTTTGAACAATAATTGTCTCTATTCAAGTTATGTTATTTGCTTGCCTTTGTTTAGTGCTTTTGTCCAGTTTGATATCTGAGTCATTGTTTTATGAAAAACATGTCTTTAAATAAAGTTAGTAGATATAGTGATAAGATTGCTAAGCAGAGATAGCATATTTGAATTAGTCTTACAGTATTTATGCTAAAATGACAATGAGACACTCTAGTTCTACCCTGAGATACTTGCTAAATTGTTGGTGGGATTGAGCTTGGCTCTGACTTTTATGAACATGTAGATCTTATGACTGAGTCATGAAGCGTGAACTGTCACATATCAAAGCTTAATTATTGCATAAGTTTATCCTTCAATCATTCTTCTCTGATCTTCTCATGCTAAAAGTCAGATATTTTTCTGTTGTCATACCTTTTATTTTCCCAGGAATAAACCAAATGATGCCAAAGGAAGATGTGGTTGCAGTTTAGTGACAAATAGAAAAAAAGTGATAATTAAGTTATGCTATGAATATTGGTTATAAATTATGTTGTCTCATGTAAGGACTTGGGGCTTCTGTTGTCTTTTTCTTTCTACTGCATCATTTTTTCACAATATTGGAAGCTTGGCCATGTGCAGAGATTTTCTTATCTAAGGATAGCAGCTGCTTACTGGAGGTTGAAACTAGTTGTTCCTTTCTCAAGCAATGTCTGTCACAAGGAGACAAAAATGTGTGTATGACTTGATTTATTTTCATAACGACAAATGTAGTTTATTAGGAAATTGATTATCAAAATAGAAACCAGACTTTGAAAAGCAATTTGAACATACGATGTAGATACGTTATGATCTTTTTCAGGCTACTGAGAATATTTCACTTATGTGGTTAATCTTTTCAGAGTCTAGCAATAATATTAGTGTGGGAAGCTTATACTGAGGGTAGGATGCACGCTTTACTGATATGCACCCAAATTATATGCTAACTATTTAAGGCATTATTTCCATGGAATGAGTACATAGAATGCAAATGTAATATAAAGCTGAGACATTAATCTTCTTCACAATATACAAGTATTAGCATGGAAGTGTAGTAATCTCATTAGACTGTCTTTGAATAATGTTGAGAGAAGATTTTGAATCACTGGTGGTTAATAGGCATGAGCAACAGTTTGAGAGTCAGGTTTTATAAGATTCAGACTACCCTTGAATCATGTTTCAAGTCCCAGCCTTGAAATATCACAAAGAAATTTTCCTTGTGTCAAGGGAGTACTGTCTTAGTATGACCCAGGCAGGGACTGTACTGTGTGTCATGTTGTTTCTTCACTCCTGAGGTGGTCAGTGTTGCTCACTGTAACTCTGTATTAACGCTGACCAAATTAAAGGAGCATTCTCTTTGTAACTATGGAAGAACTCTCTACCTCCTGGTATCAAGAAACTTCTTCAGAGTTATTGTACAAACTCTATGCAGGGTGTCTAAGCAGGCCAATGACTTTAAATTCTCTCAAGGCTTTATGTTCTCACTATTCTGCTGCCTTCTTTGATAGTTCTTACACCATATAAGGAAAGGGAGCAGGTGTCACTTAAGGAAAACAAACAAACAAACAAACACCACCATCCCCCCCAAACCAAACAAAAAGAATCCCCAGCCAAACCAAACCAAACAAAAAGTATATGAGAAAAGAAAAATTGTCTTGGTCTTAAATTATGTTAATTTGCCTTCTAGCATGTTAGAATTGTAAACTTTCAAGTTCTCTTGGTTCACCGTGGCCTTTATGCATTCACTTCTGTGGTTATTTTGCTCTCCTTACAAATTTAAGACGGAGGCCAGAGAGGCAGTGACAGCAGACCTAAGGAAGTGGCGAGTATATTTTAGCATGAGGCTTGTTTTCTGTGGTTTAGTTTAATCAAAATCAGCATGAAAATGCCTGTTTCTGCCTTGGGCTTTATTAGTCCATGCAAAACTTTGTCATTTTAGCTCTTTACTTTGTCTGACATATTTAATAAATGTGGACATAAATGAGTTTATATCTTTAGCAGAAAGAAGTTTTGTAGATTATTAAAAGATGCAACTTTAGAAAAGTATCAGACTCACCCTTACTTGATTCTAAATCCCAAGTATGGTGTGAATACATTGAAAGAAATGCCACTTGACTTTAGATGGGAAGACCAACAGAATGTCTCCAGATTCTTTGCAAGTTGAGTCTCTCTCATTTTAAGGTCCCAAGATTTTTTCAGGTCTCTGTACTTCTCAGGTACTTCAATATCAACTTTCAAGACACTGTTTAGGGGTATTTGGACACACACTCTTGGATATGTAAGACCTGAGATACCTTATGGGTTTCTTTCTTTGTTTCTGTAGTCCTATAGTCTATACTTTGTTTGATTCTATAGTCCTGTTTTGCTATGCTGACTATAAGGCTGCTTTGGGATATGGGAGTGGCTGGAGGCAGTTAGAGGTGATTGTCCGTGTTTTCTTAAACACCAGTTCTTGCAATTCTTCTACACAATGATGCCTCCAAAACTCATTGAAGAATTTAGTTAGTATTACTATGTTTAGCTTTGCATGCAAGGGGAGATCTGGCTGTATATAAAAGAATTTTAAAAGAGACTTGTCATACTAACATTTAAATCTTTTCTTTCCTGCACAGCACCACTGTGGGTGTGTTACATAAATTGCCACAATGGAGTGTATTTCAGGTCCTTCATCTCAGAGGCCATCTGTCATTGCAAGTGGCACATTCACCTGCCCATCACTTCTGCAGCAGTGTGTGTGCTAGACAGGGTACATCCCGATGAAGTTAACAAGAGGAACAGCTCTTCATACAGCTGACTTTGGAAAGACTTAGTAATCAAGTCACTCTTTCAAATGGGAGCAAACACCACAAATAGATCGTTCTTTCTGTCCAAGAGAACACCAAGTGCTTTTCCACTTTGCTTCAGAAAAGAGTGAACTAGTTCCCTGACAGATATTTTTCTACTCAGTAGAATTCAGCATCGTCTCCATGGGCACTTCTATACTGTCCCTGGCCCACAGGTAATCACAGAACTCTAATAATAAAAATTATTCTCAAGTCTTTGAATGGATCTAGACAGGATTCAGCATGTCTATGATTATCAATACTTACATATGTCTCTTCATTTCTCTTCCACCCTTGTATTTCTTTTAACTCTGAGTAAGGAGAAATAAGACAGGCATGTTGTTCATTTCTAGTATTGTTTGTCTGGAATGTGTTTTGGTTTGTATGTTCACATTTCTACATTTGTCTAACTTTTCCTTGTTCCATGTTTAATGCAAACTGTGTAAGTTGTTGAAGGAGGAACTTGACAGTGTGAATGTGTGGTCACAATTTGCTCAAAGAATTCCAGCTATGGGTCAGAGATTTTTCTCTCTAATCAGTGATAACCTTTCTGTCTATTCTAAATGTTCTTGTCAGTAAAATGAGGTTTTACTTGCCTGCCTCAAAAGCCTGTTGAAGCTTAATTATTGTAGGTAATAAATGCTAAGTATTATTTTAAAATATCTATTGCTTTCTAAAATGGCTAAGTTTGGCTCTTCGTTCACAGCTATATGGGCTAAGGTTCAGTTTTGTCTATCTTAGATTTTCACAAAGACTCTTCCAAATTTAATAAGGGATTTAACAAAATAACTCTTGAAAACACTTAGGATTTGTCTTCATAAAAAATATCTTGTACTTTAATAAAATTCATAGACTGTGTACATTATCAGAGTTTTCTTGAATGGCGTAGTCTTTGAAATGCAAATGTTGTACCAGTCTGAAGAATATATGGTTGTTATTGTATTACCATATGTAAAATGTTTTTCTACAGATATTTTCCTAGAATATCATTTAAAATTCAACTCATGTGGCATTCTTTCAACATTTCATAAGTAAAAATAAATTACACAGTTACTAGGATGGGAGTGCAAAAAGTAAAATGTTGAGGATTTGGGGTGACCTTCTTTGCACCTAATCATGTTTAATCAATTTCTCAGCATTCCTTGGAAGATAAACATTGCATTTCTTTGTTTCTCTGCTTGTTTCATACCTGTTGAAAAGAGATCACTTTTTTCTTTTCTTTTTTCCTTTTTTTTTTTTAATCAGAGGTATTACTGGAAAATTCCATCAATAAAATTAAAATATGCAACATAAAAACAAGGAACAATATGTGTTCTGCAAAGTTTAGAGGACTCTAGGAGGAGCTTTCTACAGATACTTCAATATACGTATATTGTAAAGTCAGCCATGTCTGTGTCTGTGTGTATTCTGAAAATGATTTTCCTTTTTCTCTAAATAGTGTGCTTGTACTTTTTCTTTAGGCCTCTTACTAGTGTGTTATGTAATTAAAATTAACTGTACTTCAGTCAGGGGTTCAGAGGAAGTTACTCTAATGAATTCTTCCAATTTGAAAGTTGTCTTAAAGCTCCAAGATGAAAATGTGCTTGAAGGCATCATTCTTTTGCTACAATGTGAGCTTCTTTGGTAGTGTTAAAAATCATCTCTATAGAACATAACAGTTCATGTCATCTTAATCCTTCAAATACTTTTCTCAGGCATGAAAAAGGGCAGAGGACCAAAGAATATGATATGTATGAATCATATTTCTGGATGCCCTTTTAGAAAATGCTCAGATGTTTTAAAGTCAAGAGTTTACTGTGTGTACTTGTGCCAAAACTAGGGGCATTGGTGGTTAGTAGTAACTTGAGACAGTTGCATTCACAGCTGTGGTAGATGCAGGTACAGATGTAGTCATGCATAAACACACACACATGGAACATTCAAATAGACATGACTTTAAAAGAAATTATCTCTTTGTGGCTAGTTGGTGATTACCAATGATTAGAAGGTTCCCTTGTACCCTGATGTAGTTGGTAGGTGTAACAGTAGTGGAATTAATGTTAGTTGTCTCCTAGCAAAAATTTGCCATGTCTGAAAACAGTCTTTTTACAATGAAGAATAAAACAAGCTTGAGGATTTTCCGTGTAGCAGTTCTCTCTCTCCCTCTATTTGAAGGGGAAAAATCTGTGTGCAAATTTTCTATTGAATTGGTAGGTAGTTAATTATATCCTTGATGTCCTGGCTATGTCCAGAGGTGGCAGTCTTCTAGATGCATATTCATTAAGGAAAATTTTCAGCAAACAAATTTGTGTGTTTTAGCAAGTTGAGATGTCACTGAAAACAAAACAGGGAAGGACTCCTGTATTCTTTAACACTGATGCAAATAAAGTGAGTGTTTAGGAGTTTCAAACTAATCTGACACTTCATGCTGCACCTCCTGTATTTTGGTAATTTTTTTCTTGTTAGGAAGCAAGTGACTTCTTAGACTTCACTTAACTGTACAAGAGAAATATTTTTATGATCTTATAGATTGTCTAAAAGGCTGCCTTATTTTTCTTTTCAAGTATATATTTGAAGATCTCAGGGGAGACCTTTTGTTGTTCTTTCTCAGGAAACAATGGATACCTTAAAGAGGGAATTCCCGGTGTTACTGACTTTGATGCTGGTGGGTAGAAAATACACTACTGGCTTTTAGAGCTGGTGGGTAAATAAATCAGGAGTTCATAGGACATGAGGAAGTGGAATGAAGATGCATCAGGGAAAGTTCAGATTGGACATTAGGAAAAGGTTCTTCACAGAGAGGGTGTTTGATCACTGGAATAGGCTTCCCTGGGAAGCTGTCACAGCAGCAAGCCTGTCAGAGTTCAAGTTAACATCTGGATGAAGCTCTTAGTCATATGATTCAGTTATAGGTAGACCTGTGAGGAGCAGTGAGTTGGACTCAATGATCCTCATGGGTCCCTTTCAACTTGAGATATTCTATGATTTAACATTGCAAAGTTTTTGACTGATTGAGCTAGGACTGTAGATTTTAAAACATTTTATAGTTCAAGTCTCATGGTAGGTTTTAGATTTTCAGTCTTTCATTAAACAAACTTTGTGTGGAGAATAACTTTGGAAAACCAGAGAAAGTAGCAAATTGTTTTCCCCAGAAGAAAAAATTAAGAAAACACTAGTTGAGTGAAACAAAGGATGTTTCTTTTATCTTTTAAAGAAGAATATGATCCCTCCCTATGTGTTCAGGAAAAGTAATTTTAATTTCTTTTATGTGGTGGTTTGCAGGCTGATATGTGGAAACCAATAATTATGTAGTCTGTTTCTTTGGCTCCCCAGCCCCTTCCAATTCTAATTTGGAGGATGAGAAAAAGATCTCATTGATGAAGAACTGTTCAGGAAGAAGAATTCCCTTTAGATTTTGTTTTTCCTATGTATTTTATTGAATAAATGTGAGATCAAAAAGTATTGGCTTCTACTGCCTAAGCTAAAAGACAAACAGTGTCTGTGTGAGGTTTACCTGCAGAGTGTGACAGGAGCAAGGATTGACATATTTTTCTTATTTGATGAGGAGAAGGTGTGAATGTCCTGGATGCCCATCAACTGCATGATCAAAGAATTATTTATATTAAAGGAGATTTAAGTAAAAGTGTATAGCAGCAAATATTTACTTACTTTAGTTAGCACATTTCTGTTGTATATAAGAATTTTTTCAAAGGAGAATATGCAGAGCTGTATGCAAAGAAGCATGAAATTCTTTTTTTAATGTAGTCTGCTAGTCAGCTCTTCATTTCAAATGCCCTGTTTAGTCCCAAACAGTTTAAAAAAATACATTCTTGGGTTTTAGTTCTAAAAAAATAATTTCCTTAGGGATCCTTGGCCCAGGGAAAGACTGGATAAATTCACTAGTGTTATACAATCCCAGGACTATTAGAATGCAGGAACCATTTAAACATCTTATATATGTAAAGTCTGGAAATAAAGTACTGTAAGAAAACGATTGAGGGTTTCCAGGTAGCATGAAACTTACTTGAATGATTTTTACTTTGTATAAGACAGATTTCTCTTTCTTACACCTCCTGAAGAAAACTTTTTCATATTTTTAATTGATGAGTTATTTTTAAGTAACAGCATTTCCCCCTTGTTGCACAGAATTATCTTAGATGATTCAGATTTGTTTTGAGGTATGTGTGCATGCAGGCTTTTAAACATAACTACAATGTTTAAAGGGAGTGTGAAAAGTCATAATCCTATTGGGAAGTTGATGCACTAGTCACTAACATTTAGCATGGGTTATTTTTTTTCCAGTCCATGAAAAATCTGCACTAAGACACTATTTATCATCATAAGTCATACGATGCTGGTTACTTGAACACAGTGCTTAATTTGCTCATTAAATGGCCCTTGAAACGATTCTGATGGAAAACAAGTATGAAGTGTAGGTTCAGATTCTGTTGGGTTTGCTACAAGTGACAGTTTGGTGGCTGCTTACCAGGGGTAAGAGGACCTTTGGGAGCTCAACTAACCCATCTTCTTGTCCCAGGGCAGCAACAGCTGTCACTGCATCTTCCCAAAAACTGCTGCATCTGTCCATATAATTTTTGGCCAGATCTACTTGTGGAGTGTGTGAGTAATCAACATAATCTTCGCAACTGTCAGCTTTTTTATTTTAAATTTCTATTGGTAATCGATTTACATTTAGTCCTTCACTTACACCATGCTGCAAACTCTTTCTTCTGATAAACTTCATTGTAAGTGTTAACATACTTTATGCTCACAGTTAGTGACTGTTTAGTGAACGTGAATGCCTGATGGTTGATTTTAACACCCAACAGCAGAAGTCAGTTTTATAATTCCCCATATAAGAAGGTGACAATAAAATAGTTTTCTGTAGACAATGTGTTTAGAAATAAATGATTAATTGCCTTAAATACATCCAAATGGAAATTGCATGGCTTTTCTCCTTCCCCTCCTTCCCCCCCCTCCCCCTCCCCCCCCCCTTCCCGAATCAAAATATCTGTTAAATTCCACTGTCTTCTGGAGATTTTGAAGATATTTGTCTCTGTAAATTTTGCATTAGCTTTGCCAGTTTTGTATGAAAGTAAGAAAACTCATTATTTTTATAGTCACCTGGAAGATTTCCAGCTCCAAGAGTTTTTGTAAGATATTTATCTCTACAGGATAGGAATTCAGTATTTTGAACAAGTTAGATAATTTCTGATTCACAAATTAGAAACTCTCATGGGTTAATCACGCACCCAATTTCTACGCTGGTTGCAAAAAAAGGTAGAGAAATACTGTGCTTGCATTCTCCAATCTGAAGACAACATTTTTAAAGGCATGGTTAACTGAATAGAGGTGTTCACGTAGCTGAGTTCTGTTTTGCTGAAAAGACGATGGTCTCATTTGTTTAGCAAGGGGTTAAACAGAAACTAATCCTTTAGGCTTACTATGAAAGGTGGTTATCTTTCGAGCAAGAGAAAGAATTGTTTGCTTTGCCAGAAACAGTGTAATTGTCCCTGAAACCAGCATACTCTCTAAATGGATAACTTCTTTGAAAGAGGAAGAATATAATTGGTATAAGCAATATCTTTAGAAGGTTCCAAAAATTAATGGAAGTGCTTTCATTTTTATCTAACAAACGTAGGCATTTTGCATGATGCAGGCTGTATTAAAGCATTTTGTGGAGAGATTATTTTTTGTGTGTGACAACTGCTCTAATAGACGTATCATAGGTTATGGGAAATGGAACAGTAGTATGGTTGGCTCAAGTTAATTACATTTATACAGATGAAATACCATTCTACTGTGCTCTTCAGGACAAGCAGAGAAAATACCAAAACCTTTTTTAGCCAGTATTTATCTATTTCAATTATTTTTGACAGTCTGTGTTGCATGTGTGCTTTAGCTACAGTGCCTTTATATTGACAGTTGGTAGCACAAGCCTTTTAAAGCACAAAGGGTAGCAGTACTTCAGCCAATCTGTGATAAAAGGGAAAAAATGAAATCACTATGGAAACTGCAGGAAGAATCTAAAAGCTTTCTTTATAAAGTAAACGTCTGATGTTTGTGACTGCGGGGGCAAAAAATTCATAAATCTGTACGATGCTATCATCTCTGATTTGTTATCGCAGCAAATGCCAAGTCTAAGCAGTCTGACCTTAGCCTTATTAAGTGCTTTCTTTTCAGATACAGTTATTATTTGACAATAGAGAGACTGCAGTGCTGCAAAGGGGAAAACTAATATGTTTAAAATGCGTGTGTGTGTGTGTGTCTGAATGTGTCTCTGTGCATGTATATGTATAACTATCCATCTTTTTTATCCCGTGAAGCTTACAGACTTGGGAGTGCCGAATGTGGGAACTCAGGGTCTACTATTCTGAGCACAACTGAGAAAACTATGTTTCGTCCCATTGCATGCACTTGCCTTTGATCTCAAATTGAGAATCTCTGAGCCTCTTCCTCCTATCCAAAAGCAAATAAATACTGAGAGAGAGAAACCTCTTCTCTCAGCACACAGGGCCTCCACAACTGAAAAACGAAGGTGACTGTAAGAGCTCTGATGAACCTGTTTGGACAACAGACAACAACAACAAAAAAAAAACCACCTGTCTCGCTGGAGGAGTTTAAGAGCACCGCAGAGATCACCAGACAGTACAGAATATCTTGGCTCACGCAGGCCAAAACAATACCAGCCAAGCTCCTCTGCACCTAAAACTGAAGAACTGCAGAAGCAGGAAGACAGTAACTAATACAGCTTTTAAATTTGAGTCTCCTTGTCTTATTAAGGAAAAAAAAGAAAAAAAGAAAAAAAGATAAATACCTGAATTCAAAGTAAGATAAGGTATCTGGTGAGTATTTTTATTTCATTTTCTTACTTTAGATGGAAAATATTTTTTTAGTCATAAGTATCTGCTGTAAACCATATTAGGACTTTAATAAGTGTGCTTTTTTTGTGAAGATTTTTAATTATGGAAAAATTTTATGCTTATTTTTGCATTTCCAACTTTGATAGCTTTTGGAATTTTTTTGTTTGTTTTGTTATTGTGCTGTAATTAGAGTGCAAGCTTTGCAAGTTTGATGTTTCAAGTTGCTCTAAAGAGCACTGTTGTTCCCAGGCTCTTGGAATATAAACATACTCATTGGTAATGCGTATTATTTTATATTATATATATACACAATAACAGGTTTGAATACATTTTTTAGTATGGCAGTTTTAAAATATACTGACATAAGCCAGGCAAGTACTTCCAACTGTTCTAAGCTCTCAAAACAGTGTGAATATTTTAACTCTTATTCAATAAGTTCATATATGAAGATTTAATCTATGACAGATGACAACCTAAACTTATTTGTCTATAAATGTGAGAGGCTAGAAGAATTCTTGATTATAATTGGATTTTATAGTACCTTGGTGAATGCTACTATAGTGTGTGCTTATGCTATTAACGAAAGATTTCAGGTTAACAGTAGAAAAACACAGACAATACAATTCTGTCAAAAGCAGGTCAGTCTGCAAGTAATAAATATAAATCTCAAAAAAGGATCTAGTTTGACTTATTGGCTTCATTGCAGCTTTTTATACATACAATGAAAACCAATTATCTGTGGAGGAAATTTGACTTTGTGGAATAGAATTAAATTGCTTTTTAAAGGCTTCCTTAAGCAGTACTAGCTGGAGGAAAGTCCAATAACATTTTTAGCTCTGCATTGTAATGACTTTGCTACATTAATAAATCAGGTTGTGTCTGACTTTTATCAAAGGATTCCAAGGAAGAAAACTATACACGGCGGGCTGAAGCTGCAGGAGCAGTCTTGAGCTGTTTTTCTCCATCAAGCTACTTTACTTCAAAAAGAGGACCTCCAGAAACAGCAATTCCCCTGGATCGGTGCTTAAAATGGTAGGTCCAAATCCATCTAAGGTGCTGAAAACTATTCATAATTGTTAATTCCTGATAACAAGTGAATTGTCAAACTGAAATATCTGTAATGCAGTCTGGCTATTTAAATCTCTGTTCTTAAGGAAGCAGGGGAAAAATTCTGTTTATGCTCATCACATTTGGGGTGGTGTTGGTGTTATTTTGTGGTTTTGGGGTATGTTTGGGGGGCATTTTGTTTGTTCGAGGATTTTATACAGAAAATATCTTGTTCTGCTTCTCTCTTATCTTCGTATGGAACTCAGTACAAGATTAAGCTAAAAAGCAAACTTTTTCAAAAGAGATGGTTTGATTCACTCTGCAGTCTGTGAATATTCCCTCTTACTGCAATTCATGTACTACAGGTTAGCTAAGCAGGCATTTGGACTCGGTGCTGAAAGAAGTTTTACAAAGTATGTATTTGGGACTCAGAATCTGAAACATTAAAAAAAAAAAGCCCAAAACATTTATTTGAACAGTGTTTTGGTCTGCTGCTATTAGCTCTAAAGTAACTGAGGGAGAAAAAAAAGATAGTCGCCTTCTATTAATTTTTCCCAACAGATCACATATCAAAAATATAATCTGTCGGAGGAACGTGAACTGGTGAAATGTACCTCTGCTGCTGGTTTCCTATGCTTTTATGTAGAATGTTTGTAATTATCTTGCTGAGTTGTAATCCCTGACATTTGCTTTCACAAAGCATCTAGTGGAGAATGCAATACCCTAATTATGTTTCTCTGAAAGAGTTGAGAGGAAAAAGGAGTTGTACTCTTTAGCACAGCATTTTAAATAAAAGCAATTTCATTAATAACATACATACTAAATTTTGAGAAGGCTAAGGATACTTTATCAACTGTAATTTCAGGTTGTTTTATATTGCAGTGTACAAACATATCCAAACATATGTTAATTGTAAGTTGTTTTCTAAACTGTCTGCTGTACTTGCCTACATCCAAAGCAAAACAGACACCATCTCCAGCCTAAATATTTTTATATCTTTATGTTTTCTATCTTACATTTTTCAGTATTTTCTGAGAAAAGTGAAGTCTAGTTATCAAATTTGAAATAAACTCTTGGTTAAAAAAAGTTAAAAAAATCAGTGCTTTGTCATATGATGTTTTGCAGTGGCTTTATATTATGGAAATAAAGATCAGGAATAACAATGAGTTAAATTTTATTTACAGTTCGTGAAGATCAAGTTATATTCTTTTATACTGGGAAATAGCCATAAACAATGTGAAATTTTGGTGACTCTTGAATGTGGTGGGAGCTCACTTTTTATAGATATGTTTTGTCCACAAACTGAGGCAAAAGATTAATTGAGGTTGCATATTTGAATACATTAGGTGCATTTCACATCTATTAGACAGTCAGTTACTGAATATCTGGTATGAATGATTTCTAAATACAGAGGTATTTACTACAGAACCATTAAAATGGAATCTCCAAAGGAAAATGGATACGTGATACTGGTATGTGGCTTTGTTCACAAAGTGGGGCTGTGTGGGTTAGCTGAAAGAAATGACTCCAGCAGTCTGCTCTCAAGCAAATTTCTCAGACACAGGATTGTTATACAAGACATACCTGGCTTTCTTTATGCTTTCCTTTTAGGAAATAAATTGAAACTGCTCAAATATCCTATGATATGTGAGATTATCTATCCATTGTTGTATACATAATGTCTACTTTTATTAGTTGAGCAGTACAATTAAAAAACCCAAAACCAAAAAGGAAAAAAAGCCTGGCTTCCCCCCCCCCCCCCCCCCCCCCCCCCCCAAGCAGCCCCTCTTTTCCATCCCCCTCTGGGCTTCTGTGGGTTTTGTTGTTTAAAAACAAAACAAAAAAAAAGAGAGAGAAAAATTAGTGCCAATTAGTGCCAATCAGTGCAAACAAACACCACTCCCTACATAAATCCCATAATTATATACTTGATAGCAAGACATCTGTTACTGGTGACTTGGCTGAGCAGAGTGGCCATTGTCCCGCTCAAAGGTAACCTCCAGACATTGTGAAAGCCTTTGGGCAGAAGACTTCTCTCCAGTCTTATCACAGAACTGGAAGAAAGTCATTTCCCTCATGGACACAGTCTGGGGATTGTTCCAGTAAAAGCAGGGAGGGTTTCTGAGGAGGAGGAGGTCAGCTCATGCCTTCATAGCAAGTACCAACTTCTCAAACCTCCTGCACAGTGCTCAGCTCTGACACTGGCTCCTTTTAGAAAGTTTTAGTGGTATTTATGAATGCTTTGTATGTTTTTTGTAATGTTTTTGAATGGTGCCCAAGTTCATGTAGATACCAAGCCAGCAGCAGATGAGGACATACCAGAATAACATGGCACAGGAAGACATGTGGGATCCTTGATTCAGGGTGAAATATCCCAAAGACATTACTGTTAACAGGTCCTAACCAGAGATTGAAGTCATAAATGACAGGGAACTTGTCACATGGTCCTTGGGGCTTCAGATTGTGCTTTCCATAGTAGTGTTATTGGTGGTCTCTGTTTTGCAGCAGTATATGCATGCTGGGTAGGGTAGATGTTCCCAAACAGTAATGTGTACTCCACAGTATTTTGTTGTTGCAGCTTCATGGCCACATTCTCACCTGCAAGGGACTGGCACAGCTTTTTCATGCTGTACATCAGCAGCAGAGGATCTTTCTGGCATGTATTTTCCCAGAAATTTTTAATTCCGCTTAGTGGCAGCAGTTTGTTACTAGTTTGCACCATACTTCAGAATTCATACTAAATTAATGTTTTTATCCAAGAACTCTATTGATTTGTAAACATACTTATAATTGAAGCTTTTTTCCCCTACATAATCCAAGACATCTACATAAACTGATGAATCCAATGAATGTGTCTGTCCTTAAAGACTGATATTCCAGATGTTATGAAAGAGATACTTTGGAATTAAACAGCAACAAAGTTTCTGAATACAAAGTCCTGTTTCTTTAAAATGCCTTGGATAGTCTAGAGGTATTCTGCCACACACGGGGTGTGTTACACTGGGCAACACTGATTTGCTTTCCTGTTTGTCTGCTTGTTTCCTCGCTGCACTCAGAGAATTTTGAAAGGTACTGGACACCCTCCATTTTTGTAGGAATGTAATTAAATTCTCATACATAGAGAAAATATTGCTTTGAAATGTTCTAAAGTGACAATTGACAACTTTCAAATTAAATCACATGCAGTTTTTTTAGCATGTCATTTGAAAGTTGCTGATAAAATGATTGTTTATTTGTAATAGATAGGGTGGCTTCTCTGAGTCAAAAGGGTCTGCCAGGTTAAAATACTGGTTTTGACATCCTCTCTCATTTGCACTTGTGTTAGCAGTTTCAATATCTTTTTTAATCTGTGCACTTTATAAATCTGATTTTATTGCCATGTGAAAATTTTACTGGCAATCTTTAACCTTCACACCTTTAAATTTTCTCAAAACAATCCAACCCACCCTGAGGCAAGCGTACCCATGCATGTACATATCCTACTGCAGTCTGCTTGAAATGAAGTTAAGACTGACTTACACAGAAGTAGGAAAAAAAGTGTTTTAAAACTAAAGTCTACATCTGGGCTGAACTTATGCAATACTTATACAGAATGAAGACTCATTGGCTTTTCATATAATAAAGCTATACTTCATAAAAGTCAAGCACAGAGTGTAAATGTCAGGTTATTTCATCTAACAGCTTCATTGACTGTGTCTTTGTGAATAAATACTTAAACTCCATCTCATATAAAATTGAAAAAAAAACCCAAAATATTCTGTGCAAGTAAAGTCTCCTTATCAAAATATGAAACTGCTATGAGGTTGAAATGAGTATCTCTGCTTCTTATGACCACTAATTGGCCAACTATGTACTTGCTCTAGCACAATTTTCTGCTGAAGATGGTGCCTTCATTTTCAGTCAATACTTAACACTGATGTCTGGTGGAAAAACTACTGAAGTCTTCACACTGAATTTAATCTATTTCTTAACACCTAGAATAATTTAGCAAAGATGCATGTTATCTATTCCAACTGTTTTATTTCCCCGTGAGCTATGAGTATTCAGAGGAAGAAAGAGCAGGAGTTATTTCCTTTACAGGACCGGAATCCTGTTTTACAGCTGAAGTGTGCTATTGCTGTGTTGTCCAACACCAGACTAGATGAGATTTCAAAATGAAAGTCAGTACTCCTAAATTTGCATAGGATTACTGCCTACGTACATGAAACCTTTTTCTTAACTAAACTAGAACAATTTACTGTTTTGTTTTGTTTTGTTTCCTTCCCTCTCCCTGCCTCTTCAGGATAAAAGGAGATCTTTGTAAAAAGTGAAGCTCTAGTAAATAAAGAGTTAATTCGAAGGCAGGCTCACTGTTTTGTAGAGATCTGTCAGAGTCTGAGTGGCTGGCTACATATCTGTCTCAGGAACAATAGCTACCTGTATTCTGCACGGGCTGCTGGGCAGGCACTAGCAGTCTGGAGAAGGTCTGCCTCTGTTAGAGGCTTTTTAGTGGGAATCCCTAATGACAGCCCTACTTCTCATTGGGAGGGGGGAGAGAAATCTTGTCTACTCTGTTGATGAGGGACAGAGCTTTGATCATTTTCATTCAGCCTTGACTTGGCCTGAGGTTTAGGTTCCCAGTCATGAAGTCAACAGACTCTCTTTTCTCACACGCACACAACACTCGCACACTCACACACACCCCTTCGCTGGTCTGTGCAGGCAGATTAGTGTCACGGCTGTAACTGAGGCACAGAGCAATAAACATAGCAGAACCAATCTCCATGGTGGCAAGAGGGGGCACTGGAGGTGACAACAATGGAGAAGGATCTTTCTTCTGACAAGTTTTAGGTAAGAGAGAATATTTATACCCTCTGCCAAGTGTTTTATAGCCTTCTAAATAAGTTAGAATTTGTTAGATTTTGAATGTGCCTTGTTATAGAAATATCTCAGTTTACTGCCGTATCCAGGGTGTTACTAGCGTTTAACCTGTAATTGCTGTGCTTTGTGTTATGAGAATGTTTGCAGAAAGCAGGCAGGCTTTTTTTTTGTGGAAGTGGTGGCTACTGTAGTTGCATTCTTGAAAGCGTAAGTCTCTAATATTTGCCTTTTTATAATTAACCGTGAAGCTTTATTTTGGCTATTTTAAAATTATGCTTAGCTATCATAAATATCCATATCTGATAAAATGTTGTGTAGCTGATAGCCCACATGAAATATTAAAACAGTGCTCCCTCTACCCTAATTTGTAATTATTTTTACACCCTTAACTGCACTGGGGTCAGGGAGTTTTAAAAATTAATGAGGTTCCCTGCTGAGTTCACATAGTATAATCTACGTGAGCTGTTGCTGCAGAGGGCTGAAATTATTTCTGCATGGTTTTAATTAGGTGCAGAATTTTAGTTTTGATATATTTCTTTTGAACACTTTCCTTTAGACATCAGTTTATGCAACCTGCAGTAAGAAGGGAATGACAATCCATTTTTAATAATGACAAAATGAATGTGAGAAATACCTGACATACGCTGACAATACAATACAAACATTTGCTGGATCCGTTTCTGATTTCATGTGTTAGATCTGTGTTATACTCCTGCAGCTATGATCAGCTTCACCTATTTACAAATATCTACTGCTCTAGGGAGAGGAAAATGGGCAATGCTTAGTGCTTTGTGTGAGATTGGAGTAATAGGTTACTGATGTGTTTGGACCATTAAAAAGAATTGTTGGAGTACTTGAAAAGATATATAAAAGAGAAGAGGAACAGTGTGAAAAGAGGCAGTAAAAATGAAATAATGTACTATCCTTTTTCCTGGAAATGCTGGACAGATAGTATCATCAGTGCTCCTGGAAAGTAGAACTTGCTGAATATTCTCAAATAGAAGGACTGGAAAATAAAGGGGAGGGAGTTGTTTATGATGAAATTTCCATATTGAAATAATGACAGAATTTCATATCACAAGATTTAAGTGTAGTTTATTATTTATTATAACCTACAGTGCATTATGTTTAAATGGTAAGCATTTTAAAGCTGAGTATAGTGTAATCAGTTCTAAAGACACGTCTTCCATTTGCAAGACCCACTCAGCTTCCTGTGATATATTGTTATGTAAATACGGTGCAGCAAGGGAAAGCAGCACTATGGAGATTCAATTTACTTTGAAAGTTGTTCATTATGGAAGGGATGAATGTTATTTATTGGATGTGAATCAAAGGCTAGAAATGACTTTTTCACTGTGAAGTCTATTGTGATGGGTGCAGCGTGATCTAATCTTTTTAATTTTGGCTTTCACACCAGTGGAGATGAAAAGACATCTGAGCTCATTTATTGGTTGCTAAGTCTTACTTGAAGGCCTAAGTACCATTCTTGGTTGCTATGGCCAATCTGACCTCAATCTATGCAGTTTTAGGGACTTAAGCAATCCCTTTTTTATTTAGGAGCATGTACCTTGATTTATGTCCAAAATTGTGCCTGAATGTCTTTGTCTACAAGTGATAAATGGTGGTGTACAATTCATCAGTTCTTACAAGTAAACACTGCTGTCCCACTAAAAATATGTTTTGTTCTGGGTTAATGGTATGGAACAAGCCAGTCTCCACAAACAGCTATCTTTTATTGTAGAGAGCTACTGAAACTTGGAGCAAAGTGAAGGAAATTGGCATTCATCTTCTCTGCTATTAGCATTTCATTTGTGCTCTCTGGTGATGAGACTGTGTGTCAGTGGACAATGAAAGGCTAGCATTGTGTTTCCTCGCTTGAATATATAATTGATCAATTATGAATTTATTTATTCAGAAAGGATATTAAAAAGTCATGAATATGATTTCTTATGCTGTTTGTCTCCCACTTTCTTATCACAAACTCTAAAAGTACTTGCATTCAAATAAACTGTTTCTTGGCTGTAGGAAATTCCAAGTTTCCTAAGCAAGTTCCTTGTATTCAAGTAATACCAGCTATATATTACTTCCAGGCATGTACTACTTGTGTGATTCTTAATGGTGTTTGGTCTTTCATCTATATTAGAAATTCTTTCAGTAAGGGCTGTTCTAAATGTTATTGAGAATATAGAGCAGTTTTAATAATATAAGTAGTATTAATTTTGTTGCACTGAAATTACTGGTAGTCATTGAGGTAGTGCATACAATGAGTGAACTTAATACAGAATACACAGTAGAAGCAAAATATTATGATAGTTTCTTTGTGCCTTTTTTTTTACTTTACAAGGTTTCCTTTTTTATTAGATAGAGTAGTAATAAATAAATGAAACTATATGTTAATAGAGCTCCTGCAAAAATTATTAATGTAGAGTTACTAGTCTGTGAGGGAAAAGTCAGATCAATTGTTGATCTTAGTACTTGACAGTATTATAAATATATTGCTTAAAAACACTGAAACTTTTGACTTTTAAAATATAAGGAATAGCTTGATATAGTAGAGTTCGGTATAGCTTAGCACATGGTGTAATAAAGACCTTAGGTCAAAAATAATTCTTCAATTGTATGTTTTTCAACTAGTGTATTAGAAGTAAAAGTAGTATTTCCTGAAGCCTGATTTCTTTTCATAACTTATTTTCAATGCTATGATGGGTTTTAGTATTTTACTTAAGCCAATATTTAGTCTTCCTGAGGTGAATTTTTAAAATTGGAATCTACAGTGGTGACAGATTTTCCCAGTATATTCAGTAGATGATTGTTGCTACTGGAATCAATTCTCAAAGAGATGGAATTTACAAAGCTGTCTGGAATTACTGAGTACCTTTTCAGCATCAGATTGGTAGCGTAATTTGCAGAGGCAGTTCCTTGGGGTTAGTTCACAATAGTGCTACTGCTTCAGGGCTTTTAAGAGTAACAGTTATTAGCAGCTATTGCTAAAAATGGGCTGAGATGCTAGGCACAGAACTAACCTGGATTTTCTTTTTGTAACTGTGCTTTGTAATAGTCCAGTGGTCAGCTACAGACTGCTTTATACAATAAGAAACTCTTAAATCAGTCCTGCACACTCAGAAGTAGACTTAGGGGATTTAATGTAAGCGCATACAGACACACAAAAAAAAGGACTATGTTTATTTAAAATGCCTTTGAAAGAGAAATGTCTTAGAAAAACATTTAAAAATGTTAATCAGAAGTAATTTATTGTGACTATAATGTATTTTAGTATTAATTATTTGTTTCTACAAATGTGAGGAAAAATAGGGTCATTAATCTTATGAAAATTTTTCATTTGATACCACAGCGATTAAAGAAGCTTTGTTGAAGGGTTTATATCTTTTGTCTTTGCATGTCTATATTTAAGTTAACTGGTTTCAGCATACATAGGCAGAAATTGCTTTTGGAGTAAGAGTTGGTAGGATCAGGACACACAGAATATCCTTATTCTTGTTCTTGTCTGAGCTACAGAATTCTACTTGAAGGAAGAGAATAAAGACATCTATCTTTTTTATCAGTAGCGCATAATAAAATAAAAGTGTGTATTAACTGGCAAAAATCTTGCCACCACCCCAGTGGAGTACAAAAGAGAGAGAAAAAAAGAATAATTATTTTTTTAGGGAGTTCCTTCAGCTTATGAAACAAGTTTTCTTTACTGGTAGTAGAGTTGTAATTTTCGTAACAGACTTTCTATTTATGAAAAAATGTAAGTAAGATCCAGCAAATTGTTGTAAGAAAACAGGAAAATTTATAAGCTTATTTTAATCAGTGGTCATCCGTGAATAAAGTCATTATTCTTTCTTGTCAACAACTGCCTTACTGGCTAATTTATAGTCCAGGTTTTGAAATACAGGTACAACAGTGGAAAACCCTTCATTTTTGCTCTATAAAAGGTATGATTTTGCATAAAATCTTGCCAAAACCAGGTACATAATGTGGATATAGTCACTGTGAAGTCTATTAATTAATAGTCTATTTTGGAAGATAGGTAAAAGAATATACAATAATATATAATAGCATAAAATTATATATGTGCATAATCATAAATCTTGCTGGATTTTTTTTCTCTCCCTCATGCTTTCAATGAGATGTTTGCATGTTCTCTCACATATACCCAGAGTGAAGAAGCTGTGACATGTAAAACCAATTTCCATGACTTTCTGCATTTTGAAGTCAAAACTGTGTAAAGATACTGGAAGGTACACTGAGTTTTGACCTAAGGTCTTTATTACACCATACTGGGTTACAGTAGGTCATACATCAGTAAAACAGGGCAGAGGAGTTATGAACTAAACGTGGCAGGGTTTTTTCCTTTGAATTCTCTGGCAGCTTTGACACAGTTCACATGTTGGGGACACCAAATGAGGTAGCTTCCAGATAAGGTCTGGCTTACCCAGCCTGCTCTTGCCCCTGGCCACAAGTGCTGACTAAAGTGGTTTATTGGTATAAAAGCCATTGGCTCCTCTTCCCTTCACCTGAGACAACTGAGTCACCCACCTGAGCACAGACTGAGGGAAATCCTCTTGCTCTGACACAAGCAAACACCATGTATTTGTCTCTATCACTGTCAATCTTTGTTGTCACACATGCATTTGTATTTACCTAATGGATTCAAGGTTACTAATGTATTCTTATTCTTAATTTCCTGGCATAATTTGCAATACCTCAGTGTCTGACTCTCCACAGGACAGCATCTGAGTGGCTCGTGTTGTTATTTTGCCTGCAGAAGAGGACCTTTAATTTTGATGAACAGAAATAGCACAAATGCTTTTAACACCTGATGGCTGACCCAGGTATCATCAGTGTGCCATCCCTCCTCTCCACTGGAAATCTTTCCCATCATGGCTATTGTCTTTATATCACTCTGCAAACCAAAGATGCTTGAGAACTGAGTAATTTGGATTAAGTAATCCATTGTTTAGTCTTTCTGTACACTTAATGAGATAGGAGTCCTATCAAAAAGGAAAAAAAAAAGATAGTTGTGTAATTAACATGGTATCATGACGTCTAGTTCTGAATTCAGCCCCAGCCTTAATTTTGGTACCTCCCTTATTGTTTGTTTGATAATTTTGTACGCTCTATCATAATCTTTATTATTCATTTCTGTGTGTTTATATATGAAGAGTGTGCATATGGTCAATTTAAAGATTGTGAGAATTACAGCTTTGAATAGCATCCATTTTTTGAAATGAAATGGCAACCAGGACAAACCCGCAAGGTTGTCTGAATATTCTTTTCCATACTATTTTGTTTGCTGTAAATCAATAGATTCTACCAGACTCTGGCTGAGCAACAGCAGTTTGCTTTGTCTCTATCAATTTTATCATCTTAAATCATCTTGATGATACTATTGATCAGAAATAACAAGTACTCTTGGGCCTGAAATGTAGGGTGACATGTTGTTCTCTCTGCATAATGTGAGGAAGAGAGGAAGACACAATTGCATTTGGGTGGAGATCTCTTGGGCTGGCTGCACAGTAATTTGAATTTGCTCCAACTGTAGGCTAAATTTTTCTCCACTAAACTAAATACCTTTCTAATGTGAATCAGCTTACTAAGGGTCCCCAGCTTAGCAGTGTGGTGACTGTATGCATGAAGGAGCGAGCAGGAGCCTTTGATTGCAGCACCTTTGCTGGCCTGGGCCAGCAATGCCACATAAAGTGCCGGTTCTGTCTCCTCTTAATGGTAGAAAGAACTTATAAAGCTTTGCTGATCAACTGAAAACTTATCTTTCTTTTCTTTCTCTGCAAGGGTTAGTTTTCAGATGGATCAACCACCTGATCCAGCTGACTGAATGGCTGCTCACGCCCTGGTGTCTGCACCGGAGAGGCAGCTGTAATGCAGCATGAAGCTGGAGGGGACAGGTCAGCCCTTTGGGCAGAGTCTGTCCTGGGCTTCAAGCAGGAGCTAAAGCGGCTTTTGTTAACAAGCAGCTCTGCCACATCACCCCATCCCTCTTGCTCCTGCAGCTTCTGGAGCAAAAGCCACCTGCCTTGGTGATTTCAAGTGTCAAATAGTGTTGTCAATAGGATGCTTTTCTTCTCTGCTCTTGCATCTTGAAAGGAATCTGATATGGTGTTTCTTACTCTACACTGTTAGCATCATTTCTTGCAAAAAAACCCATTTGGACTACTCTGTAAGTCAATCTGTTAGACACAGATTTTATTCCCTTAAACCTGAATGAGAATGAAGACCCTCTTAAATTCTAGTTTCAATTCTTAGTGCTGTAAATGTGCAATCCTGTGATTAAATCACAAGTGCACTACTGAAATTGATAGCTTACATTTTCTTGAAGTGTATCTTAACTCTGTGGATTTTTCTTTAGCCCATCAAGGTATTTCATTTAACTTCTTCTGCTTTTATTCAGTGTACTGTTATTGATGACATGGGTTCCAGCCCACTGCTTTAAAGAGGTAGGAGAAGTTTGCTCTTTTATTTCTTGCTAGTAATTCCTGAAGCACTTCTACAAAATCATCTTTATCTTCAATAACAACTGCCATCATCTTCGTCTGGGCCTGTGGCATCAGAAAATTGTAGCAGTGTACTCGTCGCTGATGGCATTGCTTGAATGAAGAAATTCATTTTTGTAGTATGATTCTTAAATTTCAGCATTAATTTTTTTAATTTTACTACAGCAAGTATATTATAGACAGCAACATGATCTCTACAAATAATTTGTGCAGCTACCTTATTTTCATTACTATTTAATACCTTTTTATCTTCTTAAAAATCTGAATTACTGTCATTATGACAGGGCCTTTTCATCTAAGAATGGAAAAATGAGGCCTCCAAGACTTTCACTTGGCCATCATCTGAAAACTGTAGTTTTGAAAAATGATCTCATTGTTGGAAACTGAACCAGCCTTCAGTCTGCTGTCTACCATTTTGTTTCCGTCACTGATGAAGTATAGCAAGTTGAAAGACAGTGAATGTGGTTGGGACACTGTAAAATTCTCTCTCATATGAAACTATGGACTTGGTGTGTCTCCATAGGGTTGTTGCATTGACATGATAGCAACTGTACCGTCCACACCAGCAGTGCTGATTTGAGAGGACTGCTCTTCTTTCTATGATGAAAACCCAAACTCACTTAATGTTCAGTGAAATGCAGCAGACAGAAAAAAAATTTTCATAATACTGAGTATTATTTCTCCATAAATTATATATTTGGAAAGTTTTTTTGGAAAATAAATTATTTGCTAATAGGTTAAAGTGCATGATTTTAGAAAACGGCTTTCTGGAAGAAGGAACTAGTAAGTGGTTTGTACATAGAATTGTGTCAATTTAAGTGTATGTGTAGTGGTAATGCAGAAAATTACAACCTTCATGAGAAGTAACTTTTTATCATTGCTATCTATGTTCAGCACATTGGTTCAAAATTGTTATTGCACAAAACTGAGATTTTTTTTCCTTTTTGTTCAGCACCTTCCATGTCCATGAAATTGACTTAAAAACTAATATATGTCATTACATATTCTTTATATTTAGAAATTCTTCACAATTCTATATATAATAAAAACCAGTTATGCAAATGCATTCTTGCACCATGATACGCATTTGGATGGACAGAGTGCTTTAGCATTTGGTTTAAAACAATAGATGAGGAGTATCTATTACTTACTCAGTGTGTGTATGTATTCTTATATATTCACATTAGTCATGTTTATTGTGTGATCTCTAGACCTACCCACATCCACCAATGCTCCAAATCTGGTCTGTAATGTATGGGTTGATTTTTTTGGTAAGTGTATATTTCTTATAGAGGCTAAGGCTTTAATACATTGGGAAAATAACATATTAGTTTTATTGCTTCTAGATTGTTAGGAGATCTGGCACACTGTGCAAACATCTCTTGAACAGAAACCATCTGCAGGACCTAATAGTTACAAGAAGGAGGAATTATGTTCATATATTATTGCAGCAGTTCTTGGACATGTAAAGATAGCCCCTCCTTTCTCTGGATTTTCACAGGATACATCTTCCCATCTCTTCCTCAGCTCTGAGTGTTTCCATAGGCTTCCTTGTTATTAGGAAGTTGCTATAAGTCTTTATTGTGTTTTGTTTCTGTAATCCACTTCTCCCTGTTAATGTGTGCCTAAGAGAAGGGGAGATTTATTTTAAGAACAGTTTACTCAAATTGAAATAAGATTAGCTGGGCTTGACAGGGGAAATCATTCTGAGGGACTGCCTATCTGAACATGCCCTCTCTTTTTAATCAGAGCAATTCCCCATCTTGGGGTTTGTAGCCGTCCTCTTGGGGAGTCTGTAGTGAGTAGTAACTTCACTTACATTTGACTACTGAGTTTTCGCCACCTGATGACTCATAGATGTCATCTTAAAATGTCACTTTTTTGGTATATTCCAGTTGCGATAATGCTGGTAGAAAAGTTGCAGCAGGTGAAAAAAAAAGTAGCATATTATTAATGTGCAAACCATTCAAACAAATCAATAAATACAAGTTAGTTTTCAGTACCCTATCTGTCTAAAACACGTGATTGACACTAGAATAAAAACAATTTTCTTCCTAGGTAAATTAATTAAAGTATACAGATACCAGGGACAAAAGACTTTCCAAGCATGTTTTTCACCAGTACAAGTGGTGTTATGATGTGGCTCTGAATATTCAGTCTGACCTTTTTATTTAAATCTGTTTCCTGATGCTGACCACTACACTTTTCTAGAAGCAGGGAAATGGGAACAAGAGTTGAGAAGTCCCCTGCTTGACAGTCAGCTGAGTTTCCCTGTGCTGGTTATGCAGTCAATATCCCTCCATTCCACTTATTTTTCAGCTTTTGTGGGGTTTAGTTTATGGGGACTGAGGTGTGTCCTTCATCCCAGTCCATGCATGCATCTATCCAAGAGTGATGGAGAAAAGATAAGCAGCTGGGATTTGGATGAACCTTCTGCCCATCTGCATAGTATTGTAGAGGTGGCTTCTCTGTTTTATACTTGTGATCTCCATGCAACAGGAGGCCAGCAATGGCCTGAAGTGGTGCTGCCATTGTCCTCCACCAGCTTGCCCAGCCAGGTCTGGCACTAGCCAGATCTGGACTTCAGGTTAGTGAGCCAGGCAATGCTGCTCTAAGGTTTCTATGGAGACAGAAGTGAAAGATGAGAGACAACTAATAAGAGCTCAACTCAGCCAGCTCCTGGATAGTGATGTAAAAATATGGATTTTTAAAAATAACCCTTTACCTTATTTCCCCCCACCTAGTCCTTGTTTCTGAAAAAAGGAATCAGAAAGGCAGTGGGTTGCTAGCAGCAATGAATGAGAGCTCTCACTCACCACTTTCATCTGCTGGATGTCATGCAAGAGCTGTAAGTAGCAGTTTCCTAATACTGGCTGCAGGCTTATAAAGTGTAGTAATTGTAGTTTTGGACTAGAAAACGTGTAATGCATTTTAAAGGTGTTCTTTCACTCCTGTTTTCAACCTTTTGAATGCAGTGACTTCAAGAATGGCACAAAGACATTTTCTAAGCCATGAACTGGCACTAGATATTAACTGTGGCAGAATATATGTGTATTTTGCTCCATGAAAAATATTCTGTGCTGTCTTGTACTCATATTGCAAACAAGATCTAGGTCTGTTATTCCTTTTCATCTGTTTTGTTTCTCTCTGTCCTTCTCAGCATTGTCCCTATACTGACAACTTCTAATGTAGACCCACAATGTCTCAAGAAAAAATTTATGTTTTTTTCCAAGAAGGATCTTAGAAGTCATTATGTGTTAGTGAAAAAGAAGATTCTTTGTCAAGCCTCTGTTTTACTTAAGTTGCCTAGATTATTTTTTTCTTCTTAAAGGGTTTAGGAGGTGGGAAATTATGATTGTATCAATTTCTTACATAAAACTAAAAAGTGGTACAACAGGCCACAGTTGACCTTATGGCTGGATTCCGTGCTTTCAGTCTCACTCTGGATTGATTTTTGCTGAATGCTTGTATTAACCTTTAGAATACAGGAACTAGATCAGATTGTGACTTAACTTCTTAATCCATTTTTAAAAATGTACTGAGAAATTAAAAAAATAAAAAGGAATCTCAGGAGAAGTGAGAGCTTCACAACTCATTGACAATTCCCATCCATGCAGATGCTAAACCAGAATGAGAAAAGCAGCTAGTTAATACCGTTGTACATCCACGAGTCCCTTCTCATACTGAGACATTCTGTCCTGTGCCTCTGAAGGATGTCATAGGCAGAAATATTCCTGCTTTTCATATTGTATCCAAAATCTGATTTGCTCCCCGAGACCGCTTGTGTATCTGATGGGCACATCTGTGAACATGTGATTGTGTGATGCTGCTCAGAAAACTCTTCAGAGAAACGAAGAGGTGGCAAAGATCAGAAATCAGCAGCTTGTGGAAACTGGGAGCTCTGTTGGGCAATATAGGCAAAGTTTAGTTAGAGTAAACTCATGCTCTTCATGCCTCAGTTGAGAGGAACTTCCAAAATTTTAAAGAAAAAATCTGTTTGTGTGGCCATGATTAAACTGGGAGAGAAAAGTTATTTTTGCTGGGAAAGACCATATGCACAATGATGGCATCTAAACTGTGCATTTAGTAATTTTTTTTCTAAAGTGTTATACAAAAATTCAGTAACCTTTAGGAGAAGTTACTAAAACACCATTACAGTGTAAACCAATGAAATTTTAATCACCTCTAAATGCAAATTGTTGGAGGTTGTGTAAGTTTCCATTATACGGACATTTTCATTTTTCTCAGTCTTATATTGAGAGCAGAGAGAGGAAAAGGATGAAGTAGTTGAGGAAAGAGTAGCTAAGCCTTATTTTAATTAATAGTGATTTAAATATGAGCAATTTTCAGCATCTTAGTATTTTTTCCAGAAAAGAAAATTCATTTACTATGTACTTTATTTTCCCCTTTAATATACTCTGCATTCCTCCTGTTGATCATAATATACTTTACAGTTGTTCTTGCAGACTTGAAAATATAACACATGCTGATTTGTCTTCCCAGAGGCATGCTAGATTTGGCGTGCACTTTTTGTAATACTGTATTTGTCTCTTGTGAAAAGCTTCTAAGACTATAAACATCAGTAATTCATAAAAAACCCCAACAACCTCCCCCCCAACAAACCAACCAACCAAAAAAACCTGGTGAAACACATCAATTGCTATTGCTTGCTGTGTTTGTACATATGCACAGGTATAAGTTTAGAATATTCAGAAAGTTATTGAGTGTTGCAGTGGTGTAGATACCACAATATGTAAAGGCAATTTTCAATAAGTTTTTCCTATTGTAAAATAATCAATCAGTTCCTAGAAGTGTGTTGACACTGTGCTGACAAGGACTTGTTATTTGAGTGTCTCTTAGAGATGTCAGGATAAAAGTAGGGTTATATGATGACAGTACAAAGAGCAAGCCACTTTCCAGGAATAGTCAATGATGTTTAGTCTTGCAAGCATGGAAGTTCCCTTGGACTGTGATCTAGGCACTTAAACACTTCCTAATTTTTATAGCAAATCGTAGAATTTCCTGTGTTGGCTTTTAAATCTTCCACCTACTGACAGCAGTGGAAATGCTGCCAGAAGGATTGGTAAGCATACCTATATATTTGTGGAAAATAATGGAGACTGTATGTAAGTAATGGTGTTCTTAGGGTAGCACTTATCACCACAGCCTGTGAACATAATTTATTAAAATGTAATTTTTTCTTTTCTTCTTGTTAACTAGCCCTGCTGGCACAATTTAAGCTTAAATATAATATATTTAATGATGATTAATAATATTTAGACTAGTCGAGCTAACATGAGTCACACTAAGGAAAAGAAACCACAACAGTTTTGATATCATTTTCTTAAATAATCCTGTGATAGATCCTAACACATGCCTGTAGAAATGGAACAGTGTTATCTTATGATAACACTATTGCAGGACACTTTCAGGGTGTGGGGAGCAAATATTAGCATTTCCTCTGAATATTTCTTTTGGGAGAGAGAGTTAGGAAGAAATTTTGCAGCCTTGGTTCTGCTTCTGTTTAGGCTTTTTTTTGTTTTTTTTTTTCTTTTTTTGGATCCATCCTTAGATGTTTTCCTTCTGTTGCTTTACTAATTTCATTGTTCTTCTGGAATGCTGCACTCATGTGAGACAGTGCCCTTGGAGGAAGAGAGTTTGAGAAAGGGCTTTGAAGGATCTTGAACTAATCCCATACATCTCTCAAATTATCCCTTCTCCACAGGGCCGTCTTCTGGGTGAGTATATGATAGCTATCCATCAGCATTTGCAACTCTATATGGGTTGTTTCGGACTGAGGTCAGATTTGTACAGCTTTTATTAAAGAATCCCTGATATGCAGGGAGAGAGCAACCTGTTAGAAAGTCCGTTTAATTTTTATTTTTCCTCTCCATGTGGAATTATCTCTTCAAATGTTACTTTTTTTTATCTTTTAGCTTTAAACATTCTCAGAAATGTAAATTACATTTACAGAGGGGACCACTTATCAGTTTAACAAATCTCTCTAACTGATGGTGTTTTCTACTATTCAGTCTGATTTTTCCACCTTCTTAATGTCATCGCATTATAACTATCATATCTCCTGTGTCACACCAAGTGATTTACCGAATCTTCTGAAATACAGACAAATGCTCCCTTGGTCATTGGTCCAGGCAGAAAACCTCAGTTAGCATCTATTCTCTCTAACTGAAATTGTTTCTGATTTTTAAAGTCTATCATCCTCCTTCATTTTTCTTTTCCTCCATTTTATTCTTTTTAGTTGTGCTCAGGGCAAACACATTATGCCTCAAAGGAGCTTTTTTACAAGTTCAGAGCAGGTCCCTGAGCCTCCAGCTTTCTTGGGGTTTTCCATACTCACAGTTTTGGGCAGGTTAAACATTTGTTAAGATAAAGGAATCAGCTAGCAGGTCAGAGGGCTTTCCTTTGTGGTGATTTTAAATCTCACAAATATTATGGTTAATTTAAATACAACCATAACTAGATAGAGATGTCAGCTCAGGAAAGACTCATGGACCAAAATAACGTATCAGGGTTGATTGCTAGAGCAGTCATAAGCCTCCTATGCTGGGAGGAGAGAGTGTTTCTTTGAAGACAAATTTATTGTTGTGCTTACAATGGGGTGAACAGGTTGAAATAAGAATTTTGGAAAAAAAAGAAAGAGTAGTCTCTCTCTCTCTTACAGTATGTTTAGTTCAAAGTTAGTTTTTCTTACAGCAGGACATGTGAGGAGAAGGCAACCAGAGAACAGCTAGATAATGTTTCTTCTGCTACCCAGGAAGAACAAGTTTTAAAACCCGTCCTGGCAGCGGGGAACTGGGTTGGGTTGTGGAACTCAGTGCCAGAGGAAATTAAGGAGAGGAAATATATATAAATAAGTTAAAAATAAAATTAGGGAGGGTAGATTTCATGGTGGCAATAAAATGTAACTGTCCTGATATACTCTGCTTATGCAAGTTAAGCTTTAATCTCCAATTTAACTAGATAATAGATGGAATATGTTGAAGAGTTATACTCTTCCCTTACTAACTGCTCTGAGTCATGGCCAAGGACAACGTTCAGGGTTCTGGCACAACTATTCTTGCTGCTTGGGGGCCTTGGAATTTTTTCCTCCCAAAACAGAAGGTGCTTGCTTCAGTGTATAGTTCTGTATTTTTTAAAGGTTGTACTGAAAATAAATTCTCAAATTACATTATCCAGCCTTCACTCTGATGTGCATTAGTAGGCAATGCATAGGTGATCATTAGGAACCTGTAATGATCAGGCAAGTGGGATCTTTTATCAGAGTCTTTTACACTTCGTGTAGCTCTGTCTTGTGTAGGGATTGAATTACATAGTTATCATTGCACTCTGAGCTTACAGAATGGATCCAATTGAGGTTTCACTTTCATAGTTCTAGAAACTGGACGCTGTATTGTTCTCCATTGCTTTAGTGACAGTTTGTGTTCTTTAAAATTATACCATCTGCAGTTTGATTTCAGATAGACAGGAAGAGAAAAATACCAGAAATTATTTCATTAGCTAATTATTTTTTATCTTCTTGATAGATAGAAATCTTGAAATTTTTTTGAACCAGTTCATTAAAGCATATTTGAGACTTGGATTCCAGGTTTATGGTAGTGTGCTGATTATTTCTGAAAAAAGGGTCTGTCAGATATTGAATTATCCTGTTGAATTCTTCAGTACTAAAACAAATACCTACAAGTGCATCTTGGTCCATTCCCCACTGTTCTTTTATTTTTCTATTCTCTTTTCCTGGAAGAAGCAAGATAAGACTGGGAAGCTGATGGGAATGGGCTGAGGTGAGTGGGAGACAGATTAACGGTACTGAAGGCTGATAACTACTTTAGATTCTTAAAAATCCTATTTGGGCTGTGAAATTTAATATATTTAGTAAAGAAAAATTGCTAATATCATTAGCATTTTTGTTTATGGATAATTCTATTTTAAGTTGTCCTTTCCCAAGAGTAGTTTTAATATTGATGTTATCTGTTTCAAGAGAAGAGAAAGTAAAGATTGCTTTTAGATTGGGAGTTGGGAATTTACTTTAACATGAATCCCTGAAGAGGAGAATTATTTGAGTTCTGTTTAGCTCTACCTTAACTGTGTTGAAGTGTTTTAGGAGATAGTTAACTGAAAAAACATCCATCATTTAGAAATTAATAGGAAATTATTTGAAAGTATGAATGCTAAGAGTTAGTTGAGTTACTAGTTCACAATTTTGAATTGTGCAAAAACCAGTCCATACATTTTGGGATAAACATTAGACTTCTTGGTAACTAACTGGATTATATTAAAACATATATATATATATGCAATATATATGCACATATATATATGTATACATATATACACATATATATATATAAAATTAGCACTGCATCTATACAGTATAAGAGCATTTGGAGCAATTATACCAGTGAGCAATATACCTCTTAGATACTTTGACCCTGAGCTCCTGGAAAATATTTTCTGGTTATATTAAAGGGTATAGTGATGCATATGATGCCATGTACATCTTTAATTCCAAAACCCAATGAACACTGTTGTGAAATTTTGCTGTTCTAATCCACTATTTATATCTGTTTGCACAGCAAAATTTAGGTAATTGAAGCCTACAGATTCATAACTTGTAGGCTTATATTTCATCTGTTTCCTGAAAATATCTTCTTTTCCTGGAAGACGATCAGAGAGGGTGCAGTTGGTAATAAATAGCCACAAGTTCCCAAGCACCAAAGATTTTAGTATTTTATAGCTCTTCCCAGCTCAATTTCAACCTAATTTGGCACATAAATTGTAGTTGACCTCAGAAAGAATAATTCAGATGTTTGAACCTCTCAGATGTGTAGCCAAAAGTGAATTGTCTTGTTGCATGTATTTTTAAACATCTGCAAGCTGAGCTGAGGTGCAGAATATAAATTCCAGGACCTGAAGATACCTGTGAGGTTACGAAAATCCCTTTGGGACTGCAGGGAACCCTACAGCCTATGATCACATGTTTTTTTCTAGGCATGATGTATTTAGAAGTTTAGTATTTGCTTTAATTTCTGGTAACTGAAGTACAAATGACAATAGAAGTAGCTCATCAATAATGTAAAGGTGCAATCTGAGATAATAACTTTTGTTGAACCTTTTAATGCATATTCCATGGGGACTGAAGGAATTGTTTTATTGGGATAGAAGGATCATTTATTGTTCATGCATGCTAAAAAAGTTTTTTGTTTTAACTAGCTAACACTGGCTGAATTGTTTCTTTCAGTAGCTTTCTTTTACTTGGGTAGGTACCAGTTAATAGACAAATGGTATTTTCAATAGGCTGCAGAAAAATTCCCATGCCTCTTAGCCAGGAATAAGAAAGAGCTAACTTCTCAGCTCATGAAACGTGGGGTTTAGGTGGGAAGTTTTGATCACTTTGAAACTGTTGGCTAACATTAAGGTCTGGTGATTATGTATCTTAATTAAATGTTGCATATATCTATAGAAATATCTTATTTTCATTATACAGTACCTTTTTCTTGAGATATCCAATTCTCTGTGGTTTTTTTAAAAGCAGTGTATGAAAGCCTGTATTTCAGCAGGATGTCCTACATTCACAAGTTAACCTTTGAAGTAGTATTACATCTAAGCATTGATTTTTTGAATATTTTTATTGTCTGCAACCACGGGTTTGATTCCAAGATGGAATTGTTTGGTCTTTCACCATTATAAAGCCTATATCGTGGGCTCTGATGAGTTTTTTTTTCCTATGGGAGTTGTTATCATAAGCACCTATAATGTAGTATTCTCTTGACTACAAAAGACATCGTGGCTCTTTCTGTAATGGTGAGGTCTTTTAGCCAGACCCCTGTTTAGTCACAGATCTGTAACTTACACCCACACTCTTCACTAGCCATCCTGAACAAAGATGCATGTCAGTGGTTGGAGGAAAGACTTGTCTGTGTACTGATTTATAAGATAGCCTCAAGTGTTTGCAAAGTTGCAATCTGTTTTCAGAAGCCTTGTAAGCATTGATTAAAACAGAAAACATCTCATGTGGTAAGGAAGTGGGTGTGTGGCATCATGTTTTAGATGACTTTTCATTGTGCATTATGACCCAACAACACAAATTCAGTAAGCTGAAAACTTGCCTTAGGCTTCCTTCGTTTGTCTGTAGGGTTCTTGATAGTTAAAGATACTGCATTTTGAGACTGAAGGCAACAAGACACATGAGCCCCTGCAAGTTTATGAGTTCATTTGGCAAACCCATAGAGGATCTGCTGCCAGTATGCATTCACAGATGAGACCAAACATGCTGTCATCTCTTCACAGAGATCCCTTTTCTTCTGAAAATCTTGTTTTAAAAAATAGACAAATATGTTGGTCCAGGATAGTAAGCTTTTTGGCTTTGAGTTTTTGCAGTAGAGGGGTGTAGATTTCTTGAAGAAGCAGCAGAAATTGCCACATGTTTCCTACGACACTGAGGTCATGTTTGCCGCTTCATCTTCGGTAATGATGTGTGCAGGAACTGATTTTCTGAATAGTCCCCTCCCTGATCTTTTTTGACCAGGCAATATCTAGCATCCTGACAGTGATAACCAAGTGTGGTTTCTTTTCCAGCCAGTGAAGGTGAGCAGCTGTGGTTATGACCTTTTTTCCATCTGTGTCATGGAAAGTAGCAGTGGTTTTGTCCCACAGGCCTCAGCGAAATGCTTGCCTCGAACTTTGGAATCTTGAGGGGAAGAAAAAGGAGAGAAATAGCTGAGCTCCCAAAATATGCAGGAACAAGATCCAGATGCAAATTGAAGTGTATTTCTGAGCACTACCATGACCATGATTTAGGAGAAATTCTTTGGTACATCAGCAACAAGGAGGAGACAGTGGCCTTAACTGGTGTAATTTCAATTGAGGATGATCAATTTGTAGTTTACTGAATATATACATAATAACAGGTTGGTGTACAAATACCTAATCTAGAAGAAATGTATTAGAACAGCACACTTATAACCCAAGTACATTTTGATGTATTTAGGAATCTTCTCAAAGCTGGTTTGAAATGACTCACAGGGATGAACATTGTCTGGGAAAATGAAGATTCTCTGAGACTGGCAATTCTGGGATGTTTAGCTGAGAAACAGCTGCCTGAGCATAGTTTCAGGAGAGTGTAAACAAGAATGGAGATCTACTACAGCCTGTTTACAGAAAAAAAGTAGTGTGATGTGGTTTTCTGGGGTTTTCTTCACTCATAATTGTGATACTTCTGATTAACTTCGAAGGTTTTGGTGGTGTCTCATCATGAGACATATTGCAGGGCGGAGCCTGTTAGAGACCTAGTTCAGCTATAAAATGAAGAGGAGCTGAATTCGTAATGAGCTCAAAAGGTACTTTGTTTGGGGGGAAAAAAAGTTAAAATTGGAATCTATCAAATCAGGCTTTGTGTGAGTTGAGGTGTATTTGGCAGGATGGCTGGTCTTGTGGGTTTATTTCAGTCATGATCTTAAGACCAGGCTTGTCACAAAGCAGCTCCAACTGTATCATTTCAAACAAGGAAGCTTTATGCTTCTTATTTCTCAGGACTTACTGACAGAGTTGTGAAGTTACCAGAAATCATCTTTGTCTCACCTTGCCCTTTCCCTCCACAGGTGCCAGGGTCTTGCTGAGCCATTGTCAACTCCGTGGGCACGGAGGTCATGCCAAGAAAGAAGACTGCAATGAACCTCTTCCTGTGTCTCAGGGGAGCCCAGTGCTGAGTAGGGCAAAACCCTTTGGGGGAGCATAACACAGGTGGGTGAAAAATGCTGGGAATGTGGCTCCATATTGATTTTATATTAATGTTTGACAGGTTGAGTGGGGATAATATTCCAGCAGTAATTATTCTCAAGACATGTACCATTATACAAAATAAATGTCAGTGCTTGCTCTCTGGAATGCATGCAGCCTTCTGATTCACGCAGTTAATTTGAAGATTTTGAAATTCTAGGTTTTCTGCTCCTCTGGTAGAGCACAATTAATTAGCATGTTCTGAAATAATTATGAAGAAAATAACAACAGGTTAGGGTCATTTTTCTGCTCCTTTTGCTCTTCTTTGGAGTTCTAGAGCAAGAGTAAATGTTCAGGCTCACAAAAAAATAACAATCTGATTAATCTTGCTTTCTTCTGCTCACTGCTGAACCTTCCTGTATCTCCCTTGGCCTTTCTGATGACTTCTTTGTACATGTCCCGCTTCAGATAGTCAGCACTGGAGAACACACAGAGACAACACTGATGTTAAGCATAAATATATTCTGATAATTCATGAGTCAGTCATTAGTAAAAGTCAAGTTTTGGTGAAAAATGAGTCAAGTTCTGATAAAAGCCAGGCCTCATAAGTAATTCTGACTATGTCATTTTCTGGATTCTAAGCTATTACAATTAAGCTCAGAGGCAAACTGAAGCTTTTAAAATTTTATTGTCAGTGAAAAGTGCACACTTCAGAGATAGAGTCTGAAATTCGCTATTCTTTTAGTCAAAAATGAGCACAAAATATTTAAAAAAAAAGATTTCCACAGTCTATACAATCAGAGTGCAAAGGCTGATGGTGTGGGAACACCCTGAGATTTTCACAGAAAGGTTGGGTTCATAGTTTTTAGTCCTCCACTGAGAAAGACCCCTGGAAACATCACAGTGGAGAAAACTAACCGCTGTTACATGAAGAGAAACATTTAATTAACTTATTTTATTGCCTGAGAAATAGTTTGAATAATGTGAAATAATTTGATTGTCACTATTCTTGACCTGAAGACATTACTGGAGAAGTCCAAGGTGTGAGTTTCCCCTAGTAACTGAAACCAACCATACTGGTGGGACCTGGGCTGCTCTTGCATATGGCTGGGATGAGGATTTGATTGTCACTGTCAGTTTTCTGGATCGAGCTGTTCCTTTCAGTGGTCTTTAATTTCTTATTGACAGAATAAAATTAAAATGTGTCAATTATCATGTTGGTAGTTTTTATGAAGGAAACATAATATTTTCATTAAACCAAACTTTCTTAGAAGAAATTCTGTTCCTTTGGTTAGAGAAAGGATTGTGTACTTCTCACTTTGTTTCCTCTGTGACTTAAGAAAACAAGCAAAAAAAAAGCACATTGAGCTCTGATGTTTGCCTTTTTTAACATTAAAGGAGTTAGTCCAGTCACTCCAAAGTAGTAAGAAATGGCAGATTCCATATTAGCTGTTTAAAAAAATTAAATCTTTTTAGAAAACACAGAAATACTTGACTTGTTCATTTCAATTTAAATAGGAGTCACCTTGTGGTGTTTTTCCCAGGTTTTGGCCAGGCAATACATTCAAGGCTAAAAGAATAAGGAAGCATAAGCTTCAAACATCTCTTCCCCTTATATTCTTTTGAATCACTGTCAAGTAATTTATGTAAGTGGCTTCTGTTGCTTCCTTAATGACTACCTAATGTTTTTGCTGTGTTTTCTTGCATAGGATCACAGGATGACTACACAGCTACTTCAGTGATATCAGTAATGGAGTAGATAATGTTAATTTCTGTAGTGAAATATCTTCACGAAATATGAAAAAAGGGAAGAATATTATGCTTTTCATGCTTGAACAAGTATAACACTGATGAGAAACCAGATTGTTAAGACTATGGCAATGGAGAAGTATTGCTTGAAATTGTGATAGCTTTTCATGTCTAGTTTTAAAATGGTACCACAATACAATTAACAAAAAAGATTAATAAAAATATGACTTTTGACTGGATACCATTTTCAGTGGTATTTAATTTACAGATATTTTCATTTTTTTCCTCGTGAACTGCCAATTCTAGAAAAAGAAAATATTATTCAGAGTAAGTTTCTGTGAATGCTTTTAACTGGATGTTATGCCAAAAGTATTATTTCTTTGCTTACTGGCAATAAAGCATAAATGGTATACCAAGTTAATTGAACAATACCTGCATAAGCTTTTTTGAACAAGACAGAATATGTCTTCCAACTTTGTTAGACAGAAAGACTCTTATACGAATTTTGTTTAGTGACATCTCTTATTAAAACAGTTTCCAAGAAAACAAAATTAGGTCTATTTAATGCTTTGGTTTGGTTTTGTGTTGTTTTTTGTTTGTTTGTTTGTTTTTCCCACTAAGGTGAATAATATTGAGAATGGTAGAAACTGTTTGTGCTGAGTATAAAATGTTTCTCTGCTCTAAGGAGATGTGAAACCCTTTTGTTTCATCATATCAACATGTTTCTCTTCTCATGTTGTGAAGTATAGTTCGCATATAACTTCCATGCAGAAAATTATTTTGAGATGTAGTTTTAGCAGTAAGCCTGTGATAGTTTATTATGTTGTGACTTTCCATTGCTCATTCCTATTGTGCAGGTAATGACTTTGGGGGCAGAGAGTGAAATGAAATTCCCCATTGAGTAGACAAACACTCATTTATTACTGCTTCTCTTGGTGCCAAATTATAGGCTAGTTGATAGTGAGAACCTCTATCAGTTTTTAGCCTTTGACTCCAGATGAGTGAGGTAATCACATGACTCATATTGCCTCTGAAGGAAAAGCTCCTCTTCTGAAAGAGTGGTTGAAAGACTGTTGCTGCATTATTAATATAAAACAGGGGCAACACAGGATCCCTGATGTCTCAGGATGAGGCGAGACTTTGAATTGTCCCATAGGAAATGGTTTTATTTTATTTATTTTCTTCCAACAAGTTTTGCATTTCCTTTGTTGCCACAGGCAGCTGTAAGGCTTTCATGTATAGAGTACAAAATGCAAATAACAACTCTACAATTGATAAGTGGTTGGAAATGTTCAGTGCCACAGAATGGCAAATCTACTTGGAATGTATTATCTTCTACATACAATTTCTATTTTGTAGTACGTCTGCTAAGGCTTCCTGGATAACTTTGGCTAGTAAGAGTGCTCGTGCTGTTAATGTCACAGTGCTGGCAATATGGTATGGTAAAATATTTGGGGCAAGTGTCAAAATAGAGTAGTATTTCTTCAGTGAGAAAAAAAAATTCACTGTTGCTTATTCACATAGGTGAAGTGTATGTAGTCAGAGGCTCAGTGTTTCATTAATGATGGGTGACAGAATTCAATAATGTAGTTCAAAATTAACACGGTTAATGTGTAATAACTTCACTTTTATTTTGACAACATAGATTCAATGCTCCAGCAGCCCTGCCTTAAGAACACTGGCTAGCAAGTTTACCTGATGATGTTTAACAAGAACCAGGGGAGCAATGACATTTAAGATGTGTGAGATATGAGGAGTAAGAAAATCCCTCCAATCTAGGATGTTGCTATCACTGTCACGCTGTCACCTCTTTCAAAAGGAACTAGTTATCTTCATAATATGTTGAATTTATTTCTTGCTTAATGGATTTCACGTTTTTGGGGAGTGTATGAACACATGAGTTTGCATAGCAACTGAGAATGGATGTATGTGAAATGTCTATCAACCTACTAAGTGATTACCTAATACCCTTTAGGAACAATATGCCTTGGATAGGTGACGTAATGCTGCAAGAGTAAGTCACACCACAAAACCGCAAAATTTAAATTAATGAGATTTGGGGTTTAGGCTTTTTCTGGTTCAAGTGATTTTAAACTAGGCAGATGTTTGTCTTTATTGCCCATTCAACAGTTCTATTAGAAAAAAGTGCTGAGGGACAGTTTTAGTTGAAGACAGCAGAGCTCAGCAAATGTTAAGTGCAGTAAGCAAGTACTATTTGTGTATGTTGGCAGTGGACAGGATGTAGCTGTGGAAGTTAACAGTGTTTGTAGTTCCTTGTCATACTTCAGTTGATCCATGACTTTCATGCAAGTCCAAAGAAAATCAGCCAGTAGGACCAGAATCCTAGAAAACTTTACCCAAACGCACAATTTTAAAGAATTAGTCTGTTGAAAAACAGAATTAAGATTGATATACAAATACATGAGAGGTTGCTGCAAAGAAGATAGTAATGAACTGTCCTCTTTGTCTGTGGGGAACTGGACAAGAATAATAATTCTTTCAAATACTATTGAGGGAGATTTAAATTAGGTGTTAGGGAAATCATTGTAAGTATAAGGTTAGTGAAGGACAGCAGCTCTCTTGCTGGGAGCAGAGGGGTGGTGAAGATGGTTTGTGGCATCCCTGGACTCACCCTGCCTAGCCCAGCTCCATTTTTATACTGTGCTTGGGATGCAATGAGGTTTAAAACTCTGAACTGCAGTGACTTCTTTACTCTCTGTTTTATGATTGTATGTCTTACTTTACTCTTGTTAGAGTATAAGATAAAATTTAAATATAATTTTGACCAGCAAGTTTCCAGAGCGCCTTTTCCAAAGGAGAGTGTTCAAATAAAATGCAGCATGTCTATTTAATCCTGTCTAAACTCTGGTTTTGTTATTTGTCAGTATTCTCTCTTCATTTGCTGTGAATGAGGTCTTTTTCTAATAGTTTGAAACAAAATGTGTATATTTTCAGGTAAAATCAAATCCCCCAAATTTATGGCTTACCTTCCATTTTTCTTTAAGGAAGGTTGTCGAAATTAATTAAGTTGGCGTTTGCAAAATGCCGTTCTGGTTTTTTTGGATATAGGATCATAAACAAATATTTTAGTCCCTTTTATTCTGAGTCTATTCAGTATTATATAATTTCCCACATCAATTTAAGCTTCCACTCTTTAGAGAAGGTGCTATTTACTGTAAAATCCTGTGGTATGCAAAGTAATATAATGTGTCTGGTTGCAACTGATGAAGACATTGTTTTCCAGATTGGATGGTAAAGTTCATCAAAGCCTTAAAGAGGGTATTCTCGGCATCTCCTATGTAGATACAGTCTAGACGCTTGAATAATCAGCGCAGTCATTAGAATGTCTGCCTGTAAGGATACTAGTGTTGATGGTGAGAAAATAGAAGTATTTCTTGCTCATCATTGTCTTTCTTCCCTATTTTCTTAGTATCTGACCTTTCATGCTTAAATACTAATCTGCCTGTGGTTTGCCTTTTCATTTCTTCTTTTTGTTTCAGTTCAAGAGCTGGAAAAAAAATAGTATTGGAGCCCACTGATGCATTTTCATTGAATGATAACAGAGTTTAATGGATTGATATTATGCAGTCTTAATGAATTTTATTTACAGCATTGGAGATTAGAAAAGCACTATCTAACAAAAAGAAAATCTTTGTTTTTCACAAGTACTTGTTCCATTGTGTTCTTAGATTTAGAAAAAGAAGTGTAAAGTTCTATAAATATTTTTTAATTAAGAAAAATTTTAATTGTGATCTTGGACTTCAGAAAGATCTGTAGTCTGAGTGCTAAAATAGTGGCATATATGGCTTCTGCTTCTCTTCAGTCTCTTCTTTGAAAAGCACCATTAAAAGTGTATTTTTGCTGCTGCTGTCACAACACTTTAGTTCTATGACAATTTTAAAGGGGGAATTTGCTTTGCATCCAACAGGATGAGGCTGAAGTGCTACACATGAGAGAGAATATATTCTAGTGGGTTTTTAATAGATTTAAAAAAAAACACTGTGTGCTTACAGAAACAAGTAAAGGGTCTCCTGTGACACATAAGATTTTGTAAGCACACTGAACTGGCAATCAGCTAATCTCTAGTGTCAGAACGATATCAGTAATTGGATCCCCTATGAAACAACAGGAGTCAGTGGTGGGCGAATTGTTTCTTTGCAGTGCAGTGCAGGCAGCTGAGTGCTCTGTGCTCAGCTGCGAGATTGTGGGAGCATGATTGCCAGAGTACCAGGAGAATTGAGACAGGTTTTTAATTACCGCTTTATTGAATTATTTGGTATTATTTCTTGCAAGTTCACAATGAAGCACCATGTGAGAATACTAATTTCTACTTGGTTAATCATGGGTAGTAGCACCTCTGTTGCATGCTTGTAGCCTGCTTGTGTCTTCTAGTTTTATAGTAATCATGAGAGATACCACTTTTGCATTTCTATACTTAGGTAAATTTTTGAGTCAGAAACAATACTATTAAATTTCCTTGGGATAGTATGATGGAAAGTCACAGTAGAGGGTACCACCATGGGAATACCTTGTTTTTTGAGAACAACAACAACAAAAAGGCAGAATATAAAAGGCAGAAGTAAGAAATAATCTTATTTTCTGTTGTTTGTAATAAGTAGACTTGTTTTGGCTCAACTAATTATCAGAAGTCCTTATTCTGCTATGAGCGTTTTCACCAAGAGCAATAACTCCTACAAGACAGATGTCCTGATATTTTAAAAGATTAGTTTAAATATGTGTGTGTATAGTTTTTTGCATCTGTTTGATGTTAAAATTAATTTTAGAGACAGCCATAATATAAGATGCTCTTTTGCTTTTTACTGCCTCAGTCTGTACTTCTGTGAAATAGTATAGCATAATTTTCGAACTATTTAGGGCCCTAAAAGGCTCACTTTTTGTTCACCAAAGTGCCAAATAAAGCCAAGTCTTTGAAATGATATAAAACCAGTTACTACCACATTATGTATTTAGCATTCTAGAACAACAGCTTCAAGTTTCTAAAGTTGATTTTTTTCCCAGTGTGTTGACATAATTTTCCTTCACCTATCACCCACAACTTCTATTGAAGCTTGAATGAGTCAAAATACTTGAAATCTCTTCTACTATCTTATGCTAAATGTGGAAGACCTTAAAGCCAGTCTCTATTCAAGTTATTTCCAATGAGAAGAATCGGAAATGGAGAATGTCACTGTGGGGAATAGGGAATATATAGGCAGGGGAATACATAGAGGGAGTATTTTAGAAAGGGTTTTATTTATAATTAATATGTGTGTGTTCTACACTTATAGGTTCTTCAGAAATGAGCTTAATTTCAGCATTTATCATCCAACCACAGTGACACTTTATTTAATTTGCAGATCAAAAGCAGGCAAATAGTGGAGAACAGTGCTGTGTCTTTTCAGTCATGAGCCATTTATATATGCACTGTAACAACAGTAAACTGTTGTTTCTGTAGTTAAAGCAGGATTATAACTGGCTTTGGAAGGGGATCAAGGTAGAATCTTTTAAGTCCAGTAAGTTTTAATAACTTTTCAGAAAAAGATAACATTTGATCTCATTTGGCATAAAAAAAGAAGTGTATGTTTTTTTCTCTTTGAAATTAATCATTTCCCAAGGACTGTTTCATGGAAGTTAGTTCTGTAAATGAAAGTATTTACTGCTGGTAAGCACAAATCAGTTTTGTGTTTTCTGCCTTCAATGGTAAAATAAAAGAAAGGTCAAGTGCATTTGCCTTATTTTATTATTTGACTGAATGACTGTTACACATAGAAGTAAAGTGTCTTCTTGAGAAGTTCTTGAATATCTGAGTACATCTTTGCCCTAGCTTCACTAGGGTGCTGTCCCCAGAACATTGGTTCAAAGTGAGATTTGGATTTTTTCCTCTTCCTTTTCAAAACTGCTTCTCTGGTAGATGCACACACATTGCTATGTTTGGTGGTTGGGGGGGGGAAGGTTTATGATTGTTTCCCAACCACTACCTCCTGCCATAATTTTCCCAGCCTTATAATGTTTTTCTCTTCTACTGTAGTTATCTGTGAGAAGGCATTATGTGCAGTACTTTGCTGCAGCCACTTTTCACATTTAGAATACTCCTTTCTCAGCTATTTTGTCAGATAGAGAAGGTGATAAGATCACTACATAGGAAAGTTAGACAAATACATCAGTGCTGTCCTCAGCAATAATATTTTTCCAAATGTTCTGTTTTCCTAGTTGGTTGTTTTTTTCATAATCCACATAACCCCTGTCTCACAGTTTCAGGGTCTTAATCAGATATCAATTTAGTGGTTAGCACTTTTCTTTTCATATGTGTTTTGTTTGTTTGGTTGGGTTTTTTAAGCACATATAAAAGATGGTTTCCTTACCTTTATTTTCTTTATGTGAGAAAATTCACCTAGGTTTTACTTTACTTTGTGCAAATACACATATTTTTTTCACCTGCTGTTTCAGTGGCTTGGTGTGCGATGGGGCAGCTTCTTGGTTTCCAGTGCTGGGTTGTTGTGACAGGGTGTATTGACTAATTGATCTCTGTCATTCTCTCTATCTCCTTTCTCTCCCTTACCCAGTTAGAGCAAAGCCTCACTGAGAACAGCCCATAAGAAAGTGCTCTCCTTGAACTTCTGACAACCACCTTATCTGTCTCCTGGTGCTGTTACTCTAGCGAAACAAAAGCAAAAGTCCTCATGTGGGCTTCCTGCAAGTAGTGAGGAATCAAACTGTGAATTAAACCTCTTTTTCCTACATTGCAACTAGGAAAGAAACATATGCGTGATGTTCAAGGCGCATATGTGTAGATTTTTTTTCAGAATACCAAAGAGACTGTTGAGTTTTTGATGCTATATTCATGTTTTTCCACTCAGAAGAAAAAGTAATCATATCATGTCACATTTAGTAGGGTAATAGATTTAAGAACTGAATCACAAGGTAGGTGTCGTGTAAGTACAGAATTCCATTCTCACACACTATATATAAACGGTGAGCATTCTTCTGCTCTTCAAATTGCATAAGCCCATATGGAAATGGATAGCTTTACCAATGTTCAGAATGATGAAGGAAGTAAATGTTATGATCTAATATTATATTTACCTGTTTTGCTAGAATTTAAATTCAGTTTGAAAATTATGGGGAAGCTTTCTATTCATGGTGTTTCGGGACATCATTTTAACAGCATTTTCTGGTAAAGTGGTGCCATCATAGAGCAGAACAGTCAGCTTTTTAATGTGGAATTTAAGTTGGCAATTTAAACAGAACTTTTGATGCATTCATATTTAAAGTTCTACTTTAAAAAAGTGTACTGAGCAGAATACAGGAGTTTACAAGTACAGTGTCAAAACTGCCTTGATTCCGCACAATCAAAATGTCCTATAAGTGTGATATGATTGTTTTAAAAAAAAATCAGCACTCATGATGTTAAGAAATGGATGGCAGATTCATTTCTGTTATTCCACAGATTTTCTTTTTAAGACAGATAAAAGGTTAAAGATTTTTGGGCATATTAACTGTGTATTTCCCTGTTTAACCTGGTCAAAACTCTTTGTTTTTCTTGCTTTTTTTCTGAATTTATTAGGTTTGTGGTTCTAACTCCTAGTCAATTTAAAACTTATGCATATATTTTTATTTCTGTTATAAAGTCAACCTTAACTCCATGGCAAGGTATTTTAATAATTTTAGGATTAGATTGCTCTTTGCTATGGCATGGTCCTGATGATCGGAAGGCAAGTACTATCATTAAATCTTATATGAACTATAGCCTTCCACCTTAAGTTAACTCAAACTTTAATTTACACCAGGGAAACATTGGTAATATCTCAGACGTGTCTGTTAGAGTGGAACAGTTGTCCAAGTGCAGAATAAACTGGCCTTGAGGTTCTCCAATAGACTTGTTGGAGGATTTGCATAGTAAAATCAGTGTCGATGTCTCCAGATATTAAGGGTTTTCCTCATACATCATCTTCTTTGATGTCCACACTAGATAGTCAAGCTGATGCAGCTGCACAGTGTGTCAAACACCACCAACTAGTATGGTAGATGGCCACCAGAGTTGTTGGTCTTCAGGCTAAATACTCAGCTTTCATTTTTGACTCTTGAATCTGTCCTTCCTTATCCTACAGACCTATAAAAATCAATGGGAATCGTCAATAGAGGTTTCATTTAATTCTTTTTGATCTGACTCAGGTAGCTTGTATGTATATGTATACATATAGATAAAAAAATTCACAGGTATGTGGACTAAAAGTCATTGACAACTTTGTTAAATTGCAGATTTTTCAAATTGAAATTTGCAAAAGATTTAGGTTGAAAAATTTGAAAAGTGTGAACAATTGAATTTCAATTATGGCTACTCAGGACTAAACCTATAGATGCTAAAATCCTTAGTAATTTAAAAATATTTTATTTATTAATTACACCCATATAATACTATTTTTTAAATTAATGTAACTCAAGGATATGGTGTATTTTTCACATATTTCAGGTGACTAAATAGCTTATAACAGCTTATATTTTCATACAACACCAAAAGTAATTTCATCATTTTCTCAGTAATGTGCAAAGCAGAAGTTTCATCAAAGAAGTTTACTATGTTGGTTTATTTTGCATCCCTGTGTTTAAGGAGTTGTTTATGTTAAGATCTGAAATCACCTTCTTTGGAAAATGAAAATGGTGACTAAGTGCAAAGTGTTATTTCTGACTACCAGTGGCCATCTCCTCCACCCATCTGTTCTCTAGGAGAAGCTGAGGTCCTACTGATGGATCCCTTTGGGCAGACACAACAAAGAAGCAGACGAACCCTACGAAATTTGCCCCTCTTGTTCAGTTGTAGTGGTTGTCTCCTGCTGGCTTCTGTGGAGGCTGGCAGGAGCAAAGCAGACAGAACATGAGGAAAAGACAAGCCTGGACCTGGCAGCAACCATTGTTTAAAGGTTTTATGCGAAGTCAAAAAGAGAAGCTGAGGGAGAAGATGGGAGTGTTGCCTAGCCTATTTTATCTGTGTTCAAATACCTTTCTGCATTTCTAACTAATCAGTGCAGGTAATTGCCTTAAAAATCAAAGTGGGTAACATTCTAGTGTACATCATTGAATATGCAGCAGAGAGATATGTTTTGGGACCCTTTGACTTCACATCACTTAACCAAATGGCAAGTGCTAGTACACTTCATAGAGGGAAGCAAACCAGAACTAAGACAACTCATTCTTTGCTAGGGGCCATCTCTGCTGCCTTTAATCACTTACAGGTGAGTACATGGGACAACCTTTTCTTTGCTGTTATTCTTTAAGCAGGTTTAAGGTGACGTCCCTCACAAAACCCAGAATAGAAATGAATCCTAAATGAGGATCTGTCCAAAGATTTCTCTCAAAACGAAATCATCTAGTTTTTAAAAGGCATGTTGTGCAAAGTAGATATCATAGTAGTTCTTGGAAATGAAAGAAAGATTTTGAAAAGAAATTAGGTTGTTTATACTGGCAATGAGTTTTTCTTCAATACTTTATAAACTCTTGTCTGCTGATCAGTTAGGTTCATTTGCAAATGCAAAGGTAGGGGGACAAGATGATTCAGAAGAAAAGCTGTATGCTATAAAACCTATTTCCTACCAGTAATGAGAGCCAAACTCTACTAGTAGTGATTCAGTAGTTAACAGTTATCTTTGGTTCAATACCAAAATGAGAAATCAAGGTGATATCTACTTGGGATTTTTGAAAACCTCTTTTCTATCTGAAGCAAAACTTATTTGCTGACGCTAACCAACGCTAGAGTGGCACAGCAAATGAAGCTGGAGTCTTTATGCAAGGCATTTGATTTGTCTCTCTTTAGTAGTCATGACTGGCACTTGTGGCAATAAATGAGGCCTGATGTTAGATGGAAAGTCCTCTGTTCAGGCTACATTTAATTTTTACTTTTTAACCTTTCTTCCTATATTGTTTATGCCAGTGTACACTTTTTATACCTTCAGTGGATATAGGATCATGACCTTGCATCATAATTTTATTGAGTCTTATTGGAAAAAGTGTTTGCATAGGCCCTGAAAATATTTCATGTTTCAGAGGAAACACTTTACATTAAGATTTTGTTTAGAGAATAAGAAGGAAGACTTTAAAGTGGATCATAATTCTACAGATAGTATTTGCATTATTAACAAGTGCTAGAAATGTTTACATAGTATAATTCTCTCTTGATGGCTGGGGAGAATAGTAAAGATGGAAAGTGTTTCCTTGTCATTGGTGTTACTCTTTAGTCTGTTCTAAGAGTGCAGCACAACCTGTGACTGATCATACGAAAATGATTGAAAAATGTCCATGAAACTAGGAAAAAAATCTGGACATTTATGATGTTCAGTAAACAGTCATTTGATTTTAATGTATGCTATGAGCTCAAATTTATGGCCTTTTGTCAGTAAGCTAATCTGAAAGAGTTTGATTGGGAAATACCTTTACCCTTTTCTTCAATAGAACTGAGCTTCAAACCTATTCAAATTCATCATCAGTCTTCTACAAGTTATTATAGAAAGTCCAAGGAAAAATCAATGAGAATATGTCCCTCAGAATCCACCATACTGATTAAATAAATATCCATGCTTAATACTGAGTTTATGCTTACATCATCACAACTGATCATGAAGCAGATTCACTGTATATATTCATGTGAAGCCAATAACATTGCAAGTGCTTACAGCACTGATAGATTTTCTAATGGCTTGCATTTACATCACTTCTGACAAAAATACATATATAACTTCCAGGGCATAACTTTTGTGTTCATTTTATCACCATGTGCAAATGTGATACATCAGACTTGATGGTGTATAACAGAACACCTCCCATTCTGAGCTAGCTCTACTAACACTCTGTCATCTTCTGTGATAATCCTTTGCTTTTCCTAGAGTGAATCACAAATGTTTGCACTCAAGCAAAGCATAAGTGTTGACACTGTCATGCAACACTGATTTCTTATCGTTCCCACCAGCTGCAGGATCCTATAATGTAGAATAGCAACTGGAAGCCAGTTGCAAAATAAAGGCCATACATTTTGCTTTTGGGATCTCCTATGTTAGTGTTGCAAAATTCCTCAGAAGTATGGCATTGATTTTGGTTTTGCTATTTAAGAATGCAAAACTTTCTTTCAAATAGTCCTACTGTTTGCCTTCTACTGGGCTTGCAAAATTGTGATTGATGATGTCTCAATAGAAGTTTATTTTCCTTTTCTGCTCTAACTTAAGTTTTCCTGTGGTGGAAACTTGACCTTGTTGTCAGGTTGAAGGTCAATTCTTTTACAAATGAGGACAGAATTCGATTAAGTTCCCTATTTTTTGGAGAACCTCAGTAATGTTAACAATTCTTCACTTCCTGTATGAAATTTCTGATACCATCAGAAAGGAGTGTTAGTACCATTGCCATGAGAAAGGAGTGCAGTAGTGACAGGGGAGACTTCTAATTCACAAGGGTATACTTAGATCCATGACAGAATGGTGAAAGCAGTAGGAGATACAGATTTTCTCCAATGTCCACATTATTTTAAACCTTTGTTGCCTGGTCTTATTTCAATTTTATAGGCAAGGAGGTGTTAAATTTTGTTCCTTCTATTCTATGTTTCAACATGTGTGTGTCTATGTAAAATTACCAACATATTTAGCATCCCTATTTTGCCCAAGGATGTTATTTCGCACATGATAAAAACCGGTTCCTTTTACTGGGGTCATATGCCAGGTTTGCTTGCAGTCTCTGAAGTTAAAGCATAAATGTTGCACCACAATCAATCACCTGGTTGCCTTCTTAGGTGCTTAGACATGTTATAGACACGTTATGTTCTCCCAGGCCTGGTGATACATGAGGTTTTAGAATTCATGCTCTTAGACTTGCTGGAAATGACAAGCAGGTCCCTGAGAAGGGTGTCCCATTTATATCCAACCCAGAATTAGGAGGATTTCTTTGGAAGAACGGAGTTCAGAAAGTGGTGCAATGGAAGCTCAAAGCTGGGTGCCCTGTTCTGCTTCCTGCTGCGGCCAGTGTGTTGTCTCTGCAGTCAGTGGTGCTGATGCTCTCCTGCAGGGATGGATAACTGCAGCTTGCTTGTTGTAGGTGCTGGGTTTATCAAGCCCTGCTACTTAAAAGCATAGTTTATTAAAGCAATCAAACAAGGGAATTAAACAGATTATAGACTTATGGTAGAATAAGTGAAAGACAGAAAGCATGTAATTGGAAGGTGGAGTGTTTTGACAGCTTCTGCAGATGGCAGGAGACAGAAGGGAGGATTGTGTTACTAAAGTGTAACTTTTTGTTAATAAGACTAAAATATTTCTAGCAGCGCATTTGAGGATATTGTATTTGTCCTGAAAAGTATGACTGGATTTCTTTCTAGGTATTGATTGTGAAAATTTTACTTGGGCTTTTTTTTTTTCTTCATGATGCAGAATGTTTTCTGAGCTGTACTACTGTGTAGTTTATGTGGTAATTTTTGAAGCAATGTTCTGGTTTGTTTTTGCAATGCAGTATCTCCAGAAGGATCAGGCATTCAGTATTACCTAGAGACTTTATTACTCAGGAGGGTTTTAGTATTCAGTATCATATCTGAAGCAAAATGTTTAAATAGAAGATTGTTTCAGAATACTTATTTTTCAGAAACTAATATCAACATAAAAATAATACAATGAGGAATTTATTTTTTACATGCTTTTGGCTTTCTCTTTTTAAAAATCAAAAGGATTTTCTTAGGTATTTGCTTGTCTAAATCTGTGTTCTCTCCAGGATATGAAATGACAGGCTATATAAAAGGCCTAAATATTAATTTTTGCGGCATGTCTGTATATTCATCTGTCAACCTTCAGCGAACTTTCTGGTTTTCTATTAGCTTGTCCCAAACTGCTGGCAAGCTAAATTTCTCTAAGAGACGTCAATTCACTGCATTAAATTCCTATTCTACCCTGCAAGACACATTGATTATTTTTTTCTTAGCAAAGTGACAAATACCATTTTCATGACAATAATAGAGATTGATTACAATTTTATGGAACTGAGAAGGAGCCGATATTGCTGAGAGAACATTGTGGCTTATAAAAAATGGGAGAAAAAATCGTTTGAATTAATAAAGAAATTAATTAATTCACCTGTTGGTGATAAAGTATTTTTGATATAATGAAAGCTGGAGTAAATACATGATAATTGCTGGAGTGAGGCAAATTTAAATGAATTATAACCTCTGGTTCCTGAAATCACATGGAAAAATGTCAGTAATCCATTTTGAAGAGCTCAGACTATGAACTCTATAAGACTTCCATAATTTTTTCTGTGGATTTAGGTATGGATGATCACATATGCATGATCATGCTGCGCTATCTTGATCAGTGAAAGCTGAACGTGGAAGACTGAGGAAATATTGTCAAGTTTTGTGTAGTGGCATCTACTGTAAAGTTAAAATGAAATAAATTTCTTTGGATTTCTTTTTTGTTCATTTTTGTTTGCATCTTACATTATCTTCCTTGCTGAAGGTAAAAAGTGCAAGCTGAGCTCCTTTACTCTTGCTCTCAGACCTTATCCACTCTTTAAATGAAGCCAGACAGAGACACAGTGAGGTTTCAAGATAAGACTTGAATCTTTGAATTTGACATAGAATTTGTTTATTCATGACATAGTATCAATGCAAATTATAACACCAGAATTTATGCAGGGTATAACAAGATATACAATTTCTATGTTCTTTTATATATTGCCTTATATTTAAACAAAACAAAACCTTTTAATGGGCACTTTCATATAGGCAGGGTCTTCTGTGTGTGATATGACTGAAATTCACCTCACATTCAACAACCTTATGTCATTTTTAATTCTTGTTTTTTACTTCAGAATATATATTTTCTTGATTGATGTATAACTGAAAAACTAAGGTTAGAATATGATGGATGTAAGAGTTTCAAACAAACTGGAAGGTAGGAGAGAGAAGAAAAAGCGAAGTGTTTCAGAATTAGGTGTGAGGGCATTCTTTTTGCCTTGTTTAGCATACTTACAAGTATGTTTGGATGAGTTATTTTTGTTTCTTAAAATTTCGTGTTGACTTTAAAATGTTTTGGAAGTAATTTTTTTTTCCTTGAAAGAGTGACATAATATATTGTTTGCCTTCTGCTAATTCTCTATACACATACATTTGAAAAAAGCAGAGCAATAGAGCTGGGGATGGAGTATTCAAATAAAAGAGCAAAACAAATAGATGACTACCTACATCCCACTGTGAAACTTGCACAGGAGCTTAGCCATTAAAGTAACAATAGAGAAAATTTCTGCATTTGACCTATCATGAGCTTTTAAACTGTCCACATATTGCTCTAAAATTTTCAACTGTAAACTTTCAGTGCAAAAGTTACTTCAAGAGTGTATGTAAAACTGTCCACATGAGAAAGTAATATGATGCCCTCATTATAAAAAAGGAATGACTATGACCTTTTAAATGACAGCTGTAGGACCAAAACAGCTGGACAAACAGCTTGAAATTTTTTGAGGCAGCAGTTCTCTCTCAGGAGACAAGACTCTAGGAAAACCACAGTGATTTTTTTCTGAAGGTATTGTGATTAGCCCATGGGGGGTAAAATTTCAGTGACAGTGTATCTACCAGGTTACTTGGAAGAGCAGTTGTCTTGGTCTCTGCTTACATATCTTAAACGATTTTTTTTCAGGACATGCACCTGGGATTTGCAGGAGTTCTGGTGTCATTCACTGTTGGCTGTACACTGTAAAAAGCTGGGCTTCCTCTTGACTAATTTACAGTCTGCTAACAAGTATGTTTATGCCCCAAGAATTCAGGAAATTGGCATTGTTAATGATTTAGGTGAAATGTCACTTTTCCCTAGGTTTTCTTCTTGGAAAGCAAGCTCTGGCCAAGTGGGATTGAGGGGTTGCAGTTAGATTTATGTAGAGCTAATGAGGATTCTACAATTCCTTAGAGCAGCCACAGTGTTGCACAGGTGTGGATGCTTTGCCACTAGTGCCTCCTTTGGACCACAAACAGGTGGAACTGCACTTGTGGGAAGCCACTGCTGTTCAGCCCTTACGCACCCACATTACTTCCACCCACATTACTCTTATATAGAAGCAGTGGAGAAATCTTGCTGTTGCAGCACCCCAAAGGAGGCACAGGGTAGCGAATGATGAGAGATACTCCTATTTCCTGCTGCATACTTCAGTCTTGCTCCTTAAAGCATGGTGAATGTGGACTCTGTGGTGAACTCACTGTGGTACTACCTGGTTGGCCTCCCATCAGCATCGGATTTAGACTCCACCCATGATGATGCTGTCTGGTACTGTATAATATCTTCAACGATGCATTTCACCACTGTTTTCTGGTATAAAATGCTAAGTTCAGAGGAGTTCTGTCAACAAACAATGTGCTCACAGTGTTGTGCTCCCACACCATTTTGTGTAGCAATAGAGTTCCACGGCCATAAAATGGCATCAGAAAATAGTTAAAATGCGCTCTGTGACTTTTTGCTGGAACAGCAAATAAGCCTGATTTGTTTATAGCAAAGTAATTCTATTTGACTGTGCAAGGCTAGGCAAATGCTTTGAAAAGTTATTTTAAATATTATCCACACGTTGAACATACGTGATCAGAAGTAATGTATGACCAATGAAACAACACACGAAAATCCTCATAGGAATTCTGGCTGAATTTTATTTTAGTGTTCTCATTTTGGCTTGCTGTTCTGGAAGCAGCATTGTAGAAATTCAGCTTAAAACTATGCCACACAAATTCAGATTTGTGACTAATTTTGGGAATGTAATGGAAGAACATGCTTGTTTGTTATAACTTCCACTTTGAAATATAAACTGATCTGAAATCATTACAGCTGAATATAATGATCGTATGTGATCGATGATTAAATGATCATTGCATTTAATGATCTTTTAATATTCCATCTTTGTAGGAAATACTTAAGTATTTAGCCAGATTAGGGACTGTGGGATGAATCCCTACTTCCATGCAGTCGGTGAAGTACTCTTAAATCAGTCTCTGAAGTTATTTAGCAGTTACCAATTACTCCTGCATTGTAAACAATCAAAGTGCTTGTATCTGCAGGCAGTAGATAACCTGAAAATCAAATATATCAGCTCTGCACAGATCCTTGAGGAGATTGTCCTGTCAACTAAAACAAGAATAAAAGATGTGATTGTAAATAACATTTGTGGGACAAGCAGGTTAGTAACATTCATTTGAAAAATAAATAAAGAACCTCCTGAAGCAGGCAGTTGACATTAGCTGTACATCTAGCACAAAGCAAAGCCTTAAGAGACTTGCAGGCCTGTATATTCACCATTGGCTTTGCTTCCTGATTGTTTTAGGTTGTGGTTTGCCATCTTGCGGTGTAAGGGCTCCCTTTATCTGATCCTTGCAAGGAGCTGTAGTGTACAACACTGATCCTTTCAGAGGTCTTAGAAACTTCTACAGTTCTGCTTCTTTGAGTAATGGAATGACTGCTTTAGTCCTACACTTGTTTCTTGTGAAAGGATTGTGTTTGTGGCTAAATACATGTTGTGGGGATTTTACTATGAGAATGAATGAATGAATGAATGAATGAATGAATGAATGAATGAATGAATGAATGAATGAAGTTGTATAGTGTTTCTTACCTGTTATTAACAATTTTTTTTCTACTTTTGTTTCTTGTTACCAATGATAAAAGAGATTAATCATCTACAAATTTTGATTGAAATATCTCTATCTCTATTAAGTAGATGAGAAAAATGAAGATATTTATAGAACATTATTTTAAATGTCATCAGTATTAGGAATAATATAAATTTTAGTGACCATTACACTTATTCCTGCAGCACTGAAGTTACGAATGACTTGGCCATTTAAAATAAGTGCTGGAATATAAAAAGAGCTTCCATATTATGATGATACTTTCATTGAGAATACTAGGAGGACACTGCTGCATGTGGTCAGTTGTGTTCATAGTTTAAGTGCTAAGCTTTTCTCTTTATTTCAAGAGAGAGGATGGTGATACCGATTTCTTTATAATCATTTGTCATGCAAATGTTTGGTAAATAAATGAAATGGAGAGGAAAGAGCAAATCGGTTAGCTGCTGTTTTCTTGTACTGACTTTTTTTTCCTCTTAAAGATAGCTATTTAGTCCATTAGTGTGTTTCTTTCCCCTTCCAGGCTGGCTTCCTGTAGGTTTCACTGTGGAGTAGCAGGTGTACAATTCCAAAGTGTCTTTACAAGTGGCTCAGCAGGGCTTCCTGTGCCATACATTCACTGGAGACAGCTCATCTGTTTAATCCTTATGTTTTAGTCAACCTTTCTTATTATGCGGACAGGGCTCCCATGCTCAGCTGGATTTTGACTCTCAGAATGAATTGATGAAGCTCTTTGATCTTTGCTGTGTATTGCATCTGTTTCATCTTTCATCTTAATGCGTGATCTTCCTAACTTCTAGCTAGCGCTTTATTTTGTTTGTTTTCCTGTTTTCCACTTGAATCCATCAATTTCATTTTGTTCTTCTTGGCATGCCTTTTTATTTTCAATGAACTTGATTGCACAGCTTTGACATTATGATAATTAAGTTGGTATGGATATTTAAAACACAGGCAAATACTCAGAGAGCCATGTTGTTTTTAAGCTTGGCACTTTGCATTTTAGAACCTTGATCAGAATCCTTTAAAGGGATTCATGTAGTTTTTTACAAACTCATAGTATTTGTGATAAATAGTAGAAGTGCCAAAGAATCATAGGATGTGACAGTACATATGTTTGGAATAGTCTGCTACTGGATACCGACACCTGAACTGCAGTGGCATTGAGCAGTAGTTTGCAGAACTTTCTTGAGGTGTATCACCTTGACAACCTGACACATGAGCATATGTTTAAGTCCATTCCTTCTAAATTACTATTCAAAATTAAGCAGCTCATTAGGAAATGTTAAGCAGTAATACTTTTCCCTAACTGTGGGTTTATTCTGCTCTAGGTGGTTTTGATTTAAAAATATTCAAAATTCCATGTTCTAACTCAATTAAATGCTGAGTTACATTTACATTTTGAGTTTGTTTGGGGTTTTTTTGTGTTTGCTTTTTTTTTCATTTACTTTTTTTTTTTCTTACCACCCCTAAGTTTTAGTATGACAAACAGCAAGGGATTACACTTTCTCTAATGAAACTCTGAATGAACAATTTTGGTTATACTCTTTAGCTGAAACTACCAATAGAGCATTTTCTAATGATTTTATTGTTTTCTGTACTTATACAATTGAGTTTAAATTTTGTTTTAAAAAGGTTTTAATCAGTGTTCAGTTTTAAGAGAGAGTAGCAAGTTAATTTTTCTCATGATCAATAATGCTACAGAATTTTCAAGAGAATTTTCAAGTGAGCAAAGAGGTCTGCAACAGCTAAAATCTTGAGTCTGCTAATAAGAGATTTGATATATTTCACTGCAGTCTGGCAAACTTATATGCATGGTGTACTCAGAGCTGTTTATTATTTTGCTGCCTATACTGGTAATATTTTTGTTTTAGAAACCATTTGGGAATGCACAACATCTGGACATGGTATTTTTTCCCCTTTATTTATTTTAATTGTTCTTTCTCTGCAGAGGGCTCCTTATGCAGAACTTCCACCTCCCTGTTTGATATGGTAAAGCCTGAAGCAGTTCATTGTTGTGTAATGGGGTAACTTCCATTTAAAAATGGAGACAGATCCTTCAACAGTGGTTCTTTGGTCAACTACATATGACCCATTAAGTCACATTACAGGGGAATCTTTTTATAGCTTTGTGCAAATACCATCTTTGTAAATGGAAAAAACCTCCATAAAACACTTTTTTTTTTTTTAAACAGCAACATTTTTACTTTTGGACTTGTTAGACTTTATTTAAAAGGAAAGCAGCACCACTGCCCCACAAAATTATGTATGTAAGGCTTGATTTCATTGTGGCATAGGTAGATAACAGTGTTCTTAATAATTTCTATAATGAAATGGTAAAAGGACCTTGAACTGATATGATCCAATTACATCTGCTACTGCAAAAAAAAAAAAAAGATAACTTTTGCATTATATGTTAAATATCTTCCCCCCAAACAAGAATAAAACAAACAACAACAAAAAATCCCCCAAACCCCAAGTTATGGTTTACTTACTGTTAGACCTTCTTTTAGATACTGCTTGACATAAGACTCTAAGAGCTCTCTGTAAGAGTCCTCTGGTACTGAAAATAATAGATAACAGCCATTGATGTGGAAGCCAGTTTTAAAATATATAAGAAACTTAAAATTTGAAAAAAAATTATTACTGACTTGGCCTCCTTTGCCTCCTTGTTATTCTTTTGGATTTTTTAATTTGCCTTTGGAGCTCTTGCCTTTTTACTGTTTTGAAATGAATCAGATGTAAAGTGTTATCCGCCCGGAAATTAGCTAATTGTATTGAAAGAAGTTCAGTTAGTGAATTTATAAAATTATTAAAATCCTGAATGACTGCGTTGGGCAGTTTCACAAGTTTAAACATATCTTTGTAAAATCCAGACACAAAATGTAACTACATTAACTCAATACTTTTCTTTTCCCCAATGATTTGTAAACAGACAATTTTAGTTTTTTATTTTGCTGAATTAATTTTTGTAGTTTTCCTGTCAGATCAGTATTTTGGCTTATGTCACTTTGCTTGGATCATTTAAGTTACAACCTTTCTAATGGATCATGTATCAGAGTTTGTTTCTGCCACACTATCAGTGTTTTACATCTTTCAATTTTATTGAGAAAAAAAATGGATAATTTTATGGGACTACTTCAGATATAAGTGCAGTTTTTATTACGGGAAAAAATATTAAATGACACATTAAATGTAAGTACTATATGATATAAAGAGACTGTGTTGCTGTAACATGGCAGTGTGTTTTCTCCAACGTATTTTTTGTTTCCTGTCTTCAGAACAAGTGTTTGTTTAATTCAGTTGTTATTTTGTTCTATGCATGTGTAAGTCTGTCATCCCAGTTCCAGTTTATGGCCGGTGAGACCTTTTGCACAGGAGGTGCCTTCAGGCTGTAGAACAGGCTGGTTAACGACAAAATTTGGAATGAGTTTCCTGTAAAATAGCACAAACCTTGCCTTTAGGGAAGAACTATGGGTAGTTCCTGGAGGCATGGTGCTCACTTGACCCAGTGAGAGATTCTCTGAGAAAGTGTTTTATTCACTCATAAGATCTTTTCATTAAGACAATACAATGCAAGTTTTTTATTGTCTCAGCTTTAAGGAATGATACACCCCTCCAATGCAGAATTGTTAGTCTGACTATTAATTAATTACTTATCTTTTTAAAAAATAGGGAAATAATTTAAAATAGGTTTGGTTTGGGTTTTTTTTTGTTTTGTTTTGTTTTGGGGTTTTTTGTGTTTTGGTTTGGTTTGGGGTTTTTTTTACAATCAGCTCAGTCTTAGTTTCTTGTTTACACAAGCATACCTGTTTTACAGATTTGTTGTCAGTTATCTTACTGCACACACATGGTTCTGATTATTGTCATTCTGTTACACAGGATAACTGTATTGAAATTCTTGTCAAATGTGTTTCATTAAGCCATTCTGACATGTTGACTTCCATGTTATGTCTGGGCAGAAGTTGGGAGTGTACATCAGGAAAGAAATTGATCCTTGACCTTACATTTTTTCCTGGGCACCTGCTACTGAACGTTGTCAAAGGCAGATTGCTGGTATGAATCAATGTACATATTCTTACCGGTCAGTTTAAGAGGAGGACTGTCCGACCACTGGTGTAGGTAAAAGAATAGCAGAGCTATGATGCAAGAAAAAGACAGTGGCAAGGAAAAACAATTCAGAGCTTTCAGGCTCATCTGCATGTGGTCATAGTAGAACAGAAAAAGTCCTTTATTTCACATATACTCACAGTATTAAAGTGAGGTAAAACTGAACCTGTTTATCATGATCCAGATGGAGAAATTGTAGGTTTCCCTTTTTTCATTCTTTGTTGGATCCTAGAATATAGCCAAAATTTCTTTTTCCTTGCAATGCATTAATGTTTAACCTCTGTTCATTCTGTGCTAAGGATTGACACAACATGTGGCCTCTTCACATCTGCCTCATGGTGCTTTCCCCCTGAGAAGTTATGTGTGACCTTTGCAGACATTGTTCTGCACTGTGAAATTTTATTATTTCATTCTTTTCAGTGGAATATATGTGCAGTTTACTATGCAGGCTAACTCTTGATTTGCACTGCTGAAAATAAAATAAAAAAGAAAAAATATCCATGCCTATTTTAAATGCATATGATGTGCCAAAATGACAAACTATACCATAAGCTCTCTGTCTGTAGTTACATATGGGTTTGTTTGGAGCAAGGGGGGAATCAGTGAGTGAGAGGTCAGTGTACTACCAAGGCTTCAAAGCTTATGATTTCAGGAAGAGGTTCACTGATGACAGATGTTGCTCCTTGGACATGGGCTCTGCTTCATGTGTTTGCCTAAACCTGTGGACTTGTATCTGTGCATCATCTTGCATTGGTTTTGTGCCCTTGTGTTGCATTTTTGCTTCCAGTTTATGTGTTGTAGTACAGTCAAACATGTAGGCTCTTTATTAATTGGCAGTCTCTGAGCATTAAAAGTTAATTTAAAAGCCCACTGGATTGTGATGTGAAGAGTACTCCTTTCATTACATTTTTCATTATTTTATATGTATAATTTACATATATTACTGCTTAATTTCAACTTAATTTTTTGTAATGAGGTACTGAATGGAAGATTTGCGGGATTTATGAGAGTACAAATGGAAGGTTTATTAAACAGTAATTTTTAAGGTTAAGCTTATGAATAGGTATACATAACTAAAACTAAATGGGTTTATGTCAGTCTGGGATTGTGAAATACCATTGTGACTATTGATCAAAATGTTTAACAATTGTTTTTTTCTGCAGATAATGGATCCTAGTATTTTCTATACTTCCCTCCGGGTTGGGATTTTGGTGTGTGTGTGGTTTCTGTTTTTTTCTTTTCTTTGCAATTTTCTGTATTCTAGGAATGTAGCAAATACTGTGTAAATCCTGGAGTAATCCTATCTTTACCAAAATAAATCTTTCCTTTGAGCCTGTACCACCATTATTAGGGTCATGGCTTGTGGTTGTTTTTTAAACTGCATATACTTTTAGTTAGCCAGGGCCTACTTTTTGCTACATCACCCTCCTTTCTAAGGAAATTTTGCTTTTATCTGATTCTGAGTTTACTCTCCTTTTAGTGACTCACTTTCCCTTCCTCCTCCTATATTAGGTATATTGTCTAGTTGCTTTCACGGAGGTCTTTGTAGACTTTCTTTGTGTATTCCCCTTGATGTCTTTCCTTTTCTCTGAACCTCATGTTGTAGAAAAGATTTGATAATTCTAATGTTTTTTTCTCAATGGAAGGGGGGAAAAAAACCAACTGAAAAATGCTGCTTTCTCAAAATGTTTGAGGAAGCTGGGAGCCAAAATACTCAGAGGAATTGCCCTACTCTCTTGAAAAAATTGCAGATGTAATTCCAGTAATTTAGATAATCTCATAAATTTTACTATTTCTGTGACTGTCTTAGCCAGTTCATAGACAACTAAATTAAGCTTACAAGAGATATCCCAAGGTCGACTGGTCCAGCCTCCTGCTCCAAGGAGGGCTAAAACCAAATTCAGATCAGCTAGCTGAGAGACAGTACATCCAGTATACAAGTTGCTCCACCAGTATTCAAGTATGGAAATAGGTATAATAATTTATGCTCAGTAGATTCCTGTCATGCAGTCCTCCATCCTAGTGATGACAGAAGAGAGTGAAGTGACCAGCCTAGTTGCCTTGCTTATAATAGCTGAGAGTAAAGGACGTTAAGTCTTATTTTGCACAGTGAAGTCTGAAGTAATGGTAAAGAGAAAAGTGTGAATAAAAGAAAAACTGATGTAGTTATTGAAAATGGATAAAAGTAAGTGCTGCCAGGGTGCCAAGTTTGATCCTTCTTTCATGCTTCTCTTAAATAACCAGTCAGGTCAGTTTGTATCTCTCAGATACCATTCATTTTGGTTTTTAGTTTTGCTGGCTCAGATCTCTGCTGATAGCTTAGAAACTTAGTTGGGTCTATGCTAGTGGCTGACTGGAGATACTGTTATGGACAGCCTTATATATCTGATGAAGTTAGTTCATCTTCCAGGAAAATGAACCAGTAATTATGGCAGCCTCCTATTTTTGTGTCCTTCCCAAATCCCTTTTTTACCTTCCTCTTGCCTTAAACTCTGTGGATCAAGACTACTTCTTCATATTTAACAGCTGTCTAAGGAAAGCAAGATCTTATCTGAGTGCAGCAATAGAATTGAGACCAAACAGTTCACAAAGGGCTTCCTTAACTTTTGAGTAAAATTCTCTTGGCAGCAGCTATTTTAATAAAGTGAATTAATCATTTTAGTTGGGCTAGGACTGAGGTTTTTAAGAGTGGGTCTGACAATGTGTTGTGGAGGTACTTGAGCTAGATCTCAAATTGTTAACGATTTAGACAGAGGTCACAAAGTGTACTCTGCTGTAGTCTTCAATATCTGCCTGAGAAGCTGGGTGAATACTTCATCAGTCGTCAGAATACTTCATCAGTCGTTAGAATGAATGAAATGACATTTGAGGATGTAATTTATTTTCTTGTCCTCATCCTTTCCAATAAATATCAGAAACTAATTAATTGTGTTTAATAATTAATTATGAACTCCATAACCATTCCTGTATAAACTCATAAACTTTCCAAATGAGAAAGTTACATAAAAGAAAATTTTACTTCTGAAAGGCAAAGCAGGTTCTGGTGACACTGTAATTTCAAGGGAGTGAGGTTGGACTGTAATTATTACTTCCACAAGCTTCTATTTTCTAACTGTTGATATTTTTTGTTTGGATGTCAAGAAAATGTGCAAATTTTTGCTGAATTGCATGCGAAAATGTTCAAGAAAAGAATGCATTGTTTTCAATGGATTTAGTATAAACAGAGATAATTTTATATTGTAAAGTCCAGATCATCTTCTTCCCAATTGAGATAGTACTACTGCATATCACCTTAAATATTAAAGTAGATTTCAGTTAAGGTGAAATAAACATAAGATCACGTTTTCTGAAAAGCAACCTTTGGTCCAAGTGCCAGGGCAGCTAATGTACCATAAATCAAAAAATGTTCACAAAAATTTTTGCATGTCTTTATAAATTTGTATTAATTGACTAATGTACTCTGCTCTATTTAGTTAAATGGAACTGTCAGCAGACATTTTGAAATGTATCAAGTTAGTTGATGGGACATTTTGTAGCAGAATGCATTACGATAGCTTTTATTCCGTTGCAACATTTGTTTCTACTTCATATGAAATACCTTCCAGTACTTTGCAATGTATTTTGTTTATTAAAAAAATGGTCTTACAGTAAGAGCATATGATTGGCCAATGTTGCTAATGAAAAGCCCAAATATATTCTTGTTTTCTAGAGCACTGCTGACATTCACTATCAGCTCAAATTCTGTTAGGATGCTTTTATATTTGGGGCTTATAACATATTTGTGTTTAACCTTCTCAAAGTGTAGGCTTCACTAGTGGGTTTTTATGTACGATCAGACTAGTTGAGAGGAAGATGTATACAGAGAAGCCTTTAATGGTAGCTAACTGCTTCTGTGAGCCCAATTAAGACTATCCAACTGTGAAACAGAGTCCCCTGAGTAACGGTGCAGTCTGCTTGCCTCGGTTTTTTGAGGTGGGGGGAAGGAGGCCTGGAATAAGAGAATATGCAGTGCAGCCATCAAGAAGAAAATATTTTAAGAGTTCTCTTATAGAAAAAAACCCCAACAAACCCAACCCAAAAGAAAACACACAGAGACAAAAAAAAGCAGCCCTCAGACTTTTGGTATGGCGTATTAACAAAGACTGAGGTCAGCTTTACGTATGCACTGCATTCTAGATCTGACAGTGTAGTAGCTGTGCCTGAGATCTGGATGCGTTGTTGGTCCACAATCAATCTTGTTGCTCCTCAGAAGGCAATGAGAGATAATAAGTACTATTCACCTGATTGCCTTCCTGTTCTGAGACAGCTGGTGACGCTTGTCTTCCTGATAACCAGGAGTTTCAGATCTAAGGCAGGGATAAAGAAAAGCTGGGAGCTTGCTGAATCTAAATTTGACAGTCGATGGCTGTGTAGAGGGTCAGGAAGGATAGAATCTGTGACACGTATAAGAAAGGAACAAAATTTATCTCCTCTGGTTGCAATGATTAGATGTCTCTTTGTCTGGCTTTCTTACAGTGGATGATTGATTGTACCCGCCAGCTGGCTAATATCATAATTAACAAAGTTGCTACCATGTCTGAGAAGTTTAATCGAAAAAATTGCTGGCAGTATGATGCCATTGTCACAGAGATCAGAAGCGCTGCAGTGTTGACTTTTGTACTGGTGGAGCCGCAGGACTATGTAGATGTGCCGAAAAGTCTTTCACTAGGATAACTAAAGGTATGTTTCTTTCCCTAGACATTTCTTCGCTGTTAGTTCTCTTGGAAAGTAAAATACATAGTCCTTTGATGATACCTTTCCTTTCAGAGTGCCACATGAAGCTATTCTGTTGTATTTTAAAGCAGTTGCAATAATAATCTAGAATATGTTTTATCAATGTGTCAAAATGTGAATAATCAAGACTAGTTCAGTGCTACTCACCCTTTCTAAGTGGTCTTCAGTGTCTCGCCAGATGGTTTTTGCAAAAAATATGGGTGTGGTTGTTTTCATAGCTAATTTTCTTAGTTGAAAGGACTACAAATGCTGTTGACAGTCTATGTTCTAGGAACTCATAGTTCAATTTGGATTTATATTTTGCAATATTTCTTTTCATACATTACTTCAAGATAGAATGTAATTTAAAAGTATGAAAACTCCCCAACAACAGGAAAGAACCTGTATTCTTGTGTTTGAAACTCAGTGTTAGAATGTCTTGCTAATATGATCTCTTTTGTATAGGTATATTTATCTGTATGTTTGTGTGTGTGAAAGGAGAGCAGTATCGGTGCTGGTAGCTGGAGATTCACTTCACAGCACCTTTGTGAAATACTGCCAGAGAATCTCACTTACTCCTTTTGTATGTTTATTTAGCTTTCCAAACTAAAAATTGCTCTACTGAGCTCTTTTTCTGCGCAATTGTATTTTTACATGTGTGTGTGTGCACTGTGTGGTAGTTCAGTTATGCTCTGGAGTGTGTTGGAAATGCCAGCCTGACATATTGCTAATGAGTGTGCATATTGACAGTGACGGGGGCGTGTGTCTGTCTGTGTGCCATATATTAAAACAAAAAGAGGAGAGAGACGGAGACAGAGAGAGACAGAGAGACAGAGAAGGAAATATTGGGATGGGAAAGAACAGTTTATTTACATTGCGGTATGTCAAAATGTTATTATGGCTAAAAAATCCATTTTAAATATACGTGAAATTTCTTTCTCACAGAAGCTGATATGACCATGGTAGGAGGATAAGGGAGACCCATTTATTTTGGTGGTATTACTTTATTTCTTCCCAAGTAATTTTGGCTTTTTGGTAGCAGTTTCTAAAATTCGGGAAATGAATTGTTTGCATTGTGTTTCAGTTCTGTAATGAGTTCTCCCTGAGTTTTCTGTTGATTTTCTCTGTTCTGTTTCTTTACAAGCAGATCAGTTCTGAGCATTCAGATGGAGTTGTTATAGTAGACTTTCGAAGGAATGTATTATTGTGTAGCTAACATAGCTGGTGTTTACCTAAAACAAACATTTTTTTCAGGATGTGCTCTTTCAAAATTGTCTGTTTAAAGTAAATAATTTTCTAGTTTTGAGCTGATATTATTGCAATTGTAATTTAAAAGTAACCCTGACTCGAATTTTTCAGTGAGATTTTTCAATTTTCAGTCAATTTAATAGCAGATAAATTGCTTTTAATTAGTAGATTAAATTGAAAGTGCAAACTACGTATTTTTTATTATTATTTCTTTATTTGTTAATGGTCTATGCCCCAAAACAGACTTCTGTCTTGAAAGAAAATACTTCTTAGCAGGCCAGAAACATATTCCTGTCATCATTATTGTTCTTATCTTTGGTAATGGATTCTAGATTTTTAACATATTCTTGTAAATCTACTGCTTTTCAAAGAGCTGCTAAGCAAAATAAAAGTCTATATTTTGTTTTGAATAGAAAATGTTGTGAACAGTGGCAAAATAGATTAGTATTCTGATTGCAGACAATAGGGAAGATTAAGCCATTAAAACAGTATATTGTTGTTCTAAACTAAACCCTGTAATATTTTGTGTAATTGAGACTTCGTGCATTGTTAGAACTCAGTTGGAGTATCAAATGGTTGTGAGGATTAAAGCAGACAACTAAGGCAGTGTCACAGTAGATGTGGCTGGTTTTTAACAGGATTATCTTCTGAGATGTGTAGAAATGAGCTCTTGTAATAGTTTCATAGGAATTAATAATTTTAGTAAAATGTTAATGGCAAATGTGCTAATGTAAAGAATTAGAGGATTAGTGATGCATTCTTTTGCATGGAAATAAGAATATAATAAATGTCCTGCAGGTGACGGAAGCTACTGCAATTTTATTGGAGATTAAAGTTTGATTGACCTTTGCTGAGGTGATTAACCCTTCTGAAATTAAAAGCCAGTAGTAAATTATTCTGTCCAATTTAAATGCAAACACAACACAGCATACTATTCTAAGAGAAAAAAATATTTTAATTTTCCTTTTGCACTTAGTGAGATGTGATTGCAGACAGCGCACTGGGCTGTGGTAGAACTGACGGGTGGCAACTTGCCTTTGCTCTGCTTGTTCCCGCCGGAGCAGCCGTGCCACGGGGACCCTGAACTCGGGAGCAGCTGCCTGCAATGAACCTTCACATGCAGGATTATCAGCAGCAGTGTGTGGAAGCACGTCAACAAGGTAAGCAGTGAAAATCACTGTGGATATTTTTTATCTGCTAGTGTAAACTTCGAGCGAGCTGATGAGTGCACGGGCAGGCAGCATAACACAGGTGAGGGTCCCTGCCTGGTCTTACAAGGCAGCTCGTCAGAGCTGGGTACTTACCTGTGCAAGCCGTGGCAGAATTAGAAACAAAGTTGCATGTATGTTATTCTTTGAGTTGTTTTTTCCTTTCCCTTAATCCTTAGAAGTCAGCCATACGAGCTTGCAAAACTGCACTTTTTGACTGACAGAGACTGACAGAGCAGGTTGAGTGCAAGTGTGTGAAGTGCTGCACTGCTTCAGGGTTGTGATTCCCATCCTTCCCACAAATGTGAACAAGTGGTTTCCTAGGTTGGAGCCAGTACATCATGCTGAATATGTAGAATCAGGACACTATCTTAGCAGCTGTCCAAAGCCTGTGGAATTACTTGCATGTGTAAAGTAATTTCCATGGTCATCAGAGTCACAGTGGCTGCACTACTGAACAACTTTGAACTCTTAGAAAGTAAATTTCCAGTAGATTTTATAATTCTGATTCACATTGCAGTTGGTATGTCTATGTGTAAACACTATTAATATTACATTGGAAAGACCCCAGCAATACACTTGCTGCATTTTTTTATAAATCTTTCATTAAAAGTCGAACACTTAAAAATCCCTCCCAGAGTATCTGTCTTGCTCTTTAATTTTTTTAGCAGACGGATATCGGGGCAGTGATTTGTTTTATCATGAATTACACTTAATTTTCCCAGGGGAGGAGATCGGTGTATTGCTACAAAACAGTGTACTGTCTAAAAGTAGATCTGGAGGACTATAATGACTCTCTGAGGGTTTAGATTTATACTGACTAGAACCATTAGAAATGGATCCAGTTCAGATATTTTTGTTGCTTTTTTTTGAAGAAATTATTTTTTGTTGCTAAAAGCACCGAATTAGCGGTAAATTAGAAGCAGTTTAACTACTTGAAGTTTACTTGCATGAACAAGCCCTTGAAGCATTACTGTCTCCTTCTTCCACCTGCTGGTCCAGAGGAGTGAAGCAAGTGGGTCAGGTCTGCACCCAGGACTCTTCATGGTCCTTGGCACACACTGTACTGGATCTCACTACCATGATTTTTTTTTCCCTTTCTTTTTCATTCCTCTCCCTGACCACCTGAGAAGAGATAAAATGGCTCTTTGAAGGCTTTTACTTGCATGCCAGCAGCATTCATGCTGAAGGGCAGAAGGGCTACTGTAATTGTTTGGTCTCGAGTGGACTTCCTCCCTAGTAAAATTTCCTATTCTTTCGTGAAGCTGCAAGGCATTAAAATGAAAATGAATGTGCTTTCTGCATTTCATATTCATCTTTTCTCCTCACTTTTCATCAAGGAAGATTTTGTATTGCATCTGTCAAGGTAGAGAAGTCCAAGGAATTGCAGTTCAGAAATTAAGAACCCTGAGGTAGCAGCTCACTTCAGTCTCGTCTTTTCATTTACACTTTAAACAGCCTTCAGAGAGATGGGTTGCTGCTTCTGGGACCCAGTGAAGAAAGTGAGGAATAGATAAAAGCTAAACTTGTGGTGGAGTGACCTAAATGGAACAGCTGGCAAAAGTATAGAGGGGATCCTCCAGGGTACTGAATTATACCTTCAGGCTTGGATTAGTGGGATGTTTAACAAAGAGATCCATTTGCCAAAAGGATCTCTGCCTGATTTTTAATTATGGAACTAGCACTTCCTTCAACATTTGTAAATTATTGAGCTTTTATTCCTCATGTAAAGTGTAGATTACTAATTGTTGGCTTTTGGCTCTTGCTTTTGCTTTTCTCAAACTAAAAATTTTTACATGTCCTTGAATTAACCCTATGAATATTGGGGACAAGAACCATTTCAACAGTTTTAATGTTATGAATAATGATTTGCATGCTCTATGGAGAAAATAAATGAACTTTAAATATTTACTGTTTTGCTTATAATTTTGAATGCTCTTGAGTGCTTGGAGTAGGAGGAAAATTTTTCTTAAATTGAGGAAAACGGTATTTATAGATTCTTTGTAGTCATAAGTATCCATCATAATTTAGGTAGTAATAGTAGGTATGTAGCACTCAATTAATTTTTTGGTTTTTTGGGGTTTTTTTGTTTGTTTTTCTTTTTTTTTTTTTTTTTTAGTAGCAAGATGCCTCCATCCTCTCCCATATTTTATGGTAAAGCAATATAGGAGAGGAAAACCTATGGAGCTGAATATATGAAAAACACCTATTACCAGTCAACTTTCATATATAGCATTTTCTTTTTTGACATACCTGTTATGTCCCTGTCTGTTATCAGCTAATACTACCATATATTTATTAAACCTTGACACCAAAAATCCCTTCCAAATTGAATGAAATAATGATACTCTAGCATGATGTAAAATTTTAAAATGGAGAATGCAACAGGAAAATTCATAATTAAGCCATAATTTGCACTGTGGATAGATAGATAGATAGATAGATAGATAGATAGATAGATAGATAGACAGACAGATAGATAAATAGATACATGTGTGTTCAGTGAATAGGTGCTCCTGTGTCTGCTTATATTTAGCGATGTAGTCAGGCAGAACAGACAGGGCAGCATAGTAAAATATTTCTGGAAAGTCTGTTGGAATACTTACTGTATCTGACTACTTCAGGCAAAAAATGTACTAGCAACGTGGGAGGTGGAGGAGTGGGGAGGCTAGAATGTTGTCACTGTACTCACTTCCAATGGACTATAACATCCAAAATGAGCACTGTTAGTCATTACACCTTCTGTTTTGCTTTTTTGAAAAAGCATTGGTCAAGCAGGGCAAGTTCTTTCAGAGACAGGTCACATTAAGACTGGTTTGATAATCTTCACTGTATGTCAATGTTATTAAGTCACGTGAGAGATTAGACAGCTTCTTAGCTTGTGATGTGGCATGTAGGTGAGTCTTTTTCTCTTGAAAGAGAAGAGAGAAAAGGTGAAGTTATAATGTTGTTTCCCTTCACCAGTGCCTCCAGTGAAGTAGTGAACTGCACATACTCTCAAGTTGGCTTGATGGTTGTTTGGAAATTATTTTGTCCAGCATTCTAACATTAGCAGAAGTCATTGTAATTATGTGAATAGGAAATACTTCAAAATTTTACTCCTTCCATAAGCTTTGTTTTACTTTTGAACTCTTTAGTCAGTATTCTTTCAATATGCTACTCTGTCAGTAAGTAAATGAAAATTGGAGGTTTAAGACCATTTTAACTGCAACATATGTTAAGCATTTTCCATATATTTTTATAATGGAACAAAACACAGTTTTCTGTATAGAGAAAACTTTCTGAATAGTGATATATGTGCTGTACTATATATATGATTGCAAAACACACTGCAGTTTCAATAGCTATATAAAGTTAGACCTTAATGTTGTAAAGAATGTTTTCCTTTACAATGATGTTTTAAGCAAAAGCTACATATTTCATGTTGCATACCTGCACATAATGAAAATTTATTGTACATCCTTCCCACAAAGTTAGCCTCAAATCAGGGAAAAAAAAATAATAGATTCATTTTATGCTTCTGTTAAAAATCAGTAATTGCCTAGGTATTTCTTTTTATCATGGAAAATTAGCTGCAAGTTGGTAATTGTACTTTTTGTCCATCAGATTTGTGTAGTTTTCTGAAAATGAGCCTAACAGAAAATTGAATTTTAATAATTTGAATAGCTACATATGAAAACTCTTGGAGTATAGTGTTATAATGAAGATTCCTGCTTTCCATTTCAATAGAAATGAAATTTCTTAATAAATATACAGTTCCTTATACTCCTTAAATATGTGAGTCTGAGGGGATTTTTTTGTAGTGTTTGGCGGTTTTCAAATTTTGGTTGGGGTTAAGGGAAAGGGAAGAAAAGGATGTGAAACATTTAAGGGCAAGGCCAAATATTTTTTAACTATTTACTACTTTACATTCTTGAAATGCATGGTGGTAGAAGTGTCTAGAAGCTTTTCTTTAAAGTAAGTGAAAATATCCCAACTTTGAAGAAATTAAGCTGGAAAATAAGTGAGGGCATTTTCATTAAAACTTGCCTGACTGAAAATAAGAATAAATTGGACCATCATTTTCAAAAGTTCAAAAACTGCTTGCAGAAACATTAACTTTTAAAATTACTAAAACTTTCATCAGAAATGAATCCACTCTTCCATATAGAAACATTGAGGAAAACATTTATATGGAAAAGATATTGTCCAATTGCTGAAAATATAGACCATTTAGTGAGATTTAATTCAGATATTTGTCCCTGAGTATGCATCAAGTATATGTTAGAGCCTATTTACCATTATTTCCTTGCCTTATTTGCAAAGAGACTCCTACTTATTGAAATATTACTGAAGAATCTAGCTTTCCCCACAAATTACACACTTTTTGCATAAATGTGCCTAATTACCTGAATTCAGTTTTGATTAGCAGTGTTAATTGATGCAGCTGTGGATGGGCTCTGTTTACCTAAATTACCATGTGCAAACAGCAATATGTCTGAAAGTGAATATGCTAAACTGAAAATACTAATTAGCTAAGACAGATTGTTATTCAAGTCACATCTCGGAGCTTTTTAATGAAAGCCTGAATATGTCAGGGCTTTATGATATTCAGACAGAAATGTCTATATTACATATGAATTCTAAATTTAATTCAAGGGAACAGATGGGATGGCGACTGGGGTTCTTCTCTATTGCTTCCAGTTTTAATGTGAATATTTTACTCTACTGGATACATTTCTAAGTGTGTGTATGTGAGAGAGAAAGAAAAGAGTGTGTGTGTGTATATGAGTTTGTGTGTGAGAGGGAGAAAGGAGGGAGGAATTCACTGTGTGCCTTGGCAATGTGTCAGCCAAGAACAGCTAACTTGTCTGTTTTTGACCCACATATTTGTAAATCATAGGCATCTACTTTCCCAGAATGAAGATAAACAAACTATTTTGCAAATTTCATAAAACTAGATAGTAAGTGTAATAAAGCCAAATAACAGAAAAGTTAAGCAGATCTCAGTAACAGATCTTTTGTCACCACAGAGACTTCTCCTTTTGCAACAACAAAAAAATACATCAGTTTTTTATATAAGAGGACAATTGGGTTACGTATTTCAAATTTTCATGGAAAGGCTTTTAATTACATTAATCTGTGACGTTAAATACAATTTGTTTTCTTAAATTCATTTAGAAGAGCACAGATTAAGGTATTCCATTAATGCACTTAATCCCTCTTAATAGTTCAATTGGCTATAAAATTGTGAATAAGTTTTATAGCACAAAATAATATCTAGAGAATAAGTGTACTTAATATAGATCAGCAGCCATACAGCATATGCCCAGTCTTCAATCCATTTATTCTTTTGCTTCAGAGCTTAAATATTCAGAGGTCAGCTCCCATGTGATACTCGGCAATTCCACCAGAAGCTTTTCCCACAATGTCTTGTCAAAATGAAAAGCAAGGGTTGTAAGTACTGTGCCTAACTCTTTGTACCAAAATAATAATTAGAGTTGTAATGTTCCCATTTTCTTGTTTGGATGGTTCTTGCATAAATGTTCTCAAGATATCTGTAACAGCCCTAGTTCAATGTAGGTAGTTATGGTTATAGCTATAAAAATTGTCAGATCTTTGGATCTAAATTCGTCAGAATGTAATTTCTTCTGCGTGTTGCAATGGGAGAGTCTTTTGACTCTGTTATTCCAGGGTTATGGTGAATAGAATTCAGCCTGGTTACTTTAGTTTTGTGAACACAATACTCTTTTTCAAAAGGTTCAATAGCTCTGTTTTTGTGTAAGTTGACAGTTGAGCTGATCATATTTTCTGCAAGTAATTATCTAAGCTCCTAAACTTTATACCCGAATCCTTTAGTCATGCCCTCTTGTACTCCATTAGTGTAGGCTTTACAGAGGGAACATATTCCTAAATAAATTAGTCTCAGGTACCTTCATTGTTTAGCTGAGAATTAACTCAGGCTGAAGAGGAGAACAGTAGTGGTGCAAGTCAGATTTGGACCACTACAATAAAAGAATCACTTCCTATTACAGTTGCTAAATATGAGTGATCCTCTATAATGAAATGTCTCTTCAGTCCAGACATCTGACCTAGTAAAGAGCTTTTATCCCTACTAAATCACATTTATCAGGAGCTCTGAGTCATAAAAAGTTATACTAGACCATTTAATGTCAAGTACTTCACCACTCTCAATAGAGCTTGGCTTCCTTATGAAAGGATTAGCTGAAAGAGAAAGAGAGAGAACTATCGTCTCCTGGAGCACTGAAAGGGAAAGAGGCAGACACACAAATCCAAGCTAGTTTTAAGATGGAGTTCAAGAAACTCATGAAAAATTGCATCCAATGATTGCTTTCTCCAGCAAATTTCTGGAAAAAAGTATTTCAGAGACAAGGTCTTCTGGGCAGGTGATGATCTTCAAGTAGACTGGTAGATGAAAGAAAGAACAGATTAACCCATAGTTTAAAACAAACTGTCGAGGCATTTTTTGCAAGAAAATAAGGTAAGACCTTCCACATAAAGGTCTTAAGGAAGCCAGTAGCTGATGCAGAAAATCTCTCCAAACTTTGACCTTTACTCAGCCATCATTTGAGAGCAAAATCAGTGAGGAAGGAGTCTGCAGTGTTTCCTTTTGGCCTTCAGAATATGAGTTCAGGCCAGACTCTTAGTGGCAGCAATTGCAGGTGAATTATTTGTGAGAACATACAGAACCTAAACGATATTTCTACTTTCCTGTAACCTTTAATTCAGCCATGGCTGATCATACTCATTGTGTCTACAAGATACATCCAACAAACTGTGTGTTTGATATCTTCTATCTTCTGACACCAAACAGCTGTCACCTGCTGTGTCCAAACTATGCATTCTATAACATATGCTCAAAACTGCTTAGGAAAGTGATACAGTAACATTATATCTTTCTTTAGACTTTTCACTCTAATTCCAAAATTAACCAGTTTACCCATAAATTAACCAATTAACCTTATGAGGTATGCATTAAATCCTCAGATAAGAAGGGCACAAACAAATCATGCAGAAAAAAAATAAAGTAGTGTCATTACTAACGGCTTGCTTTGTTGCTACATCTCAAAAAAGAATCTGCATCAAAAAAGTGAGGGGTCATTAAAATCCCGTGGAAAATAGTTCACTTTTGATCTTGTTGGAACAGAAACCCTTTAAAACAGAAGACATGTGAAGGCTATGGATGTAAGCACCATCATGGAAAGATCTAAAATATCCAGGAGACCCGGTTCTGATGAAATGTACCTAACATGAACTGCAGATATGAACCAAGAAGGAAGAAAAGGATATTCTTCCTCCTCACTCAGCACCACCTTCGCAGGTTTTGCATCCCTGTATCATTTAGTGACATTACATCTCTGGTTAGAGGAAAGCTCATCTAAGAATAGAAATGGTTTCTAGCACTGTTTATATGTATCTTTGCTTTGAACTCATCTGTCTTGCTCCTAACTTATCCGTTCATGTTGAATTTCACTTTATTTTTCTATAAAGACCACCTTGTTGCTAATGCAGAAAGCCTCTCTTCATCACCTCCTTAAATGCTTATGGGCTTTCATTTTGCTGTGTGCAGTCTGCATTATTGTAATTCTTGTCATATAGCATTGACTTGGAAGGAAAGACACGGCACTATGTTGTCTTGGTTTCTTCTCTGTAAATGAGTTGAGTGACTATGTATCGTCATCTGCTCTGATCTGGTGTTTCCATTCAACTCCAGCTTTTTTCTCTTGCACAATCAGTGCAATGTTTCTGGTCTTCCAAGCAATTAATGTGTCAGGACTGGCTCTGTGGGCTACCTCTTTGACTTGTCAAGATACTTCTCAAAACAGAAAAATGCTGTAGTTGCATCAGGAAATCTTTTATAGAGTACATCTGAAAAAGCATATTCTGCTTCTTATAGATAATTCTTTACGGTTTCCATATCAATTCCAATTTACCATGTTAAACTTCCAAGATCTGATGTGTTCTGAGGTAATTTTCTTTTGCTATAATTCTAGAGGAACATCTTACAGTTCAGTTACAGAAAAGAACTTACAGCTCAGTTACTCACTTGAACTTCTATAAAGTCAGTTTTAGTCTAGATCTATTGCACAAACAAATGTTTTCTATTTTTGAAGTTAGTTGTATAACTTTATGCAAATACCATTCTTCCCCCTCTAAAAATATGAGCATATATAACATATTCTTTCTCTTTCATGTTCCAACTCTAAGTATCCATTGATATGAAGGGTCCCTCTTTAAAAAATCCTTCAGGACTCTACCAGAAGCAAAGTCCTGTAGTCTCTTCCAGGCTCAGACTCTGTGTTCCACTTCTCCTGGCTCCTTTTTGTTATAGTGCAGTTTCTATTTTTACTTTGACTTCAGTTTCTCTACTGTGACTGTATCTTACATCATCATTTACCCTGATCCTCTTTCATCTCTGTCCCTTTTTCCTTGTGCTTGGTACACAATTTGGGTAATTCTGATTTTTCTTGTTGATCATATTTGCCTTCTACTTAAAGATCTTTAGGCTGACCATGAGTTTTTGTCTGGTCTTTATTATATTCCAGTTGTTGTTTCTTCAAAATAGAGTATGAGTAATGGTATTCCCCTGAAAAACCGTTCTTTTACCTTTGAAAGGTGAAACCAAAGTGTGTTAATCTGGTAGGCTACTCTAGACATCTTGAAGTACTATCTCCAATGGTGAATATTTTTTCTAAATGTCTTGTGTCAGCATGGATTTCAAAAATACTTGCAAACTCCTACTAGCTCAACTATTTCTGTGCTGTCACAGAATGACACTCAGTTTGTATGTGAACTTTTCCATATGCTTTTGTCTGCTAGATGCTGTCATCCCTCTTCTGCTCAGATGCAGCTTCAGCCTGCAGTTTTTCATTCATTAATTTACTTCATAACTATATTACAAGCCACCAGTATATATGTCAAAAAGTCAAATGCAATAACTGTGTGTTATCTGCAAAATTTCATCAAATCAAGCCTGATAACCGAAACCTTTTTTTTCTCATCACCGATCTTTTCTAATTCTACTTTTAAAATAAATTTGCTAAACTCTTCTTTGTTCTTCAATACAGACTAAATTGTTACTATTGTATCTCTCTACATGAATTACAAACAATCTGCTTTTAGTCTAAAATTATTTTCAACTATATTAAACTAAGACAGTAGGAGAAGAAAAAACAGAGAGTAGATAGTACCATCTTCTCTGTTGCATTAGAGATAGTCTACTTTTTCTGTGGTTGTACATGTCTGTGCAGAAAAATGATCAGAAAGGAAGACTCAAGCTATGTAAGTAAATTCCTTTCTTAGATAACTATATTAGCTCCTTTGTCAATCATGGTACACAGAGAGTTCTTGCCTTCTTTCAGTTCTTGTATAGCTTCATTCTTACTACATCTCCTCCAATAGTCCCTCATTTACTGTGATGGTTTCCCCCATCTACACTGGCCACTGATGGTAGTGATGGTGCAACCCTCTCTTCTAGTAGATACTGTGTATGTGTTTGTGTGAGTGTGCTCGTATGTGAAACTATGATATACATCTTCTGGGCCAGTTCCTATTTTAGATACAACTGTCATGATATTAATAAAGCCTCAACATAAGACAGTGAGTTTTCTTATATTAGAATGTCTATTAAGGAACTAATTGAGGTTTAATTGTCAGCTGTGCAAACTGAGAAGTAGAACAAGCACTATGTGTATTTGCATTTAGTTTGATTCTTACCGAAGTGTGTATACATGCACTGACTGATGACTTTGTGGTAGTTATGAACCAATCTGTATGTGGCACTTTCATGTTCCCGTAAATATAGAACATTTCATTTGGGTAAATATCTACTATAAAAGATGTGATTTTTTGAATAATGGCTTTTCCAAGCCTAAAAATTCTTAGGAAGAAAATTTCATGACCACATAAAAATATGCCTAAGTGCATCTGCAGTAGTGAAAAGGCCTGCCTGAAAGTTGTGGTTTGCATTGTATAGCAAGTGTGTTTCTGCCTATATTTGGCATGCTCATGTGTATGCAACAAAAGCATAACCCATCAAAATGGCTGTAGTCATCACACAGGAAACTTATCGAAATTCTCACTATCTCTCTCTTCTTTTTCTTGACTCTGGTTGACCATTATTGGTGCATTTGGAACATTTTCTAACAATTACCAGTGTACTTTTGCAAATAGCCTGCATGAAAGTTCTTTTTCTCTTAGATGCAAATTATCTGTAAACTGAATAGTCTCCAGAGTAGTATCAGACCATGTTTAAACCAGAGGATATTTTTATGTTAATTTTCTCTCTGGTGTGAGAATAGAAATTATACTTTTGGAAAGAAGAAAGAAGACTCCACCAAATTCCCAGTGGAACCAAATATTTCCTTCCAAACACTTGAGCTCTCAGATGTGTAAAATCAAATCTTGATATTATCATTACCTAGCCTTTTTTTTTTCCAATTAGGTTATATAAATTCAATTTTTTTTTGCTTTGTCGTTTTCCATTTGCACCTACACAACCTGAGTCTGCCTTCAACAATGTGAGCATGCTCTAAAATGTTGCACACAATCTTCACCACAATCTTAACTCTTTCCCCATTTTCTCATTGTAGTATGAATATTGATTCCTTACTTTTGCAATTTATTTCTTTGTAAGCTGTCTTTAATCTCTTTTAAAAATCCTTTACGTCCATGCATGTGTGGAGGAGGGATAAAAGGAAGTTTTTAGGCAAGTCACATTATTTCTTTTTCATTTCCAACTTCTGTTTCATTTGGATTGGCTATAAGGGCTCTGAGGGAGGAAAGTGAAGAATGTGGTGGGTTGTAGTCTGGGCTGCAATGAGTTCAGGACTCCAAGTACTGCTCTGATACAAATAAAGGAAAAAAAAAACAAAACAAAACAGCATGACATAGAGGAGAGGTGTAAATATTAACTGTACCATTTTAGCTGTTGTGCTTGTTTGTGAAAGCCAAATAAGTGAATAAATACTAAAATATTGCCTGGCTGTCATGGGGAGCCACAAAATAATCAAAACACCATAGTTTTTAAATTGATGCAAGACTCTTTGGAGAAACAGGTGTATCTATCTAGTTTGTACAGCACAAAGTCCTGACCGTTTCCTATGGACTTTTGTAATCTATTATGTACACAAAGATGTATACATATTCATATATATCTATATAGCTCTCTCTATATATATATAATGTAATTGAAAGGTTGGTTTCACTTGGCGAAAAAGGGAATTGAGCAAAAAGGAAGTGCATATTGCTGCTGTCTAGCTTTCATGTGGTGGGAAAGGGGTCAGTGCTCTGTCATCACAGAAAGCCAAAAGCAGGTCTTCAAAACTGTGTTAAAGAAATTATAAACCCTCTAAATTAATGGTAGATGTTAAAGAAAACCTGGCCTTAAAAAGATGTTTTCTTATCATGGTTGCAAATTTTAAATGATTTTAGAATTAAGTATTTGGAGTAGAACCTACAGAGAGTGAACTTCACTCTGAGGCCTAAAAAAAGACATTAATCTTTTAGGAATGCAAAATTTGAAAAATGAAGCCTGTGGTGCCTGTATTGCATTATATAAACTCCACTTTGCTTGATGAGATGATGAACCGCATTAGCAGAACCTTGGCTGAATCTCTGTTATACTTTTGTAGGACAGCCAAGCAGTTTACTCACCCATATATTCTGGGTTCCAAAATCAGTCCTGAAAACAAAAAAACAAATGTAAAAAAAATCGAGAATCACTTTTGTTAAATAATCATTTATAGCGAGTACAACTTGGAGAGGATTCAATAATACAGTGAATAAAAATGCTTTCTGGTTTTGACTGAAATTTTAGTCTTGAAAAAGAGGTGAAATGTTAAAGTTCAAAGTGCAATGCCCAAATCATTAAGGACTGTTTCAGAGAATGCTTTTAAAACAAGTGCTGATTGAAAGATATATTCACTTTTCATCTTAGAAAGACAAAAGAATTCAAGTGGTAGCAACTGTTGATTATACAAATATTCACATTTGCATTCTCCAGGTGTTCAACCAACATTGAATTTCTTGTTGAAATACTGAGAGAAAAAATTTTTTATAAATTCTTTACCTATGTATATTTTTTGAGATCCCTTAAGTATGACTTTAGTAACAAAGAAGGATTTTCCCTTTCTTTCTTCCCACTAAACATACATAAAGTGTCATCTCCTCCTGCTGCAGTGCATACAGTATTTTATTGCATTTCATTGTTCCCAAACCTAATTTGTTGGAAGTTCAGCAATATTAGAGCTGGGAGCTGTATTAGTGTTCACATGAGAGAATTTCTCAAGACAATTTGGCCTAGTAAATCCAAAAGTAGGGGGGTTCTTGCCTTTTGTTTTTAAGAAGGTCTGTTTTATTTTAAGGAGTTGGCATTCAAGACATAGACATTACACCTAATAGTTGTATTGCAGCCTTTTTTGAGAGTACTGTAATTCTTCTGTTTAACAAAACCTTCAAGTTGCACACATCATGGAGTGATTTTAAGACAAAGTGTTTACTTAATGTTTAAATGACATAGAATCCTAGAATTATTTAGTTTGGAAAAGACCTTTAAAACCATCAATATTTGGACATATTCCGAAGAATGCAGAACAGGTGTAGCTGCCCCTGTATGATGTAAGATGCTGGAATATTTTCTGTGCCTTCCTTGTGAATCTTTTTATATTGACCTTAACAAAAAAAGCAAAATGAAAAGAGCTCACCAGCCTTTTCCAGCAGCTAGTCCACTCGAAGGGGAAGACCTGTTGGTGTACTTGGAAGTAGTAAAACTGGTAGCTGCCCCCTAACTGTGCTTATTGGAGTTAATCTTAGTAATGAGACTCATATCCCTCTGTTGACCCTTTTCTCCTTATCTGTGAAATAGTTACCTACTTCTTTTGCCTAAGCTGTGTATGTGAACAACACAGCCTGCTGCAGGCTGAAGTGATGCTGGAGCTAATTTAAACTTAGGATTGCGTCTGAGACATGCTCTGTAGCCAGATTTTTGTTTCGATTTTTGTGGGGGTTTTTTTCAGTTGATTGAGGTTTTTTTCCTCTTGGAAAGTGGGATACAGCTCAGGCATGTCTGCTGATCAGAACAAGATTGAAAAGTGGATGGGCAACACCTAGACATGATAAAACAAATATAAGAATCCAGCCTGTGAGGACTCTGGCTGTTGGTCAGGACAGACAAATGGTGTTTCACTTTACTATCAGATGTGTGGAGAAGACGGGCTTTGTATCAGAAATGAAAGGGACAATTCATTCAGGTTGATTCATGAAAGACGCCCATGGAATATCTGTCTTGTAGCTCTCCAGGTTACGTCCTTCCAATAGAAAAAAAATAGTTTGTGGATTCATGTTTTTTTAATTGACTAAAATCACATGCTAAATGGGTTTCAGTAATCTAGTGTTCACAAGAAAAAACAGCTACAATTTCTGTCATTGTTACAACATAGAATTGCAAGGTCTTGATTTTCACATTTAATATATATTGAAGTTGCAGTCTCCTGGTCACACATAGAAAGACAAAAAGAAAGAAATTCTACTGGTTTCTGGGTGCAATCCTCTCACCACAACTGACATTCCATTTGAGTCATGACCAAGATTTAAAGGTTGGAAAGGACAGAAGTGTGATTTCTGCACCATCAAACAATTTGTGGTTGAACTGTGAGAATATTGTTTAAAATTAAATCCTGATTTGAAGAAACTGAAAATTTCTTATCTTTCTGAGAAATCTATTTCACTGGTTAACTGACCTTATTGTTACAGTGCAAGTTAGCAACAATTTGAATTTTTTGCCATCAGCGTTATAAAAAGTACTATGAAAACGGTGTTGTCACTTCTGTGAGGGGGTTAGATAGGATCAGCTTCTCTCATACGTTTGTTGGCTCAAATAGAATAAGAAGGATGTCATATGGAACATCTTAAAGATCTGTCCCTTCTACATCTGGTATGATGAATCAGGGTTTAAGTTACTTGGCTGTTAACGTGTTCTGCTCTTGATGAGACAGGAAAAGAAAAAAGCATAGCAAGTGAGGGCCTTGCAAAGATGGAATGATGTCGCATCATGCTACTAGGTTGCAAATGGCATCAAAATATATTGATGAAAAATATTTTTGAAAAATTGAATCTCCAACATTAAGTGTTTTTATCTTGAGCATTCCTTTTTTCATGATGAATGAGATGAGGATTTGACAAAAAAGATTGATAGAGTTCCTGCTTGCATCTTTGAGCTTAGATCAGGAGGATGACAGAACTTAATTTCTTTGTCACTCCTTCTGTTGGAAAAAAACCTCAGGAATAAAAATCACAATATTGTCATGTTGCCACAGAAACTAGAGGGTTCCTCTGCAGTTACACAACTGTGAATTTAAAAAACTAAATTCTTATTTCAGTTTCAGCATCACATTGAAGCTGACAGGGGGAGTCTGATTAAAAAAAATAAGTGTAGTAGAGTCGAAATCAATTGTTGTAAATCCAGTAGGTCATTACCTCTCCCCAGCCTCCTTTCCATATGTACAGGTGCACATGTCTTCTTTCAGAAGCTTCTTAAATTGTTGAAGAAGTCCTATGTTTAAATTGCCCATACATCTTTTCTGCTGGGAGCAGTCCATCTCAATGGCAATTATCAGCTTCCATTAATGGAACAATTCCCAGTGGTTTTTTTAGCTTGCTGCAACTAAGCCTTTCTGATTTCCTTTCAGAAGTGTAGAGTTCTGGAGAAGTGAATATATGTGCAACTCTTTTGCTGCAATTTCATGTTGCCCTCTGATGTATGGGATTTGAGGGGAGGGAACAGACCATACTGAAATGTCTTTCTTATCCAAGTGGAAGCGGGTTTAGTCAGTTCACAGGCAGGCTCCACAAACATAAACACAGTAGAGGAACTCACAGAGCTGTACTTTGGTGACCATTGAAACTGCCTCTGCAGTGCATTCACAGTCAGGATACAGGGAATACATATGCTAGTATTATGAATGGAAATCAAATGTCTTCTGAGCACAAGAAAATCCAATGTTAATTAAACTTTTCCAGAGGCTGGGGTAGAAAATTCTGCTTTTGTTCTGTTAATCTCTTTGATTTTAATTGCATGATAAAAAAAAATACTGTAAGTGTAGTGTTAGCAAATACTCATATTTGATTGCAAGCATCTGTGTGAATGCTAAATCAAAGAATTAAATGCTTTTAATTGGTGTGGGTTTGTTTTTTGTTTGTTTTTTTTAAATCAGTTTTTCTTTTTTATTCTTTTTCCCTGAGACAGCCACACCGATAACAAAGCTTGCACTGTCAGTATGCTGAAGGTCATTCCTATAATCACTTCAGTAAGATCTGCTCCCCTTTGGGTGAAAAATCCCAACTGAGCATACTTAAAAATGTCTAGAAAATCCTATTACAGTTACTTACAGTTACTGAGTTTCAGTTATATATTTCAGATTCATGTGGAATTCAATAAATGTTCTGATCAAATATGAAAAATTGTAACAAGCTTCCAATGTTATGCACAGGGTTCCCCTCCCCCCTTTTGTGGCTGTGTTAGAGAAACAAGACACATTTTTCTCAACGAGGGCAAAGGATAAACTGAAATGATTAACATTAAAACATACCTAATACTGTGATATGTTTTAGAAAACTGGAAACAAAAGCAGGATATTTTTTATCCAACTGTCTTGACTCCCTGTGCATCTGTCTGTCTCTCTAGACCAAGTCAATAAAAATGATTAGAGCTGGCATCTCACAAATGTCCACACTTAAACCATGAAGCAATAATACTGTGAAGGAAATTTTTTTCTGACCTTTTCAAATTACATCCAACTGTCTAGGGAATTTCTCAGTGACTAGAGGTAATAAAGTTCAATCCATTTTGCTGGTTGGCTTTAAATTCAGCTCCTCAGAAGCCCTAACTTATCTTTTCTTTTTATCTTGGCCTTGGCATCTATTCAGTACAGTAATCCATGCATCTAATCTTTTTTTTCTCTCCCTTCTCAGGTTTAGCTGGTGAATCATGTTGTGAAATCTGCAGCCATGAAAGGCCCTCCACTTACTGCACCCTTCAAAACGAAATGTTAGCATGGGAGGCTAAGCTGGTATGTTGCCTTTGAGAGGCTCTTGTTGAATTTAATTAGCTTTTAGATTTCATCTCCATCTCGCATCTCAGCTTTCACTATTGTGTGTGATTTAGGCTTCCGTGACTTTAATTATTTAAAACTTTTCCAACTTGGCTGTGTCACCTTAGAATACCAAGAGGAAAAGTGAAGTTTAAAGTTCATTGTCTTAAACTGATTTGTATTTAGTTTTTATGATGTGAGCTCAGAAACAATAAAGAAAAGTCTCTCAGTAAGTTAGCGAATCATTCAAGTGCTAAAGCAAACAAGTATTCTACATGTCTTGTTTCTCATTGTACTCCATGAAGTAAAGCCTGAAACAGGTAAAGAACATTTTTAGGAAAATATTTCTTAAATTATTTTGAAAGTCATAAAAACTGACCTTTGCTGCTGATGCTCCCCTGAAATATTAAGTCTGTTTAGTTATATCTGATGAGTTTTAAATGACCTGCAGAATATTTAAAGTGTATGCATAACGAAAAGCACCTGTAAAGCACTTGCTTTTAATCATGGAAGTAATACACTAGAGGACACATGCAGCTAACTTACATATAGTTACAAGGGAAAGGAGTAGCTACCAAATGGTTTGCTAAAGATACAAAGTTGATTTTTTTTTCCTGTTTTCATCTTTTTTTGATTCTCCCTTCTGAAGTGTAGGGAACATAGATGGAAAGGTACAAAACTGGGAGATTATACATCTTGTTCTGTTTGTAAATGGGTCTCTACTAAGTCAGTAATGTTTGTCAGGTCACTCAATCATTTTGCACCATAACCGTAGCTTCTGTGAAAAGCTGTCAGTGAGTGCTAAGCAGAGGATGAGCTCAAGGTGGAATCTGACTATTCCATTGTCTTTGATTCTGCTAAAATTAAAAAAGTTCATTTTTAATTAAAATGTATTGTGCACCATTGATTCTAGCAATGTTGATAGTGGGATACTCAGTAATCTGAAAACCTGTCCTATGCCTAGAAGAATAGAATTCTCAACAAAATTATTACAGATATCCTTAATTCTGAAATTAATTTAGGAAAAACAGTACCTCATATTGGCAAGCCTTCTTGAATTCACGTTTTTTTCTTTACTGTCCTTATGATCACATCATGAAACAAAATCTAAATGGACAGATCAAGATATAATTTTAATCAAATCTTCTTTATTATTTTAGTAAAAAAAGTTAACATACCTAAACTGGCAGTATGCAAGATGCTGTCCTTGTTTCACAGATTATATGAGAGGACATGTTTGAGTGTACACAAATACTCAGCTTGGTACTAAAGTAAAGTTAAATTAATGTATGTGTGGATGTGTTCATTTACTCTCACATATTGGATTCTCCACTGGTACATGAAGAGTTATTTCTTATAGAATCAGCTGTTCTTCAGCCTACATGAATTAGGCTTCTCTTGATACTCCAGCATTAAGGTTGAGTTTCTAGATATGGAGACAATCAACTCAAATGAGTTTATAGTTTGCCAAGTGTATTGGAGGACTGAGAAACACCTCATGGAAGTAGCAAGTTTTAGCAACTCAAAGCAGTGACACTGGTGTTCACTGTATATATATAGCTTCTCACAGTAGGTGCTTGAAAAATGAACCATAAATATCCCCCACAGTATTTCAGGCAGAAATACACAGGAATGTGATTATTTCAAATGCAAGTAGGATATTAAGATGGTGGCAATGTCAGTTTTGTTTTTTCTGAGCAAGTTCTTATTTCCACGATTCTTTCTAATTTGTAAACCTGAATGCTGGACAGAAACAGTTTTGCTGGCAGGTCTTTCTACCATACTGATGAGTTTCAACTCAGAAGTATTGAAAATCAGTTTTAAGAAGAAAGGATTTTTCTTATTTATTTATTTAGTGAAATCGTGTTCATGACAGTATGTGTTGCATTATAAGAATACTGTAGAGATATTTAAGTGCTTGCATTTTGCTTTTTGGGGTGTTCATGTACCAATAGTTATGAGCTGTGGACAACAACTGAGCTAAATGTGTTGTTGGACACTTGGAAAATAGTTGAGTGGTTTTTACATTGTCAAAGTCAAGCATTATGGAACCCTCTATAGTCTAATTTTTGGTATTATTAAGGAATATAAAATTCTTCTTTGTAAATTAATCCATTCTTTAAAGTAGCTAATTGGAAAAAAATTTAAAAAGAGAACACAAGTATTTTTCAAATAAAACATACTACATTATGTCTTATGGTGGGAAACAACAGCAATCCTGATGTTTTTCTAGTTTAGTGTCTTTATAGCTTTGCCTTTTATTCTGTCACTCCTGATTTTCAAAAATTGGGAGTCCAATAATAGGAAAACAAAATGGGTGCCAGGGATAGGTATATGATAAATGGTGTTTCAGCTTAGCTCTTTTTCCTCAGTTCTTTGAAAATATGTAGTTTAACAAATCTTTATTACAAGAAAATTCTCTTGATTGAATCAAAGTAACTCCCAACCATGCATCAGTGGTGTTAAAATGGAAGATTGCATGGTACATATCAAAGAGATTGTGTGAATGTTATTGATACAGCATTGTTCTGTGTTATTTATATTTTCATCATTAGCCTATAAAGTCTTAATAATTAGCTCTCTAATTTCCCAGAAAAAGCATGCTAATTTGTTGAACTGGTTGAAGAAAAAAAAAAGCTGACCAATCTGGCATTGTAAGTTAATAGTATAGAACAAAGCATAGTCATAATTAGTTGAGAAAAGGACTTTTCTTGTTCATTCCAGTTCATAATAAAAAGTCCCTCACCAAAGTGACTTAGAAAATAATGCATTCAGACTGAGCAGAATTACTGCTTAGCAGATTCTATTTATCGGTAGCTTAAAAAGCAGCTGCGTTTTTGTAAAAAGCAATGAATGTGGCAGTCCTACTTAAAGATAGAAGAAAAAGAACACCCCTTGTTTTGTAATAAGGGGATTTTCAATTTAAAAGAGAGAGCGAGCCTGTTGTGTGAAGTATGGTTATTACATCCACTGTATTCTATCTCACCCACCAGGAGGCTAATAACGAAGGAGTCAGTGAAGGAGACCAATGCCACAAGGGTTATCTCACAGCTCCAGATGCTGGATAAGTTGAAGGAAGCAGAATCGCTTTTGGATGACATTCAGGAAGGCCTTGAATGATTATCTGGCGAAGAAAAGACTGTTCTTTCCAAGGTAAACAGTCTATTTCCTCTGTATAGTGTTGGTGCAAAATATGTTCATATAAATACCTCTAAAGTTAATTTTTTGATAATTTTTCAGGTTGTTTTTTTTTCTCTCAATGCAGCAATGATCTATCAGGAATACTTTCTGAGACAAAGGATCACTCCACATCCAACCACACCTAAGGAAATGCTTTGAAGGAATTGAGAAGCTCACTTTTAATCACAGGAGAGAAATTACCCATATGGAGTCAGCAGAAAATGAAAAAGTAGAGCTCGTGCTGTGAATAATTCCAGCAAATGCCATGGGGCTAGTTGAGAAATGACTTCATGAGGTGAATATCTTTAGCTCTTACTTAGGGTTTAGTTACTGTATGATCATTTTCTCTTTTAGGAGCAGTGACTATTATAAGCATATTTCCTAACTAAATGGCTTTCTGAATATTTGTCAAGATTTCAGCCTTATTTTTTTTATTTGTCACAACTAATTTAGCATTTGCAAACATACAGAAATGAATTCTAATAAAAAGCTCTCTGAGTCAGGCTGTCAGTGGAAGTCAGTCTGTGTCTGAAATTGTATTCGTGAATATATGTTTGAGTCTACATGTATGTGTTTTCGTGCTTTCTTGTTGTAATGTCTGTAGGTCAGGGGGATAATACGAAAAATGTAAAATCAGAGAAATGTAAAATTCGAAATGCTTCCTCCACACTGCAGAAAGTGTGTCCCATTGTGTTGGAGGGGTTTAATATCCAATCATTATAACAAAAGGGAAGAGAAATTATGTCACTGATAACATCCTAACCTTTCCCCTTGGGCCTCTCATCCAAATTCATTGGTTTCAGTACGAAATTAGTTTGGTGACCTTTTATGTTTGCTTTATTTAATCTTCTTCTCTCAGTGGATGGGAATGGGACGTTCCCTTCTTTTTTGTTTCTGGGAATTTTAATTCCATGTGCTCACCTTTCTCCTGGGGCAGGATCACCCCCAGGAATGCCACTTGCCCTTTGTTCACTGTTGTGGGTACTCATCTCGTCCTGGGTGGCTTGTCCCTTGGTGCTCCCTAGGCAAGAGCAGTGGCAGGAACCAGCACCCAGCTCCAGCAGGACAGGGAAGTGGAGGCAGGGGAGCCTCTGCTTTTATATCCAAATAATCTGGCAGAGGCTGAAGGGAAAATCCCTGCACAGCAAAACCCAGAGCAGGTGGCAGCAGGTCAAAGGCATTTGCCCTTGTTACGTATTGATTTCTGCTGGCTAGGTGAGCAAAGCTGGACGCCTAAATCTGCTTTTGAATCCCATTTCCCACCTAATGAAACCTCATGGCAACAACGTACCAGTTTTGGACTGAGCGCCTTTCAGAAGTGGCTGCACACAGTTTAAAATGGTTCTTCTGCAGCATCATTTTAGGTAGGGGAGGAAGAAGAAGAGGGAAGGATTTAGGCAAGTCCAAACACTCCCCACCCTCTTCTCCATGTCAAGTCACTAGATTGGTTTTTGGAAGTTTCCAGCATGAAGCTATCCCCTCCCGGCAAAACAAAACCAAACAAACAAACCGCCCCCCAAAACAAAAAACAACCAAAAACAAGTGACAGTGGATAAACATCAGTACTGAGGAGCACAGGAAAAGCCCAGATTCTTTAGCCAGTGATATGCTTATTTGTTTTCATCTTCTTCCACAAATGAAACAGTATTGGGGGAGATGAGCAGCTGTGTTTATTTAATTATATCTATTTTAACTCTCACCTAAAAACAGATTGGAAGGTTTGGGAGTGCATTAATCTGGATCCTATTAGTGTCTCATTCTCCCTCAAAAGTACAACCTGAGATTAATGAATATAAAACAGAGTTTCATATGCAGTCTTTAAGTCATTTGCATGTTTTATGCATGATAATTGAATTTATTTATGCACTTCCTTTCATTGAATGATTTCTCGCTCTTATCTATGCTGTCAACATTCTATTATGGAAGAAGTGGGATTTGGTAGGCAAGAAAGGATAGCAGTAAATAAATCAAATGCAGGCTAATTTTTAGTTGTAGTGTCAACACTAGATCAGAATTAATATTGCTCCCATGCCAGTGGGCTTACATGGCTGGAAAAAGTTAAATACTTTTGGTAAAGCATAGACTCTTAGCTTAATGAGACATTTCTGATGCAGCCTAGTTTGCTTGCAAGTGTACAAGCAAAATTATTTTCGAATGGCAGTTAAATTATTGTATTGACTTTTCAGTGACCCTAGAGACTTGTGTTTCTACTTGGCCAATTAGTAGTAATAAGAAGATGAATAGTAATTACATTAATAAATGACTGTATTCAGACCAGGACCTTGGTATCATAGTCTGGCTTAGAAAATAAGGGTATATTATAATTTGTCTCATTTGGTCTTTTGTCAGGAGAAATATGGACTTTGGAGTTATAGTAAATTTATCATAGCCAAGAATGTAAAAGTCCTAGGTATGAGGGGGTCATATTAGGTAGCAGCTCTGTGGAAGTGGTTGTTTCAGTGCCATAAGCAGGGAATCTTGCTTTGTTTCTGTAATTAAGCTCAGATGTCTTAGCGATGGAGTCTGATTTTTTCATAATGCCTGCCAGGAAGCTACTATGGAAAATAGTTTTTAAAAGATGCTGGTAGTGGTGCTTTCATAGCATTTATCTATGCCAGTTTCTTTTGTGTCTCTTGTCTTTCCTTATGTCTTGAAAGATGTATGTGGAAGTGATATTTTTCCGTGGTGTCCTGTCTTTTATCAGTGAATTAAATGGTTGTGTCTTGTGATTGTTTCTTGACTCGTGTAGATAGGAATGTGTTTAAAGGCTAAAGTTCTTTTAATTTGTGATGTAACTGTTTCAGTGTCTTTCTTGTCATTGAAATGTAGTTTAAAATGTCCAGTAATGTAGCATGAAATCATTGGTTAGTTTTGGAATGGTGGTGAAATCATGTGAAGAAAGTAAGTATTGCATCTGATCAAGATAAATTCACTCTAGTGTTTTATGGCTTTTTATTCCTATGTGATAGTAATAAAGTCTCATGTAGGGATGGAAGCCATGAAATACATTGTGAAAAATCATCAACTCAGATGGGGCCATCAGGATAGCATGCCGTAGTTGTAGAGTTATTGAGAATGATTGGAAGATGATTTAGTATGTCACCACTTTGACCATGTTTTTACATTTTGGTTCTTCATCTTTCACCCATGTAGTTTGATGAGAGGAAATCAGTTTGTAACAAGCTGATCCATCTTTACGTCAATGTTCAGTGTTAAATTGTTCATCTTTCATTTTCTGCCAGAGATAACACTGTATATGAAACCCTAAGCTAAGAGTTTAATATAGGAAATAAACACATGCCAAAAGAAAAGCCAATGAATTTCTAAATGCTTGTAAATTAAGAAGGAATCAAAGCAAGGTCTGCCCTGTTAGCAACTGGTCCAGGTTCTTTATTTCCATTTTTGAGAGCAAAACTGAGAGATGATCTGGGCATTTAAAGAGAATTCTTATCTCTGCTTGCATGTCTTTCTGAAAATGCATGTTCTTTTCTCTCTCTGGAACTGAGACAAATTTTGGGGCCAGAAAACAATTTCTGAAGATTTCTTTACAGTGCTGCTCTTCTACATACTGCCTTACTACTTTGTTGTCTTCTCTTTTGGATACCAATTTCCTTTGGAAATATTTTGGAAAGGTTATTTATTCTGATACAATTATTTAAAATTTTGCATTGTATTATTTCTCTGAAGCATATGTTAATAAAACATCACCGATTTTTTGGTACTTTGACTCCTGTATTATGTCTGAGGTGTGAATTTTTTCTCTGCTAAAAAGCGCTTTCTCATTATTTTAACTAAGGGCATCTTCTGGTGAAAAAGCCCCAGCAATAAGTAGGCAGGATATGTATTTCCCATTTTATTATAAACTTAAGTTTCTTCTTTATATTAAATAGTACACAGAGAATTTAACCATGATAAAATTCACAGATGTGGTGTGGCAATTATTTCAGTCTTACTTAGCCTGAAAAAATGGTAGACACAGGTTTTCTCCAATGCTGCCATGTGAAAAAAAAATATCACAAAACATATAAAACATGTTACCTTAGTTTATCAGAGGAAAAAGTATTTTCCTTCTTATGTATTAACAAAAATGTTTTCAAGAGTATCAAGGGTGTACAGGCAACAGAATAAACTGGGTTTATTTTTCAGCTTCTTATTTGGCTAAAATACCTTTTATCTTCATGTTTTTCATATTTGTTTTGGTGATTAGTTTATAGAGACCTGAGATGAAGTCCTTTAAACAGATTTACATGGGGTCCTGTACTCTTTTTCTCCGTTTCTCCCACTTTAATGTTGAATTGCGGTTGAACTATTTTGTTGATAAATGATATGCAATTCATCTTTATTGCAGACTAGACTTTTATAAGTAGTCTACAGTCCTGCCTGTAGAATCTATTTTCAGTACTGTATTTTGTTTCCAAATTACTTCAAGAGAAAAGTGTTCTCATAGTTGAAGTCCTTCTTTTAAATGCTAGAACTAACGGTTGAATATGGGATCTTAAAGGCAAATAGAGCTCTTTTCCTGTACGTCAGCACCAGTTTGGAAGGGTTCTACTGACCAAAAATTAAGCAATACCAATTTATTTATCTGAAATATTTTAAGTTATTGTCTTGCCAACTTTATTTGTCCCATTTGCCCAGTGAAATATAGGATAAGAGTAAAAACTGAAGCATGACTTTTGGAAACTGCCTAAATCTATTTTTCAAAATAGAAGTCACAAAGCAGTGCATTAAAATGTGTGCAGAGAAATGCCAGCAAAGTTGCAGTCCTCTGAAATAACAGTGGAGGTGAATACATCACTGTGAACTAGTCACTAGAATGGCTCAAATGTGCTTTGGTAACTCTCTTCATGGCATGTCTGCTGAACTAACTACACTGATGACTTCAGAAGCAACTCCAAGTGTCACAAGTGTTCACGAGAGCCAGGAGTGCCGCTGTCCTGGACTGTTGCACCTTAAACACATTTTTCTGTTTCTGATGTGTGTTTCTTTCATTAGTGGAGGAGAGAGTTTTGATTTTGGATTTTTTTTTTATACTAGTAGTTCATCCATAGACATTGCAGATATCCCTTAGATTAGTCTTTCTTGAATAAATGCTATTATTTCTATCCTAATTATTTTCTTTTTTTCTCCACCCCTGGGGTGGAGCCAATCAGTTTATTTTTTTTTTCTGAGCAAGAAAAATGCTCTTTTACAAATCATGCAACATGACTTTGGATACACCTCTTTGAATTATGTGTTGTAAGAACTTGACAATCAAGTTTTAAGTGACATCTTGTCATCATGGAAAATACAGCAATTTTCTTGTCGGCATCAAATTGAGTAAAAAGTGTATGTTTAAAATGTAGTCATTTGTCAGAAAAATGTAAGGTCTTGTCACAGAGATGAAATGTTAAAGTTACCACTTTGTTTAATAAATTTTTTATGTTTATACTGCATGTCTTCTTAATTTATTAACAGCATTAGTCAAGAACGAGGCAATATTCTACTTACGCCTTCAAAATACTGTCTGAGGTAGTGGACAAACCAGCTTTCAGGAGAAGCAGCATCTTGGCAATCTGAGATCCAAGCAGGATTTCCTAAGTCTTTCTAGGACAATGCAAACAGCTTGAGTATAACCTGCCAAAGTGGCCAGTCTCTGAAAGCAAGTGTAATGTGTTTTCCATGGCCTGGAATATAAAATCAAAGGCAGTTGTTTTCTGCTGGAGCTAGTGCTTTAAAGCAGTCTTCAGGGGTGTATCATCATGGAGAATAAATCACAGCAATTTGATCTGAATGTAAGAAAAGATAGGCTTTGTTAATTTTTGGGAGGGCCATGCCACTGGAGGCAGAAGAGAGGTTTGCAATTGCTGTATTAATATGAAATTGGAAGAGCTATTTCTGGAGACTGCCACTTACCTATTCTCCTAGCACTATCGCTGTCTTGCTGATGTCAGTGTCATTTCACTGTTCATCTACAACCCAGTGTTGAGTTTTGGAAAAATTATGTATGACATTATAAAACAGAAAGTTGCAGTGCCATTTCATTTTGTGGGGTCAGGTGTTGAAAAGGTTTATGCGCGCGCGCGCACACACACACACCACACAGAAAAGCAGAGAGAAAGAGGGAGGGAGTGAAAGAAGTTTTTCTGATCAAAATTTTCTGTGTTATTTGAATTCCCAGGATTAGCTTAAAAAGTAGCTTTTCAACCTGCTGCTTTACTGGCCTTTACATTATTTTCTTTTCCAATTGTCTTTGTTTTTCTTAATTTTTAAAAAATATTATACACATTTTTTTATTTTTCATTCCTCTTCCATATAAGCTTTTTAATTATAAACTATCATCCAGAACTTGACTATCTGGAAAACATAATATGAGGGTTTTTTCTGGTTTTCTACTCTTCAAGAGTTATTGCTAAAATGCACTTTTTCCATGGAAAAGGACACATATGACCAGAATTGTGCACATTTTTTTTAATCTCAATTTGATTTACTTAAATGTATTACTTATCCTTACAAACTTGCCTCTCATTATGTTATTATTTGTGTTTCTGAGTAGAATTTGGAGTCTTTGTTCCTAATTATCTGTTTTGAGAGGATTATTTTTTTCACCTTTGAAATCAAACATTTTGGCTGGCCCTAAGTTTTTAATAGATTTAGTCAACCTGAAATATCCTTTTGAATGAGTTAATTTAGTTACTTTTAGAACCTCTGCAAGTAGGGAAATTCCAAGAATCATTACAGGAAAAAACAGTTATCTCATTAACCTATTTGAGACAAATAGGTATTATATTGTTATTTCATTTACACTTCCTAGTGGTTAGGTCAATTTTTCCTAACCCACACAAGAAAATGTAATGCAGAGGGTGTCTCCGTGGTACTTCAGCCCTGGGAGCAGAACAATGTTCTTCAGAACATTGAAAAGGTAGGTGTGAGGATCTGATAAAATCTGAAGACTAAAAGCATTTCACCTACTCAGAGGTGATAAAAATTTGGTGCTTAATCTTTGACCAAAGTTCTTGCATTTTCTGCAGAATTTTTTGAGTGCAAGTCTGGTTGCACTGAGGAGCTCTCCACTTATGGCCCATTTCTATCTTCATTGTAGTCTTTCTCCACAGGCAGTAAGACTAGACCAGGAAATAAGATGTAGGGGGACAGGAAGAGGCAGGTAGGCAGTGGAGATGGGGAGCCAAAGAAAGGATCAGTGGGTTAGTGAAAGCTGCATGACTCTGGATTCATTCCAACCCTCCTTTGCAGAGAAGCTTTTGTGAAACTCACTGTGGTTTCTGAAAGGAAGGTCCCTATTCATCCAGCCACTGAAGGAGATCATACTAATAGGCTCCAGGATCACAAAGACACTCACCACCTGCTGTCATGAGTGCAGGTCAGGTTTTGTTTGCTGTGCTGAATGTGAATGCTATTTTTCTTTAAAAACTGAAGTATAGGCATATATTTGCCAGAGTTTGATTCTTTTGCATCAGCATTTAAGATTTTAAAAGATAGGAAGAAAAACAGATATTGTCCATATTGTTACAGGTAGACATAGAATGTGTCACTTGCTACTGTCACAAGGTAAAGTTCAGAAAAAATTCCTGAAGTATGGAAATGTGTAGATAATAAATCCAAATCTAAAATAGTTTGATTTAAAATTAAGAGTTATTAAATTTAAGCTGAACTTCATTTTTATTGAGTAGTATTGTTTTGCCAGAAAATATTAGTATGCTCAGTTTTTCTAAACTAACTTAGTGCCTTTAAATGCTCATTGAACTTTTTACTTTAATAAAACATTTGTATCTAATTTTACATTAACAAAATAAATCTATAATTTTATTAGGCTTGTTAGAAGCAGAAATCTACATTTGTGACCAGTCTGTCAGATTTATCCTTTGAGAGAGATAGAAAATAAATACTCTATAATATAAAAAATATTCAATGTAACCTGTTTTACATTTTGAGACTTTAATTCATGACAATCCACAATTCCCAAGAGTGTAAAACTTTGTTCTGAAATCAATAACAAAATCTGAAATGTAAGGAACATAAGGAATCTGTATTTGAAATTATAGGAGTTTTTCTAGTAGTGTCAGAGGCATGTAGTGAGTCTTCTATGTGAACCAGCAGACAGTGACTCCCTTTTCTTACATGATCTCATGTATACCTATTTTAAGAAAAGAATTTCTTATTGTGTTGGGATAATAGAAAATTTTTGAAGGATACATTGTGATAAAAATTGAATTAAAGCAGTGCTTGAAGCAACAAATGTAAACATCTGAGGTATTGCATGCTAGATCCAAGTAAGAACACAGGTGCAAATAATTTGGAAACTAAATTGTATTTTTACATCAACATAGTTAGACAAAAATGGCTTATTAAGTAATTGCTATTGTGACATAAGCTTTATGCAGTAGCTGAATTACTTGGCAGAGCTAAAACGTCAAACTACCTTGGGAATCTACCACATTCTTAATTTTCTGATTGATTAAATGGATTATTTGACATTTTGGCAGAGCTTTGAAATCACAGCATAACAAAGACTTCTTTCATTACTCATTATTTGCTATCTTCAGCCTTAGTACAGATTCTTTGAAATGAAAGGTTTAAGATGCTTCTTTTCTGGGTAATTTTTGTTCCAGTTCACGTTTTTGCTAGGAGTATCACATTTTCAACTTAAATTCCCTACTGTGTAAATACAGTTCCTTATGATTACAATAAAATCTATGGAGATATGTAATCTTGAAAAACACTTTTATATACTACGCAAGAGTGAGACTGAAGAATTCAACATGACTAGTCTGCTATCAGAGAGGCCCCTAACCCTTTCACCACCAGCATTTTCTGGAGTGCAGGAAGCTGGGCAAAGTGGTGGGTATCTTTGTTCAGATTGTGACAATGTTCAGTTTTCTGCTGCCCTGGGTGGAAGTAGATGATGTATTTCAGCAACTTCGGGGGACAATTGTGAGATAATCAGGTAGGCTGGAGGTCATTTGCCATCATCAGCTTGACACCAGTGAGAACTTGCCATGCCTACCTACACTTAATGTCATTAATGAGTAACATTGAGAAAAACTAATTCTACTTTCAATATAACTGCACAGTTTTCTCTGTTGAAAAACAGCTCATGAGGGTCCCTAGAGCCTTATAGGCTGTTATTCTGCACCACGCTGCTTCTCAAACACAAGTTTGGTGGAGATAGATAACAAGCATATAAATGAAGTAAGGCTTTCAGTGTCTCTTGTACTTTTCAATCCCTTTGAACAGAAAAAAATGGGGGTATAAACATACAGAAGTGAAGGTGTGATTCTTTCCTTTTCCCATTCCATGAGAAGAAGAAATGCTAGCGTTCTGTTCAGTCTCCAGACACTTACATATGTGTCTGCAAAATGTAAAATTCTGCTTGAGTACCCAAGAATCTGCATTTGTTTCCAGTCATTCTGACAGTTTAGAGGTGAGAGTCTTACCTGTTATGCCTTCCTTCCTGAGAATAGAAACAGGCTCATAGTAACTAGCAATTTTTTTTGAGGCTATAACTTGAACTGGAATTTATATGGTAGCTGTCTGTTCTGACTGACAATTTTTCTAGCTGAGATATAACCAGTGTTTCTGATAGTTCTCTACTATAAGACAGTTTTAAATCTAAGGATGAAAAACACTATTTAAGTCTATATATGGTTTTAATTTTGTTCATCTCCAGTAGTGATTCTTGAATTCAAAGTTGTGCAGTGGTTTATGTTAAATATTTTGCTTTCAATTACAATACCTTCATTAGGCTTAAATTTTCCATGCCTGGAGTTTTCCTCAAGTAGATTACACACACAAAAGAAAACAAAATTCAAACTAAAACCCCAGACTGCAAATCGACTAGGGAAAAAGTTTCAGCATTGTTGTGATAGTTTGAGGTGAGGAACTCTGCATAACCTTTCCATCATTATTAACGAACTATATTAGTACATTAGTTTATCCATAGTATCTGTGTTCATATGATAGAATTTGTGGTTTAAGAATGAATGAAACAACATACACAAAATCAAAGGAGAAAAAGAAAATGCCCAGTTCTGTGTTTAGGAATGTAGGAACATACAAATCCCCAAAAAGGGGAGATGCAATTTTACGTGCATTTTATCAGTCTTTAGTTACACATTAATAATATGTCCCAGTTTGTATAACAAACTCTGTGGAAATGGACAATCAGGTCCTAGCTTTCTTCATGGCTACAAAGACAGGTAGTGCTTCACCTTAAGTGGAACAGCTTCAGCTGGAAAGGCTGAGGAGTTCCCACTGCAAATATCCTACCTTAGATATCTGATGTGAGTTCAAGTTTCAGGCAAAGCCTTGAGAATCCTAATAACTTACCACCTGAATAAGATAGTATGAACACCATCATTATCACATCTGGGATGGAGTGCTTTCAGAAGTTGAAAAGGTTGAGTATATCTAGAGTACATTTACCAGTTGTGCAGCTAAGATTGGGATATATCAGAAGGAAACAGTTAATACGTGGAGTGTTGGAATTGGTAGACACCCAGGGCCAGAAAAACAAAGGTATTTCTGTGCCTAATTTCTGGCAGGGCATGCAATCAGAAGAGAGATTTGTGGGGTGAAAAATGTGATTGTGCAACTTATAAATGGCAAATGGCAAGGGAGTCTATGCATAAAACATTGCTTGTCTCTTCATGTGGTCTAGTGGTTAAGGTTTTAGACATGCACTTGAATTATGGCTGAGGTAGCTGCAGAATGGGTGTTTATAGCATTATAGCTGCCCATGCACATGCTTTTAGTCTGCTGCAAATGGGAGGAAATATGACTTTGCACCTCAGACATTTCAATTTGCATTTGCTGAGAGCTGGCAGTAGTTCAGCTGATGTGTGACAGCTGGATTATGGAGCTGAAAAAGTCAGGCCACAGCAGAATATCAAAAGCATGCATGAATCCTGCATGTGCAGATGTGCAGTTCTAGCAGTGACAAAGTCATTACTGACTTGATTTAAAATGAAAGAAATCAAAATTCCCAAAGGTTTTGTATCTTACCTATAATGAGATCATGCAGCAGTTGTGTTTAATGTCAGACTATTTAAATCATGGCTTCAAAGATAAAGTCATCCCCTTCAGGTCACATATCTGCCTCTGATACAGCTCATCTCTAGAAAGAGCATTACCCTCAGGTTTCATTGCCCTCAGAGCAGTAACATGTGTGTGATCAGCTGTGCTGTTTAGAAAGCCCTTGCTTAATTACTGGTCCTAGTCCTTTGGGTAATGGCACCTTGTTGCCAAGTTTTAGTTCCCACTTGGCTCTCTTATCCCCGTATTAGTTTAAAACTTTCTACCACTATGCAAGTAGCTTGTAGTAGTCTGTAAAGCTGCTGAAGAAAAGCTCTGATTTGAAACCAATATAGGCATACTGATGTGAAACTGTGCTTGATTGTGCCACAGGTCAATTTTCTTCAATTACTAGCCTGTATATAAACCTAAGGTTCACCTTAGCTGGTTTTGCTTTGGTAGAATTTCAGTTCCTTTCTTCTCTTTTTGTTGCAATATCTGTATCTAGATAGCTCAGTGTAGAAAAGCACCCTATGGAACAAAAATATAGTCTCAAAAAGGACTCATCAGCATATAATTTAGGTTTTATTTTTAAATGGCTATACTGTTGGTGATGTATTTTGCATAGTGGATGTATTTCAGAGTGAAAGCTCGATGAGTTATTTCTATCCAGAGTAAGTGGTAGTTAATGAAACATTTTATTAATAAAATTTAGATAATTATTTGGATAATTGTACAGGCAAATAATTCAGTAATGTGAAATTATTTATTCTGTGTATAATGATACTTTACTCTTTTTAAGTGCAGCTTAATATGTTAATTACAGAGACTCAAGGGACTTGTGGAAAGTTATTCTAGTGATCATATGTTATTAATTCTCAAGGGACACTGCTTTTTTGGAACAACACCTACAGAAAGATTCAAAGCTCAAGCCAACCTGCAATATGAACATTTAAAAATTAACACACACACACACACACGAATACATGAAAAACAAACCTTTAAGATTTTTTTTTTGTTGGTTTTGGTTTTTTGTTTTGGTTTTGTCTTTCTTTCCTTGTAGTGTTGAGGCCACTTGAGTTCCCTTGATGATGATTCTCTACCTGGCCTCAAGGTAGATACTAAGTGTCTTTCTAGAGTACTTGTCAAGACATAGTAGTCTTGATATGAAAACACACTCCACCATTGTATCCCATCTTTCCATGTGACGATTCCTGTAAGTTGCTAATCTTCAGGTTCTTCTGTTTATTGATAGCAAATAAATAAATCTGGTGTCAAAGACAACAGATCTTTCAGTGTTGCAGAGCAGTAATGTCAATATGTACTTTTGCTTTAGTCTGTGATGGTGTCTTTTCTATTGATACCTCAGTGATGTCTTTTGAAATGCAGAACAAAAAAGTCTTGCAAGCACATGTTCACTGAGAGTAATATCATGCATCTGATCCTCAGGTGTGAGATCATCCCCTGTTAGATTAGAACTATTGCTATCTGACATAACCATCTTTTTTTGTTTGTTTGTTTGTTTGTTTGTTTTTTACTTTTCATTTTCTTTTGGAGTTTTGTTTGGTGGTTTGTTTTTTTCTAGTTTCTTTGGTTTGGGTGTGGGTTTTGTGGGTCTGATTTGGTTTCATTTTGTTTGCTTGTTTTTGTTTTGTATTTTTGACAAATGTCTGATCAATGCAAGCCAGAACTTTCTGAAAACTTGACTCTTTTCTGATGGCTTGTAAGAGATGGCACAGTTAGATGGTTTGTCATCTCTGGGCATTTCAGGTGCACTGGAGCTGTTACAATCCTTGTTTTCATAAGCTGGTTTGAGTCCCAGCTTCATGCCAAGCAGCTGGGAGTCTCATTTCATCCCAGAATCTCAGAACTCCCAGATCTTTTCTGTGTGGCTGAGAGAAGCACTGCCTGGGCATTGTTGGCATAGACATGTCAGAGATCTTCTGGGGGCTTGCTGATGAGCTATTACTGGGCAGAAATAAATCTTGAAGGGTGTGTGAATTAAGACTCAGCTGTAGTTCTATTCCATGTAAATGGGAAACCAGCTAATACCAAAACAATCACAGTTGCTATTTATCATCTGTGCAACCTGTGTTCCAGGCAGTTCTCCTCAGGAGTTACTTGTCAACAATAGTATATCCTGTCATGACATATTCCACATATATGAATGCGTAAGTTTGAATGGAGGGAAAACTGCAATGACTATTAGTAACAGAAATTCAGCTGATGAGATTGCAACCTTGGTCATATCTGCAAATTCCACTGATTCCTCTTCAGACCAAGTTATATGTAGCCAGTTGTTGTTTAAATAGTTTACATTGCTCGGAATCCCCATCTGACCTTAAAATTGGTAGGACAATAGATGTATTTGAGTTGAGGAGGCATCCTCTTTTACTCACAAATTCTTCTTTACATTCATTATGTTTGGACCTATCATATAGCTGTCCAAAAGTCATTGATGTCCGGAGACACACAACCCACTTGAGAAAATGTACTTTTTCTCTTACATTATTATTATTATAACAAGGGATTGTCTGGTTCCAGATTTCCTTTTGATGGAAATTCCAGCTCCTCTGGATAAAACATGCAGTTCTTAAATAAGATGTATATTTTATAACTTCTAAGAAGTCTAATCTTGTATTTTGCTCTTTACACAATTATAAACCATATTTAGTGTTGTGTAGCAAAGATGAGGGGATTCCAGACAGAGCAGAGGAGACAGAGATGTTAGAAGATATTTCAAAAACTACAGCAAGAAAAATGAAGTTTCATGAAGTAGCAGGAACATGTAACATGATATTTATTTAGTAAATATGTAGATTCACATTCAGTCAAATTGTGCTAAACTAAGAATGAATGCAGTACTTGCATTATTAGAAAACCTTAGTAAGTTTGTATGTGATGGTCCATTCTGGATTCAACCAGGCATATAAATGTGGATATTTATCATGATATTACTGCATATAATGCGTTAAAGGGATGTATATCTCATTAAGTTAGGAAAAAGCTTAAAGATCTGATGTTTTATTTTTAGGGCAATATATGAAGGGAGCTTCTCTAGCCAAGCATAAAAGTTCAGACATTTTAACATATGCAATAATGATATTGATCTCTCAAAAGGATACCAGGTTGGAACAGCTATGGAAAAGCAGGAAATATCCAAAGGGATGGGAATTGTGGCAGGTTTCCAGATCTTGCTTACATGGATTCCCCAAATCCATTGGCCTCAGCGGCTGGAAGAGGGTAGACATGTGATATTAATCAGCAATGTGAATTCCTGAGTGAGATCCATCAACTTTCAGTTGGTTTGAGAAAGGGCATGCCTAAAACTGAGTGAAGAAAGGAGTAAAATATATTTTTAATGTGTTTTATTACAAGGTATTGGTCATGGGAATGCTCAGAGCTGCCAACATGGGAGTGAGAAGTAGATGTTGTCCAGAGGACAACCTGCTCCTAGATTATGTTTCCCTGTGGTTCACTTGCTGGTTTTCCCCTACTGCTGTAGGGAGTTTGTGAGGATGCCCTCAGCAGGGAGGAATGGATATTGTGCATTGAATAAGGAATAAATGAGGAATAAGGATTGCCTTGAACTTATGTCAAAAGCAGATAACATGAAAGGTAAAACTAATTGAAAGTTGGTGTATAGAAGTACAGACAAAAAAAGTCTTAGAAGTAACTTGGAATGCAAAATAATCAACACCTTGCAGGAGGATACCCCTATGGGCAGCAATGTTGGATTATGTATTTGGGCACCTAACATTGTAGTGTATTGCATTACTGAACTGTGCTATTTTCTTATTAAACTCTCAGGCAATAGCAATGTAGTTGGATTTAAAAAAAAAAAAAGAATAGAAAGGAAAATAAAAGCTTCTTGCAGCTATTTTTCATCTCAAGGCCTCACTTAGTCTTTTCTACTTTTTCAGTCTCCTCTTCTCCTGCATTTGCTTTCAAATCAGGGACAACTTGGAGGAGATTGCTGAAAGCAGTAAAAGTACACAGCCAAATGAAAGCTCTAAAGCAAGTGTTGTTTTTGAATATGTTATTCTCATTGAAAGCCTTTCAGAAAACAAAATTAAATTTCTTTAAAAAACGTTTTTGAACACACATAAAATATCATCTTTTTCTCTTGTAGTTGTCAAATTGCCTTCAGGCAGTCTGATAAACAGAAGAATTTTTTACTGAAAACTCAGTAGAGGAGTTGCTTGTTGGCCAATTTATCCATAAAGCTATTAATTCTTCTGACCTTGGAGAGGAAAACTGGAAATAGATGCATGACATCTAAGCACCATTTCAACGTGAAAAGTGGAAAGGAAATTTAACTTTATTCATATTGTGAAAATTGGCATCCAACCACAACTTTCAGCCCAATGTCTTACTGAGCACGACATGTATATTAAAATATTTTGAAAAGGGATCGACATGACAGGAAGATACTCTCCTCATAGGCATGTGCAGAGTCACTCCTTGTCTGCATTGCACGAGGCACAGCAGTGCTCTTAGGGCTTCAAAAGCTGTAAAACAAGTTCTTACAAAGAATTTCCTTTGCATCATTCTGATAAGAATTTCTGCTATGACAATATATTTTTGGTCACTTTTATAACCAAATATTTGTGTGGTGAATGTTATTTTTCCCACTGGTCTTAAATATTTATAGTAGGGGTAAAGAAAAAAGCCAGTGGCTCAGCTGGTTAAACACCTTCTGCAAACATTATTAGTACTTGTCCATAATTTTTGCTCTTTCTGCTATTTTTTTAACTTCAGTCACTGGTTTGCCCACTAAGAACTTCCCACCTGGCTGCTCCCATCACCATGGGATAGTGTGGCTGTTTTGGTGATCATTGAAGTCAAGTCCTAGGAAAAGGTTAATGAAGGAAAGTTGGTTTGCCATAGCTGCAAGACCTTGTCCAGCCTTGTCTTTAAACCAGTCTTTTTCTCAGGAGCAGTGGGCATGGGCAAAGATTTCCAAATGGAAACAGCAGTATAGACACCCTGGAAAACCACCTGTGCTGAACTTGTTCCCCTGCCACCAGCCTAGTAGAATAGAAAAGCCCAAGAGATACCACATGGGTTGATACATACAGCTTCTCATCTCTTAGCATATCATTTTGCCTACCAGTTGCTGAGAAATCCCAGGGGTTTACTACCACTGAACCATGGTCTGATGTTGATTCTGTGGTATACAGAATCAACATCAGACCATGGTTCAGTGTCTCGGTTTGAGGGGAAAAACCAAAATGTTTTACCCACAAGCAGGGGAGGGGCCTCCTCCACAATAATCACACCACTCTTTATCAAATTTAAGAAAAGGAATTTTAATACAAGAAGGATAACTGCTATATATATATATATATATATATGTAAACAGACTAGTGCAACCCACTTCCCCAACACCATAAGAGAGAAAAAAAAACAACAACAAAACCCAGCAGGTTTTCCTCCGGGAGAAAAGGTTATACTTAAGTGTCCTTGTCACAACCCGGCTGGCTGCAGAGTGAGTTTCAGTCCCTCTCCAGTGAAACAGACGAGCAGTGGGCTTTCAGATGGACTCAGTCTCTTCCCCCTGTGTTCCCCATCCAAGAAGCAGAAAGGTACGAGCAACCAGCAGCAAATCCAAGGCAGGCAGCAGCACGGCAGGAAAAAAAATAGTCCGAAGTAGGCAGCGGCAAGACAGCCAGGGAAAACCCCAGCAGTAACCAGCAGGGCAGCCTGCCTCCTTGGAGCCCCCACTCCCCCGTTCCGCCGAGCCAAGACTCCGGAGAATATCCAAAAAAAAAAAACCAAAAGAGACAAACCTGCCCCCACCCCAGCGATCACAGTTAACTGCTTCTTTTGTTAACCGCTGGCCTGGGCAGTTAAGTGGCAGGGGAGAGAATTTACATAATAATCCCAAACTACAACATTATCCACCCCTAAATTCTCTTCCATGCCGATACTCTACATTAAACTTAAATTTTCTTTCAAATAATTAAGTGTTTACAAATACAGTAATATGAGTCGTTTACCCAGAGATAAGTTCCCCTTGAGGTACACATCGTGTCTCTCCATCTTCCTGCATCACCCACCAGGTGGAACCAGATCCTTGAGCAAAGACAACCCCACGAATGGGTTTGCCTTTGCCTGAGGCAGGGTTGATCCAGACTGTTTTCCCTAGCATACCTCTCAGGTGTATTACAGGGACTTTGTCTCCATCTACAGTGTGAAGGGGTTCTGATTGGGCAGGGCCGGCTCGATTGACAGAGCCTCTAGTGTTGACTAGCCATGTAGCCTTTGCTAAGTGTTGATCCCAGTGTTTGAAAGTCCCTCCACCCAACGCCTTCAAAGTGGTTTTCAACAGTCCATTACACTGCTCAACTTTCCCGGCAGCTGGTGCATGGTAGGGGATATGGTACACCCACTCAATGCCATGTTCTCTCGCCCAGGTAGCAACTAAGCTGTTTTTGAAATGAGTTCCATTATCTGACTCAATTCGTTCTGGGGTGCCATGTCACCACAGCACTTGTTTTTCCAGGCCTAGGATGGTGTTCCGAGCAGTGGCGTGAGGCACTGGGTGTGTCTCCAGCCACCCTGTGGTTGCTTCCACCATGGTGAGCACATAGCGCTTGCCTTGGCGGGTCTGTGGCAGTGTGATGTAGTCAACCTGCCAGGCCTCCCCGTACTTATACTTATCCCAGCGTCCACCATACCACAGGGGCTTCACTCTCTTAGCCTGCTTAATGGCAGCACATGTCTTGCAGTCATGGATAACCTGAGAGATAATGTCCATGGTTAAATCCACCCCTCAGTCTCGTGCCCATTTATAAGTGGCATCTCTGCCCTGATGGCCCGAGGCATCATGGGCCCATCGAGCCAAGAACAGCTCTCCCTTGTGCTGCCAGTCCAGATCTGTCTGTGATACTTTCACTTGCGCAGCTCGGTCTGCCTGTTGGTTGTTGAGATGTTCCTCATTGGCCCGATTTTTGGGCACGTGTGCGTCTACGTGGCGGACTCTCACAATCAGCTTCTCTACTCGGGTGGCAATATCTTGCCATATATCGGCAGCCCAGATGGGTTTCCCTCTGCGTTTCCAATTGGTTTTCTTCCATCGGTCTAACCATCCCCAGAGAGCATTGGCCACCATCCATGAGTCGGTGTAGAGGTAAAGCTTTGGCCATTTCTCTCGTTCAGCAATGTCCAGGGCCAACTGCACGGCTTTAAGCTCTGCAAACTGACTCGACCCACCTTCTCCTTCAGTAGCTTCTGCAACTTGTCGTGTGGGACTCCATACAGCTGCTTTCCATTTGCGATTAGTCCCTACAATGCGACAGGAGCCATCGGTGAAGAGGGCGTAGCGTATTTCCTCTTTTGGCAATTGATTGTATGGTGGAGCTTCTTCCGCACGTGTCACCTGCTCTTCCTCTTCATCTGCTAGACCAAAATTTTCACCTTCAGGCCAGTTTGTGATGATTTCCAGGATCCCAGGGCGATTTGATTTTCCTATACGGGCGCGCTGCGTAATCAGGGCAATCCACTTGCTCCAGGTAGCATCAGTGGCGTGATGTGTAGAGGCAGCCTGTCCTGACAACATCCACTTCAGCACTGGTAGTCGAGGTGCCAGAAACAGCTGTGCTTCTGTGCCAATCACCTCTGAGGCGGCTTGGACTCCTTCATAGGCGGCTAGGATCTCTTTCTCTGTGGGGGTATAGTTGGCTTCAGATCCTCTGTAGCCTCGGCTCCAGAATCCAAGTGGTCGGCCTCGAGTCTCACCAGGCACCTTCTGCCAAAGGCTCCAAGACAGGCCATTATTCCCGGCGGCGGAGTAGAGCATGTTCTGTACGTCTGGTCCTGTCCTGACTGGTCCAAGGGCTACAGCCTGAGCAATCTCATGCTTGATCTGGTCAAAGGCTTGTTGCTGCTCAGGGCCCCAGTGGAAATCATTCTTCTTACGGGTTACCAAGTAGAGAGGGCTTACGATCTGACTGTATGCTGGGATATGCATCCTCCAGAACCCTATGGCACCCAGGAAGGCTTGTGTTTCCTTTTTGCTGGTAGGTGGAGACATTGCTGTGATCTTATTGATGACTTCTGTTGGAATCTGACGGCGTCCATCCTGCCACTTCACTCCCAGGAACTGGATCTCTTGGGCTGGTCCCTTAACCTTACTCCGTTTGATGGCAAAGCCAGCTCCCAAAAGGATCTGGATGATTTTCTCTCCTTTCTGAAAAACCTCTTCTGCTGTGTCCCCCCACACAATGATGTCATCAATGTATTGCAGGTGTTCTGGAGCCTCACCCTTCTCCAGTGCAGTCTGGATCAGTCCATGACAGATGGTGGGACTGTGTTTCCACCCCTGGGGTAGTCGGTTCCAGGTGTACTGCACGCCCCTCCAGGTAAAAGCAAACTGTGGCCTGCACTCTGGTGCCAGAGGAATGGAGAAGAACGCATTAGCAATGTCAATAGTGGCATACCACTTTGCTGCCCTGGACTCCAGTTCATACTGGAGCTCCAGCATGTCCGGCACAGCGGCACTCAGCGGTGGGGTAACTTCATTCAAGCCACGATAGTCCACAGTCAATCTCCATTCTCCATCAGACTTATGCACAGGCCAGATGGGGCTGTTGAAGGGTGAGTGGGTTTTGCTGACCACCCCTTGGCTCTCCAGTTCACGGATCATCTTATGGATGGGGATCACAGCATCACGGTTCGTTCGGTATTGCCGACGGTGCACTGTCGTGGTGGCAATTGGCACTTGCTGTTCCTCAACTTTCAACAGTCCAACAGCAGAAGGACTTTCTGAGAGACCTGGCAATGAGTTCAATTGTTCAATCCCTTCTGTCTGTACAGTGGCTATTCCAAAAGCCCATCTATGCCCCTTTGGGTCCTCAAAATATCCATTCCTGAGGTAGTCAATGCCCAGGATACATGGGGCGGCTGGACCAGTCACAATGGGGTGTTTCTGCCAATCTCTCCCTGTCAAGCTCACTTCAGCTTCTAGCACAGTCAACTCTTGAGATCCCCCTGTCACCCCAGAAATAGAAATAGTTTCTGAGCCCACATGTCCTGATGGCATTAATGTGCATTGAGCGCCAGTATCAACCAAAGCCTTATACTTTTGTGGGTCTGATGTACCAGGCCATCGAACCCACACAGTCCAATAGACACGGTTGTCCCGTGCCTCTACCTGGCTAGAGGCAGGGCCCCTCTAACACTGATCCTGGTCATAGCGGTCAGAACCTTTTCTCGATGAGTACACCTGGGAGGTGCCCTCCTGTGGGTCAGATTCTTGCCCGTGGGAAACTGGGACTGCACTTACTCTCACTGACCTTCTTCCATTCTCCTTCAGTTCTTGTACTCGGGCTGCAAGGGCACGGGTTGGTTTCCCATCCCACCGTCCCATGTCTTCTCCATGTTTGGCCAGGAAGTACCACATCTCAGTTCGTGAGGTCTGTCCACTTCCTCTGGCTGGGGGGCGTCTGGCTCTGACTTCAGAGGTTCTCATTCGCACTGGTGCCACTTGGAGACTTTCCCTAATTTCCTCTCTGATCGCTTTTACCTCTGCAGGCAGCGTCTTGAGACTCTCAACCAATGTCTCTACAGCAGAAATACGGGCCTGCATTGGGCTGTGGGTCATGCTTTCATATATCTGGAGCTTATTTGCTACTGCGCCCACTGTTTCATGGTTCTCTTCCCTATACATGGATGCCAGGAAATCGGTGTATTCAGCTGGCCCCGAGCGTGAAAGGTCCCACCACATATGTGGTGTGCATCTGACCTTGTCAGGGTCATTATTGGCTTGCCCACCTCTTCCAAAAAGCACGTCCATCATTGCCATCTCCCTCAGATGTAAAATTCCTTCTTCCATCGTCTTCCAAGTCTTCCTAATATGATGTTCCTGCAGGATTTCTCTATAAACAAACTTCTCTCTTACACTCGTTAGAAGTCGTGCCCAGAGTGAAAGGGGCTTTGATTCCCTTACGAACACCTGTTCAATAGCCACGTCCTGGGCCAGAGCCCCCAAAAACCTGGCTTCAGCACCATCCAGTTGTAAGGTTTCACCCATAAGGTCCCAAACTCGGATCAACCAAGTCAGGATGGGCTCACCCGGGTGTCGAGCAATGTCTTTCCGCAAACTACGGAGATTATCAAATGACAATGACTCAGTGATGATCTCAGGCTCTGGGTCTGCTTGCTGTGGAGGTGCAGCAGCCCCCTCATCGTCTGCTGGATGGTCTAATTTGGTCTTATATTTCCTTTTCTGAATAGGGGCAACTTCCATAGGCTTGGCCTGTCCTCCTGGTTTAGCCTCATCCTTTTCTCCCTTCACTGTGGCATCAGGGGTTTTATTCTCTCGCTTTTCCCCCTTCACTGGGCTAGGTTTCTGAATGCATTCTGGAAAAACCCTGGCCCTACCTTCAAACATTCTGTAAGCTGCAGGGATACAACCCTGCAGAAAAACCATAAAGAGCAAGATATCTCTGGCATCCAGGGAGAATTTAAACATCTCAAAAGCTGTTGTAGCAGACTTGAATGGGGAATGGACAAAGGGTTGGGAGAAGAGATTCCCCTTTGTTCCTTCCCAAGGGTCCGTACTATTATCACTGAATCCCCAGAGGTAGCAGCTTAGGTTGCGGCAGGAAAACAGCCTGGAGAGCACCACCCACATGACATCCAAAGGCATCGAATTCATGGCACCATAAATCCAGAGTAAGAACTCAATAATAATTGCGGCTATTTGAGTTTTGCTCATTGATTTGTTGATAAGACTTAAACCTGCCGCTCCTTTTGGCATGAATTTGTACCAACAAAAAGCCAATATATTATACAGGATGGTCCTGATGAACCCTAAGCTCAAGACCCACATGGTGCCACAAAATAGCAGTTATCCTTCTTTGTTTACAAGCCCCACACGTTGGGCGCCAAGAAATGTCTCGGTTTGAGGGGAAAAACCAAAATGTTTTACCCACAAGCAGGGGAGGGGCCTCCTCCACAATAATCACACCACTCTTTATCAAATTTAAGAAAAGGAATTTTAATACAAGAAGGATAACTGCTATATATATATATATATATATATATATATATATATATATTTAAACAGACTAGTGCAACCCACTTCCCCAACACCATAAGAGAGAAAAAAAAACAACAACAAAACCCAGCAGGTTTTCCTCCGGGAGAAAAGGTTATACTTAAGTGTCCTTGTCACAACCCGGCTGGCTGCAGAGTGAGTTTCAGTCCCTCTCCAGCGAAACAGACGAGCAGTGGGCTTTCAGATGGACTCAGTCTCTTCCCCCTGTGTTCCCCGTCCAAGAAGCAGAAAGGTACGAGCAACCAGCAGCAAATCCAAGGCAGGCAGCAGCACGGCAGGAAAAAAAATAGTCCGAAGTAGGCAGCGGCAAGACAGCCAGGGAAAACCCCAGCAGTAACCAGCAGGGCAGCCTGCCTCCTTGGAGCCCCCACTCCCCCGTTCCGCCGAGCCAAGACTCCAGAGAATATCCAAAAAAAAAAAACCAAAAGAGACAAACCTGCCCCCACCCCAGCGATCACAGTTAACTGCTTCTTTTGTTAACCGCTGGCCTGGGCAGTTAAGTGGCAGGGGAGAGAATTTACATAATAATCCCAAACTACAACAATACCTCATCTACGTTATGATGTTGCTCTGCCTTGTGCCATGAGATTAAATTAGTCCAGACATAAAACTAGACATAGAATCTAATGGGTCAGGCTTGAGCTAACTATTCTTTCCAAATGAAAGTACCAAATTTAATCTTTTTGCCTTGCACTCGCAAGAGCAACAATCTTTTCTGCAAGCTTCCCTGGTTCCCAGGGATCAGCAAATTGGCCTGTAGGCAATTTGGAGAGCATGGGCAGACACAGTGTCCAGTGCACAGGGATAGGTTTCCCTTGAACTTAGCTGCAGAGCCACCTGTGGTCACAGCGTGGGGTCCCCTGGTTTGGATCAGTGGTAAGCAGCTGTGATCCAGGGAGTAAGTCACAGTTCAGGCCATCTGTGAGACAAGAGACCCTTTCCTCTTATAAAAGCTTTTTATGCTACTAAAAAGGCAGTAATTCACACCTGAAGTTTATCTTCCAGGGGTTTCTCCATAAAGCTTTCACTGGTGCCATGCAGAAAATCTGCCACCCGAGGGATCCTTCTAAATACCTGTCAGGAGGAAGAAGCCTGGAGGAGGGATTGCGCTGGACAGAGAAGCAAATTGAGGCAAAACTTAGCACACATCACCACACCTTAAGGCCCTTTGGTTGTTTAGGTTGCTTCAGGCTCCAAAGCCAGGCCTGCTTTAGGATGGTACTCAGGTGGCTTAATCTGTATCAGCATCTGTCTCAGGAGCAGCATGACATGGCATCTTGTTTGGTGGTACATTACAAACCTGCCTCGTAACAACACACTGAACACAAAGGAAAAAATGCTAATGTGTTTTTGGATGTAGTTTCAAATGGGAATCAAAGGAAAGGTGGCTTCTTGCTCTCACTCCTGCCCTTAGACAGTGCTGTGAAACAAGACTATATGTTGTGTGTCAGAGCTAGGGGAGGAGGAAGTAAAGCTCTTCCCACATATAATGTGAATGTACTGTTTCACTTTGGTACTTCCTTTTGCAAAGGTCCCCTGGTAACTCACAAACAAAATAACCCTAGAGTCAGGTACTGTGCTCCTGCCAGCCAGGATTCCATGCTTTCAAAAAAAAAAAAGAACAAAAAAAAAGAAAATCATACTTTTTGAATTTATTAGTTTGTGAAAGAGGTAAAGACAGATACTAGCATGTTTGGAGATTTTTTAGTTTTAAGTTGGAAAATACTTAAAATAGTTGGATTTCACAGCCATGATGCATAGCCTGATCCTTCTGAAACACAGGATATGAGTGTGATGAAAGAACTGTGTTGATTTTCAATAAAAAAATCTCCAAAGATAAAAATTACCTACCCCAGCAAATACTGAGTTTGAAGTTGTTCTTCCAGAGGAAGTTAACAATATGGCATTGTTATTATGAAAACACCTCTAAAATATTTCAATGAACAGGAATTTTACTTGAAGACTGCAGACTTGAACACAGTATTGGTTTGCCTCTCTGCTGCAGAAATATAGATGAGATTTATGAGCTGTACTTAGAACCCATAAAGGGATATCTTGGATTCAGAATTGTTTCATTCCTGATGTGATTTAGAAGATTAAACTGTCATACTTTAGCACAGATAGATGGCCACCATCGCTATAATTAATCATGTACCATAAATTCTATTATTTAGAACCTTTTATTCATATAAAACTTTTATTCATATAAAAGTGGAAAATATTTTTATACGATGCAAAATTAAGTAGCCTTATAATTATGTTGTATAGATATATGTTGATTTGTTTCATATGCAGAGGCTATTTGCATTACAAAATAATCCAATATACTAAATGCACACTGCAAACAATACAGTAATGGAGTGTTTGCTAATGACATCAATTTAAGTACAGCCTGTCTAATAGCTAAGATGTTACCAAAACAGTGTGTTAATGAGTTGAAAATTACTACCAAAATTGTTAAGTCTAGGAGGGGCTGCAGACATAATTGTGCTAATAAATATCCAAGTCAGCCCTGATTTTCAACCTCATATCATGATTACTACCGGTTTTAGAAATCGGCCAGAGCTAAATCATGCTGTTGTGCTCACATGAATAGCCTCTCTGGTGGCACTGCTCATTTGAGTAAAGAGAGCAAATACACCCTTGCTAGACAGAAATACATTAAACATTCATAAATGACTGGTCAGAATTGCTTAACTGTGCATATTCTTTGAAATTCTCTCTCATTATATTCAGTCTATATACAGTGCTGGGTCTAAGTTTGTATGTAGGTATATAGAATTTTAAAATGGACCTAAGACAGAATTCCATTCTTGTCTATACCTGCAAAACATTATGCTTATACTGGTGTCACTGTCACGTTTTTATACATTATTTACATGTTCAAAATGCTATCTCTAGGATTAGGCAGATCTGAGTTCAGTTTCTTCTCTGCCTGCATGACACTAAAGTTAATCTTTCAGCTTCTAAGAAAATGCAAGTTACTTGAGAGGATAAAAAATTTAACTCCCTATGGGAGGGATCTTGTTTTGTTTGACCAGGGTCTCAAAGTATCTGTTTGGTTTCTGGTCTCTACTATGGGCTGCTTATGTAGTTGCCCTTAAATAGAAAGAGAATAAAATACATTAAATAGACCAGACAGAAACTGAATTGTTTTCAGTAAGCCAGATTCGAGGAGCCTTCAGTTTGGCTATTAGCATGTGAGAAGAGAGCTGTATATTTGTACCCTCTGATGAGGCATGAGCATGAGATGGCGTTATAGATGGACTGTCATAGCAATATTCAGATACTTCTGGGAGTTGCCTGATATAAAATTCTGCAATTTCAAAGTAGACATTTGGGTAGCTATTTCACAGCCGAATCAACAATTTATAAATCAGAATTTGGTGTTTAAGTGTGAAAATCTGTGATTTGTAGCCCAATGCTTTTGCACAACCTCACATTTCAGTGCTGATAAATTTCAGCCCATGTTCTTAAAAAAAAAAAAAAAAAGACGAGGCTCTGGCATAGTGAATTAATTTTTTCTCTCCATTTAGAAACAGAATGAAAACCTTCACGCCACTGCTCATAAGATACAAACTTGAAAGTGTTAGTTCTAAAGTGAAGATGTGAAAAACACTTTGCTCTCCATTCTTCCAACAAGCCATGGATTGTGTTTTCCTTTTGCTCCCTACCACAAGGGGAAGCAGTAAACCAGCTAACCTACTGCTATGTCAACCCTCTTGCTGCAAATTGATGACTAAGGCTGACTCCTAAAGTACTTTATTAGGACACCTGCTTTAGGACACGAAGTCAGTGGTGTGTGCTGGAGTGGCCTGAGAGGTGAGCTGGGAGGATGCCAAGGAAAGGCAGATGTGCCTTTGGAGGAGTAGATTAAAGGGACAGTACTATGAGATACCTGCAAATTCCCAACTACTGGCCAGAGGAATGTTAAAACACTACTGACAGACTCAGAGCAGTGCAGCTGGAAGCCATGATGAGTGGTGGCAAAAGCTGTATTCCTCTGTAGGGCAGAGAGAAAAAGGCAAGGCTAAGCAAGGAATATGGGAGTCTTAATTCACTTGGCTGCCTTTCTTCCCCTAGCAGCTGCTCTACTTCAGGTTATTTACTAGGCCTGAGCTCTTTATTCATCATTGTTGACTGTAGCTACCTTGCTTTAGGTTTGAAAGGAGCTGAAGAGTCAATTATGTGTCTGGGTGCTTTTGAATGTCTTAAGTGTGGTAGATGGCTGCAACCCCTGCTCATGTCTAATGAGGCTAGGCAGAGACCTGCTAGCCTCTGGCCCAGCATGGGCCCACAGAAACACTCCAAAGAGCCAAACAAAAGCAAACAGGAAGGGAGGGAATCATGTCTACACAGGTTTGCAGAGCATCTGTAGCTATAGCACCATTTACTCTGCCTCTCTGCTTGCTCTGAAAGCATCCCTGTGCTGGCAGGGCAGGGGTGCTGCTCTATGCATTGTGTTCAGTGCCACCTAATGCAGGTGGACTATCTTCACATGGCTTCAAGGTTTTGGGCAAGTAATGTAATAGACAGTGAATGAGGTGCTGGTCTGCAGGGATGGTACCATGTCAGAGCCCCAGCTAGGGCTCATGGTGGTTGGCATCACTTGCTACCTGCTCATTTGCTAAGTTCTATCTTGCCTCTGCTCATGGATATTTGGGCTAACATAGCGGTGGTTACTGACATATTCTTTACAGCATCATTTACCTCACCTCTGCTTCTAGTCCCCAATCTCTTGGATTTAGCCTATAGAGTTCACTTTGCTGTTCACCTCCTCTGACTCCTCTGCCTTGTATCTTAGTTAATTATCTGTAGACAAAGCCATACTTGATGCCTTAACTGAAAAGACTGAATTAATCAGATTTGTAAGACAAAGGTTATATTAAGGGTGTGATCACCCTATCCATCTGTTCACTCATCTCCTGAAGAGTAACCATAACAGAACTCTTAAAAATCCTATTAGTGGATTATAGGTCAATAGCCTAGACACTCCGATAGCTCTGCAAGGAACTATGGACAAAATATCTGGGATTAATGGATTTTCTGAATGCTTTTATAAAGTCTTTTATAGATGTTTCCCTCTCAAATGCTAATATGTTCTGCAAGTATAAAGTGGATTTTTATCACTGTATTCCCTTGATGTGTCTAGGCAAACCTGGGAGGTACCTGAAACTATGTAAAAGGCACTGAATTGATCAATTCATATGTAAAGTTCAAGGAGAAAACTTTGACCTTTTGCCTTCAGAAGTAATCATCCAAGTCACAGAATTATCTCATCCTGACGTGTGAGGAGTCTCATGCATTGAAATTCAAAAGTTCACCCAATTTACTACTGGTGATCAAATTGGCAAAATGTACTGGGAAAGCATCAGACAATTCACTGTGCAGCAAGCCTTGCTGAGACTAATCCAATCTCCCTCAAATTCTGTCTTTTAGAAAAGTGTCATACAAGTAAGCTAAGAAATTCTGTCACCTTCTTTATCTTTTAATTATAGAAACTTTTATTTGGAGTTGTATTGTAACCTATTCAAATGTTAGAGCTCTAAATGTGGTGTTTGTGCTTAGTTTGCAGTAAGCACAGCTGTGCAGCAGGATGACCATTTATCTCTGTTCTTTTTTGCCTTGACAGCCAGACTTGACATCTCCAATTGCTGCAGTATAGACTGTACTCGCATCCAGAATAGGGAACAAAGTGTGCAGAACAGTTTATCATATCTTTTGTCCCTGATGTCTATTAATTGAACAAAACAAAATTACTAAATGTGGGAAACTGAAGTTTTATGCCATTGTGGGGATTTGTTGCTCCTACCTCCAATACTAAAATAGTATTTAAAGTTTGCATCTTTCCCTGTTATTATTTCACAAGAAGGGATTTGCAAGGGCTGAGGATGGCTGGGACATGTTCTCACAAAAATATACAATCCACGTGTTTTCTGGAAAAATGAGTAATTGCAGGTGTTTAAAATATATTTATGCACTGGAAATAATAAAGGGTTGAGGGTTTTTTCCTTTCTAGCATATTTTTTGTATTTTGAGCAGGAGAGGAGGGCTTTTTTAAGATGTCTAATTTTAAGCAGAGCAAATTTTACTGTTCTTTAGGTCTGCTAGTTTCCCAAGACCTTCTTGTGCTTCTTCCAGTCTTGCAAAAAGAGGACCTTATATCATGCCATACTTTTCAGTGTCTCAGGATGAATGCCTAGGCTCTTGCAGAGAATTTTTTCTACTTCCTTCCTGAAACATACCCCAGAGAGTGGTGATATTAAGATCTCCTCCTCTCACAGGGCTGGTGTTGCACAAGGAGCTAGTCTGGCCAAGTTGCTGAGGTTTCTTCTGTCACCTGCAGAATAAGAAAAGGTTTACAGAACAAACCTCTCCCTGTCCCTCAAGAACAGAGAGTCCAGGAGGATCCTGGAAAGTTGGCCAGGATATGCCATTTCTTCTTCCTCACTCTGAAGGGACAGCATTGGACAACTGATTTTCTCTATTTTCAGGAGCAACCCTGTAAAAAGTTGGCAAGTGGAGCTGGAACCAGGCTAAGAAAATGGGGACACATGTCTGAAGTAGCCAAGGAAGGTACTTCTCAATAGCAGCAGCAGTACCAGAAAAGCCAGGGCAGTCACCATCTCTCAGCACCATGTTCCCAAGGTGCTTCTGGATGTGTCTGCCCCAGGAACTGACTAAGACTGCTGAGATTTACCTGTGAGGTGAGAAAAGTGATCAGCATGAGCTCATTGGTCTGCTCATCAGTAAGGATTCAAACACAAAGCTGTATGGTACTGGCAAGTTGTATTTACTTATCACTCTGGCTTACAGGACTGCCTAGCCAGATAGGCGCTTAATTCTCTTTATGTCATGATACTTTGAAAAAAAAATCAACTTGAGAACATTTCTACATCTTTATGATGTATATATTGACCACAAATTTTCTCTGAATACTACATATTCTTTTCTGCCTTCTCATTTCTGGGAAAGAAGTTGTGAATCCTAAGAGATGAACAATACAAGTATAGTCTAAACAGTTCTGTACAAATCTTCCTTGGCCAATTCCCTAAAAATTGTGATAGCAAGATTTTTTTTTTGTCAAGATTTTGTTTTAGATCTGAACTCACTGATCTGAGTTGATGTTTCTTTTGCTTGCTTTCGCATCTTTGCTTTTGTCTGTCACACATTTTATCTGGAAGCATATGAGTAACAGTTTAGCTAGAGAGTAGGACAAAACCAGAAACTGGCTTGTAAAGAAAGATAATTGACACAGCAAGAGGTTAGGCCAAATCCCTTCCACAGACCCGCTATAGTGAGTGTGACTAGTATGAACAAGGCAAACAGGATTTGGCTTTTGCTGCAGTTCCAGCCACCTTTTATCATTGGAGAGAGAGGAAAAACACCATAAAATTAAATAGGTATCATCCTCCCCGCATTCCTAGTGTAACTATTTTAACTGGAATGTCTCATAAACAGATAAAGACACTCCTGAGCTTTGGGATGATCATATTTTAAATGACCATTTAGGACTGGATTATGGTTTTACATTTTCACCTTGGAGCTTTTAAGGGCTATTTGGGACATTAAGCACTAACATATCAAAGCTTAAACTGAAAGGCAATGTTGCTTGTGGTCATATTGCCCAGCAAAATAATATAGTTTTGCTGCTGTTAATAGGTAAATACTTTCATTTGTGGAAAGAAAATGGTGATTCCAAATCATTTGATGTCCCTTAAACTCTCACAGCAGCTGGATATTTTGCATTGGTTTCTATATTATTCTTATGATAACATTACTATCCTGCAGCGGTCTGCTTGAATATCAGAATGCTCATCTTTTTAAAGTTTTGCATAATGTGAGATATTAAAATTAAGGCTGGTGTTTACTGTTCAGCTCTTACACACATATTCCACATTCACAGTTAGATATTATTTCCCTTGGAAATGCTTTCTGTCCCTACCACTCACGGAATGCAATCAGATAGCTTTGCATGGGCCAGCATACCAATTAAGTACCAAGCCTGGTATATAGGCGCTGCTTCCTCCCTCAGAAGCTTGATGGTTCAGCAGCAAGTGAACCGTGTATACTGATAAGGAAAAAGCCTGGACCCACAATGGAGGCAGAATCTATTTCTTGAAAATGCTTTCAGATAGCAGTTTGAGGAGGAATAGGAAAAGGGGACAGGAGACAGGTAAAATTGCTAGAAAACTGAAGCAAGAGGAAAGATTAATAGAAGTGGGATCAGAAAAAATATTCAATTAGAACTTGCAGGTCTGGTTGCATTACTCTGTGTTACCGTACATCTTGTCATTACCCAAATCTGTTGCTAAACGGTTCGCATTTGTCTTCATTATGCAGTAAAATGGCATAATGAATAGGTTACAAATATGATGGAGGAAGTGCCTTGGAATTATCACAATGTCTGAGAATGAAGAATGCCTTAATTTAAATTATTGGTGTGTGGGGTCTGCCAAGTGCACAGACAGATGTGAGCAGTGTAACATCATTTTGTTCTGATGCTACCGTCAAAGTTTCTATTCCACTTCAAAGAGGTTTTCAGGTTGAATCCTTCCTTAAAAGCCAACGTAAGGGATGTGATATAACAGAGAGCAGCATTTGACATATTTCTTAGCTGCAAGGAACTGCACAGCCCGATGTCTTGGGTCTAGTTTTTGAGACTTCTGCAAGCAGCACTCCCCCACATGTCAGGTGGAGAGCTGGTTTATGTATAGATTATGGCTTTTAACAATGAAATTTAATTCAAGGTGGGGAAAAGGCTACTACCTCAGCTGAGTTAATTAGACATGATTTAGTCTTCAAACTTGCACTGATCCATACAGACGTTACCTTTCGAGCTCAATTTTGCATTTGAATGATTATTATCTTCCAGAAAGACATTTTCAAGATATTTAAACTTAACATTTGGCCTACTTTAAAACTGCAGGAGTCTGAAAATCAGTACTGATACATAATAAAGAATTTTATATTAGGACCAGGATAGGAATGAATATTTTACTAAGAATTCAAATAAAATCCTAAATAATATTGAAGTACTAATTCAGTAGTAGGGATCATAGCCCTCGCTTTTCTAGATATGTATTAACTTTAATAAAGCATTCTAATGACTGCAAGAACTATTCATTCAGGCTGACCTCCATGCTTCCAAACTCATTAGGAGGTCTGAATCATAAAAATAATATGTACACTAGAGAAGGAGAATAAGAAATCACACAGTTATTCAACAAGGATGTAAACCTGGAGCTGGAGGAATCTGTCAGCTTAGTCCTCTGCTAGACACTTTTTGTGTAATTTTCATTGATCTTTTAGGTGCCTGGACTTCATGTCTGCATCTGGAAAATAAGCATATGGTGGTGTGGAGGAAGAGGAAGGAAGACTGGAAGGGGGTATCTTAGCAGGAATTTCTCTGTCTAAACTGAAGTTTGTGGGACACTCGACAATGAGAGCTGTGGGTTTGATGGAAGCAAACTATTAAATTATTTGCTTCAGTTTTTGAAGACTGTCACACACTGCTGCAGTTCATGACACTTCACAAAGGCAGTGTAATACATGAGAAGCTGTTTTCTACCTTGTGTGTGAAGTACTCTGATGAAGATTTGTACAGTTGTTCATACTGAATCCTTTATCTTATCTTGATTAGCATATGTTACTTGACATCAGATCAAATATTTGAGAGATTTCACTTCTATATGAGCATCATTTTATGTTGTGTTAGATTTAATGATATACAGCTGTCTTCACTGTGAATGGTAGATATATTTTAAACATATATATGCAGAAGTTGATAGAATCGTATCTCTCTTTCAGAGGATAATTCTAGTCTGAAACTTCAGAAATGCTTCTAAATTCTTAAGTTATTTTTCACTGTTAAATTGCACATTTTGAACCAGATGGCTCAGAAAATCGGTAAGATTATACCAAATCTCTCACCTCTCAGTCATTGTTGGGTTGAATCCATCCTTGGTTCAGAATAACCAAAAGTTGCTACAGTCTGACAGATGTTTTGTGATTTAGATGTTTGCAAGTGCACAGGTGTCCACCGCAGAAAGAAAAAAAAATAAAAATCACCTACACAAATAGTGGATTGCAGAACAGGAGTGTTTATGGGCACTGAAAACAAACTAACTTCTCTGATCATTGGATTAAATGTGTTGCAAAATGGAGCCTACACCTCTTTCTGGAAACACCTATAATGTTTAAATTCTTCTACTCCCCTCTTGACAGTAAGCTTCTGTAACATCTTTCATAAAGTGCTGGTTGACAGGAACCTGAACATGAACCAGCTGTGTGCCCAGGTGGCCAAGAGGTCAATGGCATCCTGGCCTGTATCAGGAACAGTGTGGCCAGAAGGACCAGAGCAATGATTGTCTCCCTGTTCTCAGCACTGATGGGGCCACACCTCGAGTGCTGTGTCAGTTCTGGGCCCCTCACTACAAGAAAGGCATTGATGGCTGGAGTGTGTCCAGAGAAGGGCAATAGAACTGGTGAAGGGTTTGAAGCACAGATCTTATGAGGAACATCTGAACAAGTTTGGGGTGCTTAATCTGGAGTAAAGGAGGCTCAGGAGAGACCTTATCACTCTATAACTACCTGAAAGGAGGCTGTAGCCAGGTGGGAGTTGGTCTCTTCTCCCAAGTAACAAATGACAGGAGAAAATGGCTTCAAATTGCACCAGAGCAGTTTAGGTTAGATATTAGAAAAAATTTCTTCAATGAAGGGGCTGCTCAGGCATTGGAACAGGCTGCCCAGGGAAGTTCTGGAATCCCTGGATTCTAACACACCGACCCTGGAAGTGTTTAAAAAAATGAGGATGTGACACTTCAGGAAATAGTCTAGGGGTGAACACAGCAGTGCTGGATTTAAAGTTGGACTTGATGATCTTAGAGGTATTTTCCAACCTTAATGATTCTATGATTCTATTCTACAAGTTATAAATTCACCTAAATATTGTACTGGTTTGGGCTGGGTGTTAGACACCAGGTCAGTATCTGTTGGGTCAGAACCACCTGTGGGGAGTGTGTGTTGTGTGTGCAGGGGGTTTGCTAATAGATGTTTCTATTAGCATTCTATTCATTATACCATTTTACTGCATAATAACATGTTTCACTGTCAAATACTCTTTTTCCTAGCCACGTTCAAGATATGTCTGTTCCAAAGCAATTGAAAGACCTGGACAGCCAAATGCAGCTGACTTTAAAGGTTTGACTATATGCTGGGATACAATACTTAGCTGAATGTGAACTGTTGGGAGATAGTTCCCAATTGTATTTGGTCACAGCTTTGGTATATGGCCAACAGTCTACAATGCACTGCCTCCTGGTCTTGTGTTGCATCGTCTGGTTGGACTTGATGGTCTTAAAAGTCTTTTCCAGAGTTTGCAGTTTCAAGGCCTTTTTTGTTTCTCACACCAGTCTGCCAGAAAGGAGGCTGGGGGTAGACAAGAGGTTGGAGAGGAGAAATCCAGGACAACTGACCCCAATGACCACAGGGGTACTCCATAACATATGGCATCATGCTCAGCATACAAATCTGGGGGAAGAAGAAGGAAGAGAAGGGATGTTTGGAATTATATTTTTCTTCCTAAGTAACCCTTGCACATGATGGAGCCCTGCTTTCCTGGAGATGGCTGAACACCTGCCTTCCCCAGAGAAGTAGTGAATAAATTCCTTGTTTAACTTTGCCTGCATGTGCAGCTTTTCCTTTACCTATTACTGTTATTAAACTGGTTCTTTTTCTTACCCCATGGCAGGGGTGGGGAGAGAGTGAGCAGCTGTGTGGTGCTTTGTTGCTGTCTGGAGTTAAACCATGACAAATGCACATAAGATGAAATGCTATAATGTTTTCCCTCCCTTTGAAATAAATCTCTGATCTTTGCAGCTTACAAGTTAGCTCCCTGATGAACAAATAGTTCATTACAGAATCCATGTAATGGTAACAGTGTAGGAAACATTTATAATGATAAGGCTGCCAAGACTAAAGTAGAAGGATGATTTCCATGTTTTTTAATCTTTATTCCTTAGCATAGTGTGCCAGGTACAAAAGGGAAAAAATGTATTCCCCATTCTGAAGATAGGGCCAGAGGAGACATACTATAATTGATTGGAATTACATGTATATTTACTAAAAGGACATATGGTACAAAGTCTAAAACTGTGATTTTGAATGTTTATCATGAATGCCAGGGGAAACTTGATGCAGAGATCTATGTGGTAGCCTGAAACATGGGAGTCCTATGTCCTTTTGCTGCTTTTGTGCAGAGTGCTTTCGTGTGTCTTTGAACTAATCCCTGTGCTTTAGTTTTCTAAATGTGGAAGAAGGATATCACTCCTGTTCCTAAATGCAGTAGCATAACTTAAGCGTGTTCAGGTCTGCGTATGAGTGCCTCAGAATGACAGCCCTGGCAGAAACTCCAGCTTGGCAGACAGAGCTCCTGTTAGACCTCTCAGGATAGAAAAGATTAGTGAGCCTGGCTACATTAACTTTGCATTAGTATTTTTATTTCTTTTCTTTCTCACAAGTTCATGTTGATCCTGCACAGTGTGGCAATGGTATTCCCAACCTGCTGGCACAACCTTGGCCAGAAATATCTCTGTCTGAGCTGTGGCTGTGAGTCTACTTCAGGAGTGAGCCAGGAGCGAGCCAGGAGCAGGGATGTTATTTTGGTGCAGGTGTTGCCCCTCCACCATCTGGAACCAGGGACATGGAGCTGGATACCTGGCATAGCCAGCAGACAAGGTGCTGATGTTAAGATGAGAACGAGTGTGAGCAGCAGCAGCCTGATCTGTAAATCCAATTTGCTGTCTTCTTTCAGAAGGAAGGCATGATTTTTGTACAGGACACTACTGGTGAATTGAGTATCAAAGTGGTAACTGTGGTATATAGGAAAAAGCTGTACTCTTTCCAGATGTTTGAGAATAACTACACCCCAATTAATTGAGGAAAATAACATCTGACACTGTCAGTGTTCTGAAGTATCACATATTATACCCTAAAAAGTAAATGAGATACATATTAATTTTAATTAAAATGTTATCAATAGGTTCTGTTGACCAAGAAGCCCATTAACAATAATCTGCTTTGGTAACAAGTGAGCTAGTCAATTTATTGAACTGAAATAAAAAGAAAACCCGGTAACAGCTGCCCACTGAGTAAGTATTTGATCTTTCAGCTTTCTCTGATTAGTAGGGGGAGATTGTGAATATTATGGACTTCTGTCTACTTTCTCACTACTTTGTGGTTACTTGTAGAAACTGTCTCCATGGTGCAGTCAGCATTTGCTCATCAAACTTAAAAGGGAGTTTTACAGCAGATCCAACTTCAAAGAAGACATTTATAGAGAGAGCAGTTGCCAGGTACCATTATTTTCTTTTGTGCCTTGTCTGTAAAATCTTTGCACAGGATGGACTGTTCTCCTTGGAGATCTGGCTCGTTTACATACAGAGGCTAGTGCACAAGATTTGTGGGTTACAATAGAGGCTACTTGCAATGAAAAATGACAAGGTTGCCCAAATTTACCTTCTAAATCTAAATTCATTAACTTCAATCTTTTGGATTGATTACTGAGTGCTAAGAAACATTAAACTGGCCAGAGATTTCCTGAGCAGGTTTCTGCCTTTATAGGAGATCTCAATATGGAAATAAAGCTGGCAATGACAACCAAGTTACTGCTTGTACCAGAAACCACCAGGAATCTTGATGAGGTACGACCAGAAGGAAGAGCAGTCCTGCTGCAGCCTTCTGCCTGGGCCATTTTGGGGAGCCCACACCTGGCTGCTTCCTGTGGCCTCTCTTTGATATATCTGTACAATAGTGCCAATGGTTGTTTAGCGCAAGAAAATTTACAAAATCCCTTCTCATGTTCCTTTTGCTTTTGGCTGGTGAAAAAGACCAAACCCTTTGTTATGTAGGCAATAGGCATGGGAATGTATGCTATTCCAGAATCAGTCATTATTTCAGAATAAATTCAAATCACATCATGCAAAAAAACTAGAATGGACTTATGTGTCCAAAATACAGTATGAAAGAGAGCAGGTTAGTTCTCTTTCTCATAGAAAGGAGTTCAAAGCCTTGGATTCTTCCTGAATCCATCAGCAAGATACATGCACCAGTTTTCCTGGGTTTGGGATAGCATAGCAGGTCCAGAAGCCCTCCAAACACCTTTCTAAAAGCTCTGTTTTAATGATTGTGATCGAAGAAGAAAGAATTTTTACAGCAACTCTGCCAACTTCTGTCTGACAGAACATTTTAGGTGAGAGAATGAATCCTGTCAAAAAAGCACTGATGCCTTTTAAGTCCTACTGTGGACAATAGACACATCTGTCACTTACTGTTCAGAGGGCATGCCATGTTAAGCAAAACTGAAAGTCAATGAGATTTTGTGTACTTCGGTCATTTTGAAAACAATATTGAGCAACCACTGGTCCAGAAGTTCACCCAGGAGTATATTTAAGGTAGAAAGAACAGCAACAGCTACTGAAATGGAAGATTGATGCCAAAACTGAAATTAAGGTTTCTTATTTTTTCATGTTTAACCAGTTAACGGTCTTCTTAGAAATATAGACATGTATGAAAATAGACTTGAATATTAGAATCTGAAGGATTCTTCTTATATTTTGTTGCAAAACATTTTAGAAAGTTTTGGCAGGAAAAAAAGTGAAAAACTAAAGGACTGACTACACAGAACTCTAAAATATATTTTTAAAAAATGAACTTCAGCACAAAATTCTCTTATCTTTTGACAATTTAAAAGTACCTGTTTTGACACTAAAACCTTTGCATTTATTCCCAATGGAGTGAGGAATGAGTTGGTAGGGGAACTCTTGAACGAATTAACATAATGTAATCCTGTTATATCTGAACTCCTGTCTTTTAACAGGGTAGATTCTTGTCTCTAAAAGGCTATTTTTCTAGCTAAGTGTAACAGTATATTCAAAGTTTAAACAGTATATTCAAACTAAAAATCTATGCTACTTCCTCCACCCGCCATTTTTTAGTGAGACACTAGTGACTTTTCACTCCTTTGCACTGAAGTCTTTGGAAGGTCCTTTAAAAATATTAAGTTTTACTGGCTTGTAAGCTGATGAGTTTTATATTATTTTGAAATCTATGTTTTTTCATGTCATTTTTCATGGATATCCCAATGCAAGTTCAGTGGCTAGTTTATTTCTCACATACATGCATTTTGGTTTTAGGACCAAGGGGTGGTTTCTCACCTGAGGTGCTAGAAGCGCGGCAGCCCAATGGGCAGGAAGTTCTTCTTCTATTTGTGTGGATGGGGACCCAGTCCAGAGCTAAGTGCCTTTAGCTTCACCAGAATAAGCAACAGGCATGAGTAGCCATCAGTCCCGTCACAGACTGATCTCTGTTGCAGTGATGTCTACTGACTCAGCCTACGCAGTGAGAAGTGGAAGAATGAGATGATTTGTCTTAGAGTGCAGTAGTCTGTGGTTCCAGTGGTCACTCTTGGCACAGGACAGCAGTTGGTTTGAATGTGTTGCAGATGGTGTTTTCCTCCTAAAACCCTTTCCTCAAGAAAGGATTTCTTGCTTAAGCCTGCCTGGTTATCACATGGAAATGATAAGCAGAAATAGAGGTCAGTGAGGATCCAGACCATTTAATGGGTTTTTCTAGAATTTTGTGTGGTGAGTCAGCGACCATTTAGCAAAAACTCATAGAAATTAATTAGACCTGTTGCTGATAATCACTGACTGGCAACAAGGTATGTAAACTCTGCAAACCATACTGGGTATGGAAGAAGTTAAAGCCTGTGATAGATTTAGTATTTAAGTACTAGATTTTCAGATCTTAGTCATTACTTAGTATTGCAAGAGGGAACTTGGGTGCCTCAGCCAGTCACTCGGGATGTAAGTGGGAAACACAAATGGAGGTCCAGACAAGGGTTCTGCCTTTAGAGTTTTTTCTGTTCCTTTCCATTTGTTGAACAATATGTTTTTAATAACCTCAATCGGTATGTTTGTACTTCACAGGATTTTTTCTTTAAAGGTAAATTAATGATAAAACAGTCTAATTAATTAGCAGGACCAAAATCAATTGTTGCTTTATGTTGAATTTTATCAAGAGGAATGCATCTCTGCATTTTATTTTCTTTTAATGGATGAGAAAGCAAACTTCAGAGGGTAAAGGGCCTTAAAAATGTCTTGCATGTGCATTACCCTAATACATGCATGGAGGAGGAGATAAAACCACTGAGAATGAGGGCTATCCATAATCAGGCACTGTGTTACTGGATGGTCTTTGATGATGATCCCTCTTTTCCTTGCCCTGGGTGCAGCATTGCTGTTCTAGTAAGTGTAATTCTTTGTCGTAGTCCTGAGCATCAATTACAGCAACATGTTTGTGGTCATGCACTTATTTGCACTGTGGTAGCATGTGAACTGGTCCCATGAGATGGTTTTTTTTTGTGTAGCTCCTACAGGTGACCAAGCATGGAAAAATATAAAAACATTCTCTTCATAACGTATTTTTTAATACATGAAAAATGTAGGGTATCAGCAAGAAGAGCTAATATGTACTAGTTCATTGGAGATAGGTATAGCTTTCCTGATCCTCTCTAGGGAGGCAGGTGCCAACTACACTCTACCGAATAAAAACATCCAATATATGTTAGCTGATTTTATTTCAGTAAATTTCTAAATTTCCAAGAAAACATCTCCTAAAATGATAGTAAATATAAAAATGTCAACATTCTTCATCATTCATACAAGCTGTGGTAGGAAAACATGTATTGTAACCATGATGAACTGAAAATAACATTACAAAAATAACTGGAATTTACCCATTACTTTCAAGAGTGTAGCTGCTACAGTCTACTATGATGAGTGTAGCTGAAGGTGTAGACATGTTTTGAGTGTAAAAAACAGCCTCAAGACAGGGCATCTTGTAAACACATCTCTGAAAATGGCTTCCCTCAGTCTTAGTTTCTCTAGTAATGCTTAAATATTTAGTTGGAATCAAGCCAAGTGTTACTCCCTCTTTACTTCTACCTTTTTATTCAAGTACCTCTTGGAGACTTGGAGGGCTTTTTTTGGTGCCTTCCTCATGCTTGCCTTGGGGTTACTGAAAGATAAGATACCACTTAGTCATAATGTCAGCGTCTTTTAAACTGCATTCACAGCCTGGGCTGTTGGCTACTGAATCTGCAAGTGGGCCAGCAGAGTTTCCATTTTTTCCCCTCTATTGCTTCAAATCAAAGCTTATTTACAATTATGGACAAGTATCTATGCTGACCACCTGCAATCCTTTGGCTGACATCTGGTGTTAACAACTGCTTTCAGTGCCAGCATTCAGTTTTCCATTGGCACTTGTCTGCTCTACTTTTAAAGATGGAAATGAGAATAGCTCTACAGCCCTTCTGCTGTTGCACTGAAGCAACTTCTCTCATCACCTCAAACTACTCAGAAGAGGCACACAGAAGTGCCAAACTTTAATTTTCCAAATTTATTGTGCTCTGTCTGACTGAAGGGTTTGTTTTCTGGAAGATAATTTGGTTTAGCCTGTCTCTTTCAGAAGAAGTAACTTCTTTTAGCAAAAGTACACTTTAGGAAAAAATGAAAATAGATTCTTAACTGGATGTAAGATCAGATGAGTAAATACCAGTTTTCACCTACTTGGAGAACAATCATAAACCTTAACAGGGAAACAGAACACGGGAGTCAAACAATCTGAAAGTACAGTAAAGACTGAATAAATCTTATCTATGCATCAGAAATGTCTTCTAATATTTCTGAAACATTATGAATGAAAAAAGGAGTATGTAACATTCTCCCCTTAGAATATATAGTATTTATTTGATAGAGCAATTAACACAATTTAATTAATTTTCTCTTTTTAGAATCAAAATTGCTTTGACTATGCTCTTTAATAGTTGTGGGGTTTTGTTGAATTTGACATCTGTCACCAAGGTTAAATAAGGGAAACACTGCCTACAATGGAAAGCTTTAGTCTAAAATCAATATTGTTTTAAAGACAATTTGGTCTAATTAGATTGAGATGATAACATGACTGATCTCTCAGGAAGTAAATTAACTTTATATATGCAGAATTTTGGTAAAAGTCTCACTAAAAAGAACTCCTCTCAAATCAGGCAATTCAAGTTGAAAAGCCTCAGCTTCTGACTGACCTGGTGATAGCAGAAGAATCTCAATTTGCACAGAATCTCATTCTTCCACAGTCTACTATTTATTTATTTATTTATTTATTTATTTATTTAGTTAGTTAGTTAGTTAGTTAGTTAGTTAGTTAGTTAGTAATGTGAGTGATGCAGATTTAAATATAATCGGCTACCAAGGAAAAAGAATATGTCAGTGAAGCTACTGTTAATGTGTTCTGTGTCATTAATGCCTGTCTGGGTTGAAGAAGAGGAACAGGGGTATATTTGGTTTTGGTTTAAGGTGATCATAATGATGTGATATAAAATAATATCAGTATAGGATTGGCCGTAACTTGCAGCAGTCTGTCTCAAGGTAGGTTTCAGAAGAAACTGCTTAATTTAAGGTGTTAATGGCAGAAACTTTCTTAGGATCATAGAATCATGTAACAACCTGAGTTGGAAGGGATTCACAAAGATCGTTGAAGTCCAACTCCTGACCCTCACAGTAGTCTCACGAATCACACCATACGCCTGAAATCATTATCCAAATGTTCTTGAGCAGGGTTGATGCTGTGACCACTTCTCCAGGGAGCCTGTTTCAGTGCTCAACCACCCTCTAGGTGAACAACTTTTTCCTATCACCTTTTAATTAAACATTTGTTTCAAAGGTAGAAATACAGTGACAGGTGAAGACATGGTTTTTATGGATAAGTGATGAAGATGAAATAAAACAGAAGCATCCCAGACATGTTTCTGGTGCAGTAACACAGAGATTTCTTTACACATAAATTTCTGGGAAAAAAGTTAACAAGCAGCTTCAATACAAGGACACAGAGCTAACCAGAATTAATGCATTTCTGTGGTATGCAGAAAAGTGACTCATTTTCTACAAGACATTTTCTCTTACACAAGCAGAGAAAACCATTGAATGTCTTGTCCAAAACCAGGGACACGATGAGAAAATGTGCTTTAAATGAAAGGCAGAGTTTTATGGTCCTTTGTATTATATATAATCCAGATTTATCAGCCAAAATTGTTGATTGACTTATCAAGACTGGATCAATTTGAAGATTTCTTCTTTAGGCACAGCTGCTTGGAGTACTGCAGGAGTGTGCTCAGCCCTTGTCCCTTACAGAAGGAGTACACATACCTTTGTGTTCTAAAGACAATTTTTTCAGGTAAATACCTTCTGGTCTGCATGATCAAATGTGGAAGGCAACACAGAAAATCAGAAGTTTTATTTAGATCTAAAAGACAGTGCTCCAAGTTGAATGTATCTATGTATTGAAAATTGTCAGTTAAAAAAACCCAAAACTGTACAATTGCTCACAGCATGGGAGAAGGTACGTGGTTGAATTGGTTGTCTGTGGGTTCTATTTGCATCTGTGATTGAGTTTTAGTCACAGATAATTGTTGGACATGATTTAATAGTCAGTCCTTGGATAGTTTCATATATATACTAAAGATCACTATCACATTTAGGTATGTAGCTTGTTGAGAAGATGGTAAATGAACCAAGAGACTGATAAAACAAAGCCTTGACATAGACAGTGTGTGTGGAGATTTTAGTGAACATTACACCTGAACCTAAGTATCTCTTCAATCTCCATAGGGTCAAAGGAAGAGAATCGATGGAGAATGGGACTCCAAATCTTCTGAGAAATGAGGTGAAAAGGGCATCAATGAAACCAATTTCAAAATCAAATTGCTATAACATTTAGAGATACAGATAACCTGCTAATACTCCAACAATAAAAAAGGAGATAAGCAGGCCAACCCTTCCTGTCTTTTCTATGTCATCAAGTAAGTAGTGTCCTTATCTCATCAGATATTTAAAGTGCTTAAACATTCAGTGACCAAACCAGAAACAATGATTTAGGAGACAATCATGTCAGCAAACAGTCAATTGAGACAAGACTTTGGCAGGAAAGAGAGATTTTGCAGGACACACAGCTGTTTTTATCCCTTAATGCTCCCCAAAGCTTTTTAGGTTACTAAACATTAACATCACTCCAGATTAATATTGCTGTGATGTTCATCTACTTTCACATTGTCTCAGTAGCATTCATAATAGAGTCAGCTTAAAAGATCAAATTAAACGATGCCACAAAGGACATCTGTTAACACTTTCAGCCTTCACTACAGAGCTATGATGGATAACGGACTGCCTTCTACACTGCAGGTGAATCAGACCCTCCTCTGCTGGTTGATTTGGTTTATCCTCGGATGGAAGTTAGATTCTCAGTACACCCTTCTTCTGCCGTGCCACATTAGGGCTGTCTGCTTAAGGAACACTAAAATAATAGCAGTTGCCATTGTAACTCCACATCTTTGGGTTCAGCTCCAGCCTCTTTGGCACGTAGTCTATGTGACCTTGGACATAATCTCTTGACTTGGTTTGAGACAATTTGGAGCAGCGACCTTGTCCTAGTTCAGCAGGAGGGACCAGCTAACCCTGTGTGGTGGTGATCAAACCTGTGTATTCCACCCCCTCTATTCATTCCCCAAGGTCAATGGGCCATTAGCAGCAGCTGCCCAGGGAGCCATTATCACCTTCACACCCAGCCTGAGGGGGGCGGAGCTGCTAATGGGCCATCAACAGCTCAACACCCCCTGGCTCCCAGAGTTAATCACCCATTGTGTGAGTCCCCGCCCAGAGGGAGGGACTGAGTGCTCCCTGAGGGTACATAAGTGGTGGGTAAGAAGACCTCGGGAACCTCTCATCGGATCCAGAGCCAGCAGCAGGACCTTGACAGGAGGAGATCCCCGCTCTCGCCCAGACCACAGCCCTCGCCTGCACCAACAGGTTTTTCTTTTCCTTTTGCTCTGGACTTGGGGGAACCACAGGGGTCTCAGCACAAGGGCAAACAAACCCCCTTGGGTTTGTGCCCCAGGACACTGGGTTATACTGCTGGGGTTTTGTGAGTTGAAAGCAATTTCCCTTGTGTGTCAGTGTTGTTATTGTAATATTATTATTAAATTTTAGGTCTGACTTATAATCTCTCTCGTGGTGAGTTCATTTCCCCTGCTGGTTCACCTTTAAACCAGCACAGACCTCAGATAGAAGTCTTCTCCCTGGTATTCAATACCTCAGTTTCTCCAATACAGAGAGAGAGAGATCAAATATACCCAGAGGTAAGTGAAAAAATAACTTTTTTCCCAAGATGAATGCTAAAAACAATACAGATAAAACTGAGTTTAACCCCCGAAATGAGGAGAAACTTCCTAAACCCCACACACTGGAAGCAATCAAGATGACAGCCTAGCCTCCTCCTCCTCCACTCAGAAAAAATACATGTGGCCACAACACAGAGACCAGATGGCCATCCATCCACGTGGCTGGCCTCTCCCACACCCTGAACACCTGGCAGGAATGGTTGGAGAGTCAGGGCTGGCAGGAAGGAGCAGATAACTGGAATTCAATACTGGCAGATGCTTGAATGGCATTGGAGTGAGGCTGCAGTGCCAGTACAGACAGTTGGAGTAGGGCTGTGGCTCCTCTGTGACTGGAAGGACACACAAGACATCCATTGGATCCAGGGGCAATACTTGGTTGTTGCAATTTCAGTGTTTGTTGGTCAAAGTGGTGGTTGTAGTGCAGATCAATCGAGGTGGTGGAAGGCCCAGCTGATTAAGGAAAGTCGCATGTGGTGAGGGAAGAAAATCCAATGTTGGGTGAAGTCCTAGTGTGATCTTTTATTTGGCTTAGGCAAGGTGGGAATGACTCCGGTACCTTCCCTGACACAGTGAGTTTTACACTGGATGATGTAATACTTGATCAAGAGACATTTCAAAAGTCTTTGCCACCTTCCAGGATGTTACAGTTGCCTGTTACATTAGCACAAGTGGATCTATTAGGGCCCATCAGCAGAGATGACTGTCTTGAGGCTATGCGTGAACTGTCCCTATGCTATCTCCGAGGGGAGTAATCACAGCTGAGTCATTTGTGTAAGGAAAAAGAAACACTACCTCCCTCCAAAAATTTGTCTCTTTAATTTGTTCAACACCCAGCTTGTAGCCTGATGTGGCAGGTATGTGTGCCCTCAGCACCAGGGTGGCCACTCTGCACATTGTTAGCCAACCATCCTGCTGACTGAGCCATCAGCACCAATAGTCCAGTCTCTTACAGCACCTCTGGTGTTGCTCCAGGTGGTGGAATGTGTGAGCCATTAATCACTATCAGTTCAGGCTCTTTAAAGAAGGAGAAACACCAAAAAGTTAAAAAGACATATTTGGAGAAAAGAAATAGTGGATAACAGAATTTTTGTGTAACCCTGGTCATCTCTCTGTATCTTATCCTTTTTTCCCCTCTTTTCTCTGTTTTGACTTTGTAGTCTATAGGGCAGAGGACCCTGTTGCTTGTGACAGCATGACCATATCTGGCTACTATTGTTATGCTAAGTAAATTATGAAGTGAAGTTATTAATACTAAATTACTTATACTGATTTAGCATTTAATAACTTCTGTGTTTAAAACTATTCTCTATCCAGTTGTTTTCTTAGCAGTTTAAGACAGAAGGGCATAGAGTTGAAACTGTAGAGGGGAGAAAGCAATGATAGCTACTGGGCTTTTCAGCAGACCATAGAAATTAGTTGGGATTGTGCACCTGTAAGATTGAGCCTACAAGTTTCACCACCTATCCTAGAATTTAAGCAGTATCTATCTCAGCTATTTACACAAAGTTACACCATGGTCATAAAACAGTCAAATGGTGCCTCCAGGTTCACATCCCATTGTGGCAGCGCAGCAGGTCATTGCCACCTCTTCAGCCATCAGCAAAATTTGCTCTCTTCTTCTAGACATCTTTGCCGAACTTCTGAAAAGACTTGACCCTAGTTATGTATCTGGCTCACTGCCTTTTTTATTTCCCTGAGTCCATTTTCACAGACAGTGGAAGAAATATGAAAACAAGTATTTTTTTAAAGGTGTAGACTGTTGGATGGTGTTGGGGTGAGCATCAGTGTCTGGAGATTTGTTGGTTTCACTTTTCAGTGCCCAAATTTTTCACTCATGTCCCTGTTATTTTCCCACATTATCATATTGTACAATAGAATATACTGTTTTGCAATTGTAGACAAACAAAAGATATAAATCTGAATAAAACATCCATCTCAATATTTAATGAAGTAAATGTGCAAGTAAGTGACCTGTCTTGGGGCTCTAGTGACATAAAAAATGTAGGAAATGTTACTTCTCGGATGTGGTGATGTTTGCAGCCTATCACTTGCTACTTATGAGCAGAGGTGTGAGAAATGTTAACAGGGATAAAGTATTGTTGGCCAGGACTTCCTCAGGCATTGAGATGGACAATGGACATAATGCACCCTTATAGCTGACCGACGTTAAAGTTTTCTTTTCTTTGATTAATGCATCTAGCAAACCTTAACACAATCTTTCTGCTGCCAGTACCTGCTGGCCTGTAAATGCACTCACGCGCATGACTAAGAGGGCAATTGCCTACTTTGCAACTGTAATTCAGCTATGTCTCTGAAAGTTAGCCACAGTGGTTTCTTGGGGGCTTTGTGTAGGCTGTTCTTTCTTTTAATGTGCTTTCTGCAATGCAGCTGTGTCTTGCTGGCAGGCAGAAGTGTCTGTAAGCTACTTCCCTCACCACCCTCCCCTCCCTCCCCCCCCCCCCCCCAGCCCCATTTTTCATGTATTTATTCTGCATCTGCCATCTCTGCAACAGGGACTGCCCAATTTGCAGGTGGGCACTGTTCCATCTGAACAGATGGGGAGGAGTGGAGACAGACAAAAGATCATATGGAGTAGTCATCTAAAAAGTGGTGGTGAACCAGATCAAGTGGCATGGATTGTTCTTTATTAGTTTTTTGGTTTGGTTGGGGTTTTAATTGTTTCATTTTGTTTTGTTTTGGCTGTTTGATTTTTTTAGGGTTTTTTGTTAGTTTGTTTGTTTTGTTATTTTCAGAAAAGGCTTCACAAATTCCTTTACAGGGCAGCCACTAACACAGCTGACAATAACACTTTAAAAAAACTCTACTTTCTGTATTTGGTTTCCATGCCTGTGACTGAACTGTGTTCAGAAGAACTCTTTTCAGGGATCATGATGTAAAGGCTTGTACAACAGCATGAAGAATTGGTGTCTATCTCTGTAACTGTTAAAAGCAAAGAAAAACTTCCAAGTTCTTCAGTTAGTTATAATGCTGATTAGACTAGAGTCTAACAGGTAATTTAAAAATCAACCCCTGCCTCTGTTTATATTATTACAATATAATCTCGGCACAGTCCTTAGAAAAATATTTTTTTCTGAAGTTGGGTTTTTTCCACTTGTTTTACAGTATTTGTTCTGAGATTTTCCAAAACCCTTTTTGTTTTCAGTTGTACGGTGTTAAGTGTCATCGGATGTAGCAGGTTTAAGATAAAGTAACCTAACTTCTATTTCTTCCCTTTTTCATTTCCTTGCTTTTCAATTCTAGCCACCAGTTCCATCTCCTCTTTCCTTTGCCCTTCACTAAGCAAGCACAATTTAATCAGATTTATTGAGAGATAGGAAAGCAGAAATTGAGAAACAGATAAGGGAAGCAATTCAGCATGGTTACAAGTTACTAGTGCATCTCACAGCCAATGTGAGCACATTTTAGGGAGCTTGTTTACCCTTATGTAGTCCTGTGGTCCATTCTAAATTGTTCAGCCGAGTAATGTTTTGGGTGCACAGATTTAAAATATTTTGCTGATTTGTTTTGTTTTGCTTTGCTTTTTTATTATTGTTTTTTGTTTTGTTTTGTTACGGCTTGTTTTCTTTCCAGAATTGTTTGAAGACAAGCTGTTTGATCGGTTCTTAGTAGCCTAACAAGCCTTCATTTTGGTAGGTTTGGTAATTTTAATAACTTAAAACTGTGTGTTTCTGAATAGAATTTACATTCCTAAAAAAATTTATTAGAGCCTGTTACACTTCTCTGTTATATAAGTTTGACTACGCTATACAAATTGTTACTGTATCTGAAAATTTTGACATTGCAAAACTTTTATTCAGCATGCTTAGTGACAAAAAATTACCTGTTTGAGTAGAAGAGAATGTGAAAACCTGTCTTGGTAAGATGCATACCAGATTCTGTTGCTGATTCTTTTAAAACTCCAGACTCTGATGTATACCAGATCAGAAGCAAGGCTTCTTTACCATAACCCAACATGACTTTTCTTAAAATTAAGCTTTTATTTTACCAGGTTAGTTTAGAACCCATTACTAAAAAAAAAATCCAACTAAAAGCTGAACAAAACCCAACCTAGGTTTCAGTAGAGTTGGAAATGCTAGTCCCTTCTTTTGTGCTAAAGTTTATTAACTAGGTGGACTAACGCTCTTAACTGCTCAAGTGTTGCCTTGTTTTGTGCTTCAGTTGGGGCATATTTTGAAGTTCCAGATCTGTGTCTCTTTCTTTGTATTTTTATTTTTTTATTTTATCTTTTATTTTTCTTCCAGAATCTAAGTTTTGTTTGTGTTTTTTTACCTCTTCTACAGGGGAAAAAAGTGAAAATGTAACTTGAATGTACCTTGCAGGCTTAGAAACCTGACCTGCAAATAAAATCAACCTGAAGCTTTTTAGGAAATCTGACAAAATGGAATCCATACTCTGTTGAAATCAAATCTGCCATCTACTTCTCTGAGAATAAGTCTTCATCTCAGATGTTTAATGTGAATTTATGACTCCTGAAGGTCATGCATTTGTTTGTATTTTTAGAATGCTTGGAGCAGATATGTCCATAGTTTCTTTTAAAAGATTCCCTTATAATTTCAGCCATCTGAAAAAAGAATTTGCCCTTCATAATGGCATGTAGGAAAATATGATAACTGCAGATACTGAGCCTTAAATTCTGCATACTGGTCTCATTTTATATTGTTTTTAGGTAGCTGCTGCAGAAGGTAAAGGAATACCTTCTCTTTCACTGATACTGAGACTGCAGTCTTTATATTTTGAGTAGAAAAGGGATTTTTGGCTGTATGGTTTGGCTATTTTGCTAAGCTGTTCAACATTTTATTTTAATTTCTTAAGACAGCCTTACAATTTTCATTTGTAATTTCAGCTGTCTGTGTTTTGACTTTTGGGACACTAATGATTCCATTGCTTTTGAACAGCTAGCATCAAAACTTATGTGCAGGGGCCATTAATGGAGGTTGGAAACCTTGGCATTAAAGAGCTTACCAAGCATAACTGATTCTACATTTACACTATATCATTCGTCTTGGCTTCTACATCCGTCTCCATCACTGGGCATGTAAGCAGTGAACTTCAAGGAAGATGTGTTTTTGTTGTATGTATACTTGTGCATTTTTCTTTCTTCCTCCATCTTTCCATCAGTTCCACCCACATATCTTCCAGTTGCTTCTGATTATAATGGTTTCAGAAATCCATTTTATTTTTGTCAAATTGACATGAGAATGTGCAAAACTTTGGCAGCTGTAATTGAGAGTTTACAGAGTTTCTTCTGTGTATTGCAGTTAACAAGAGAACAAAACAATTTGGTTTTCAACTTCATGATAAAACATACAGCTCTGTGGTAGTATCTCCAGGCAATTCACGGTATACATCTAGTAACACAGTCTCATTTGTTAGAAATATGTGAGCTGTATCTGTTGCTACATAGAAATATCAGTAGTTTCATATATATAACCATATAAATAAAAATATCCAGAAAGTCACTACAGATTATAAAATAACTTTTATGTAGCTTTCATTCCAAAAAGAAGTTTGTCAGAGAAGTTAAAAATATTTTTACATCCTTGCTGATATACAACCCCAAAAGTCCTGCCCACTTAGGAGACATTTTATTGTGTTGCATTAATGCAGGTCTAAGAAATGAGTGTTTGTTTCCCACCCACTGAAAACAAGACCTGTCTCCTTCCAGCTCAGTAGTGACAAAGGAGGAAGATAAATCCTTGTCCCTTGGAAATCACACAGATACTGTCATTCTGGTGAGCACTAAGTTTGTTCTTCATGGCAGGGAATGTGCTGTGACTTCTTTCACCAGGTCAAAAAGCTGCAGTAAAGTCTGTTGCCTTACAAATATGAAAGGGAGGACTTAAAGACCCCCTTCTCAATCTACATTTTTTTGTAAAATCCATGTGCAGGGGAATAGTGACAATACGCTGCATTTGTACGTAATGCATAGAAGGCAGGAATTCACTCAATACTTTTGCTTTCAGTGATGCTTTCAGAAGAACAGTGGATGATTTGGTACTAGAAGCCAGCTATTTGTGTGCATTGTCAACTGTTTGCATGCTGATGCTGGGCACAGAGGGGTCGGGAAAGCAGCAAGTTGTTTCTGCACAGCCTTGTCACTAGTGCAAATCTACTGCTGTCCTGCAGTTCATAGCCATACTAGATGGGTGTTCAGTAACAAAGCTGCAGTCACATGAAATAAGTAGACCTGAATTCAACCTGCTTCCACACTGAATGTTACAAGCTGAGGGGTCAGCAGTACACTGTGAACAGAAGTTTTATACTGTTTGGGGCTTTTATTAAGCAACACACAGTGCAGAAAGATACTTTGGTTACCAAATGCCTGCTAGTTATTTCAGCTGCTCAAAAACAGTGTCCTTGGTGTGGACTGGTAATGTTTCATCTGGTGTTTGGATGGCACTTTGTAGTCTTAGTAGGGGAATGGAGAAGAAATTTGGTGCCCTGGCTCAGAGTATGTTGAAAACACAGGAAAGAAAAGGAAAGAGAATAGGAAGGAAGAAGAGGAATAGAAAGCAAAAGAGAAATAACTGCAATAAGAAAGTTTCAGTTCATGATGATATTGATGAATGTGAAGAGTGTGGTTACTTCCACAGCTTGTTTCGGAAAAGCAGCCATTTTATTTTTACTGCCTTGTGAAAGACTGGAGGGTCTTTGGATACATTGATATAAATATGCTATTTTTTTCTTATTCTCCCTTTCTTTAGAGGCAAAAGACCACCAGGTCATAGGATGTCTAGGTGCAGCATTGTACAGTTTGTTTAAATCCATATTATCCCTCAGCCCCTTTAAGTTGCTATTAGATAGAAGGGCACTGCCCCAGGATCTATGGGTATTCTTCTTGTGTTTGTAAGGGGACATTACACATGATCATTGGGAAGTGGACATGGGTGAAAAATAGAGCAAGAATTTAAGACAATGAGGAAGGTACAAGAAAATAAAGGGTAGCCCAGGGTAAATCTATTGCAGCTTCATAAAATGAAAGAAGCATTGATGACCTCCCCAGAAGACGGTCTTTAAGGAGATGGTCCTTCAGATGGTGCTTAAATTATTCAAGAATTACAAAAACACTGGCATACCAATACCATGACAGTTACCATGATTGCAATTTGAGAAGAATTAACAATATGGAAATACTCCAAGAATTATGAAAGGAAAATAAGGTGGTATGTTTAGCAGCTAGTGTGTAGTGCTGATTATAGTTCAGTAGCTGATTTTTGTTGTCTGGTACCCCAAAAGTAGAATAGGAGGGACAAGTACCAATCTCTTCATTTTCATGACCAGTGACATGACTCAAAGAAACAGCCTGAAGCTGAGCTGGAGTAGGCTTAGATAAGATACCAGATTCCTCACTCAGAAGGTCGTTTGGCTGTAGAACAGGCTCCCCAGGGAAGTGGTCACAGCACCAAGCCTGTCTGAGTTCAAGCAGTGTTTGGACAATGCTCTCCAGCACATGGTGTGACTCTTGGGGTGTCCTGTGCAGGGTCAGGAGCTGGACTTTAGAGTTGTTATGGATCCTTTCTAACTTAGCATATTCCATGATGCTATGATCTTCTGATAATGCTGTGAATTGTGAATGATGTTCTTTAGGCTTTTCCTTTCTCATCCTGGTGTTTAGCACAGTGAGGAAACAAAGTACCCTTCACCCTCTAACCTTTTTGTTTAGTTGTTAGAACCCATTAGAGGACTGAAACCAGGATGATGGGGTGGAGATTGGCAGTGAATGTATACAAAAGAAAGATGACCTGTACCACAAGAGTCACTACCTACATAGTTCCCAGATTCATCTATGTGTCTAGAATTCAGGGGCAAAGTGTTTATTCATTTAAATAGAAACAGGTTCTGAACTCTATGCATTTTTAGTGCCTTATAATAGTTTTAACATACATTTAATATTTCTGCCTGGCTAATAACAGCAACTTTAACGATGGAATTTCTAAATTCTTGTCTGTCTTTTATGTGCAATAAAAAGTAGCTGGAGATTATTTAGTACTACATGAAAATAAAACGCTTATGTTTCATCTTTTTAATCAGAGTTTGACATGTAATGGTGATACCTTTGAGAATGTACCAGCTCCACAAACAGTAAGAAGTAATTGTAAAAGCACTTTTAGAATCCAGTTGTTCCCATTCTCACAATTTATGGCCTGAGAAGGCAATTGCTCTGTAGGTTGGAGAAGAAGCAAAATACCCTTTAAGTTTAACCGGGTTTCTCCTGCATAGTACCTTTTTCTATTTTTTTTTCTCTAAGGTATAGCTATTAGCCAGGGCTATATTGCCTTGAATGCTACTTTCTAGGTAATGGCATTATTTGCCTATTTTCCAAGGATTATGTAAGCAACACAAGCCTAGATGTAAAACATTTTTGGATTTAAGTAAGTAGAGATTGTCTTTTTGTGACATCTGTGTGAAATAGGTTGTTTTCCAATTTGAAATTATGTACCCTATCATTGCCTACCTAATTATACTGGACTGTCCTCTTTTCAGGATATTTCAAGGCAATAAAATTGGTACAGTTTTCACTTTTTTTGCTAGGCAGATCCCATTCTCTAATTCCTCTTTCTCTGTGTTTATTGTTACCTTGTGCTCCATTGGTTCATACTGCTGCACACTGCAGTGTAGGCCCCATTTCACACATGGACCCAGAAGAGGAAATGAGGAAAACCTACTATGTGTAGCTTCTTTCATTGCCTTTCTCAGGTACCTGAAGTTTCTCATCCTTCATTTTACACTGTTGGTAATTGATGTAAAAGGAAAAGAGATATAACTGTCTCTAACAGAAGCAAATAAAGAGGTTTTTTCTTTAAAAAAAAATTAAAACTCCTAACAACTCAAATTCTGATACCCAAACTGAATGGCAGATATGACAATGCTATTATTTTTTGTGATGAATTTCACAAATTTTAGAGTCTTTATAAAAGGTTTTCTACCACCTTGGGCTTCCATCCTTGGCACCATTGCTTGGAGAGTGGTCACTGGAAAGTGTATCATTCCTTAAAGCATGTTGAAACAGTGGAGGAGGCAGCAGGTGCCATGAAGAGGTCAACTTCACTCCTGAGCCAGAGGAGGAAATGGATATCTGTAGGGGTGGTGAATCAGAGAGCTTCAATCAGACACATTAAATAGTATTGTTGATATTCAGCCTGTCTTCAGCCAGTATGACATCCCTGCAAAGGTTAATCAATTTGAATGTTAATATCATTATTATTTTCCAACCATTATCTTTCAAATATATGGTGTGGGCTTGTCGTCATCCAGGATTAACAACATGACAAGTTTGAACTTTTAAAAGCAAGACACTTTTTAGTTATTGGAGAGCAGAAAAAGGTCACAATACTTTGTACAAAACAGAACCATGTATACTTCTAGGATCATAATTTGTGTACTTTTCTCAATAATTTAAAAAACACATGGAGAATAAATAGGCCAATTTAGTAAGAAGAGGGACTGTTCTGCTTATGCTTACAGTGAAAAAGGAATTATTGTACAGGATAAAAGGAATCATCCATGTAGGTTGACTCTTGCAGCTTTGTTCTGGTTGGCACAATATAATAAGTTCATTTTTTTCCTAAGAATGAAACACACTGGGTCCAATTCACCATTCTGCCTGCTTCTCTCTGGAAGTTATTTTTTTGGTTGCAAATAATAGTCACAGAAAAATGGGAAAATGTATTGGTGTCATTGTTCCCTTGATCAGGGTAAGGCAAAGGAAAACTCAAGTATTTATTTTTCTGCTGTGGCTGCTATTGTCCTTAGGGACTGCTGAAACTTTAAATCAGAGTCCTAATTGGCACTCGGATAGCCATGAAATGCCATAAGCTTCAAAAGGAGCTTAAGAGAGTAGCTGTTGCCTTCCCTGCTTCGTCCTTTGCTATCCACAGTACACACATAACAAGGATTTGGGAGGTAGAGTTATTGGCATTAAATCTTGCTATGTGACTAGTTCAGACTTTGTAAGACTGGGTACCCCTGAGCAAGGAGCTGACATTGAAGTCATACAGTGAAGCAAATTACACTGTGCAAGTAAGTGATTGGAAGTGTGACATGATTTGCCCTGACTCATCTGCTGGTGTTTTTGCTGCTCTTCAGCTAAGCCTGCAATGCTTTTTAGAGTTGCGTTGTCGTTTATAGCTTTTACAAATCAAGATGGCTTGCAAAAGTCAGTAAGTTCATCTGCCCATACCCTAAGTAGTCAGGAAGAGTGGGATAGCAGCTAAAGGGATGAATGCCACTTGTGGGAGAATATAGGCAGAGAGACTTCTTTCCTGGCTGGTATACTTGCACAATTCCTTGTTTGGAGTTTGCCAGTTCAGAGCAATTTGGTTGACTAATGGCTGCCTCCACTGCTCCCCCACCTCTAGTACACATTTTGAATCTATTAACTTGGCACCAAAGCCTGCTTTTATCTGCAAGCCCCCTTCACAATTGTAGCAATCAGGGTAGTTAGCATTCAAGGTAGTAGCAATCACCTGGCATTAATGGAAAGTCTTGTTGATCTGCACAGTGCTGGTCCCAGTGCTTTTGAATCCACTCTATTGTGCTCTGCAAGCATGATGAAGTAGAAACAAGCACAGCTGGATCAGTTGGACTGTTTTAGTGTAGCTGGATGAAGGCAGGAATGGTCACTGGAAATCAGGGAAATAGATGATTTTTTTTAACCGAATATTGTCTATTCTTAATTTCATTTATCCAGCTGTTGAAAACTGTTCTTGGTGACTGAGTGCACACCATGCTGGAGAGACAGCACAGCTGGAGTAGTTTTTCTCTCTCCTTTCTGTGGGCAAAATGGAGGAAAGTGCGAAGAGGACATTAAATCTCATGTTGAGGCAATGAAAGTCGTTCAAAATTCACTTGAAACAGGCAAGCTTTATTTTCAATAGAAAGCAAATACTCCTTGTACAGTGCCAGGGTGGTTCTACTGTGCTTAACAAAGTAGGTCATTGTAGGCCTGGGCATTTTGAGCAAGTTTTACTGGGTTTTAAAGATTCCTGAGAGACCTAAAACCCAAAGTTACCCCAGAAAGCTAAAACCTGAAGATACCAGAACTGATGCCCTCAGACACTTCAGGGTAGCATATATCAGTTAGGTATGCCGGGAAGACATCAGAGAAACATTTCTTGTGCTGTTCTTTATCAGCTGATGCCATGTAAGTCAGGCATGAATTTTGAAAGATGCCACAGCCCCCTATTTGTACCCCAAAAGTTTTGCTTCAGTGCTTTGCAAAGAGAATTAGTTTCACCATGCCCCAAGCTGCCTTTATTCCAAATCTCCAATTCCAGTAACCACAAGAAGGGCTTCCTAGAGGAGGGAATACCCAGTATTTCAGGAGGAAGCGCTCAAATTTGGGAAAACACAAAATTTATGAGGAAAAGTCCATACCATTTTTACTACATTGAGTCTTGACTGAAACTCTTGTCTGGAGTAGGTTGTTTGTGGTTTTGAGTTTTTTCTTGTGGTTGTATCAGTAGCTGTGTTTCCATTTGTAGTTGCTGATGGTCCAAGAGTTATGTCATGGAAACGGAAGTTACAGAGCGAGTATGGGATTTTGATTATCAAAGAGCAGAGTGTACAGCTTTATAAATTCCTTCCCACTCTTGCATGGAAGTGGCCATTTCAGCACTCTCAGGATCTGTACCCCAAAAAAGCCATAATTCCACAGGTCTGAGACTGGTGCTGAGAGATCTCTATGATTCGGTTCCGTGCCACTGCCATCTTGATCTGCAAGCTCATCAGATTTCTCTCTGAAGTCTTTTACCCCTTTCTGCCATAAAAATGTGTGTAGGTATATACATAAATAATATCATCAAGCATAAAGATAAAATAATTAAACGTAACAACAGCAAAAAAATGTGGTGGGAGCTACTTACTAACCCTCATTTAGTTAGATCTTTGTGAATTCTCAAGGATCCATATTGTACTAGTGTTAGCTTGTTCTCTGACAAAGGACTTAAAGTGGGGTTTGGCTTTTTTTTTCTTCTTTTTATTTTATTACACTTGACTAATTCTATGTGCAGTATTTCCAGCCTCCATCAAATTAAATGGCTTGTTCCTTTGTTTTTCAGCTATGGAAGTGTAGCCTAAAGTCAGAGTTAAGCTCAGTTTTCCCAAGTAATACCAGTTTGGAAAGCAAAATAGAGTGACACTTGGGCAACCTCACTGACCACCCAGGATTTGCTCATGTATGACAAGCTGGAATTTGGCTAGCAATTAAGATTGCAATGTGGTATAATATGGAGAGAACAGTCCGTCCATCCATCCATCCATCCATCCATCCATCCATCCATCCATCCATTTAAGAAGTAATGTGTTTTTTTAACTTGTGTAAGTGGAAAATGTCCATTTCATGTAGTCTTTGCCTGCATGAGAGCTGCATTTTGATACCAGATTCCTTGTTAGAGGAACTTGATAGGTCTTTGGTGTTGTGTTCAGGTGAGAGTGTGATTAAAGCATGATACTTTATTTATTTGTTTGTTTATTACATGTGTATTACATGTATTATCCAGGAGTAACTTTTTTTTACTTCCAATTTTCTTTTACTGGAAACTTAGAAGCCACACTGCACAAGAGCAATTTTCAATTATTCAGTACCTTGATTCCATCAAGAAAAATGTATACCTTTATTCATAATAGTACAGTACCTTGGAAAAAAATAATATGAGAAATATTGCTGTTTACCAAATAAAAGAAAAAGCATTTTTTAACATTTAAGACATTTAATAAACATTTATAACATTACAATCACAAAAATATTTTTTAAAACAGTTTAATACTCATGAATCCATTCATTCACTGAAAACTTCATTAAATACTTAGTGTTTGTGGCATGGACTGTTGTTTGCTGCTTTGTTAGCAGATACACTTTGCAGCCACTTTTACTTTTGATGTTGCTCTTATTTTAAACCCCCAGATGTTGTTGTCAGAGCTCTTTACCTTGAATCAAGGCTGTTATTATAAAAATTTCACAAGTCTGCCAATGAGAATGAGATTATCAGTTTTCTTGGCAGGATAATTTAGATAACTCTTCAGGTATGCTTTTTTAAACAAGAGCTGCGTGAGAAATGTGAAAAATGCTATCACTTACCGGAAATGCAAATGTGGCATTTGTTCAGCCTAATATGAGTGCCTCTGCACCAGGAAACAACACCACAAGTGCCAATTAGGATGCAGTCATGGTTCCAAAAATTCACCCTTTCTTTTCAGCTAATATGACATTTACATGTCATGTCTTTTTCTTTCAAAGAGCGGCTGTGCTTCAACCTGCTTGCACAGAAATGCCAGTTGTTCTTGAATTTTATTTTAGCTAAAAACCTGTTATTGGGACAGGCATCAATACAGAATTGTTATGCATGTAATGTGTCTTATTATGGCTCAAATTTAAAGACCTGTGCCATATAGGTCAATCAGTGTTACGAATGACAGCAGTTGTTATCTGCTAGTGAGGACAGCAGTATAATAATAATGTTTATTGCACATCATTTTTCAATGATTTTATGCTATCATTTAAGAGATGAATGAAATGGCTCTCTAACTGACATGAATGTAAATAAATTAAGCATTAAGAACCAGAGAGTTCTAATCATCTTTCTTTAAGATTGCACTAAATGGTTGCAATCAGTGAAATAGATGAGAGATTGCACTAAATTGCTCTTCCAGATACTATATCATGCCAGCTCAAACAAGGTTCACATGCATTACAAAACAGCTCATGTTGAAGGAGCAGCTGGAATACCTCATAGGAATGCATTAGCTGAGAGTAATGCATTGGATGTGTACTGCTGCTTACAGCCTTTTATATTAACAACCATGGAGTGAAAAAGAGAAATCCAAACAAATAGACAAGGGAAAACCTGTGCTGTTTTGTCCCAGGGCTCTACTCTTATTATGGATTTATATTTTCTTAATATATTCCATGGTTTAGAGGATTATGCAGGAGCATAGCATTGGTTGCAGTATTTTCTCAGCTCTTTCATTCAACTTCTGCTGTTTTTTCAGGATGCTCTTGGAAATTCACAGGATGAAAATATGACAGGTTGGAGAATGAAGGGAGGTTTGTTACTGTTATGAGGAGAGAATACAGGCACTGTGATATAGGTAGCAGATAGGCAATATCTGAGAAGCTGTCAACAGAACACATTAAGGCTGGGTTTTCAGGACCTGACCTCTTATTCTGTCAGTACAAATCCACAAATTAAATTGTGTGAGCAGTTAGGTCACAGAAAGGTAGAGACTTCTGTATTCATCTGATCTATGGCAGACACATGAAAGTGAAACTGGAATAGGGAGGGTCTCAGGGTCAGAAAAGACAGATTGGAATTTTGTCTCTTTGTGTCTTTAAATTGCAGCACAGTGAGCACAATTAAAATTGTGGTTGTTCAGGTCCTTTACTGCCGACAGCAGAAGCAGCATCTCTTTTCATTGTGGGTTATATGGCCTAAAGTTATTTCATTACTAATAGCATGCTAGTACTGGCTGTGTGACACTGCCTTATTGGGATGCTTCAAGCAGCCCTCTTTAGAGCCAGTTACAGCTGCCCAAGTCCTTAGCACAAGGCCATGCTGGGAGGAAAAGGAGACTTTAACCATACCTAGGTTCAAGTTTCTAGGTTCAAGTCCTGTTGAACTATTGTCCTATTAAGAATATGATAATTCTACATTTCTAATTTCCTTCCCCTCCACTGAAACATTGATTTAGCATCTCAAGTTGAAAGAAACATGTCTGTGTTGGACACTTAGATGTAGTATTTCTGCACCACAGTAAGAGAAAACAGTGGATGAAAGAAAAAGCTCTGTTGTCAGGTTTTATCCAATATTTTCAGTGACTACTTACATTATAAAGCATTTTTTTCTAGATTTGTTTTAATTTAGTTTAGTTCGTTTTGTTTTGTTTTGTTGGTTTTGTTATTTTTGTTGTATTGGATATTCATTCAATATCTTTTATGCAGGGCTAGACAGGAACCAGCCAGGTCATGTCCTACACAAATATGAAATAAAAACACTTGGGTAAACATCTAGGTATGTGCCTTGTTACTGCATGTGCTTCACAGCCCAATATTCTTTTCAAAGAGTGACACTTGCATCTTTCTTTAAATTCCTTAAGATCCTGTAAAAGAAGCCTGGAATATCACTATTCTAAAGCCACGTTGGGAGGTAAAAAGAATTATTCTGGATTCCTTTTGGGAGGTTTCTTGGTAATATTGAGCATCCTTCTCAGTGGGCCAAAACTTATAGCAATAAGAAGTAAGATTAGCAGAGGTCTTCAAGGTTTTCAGGACAGACACTGACTCATTCCTCAAAGCAGAAAAACTTAATTCTTATAACTTCAGGGAAAAGAAAGATTGGAATGCCTAATTTGTGGCTCCAAAATTCACTTACAATTACTACAAAATTCATTGAGCATCTACAGTGTCTGGTGCTTTTAAAATCCTAAAATACTTCCAAGAATGCTTTTCTGAACCCAGAAAGAATTTCATATCTAGTCTGAGAGATTCTTCAGCCTATAGATTTCCTTTCTGACAAAGGTGGTGTCCAAAGAGTGGAGACATTGGTGGACAGTGTTTCAAATCTTCTCTATTTTGTAAGTAATAGGTAAAGTTGTTGCCTACTGAGTCATACAATGTTTTTCCTGTGCCTTTCACATAAGAGGTGACATTTTTAGTGCTACAGAAAGCTTCTAACTCAAGTCTCTAAAATAGGAAGTTTTAAGACCCTGCAATTCTCACTGAAGTTAATGGAAGTTATGAGAAAATTGTACTTTAAACTATAAAATTTCTGGTACCAAGGGGTAGAGAGACTTATGTTGTCTTTCTGTTAATGTTAGCTAATACACTAGGGTGGCCTGTTGTCCTTTGGTTTACTTAAGACTTTAATCTTTTATCTTACAGACAAAAATATGCATTGTTCCTAAGCAGGAGAGCTGGCCACGTAACCAGTACCACTTGGCTTATATAGACAATTGCTGTCTGCTAAAGAGAAACAGGACAGATAGTCCTGTCACCTTTTCAATTTTTCTCTCAAGAATCTAACTTCAAAATTTAGAGACGTCTACCCAGAATGTAGGGAGCATGGTTCAAGTGGGATTTTGCCCTATTTATCAAGCATTGTCTCATATTTAATTGAATTTCAGGGGTTAATTGTTTTAATTGCCAATCAGGTGAATTATATCCAAGCTAGAACAATAGTGTGATGTATAAAGAAATTCCAAGATGGTTCTGTATTGTTAGCAAATATTTGAGATGCAGCTGTAGTCCAGAGCAGGATGATGCAACACTGGCTTGATGGATGTGGTGACTGAGACTGAGATTCAGATTCAGTGGTTGTTCTCAACAGAGTCTCTGAAAGAACTCCCAACGCAGCTAAGCGCAGCCTAGTTTTCTGCATTTCCACATCACTTGCTCTGGAAGCCTTATAACCATTGCAGCTTGTCACTGTTTGAATGGTTTCTAAATCCTATGCAGGCCAATTCTGATATTCATGTTCCTGTGTTTAACAATTTGCAGGTGGTGTCTGTGGTCTACAAAGAGAACTTTTCAGCCAAACCCTGTTCTGAAGAACAATTGTACTGAAAATTATGGAAGGCACCTCAACAAGATAATGAAGTCCATCTTTCATTTACCTGTGTAGCACATAAGAGAAAGGGGAAATCAAGAATATTAACAGTGTCTTGTGTTTCTGTAGCAGAAGTGATTTTGATAAGTGAAACTGTGGTTAGACTGCAAGGATAGAAGAACAGATACTGCATGAAATTATATATGGGTTTTGCTGACTGATATTTTAAGAGCTTTGTGATGCACATCCATATACCCGAAGCTGTACTTAGTTCACTGCAGGAAATACCTGTAAAAAGGAATATACAAGATCTATCCCATTTTCAAAACAGGTAGAGAGCAGTGGAATAGGATGTGGTGATGAAAACCTGTTTCTATAGTGCTAAAGAACTTGAATTATATGTTCTGCTTTGATGGGGGTGGGGCACTTGGTGTGGAAATGGAAGTAGGACTGTGTCTGGCCAGAGAGACTAGCAGTGCATCTATATAATGCATCAAAATGTTGATGGGGACAAGGCAGTGTCACAGTTTGTGACATTGTGATGCAAACCTGTGTTAACACAACAGGATAACACCCCACAAAAGTAGCGTTCTCCTGTTCAGCAGCCCCAGGTCAACCACTCACATGTGATAGCTCTGTGAGTTGAGACAAAAGACCCCCAACTTTATCTTTCTCTTTACTTTCTGAGTTAATTTTTCAGCCAATTAACCCCAAGGCTGGTTTTCTGTGTGGTGCTGAAGCAGCTGTGCTGATAATGGTGAAATGTGTGTGTGTGATTAGGTTGAGAGGTGGCCAGGAGAGCTGGTACTCTGTTTCAGGGTGTTGGCAGCAGTCATCCTCCCTTGTGCACTCCCAACTGGCCTGAGATCCACAAAAGCAAAACGTCATCAGCTTTTGTGCGTGTGTTATAGTTTATGTTTTTCTATGTTTCCACTTGGCTGCAGTATTTTTAATTGAGGTAACTGTCTGAGAGGCATATAAGCTTTTAGTCACCCAAAGTGTAACTCTGAGCAGAGATATCATTAGACCAACACTACAGTATCTTCTCTCAGTACAGCTCATTACAGTTTAGTACCCTGTGGGAACTAAAAATAAATAGCTTTTTCTGATAAAAGCATTTTCTCTGGGTGCATCTGTGTTCATGTCCATTTTTGACAGTGGTATATTTAAGATCACACATGTTTCAGGGCTTTAGCCTTTTATCCCCAAATGAATGTCAGGTTCCCTTAAGTGCTGGGAAAATGCATTCATTATTTATGGTGGGAAGGCCAGTTCCTCACACTGGCACAAGAGGTGGGTGGTATCTGCTGAGGATGCTGTTTTCAGGGTGAGCCTCGTGCTAAGGCTGAGGCACAGGTCAGCTGTGACTGGTAAAGAAGGCGCAATTGTTATGTTGATGCTATGCTCCTAAGAAGCCCAGGCCAAGCATGTTCGAAGTGCAACTGTTTCAAACACCATGAGGATAAATGCCCTGAGGAATACTGTTGCCTCAGAGCCCATTGACATTCCCTAGAATTCACTACAGAGCCCCAGGAAACCTTATTTTCAAAAGTTTTTATAGTCCCCTATAGAAGAGTTAGACATTTTTACAGAGCAGCTTCACTATAACTGGTGTCTGCACAATCCCTGGCTTGCATTCCACAGCTTGGAGACACTGATGGTTCAGTCCTGTGCTTACTGATCTGACAGTCATCACATTTAGGACTGTCCTAAGGTGTCTTTAATGTTTCTTCTCACAAAAACAAAATGAGAAATCTTGTGGGCTGCGTGACTAACCTGGAAAACATTAATATCTCACACTGTTTTTGGAGTAGCAGAAATGAAAGCTAAAATCAGTGAAGGGTATTCTGAAAGGAAAAATAGCAGAGGTTGGTTTATAGGAGGGTACCAAAGCAATGTGCCTGCTACCTTGATCAGCACCATGATGCTATCAAAAACTACTAAATAACCCCATCACCTTTTTTTTTTAATGGAGTGGATCAACTTTAATCCACCTTAGCAGAGTTTTCTGAATTTAATTAAGTAAAATACACAATTCTGTTTCAGTTGTCTCTTGCTTCTGAAATTTACCTTAAAAACAAATGAAGAGAGAAGGAAACACTTTCCACTCTTTCCAGTGTGGAATGACAGTCCTTGCAATTATTTTGTTGACTAATGGCACATTTTCCATGGGGTTATTTTTGAGAGAAAGCAGGTTTTGTAGCACATATTTTTAATACAAGGAATGTGAAAGGTACTGGTAAGCCACAGGCTTTGCTGTTGCATTGCACCAACACTGGAAAATTAAGTTGGATGGGTGATGGAAAATATATTTTGAAGACAAGTAATAATGCTAGCAATGGAACTGAAGTTTTAAGCTTTTAAAGATGTTTCTCTCTACTGCCTGATAAAGAATAAAAGGTGGGAATTGGAAGCTCCACAAGTCATCAGCTGGAATTATCTTTCTGGAGATCTGGGAGAAAATAGAAGACTGTGGGCAAGACCATTTTTAACAGAACGGAACAGTAAAAGCTAACGGAACAGGCTATTTTTCTTGCTGGTAAAAGTATTTTCTTCTAGAAGAGTTTTATTTCATCACCTCTTGTTCCTGATTTTTCTCTTGATTGAGCAGGTATTGTTCAAGGAGTAAATGAGAATAAACTAGTCTTTTTCTTTGATGATAGTTATCTTTACTTGACAATAATTTTTGTGTAGAAGGAATATAGTTGTTCTCAAACTCTTCACTCTTAAATCAATAAAAAGAATAAGGAAGAGTCTTAAAGCAGACAATCAACATGGCTGGGGAATTGGTGGCAAGTATAACCTCTACCTCACTGTATGCATTGTAATGCTTTTGATAAAATATCGTCAAATCTGGATTTTTCTTCACTCTGTCACAGCAGTCAAGGATTCCAAGGATGCAATGCTTCAAAGGAGGTATTAATGGCTTCAGGTATTTTGAATTGTTTACACAGAGTGGAAGGACTGTGACAGTAAGCACTGGAAGTAATTTTAGCGCGAAGTTTGAGTGGAGCCAGGTTACGCAGAGTAGATGAATGGAGGCTCATGTGGTGTCCACTGGGACTGGGAGAGTTGATTCTCCTGCTCAGCTTTGGGACTCAGTTTTCAACAGCAGTACCAGAAAGTGCAGACACAAAGGAAGACATAAGCAAATTCTTAATGACTTGACCTTTCAGAAGACACTGTATATGTGACTTTTGCCCTTTTCGTTGTTATCCAGTAGCGTTTCCTTTAAAAAAGATGAAAAAAAGGCTAGTACTAAACAAACAAGCCCTGAATTAATTAATGTGAATATGACAAGTTATAGGATGATCTCCTGGGAGCCAGGCAGAGATATGGCTGGGATTTTGAAGCATCTTGCTTGCATGGAAAGAATGACATTTCAACAGAATCCTCATGATTGCATATGAACTTTTTATGAAGGCTTAATTAGACTGTATGGGGTTTATGTTTGTTTATTAATGGGTTTTGTTTTCTTTACAAAAACAGTTAGTGGAAATAATAGAGGCAAGAGGAACAGGAAAACAAAGTAAGAACCAAACTATTTAAGAGAGAGAACCTGATAACGGACTTTAACCCAGGGTTTTTGCAGTAAGCAAAGGCAGTTTTGCAGGGGTTTCCTCTGACAGAAATCCAGAGCTTAGGGTTTCTTTATACACATAATTCCTTCCTGAGCATTTGGACTGAGAAGAGGCACAGCATGGCAGATTTTCCAGACTAAAACTTTTGTTAGCATAGTAGGATATGCCAGCCAAAACTCAACTAAATTCCTGCAATTTTTTCTCAACTTTTAACATTATTCAGGAGTTTGTAAAAATGGAAACCTAGTGGAACCCCTAGGGAGTTCCTTTAGTAAAAGCAGACAGCATTAAAAACCTATATCCTATCAGTATACACCCTATAAATTGTAGTATGGGGCACTGAAACACAATGTAATCAAACTCCTGGGCAATGGGCTGCAGGCTGGCAGCAATGTGGTAAGGAGAACGTTTGTTGTAATACAGAGTAGGCAGCAGGACAAGAGAGATGCTCCATGAGAGGTGTCCATGGGGTTTCATAAGGGTACGTCCCATACAACACCTGGCATATCTGAGCATCAAGGGAAGGAAACAATTGCTTGTGGCACTATAAAGTGACAGTAATGTTGTGGAATAGGGGACTTGAAAATTCTGGTTGACTCGTTGTAAATGCTAATTCTAGTGGCAATACTTGATGAGGTAAGAAGCATAGCATTGCTGTTCTAGGGGACATTTTGCACTATAGAATAGAATACAGGATTCTGTACCTTATTTCAATCTATTTTTTCAGTGATTAAGTCTGAGAGTCAGGATGATATACCACCTGAGGTTTTCTCTGATGTTGAATCAATTTTCTTTTGCTCATATTTTATTGTTGTAGTTATTGGTGTTGAATAACCTCTGAAAACTGACTGCCATATATGAAAGTGTTCCTTCATTAGTGTTTGACAATCCACAGGGACATTTTCATGGAAACTTCTACATCTTGACCTGTAAATTTTCTAGGATTTGAGTAATCTTAATGTGAGCAAAAATCTCTGCTACTGCAGAGAATGGGAATTGTTTATTTGTACAGTCAACAGTGACTTTACCCCAAAGCTATAATAAAATTTTAAAACCAAGTGTTTAGTAACTTCCCATCTAGGAACATTTTCTGAACCTTTCCCTGTATAGTTTTCTGTGGCTTGAATTATCATTTGTTAAATATATTATGATGCACTATTTACCACAGACCACAGTTTTGAGACCTTTGTGTGGCTGTTTCCCTTAGGAATTTCTTAAATAGATCACTGGAAACTAGACATATATTTCAATCTCTTTTGCTGTATTTTATGTCTTTTGAATAATATCTGCTTTAACATGGATGAGACCAGGTTTATTAATGTTTCTTTATCAGTTGCTGAGGGCCATGCTATGCTGAAGTGGAATTTGGACACTGCTGCTTCTTAACATATGTGGCTTGCAGGCCATAAAGCTATTATCTCAGGTGGAGGGCAAGTGGAAAAAAAGGAAAAAAAGAACAAAAAAGAAGAAGAAAAAAAAGGAAATGGGGGAAAAGGGGCTTATTATTCAAGACAGTTGAGCAAATTGAAAACTCTTGGTTCATCTGAAAACCTCTACTGAAATCTGCCCAAACAGGAAAATTAATGAAATGCTGTTTGACTATTTTTTTTCTGCACTGTATTTTGACATTAATTTGATCTGAAATTTAATCTTGACTAATATTCAGCATCCTTAATATTCATATTGCTTTAGTGGCCCAGGTCTGTACACTCATGGATTTGCTGATGAAATAGCAGTGTTTTGTAAAAGTTGGTAGTTTGCCTTGGTTGCTTACAGAAAGTAAATCTAAGAGAATTGGTCTATTACTGGATGTGCAACTGATTCTGAGTCAGTGAGAGCTGTAGATGCTCAACATTTCTCATTATTGAGCCATACAAATAAGACGGCACTCAGACTGGCTCATTCAGGCTTTTGAGAAGAGAAAAGAAAAAATCGCCTCTTTCGGAGCAGCTCGGTTCAAATCTTTCTGCTTATCCTTCAGGCATCTTTCATTTAATAATGTAACCTTATCGTATAACATATTTAAGCATATATCTAACTGAACTTTAATTGTTACTTTGGTGCAATTTTGCATATGGATAGGCCCAAAGGATGTGGGTTTAGATCTTGTTGCTGGAGTACTTGTGAACCCAACACAAGCAAGGCTCAGAACAGTGCAAAAAAAATGCCTGTACTTACTGCCTTGCCACACTGGGACCAATTGCTGTCACACTCTCCTGAAAAATGCATTCCCTGTTCTGATTTTGTTTGAATTCAATATGGTGCCTTTTGTACAGATTTTGTCATATTTGTTTTATGAGCAGAAGAAAAATTTTTAAACTGAACTGTCTTTTTTATCCTACCTCCGTCAAATAACCAGATGACAATAAACCTATTTAGATATTTATTTCTGTAGTAATAATAACTAGATTGAACCATTACCTTCCATAAATATTTTCTAATCATTCACCATGCTCTTGGACCTCTTTTGCCACATATATATATACTCTTTGGCTTTATTTATATACATGTATTTAATCTTCATTGAAATAAAAAATTCTAACTTGTTTTAATTCTGTTACATAAAAATAATTGATTATTTCTCATGTGTAAATTTGGAAGTTGTTTTGTAAATCAGCTTGTTATTGTTACAGTGCAATCAGCAGAAGGCATACCAATGTACTTTGGGCTGCAGTGCACTGAGATCAGCCATTCACTTGTGAAATGCCCTCTTGTTTAGAAGCAATATCCATTCTGCAAGAGCTACTAAGTGTGAAAACCTCTAGGAAGTAACATGAATAATGGTTTATCCACTTGAAACGTAGAGCCATTGGTTTGTAAGTAGGACAGATGTAACACATGCAGCAATTTGGACGCTACTCTGTCATAAAATCATCTCACTTCTGTTGTGTCTAAGAAATGTCATATAGATTATCACCTACTTCATACTCTATAGGTGGTGGCTTATTTTTGGTGATCTCTGAGAAATTAATTATTAGATCTAATGACTTTATGAGACTAGATAAATTAGGCTTAAGTAGAACACCTTCAATGTATCTCCCTTTATCCTGGGCCCTCTCAGTTTCCTCTCAAATCGTCAATACCCTATTTATTCCTAATTACAAATAGGTAAAGTGTATTTGTGTTAACCTCTGTTTATTCTGCCATTTGAGGAAGCAAATTAGTGACACTGAGAATATAACCTGCAATAACTACATAGTATAAAGCTGAAACTTGCTGAGATTTCAAAACCTAACAGTAAAGAATTAAGCTTTTTGTGTGCTGTGGAATAATTTGTCTTGTAATTTAGCTTTAATTTACATTTTCACAATTAATTAAACATCAACCTAATCATTATACACATAAAGCATTTAAATTGGTGTATGAAGAATGATGGGGAATGAATAATGCTTTGAAGATCCATTTCAAATTAGTTGTTTGATTAATGAATATTCCACAAGGGCATTTGTGTGATGACCTCTGTTGATGACTTAAGGAAAGGCATGTCTGTTTAGATAATGAGAAGACAAAGTGAGTGAGAGTTATCACTGCAATAAGCAGTGTAGAATTAGGAGGATTAATCTATACAAAGTGTATTACTTTTTTGCATTGCCTGTAAAAGATAACACAGAACTGTAAGTTCAGTAAATAAGTCTGGCATTTGAAGATGCTGCTTGATGATAAAATGTGCTGGCTCTGTGCTGGTTGTTGTCTTTCTCTGGTTATGGAGGACTATAGTGGAAGGCTGTTCTCTCTTCCTGAGCCCGTTATGATCCTTCACAACACCTGACCTTTCAATTTCTTGCATACAACAGAAGTAAAATGTTACACTGTGGCTTATTCAGTTCTCATTGCTTCTGTAGTTACAAAGATGAATTGCAACTTCTTTACCTGGTAACCTCCCTTAACAGATTTGTTTTTCTGCTGTTTTACCTCAGCAGTGTACAAAATGTAGGTATAAAAGTAGTAGTAATCTTATATATATATATCAGAAATAGGGTATACTTTGTTACCTAGAAAAATTTCTGTGGTGTGGGGTCCCTGCTCCCAGAACCCTCTGAACTGCTGACTGTTCAAGGCAAGACACAGCACTGGGGGGACCAAATAGATGTTCTGTCTGGTCCTGTCTACTTTCCACAACCAGGAAAATGTTGGGAAGAAAATATTAGTGGCTATCCATTTGACCATTTTTTATGTTTGTCACAAGATCGCAACAAAATATTTTAAGTATCTTGGCAAGCACTTAGCTGTGTCTCTGTTCCCTGTGTTCAGCTTGTTGCACAGACGCAGTGTAGGGACTATCAAACCCTTTGGAGACCACTCTGGAAAGTACCAGAGCCTAAGGAACATTTCAACAGGCTGGGTACATGGAGGGCACCCTGGCATGGCCACCACTGCCACGTGCCATTTCCAGTGCTGTTGGGGTCACTTGCTGCTTGTGTAGTTGCCTTCAGGGATCACACAGACATCTCACACACACTGATCTTTCAGTAGACTGGGGGGTTCCTTCAGCAGAGGTGATCTCTTTATGGATAAACTCAGACATAACCTGCTTGGTTCAGTCAGAGATTAAGATGAGTTTTCTCACATCCTAGGCAATAATATTTCTATTCAGACTTTTCCTCTGTTTCACAGAATATTGGATAATGTAAAGAAAGACAAAAAACTTCTCATGCACAGACTGATCTAAAAAAAGAGATGTGAATGCAGGTTTCAAATATATTCTGTCATATTTTTTCCCATCTCCCTGAGACCTTTTCTTCCAATATTTTTGTTCTCTTAGTTGTAGTCTTTGGCAAAAATTTAAATGAAATTCCAATATTTCTTTTAACCCAGTCAAGAAACAATGAAGTTTATTAACTTTCCTTGGAAGTAGAGACAATAACCAGCACAGCATGCCATTCTCTCTGCTGGGGAAGACATTTCAAATTTGCTATCAAATGTAACATTTTTTCTATAACCTGTATGATTTCAAGGCCCACATTTGAGAGTCTGAAATAGGTGGGGACCAGGATAGGGGAACATCCACAGCTTTTAAACTGTTCAGAGTCAAAGAAAAGTCCTGTTGTTCTCAGCTGCTTATCCTCTCTGCTTCCTCAGCTCAAGTGGAAAATTTTGTCTGGACCTGTGCACACACATGTCTCTCGATTGGGAGGTAGCATTTCAAACAGTTAGTGCTGCTAGCATGACTCCTTTCATGTTGGTGGGATCTGAGGTGAGGCACTAAAAACAGACAGATCCTGTCCTCTACCCCTTGGCATAATTTCTCCTGCCTGCTGATACCCCTCCTTTCTCAGGCCCAGGCAGAAAGGATTTCTGCAAATTCTGGACACAGGAAAAGCAAGAGATCCTATTTCCCCAGCTTGCACACTATTGAAAATAATTATAAGATAAATTAAAGCAGACTTGGAGCAAAGGCTAATGCAATGAAAATGGTGAAATAATTTTAGAAATAGAGAATATCAGCATTCAGGCATCAATCACTGTATTTACACAAGAGAAATTAGAATCATGCCCACTGTGATGTCTTCCAATATGCTCCTTTGGAAAAACACTATTTAAAGTGCAATACAAGTGTACAAAGAGTAGGACTTAAAATATGGGATACCTTTGCAGTCATCAGTAGATAATCATGATTTGAAATTTATATCTCTAAAATTTATCTCTTTGGGCTTTGTCATTATTGTTTGTTATATTTTTTGAATTTTCTTGCTGATAAAATTAATTCTGTCTTATGATTACAATGAATAAGTGAGAATGACAGGAGAATATATTTGTTAATGAGTTCTTTTTAAATAACACTGAATCAATAGGTGCAGATGAAGCTGAACTTGCACAAAATATTAAGCTGTGAATTGACAAAGCTTTAAAAATTAAAGGTGCCCATGCCTACAGCAGGGGCAGGATAGAACTAGATAATCTTTAAGATCCCTACCTATTCAGGCCATACTATGATTTTTCAATGAAAATTTAGGAGGTTACTACATTGTGGAAGTAGGAAATGATGACCTGCAGTGAGAAGCTAGGAAATAGACATGTTAGGCAAGGGAAATGCCATTTCTTGATTCATGCATAATACTTAACTATATCTAGTGTAATGTATAGCCTATCATGTGTTATTGATTACATTAGAAGTGCATCACTACTTATATGAAATATGTTTAAACATTCTATACAATTAGGTAGGTCAATCCTAATGATCCATGTAGCTCATACCAAAAAATCCTAGCAAGGAAAAAAGAACTGTTCTGACTCAAGAAAAGAGGTTTCTGCCGGTGTAAACCAGTGACCTCCAGGGACTTCACTGCTCAGGATTTGTTGCATCATGTTTTTGACTTTGCTTGTGGTATTGCTGAAGTGAAAAGAAGGTAATTGTTTATCTCCAACCTTCTTATCTTGTGAACAATATGTGCTGGAGCATGTGTCTGTATGTGTGCAGAGATTCGAAGTTATCACTGAAATATGAAACTACAGTTTAGCCAGAGAAGATTTTTCTAAAATTATAAAATGTTTTATAAACTTCCTCAAATGACTAAGTGTTTTTATAGATCCATGATGGAAGACCAATTGAAAGATCAATTAGGAGTTTTCAGCTATCAGCCCCCAGTGATAGCCAACTCCCCTGTGTGAATTGCCCTCCCAGTCTACCCAGGAGACAGAGCTCCAGTAGGAATGGTTGGAGCAACTTAGCTTGGTTCAGCCAGCAGCCAGAGGAGCAGCAGGCTGGTATTAACATGCCTTCACTAAGGGCTGAAACTCTCTGCAGTTTCTTTGCATGCCTGCATATGTAATATCTTATTCCTACGCAACCTTGTCCTCATTAATGTTCTACAAAGAAATAGCCTTTCTATGCAAATAAAATGTTGAAACCCTGCTTCTAAGTATGCACTGTTTCACCCTTCCATTTTCAGTGTTGAAAACTGGTTGTTACATCTATAGCTGAACCCTTCAAATCCTGAGCTTATTGAAAGAAATGGAATCAATTTTGAAACTGTGCTGGGAAAAAAGAAAAAAAAAAAAAGAGGGAAGTATTCAATGAAATGGTATCCAGCCGTGTAAAGCTGTTTGGAGGGGAGTGCTACTGCCTTTATTCTTGAATGGCACAATTCAGAGAGCTTTTCGAGCAATAAAACCACACCTTTGGCAATCATGGGGATGACTTCTGCACAGAAGTGCTGCAATGTAAAAGTATGGATGATGGACCTTGAGCTTGTTTACCTGTTCCACCATGAGGGATCTAAATTGTTTATGCATCACTGTCACAGTTCTCCAGACTTAGCCACAGAAGCCATTCATTTCCAAAGGGCCAGCTGGTTCACCACCTGCCTGGAGGGCCAGATATAGTCTACTTCTGCACTTTTCAGGGCCAGGTATAATCTGCTTCTGCACTTTGCAGACCCTGGTACAAACAGAGTTCTAGCTTTCCAGGCAGGTGGATTCCTAAATTCTCATCCAAAATTTCCCTGCATTTTCAGGTTTAATCAAACATAATATATCAAAATGAAATTCAGCAAAGCGATAGCTTTATTTTGCCTGATCTCATTTAAAAACTGTGTGGACCATAAGGTATATGTTCTGTCAGGTATCTGTCTCTCAGAGGAGAATGAACTGTAGCTACTGTGAAGCACTGTGGCAGCTTGAGGAAAGATTAATGCTGAACTGTCCTGAGACAAGATATTTAATTGTATTTAGGAAACTAAATGAGTCCTGCATGGATCAATCCAACCTAAGACAATCTGTTTCATTTTCATTCTGCATGTCAGAAATTGAAAAATTATGGAAAATTCAGTTCTCCCAAATTTTCTTCCTGGCTTCTTACCCCAAAATTCTCTATAAAATTCTCAACTGACATGTAATATTTACTTCATGTAATATTTACTTTCTCCTGCTCATGGCTGAAAGCCAACTTCCTTCAAGGTTACTGTTAGCAAGATCCTTTTGCTGGATTGAAAGCATGCAAAGATCAAAGCTGTCCCTGAACTGACTGGTTTCATCAGGGTAACGTGATTCTTCAGCTCATCAAATCGTACACTCTAAAACTGGGAAAACAGAATAAATATTGTATAATTATTTCACTCAGAGGAGCAGATTTGGGGTTGCAGCCATTCTGCCATGAACAAGGATTGCTTGAGTCAGCTTGGACAGTGGGTTAATCATGCTTGCTTCTGTTTGCAGTAAAGTGAGTCGTTTTGAAGAACCACCAGCCAAAAAATTCAACAGCAGGAAGGAAGAGAGAGAGGGCATTGTGGAGTCATTTCACAAGGACCAGTAGCTACTACTTGCTGGTGAGAGCCATTCCAGACCTTATGCTTGTAATTGGCACTCTAAGATACTTTTGCTTTTTATGTTTCCAAGTGAGCCATTCAGCTAATGTCAATTTCCTTCAATGGCAACAAAGGTGAAATCTCTCTAAAAATAATTCTCTTCCTTTACATCAGGATATGATCCCTAAGTAAACAGGCTTTAATTAATGACAGAGAGCATCCCATCAGCTAGCAACATCCCCTTGCTCTGTGGGGTTATGCTAAATGCATGGTGCTTTTTAAACAATTCCTCAGACACAGTATGTGTTTTTCATTCTGCTGCCCAACACCCCCTTCTCTGCAGTGAGAAGCAATGGTTTTGAGTGATGTGATACAAAAATAGCACATAAGCAGCTGTACCAAGCGAGCCTGCTGTGCAGTTGGAAAGGAGAAAATATTTCAGCTTGTTTTGTGGAGCTTCACACACTGAATTTCCGCAAGTTTTAAAAATTTCTTATCTTTTACATGCCCATATTGAGGGGTGATAGTCTCCAGAAAACATGGTGTGTATACTGTTGTCAGCTTTGTCTAGGAATTGTTCTCACCAAAATTCAGGGAACAAGATTGGTTTGATTACTCACAGGTAAGGTATAAGAGTGCTGTACTTTTCATCAGCTGTTGGTTGCCTATGTCTTGCCTTGGTGCTGAGGGGGCCAGAAGGGTCATTTTAGCCCTCTTTTATCAGCAACTTTCTCCTAGCCTGAGGCATCCCAGCTCTAGTCCCTTTTCCCCTCTCAGCACATCTGTGAGTTGGGCAGTACAGACACTTCTGTTTCTGAGCATTTTCTCACTACTTATGGCCATTTCAATTTAGTTCTCTGTGCTGGTAATATTTCTAAAGTGAAGATTGGGTGCCTGCTATAGCGCTGGTTAGTGCTTGCAACTTGCCTTACCAAGTCCTGCTGACAGGATTCTCACTGTCCTCACTGAAAGAACCAAGCCGTGCAAGCTCTCTTCTGCCATGGAGGGCTCAGGTAATGCAAGGGAAAGTGCTTTGGGAAGTGCTGCATCACTGAAGACTTCAACACCTCCCTTCTATTCCCTCTGTAAGGGCACCTCATTGACAACCTGTGTACGCTGCCTGCTGGTGACATTGATCTTTGCCCTGTGTCAGAAAGATGCTTAGTAATTGTTCACATTAATTTCCAAATGCCCTTGTGATATATCTCTTAATGAGGAAGGTGAATAGTGTGTTTACTGTGTTTAACTGGGTTTCATGAGGGATTTGTTTTGCTGGTGGATCAAGCCACTGAAGAAATGTTTGCCAGCAGTTATAACCTCATTGATGCTGTTGACCAAATAGAAGGAGGGGTGTTTCTGCTGATTTGCCTGATTGGATGCTAGTGTTTCTTCCTCTGCAAAGAGCAATAAGAGACACATGTGGTAAGTGGAGCCTTAATCTTTACACATTGAGGAGCTGGTGTTGAGAAACACAAGGAAAAAGACAGAACTTCAATTAGAGAGAGGATAATGAAAATCAAATAGGTGACAAGCAGGGTGCTGTGGGCACAGCATACTGTATAGTTTTTGATGGCCATATCAGCATAAGCAGCATCTGTCCCTGCTGCTGGCAATTGCCCTGTGTTTTGTGCCTCTTTCCTCATGCCACAATCCCATGCTGGCACAGCATTTTTTTTTTCCAGGCAGAAAGTGAAGCAGGGTAGAAAGTAAACACTCTCGATTACTTGCTTCCTCTTCCAGAGGGTATTTTTCAGCTTGGTCAAGTTGCTCCAGACCACTTGACCACATGGACAGAGGTGCAGCAGCAAGGACACAATGATTCACAGCCAGGAACAAGTCATTGGAAATGATGGCTGGATGGGGCAGGAACTGGATGGAGTAGATCTACCTGTGACCATGAAATAATAGAATTTTCAGTCCTCGGGGATGTAAGGAGAGCCACCATTAAAACCTCTACCTTGGACTTCCGGAGAGCAGATTTTGGCCTATTCAAAGAACTGATTCAGAGCATACCCTGGAAAAGAACCCTTAAAGGCAAGGGGGTCCAGGAGGGATGGACATGTTTTAAGAGGGAGATTTTGAATGCACAGCAACAGGCTGTCCCAGTGTGCTGAAAGGCCAGCCGGAGGGGAAGACGGCCAGCTTGGTTAAATAGGGAGATTCTGCAAGAAATCAGGGATAAAAAGAAAGTTTACAGACTATGGAAAAAAGGGCTGGCTACTTACGAAGAATTTACAGATAGAGCTAGGTCATGCAGGAAAAAAATTAGGGAAAGAAAAGTGGAATTTGAAGTAAATTTGGCTATTTCAGTTAGGGATAACAAAAAGTCCTTTTATAAATACCTTAATAACAAAAGGAGGGGCAAGGAAAACCTCCATTCTCTGTTGGACTTGGAGGGAAATATAGCTAAGGAAGATGAGGAGAAGGCTGAGGTACTTAACACCTACTTTGCCTCAGTTTTCACCAGTAAGACAGGTGGCCCTCAAGACAACTGGCCTCTGGAGCTGGTGGACAGGGAGAGGGAGCTGAATACCCCTCCTGTATTCCAGGAGGAAATAGTTAGTGACTTACTGAGCCAGCTGGATCCTAACAAGTCTATGGGACCAGATGGGATCCATCCCAGGGTGATGAAGGAGCTGGCAGAAGAGCTTGCCAAACTGCTCTCCATCATCTTCCAACAGTCCTGGCTCTCTGGGGAGGTCCCAGATGATTGGAGGTTGGTGAATGTCACCACAAAAAGGGCTGCAAGCAGGACCCTGGCAACTACAGGCCTGTCAGCCTGACCTCCGTGCCTGGCAGGGTTATGGAGCAGTTCATCCTGAGTGCAATCACACAGCACCTTCAGGGTGGACAAGGGATTAGACCCAGCCAGCATGGGTTTAGGAGGGGCAGGTCCTGTCTGACCAACCTGATCTCTTTTTACGATCAGGTGACCCACCTGGTGGATGAGGGGAAGGCTGTGGATGTGGTCTATCTGGACTTCAGCAAGGCCTTTGATACTGTCTCTCATAATATACTCCTGAAAAAGCTGGTAGCCCATGGCCTGGACAAGTGTACCCTCTCCTGGATTAAGAGCTGGCTGGAGGGTCGGGCCCAGAGAGTGCTGGTGAACGGAGCTGCATCCAGCTGGCGGCCAGTCACCAGTGGTGTTCCCCAGGGGTCTGTGTTGGGTCCAGTCCTGTTTAACATCTTTATTGATGATTTAGATGAGGGGATTGAGTCCATCATCAGCAAATTAGCTGATGACACCAAGTTGGGAGGGAGTGTCAACCTGCTGGAAGGCAGGAGGGCTCTGCAGAGGGATCTGGATAGACTTGAGAGATGGGCTGATTCCAATGGGATGAAGTTGAACAAGGCCAAGGGCCGGGTCCTGCACTTTGGCCACAACAACCCCCTGCAGCGCTACAGGCTGGGCACAGAGTGGCTGGAGAGCAGCCAGGCAGAAAGGGACCTGGGAGTACTAATTGACAGGAAGCTCAACATGAGTCAACAGTGTGCCCAGGTGGCCAAGAAGGCCAATGGGATCCTGGCCTGTATCAAAAATAGCGTGACCAGCAGGACCAGGGAAGTGATCCTTCCCCTGTACTCTGCATTGGTGAGGCTACACCTTGAGTATTGTGTTCAGTTCTGGACCCCTCAGTTCAGAAAGAATATTGAGGTGCTGGAGCGAGTCCAGAGAAGAGCAACAAGGCTGGTGAAGGGACTGGAGCACAAGTCCTATGGGGAGAGGCTGAGGGAGCTGGGGTTGTTTAGCCTGGAGAAGAGGAGGCTCAGAGGTGACCTCATCACTGTCTAGAACTACCTGAAGGGAAGTTATAGCCAGGTGGGGGTTGGTCTCTTCTCCCAGGCACTCAGCAATAGGACAAGGGGGCACAGGCTTAAGCTCTGCCAGGGGAAATTTAAGTTGGATATCAGAAAAAAATTCTTTACAGAGAGAGTAATCAGGCATCGGAATGGGCTGCCCAGAGAGGTGGTGGATTCACCATCCCTAGAGATTTTTAAACGCAGATTGGACGTGGCGCTGGGTGCCATGATCTAGTAAATGGACTAGAGTTGGACCAAGGGTTGGACTTGATGATCTTGGAGGTCTTTTCCAACCCAATCGATTCTATGATTCTATGATTCTATGATTCTACCTCTAAAGGCAGGCCACAACTTCAGTCCTTGTGATACCATGGAAATGCTCTGTCTTTTAATTTAATATGCAAAAACCTGTAAGGCATAAATCATGCTAATTAATTAACTGCATTTCTGGATAGGAGCTCCTATTGTTTTTTGAAGAACTTTGGTCATATTGTCAAAGGAACATATACCCATAGCCTTGGCTCTGTTTTGTTGGGGTTTTTTTTCAGCAAAGAATCAATATGGTTTTTCAAAGAAAACTGATAACCTCATGGCAACTTGTTGCTTGTAAAAATGTTTCATTTTTCTTGCCTTGCTTGAGTATTATAAGGAAGGAAAATATGTGTTCACCACACACTGTTAATTGGGAAATTCTTTGGAGTTGCTGGCAGGTTCCTGGTCTGATCCCCACAGTGTCAGAGGGAGTAGCCCCTCATTCCAGACCTGAAGTATGGTTGTCATGTCAGAGGGCTGGACAGAAAACCTGAGAACTCCTTATTCCTCAACCAGACCAGAGATCATGAACAGGGATTTTCTAAACCAAAAGCTAAATATTAAATTAAAAACTATTAAAATGGCTCTTGTAACTTTAGAGAGAAGGCTGCAGAGGAGTTTAAAGGGGGCAGTCACAGATGGCGTAATTACCATGTGGCAACCCCCCCAAAAATTTTGGCTTTAATATCAGAGATATAATCAAGATTTGGCCTACTTGTTGCATATTTCATTTTACAGACAGGAGTTGTGGGTTTATGTACTGGAACTCTATAACAGCTTAACAAATGTGCTTCACATGAACATATGTTTTCCCATGGTTGTGTTTTCCAAGCATGCTGAACAATTTAGTAATACTGGCTAATGATGCAAAATGGTTTTCAATAGCAATTTTAGTGGCTAAATGAATCATACTTAGATAAGGGAAATCTGAAACATTACATTTTATGCAAAATTGCTAAATGATCTATCCAATATATCTCTGAGGAGAAGTTAGCACAGGGTGGTTCATGGAACTGGAAAAATACAACTCTGTTTTCTCCTTTACAAATGGAAGGGATTTTAAAGGTAACTCTAACATACAATACCAACTATTTTCATTATGCTTGTTATCTTAATAAAGATCATGTACATCTTTGGAGATTAACTCTTTTCTTCCTTCTTGCATGTAATCTGATGAAATTCTGGTTTATTGTTGTTTGTTTTCTTTTTGTCTTTCTTTTGTCTCATTACATATTAATTAACAGAGGAAAACAGAAAAGCACAAGTGCTGTGAATAGACAAAAATCTGCTGTTGTGCATATTTTACTCTACTGTATTCTATACACCTATCAAGGGACATGATTTTCTTCAAAAACAGTTTTTCCAATAAGCTTAGAAAATATGAGAAGATTTCTTACAGTTTTGGACATGCCAGAATTGATTAACAAATGCATTCATATTTGTACAACCAAAATCAAATTACTCTAAAACCTACAGAAAAGAAAAATGCAATTAGTGGAATTCCATGCCATGATTTTTATCAGAAAATTATTTGTACACTTCCTGTGCTTTTTCTTTTTCTTAGGGGCCTATTCAAAAGATGTGATCTAGTGGCTTGTTTGTGAAAACAATAAACAAGGAAGGGAGAGTAAAACAATGGAAAATCTTGTTGATATAATACAAGGCAAGCTGTCCAGAAAAGTAAGTATTACTCTTGAGACACTAATCACTGAAGATGTTCATAGTTTCTGTATTTCATTCAATATTCCAGGATTGGTAGATTGTATTTCTAAAAGTGGTGCTTGAAAAAGTGCTTTATTAAGGAAGCATATAATATTTACTGCAGCACTGGGTAGAATTTTATATTGCAAAACACTTCTTAACTTTTAAATAAATTTTATCCCTGGTGACAAGTTAATAGATATCACACTAGGCTATTTGCTAGGAATTGATTTATGTTGGTAGTAGACAGAAACTGTAGCCTTCTTATTGTGAGAGAAAATTGGGAGTGGGATGTGGAGGAGGAAGTCGAACGAAAATGAATTTTATAGTCATCTTAATTAGAAAAATATTATAGCAACAGGGGCACACAAAAGGAATGAAGCATTGTTTTACTTTATGACAGAAAGATTGATAGATTCCACCTAGGATTTGTGGCAAAAGCCCATTTTAAATTGCCATAAACAACAAATAAAAATTACAGCTGGAAACTATATTTTTATGCAACTGGTCTGCACAATCAGGATTTTTTTTCTAAGGTATTTCATATTTTAAGATAACATATATGCTCCTATCTAATGAACCTCCATATTTTCCAAGCAATCTCTGCCAAGACATGAAACAACTATCAATATAATATAGAATTTCATGAATGTGTGATGGTATGTTAGCCTCACTGCATATAATGAGAAATATAGACTATATAAAGTTGAAATTGACCTATTTTAATTATTTCTCTGCTTCTCAGACACTGAAACATGACGTTTGGACCAGCAGCACCCAGAATGTATCCCCTCAATAGGTTGGAAACTGGCTCAGGGACTCCATTGAAGTGTAAAGGAACATTGCAGGTTGGCACAATGACTGATAGAAGATTACAGACTCTGATTAAATTACTGCAAGCCAAAAGCAGTGAAAATAGCACAAGAAATTAATTTACAGAAAAGTTGGTCTTGAAATGTTCTCAAGCAACAGTAATTTAAGCTTTTCATTGCTTTGAAGAAATGGTGTTACATGAAACTCAAAATGCATTTCAAAGGCCTTCAATACCCTATCACATCTAAAATTATTTATTATCACAGCCCTTCATACTTCTCCTTTCTTTTGACCTCACTAAGAAGCATGGTAGAAAGGTGGAGATCTGCATCAGAATAAGGTGTGTATGCTTACTGTGTCTGGCAAGTAAAAAAACCTCCTAGAATCTCTGAGCCCTACACCTGGGCATGTCAAGTTTATACTGTCAAATATTAAATCTGACTGCTAGATATGCAAACAAATGTCAGCAAACAGCTACATGACAGGAAAATGAAACAAATTCTTTATTTTTGTGAGATTCAAACCTTTTTTTTTTCCTCAAGGCTGCCACATGAATTACTTCAACCATGACAAACCCTGGCCAGATCCTTGGTTTGTTTGGTGTAACTCTACATATCCTAATAAGTTGCCTGCCTGTTTACAGCTGCAGGCTGACTCCCAACTTGAAGTCTACTCTTCTTCCAATATGATTTTTATTTATCAGGTCTTCTATAGGTTAAATGTTCATCACGTGGAAACAATTTCACTTTGATTTTCTTAAATTTGATGGTTTCACAATCACATGCTGTCTTTCTCTTTGTTATTTTTTTAATACCTGAAACACAGGTACTTACAGAACAGGTTATTGCAATAATTCTGTGTCAATATGTTTCAGAGAAAAAGGAAATTTTTGAATATCAGACCAGAAACTGAGAAAGTAGAATATATTTTAATGTAGATCTAATGATTAGTTCTAAAATCAGGACTTAAATACATTTCTTAAGAAAAAGGTTTACAATATCATTAACAGCTAATTGTGCAATATTTGTATTCTTACTCTTTTAAAACAAATTGTTTTATCTAAATATTTTTTAAGTCTCAAAGTAGCAGCTGTCTAAAAAGAAGACATACATTTTGCTTGAATATAGGAAACACTAGAAAAATGATAAAAAATGATAGCATCCTCCCCCTTTTTTTTTCCACTGTGAAACTGTATTAATGATATTACAACTTTTCAGAGTGTTTTTATAAATGCTTTTCACTTTACATCAAATATTTGCACATTAATAACTTGGGGATTTTGTAATTTTTGGTGTACTCTTCATTCATGAACACCTTGAGATTATTTATAATGAGCTGCAATTGTCTTTGAAAGTACTGTAGACTGTGCAAGTAAGATAAAAAAAAAATTTGTAGTGACTGCAAATGTAACAGCTTGTTAATCAACTATATTATATTTAAACATTAACACTAGAAACTTCAGTATGTCATCATTTTACATTTAACCCCCTAAAGCTATGTCCTTCTAAATCAAACTCTGGAACCTGTGTGACAGCATTGCATAGAGAATCTGTATCCTGAGTTAAGATAATGTGTGCTCCAGACCAAGAGTGGAGCTGAAGTCTCCTCCTGGATGCACTCTCAGACCTCCCTCTGCTCTTACATAAAGAACTATCTGAGCACTGATGAGAGAAACAACTCCCTTTCCAAAGCATTTGCATGGGTTAAGAAACTGCTGATTCCCTGGTAAAGGGTATTTATGGAGCTAATGTTGATGTATTTTTGTAATATAAAGTCAGCCCAGTAATGCTGACTGCATTTGTCTTTCTCTCTCTCTCTCTCTCTGTGTGTGTGTGTGTGTGTGTATTAGTATCCCATTTTAAAAGTCTTTGAAGAATATATGTGCCACTTTTCTCTGAGGAATATATGGCAGTGTCTGCTGCAATCCATGGTTAAAGCTGGGAGACATTCTTGCATTTATTAACCATTCAGGCCTTTCAAACTCTGAAGTGGGTATTTTGGGAGGATATTCTGGAAACACAGTAACTAACAGGGAAAACACCCTGAAACTGTGTATCTCTCAACTCAGTTCAATCAGCAGATATGAGCAAAACACAAAATTTCTTACTTGCAAATTGATACAGGCTGGCAGCAGAGATAGTGCTGCTTTATTTCTTTAAGAAAGTAAACCTTCTATCGGCATAAAAACAAAACAAGCAAGGAAACAATAAAAATCCAAAGAAACAAAAGCTGACCCACCTCCCCAAAAAACCCCAAAAAACCTTTTACATTTTCCTTAGTTTGGTGTGTTGCATCTGAATGCATCTGAATGCATTATACTCATTTGCTTTTTCCTGAACAATGTTGAGCCCCACTGGATCCAAAGTTGGATTCTTGCATCCCTGCATAAAGAGACAGTTACTTCAGAGGACTAAGAACTCAGAGGTCATTGAGCTCATAACTTGGTTTGTGCTTACTTAGGGCTTTGAGGAAAGAACAGAGACCTGAAACAGCGTCAGGCTAAAGGAACACTTGCTGTGGATTAGCCACTGACAACAGCAGGGTTAGACTCAGATCTAGCTGAGCAAAGCTACAGCTTCCCTAAAGACCAAAGCACTTTTGAGGACTGAAAGTTAATGTGATCCTTGTGTGGTATTATAGGACATGCATTTTATAAATGACAATATAAAATTTGTATTTCACTGTGATCTAAAGATGCTGTTCATAAGTTATATTCTATTAAAATCTTTACTTATGCTAACTTCTCCTGGACTCTGCAGCTGAGAACATTCTGAGAAGTCCATGGTCCCAAAGCAACCCATTACCTGTGCCTCTTGCACTGGAATAGGTGGGAGCTGGGACAAAGACTGTCCTCATGCCCTCCCCAAGCGAGCAGGTTTACCTGCACCACCCATGCAGTGTCATTTCCTCCTCCTCATTAGCTTCCCACAATATGAGACAACAGAAGTGTCCATGCAGACAAGCAACTTGTGTTTGATTTATTTTCACTGATGCTGACACAAGTAATAAATTCAAAGGAAGATGAAAATTGCCTAACAAGAATGATTCAAATAACACCTGCCTTCTTGGGCAAAGGAGCACTTCTTTTCTTCTACTTCACTGACAACAGACTCACTGACCTTTACAGGAATGGTGAAAACTGCACTCATGCCAATATTTAAGAAATTAATGGGTTTTTATATATCTACACAAACATAAAGGAAAGAGCAGGTTCTGTGCTCTGGCACTTACAACATGGCAAAAATATGAAGATTAACTCTCCTCCCAACATAGGATAGAAATCCTACTTAATAAAAATTTAAAGGTGTATTAGAATGGTGTAGAAGACACATTAATTCTGAAATGTTGATGAACATTTTGCAATGCCCTGTTGAATAAGTGATTTTTGTAACAGCCAGTGCCAATGTAAGTTTGTGTCCACATATTAAGAGTAAGTTGTGATTCTCCCAAGTGAATGAAATTAAGATTTGAATTTGAAGAGTAAGTTGTATCTTAAAGCCACTGTACCTCATTGAGCACACTTGATAGTAGAATTCTGCCTATTCACATGCCTGCTAGGTTTCAAGACAGGAAATAATTGCTGGAAATGCAGCATGTCTTCCTATGACCTTACAGCTAAAGATACTACTATACAAAAATACAGAGAAATACTCTTTTACTCCCAAAGGCCTGTAGACTGTGGAATCTCCATACCAGAGATTCAAAACTAAAGCTGAGATGATCTTGAGAAACCTTCCCTTGCTAAGCCCCCTTTAAGAAGCTGGACCAGAAGATATCTGGAAATCCTTCTAGCTACTTTGTCCTGTGAGTCTCTGAACCACCTTATGTTTCCTTGCTTAATCCTGCATGGATGGCTTTAAGAATCATGTGATTTCTGAAGGAGTTAAAGGGTTAATAGATGATGCAAAGGTGAGGAAAGGAGCCCAAGACCCAGATTGCTCAGGGTTAAGGCTGTCAACACTTTTAGTACCTCTTCAGATTCTTTTTCAGTTAGGATCAGAGTTTGGAACTAAATATCTCTGCGACAATGAGGAGCAATGTCATATAAATGGTGTGTAACATGAATATATGAAGCTTACCTCAGGATACTGTTGTTGATGGGGAGTGCTAAACTTCTGGAATGGTCTTACTGAGAGCTCAGTGGAGAAGCAGCAGTGGAGAGTGCTGAATATATGTCATACACCCAAAGCAGTCCTTCAAGGAGTGAGCGTATCCCACAGTCTCATGGGCTGATCTGCTTCCTGCCATGTCCCAAAGCAGCAAGTAATTGAAGAGAGAAAGATCACCAAGAATTTTATTTGTTTTCCTCTTCTCAATTGCACTGTGACTGCTATGTCTAAAAGGGTGATATGCTTCAGCTGCTAAAAGACAGTCTAGTAATTTTATTTCCTCTTACAGGAATGAAGTGTCCACTATGAGTATTCTTTAAAAGCACAGATTTGTTAAAGGTGTTTCTTTAAACGCAGAGTGCTGGGGGTTTTTTGTTTTGTTTTGTTTTGTTTTTTGGGGGGGAGGGGTTCTACCTTTCAGGATAGAGGCCAACACAGCTACAGTCATGTACAAACATTGAAACAATTAGTACTTGGTATGTTTTAAAATAAATGGCAGTATGTTGGCTCAAGGTAGAAAAGGTGGCATAAAGACATTCAGATGTGGGTGGTACCAAGCAGAACTCTGAGTTCTTTTTACTGTTTTATACTACAATAACACAAATTGAGGTAAATGTCCGTACTTAGGTACCTCTCTCTTTCAGTTGTGAGACTCTGAGATGTCTAGAGCACTGAAATGAAAAGAAATGGGTGGCTGACCTCTCCACTCCCAGTAGGGCTGGAGGTGAACAGCTCTTCACAGAGCCACAGCTGTGCACCAGGCACATGCTTTTCTTCATTTAACATTTTGGGACTGACCAAACTTGGAATCTGATGGACTGCTCAGTTGACAAATACAAAAGTTCTTCTTTATCATTGTTTGTGCTGTACTGTTTGGTCAGCTTCCATTATAGCTGTCCAATGTGATAATAGATGGCCCATAATGTTTGAGTCACCCAATAGTCTCTCACAAATTAATTGAAGGAGAAGAGAGCCTAAAATATTTATAATGCAAGCCTGTGTATCAAGCTATAGATAACCTCAGTTCTGAGATGGAGTCAGATATCCTCATTTTTCTTGTATATTTCTGGACTTTTAGGTATGGCTCTGACACAGGTCATAGCCCATGGGTTTCCGAGCAGGAAACTGATAACACTGTAAATTGTGACTGTGGGATCAAGAGATAGGAGTATCCTTTAGAGTGTGAGTAATAGACAGAAATGTTTTCTACAATGACCAAATATTATTTTTCATCAGCCCTCTGAAAAGTTTCAACCTGCCCTAATTTTCTCCATTGAATCTAATAGAACTGGATTAAACTACAGGGGAGATGAGAACATAAATTTGATTCCTTTCATTCCATGTAATATTAGGGTTTGTATTCTTTCAAGCTGTAATAACCTCTAGACTTCAGCAAAATTGAAAACCTTTAAATAGCCTTTCACAACCTTTCAGTGTAGTAATGAAGTTTTAAGTGCTCACTGGGGATTTTCAGTTCAGAAAAATCTAAGCAGCAGTAGATATTAAAATCTAATGTTTACTTCAACTCTTTTACAGCCTAATAGGTTTTTCTGACAGTGTAATTTTTAAAAGGTTGGGTTTCATTTATTGATGTAGTATACTCACCCTGGAAATCTTTCTTCTTTAAGGACTCTGGTGGGAACTCTATACTTTGTTGTAGCACCTGAAAAGCCAGCTAGAACAGGGAGAAGGAAAACTTGCCAAGACCTGACTAGAACAACAAGCAGGTTAGAAAAAGCTCAAACCCACAAGTCATGATTTAAACACCACAGGAGGCAAAAAACAAATTAAGGATGTAGATTCCCTATGTGCACATAATTACAAGTATGTGAGTCACTGGAGTCAGCACAGTTGCTCATCTACCTAAAGGCCTGGAGAGGATGTCTGGCTGCAGTCGACTTGGGGAGTCGCTAAGCGAATTTTATTTATTTCTTTATTTATTTCTTTATTTATTTATTAAGCTGTTGCTCAAGGGGGTAGCAGTGGGGAGAGAAAATTGCAGGGTGAATTTACACTGATTAAAGAAACACAATCTGTGTATTCAGGCATTTCTGAGGCACAGTGTGGGACTGGAAGGATACTGGTTTTGGTGCTTCTAAATAAGTGGCGATAAGAGGATCTGAATTTCCTTGAGACAGTAAGAGTATAAGTCTCAGAGGGATATTTTTCATTGCTGTGTTCTCTATATAAAATGTTTTACACATATATATTTTTATTATGCACAGAAACGGTTATTAGTATTTGCTGGGAACATATAGTAAGATGACGGGTAGCTTTATTTTATAATAATCCCTTCATTTGACACTTAGATATCTTTTGTTGATAGTTTTTCATCTTCTTAAATCATAAAATGAAAGCAAAAGGAAGTACAGAAACAAGGATATAAGAAAATGATCAAAAGTTTTGTATCTGACAGATAAAAGTCCAGTGTTTCTAAAGAAACAAATTACAGCATATATTCATTAAGAAAATAAACATGTAGGAGAGGGAGGATTTGCTTATGAATGTCTCTTAAATACATAAACATATGCAAATGAAAAGAAACAGGTCCCAACATAGATGTATATGTAATAGCAAAACATCCCATGGCTGGTTTCTAATTTCTAGGTAATTTTGACTCATTAAGTGTACTTAACTTCAAGAGCATGTTTATATCTCTTAGTTAAACAAACTGCTATTGGGCTAACTACTAGTACAGTATCCTGAACTGCCTATTGAAATTGCTCTTACAGGTCTTTGTTTATTCATTCAGGCCAGTTCTGTCTTCTCAGGGAAAGAAACTTCCTGACTTGTTTGTGTTGTTCTGCTATTGCTCTAAGATTGTACTTTATGGAGAAGTGCAAAGAGAGTCACAGATAAATGGCTGCAAATTAAGAGTTAAAAACTATTACCAAAGAACATGAATGCCTGTGCTCGGTGCCATGCTCTCCCCATTTCTGGAGGACATTCTTCAGCTGTTCAGCCCTCCTTGCTCAACAATAGCAATGTGTCAACATCACAGAGAATGTCAATTGTTGAGCAATGCATAATGTCACATCTCTTCAGTCTTCCCCAGATGAAAGGGACTAGAGGCTTTAGGTAAAAGTGTGTGTGTGGCTCGGCTTTGCGAACGGAGATTTGGGAAGGGCTGTCCCCCCACGTGGGTGTGCCCTTCCACCCTGCGCAGTGGGTTTTAGGTGAGGCTCAGCATGCACAGAACTGGCCCCACCGTTTAAGTCCTGAGGTTCATCTGCCACGGCCGAGCGAGCTTGGACAGTGCCAGTGAAGTCCTCAGGACTAGAACCTACAGCACCCGGCATTTCCCAGGAGGTCTCCCATCCAAGTACTAATCCGGGGCTGACCCTGCCTAGCTTCCGAGATCTGACGGGATCGGATGTCAGGGAGGCATTTAACTGTCCTTTTAGGTAAAAGGTAAGAAAGGAAAACGTAAGAAGCCAAAGAAGTATTCACAATATGGGAAGCAAACCCTGAGAGAGACAAAACACACAGTGAAATAGGTTTGAGAGAGACTGCTGCTTCAGAAAACAGGAAGATTTTAGAGAAAGGTACTTCACTAAAAACACTAAGAGATTGAAATGTGGGATTTCCCTTTCACTTATCATGGTATGGTCAGTATTAAATACTTTGATTGGCTGAGATATTTCCCAGGAGACATTTGAGCACTCTTCATAGTTATGGTCGAGTCTGCTGCTTCTTTGAGAAACATAAAGCTGCAGTCAGCTTCCCTTCTTGTCTCCAGGTATATCCACCTTCTGACCAAGTGAATGTTGCTTTCTGCACTGCATAAGGTATAAAACTGCAGTGCCAGCAGAGCACTTGCTTTTCATTTTGCAGGCAAAAGTCACATTCATATTTCTTTCCCACAGATTTATTTAAATTGGTCTTGGGCAGATAGGAGATGGAAGGAAAGAAAAGGTTAAGAGCAAGAGGGAATGCTGATAGAGAAGAAAAGCAGGTTAGAAAGAATAATTGAGATCTAGAATTAAAAAGTGACAAATGGAATACCAATACCTCTGTTCTCACACAACAACAGAAGGAAGTAAGGAAATGAACAAAAGAGAAAATGCAATGCAGAGAAACGACAGATGAGGAATACGAAAATCTTGGAACATCTGCTAACATGCAGGGTCAGTTCCCTCACTTGGTGTAATTCTACTGATGTTACAGTTATCTCAAAGTGGTTTTACCAGAGCAAGCATGTGTGTCAGACCCACTGAGGGGAACAAACCCAAATTTACTTATATATAGTAGGTCTGGTCTTTCCTTAGGCTTACATCTTTGAACCCTGCTCTTGGTAGCGTTGTGTACCTCTGCCATTCACCACCAGTCCCCAGCCTTGTGCTGTGGTGGAGCAAAGCATAAAATTCAGGCAGACCAAAATTCAGGCAGCTCAGCAGCAAATGAAAAACACTGCTGATGAGCACAGGCAAATGGACTTCAGAAAGAACAATCTGAGTCTTCACAAGCACATTGCTGCTCTGAAATTAGCCTTAACCCCTAAGAAAGAAGTCTAGGAAATCACTGTGGACAGCTCACTGTAAACCTCTGCTTAATTTGAAAATGTGAAGCAGCAAGTTAAGAAGTGACCCAGTCAAACTGTTATCTAACAAACTAAATAAATTCCGTCTTGGAAAGATGTAACAAGAGGGAGGATCATCAAATAACAAATTTATGGCACATTTTAAGACAGAGAGAGATTTTGTGTCAACCACATGAACTTACAAGGAAGATCTCTTCCAACCTGAGCTGTTCTATGACCCTATGATTTTAAAATGAGAAGAGGCTGAAAAGTATCAGGACTATTATACGTGAAAGGAGCACTGCCCAAAACAGGTAGTTTACACCCATGTCCCTTTTTGCTTAACAACATATTTGAGAAGATGAAGTAAAGCTGAAAAACAATGAAATTAAAAAAAAAACAAAACAAAACAAAACAAAAAAAACCCAAAAAACAAAACCAAAACCAAAAACACCAGCATATCCAGTTGATAAAGATACCTCCAAATACTGGGAGTGTAAACAAGATTTGAATATTTGAATGGGCAATGAAAATCTCCATTCTATCTTCATATAGGATACTTCTTTTTCCCACACTTCTTATTAATTGGCATTATAAACACTGAAGTTGCTGGGCTTGAGCTAATTGCCAGGTGTATGTCTCCATTGTGGAAAGGAGTGCTGTGCAGATATGATTGAATTAACTGAGCAAGAGGTGAGGTTTAGGTCTCACCCAAATTGCACTCTTTGTCACTCCAGGCACTTGAGATTGCTGTGTTAATTACAGATTTTGGGTATGTCTCCATGGCACTACTATAAAAAACCTGACAATGCAAGATACAAACTTCTCTTGTCAGAGATTAGCTCATATGTCTTGTGCCTTTCTTTTATTGTATAATCACATGAAAAGATAGACTGAGAAGAGCTCAAGATCATTCTGGTCTGTCTCTCCTCAACAGAATTGGACAAAAAAGCCATGTGTTCTCATGCACAATTGTCTACCTTTAAGACCAAAGAATGGACATTCCACAGCCTGCCCATCCCTCAATGTCACAAAAAAAGACTATTCTCTTAGTTTTCAAAAAAAGTGTTTTTTTGATGATTCTTAATGTCTCTTTCAGTCTTATGAAATGATCCATTGTAGAACATTCCTATTTCTCTTTCCAGATGTTCCCCAGTGGTATACAGTTTGGTTCAGTTTCTTCAAAACTCAGCACATTTTATCTGGAGATTCTCCAGTGCAGGATAGTTACTTTTCGAACATGCCTTTCTGCTTCTTGACCTCTCATCACAGCATTTCGGAAACAATATGGCTTTATTAATTCATGTTAGTACAGTGGTATGATTTTTAAGTTTTGCCCTTCATTCTGTCATGCAGGTGGCTAATGGAATTATCAGAGAACAGCAGGCTCAGGTGTAATGCACCGCAGAGACATGCTTGATATAGTCCTCTGTTTGATAATCAGCTGCTAGTAGCTACACTTAAACTGTGTTTTTCCAACAGTTACACCAGCCTGAATAAAATTCCCCCAGAACAGTTTTCCTTAGCTTTCTCCTGAGACAGTGTCAAAAGCCTTATTGAAGAGAAGATATTTGACATCTACTATAGCTATCATCTTCTCATCAGTCTCCTGTCACAGAAAGAAATTAGATTTTTTTTTGTGATTGTTCCCAGCAAATCAACTCAGATGACTATTTATCTTGCTTTCTTTTCAGAGCTTATGAACGGTCCTTTGTTTAATTGTTTCAGTGCTTTTTAGGGCATTTGAAAATGGGCTGATAATTCTCTGACTTTTCCTCTATAAATATCAGCTTTCTGTTGGTCCTTGCCAGTTTCCCAATATCTCACTAGTCATCCATGAATCCTCCAAGGTAGTGGGCAATGATTCTGACTTTGCTTTAGCCAGATACTTAAATGCAATACCTGAACTAATTGCTTTTTAACTTCTTACCTGCATTAACCTGACATCCTGCTCTGACTGGTATTGCTTGCTACCATATTGCAGCTGGTTTCTCTAATAAAGAGATATAAAAAAAGCAGTAAGTTTTGGTCTTCTCAGCACTAGCTGCTGGTAATTTTTCCTTAGCAATTTGTGTATAACTAGTGTTCTTGAATGATTCCTAGTTATGCACCCTGTCACTTTATAGTTCTATCTTGTTTTATGCTTTTGTGAGTCTATCATTTTTTTGCTATTTCTGCAAGCCTGTCTATAAATAAACATGATTTTTGCCTCCTGTATGTCTTACAGTATTCCTGGTCAGTGAAAAAATCATTGTTTACTGAACTCTCTCTTATTTTCTCCTTATTATAGTTTGCACTTATGTCCTTTTCATAGTCATGTTGGGGAACTGTCATTTCTCCTTGACTCTTTTTGTCTTTCAACTTGGGTCCTGAAGAGACGAACAATCAATTTTTTTGAAGTTATCAGTATCTTGCAGTCCATTGGTTTCTGTTTTGCTATTCTTTCTTTGTAATGATGTTCACTTAAGCTGTTTTCTATATTCAGGTTTTCAAATGACTTGTCGTTAGTTAGAATCAAATACAGAAATACTTTTATTTTTAGGAGATTTCTCTGCCACTTGTAGTGAGCAGTTGTTGCTGGACCATCTGAAAAAGAATGGGATTCTGTGTCATGGTATATTCAGTTTCCATTAGTTGCACATCTAGCTGAAATGCTTGAGTGCCACAAAGTCCAGTCATTTAAATGATTATAAAATCATCTTCTACCAGATCATCCTGTTTTGGTGAACTTTAATAGATTATTTGCTCTACTCATTACTTAAGAGTTCTTCTGCTGCTCAAAAGTCCTCTGCACTCTAGGTCCTAGAACAAATAAATACGGCCTTCATATTTGAAATACCAGATCCTTCCTTTCTACTCATCCTGTACTTCTAGAGAAAGTTTTGTACCACCCCCTATTCTAGCTCTGAGAATGTGATTGAATTGAGCCTCTATGCTAAATAAGTAGTAATTTTGATCACATTTGAAGACTTCAGTCTTGGTTATTCCACATACTTGTGTACTGGTATGCAGATGTCTAAGATAATCACTGAATTTGATCCATTATTCTCTTCCTTGCCTTGTCTTTAATCCTATTTTGAATAGGTTCATGCTCCTGGATATTTGCGTCTTGACCAGATAACTCATGTTAATGCTTATTCATGGTGACTTTCTTCCTTTGTCACTTCTCCCTTTCAGTTCCCAAGAGAGCTTACATAGGCTATATTGGATCACGTACGAAGATTGACTTCTAGTGGATTAGAGGGGCTACTGGTGTGACCTGTTTGGGTTCCTGCATCTCCTCTATATCTGCATCTCCTATTTCACTATACACTTTGGAGCTGAGGTTCCTGGTAGTGGCGGGTGAGACTCCACTTGGTGTTATCCACATCTGTGTGAGCTGATGGCTGCATAGATGTGTCGTCTGTCAAAGTCTCTCTGTTGGGCTCTTCTTGGGATGCTTGGTCCTTCTCAGTCTACCAGGCAATTTAGTGGGAGAGGAAGATACAGGGATGAAGCAGGAAGCTAGCACTCACCCAAGCGTGGCTTGGTGATAGCAGTTACCTCCCCACTGCCCGGTGGGGTTTTCTTGTATCAGCAGGGAGGAGAGAATCCAGGAATGTCATTTCTTCCATTGAATTGTTCAAGCAAGAAGCATTCTTCTCTCATCTGCTTGCTAGTTTAGAAGGGCTGCTTTTTTGCCTTTTTTTTCCCCCCAACAATTATGTCTTTTTTTAAAAAAAATTGATTTTTTTTTTTTTTTTTTTTATTGAGGAATGCTGAGAACCTTATTCAAGTCCAGAAGCTGGGTGGACATGAAATCGCTGTTGCTCCTCTTTTATTTTCCTGCTGTTAGAGATTTATTATTTTTAATCATGTGCAAATGCATTTCACATGCTACTGTGAAAGACTGAGTTAGTTAAGACCCATATGACCTGACTTTATATTACAGACTCAGATCAGCTAAATAAGGGGAAATTCTTGGACTGGGGAGTGACAGCAGGGGAGGCAAAAATATGGGCAGTAAAAGTAAAGGTTGCCAAACCTTACACATTTTAAATAACCAACAAAATGGTCTTTTTAAGCTCTTTTCTTTTGTCAGTGCATTGTGTTGAACTGTTCTGATGGACGAGATTACAAAATGTGGGGAAATTCTTCGTAGGTCTGGCATGATCTGGAGCCTTGGTGTGCTTTGATGACTTCAATAGTATAGAGTTGGAGGTAATTGTAGTACCAGTTTCTTAGCAAAGTTTGTATTCAATGAAAGTGGCAAGCTTGACAGCTTCATTAACAGCACTGACCTTAAACAACATTGACTGAATTTTACTGTTAAATGGAAAAAAAGTACAGTTCTTGTACAATTTAATAAAACACAACTGGTTGTCTATGCCAAATCTGTCCTTGTGATTTCTTTTTTTCCTGCATTCTTTACTGTAAATATAGCAGAGAAATATTGCTGTTGCAACCTCCTGAGCACAGTGGCAGGGGGGAGGTTTGGGGGGATACACTGTATTTTGTTCATGATAGATTAGTGGTGAGATTTCTCTTTCACACTGGTATGCAATCTGCCACTCATAGCACTTTGAAAGACAGGAGTTAACTTTCATTCAGAAAAAGCTCAGAGCCAGGGTGAAAGACTGCCACATTTATTACCTTGTTGGGGAGAGGGGAGCAGAAAAATAGAAAAAACCAACCTGGCAAAGAGGGATCTCCAGCAAATGAGAGCTCTGGGTTTTAAGAAAGTAATTTATTGCACTTACACAACGCATAATTAAATGTCCATATTAGGAAATGCTGCATAACTTATTTTCTTATAAAAAACTGATGTGGTTGGTCTTTTATAGTGCCTAAATTCTTCTGTGTTTTTTTTTTTAAATTTTAAATCACAGCTACTGGTAACCCTTGGTCATGGCATTGAATTATTTTATAACAATTCATTTAAATTTCTGCTTCTGAGGTACCACTGAAACAGGTTTCAAAAGTACAATATACATGTGGTATTTTCCATTATCTTGTATTAGATCATTAGAGATACATAGTTATTTTTGGAAGATGCTATAGCTTTAACATTTTCATTCATTTAGCTAGTTATCATTTGATACATAGGGATTTTTTCAATAACTGGGTATTTTATTAGCCTAAAGGTGTGATGGATTTTTGGTTTTATTATATTTAGTAGCACATTAAAGCATAAGTTTAATTTTTAAAAACAAAGGTACTGTTTTTTCAAACCAAAAGTGTGCTGAAGGTCTTGCTTTGCACTTCTCTTCAATGGTCTTTATAGCTGTTCTGCAAAAATTGACCCTTCAGACACCAGGTGTGAGCAGGTGTAGGTGTAGGAAGGTATGTCTGTACTCACCTCCCATTATGTTTATTATCAGCTATTTGGCTGAGCTGGAGGAGTGGAGCTGTCAAACAATCGAAAAGGGACAATAGTATAACAACTTTACTAGGGTGGAAAAAATTATAGGATCATTTCTTTCTTATTGCTGTTTTGCTCCTGTGCTAGACTTCGAGAGATTTTCTCCCTAGTTTGCAGTACCATGAAGAGCAACTGCATCTGCATTGGTTCTTTTCCAATAAAAAGGCAGCATGCGCTCCTTTTTCTATTAGAGTAGAGCATGGACAAAGTAAATGCCTAAGTGAAATCTCGTTTGCCTTTCTGTACACTTTTTTCCTTTGACCACTGACAGGAGATCCCTCAAGACCAGCACTAAGCTCCTCTTCATTAGAATCCAGTTTTCAATTTAAATTTTAATTAGAATGGATGACTAGGATATTCACCGTTCGCTGTAATTTCTGCATGCCACTAATCAACAGCCAGCACAGTACTTCTTTTTGTTATTTATTTCTAAAAACTAAGTTCCTTTTCTGTTAAATGTTCATTCCTGGTAGTTAAATTTCTTTTAGCTTATTCCACATAATTGCATTTTTGAATAGGCTTTGGGCTTTGCAAAGTGATATTCACTTTTCATTCCTTTAATGTAAGGTCACTTAAAAGCTAGATTCTTAAATTAACTTAGGACTAGAGTGCAGTCAAAGTTAGAGTTAACTTGCATATATGTGCAGTCCTAGACATGTTGTGTTTTTTATCCTTTCTTTGATCCATAATGAATTATTATTTTATGCTAAATTAATATATTGTCATACACTGAATATAGATACTTACTTGATGTGATCCAGTTGCAGGATTATGTCTATCCAATTGTGATTTTATTGGCCTTGTTATCATTATTTTTTGTTTGTTTTAATTCTGAGACCTAGATCAAATTCTAGATGTATTACAACTGAAAAATAAACAACTAGGAGATCTAAATATTATCTTTGTGTTATTTCTGGTCCTCAAACTGTTAAAGAAATTGATTTCCAAAGCAAAATACCATATTAATGACAAAGAATTTTATGTAACCAAGGGCAATATACCTGATTAAGGAGTTTTTTTGCCTCTGACAAAAACAGGCTGCTATAGAGAGAGGTGGTAAGAGAGAACTTTGGTAGAGGCCACCCATGTATCTGAATGGTCTGATATAATTTGAAGGCTTTTATAGCATATGTATATCAGTGTTTGGAAATTCATCAGAGGCCAGTAGATATTTTATTCTGGTTCATGTTGCTGGTCAGTCCCCACAAGCACTCCCAGCTATTGCTCATTATCACTCTAAATGCCTGGCAGTAAGACAGTTGAGTCTATGTTGAAGCACTAACAGCAGAGCTGTGAGTCAGAAAAGACTTTGGATTTCCTAAGGCTTTTTCATGTCTGAAAAAGAGCTCAGGTCTAATACATTGCCTAGTCTGTAGAATTCAACTTAAAAAATATCATCTTTACAACATGTCTGGTCTCTTTCCTTGGTCCAATACCGTGACACTGGTCTCATCTGTACAAGCGTGACTCATCTGCTATCATGCACTCATGAATTTGGAAATTCAACAAGTTATTAATTCCTTAGTAAATGTCAAAATGGATTAGATTAAAACACAGAGACCATAAATGTTCTGTAGGGAGAACCATTGGGAATTCCACTGGGAATTTTGCCATTAAAGTGTGTGGATCCAAAATTTTGTCTCATTATCTTTAATTGCTCTTCAAAAGCTCTGATACTGTCACTCAATTTTGTTCAAGTATACACACACAAGAACATTCTGAATACATGGTGGGAGTTTGGAAATTTCTAAATATTGTAAAGTCACACACTTGAACATTTTCTTAATGATATACTGTAGGAAAGAATAAATGGGACAACTAGGAAATCAAGTATTCCTTTAGAATTCTGAGTACTAAGATATAACTGACTCTAAGTTCACCTCTGGTGTGTTACAATGCGTGAAACTGTGTAAAGGGTAAGTATTTACAAGAATTTCAGACTGTGGAGGAAGCTAGCTAATATACCTCTGCATCAGGCCAGATATTAAATTATAATAAATTGCACAGTTCAAACAACTTCAGAATTTCTCTCATTTCATAGAAAGACTCTGCTGCTTCTGTGTGCTGAAAGAAAGTATACTTTGACACAGCTATAATCACAGGAACAGTAATACTCTAACAGGAAAATGAAATAAGACAGTATCTTGTACTGGCAGATAGCAAAAGAAGCAAGCTCAACGTTTCTGCAAGTATATTCCCCAAACTAGAGATAAAAACTGATTTAATTTCTCTAATAAATATTCTAAGAGAAAAATACAACCTTTAGCTTTCTGACTCCAACAATAAGTGTTTTTCATAAGAAAGTATTTGGATTACTAGCCTCAGCTGTTTTTCCTTTTTTTTTTGTTTTTTTTTTTTTTTTCTTTAATCTGTTCCTTTGTGTTCTGTTGTGGGTTTTTTTCAGTGCCTGAATAAGTAACATTGTTTCAAGTGTGGAAACAGTAGCTATGAAACTGTAGAGAAACCAGTAGTATGGTATTACTATATGTATCAATAGTATTTGTCATTCTCCTTCCAGAGCTCCCATAGGGTGACACCCACCTTAAGGGTGTCACCTACCCAGATGGCCTGCCCAGACATGAGTGGGAAGGAGGCATTGCATCAGGCCATGCAACCACAGCGAAGACACTGGACTTGCATGGATCTGCTAACCTTCAGACAGACAGCAGAACTAGAGGATGGATGTGTGTGAAAGATGTTTCACACACACTTTGACTGAGCTAGTGCAAAGATGGTCACATAATGAAGCATTCTTGAAGAAGAATGCAAAAATTTCTTCTTGCCTTTGAGCTAGTGGTTGGTCTTGAGGCAGCTAATATCTGCTTTGCTACTGGCATTTATAAATAAGAGAAACTGATGAAAGTATCTTAAAGGAGAACTTTTCTTCTGATTTATCAGGTAAAAGAGGAAGTCAGTCTCTGGTTATTCGCCTCTCTACACCTGCTTGATTTCAACCGCAGGGTGTACTTTCCCTCATTGCCAATTTTTGTACTCCCTGACCAGCAGCACTCTTCTCTTCCCAGCATCTTAACCTCACTTGCACGTTCTCTGCCACTGATTAAAGTCTGAATTGGGTTTCAGATCTCCTCCATATTATCTTGTGGAAGCTGAAGCATGCACAAAGGTCCCGATTTAACACTGTTTTCATAGGCAATTGCTTTACTCTGGCACAATGACAGAAATGTTAATTCAAAATTTAAGAGTCCTCAAAAGATGACTTATTAATGCTCCCTTTCACATCCAAGGGAAGGATAGATATTGCCTGATGGAACTTACCATCTCAGTGGCCCCAGTGCAACTGTCTGCTCCTAGGGCTGTGATTCAAACTGTCACACTGAGGTCTGTGGTAGTGGCCTGTGTCATATACAAAAACTTCTCTATTACAAGATTCTCTCTCACTTTTGAAGCACTGAATTTTAGGAACAGAAATGCTGTTTACTGGGTGGTGCTCACTTTCAACCTGTGTCTTCCAGACCAAAATCAAGAAGACCAAGACAGTTTGTACTTTTTCCTTCTCTGAGACAGAGGCAAGGGAAGATTCATCCTGCTCTCAAGTGTGATTTCTTGATCTGTGGTTCCCAGTACCCTCACCTGAAACCCACCCTGGCATCTTTGAGCATTCAAAATACTGGTAAAATAGATTCTAGTACTATCTCCAGATTTTCTGACATCCTGAAAAAATGTGACATCCTCCAAGTATAGGATATGGCTTTTGAAGGCATTGAGTTCAGCAGGCAAAGTGTTGAGAGAATCTTGCACCAGAGCCTTATACTGCCCAATGCTGAGCTTGTAAATTTTGTGCATGATTTTTTAAAAATGTTCTTTTCCCATCAGTCAAACATCTATAGGTGTGTATCTCTGTGTACCAAAGATGGTTGTCTATTTATGTTAATTTTGCTATATTTTTTATTTTATGGTAGCTCACAAGGCTGTTCAATTTTCACTACTATTACAGGATATTCTCTTGTGCATGGTATCACTTTGCTATTTTTCTATTTAATTTTTTTACTAACCATGTGTTTACACAGCAGCCTTGTGAACAGCATATTGTCATCATTTTTTCCTTACAAACGAAAAGAAAAGCTGACTTTTCCTGTCTGTTTTCAAAATGTCAGTTTAAAAATTCAGGTCTTTTGTACCCACTGAAACCATTGTGAGTGGGTTCTGCTATTTACTTATTTCCATATCTGTCCTTTTGTATTATTTTTTTTTCCTTATGACTGAAGTCCTATTAAAAATGAATCTTACTGGACAGTTCTCTTGTTTAGGACAGTGGTCTTATACTTAAGCAAACAATTCACATGTCAGAGTGGTACTTTCTTCATGGACATATTGCCAAATTTATATAGAAATCCACTTTAAAATCTGTTTTTCCCTTGTTATATTTTTCCATGTTTCTTTATGTGGAAGAAGTAGATATTGATGATATTATAACAAGAGCTGTTCATTACTCTGGCCATTTGAGATCTAACTTCACACTAATATTTTAAAGCTTTTCATTATTTTTCATTTAATATATGTGAAAGTTGCACTCAAGTAGTGGGACCGATATGTTTATAGCATGTCAAAGCCTCACTTGTATTTCAACAAAGTGTTCAGCTATGCTTGTATTTATTTCAAGTATATAAATTTCCCCAACTGATGACCTCAGATCTGTGTATACATTTTATCCTGGTGAAAAGTTGCAATATTTTCCTCAAAGAAAATACATACCATATTTAATTTCCTCATGCAGTTAATATTGAGTTGGTGTTGTGGATTTTTTTTATTTTCAAACTAAGGGCTAAAGCAAATGTTTATTTTCTATTTGTTTAAAAGAAGAGATAGATTGCTATAGTTAAGAGTGCTGCCCTTTTTCTTTGAAGTAAATGGAAAAACAATCTTCTAGTCAACACAAAAGTTGTAAAGGATTTCTGCTGAATAGTTGGATTCTTCTATTGGAATTTTGCCTTTCCTTACCTTCAGCAGGGCCAGACTTTAAAGGCCTGAAAGCAGCTCCCCTTGAGTTTTCTGAAAGTCCCTAATCATGTAACCAAGAAAGAAATTTGGCCCTAAATAGGCATTTCCAGGGCAAGAAGGATTTGTCTGGGCAGTCTGCTTCTTAAGGAAGGAAGCTATACTCTTTCACAAAGGACGGTTGATGAAATACACATGAGGAATGTCTCAGCAAAAGGAAAACAAAAGGTTTCTAAACTGCAAGTAGAAACAATATCTCTTTTTGTTAAGCTAATGTTGCTTTGTGCTAAAAGCGGGAGTTCAGGTTGGAGTTACACTCTTCATGTGATGATTTCCTTCCTCATGTATCAAGGACTTGCAAGCACTGCTTTGAATAAACTACTATTCAAAAGTTAAAATGGGGAGGAAAACAGCCCTGAAGGTAAGAGATGATTAAGAGGTGTGTCTTTTACAGAGAGTGTAGGGATGCAGATCTCAAAGAGGAAAGAGATAGTAGGGGCAGAAACATGGTGTGCTTCAGTGCCTCGCCTCAGAGCAGAGACACAACAGATATTAGAAACATTGGTCTGGTGTTCAAGCATAAAGCCCCCAAAACATTACCTGAGAGAGAGAGAGCAAAGGAAGTGTTTGGATTTGGGTTTTTGTGCAGAACAAGAATGGATTGTACCCAACCACAGCCCCAGAGCAGGCTCTGGGGCAGCCATCATGCCCTGGGTAGCTACATCCCCAAACAAGGCAGGGTGCTGAGCCCTCTCCACTGACTCTGTGCAGGACAGTTTTGGGGATGACTCCTTGCCCTTGAGGGTGCCTTTCCTATGGCATGGGAACAGCTACTGCTTATGGCAGCAGGGAGATGAATTAAATACTGAAGGCAGTGGGCAGAAAGTGTAATACTGCACTGAGTCTGCAGACTTATTACCTACAGAAATACCCCAACCCAAACTAAGTAGTTATCTGTTTTCCTTTTTTTTTAATGGTTGCTTCCTGTTTGTTGTTTATTTTAATTCTTTTTGTTTAAAACCACATTCCTAATCAAGATAGCCTGTGATATAAAAATAAACAAAAAAATTCCCAAACTACTGAGTAAATTTTCCATCTGCTACACCAATTTTGATAAGCAAGTAGCTCCTTTTCAATGAAGTCATTTATTTTTGCCTATTACAGTTTTAAGGAATAGGTTATAATTAGCACACTCATATTAAAAAGGGCCTCATTATTTGTGTTCTTTTTAATGCAACATGGGAAAAGTGATTACAAGTCAAAATAAAATGGAATATTTGTTATTTTGCCCATCTGTTAGATATATTTAGCTTTTACATCCCTGGACAGAGTAGATAATAAGTTGCCATTAATTAATTCAAGGAATTCTCTTTTGTACTACCCAAACATGGTGCATAATATTTGTAGCCTATTTCAACTCTCTAAAAGGGTGAAGGGAAAAGATAGAGATATGTTTGAAGCAATGTAATGATAACTTAGCAGGAGGATCTCTCAGGAGTGGAAGTGGTTGTAGTTTGGGGTTTTCTTCCTTTGGTTTCGGTGGTTTTGTAGAGAGTTTTTTCATGGAGTAATTGCCTGCACATGCACACATTAAAAAAAAACCAAACCCAAGAAACCATGTAAAACTAATAACTGAACTTCCTCCTGACTATCTGCAGTTAAGTTGGAAACAATGCATCATTCCCTGTACCTTTTGCCCCTGCTCTGTATGACAGCACTATATCTTTGATGCTAGATTTCCAGTAGGTAACCTTGTTACTTTGATGAAATGTCTTCAAGAGGTGGGTTCACAGTAGAGACTTCACTAGTCTTGCTGTGACAAAAATGGGAATTTTAAAAGAAAAAACAACAATGGAAGCTGCTTGCTCTTTATACTTAGGGAAGGCTTTGTTTCACTCTCAAGCATGAAGATTCCTTGCATAATCCAAATAGAAATAATTTTCCCATTAATTGCGTTACTTTTCCTGAGTAGTTTAGTTTAGTTTAGGTTTGTTCTTACTGTCTCATTTCACAGATGTGTCCTGCAGCCTAATACAGAGTGAAAGGCATGTCATTACTTCTCTGCACATACTCTCCACACTCTAGATTGGAAGGCGTAAAGGACCCAGTATGGCTCTTACTGGGATCCTACCAGTCTCTGGTATGATGTCAAGACGATCTGCTCTGAGGGTTGAAAACGTGGGAGTCAGCAGAGTTCTAGTGTCTGTTGTGAACAAAACCAGCATTTCATTATGTAACTGGTGGCAACTCATCAGCTTTTCTTTTTATCAATCAACCTTGTTGTTGAATTATGGAATAACGAAACCTGGTGGAAAACCAAGTATTTCATCTAGAGCTGAACTGGCTCTGGTAAGCAACTATTTTTAGGTATTTTTCTTGAGATTTACCACTATATTCAGGAGAGATTTATCAAACCTTTTTCTTGTTTCTGTGTGTAATTTTAGAAACTCCAACTAGGAAAACATTTTTGCAGTTAAATAAGTAGCTCAGCTTCACTGGGGAGCCAGCTACAGAGATTGCAAGCACTGACAGTTTTGCCAAGGTAGTTTCACGGCACTCTAGCACAAAGTGATGAGCAAAGAAAACAGCAACTCTTGATTAAAAAGAAATTCACTTATTTAACATCCTTGCTTTTAATATCAATTTAGCTTTCAAGTAGCCAGTGTACAAGCAGATGCAACATTCTGTGTCTTGCTCGTATGCATTAAGCCCTTGAATGCCTTCACTTTAATTTGGAACTGAAGTTTGACCTAATTTAAGGTTTCCAAGTCTTATAATTATAAATTGGATGTATTCCAATGGCTATTGTCTTATCAGATATACTTTTAAAATGTGTTCCATATTTTTAGTTGTTGTCAAAAGATCTGTCTTTGCAACCCCTGGGTGACAAGGATAAAATTAATTTCCAGACATTGGAAGTGTTAGTTCTCAGCAAAACAATCAGAAATGTCAGCTTGACAAAATTAACTCTTCATGGTCATAGCACAGGACATGTTCCTTGGAGGTGTCTATTTTGTACTCACATTCCCTATTGTCTATTTGTTTTCAGGAGGAACTGGTGGAGTGACAGAGCCAACTTCTTCCCTCTCTGCTGCCAAAATATCCTTTCTGACCGTTACAGAGAAAATATCTCTATCAGACTATTCCATTTCCAGTGTTTTAGCACATTCATTCATGAGGTATGAATTATTTCTTTAGAATAAAAAGCTTCCTTGAATGTTTATGTCCTGTTATTGCATTGCATAAAGCAAACTGCATTCACACACATGATTTCATAGATATACCTTACAAAATTCCTCTGTGCAGAAGGCTGTGGGTTTCTGGGGTGCTGGACTGGGAGAAAAGGAGCCAACGCCCTCCTTCAGGAACACTGACCACCTTCTGGCCTGCTGCTCCAGGGTAAGAAGCGCTGCTTAGCTGTCTCAGCCCCTGACAAAAGCACAGAGCAACACGTATGTTAAACAGCAAAACCAAACCAAACACCCTGACAAAACTGAGTGCTCCTCTGCTCTGCTCTCCCCTCCTGGAGAGCAGAGCAGAGAAAGAATAAAAGATTAATGGTAGGTATTAGATGTGTTGCTGAACACATGGCTGGAGGGTATGCTTGTAAGAGTTACAATATATACTGATAAAGAGTATAAATCCATAGTATACAACAAAATTATACATATAAATACATACTAACAATATACTTGATTTCCTATTTCTGCTATAGGGAACTACTATTGTCAAAAAAACTTGTACAATGTGTTGTTTAAAAACTAAAACGAGATATGTTTTGTCAGCATAAGACCATATACAGCAAAAATAATCTAATGAAGAGAAGAATTAAGCTTTGGTGGAGATGGGACTAGCATATGCTCAAGAGAGATGTAATCAGAGGTACTGACAATGTAAGGTGCAACCACGTGTCAGAGTGGCTGCCCTAATTGCCCATGGGTGCCAAATGAGCCTGGTTGAGCTGGCAGGTAAGGTGGGTTAGTCCAAACCTCAGTGGAGTAGACTGAGGTTCATGCAGTTAGAAAGAAGTTTCAGACACTGTGCTTTGGGTCATAACTGAGGAAATGTACTGGTTTTGGCTGGGATAGAGTTAATATTCTTCATAGTAACTATAATGGGGTTGTGGGTTTGACTTATGCTGTAAACAAGTGTTCATAATTCAGGAAGGTTTTAGTTACTGTTACAGAGTGCTTACACAGCATCAAGGCCTTTTCAACTTCTCACACCACTCCACTAGTGAGGAGGTTGGGAGTGCACAGGAGCTGGGAGGGACACAGTTCGGACAGCTGATCCCACTGACCAAAGGAATATGCCATGGCATCAAGCTCAGCATATAAAGCTGGGGGAAGAAGAAGGAATAGGGAACATTCAGAATGATGGTGTTTGTCTTTCTGAGTAACCATTACACATGATGGAGTCCTGCTCTCCTCGGGAAGTTGTGAATGAATTCATTGTTTTGCTTTGCTTGCCTGTGCAGCTTCTGCTTTACATATTAAACTGTCTTTGTTTCAACCTATGAGTTTTCTATAACTCTTCCAATTCTCTGCCCCATCACATGAGAGAGAGTGAATGAGCAGCTGCATGGTAATTCATTGCTGGATGGAGATAAACCACAAGAATGTTTATCAAAGGGAAGTTGGGCTTTGAGTGCTCAACCAAGAAGCAGTAAGTTATTAAGATTTCATAATTTGGTCTTGTTCATGTGAAAGCTTATACCTGTCATTCCTGATGTCGGTGGACAGGAACTGACTCACCTGTTTTGCGGATGATGAGTATGGCATATTTGTGTAATGCTATGGTTTCATGCAGCCCACTCATTTGTATATCATTTCTTTACCCTCATGTCTTTTTGTTTTACATATTTTGTTCCCTGTCTTGTTTTTGGCCAATCAAGAATATGTTTCCTGATGTTTTACTGTAGGAAAACCTACACAAGGCTTTCCAGGAGGAGAACCATCCCAGCAAATCTCCTCTAGCAAGTTGCATCTTGCATAAGCCAAACCCTGAACTGGGATTTCCTCTGTATTTAAACAAGCTATGATCTCTGCATATCAGAAGTCACATCTCAGTGGAGACTTTATCAGACCTATTCAGTATGGCCCATTATGGTTAGCAATATGACCCTTAATATTATTTTAGTAGGCTATTTGTTGGTGCAAATGAAAAGTAATATATTCTAAATGGTATTTTATACTAGGGAAATAAAGGACTCAGAGCTTCATTGCTGGGCTTGGAAACTCTCCAAGGAAGATTTTTAAAGTTTGTATCTTGTTTACTGTGTGTTCTCACACAGATAAAATGCTATGTTTTCTTACCTTCACAACTATTGATGAAAGAGTTTAACAAACAGCCTAATGCAGGAATTTACAAAAAATAATGTCCAGGAGGATATAGAAAATAGTCCTATCCAAAACGAACAACATACCTCATCAAAGTAGGAACATTTCATTTTATTTATTTTTACCATCATTTTGGATGTAAATTCATGAGCCTCACAGGAAGTTTGATCACTATTCATTCTGTCTTATCTTTTTCTAAGACAAGAAAATGAGAACAAAGCCATTAGTGTCTCCAGTTCATGTTTTTCCCAGTTTATAATGACGTACCAGGAGACTCATAAGGACTAGAAATAAATGTCTGCAAAAAACCTCTGTGTTCTTTTTCTTCTTAGCAGGCAATCGTACAATCAGAGTTGACTTTTAATTTCAATTAGTGTATGAAAAAATCTGTATAAGACACTGAAGATTCTATTCTAAAATCAATCAAACATGTTCCTGACATGAAACCTCCCATTCAGATCCACCTTATGTTGTAAATAATAAAGCAGGAGAAATTTCAGTCTTTTGTTGCAGCTGTTGCAGGGGGGAGTGGTGAGGGGGGAAAGTGAATCCTATGTTCTGAAGGTGTAATTCTACAAGAGTAGCAATTTGCTAAATATGAAAGATTTAATTTTTTTAATAGGGCTCTTGTTATGCAGTCTGAAAATGAGAGATGAAAATTATGATGAAAATGGGTTATTCCTTACAGTGGTAGCAGTACCATATTTATTAAGGCTTATAAAACCAGTATGTACAGTGCCATCTTTTCAACAACTATTAAAAAGTTTCTGCTGAGGGGCCTAAAACTACCACAATAACCTGCAGACTAGAAAGCAGACAGCTCTGTGCAGGCTGAAAAACAAGCAAATATGGAGTTTCTGGAAGAGGCAAGGCATGTTCAGCCTGACCTTTGTGTGTGGCAAGGTTATGGAGCAGATCATTCTGATTGTGATCACACAGCACCTACAGGATGGGCAAGGGCTCAGACCCAGCCAGCAGGGGTTTTGGATGGGCAGATAATGTCTGACCAAACTGATCTCCTTTTATGATCAGGTGACCCACCTGGTGGATGAGGGAAAGGCTGGGGCTATGGTCTATCTAGACTTCAGCAAGGCCTTTGACACTGTCTCCCATAGCATACTCCTGGCAAAGCTGGCAGCCAATGGCTTCGACAGGGGCATTTTCCACTGGGTTAAGAGCTGGCTGGGTGGCCGGGCCCAGACAGTGCTGGTGAATGGGGCTGTGTCCAGCTGGCAGCTGGTCAGCAGTTGTGTCCCCCAGGGATCAGTGTTGGGCCCAGCTTTGTTTAACATCTTTATTGATGATTTAGATGAGGGGATTGAGTCCATCATTAGCAAGTTTGCAGATGACACCAAGTTGGGATGGAGTGTCAATCACCTGAAAGGCAGGAGGGTTCTACAGAGGGACCTGGACAGACTGGAGAGTTGGGCTGATTCCAATGGGATGAGGTTTAACAAGGCCAAGGGCCAGGTCCTGCACTTTGGTCATAACAACCCCATGCAGCGCTGCAGGCTGGGGACAGAGTGGCTGGAGAGCAGCCAGGCAGAAAGGGACCTGGGAGTTTGGATTGGCAGGAGGCTGAACATGAGCCAACAGTGTGCCCAGGTGGCCAAGAAGGCCAATGGCATCCTGGCCTGTATCAAGAATAGCGTGGCCAGCAGGACAAGGGAAGTGATCCTTCCCCTGTATTCTGCGTTGGTGAGGCCACGCCTTGAGTATTGTGTTCAGTTCTGGGCCCCTCAGTTCAAGAAAGATATTGAGGTGCTGGAGTGGTCCAGAGAAGAGCAGCAAGGCCCAAGGAAGGGATATGGGCCCAAGTCCTGTGAGGAAAGGCTGAGGGACCTGGGGTTGTTTAGCCTGAAGAAGAGGAGGCTCAGGGGAGACCTTATCACTCTCTACAACTACCTGAAAGGATGTTGTAGCCAGGTGAGGGTTGTTCTCTTCTCTCAGGCAACCAACAGTAGAACAAGATGGCACGGGCTTAAGCTCTGTCAGGGGAAGTTTAGGTTGGATATCAGAAAGAAATTATTTACAGAGAGAGTAGTTAGGCATCGGAATGGCCTGCCCAGGGAGGAGGTGGATTCCCCGACCCTGGAGGTTTTTAAGATGAGACTGGATATGGCACTTAGTGCCATGATCTAGTAATCAGTATGGGGTTGGATTAATGCTTGGACTTGATGATATTGGAGGTCTCTTCCAACCCAACTGATTCTGTGATTCTATGATTATCCAAAGGATTTTTGTTACTTTCGGATCTCCCTAACCTTGAGTTCATGCATAATATACTGCATCTGGTTAAGGGATCTCTTTGATGACTGTTTATTCCTTGTTTTTAACATATAAAGTAGAAGAGTTCTGAGTCTTTTTTTGTATTTATTGTCAACTTTAGCTACTAACACATGGCTCCTGGTTGGTTTTAGTTGAGCCAGGCTTGAAAAAGTGCACTTTTTGGGCCAGGGACACCGGGCACATCATTCTTAATTAACTGCAGAACATTTTTTATGTGATGTTTCTTTAAATCCTTACAGGTTTTTAAAATGAGACTTTGAAGAAGGCTCTATTTATAGATTATAAGAGATTGAAGCCTTTTTTTTACTTAGCGAGTAACGAAATCTTAGAGTGTGCCTTCTTTTATGTTGATTCTGGTTTATGTCCTTGTGACCATTTGTACCTTGTAGCTACCTTTTTCTTCAACCTCCAAAATATATGACACACTTTATACTCATGCATCAAGTACAATAAGCTATTAAACTTTGGTAGTATCTTCTGATTTGTATATAAAAATGGGATGCCCTGAATTCCCCCCCAGGATTCACCCAAAATAATTCTATGGAAATAATAGAATTATGATACCACCTCTGTATGATGAACAATAAAATTTTAACTAATTTTGAAAGATATTGTAAATTCTGTGTTAGAAAAATTGTGATGATCATGGAAAAAAAAAAAGTGCAGACTCCCCACAAACTATATAAATCAGGAAATCAAGTGGGGGGTTTTCTGCCAAATGCCCTCTATATGAGGAAATCTTTGTCTAGTTATCCAGGCAACAATGATCAACAATTAAAAATGTAAATTGTGTAAGGAAAAAAACAGTGAAGCAATGGCTGTTGCTCCATTTCAAACTAGGGAAGAATAAGAATAGTAGCTAGTTGGGCCTGAAAGATCACAGAATCTCAGAATGGATGGAGTTGGAGGGGACCTCCAGGTATCATCCACTCCAAACCCCCTATTAGAATAGGTTCTTCTGGAGCAGGTTGCACAGGATCATACCCCTGCAGATTTTTAATATCTCCAGAGAAGGAGACTCCTCAATCTCTCTGGGAAGGTCATGCCAGTGCTCAGTCACCCTTAGAGATGAGACCTTTTACCCGGTATTGCACTTTAGGTACATCATTTGGGCTGGACTACATTTTGCCTGTGATTAAGATGTCTGAGTCTGAGCCTATGGTTTTCCACTGCCCTGGCAGGAGAGGTAAAGATGAGGAAGTTTCCAGAGGGTTATTCAGCAGATGAGCCAGGGGTGACATCTTACTTTAGACACTTAAATTAGGTCAGAAAAACATCGTGCTTTCTTTCTCTGGCTGATGATAATGGCACAGATAGGCTGTGCAGTAAACTTATTTAATACAGAGAGGTACTCAGGAATCCAGTTGTTGGAGGCAATATCAGTATCTCAGATGAATACACAGAGAGAATTTGCCAGAACATTCCCAGACAGGAGAGTACTTCTGGGGGCTCTGGGATTTATTTTTTGTTTATTTTTAGGGTCTATTTGTTCGAAATATGAGTGAGGCTTTAACTGAATTGCAACTTGGGAGAATAAAGCTCCTTTGGTAAATTAATTAACATTACTTTAATTAATGTTGGGGAATTAATGTTACTTTAATGTTAAGGGAGAGAAAAGAAATTTACTGCTCATGCCCTGATTATGAATTAACTTTTGCGGGAACTTTAAAGAAGTGTTCACACTTTCATTAAGAGTGTAGATCTGAAGCTGCTGGGCTACTGTGAGTAAACTCATCTGAAAGTGGGGAAAATGAATCAGTACTGCCACATTTGCATTGATCTTGCTCTTCTTTATTCTTCACATACCTGATGAATTTTCAAAGTTCCAACGGCACAGCCAAAGAAAATTCCTCTAAGAATAGCTGCTATCTGATTTATAATAACTGAAAGCAGGTTGTGCTGTTTGCAGAAAGCCAGGAATTTTACTTTATATAACTCTTAAATAGAAAGAGTAACATTTAACATTTGAGTTTGTACACATTTATTTAATTTTTATATCACCATTTTACTACAATTTTTTATATCCCTTAAAAGCTCTTCCAAGAAAAACCTTTCCTTCAGTTAGAGTTCAGTTTTCCTCCTGATTTGCATAGTAAGAGGCACAGTTACTTGTATTGGACATGAGCATTCATAGTAACAGATTTCAATTTTGCAAGAAAATTCCAAGTATCTATAAAGAACCTTAATATGTTATACTTTCAATTCTGAGGAGGGCACTATCAACTCTAGAGATCAGTTTGATTGCTCTGGAAAATAAATTGATCAAAATAGTTTAAAATTTAACTGAATTTCATTTAATTAGCATGTTGCTGAAGTTTTAAATGGCAGATGTCACTTGGAATAGATCCTGTTCTCCAGATCCACAATCAAAATAGTCAATAAAACATATTCACTTCAATGCTTTCTCAACTTGTAGAAAATAGAAATTTCGTCTCTTGTCTGCAGCATACAGCTCCCAATTCTTATGTGTTAAAGGTGCTGTTTTCCATGGTGAAAATTAACAAAAAAGTGTTCTTTATATCGCCAGCTATTTGAGCCTGCTCCAAATTGCTGGCTGAATCCAGCATTTTCACAGAGATGCAAACAGTGACAGTCAGATAGCTCCACAAAGAGCTGTTGCTCAGTTTGGATGCAGCTCTGACCCACTCTCAGGCTGTGGTTTTTTTGTATAAAAGCATTGTCCTTTGTCACCTATGCAATTCCAAGGAGAAGTAAGAGGGGATAAGTGGGAGAGGGGGATGCATACTCAGGGTTTTGTGGAAACAGTAGCCTTTTCTGTACTGTCTTAAAATGGAGACCAGTCAGGGGTTTCTCATTCTACAGAGAGATAATTTTCTGCTTGAGATCCTGCAGATTAATTGCCAAGTGTCTCAGCTATCCCAGGAGAGGTGGTGGAAGGTGTATTGATAGCACCTGCAGATAGCCAGAAGAGATGAGCAGTTAATGGGATTCAAAAAGTCACCTCCCTGTCAGGGGAACAAGCCTCTGGTCTTAACTTAAAAATTAAATTCACCTGTTGGAGAAGCTCTCCAGTTTTGCAAGGTTGTTTCTCTGCATATTCAGGATTTCTGGTCTTAACTGCATGATTTCTGCATGAAGTGTGGGACTCTTTGCCTTGGTCAAACCTTGTCCCAGTCAATGCAGTGCAAGGGTGAGAAAGAGCTCTCCTTGGGTTAGCCCACAGCATCTGGCCAGCTAGGTATCATTCCCAACCTAGTCCTGGGGATATGGTTTGTGAAAGCATGGGAAAATTCCTCATGGTGATGATACATGCTGTAAGGGATGAACTTAAAACAAGTATATGTTTCAGGGATACCTAAGCAAGATGCAGCGCTGCGCACAGCTGCAGTGAAGGACTGGACTCCCAGCCATGTGTTGCCACAGCAGGTGGACACACTGCTTTTATTCTTCATCAGTCCTGGGAACGCATCAATTAAAAGCCTGGGAACAAGTAGCTCGTAATACTTCATTGGTGAGCCTTGTAGAGCCCCATTTTAGCACACTGCTGCCGCGAAATCTGTGACCCCTTAAGAATCATGGTCATTTTGTATGGCCTCTTACTCACTAGGTTGTGGAAGTAATTCCCTACATACATAAAACAGGTGCTAATGCAGACTCCAGCAGGTTTCAATGGCAGGGTCACGCAATTTGGGAAGGTTTAAAGAAGAGTGGAAGCATCTGCATGCACAGGGCTGACAGCCAGACAACAAGGTAAGATGCTGACATTTTTCAGTTGTTTTCAGCACTGAAATTCAGCACTGAAATTCAGCACAGAACAACCCTTAGGAGTTTAGCAGACCATGGCATAAGAAGACATGAGCACTTGGGTAAAGTATGTACAGCTGGTTAGACAAGCCAGTGTAGGAGTGATTTGGGTGAAAACATAAGTGTGCTGCAGATTCCTTGTTCATAAATTTTACTCAGGAAAATATATATGAAAGTAAGGTCACTGTGAATAACTATTTCAAGTAGAATAAAAACCTTGAGAATTAAGACTTCAGGATTGTTTCTTGGAGAACAAATAAGAGAATCTTCTTATCTTAATATTTTTATTAATAGCAATGAGATTGGGTATCTGGGGCTGAGAGAGCTGATTCAATCTAGACACTAGATTGAATCAGCTGAACATAGAGAGAGAAATGATGGAAAATTAATTTCCTTAATACATGGACATGTATACCTAGTGCTATAATATTGCCACTGCAAATGACTGTCTGCAAAGCTTAGGGAATACTGCATTTATCTCTGTGTGTGGATGCCTGACATACCTGACAAAATCAGAAATGTTACAAGCTCTCATCTGAAGTAAAATCTTTCTCAGGTTTGAAAAGTTCAGTTCTGTGAATTTTTCAAATTGTCATTGCCTTTCCAAGCCATTATGTGCTGTAGGGGAAGGGGGAGTGAAAATGTTCATCATCTCACAGTTAAGCTGTTTTACTTGAGATTTGATGTTGGTCTTGCAGGCCCAAGGGGCTAAGCTGGACCATGTAGTGAAATAATCTCCAGACAGTCTCCAGAAAGTCCATTCATCACTACTCCACAGTGAAACTAATGGGTATGATTATGCCTTTGCAGCTGGGGAGGGGGCAGCTGCACTTGGCTCTGCAGTGAGTTTTGTACTATGCCAGGAACAGTGGGGCCCCTGTGCAAGGTTCTCCAAATCCCCCAGTGAGCTTTTCTCTCCACCTCCAGGCATCTTCCTTGCCTGCTCTCTTGGTTCTTCCCAGCTTCTGCTTCCAGCTCCAAGGCTGCTGTTAGTCTCAGCAGGATGACTCCACACTTCACAGGCCCTAAACAGCATGTTTCATTTACTAAAACTAACAGTTGAATTAACACCTTTCCCAATTATGATTTGCAAACAAATCAGGCTGTACAAACCTGAAACTCTGAAGAAGTTTTCCTTTTACAGAAATAGCAATGGAAGGGCAAAATTTTCCAAGTGACAGGAAAGGGGACATGGGATGGAGGTTGGTTAGAGGTGTGTGAGGGTGGAGCAGGACTCTACATCTGATCTGACTTGCCTTTCTCAATGGCTGAGCTGTGCAAGTGTCCATATGTCACCTCTTTGTACCAGCCACTCCAGTGACTGCTTCTGGGATATGTGTGTGGGGAGGAAGACATTTCAGTTGTTTCAACCTATTTCCCTTAATGGAAAATGAAAAGACCTTGGAAATTTAAGACTGGGTCTATGAAGAAACTAGCATCGTCCTTCTTTAAGTACCCTCTTTCACATCCATCTCCTTCAGGGACTCCTTTGTATTTGGATCTTCCCTGCCATGGGCTAAAGACAGGGGGATATATATATATATATATATATATATATATATATATATATATATATATATATATATATATATTGGTAAACAAAGGCATGATTGCCATTGCATCAGAGAGTATAGGTAGTGTCTCTTCAGAGAAAGTTGCCTTCTTGATACAAAAGGCTTGGAGGGAAACAGTGGGAAGGAATCATTTTGTCTGGGCTTCACCATATCTGTCAAGCAAAGAAAGTATATGTAAATATAGCTAATTGCAGAAAGATGACTAACATTTGCCTAATTTGGAATTGAAGTTCCTTGAAAAAGAGGGAATCAACTGGGATGAATCTAGACAAGGAAAATAGGTCTATCCTAATGCACACTTAATAGAGCTCCACAAAAGATGAATAATCAAATCTGCTTTCTTCCTCAGATATATATTGTCTATGTGTATGTACATACAAATATAATCAAAGCTTTATATCTTACCATGCCAAGTTCTCCTAAAACAATGGACTGTTAATCTCCTACTACACTTGTGCTTTCAGCTCCTGCTCTCTTCCCTCCCTGTAAAACATGGATTTGCAATGTCTGACAGGTCCATGTTGCCCTTAATAGAATTACTTTCAATCTGTGCCAGCATTGATGACAGGGAAATCTTGTCCTCTTCTGTGCCTACTGTCAGTAAAAAATCATTCTTTCGTAGTTGCTACAAAATGTAGGTGGGGAATGACTGGGGTGCTGTAGCAGATATTGGGACTTTGAAAGTGGAATGTTTTATTTATGTGAATCTAGTCCAACTAATCTATGAGACAAATAGAACATAAAATTTCTTTGCTGATCAAACTCAATTTCATTAGCTAATGAGTCATGCAATTAAAACCAATGTGTCCATTTTCCTGTCTGGCCAGACAGCTCCCGGTAGGTGTTGCTAACAGCACCAAAGGGGACTTCTGGGAGCACAAAACTAGAGAGGAACAGAATACTGATGGCCTCACTGCAAATCTAGTTCTCTGCCCTGTAAATACCTATGTTTTATGAAGCGCAATCTTTGTGCTGGGCACCTTCTCTGATGATAACCCTGTTGCAAGAATGCTAAGCATATTTTCTCTTCCTAAAACAAGAAGTATTTTAATGTGAAAGACATGTAAATTACAGCAGGGAAATTGGCCAAAGAAGCTACCAGGGGATTAGGTCTGGGGAGGAGTGGAAGTCAGTCTCTTTATTACATTCCTTATGAAGATGCAGCATTTGAGATGCAGCTACAAGGATGGCAACCTCATGTCTCCTGCACCCACAGCCACCACAAGCTGGTCCTTGGGTCCCTTTCGGAGTGCTGGCTGTCCCTCAGGCTAGCTGCCAAGGGATGTGCTAGCCTCCCCAAAGGCTTATTTCCTGCTTGGACAGAGAAAAACAAGTCCCTAGGGCAGTGCTAAGGCAGTTTTTGCAGGACAGTACAATTTCCCATGGATCCCACGGCTTGCAGTACCTCCATCCGGCTGCTGCGAGGTCCATGGAGCAAAAGCTGAAATGTCTGGGTTTTGTACCTTTAGCCAACAGAGTCCTAAAGACATATTTTTTACATTTTTGTGATCTTGCACAGAAGGAGATGACTTGCAAATACGTCCCTCTATGCTATATTCTAATTCTTTATTTCCACAGTGTTCTGCATTGAGTATTTGCCAAGTAATTCCAGGTTGTAATTCATTCAAAACAAAGGGGTTTCTGTGGTGTTTATTCTTTAATGATTGGACAGTGGATCAGAGCAGACTTTTGGCAGAGATCCTTCAAACTTGTTTACATTTCCATCTGTCTCTGCATTTTCTTGAGATTTTTCAGGTTATTGTGGATGTACCTATTTCATATTCCTAAGAGGAACAGGGATTTTAAAAATAGAAATAAATTAGATATTTCAGGATTTGAAATTTCACACTTAGGTACTTCTCAGTATTTAACAGGCAGTTTTTTAGTTGCCTTAGAATTCTGAACACTTTTGTTTCTTCTACAGCTTATTTATTATACCCTCCTTGAGAAAACAAGATTGCTTGGTTTTTTAGCCTTTAAATGCTATGGTATAACTTTTAGTTGTTGTCTTGCATTAATGTGTTGGATCTATAGTTAGGTAGACGAAGAAATATTTCACTTTCATGTGTTGGCTTCAACACTTTGAAAAATAGATCTTAGATGTGGTGTTTCATATTCATCTCCACTTTTGTTTTGAACATGCATGGAATAGTGGCATGGTAATTTAAGTTGTTTTGGCAGGGAATTTGCTAGTAGCCTTTACTCCTTGAAATGCACTTGGAAATGTTTTTTTATTGCTTGAAAAACCTGAAAACATCATTACAGCCTTGTAGCATTATTAAATATATATTGTAATGGAAGCTACGAGATGTTATTTTCCCTTGCATGCTTATCTCTATTTGTATGGAGGAGGTGGGGGATTGACAGGCTTTTTTTTCTGGGAGTTGTCAGTCTTGATCTGAATGATCTTTATAGTAATAAATTTCTTTTTTTTTTTTTATGGTAGGAAACCTCTCTTCAGTGTATTTATACTGCCTTCCAGCAACCAGTGTGTTTTAAATGCCGCAGTGAGCAGTTGAGTTCAATGTATCTATGCAATTTTATCTCAGAGTAGTTTTCAGCTGTTTCTTTTGGGCGTGATTGCAACTTTATCTCTGACAGGACTGAAAACACGCTGCCAAACATTGTTTCTTACTATTTGAAAGTCGGATTTTAGAGATTTTTGTTTGTTGAAATAATATGACACTTGTGATCTTAGAAAAGTGAATAATGTCATTTTTACATACTTTATCTGAAACAGTGGGTACCTTTCAAAATACTTATTTGTGAAAACCAATTTAACTCTGCCAGCTCAAGAGGGGAGATAAATCAAGACATGTCAGAAAGCTAACTGTTCAAATCAGGTCTATTTAAATGCTGCCAAACTGAAGAACCAAAAACAATTAACCGTTGAGATTATATATCCAACAGACTATGGACATCATTGTATTTTGCTCTTTTCAGGCCAGGGTGGATGGGGTCCTGAGCAACCTGGTCTCGTAGAAGGTGTCCCTGCCCAAGGCAAAGGGGTTGGAACTACATAGTCTGTAAGGTTCCTTCTAACCTGAGTCATTCTATGATTCTATATAAAGGTACACCATTTAAACAAGACACAAAGCATATACTTCTGTATTGCAGTGGTAGAAATGAGATACCTATTCAGGTATCCTGCTGAAAAAAAACTGACATGCTAGTGTCAGCTCTCTTCCATGGTTGCAATATTATCATTAAAGTATCTTTATTTTGTTTAATGGTCTCAGAGGACACCACTGCCAGGGTCCCTCTTTGTGTAAGCAGTTGTCAGCAGGAGTGAACTTACCTACTGACACCCTACCTCTATCTCATTCTGATGCTACGCATTGGGAGTGTTAGGCTGGAAACTAAGGAGCACCAAAAAAGTAGGATGTTTGGATACAGTCAATGTCATCTGCTTTCAAACTTACAGGAGGAAACCTTTCCAAAATGCAGAAACTACCTGAGTTAATTCCAAAGACACTGTTGAAGAAAGACAGTGAAGTGCTTGACTAAGTGGACTGATCCAGAGTAGACTGATTTATATTCTGAGGTGCATACAGCTCTCTCTATATATACAACAAGAACATTAGAAATGTTGAAGTGTAATGACGTCTCCTCACACATTGAAGTAATGTCATGTCCTAAATCTCTCAAGACAGCACTACTCACACTGTAGGTCATTCTGATGGCAGCAAATTTTGGTAAAATATCCTTTCTGAGGGGAAAAAGCAGGACATAATTTTAGATGCACAGGTTCTCTTTTTGTTCTGAAATGGAATCAGGAAAGGAGCTCTTTCACACCTTTTGTTAAGGTGCTTGGCCTTGATTTATTTTTTAAGTGTTTCTTCCAGAAACACTATACAAGACAATAAAGGTGAAAGAGGTAGTCCTGGCTATACAACAAATGAAAAAAAATCATATCAAAATCAAATATATAGGGCAGAATGGAAAAGATTTCTCTTCCTATGGCAGTGTAGCTCTGGAGCTGGTCTGTGGTGCCTGCAGAACACTAGTGTCCTCTCATTAGTCTCTGGCTTTGGTCAGAAGGGGAACTCCATTTTGCAGCTCTGTTGTCTCTTCCCTGCTCTGCTTCCCTTCAGTATCTCTCTGACCGTCTTGTTAGCAGGGTGGGCTCTGTGCCCCCCAGGGGTGGTTGTGTTCACGTGCCCCTCCCCTATGGCCTTTCTAACCCCAGGCAGGGCAGCACCAGCTCCTTGGCCAGAACCCTTTGGTAGCTGGGACTATCTGAGCAGGGCTTGTCCTGTGGTGTGTTGCCTCACCACGCATCTGGGCTGGAAGAAGCAGAGAGGATGTAAAGTAGCTGGGATGGGCTGCATTCTCTCAGTGCAGCATTGGTCTGTGTGACAGTAATGAAGGGAAGGCACACAGGCACTCGCCTTCCTTAGACGCCACATCAGACTTATCTTTGTATATCAAACAGGACTTTGTTTAGCAATCCAGGGCTATAGAAATAGCTTTTTGGTATGAATTGCTTGTGCAAAGATCTCATCTGGGTCTGAAAGAACACAAAATATATGTATGTACAGTTTCTTTATATATTTTGCTATTACTGTCATTGCTGTTATGAAAGTCCACATTTAACACTAATTTTGGATCATTTTTTAGTACTTATTGTTTCTTCCAGGTACGAAGTCTGTCTAACCCTTATTAGGTATGAGAAAGATCATATTTTCATCTTTAATGGACTACCCTTTATTTTAAATGAAAAATTATTTTCCAAAAGAAATGGAATGCTCATCCTCTTTGATGCCAGTTCAGTATACCACTGAGTATCATCTTGGCTTATATCTTTCCTACTACGTGGTGGGATTTTGACAATAAAATTTCATTTTTTGCAGTTTTTTAACTTGTCACCCTCAGAGATGTTTGAAAGACACTTTTGATTCACAAAGTTTTATATATATATTTTAGATGATGAAAGGCCAGAACTTTGCTTTTATGTTTCAGCCATAAGTGTGAAACCTTCTGAACTATTTTTTTAATAGCAAATCTTATTAATTGTAGATGAAGGATTAAAGGAGATTTAAATAAGAGAAGCTAAAATTATTACGTTAGTTGTGGCCCTAGCTGCACATTCCTTATCTGCTTTGTTTCATTTTTTAATTTTCTTTGCCTATCTCACAGTATTCTGTTTTCTGATAGCATCATTTCTGACCTCTTCCCAGTGGTTGTTTCACCAGCTCCTGACCATTGCATCCTGAATATATCCATCAGGGAAATCATACAGAAAATGAATCTGCAGCTGGTTCCTCGGTTCATTGGTTCATTTGTAAGATAGTACAAACCAGGATATCTTTCTATTTAATGCTTTAAAATGTGAATGTAGAAATCTTTGGTTTAACAAAATAATGTGAAAGCATTCTTGTGGAATCACACATAATGTTTCATATCTTTAAGCAGTTATTGTTTTGAACTATATATATGCACTGTTTAAGCAAGCTGATAAGTGGACCTCCAGGGCAAAATCTTTATAAATGAAAAAAGGTATTGTGGGGAAAAAAAAACAACCTTTCCTTTAAATCCATCCTCCTTGCCTTCCTTCCCCCAAACCCCACTGTCTTTATTTAGGAAAGTTGCAATATTACTACCTTTGTGTATTTTTTAGTGAATTGAAAACTGTTGTATGTACCCTACGTCATAACTTCAGGGGTGAACTACCTGTCCTTCTGTCATCCTGCATTAGGTAACAAATAAACAAACAGACTTATTTTAGAACATAATATAGATCTTGTCTTTTAAGAGGGGATTTGGGCTGTGCATAGCAATTTCTGTCATGGAAAACTGAATGATTTCTTGGTTAAGCATTTTGTCTCTATAAATATACGTGAATTTTTTGTGTTTGAAAGTCTGTGAGAAAATGCTAATTTGGCTTGGGTTTATGTTTGTGGAAAGTCCCCTAGGGTGCAAACCCCTCTTCTTTGAAAGTACTCACTAGATTCTTGAACAACAGGAAGGAGTAAGTCTAATGGGTGGCCATGTAGTAGAGTGTGTTTTCATATGCCCCAGAACTACCACTATGGAGCAATTGTATAGCAGATTTGATCCAATTTCACATGAATGGAGCCATGGCTGGTGTTTCAGAGAGCAGAACGGGGCTCCTATAGTGAAAACTACTAAGCACTTTAATTATATTTTCATGCGTGACCTATTTTATAGTGCAATTTTCCTGAAAGGCTTAAAATTTGATTTCTCAGACTCAAGAGGTTAGTTAAGGTTTTCTTTGGAAACTAATGGATACCTGGCAAGTTGTTTTTTTTCCTTTTTTAATTTTTTTTTTTTATTTTGTGCTTTGTGTGTGAACATATATTACAAATCAATCTTACAAATAAACCCTTGAAATTATTTTTAAATGTGATACTGAGTTAAAGGCCAGTCTTAACCAGCAGTGTTCAATGCAAATACGTGAACTGCAAAAGACTGAGGAGCTTGTTGTGATGAAGTGTCTGACTACAGTTCACTTTGGTTCAGACAATGTCTTTGCGGTGCAGACTGAAGTGGATGAGATGACTGTAGGCATGTGTATGCATAACTATCTGTCTGCAGAGCAATGGCCTGGCCTTTCTGGATGGTTCCTGCTCTGAGTTGCAGGGTGGTGTGTCCCTGAGTTATGTGACTTGAAGATCTGAACAGGATTTGGCTATGGGGAGAATAAATTCTAAGCCCATTTTTCTGACTATAAATATTGAAGGAAAAACTGTTATGGACTTATGCCATTTATAGAAGGTATCTTCCTTTCGGCAGAGTCTCTGTTAGTATTTTCCAAGAATTGGATGGTATAAAGAGATTATTTTGCAGTATAGTTTAATCTGATTCTGAAACAAACTGTCATAAGGGAGCACAATGCAGAAGCTGTCCAGATATATCAGAATAACATTTAGGCAACAAGATTTTCCAAAAGGAAAATCAAACTGTGTCTTGAATCATCAATACATAATCATGAGCAGACTCGTTTTCATAATGTCCTTAAAACAAATCTGCCATATGAGATAAAAACATAATGTATAAAGATACTGTAGCAAAAGCTGCTTTTGCATAATCTGGATCCAAGAACCTGAGATAATATTACATAGCAATATTAATATATAAAATTATATTGCTGAGAAAAAGGAATTAAGGAGAGAAAGAGAGAGAACATTGCCAGAAGTGAATTGAAGTGAGACAGAAAATGGGTGAGAATGATACAGAAAGATAGTTTCTTGCAGATGGTGGGAGCATGAATGATGGGGAGTGAATGCTCCTGAGCATAGCAGGAATTTCAGAAAGGTGGGAATGGCAGTGCTAGCTTACTGGAAGGAAGGAGAGAACAACAGCAGAAAATAATGCCACATTCTATTATATGCTTGTTAAAAACCTGGCTCTGGTGTAATTTATGGCATCTCTGTGCCAGTCACCAATGAAGACTCAGGTTTTAGTTTTGTAGGGGCAGCTGCTCAGGATCTCAATAGTTCTCCCACATGAGGGTTGCCTGCTCACAAAGAACTGCAGATAAGCAAAATTTTTTTCTCATATTTTCAGGAAGATAAAATTCCATGGAGAACATATTCATTTTAATGAGGTCACAGTTTTGCCAGCAGGACTGCTCGGAGACTTATCTGGCAAGAAATGGTTTGTTTAGTGCAGGTTTCTTTTTTCTGACCTAGATGCCACATCTGCTTTTACTTCTCCAGCCAGCTGGGACTTCATTACCCACTTCCACAGTTCTGGGCATAGTGGCTTACGTTTCCTTCTGTCATAGTTCAGGGTTCCCAACATGTTTGTTCAGCTCCAGTTTAGCAGGACTGCTGACTGTTTCTTACTGCCAGCCTACATAGATTAGGGAAGAAAGATCTGACACAGTAACTTGTGCAGGAGCTTTCTGCGTGATGCAGTTTCCTTGGTGCCAATTTACCCTGCCAGAATGGGAGCTTATGCCCCCTGACTACATGGAGATAACATAGACCTCTAGTATTTAAGTGACTTCATCCAAGTTTGCTTGGGAGTTTCTACCTGGAACCAAAAGTGCCTTTCAGATGATAGATCCTGCCTTCAAGAGCAAAGAAAATTTAATTTGTTCTTACTTTGAGGAATGTCCCACTGTTTTTCATTTCTCTCTTCTCAAGGGTTACTGAGATGTACGATCTCAATGATTGTACAACTCAGATACAGTACTAGTAACTTTCAACAGAGGTGTCTGTCCTTCCCAAGAAGGTTTCTAGGAATTCTTGAGTGGATACCGTGATATAGAATAGTACAATGCAAGGAGACATGACACAATGAGGCAAAGAAAAGACCATACAGAGACAGAAAGACAAAGAAAAAATCAATTAAAAGGAAGAGATTAACGCAAAGATGAAGAGGAGGACTCATAACCAGTTTTCTTCCTGCAAAGAAAAATCTCACTGAACAGAATTAAAATATATTAATACTTCTGCACAAACAGTTACTCCAAGTGCTCCAGGGATGTTGGGTAATTGGAACTGGGAGGTTGGGAAGGAGGGTGATTGCTCTATTAAAATGTGGCCCACACGGTGAGAAAATAATAATAAATGGATTGCTCCATCTTCAACTCTTAATTTAATTTAATTTAATTGCATTTAATTAGTATGATTTTTTAATCAAGAGGCAAAATCTAACATATAATAATAACTCTGCTCTTCAGGAGAGCCTTTTAAAATCATGCATGTTATTTGTAGATGGTACCAAAAGAAGTTTAGTCTTGGGGAGAGATGCCATATATTTCAAGGATATTGAGTTCAAATCCTGTGTAGTTTGTATTTTCATTAAAATTTCTATTAATTTCCATTAAATTTCTATTAATTCTTTTTCATTGGTATAGGACTTAGGATTTTTTTTTCCATAGCAGAAATTGATGTGTAAGATAACTGATTTCTCATGTAAGAGAGAGAAAATAACTGAGAGGTAAAGTAACTGTTCATCAGCTGGTGACTATGTCATTTTGGGAATTTATTTCCAATATTCAGATTCCGTCTCATGCATAAACCATTCTTTAAAACACTAAGAAGGTCTAAGATCTGATTCAGATGTTGTCCTGCTTTGTATGTTAGCATGTTATAAAGTCCATAGTTTCACATTTGTAAAAATACATCCATAACAGGCTTCCATGAGGTGCTCAATACCTAAACTAAAATGCCATAATGCTAAACAAATAGCTTCACTTCATTACCTGGAACAGGATGGACTGCCACTGGGAATCATCTGTGATACTTCTTCTGTCTTTTTTTGCTTCAACTCAGCAAGTAATTGTTATGGGTTTAGCTATGCCTCAATTTAGGCTTTGGTTTTTAGAGCATGCTTTAGATCATCTGTTGACTTGAGCTGGGTCAGGCCAGCTGACAGTTGACTCTACTGGCCAATGGTATTCCATACCATACTCTGACATCACAGCAAGAATAAAAACAAGTGTAGGAGGTGCTTAGCTCAGTCTTCTTCATGATTGTATGCTGGGTGGACATGCTATCACTGTGCTGGGAGTGTCAGGCCTTGCCAGCACTTGACAGCTGTTTGATTCAGGACGTAAACATTTTTTTGTCATTGATTTTTTCCTCTCTTCCTGGGTGTCCTTTGGGGGCAGTCTTTTAGGGTGCTTTTTGTTGGCTGAGGTGGTGGAGGTCTATGTGGTTGGATGGGTGACTTGGTGGGGCTGCTGTTGTTGGGTTTTTTCCACATTTGTGTATATATATGTTATATCATATTCTGTTTTTAATTTTTCTCTTCTGTGTAAATATAAAAACCTTGCCATTTTAGTTTTACTTCTAAGTTTTTCCCCCCTCCCTTTTCCTTGGCCCTCTGACTCTGTATTGGGCAGTTGGCATTTTGCCGACTCAACCTAGCACAATGATACATCTTCAGAATGCTAATGAAATCTGTAAGATGTGTTCTGCAGTATTTACTGCATTTGCTGACACTAAACTGTAAATTTTTAGTTACCATGGGGCAAATTCCAAGTCCACATTTGGGAAAGTCTTTTCTGACTATGTAGATGAACATCCTGGTGGGGACAATCTGGCCAGTAGCAACCACAACACATTTTAGGCTTCCGTTCCACATGGCCTAGCTGTCTGGAGCTAAAAGATTTATATAGAGCTGTAGTATGTCTTGTCTGGGTGACAAGGGTATTATTAACATGTTAGAAGAATAATAACTAGGTACTCAGTGCTGAGAGTTCTCATATACCATACGTATTTTTTATATTGTTGATATTTAAAAAAGCAACTTTCAGGATCGGTTCCGATTTCTTTTGTCATATTGCTGTTTTTCAAGGCCTCTTTTTCCTACACTGATGTATTATTCCCTAGTCTGAAAAGCAATTGCAAGTCCTTGAAGGTCATAAGGGATTTGAATCCTTTGCTGACTAAGGACGTGATTTAAATAAATGCAGGTATGTAGAAGCTGTGTTACATGGGAAGCTCAATGTGCTCTAAGTAGTAATTTGGTGCTATAAAACACAAATATATTTTTCACAAAAGGGCCATTCTTGGAAGGGTCTCATGTGAAGAAGAAGAAGAAATGATTAAGTGCAAGCAACAGAACTTTCTGAACTGCTCCTTCACAATCCTCCTTTCATTCTTCTTATATTGAGAAGTGACACAATTACCATGATACTGAACTGTGAAAAAAAATGGCTAAACACACCTTGGGTTCTCTGGATATGACAGACCAGAGATGTATGAACCTTCAGAGCCTAGGCATGTCTGGGGACTGCACAGCCAGGGTAACCTTTGGCCACTCATTCCCCCTTTGCGTCAGAGTTCCCTTCTCTGCGTAAATGCAACAATGCTTTGCAGGTTTTTTGCCTCACCTTGGCCCCCATCATGGCTTTTTTGCCATTGTCTCTGTGGTTTTCCAGAGCTGTCAGCAGCAATTTTGGCTGGTCTGTGCACCATTGTACAGCGGGCATAAAGTGAAGCAAGCTGCAAGAAAATGTTCTTCTCAATAGGTTTGCTGAAAAATTCCCTTTACTGTTCTGAATGCAGGTTGGGATGCCAAACAGAGGACCCAATCACAAATCTGTGCACTGTTTGACTCCCTCATGTTTCATCACTGGTATGAATAGAATCATAGAATAGTTTGGGTTGACAGGGACTTTTAAAGGTCATGTAGTCTAACTGTCCTGCAATGAGCAGGGACATCTTCAACTCCTTTCTTTTCTGTCTACAGGCTTTATGAAGCCAGCAAAGAGGCAAGGAAGTCTCTCAGTTGCAGACTCTCCTGTTCTTTCCCTCCTTGTCCCTTCAGCAGAACTGGGTCCTCAGTGACACCAGCAAAGCTCATCCCTCCACAGTATAGGGCATAGGGAGCCACTCAGCTACTCTTTCCTCTCTGCCTTGACTGTATTGCTCTGCTCAACCTGCCTTCATGTTCTCCTCAGTCCTTTATTAAAGCTATCTTCTCCCCACAATGTTCAGGGCAGGTAGTGCTGCAATTCATAGTCGTTTCGTTCAGCTTCTTGCACTCAGTCTTAAAAGCTCTTGGTGATGCTGCTCTGACGAACAGCTGGAGAAGACTGTGGGACAGGCATTGACTGTGTGATTCATATCTGATGCATGCATGACCTTCCCAGCTGCATGGAAAGCTTTGCTTGCAGCTTGCACTTTGTTAGCCACCAGACAGACCAGGAAGAAGACACAATTACCTTGGAATCTCATGTTCATTAGTTCCACTGTTCACAAATACTTGTTTGAAGAAATAAAAGCACAACAGTGTTTCCTTTCCTCTTTCTTTCAGCTCATAAGATTTTACCTTTCCACTGTGCTAGCCCTAAGTCTCAGCCTGTGCAATACTTTGTTAGAGACTAACTATTTTGGAGGCTGAAAGTCAAAAGCTCTTGAGATTTAACTTCAAGCAATATTTTCTTAGGGAGGCTCTCAAGGGAGCTTGAATGAACACCAGAATTAGATATTAGAAGTTGAATTTGTTGAGTTATTATATATATATAAAAATCCTTCTTGTAACTTGTGTAAGTCTTTTCTCAATGCCTATGAAATAGAATCTGGAGTATTAAAACACTTTTTGATTTATAAATAATTAGGTGATGAAACAATGCATTTAAAAAACAATGGTTCAAAAGATTTCTGAAACATGTAATCTATGAAGCATGTGGTGTATATGAAATATATTACTACTTAAGGTACCTCAGCTGGGGCTATAGCTGAGAAAAGCAGTCAGAAAATTGCCCAGGGTGGGTTGATGGTAGTTCAAGAGAAATTTGACTTTGTGCCCTGACAGGAAGTTTCTAGGCTCTCTTCAATAAGGAACTTACAAAAAATGGATTCCTTCTTTTACAGATATAGAGAAGAGGAATCCCATATTGCTACTGCTGACACACCACCACCACCCACCCCCACCACCACCACAGGTATTTGCATTTTAAGTTGAGCACCCAGTGAAATCCTATCAGCAGTGATGAAGTAGTTAGTTTTGTCTGTGAAGTCAGACATGTCCAGAAAAAAGAGCATAGGCTCGTAAGGTTAGGCTAAGGATTCTGAATTTAGTCTGGTTAAAAATCAATTTCCTCTATACTCATACTTGCAGAGTGGTTGCCCGAGGATGATGGCCCTGGCTGCAAGAGGTTTCATGGGTAGGTCACTTCCCTCCCAGCATGGCCAGGGAACAGTCCTGTCTGGTGTCTTCAACTGTGCATGGGGACAAAGGTTCTGGGATATCCTGTACTGGAACATCTGGAGGTCAACAAAGGAATGAACTTCCATTTCATTAAAAGCAAAAGTACTTGTACTGAAAGGGCAATACACAAAGAAAGGAAGAATTAATGTATTCTTTAATTTCAAATAACTTTATGGATTCATTTACTGTTGTGACCTTGACTTTGTGACATTTAATGTATGGTTTATATATGTATAAAATATTTGTGTGCATGTACACACATGCATGCATATGTTAATATAAATGTATATCTACAGTCACTTTCACACTGCTAGATATGGATAGATGTAGAGATACTATCAATATCTAGCAGAAAATGCGTTGATAACAAGTAAAGTCACCCCAGGGTAGAAAATTATAAAAGGTGCTGTTATGGGTTTAGCCAAGTAGGCCAAGAAGTTAGGCTTTAAAGTTCAGATTAGGCCTGGGGTTGTCAGCTGGCTTGAGCTGGGTTGAGCTAGCTAATAGCTGACTTCTTCTAGCCAATAATATTGTATTCCATACCATATTGCATCATATCAAAAGGGGTAAGAGCCGGTGTGTGGGTGTGGCTTAGTTAGTTGCTTCACAGCTGTGGTCCCAGCAAGACACTCTGCCATCCCAGGAGGGATGGGAAGGCCCAAGCCCGGAGCACCAGCTTACCATCACGTCATTTTAGGGAAGTAAAATGTTTGTTCTTAGCTTTTCTCTCTGCTTACATCTGTCTTGGAAGAACTGACTTCTCTAGAATGATTTGTAGTTAAATAGTAGAACTTGTGTTTACTGGGAAGTGAGAAATTATTTCTTGTTGTGCATAACTTGTGTGGGCGTGTGTAATGTTGTGGTTTTCTCTTAATTTTCTATTTTCTGTACAAATACATGTAGTTAGTTTCAGCATAAACCTGCTTTGAGGGTTTTTTTTTTTCTCTCCTCTTCTTTTTCCCTTAGCTGGTTGGGGGGAGGAGGAACCCTTTTCACTCTGTCCTGGACAGTTGGTGTTTTGCCAGCTCAACCTAGGACAGGTGCTTAAAGACTGAGAGAATAAACATGGAAAACTATTACAGTTTCTTTGGGTTAAGTATGAATGAGGAAGAAAGGAAGGAAAAGAAGGAAAGGAAGGAAAGGAAGAAAAAGAAGGAAAGGAATGAGTAGGATGTTGTCAAAGAACATAGAATTTATTTAATAGAAGATTACTAGATAAAGTTTGTAATGAAATATAACCAGATTGTAAGTGAGGAAAGTATCAGGATCTAGCTTGGACATGCTCAGTGACTATTACGTACAGGCCACAGACTGATGATCCCTGTCCCTTTGATATTTTTTTACGTTGTTTACAGATTGTCAGACCAACATGTTCTCTCCTTTCAGGACTGCTCTGGACTCTTCAGACACATGCAGTGACTTTAGTTTCAGTCCATTAGCTTGAAGTCAATCTTATTCTTATTTGGATGTGTGGCCAGAAACAATGTAGTCTACTAACTCTTAGCATATGTCTCTACCTCTCAAAATACAGAAAGCAGGAGGAACGAAGGAACGAAGGAACGAAGGAACGAAGGAACTAACTAACTAACTAACTAACTAACTAACTAAACTAATCAACTAACTAACTAACTAACTAACTGCCTAAACAAACAAACAAACAAACAAGCGCGCACACACACACACACACACACACACACATATATGGGAAAAGGACATAAGCAAAGTCCTATATTCAAAAGTTAGGCAATGTCAGACTGAATTTCTTAAGGCATCCTTAATTTTGCCTCCTGGTGAATATGCATTATGATACAGTTTTAATTACAAGGTTGCATACTATTACTTTTCCCCAGGACACCTGCTTCAGCAGGGCACAGGATGGATGGTGCTCACTTAATGAGCAGCTATTCAATATGTTCTTTTATCCTCATTGCCTGGCGTTTGGCCTCAGGCCTTATTTACTGCACACTGCTCAGGCTTGGTTCTAAAGACAGAATTATTCATTTCCTACTTGACTGTTTCTGCAGCTCTCACTCTATCTGAAGACGTTACAAACTTTAATGAATCTTTTCCATATCCTAGGAAGGGCAGGGTCCACTGACCTCCATTTATAGAGAGAGACCTGCAACATTTCCACTTATCCTTGATTTTAACATTCATTTGAATCACTTTCTCTTCTTTCCTTTCAAAAAACCCTCTCTTTTATAAGATGTTTTCCACATCTTATTTGCTGAATATTGTAGCTGAAAAATTTAAAAAGCAATGCAATCTGGGGTAGCAATCCCCAACAGAAAATTTCAGAGCTAAAAGCTCTGTGAAAACACAGTGCTGTCTCTGCAAAGGAAAAGAGTGACAGGTCTCACTCTCAGTTACAGATGCTGTGACTAGCCCTACCTGCAGTATTTATATAGGTGAGGGTTTATATCCATGTGCACAAGATGTATATGACGTGCAGACCTCCTCCATGTGTACATGATACACATAGAAACTCCTATGTACAGAGGAACAAAAAGGGTATCTATTAAAAAAAATGTTCAAACCTTCCCCACGTAGCCCTTCCCTGGGCTTCAGTGCAGCTTTGTCCTGTTCCTGCAGCTCAGGAGCTGATCAGTGACATTATGGCTTCTTCCTTAATGATATAATGAACATATTTGCTTACAAGATCTAAACCTTATTTATTTTAAACCCTTGACTCTGCATATGTTTCCAGTAGTGGGTGCAGTTTTAATTTACTTTTTTCTAAAAAGAAAAAGAAAATGGGCACAAAAATTGTCTTTCATTGTTTGATCTCTTCTGTTTACCACATAAAAGTGATGAGTTAAAATAAAGACCTGGAGATATTCTATCCTAGGCCAGTGAAATTCAATATATTTTGGTGGATTTTTTTGGCTTAAGAAGGAAGTTGTTTTCAGGTGTTTCATAGAGATTAGCCTCTCTTTAAGAATGACTGAGACAAAATGGTAGAAATTACAGCAGAATCTCTTTGTTGCACAGCCGGAAGATGATTAAAACATTGACAAATTACTTAAGCACTCAATTTTTTTTAATGTATATGTAAAACCCCAATCAGTTGGGTATGGTTTGGGAGGTTCTTTTGTTTGTATTTTTAAACTGAATAAATTCAGCAGTCAAATTGAGATTAGCTGTAGAATTACTGGCATAGAAGAAGGGAACCACTGAACCTTCAGAACCAGGTGACCTTTCTTAGTAAGCAGGGAGATAGGCATGAAGTTAAAAACCAACCTCTCTTTGACATTTTTCTTTATTTTTTCTTTCACCGTTTTTGGCTGATCAGATCCTTCAAGCACTTGAATACCCTGATCCATCTTCTCTGCATTCATCATGACAGTCTATATAACAATGCCTTTAATTTTCTGAACTTCATTGTCTAAGAATATATTCTTTTTCTAGACTAGAGGAAGCTACCTAGCTGGAGAGGAGTCTCCACTAGGTTATGGAGTAGTGACTGTAAATAAACTTTTTCCCTATTCATGAATGCCTATGTCTGATGCTGCAGTTTTGAGTATCTCAGTATTTAGATACAAATTTTTGTATTCTTAGGTTTAGCAATAGGACGTACAAGTTTTGGAAAACAAGATTTGTTAGAAAGTCATTAAAGAAATCCTGGAGAGAGAACCCCAAACCAACCCTACACTCTGTGGCTTTTGTGCAAAGATTTTGTAGTTGCTTTGGTTTTCCAGTGGAGGACCTCTCCATTTCTCTTTTGGCACTGAGGATATGATGACATTTTTTTAGCTTTGGTGACTAATGAACACTGTCTTCTGAAAGGCCATAAGATCAAGAAGAGAACTTTGAGTGAACTAGATTAATCAGGACTGTGTTGTTTTTCCCTTTTCCAGTTCATGGCATATTCTCATTGAGTTCACACTTTACAGCGCAAGATAAATGGGCAAAATACAATTGCAGGAGATGGAATTTTCTTTCTTCTCTTGACTCATATTTTTTGTGTGCACATTCTCCTTCTATCTTTCCTGCTCCTGGAAATGGAGGAATTGAATCCTTCCTAAGGGACTGAAAGGAGAAGTCAAATATGTTTTCCTTTAAAAAAAATATGTTTTCAAAGACTTTATTAAAGTTTTCTTAGACTGTAATTACGATTTTAAAATTAACTGTAGAATAAAAGTAATTTGATTTTCAGGTGTTTCAGATTTCCAGCTGAAACAAGAATTTCAGATGTACTCCAGCTCCTTCCATTGTGTCCTAATCTATGCAAATCTTTCCTTGATCATCTGCTGAACAACTTTTCAGAATGGCAGCCCATATATTTTTGGTTTCTATTTTTCCTGTTTTCCTTTTCTTTGCTTGTAATCTTGACAGACTCTTTTTAAGTTATGGGATCTGTAACTTGCTTAGAAAGTAGCATCCATTTGGAAAGTAATATAATTTGCACTGATTCTACACTATTAAATATAATATAGAGTATCACTATGGTGGAAAGGATTTTGCTCCATAAGACTTCCTGGCATTTCACTGTCCTTGTCCATCAAAGATGTTCACACCAAGTTAGTTCAGCTATCAAAAAATAGCAAAATAGAGGCATAGTGATTGATGGGAATATGGAAATTAAAAACAAGTTCATTGCATAGGTTCTTCACTATTCTGCTCTTCCTGTGATAAACTTGAGCAAGTCAGTGTCTCCAAAAGCAATAGGTTAACCTCAACACTGATCACCTTCCTCTACTTCTGTCATTATTTAAATCTCTAAGTCATTTGTACCAGACTTTGCCATGAGAGTTTCAGCAGGCTCCATTTGCAAGGAGCTCAATCTATTCTCTGCAATTAATACAATTCTGATACCAGATATGACCTGGTTTTGTTTGAAAGGGGAATACATTGATTTGCCATAATATTTATTTTTTCACCTAAGCATTGAAAAAAAGACAGACACCTCTGGGGCTGCTCCAAGCAACAATATTCAAAAAGTACTCTTAAAAATCCAGCAAGTTCAACATCAATTATCTTCCTGTGGTGTTTTCCCTATCCTAGTGACTGGTGGCACATGATATGGTGCCAGAAAGTCATCAGTCTGGCAGCTGGGTTGTTTTTATTTTGTTTTGCTTTGCTTTGCTTTTCTAACACTGATCCAGTAAATATTTGCTGGGCCATTTGCACCATCTGCCATGCAAATGTTAGTCCAAGGAAGAATGGCAGGCAGGATGGAATATCTATGTTAAAGCTCCATTTAAAGTGGAACTGCTGGTGCCAGTGGCAGGAGACTATGAGAACAAAGAAGCTGAGCAAGAAATACAGTGAAGAAGAAGGCACAGCCTCTCCAGCTTTTCTACAGAATCACCTGTTTCCCAGCACCTCTAACCAAAAGTGGGGATCATGCATTTCACATCCTTGTCTTTCCCTAAGACACAGTGGACATGGAAAATGAAGAACCTACATATGAGTGGCTTGGCACTAGGAGAGGACAAACTGGTTTGGCTCAATTAGAAAACAAACTGAGAGTCCACTGATATCTGCAACTAAAATTACAAACTTACGTGGCACAAAATCACTTTGGATTCTGTCTGCTGCTCCTGTGTGTTCAGGGACTGCTGTCTTAGTCAGAAGCTGGAGGAGGTGTGATTTGGAGCCAAGTAGGGATCATCCTGGTATATGAGAGTGTTGCTATAAACAAAACACTATGAGATGCACTGATGTAATGAAATGCTTAAGTAGACTCAGGCAAAAGAGGAGAACTTACTATAAATTCACGGGTTTAAGTTCCCTCAGTTCTGTGAGTCATCTCCTCACTTGCTAGAAGAAAACTCATCATGCTTCTGAATAATTTTTCTCCTAATGGAAGCAGCTTCCTTTTGAGTTTCTTTCTTACCCACTGCATAATTTCAGATGAAGTCTCTTTCTCCCTCAAAAAAAAAAAAAAGGAAAAAAAAAGAAAATTTGTTTGTTTGTTTGACCTGCCATACAGAGAAAAAAGACCATAATATTGATTTTCAGATGACATGTACCTCACCATAGGTCAAATCAGTGCACAGTAAAACTCATGGTTCTGTGTAATACAGAAGAAAACAATAAAAGGTGATTTCCTGGGCATCAGCCACTGAGTGTTAGTTTTGATGCAGCCATACAAAACCCTGTGTATTGCTGTTGGTTCACCTTCAATAACTGTAACAATGACATGTGGTTATGAAAGCACCAAATTTCACTTTCTTCCATTGTAGCATTCTCCACTGGCATTTGTGATAGGAATGATTACTGTCAGACAAAACAAAGTGTCAGAATGTTTGGACAAAGCATCACAGATATCAACAGTGTTAGAAAATCACATGAACAAACAAATGATGTCATGACCAGTGCAAATTAATGGAAGAGTTATTATTTCAATAGGGAGAAATAAAACCAGCCCTCAAAACAGATGTCTTTCTTCATTGGCAAAGTGATGAAATGATTATTGGTGTTATTCCTATTAGCTATTCCTGATTATATATTTCCAGCTAATATCTGATGCGTTTTTTCAGCGAGTTGCTATTTCTGGTCATTTTTCTCCACTGTCATGAAACCAAAAGGCTACCTCTGTGCAAAATATGCAGAAAAACAGCCTTCTAGCTCAGCTCAAGTCATGATAAGAGTTCACAGACAAAAGGACAACAATGAGCTGTGTCTTCTGATGTTTCAATGGAAAGTAAAATCCAAACTAGCTAATTCTTCCTGTTGGAAGAAAATATAGCAAATCAGAGTTTTGAAAGCTAGGGCTGAATGAACTTATTTACTTCTATTGTATAAACAACAAAATTGGCTTTTATGTGCTTGATTGCATTGGATTGATAATTCTCATTTTGGATGTGCATGACAGTGAGAGAGAGGTTTAATTTTTACTTTCCCGTCCATTGTTTCAGTGAATTCACTGACACTCTCAAATCTGCAAAATACAAATTATACTGTCAAAAGGGAAATCAGAATGGCATTTTTTGCTTTCAGACTTCCTTTGCTGCCATGTAGATTATGCTTGCATGTGTTGGAATGGGGAGTGTTGTATGCTGTATCAATGATGGACTTGCTATTATGGATTTGCAAAAAGACAGTGATGTGAATGAATCTGAAACTGTCGTCTTTTTATTGTTTGGTAAGACAAAAGGTAATTTTTAACTCAGTCCCATGTGACATTCACATGTCTTCAGCATTCTCTGCAGCACCATCCATCTGCCAACTTCACCCATCCTGAGGACTGGGAGACCCACCTCTGTGAATGGCAAGCATACATTAAACATAATGAACCCTTGTTTTGCGGCATTCCAGAGCATTTTTTTTTTTGCTCATGTATACATGCAGACTTATTTATTTCAATTGAATGTTTCTTTCTGTAGTTTAACCTCCATAATAGATACAGCAGCTATCAGCTGCTAATTGGTTCATTATAGATGTATTGATTAATCATAGACCTTGAATAAGTTCAGTTCCCAGGTCTTTCCAATTTTAATTCCAAATGATGCTTTTTACCATGTTGATTTAGTGGGCTTATACTATACTTAGTTCTTTGTGTTTGCTATGAGAGAGATGCATCTTCCTTTCCTTTCAAGGTGATTGACAGTTGGTCACTTCCAGGCAGGAGATAACAGCTGCAACAAACTCACATTTTTGTCTCCCTTGTTTGCCCCAAGTGAAATGAAACTATATAAAGGGAGTTTATTCTCCAGGATTGCTAGTGCTGAGTCACAGGGCACTGTTCTCTTAGGTGCCACAGTGCTGTCATCCCTGACTTTTTCAGAGACAAAATTAAAATGCATTTCTGAAAGGAATTTAAAGTCTTGGAAAGATGAAACATTCTTTTGAGAGTACCTTTGTAATGACCAGATCTAGGAAAATTACTTTCATAAAGACCATTGTGCTGGTTTAAAGGTGAACCAGCAGGGGAAATGAACTCACCACGAGAGAGATTATAAGTCAGAGCTAAAATTTAATAATAATATTACAATAACAACACTGACACACAAGGGAAATTGCTTTCAACTCACAAAACCCCAGCAGTATAACCCAGTGTCCTGGGGCACAAACCCAAGGGGGTTTGTTTGCCCTTGTGCTGAGACCCCTGTGGTTCCCCCAAGTCCAGAGCAAAAGGAAAAGAAAAACCTGTTGGTGCAGGCGAGGGCTGTGGTCTGGGCAAGAGCGGGGAATCTTCTCCTGTCAAGGTCCTGCTGCTGCTCTGGATCCAACGAGAGGTTCCCGAGGTCTTCTTACCCACCACTTATGTACCCTCAGGGAGCACTCAGTCCCTCCCTCTGGGCGGGGACTCACACAATGGGTGATTAACTCTGGGAGCCAGGGGGTGTTGAGCTGTTGATGGCCCATTAGCAGCTCCGCCCCCTCAGGCTGGGTGTGAAGGTGATAATGGCTCCCTGGGCAGCTGCTGCTAATGGCCCATTGACCTTGGGGAATGAATAGAGGGGGTGGAATACACAGGTTTTATCACCCACACACAGGGTTAGCTGGTCCCTCCTGCTGAACTAGGACAACCATATTGCAAAGTTACAACTTGCAGTGTCGCTGCTACTGGGACATTATAGATGCATGCAGTGCTTTAAAGGGCCTACTTGGTTTAGTGGCCCATATGTATTTTATTTTTCAGAGCAATTGCAATTGTCTGTTGCCTGGGGAGAGGAGAAATTTACTATATTAAGCAATAAATATAATATGTAAATGTATTCAAATATAAACTCTATTCTTTTTTTTTCCAAACAGGTCTCCCTGAAATTAATTACAAATAATATCTGGACATCAGGAGTGACTTTAAGAAATTCTAAGGCATGCCTTTACATACAAAATCTGTTTTGCAGTGCCTGTATGTACCTGTTTTTTATTTCCTCACTTTTTGAATACCTAAGTTGGGCATGAACTGAACAACACGTTAGATCAATTGCACATTCCCCCCAAGGTTGCAAAGAATCAGAGCATTCAACTGTGTTGAAGTGAGAGCTACAGCAGGAAAGACAACATTGTGAGGATCAGGTAGGGTATTTGACATTCTTTCTGTACCTGTGCCACTTCTGCATGCTGGTTCCTGCCTTTCAGACAGGTGAACCTAAGCACATTTCTTTAGGACCGACTCCAACTTTTGTTTTCTCCAGGTATGTTCTCACTCTCTGCAGTGGTCATCTTGGGGCTTGAAAAAGAGCACACTCACTAACATTACTAATAATGGGAGTAGCTGAGGATGCAGCAAGGTTTCGCCTGTTCAGAGAGTACATGCTATCCATCATCACCATGGAGTTTCTAGGGGTGTGCATGCTTGCCTTCTCTGGTCAGGTGATGTGGCTAAGTAATCTCTTGCAAACAGTGCAGATCTTTGGCTCAGTACCAATCTAGGACTTTTCTAAGAGCTGTGTTTTCAACTTTGAAGGCAGAAGAAAATTGCATGACTTCTGGCTCTGTTAACCTAGAGGGGAAACTCAGGGTACTTTGTATTAAGTTTTCATGAAGCAAGTGAACTGAGGAGGGTCTAACACTAGTATTTCTCAGACTATTCTGTTTCTACATACCAATCAAGAATAATTAATCTATATATAAATATTACAATTATGAAGAAAGATAAAGATACATGAATTGCACCTAGCTGAACTTTTTTTCCTGAAATATCTCTTGGGATCTCTTTTTCAAGTGGTTGGGGGATTTTTGCTTGAAAGTCAATTTTCATTCATGTCTCAGAAGATAGGGGAAAGTGAATAAAATAATTTTTGACATTTTTTCTTTTATTCAGTACTTTTGTCTTGATTGAATCTAATCAGTGAGCAAGCCACAGGTGACACAGAGGATGACTGTATGGAAATGGAAGCTGTTGCTGGGAGGAAGTGTTTCTGAAGCAGGGGAATGGGAGCCTCAGGTAAGTACAACTACTCTCATCCTGGTGCCTCTGAACCTCTGGGCTTCAGTCTGATACATAATGCAACCTGCAAGGCAGATCATTTAGCAACTGATGGAATTCGTTAGAGTATGACAGTGATGACATTTGTATCGGCATCTGTCTAGCAGCAAATATTTTAGTTTCATGCTAAGTATGATCAAGCCAAACAGGAATTGATTAGAAACCCAAGTCAATATTTTACTGGCAAAAGCAAAGTATTCAGTGAGAAAAAAAAAATGGCCATTTTTCAGTGAAACTTATTGTAATGTATTATTAATGCAAAGATGATCAGATAAAAGCTGGAATTTGGCAAGCTGTCAAAAACTCAGAGTGAATCAAAAATTTATAAAACACTATTGAGTTAAAACAATCCTATTATAGATCCCAGCAATCATTTTTGCTGAATCACACTCCTTAGATTATTTTACTGTTGAGACATTAGTATACAAGGATTTATAGCTTTGAAGTTTCCCCCTCACTTTCTCATATGCTCCCTTCTTTTGGAATGGCATAAAATTAAAAATGAAATTTACACAGTAAATTATTTAGCTTCAGTTCACATTTGGATTGAATAAGAACAATAGAGTTTAAAATAATGGCAGTACTTTTTCCTTTATGGATTGTATTTTGCTGACTTACATGAAAAATCGCTGCTATTACATTCAACCAGAATAAATTGCTTTATGAAATCTGTAAACTTAATTTGTGCGTGCACTCAACCACTAGCTGCAGACATGATGTTTTTAGGAAAGAGAATAATCCTGGTCTAGGAATTTTCTCTGCTTGCTAATGTTTGAATTTTTCATTATCTATGTCATTCTTAAACAGGAGATCCCTTCTTCCCAAGTACTGGGCAGTGACATTTGGTGTATACATTCTGAAATGGGCACCTGTAACTGTCTGATTGCCTATCCCTTTTTGTATGGGGATTTCTAAAGTGCCTACTTCACTCTTGCATTTAAGTTTCATTTTTCTTGGAGATAGCTTAAAGCACAGGATGTCTTGAAATATCAGCTCTTCTGCTAGATTTCATGTTTGTCTCACGTAGGAGTAGGCAATTTGTGTTCCCTAAAAGTAAGGTCAGCCCTGAAGGTTTGCTAGTTTAAAGCAATGTAGTTCTGAAATAGGGATAAAACTTTCCTTTCTTTCTTGATGTAGGTATCTCAGAGCAGAATATGAGCTTACCAGGTCCTGCCAGTTGTAGATACTACAACTGCCATAAATGTATAGAAGGGGTAAGGTGTTACATGTACTTTCCTTTGCTGAGTTTTTGTCAGATTGCCAGCTCTTTCATTTATATTTATAAATTAATTTCTCTAAGTGATAAGATAGATGCTTGTAATAATTGACTTTCAACATAATGGGAAAGATGTTTAAAAGGGACCTGGAAGATCTTTCTTTTAAGCAGTAGTTCTCCCAAAGCCAAGGCACACTGTCGTAGTAGGGCACAGCAGTCAGAGACAAGGCTTCTCAGTGGTGTGCTGCAGAGATCTCATACAAAATGCAAGAAACCACCTTGGCATAATGCTGAGGCTGAACCAATGTCCCAGCTTCCCCAGCTAGCTGGCTAGCCATCCTCAGTGCCAGACTAGCCACGGCTCCCAGCATCTCACCCTGGGTTAATGCAGATGCTGGAGGCTCCAACTGCAAACAGAGCTCGCCAGCATTTGCCTGCATCCCACTGTGCAGAAAACCTTGTGTTCTCATTTTAGAAACATGGGGAAAATGAAGACTCTGTGTAGGTATTTGAATAATTGATAATCTTAAAATGAAATAGATTAGACTTTTATTCATTACCAGTTCACCTAAAGTCTGAATGCCAGAGCAGATTTCATCTGCTCACAGAGAAAATGTAATGAAATCACAGTTGATACAATGACCCATGAATTATTATTTTTAACTTGACATTTCTTTCACGTCACTGCAGATGTTTTGAAAAATAGGAAATAAATGAAATTACTGGGTTCTTTTGAACAGTCTATTGTCAGGTTTATCATGTTACAGTGGTAACAGCAATTGCCTTAAGTGATTTTTAATGGATAAGTGTTCACATCAAGTTATGATCTTGTCAGATTCAACAACTAACCAGGGTTAAGTTTCATCAATATTTGAATAGAAAGCTGACAAAATTCCTGGGGGCTAAAGAGAGCTTTGAGAGCAACAGGTTATCAGGAAAAGATAATAACAACAGATAATAACAATAACAACAATAATTGTAGTTAATTAAAATTAATTGACCATACTGTTTTCAAAAAATTAATGTCATTGCATATGTTTATGCAAAATATGGATGATTAGTTTGTAATTAAGAAGAACAGAAATTTGATAAACACAGTCACATTTACTTCATTTACATATACATATGTGTGTTCATATATGTATATACATATATTCATGATCAGCTTCATATTTTTCTAACTGACATTGTCCAGGTGAAAATGTCACACTGAAATGATATACATACACATCAAGAAGAGCCAAGTTCTCCTGTTTTGACATCACACAGAATCTAAGAAGTAACTAGTAGTTTAAATCAATAAAAAAACTTTATTGTGGTAGACTCCAACCAGCCAATTGGTTCCTGGATTGCATTATGCTAGAATCTGGCAAGCATAAAAAAGAAACTATCCCTGGATTTTCCGGTCAGACAGAGTCAAGGGGACAGGAAATAGACAGTGCAAAGAAATAAGAAGGGTAGTTAATTTCTGCTAATTTACATGAATTTCAATTTTGCTCATTTTAACTAGGCTGTATAAGGGCAAGAGAGTAAGGGTAGGTACAAAGGAGAAGAGAAAGAGTCATAGTGCATGACATTCAGTTTAAGATACCTATATTTAGGTGGCTACATCAGTATCTTCATCTTCCGTTTTTGTTGAAGCTTCTATTGTGTTCAGTGGAGATTTAGCTGAGACAGGGGAATGAAGAGAGCCCTTCAGCCCACATACCAAGTGATTTATCTGCCAGATTGCTCCGAGATAGTGCTAAGGACATGGAAAAAAAACTATGTATGTATGGCTAGGCTTCGTGAATGAAGATTTGGGAAGGGCTCTCCCCACATGGGTGTGCCCTTCCAGCCTGCACAGTGGATTTTTTAGGTGAGGCACAGTGTGCACAGAACTGGCCTTACCCTTTAACTCCTGAGGTTCATCTGCCACAGCCGAGCGAGCTTGGACAGTGATAGTGAAGTCCTCAGGACTAGAATCTGCAGGCCCCAGTATTCCCAGGAGGTCTCCCATCCAAGTACTAACCAGGGCTGACCCTGCTGAGCTTCTGAGATCTGATGGGATGGGATGTCAGGGAGATATTTAACTGCCTTGGAAAACAAAACAAAACAAAATCAAAAACTTATTGCTGCACTATAAGGGATGAATTCTTCCAGTAAACCATTATGCACAGTATTATCATCTTTCTACCTGAAAGCATTGCATCATAACATTCTATGCTCTTAATTTACCTTAATTCTTAGTCTGTTTGAGGGCATAGCAGTGGTATGGCTGCAGGATGCAGGATCACAGGCTTTCGTCTCCATGAGATGAGAGATCCTGCTCAGCAATATGGATCCTCCGCAGCCTTTTCACAGCACAGCTGTGAATTTCTGTTTTGAATATAACTGTTCATTTTTATTTATTTGACCTATATTTTGTTGTATTTGGACTGCTCACTTGAATAGCACTCCACACATGTAAACTTAAACAGGGTTGTTTTTTTTTTTTGTTTGGGCTTTCAAGAACACCCTTTGCTCTCAGCATCTGAACTCAGCACCCGTGCTGATTGAGTGAACAGAAAACAATCTCCTGGAGTCATTTTAAGACCCTTTCTCTAAATGATGTTGCACCAGTTAGCTAATGATGCGTGAAACCCCCATAAAACTGGAAATGCTCTCACGAATGTTTTTGTGTAATCACAGCATTAGGATGTCAGCTTTTTGGGCTTGAACTTTTTGAATGGCATAATATATTTCCCTTGTATCACTTGATGCTCAGATGTGAGTCATCTCCCGTCCACACAATGGGCAGCATTCAAGCCATGGTGGGATTGTAGTTGTTGGTTTTCTCAGACACTGTTTCAGGATCATGAATCGGATTTTTATTGGAGCAGAATCTTCATTGTCTGACCTATCTTCTAACATCTGAAGTTAATCTTGGTTCTCCATTTTCTACCTGTATTGCAGATCTAGTGATTTTTTCCCACAAATGCTGTTTCCACCCAAGGATGCCACCAGCTACACCAGTCTCTGAGTTACCTGGCACTGTGCTGTAGTTTCTTGACTGATCATTCTGGGCTTGGTCGCTCCTTCCCCACTCTGCTCCCATCTACCCTATTTGCCTGTTACTTGCAGCTCTGGGCTGTAGAAGGAGCATGCTGTGGAACTTAGGAGTAGAGTTTTCAGCTTATTAGCATCTCAGCCAGTAAAGCATTTGATTCCATAGGGGCATGTCAGTAAACCTAAAGGAAGATGTTGTCTACATTAATATCTTTTTTTAGCTATTTATAATGCTGACCAGTCCATTAAACTATTAGTATTAAGAACTACCAGCTACATTTGAAGCTACAGTACTACACAAACCTTTAAAATTCCTAGAATGGGTATGGTGACCCATTACCTGGAATGAGCTCATTGCAAATACTGTGTGGCGACTATTACCTCAGTGTGATTCACTAGAGTGCTGGCTAATGTGTTGCTTACTTCTGTTAGTTTCAAAAGAACAACTATAATAATCAATTATCAGCAGGTGGTGGTTTCCTCCATGATCAAATACATCAACTGCCAGTTGCTGCCAAGCTCTGCTGGGTTCATCACAAATGGTCATAACCTCCCAGGGTTTCTGTCTCTGGCACTTCACACAGTGACAATGATTTCTGACCATTTTTATTTCCTATGCATTCATGTTGGCCCAATAAAGTCTGCTTGTTGCCCAGTCTTTTGCATAACATCATCTAAGGTGTCTTCATGAATCTTTTCAGACTCAGTGTATTTTAATTGGAGTCTGTGTTTTCCCCGCTTTCTGCACTTGCTCTTTCTCTCAGTCACCTCTGGGTTTTTTCCATTCTAAAAGTCTCTGGTAGTCAAGGGAACTATATTCTGTGCAGCCCAGTGTGAGCTTATTATTGCTATTAAAGGACTCACTGCATTGTCACTCTCAGTTTCTCCATTTTGCAGCTCCCATGTTTTGCAGATCTAGTAACTGTTATAGCAGTGTGTGTCTGTGTGTGTCTGTGTGTGTGTGTGCTTGTTCTTCCAAATACTTTGGCTTTTTGTTCTGTTCTGAATTTTACCCTTCTTCAAAATTGCTGTTTCCTATTTCACATTTGAGGTGTACTTTTGTAATTCTAGCACTGAGCATAGAAATCATTATGGCACAAAAGACAAAGTTTTGTCAAGAATTTCCCTTTATTCATATTATGTAATATAAGAGCAGCCAGACTGAGTTGAGAAAAAAAGCCCATCCAGCCTGGTGTCTTACCGCTGGCAATGGCTGACAGCAGATGCCAAATGATGAGTTTGAAAATCTGTTGGCGATCTATGATAATACTGAAATATTCTCCAAGCACTCTACAAGTTACAGGATGGTGTTTCATAAACCAATACAGTGGTTTCATAAACCTACACACTGGGCATTTGGGGAGTGGTTATGTTATTTATTTATTTTGCATTTAATTACCCTCAAAAAAATTTTGTTCTCTTAATCGTACAGGTCGTTTTTCAAATCTAAGTGTTTATGTAAATCTCCAGCAATCTGAAGGAAGAAATTCTGCATCTCAAGTAAATGCTGTGTGAAGAGCAATTTACTTTACTTTTGGTTTTATGAACATATCACCCCTGAGTACCAATTGATGTTTTCTTGTTCTAGTGCAGGAATACATCACAAGTTCTTTGCCAGATATCTAGCCCTGACCTTCATAATTTCATAATCTTCTGTCTCATTCAGTTACTACTTTTTGGAGCATCATGTTATTTTCTGATTTGTTCTGAGTTCTTTTCCTGATAGTTCTTTATGCTAGCAATTTGACTTTTTGATCATAACCCCACCTTGCTAACATTTTCAAAGAATTTTCTGCTTATCCATTAGAGGTCTAAGATCTTGATTCTGAAGGGTAATATCAGACAAAATTGGACAATTATATATCAGAAGATTTTCCTCATTGTGCATTTCTCTGCATTGAGTTCTGATGCCCAGTCACTCAGTTTAAAGAGACCCTTATACTGTTTTCCACTGCTGGTCTTCAACTTTCCTACCCTGAATAAACAGGTATTCTCAGGAAACTTTGTCACTTCACTGCCTACGCACTGTTTCACAGCATTTAAGAGTACGTTAAACGGCATGAGTTCCAGCATGGTCCCTGTGGGACTCAATTGGTGACCTCTCTCCACTGTGAAAATTGGCCACCCCAGTTGTTTAAGCAATTGTTTATTCATGCAGCAACCTTCCTTTTTATCCCACACCCATTTAGATACTTTAGGAACCTTTGTGGAAGAACCTTGCTGAATGACTTTTGAAAATGTGTAGACTATATCAGCCAGATCTCTTTTATCCACATGAATGAAAGAGAGCGTTTTAAAGTGTGGATAATCTGACCTATTTTCCAGTCACCTACATTAGGATAACATTAAGTTACCCTTGGAGTGCTTATTCAGTCCATTGACTTGAGAGGGAATCTAGACAGTGAGTTTTCCACTAGACACCACAGGTATCCGTGCCTTTCTGTATAAAATGCACAAGAAGATATGTCTACAAACTCCTGGCCCACAGATCTTTTATCCATTGCTGTCCCACAGAACTAATCTCTTCTCTTCAAACCCAGTTTTCTGAAAAAGCTCGTGTAACAGAGTCCATCCATTATTTTCAATTGGTACCCAAATTCTGTCATTTTTCTGGCACTATGCATTGTTTTTCCTCGAATGCTCACCAAAATGGAAAATTCCAAGGACATGTCATTGTTTGACCCCAGTCAGCCACCATGCCCCACCCAGCCACTCACTCCCTACCCCAATATGGTGAGGTGGAAGAGAGAGAATAGGAAGAGTGTAAGAGACAAAACTCATGGGCTGAGATAAAGACAGATTAATAGGTAAAGCAAAAGCCAGGCACACAAGAAAAGCAAAACAAGAAATTCATTCACCACTTCCATGGGCAGGCAGGTGTTCAACCATCTCAGGAAAGAAGAGCTCTATCACCTGGGAAGACAAATGCCATCATTCTGAAACTTTCCTCCCTTCCTGTTTCTTCTCCCAACTTTATGTACAGAGCATGTTGCAGTATGGCATGGAATATCCCTTTGGTCAGTGTGGTCAGCTTTCCCAGCTGTTTCCTCTCTCAGCTTGAACGTCCCCATCTTACTCTCTGGTGGGGTGTTGCGAGAAGGAGAAAAGGCCTTGGTTCTGTGCAAATACTGTCCAGCTGTAACTAAAATATCTCTGTTTTATCAACACTGGTTTCAGCACAAATCTAAAGCAGCCAAAACTAGTACAGCAGGACAGGGAAAACTACTAGGGAAAAGATAGTAGGGCTTTTAAAGAATAAATTCATTCTTATCAGCTCATATCCATACACCTGAACACAGAAGAAGAATCAGGATCCCAAGAAATTTCCTTTATGCCCTCGAGGGTTCCCATCTGGTAACTTGTCACATAAGACTGTCTAAACACATGCACTTTCCATTACTTAATGCTTATATTCCAAACTGTGGAGCTTGGTTTTACTCTGTATTTTTGATTTCTTTAGCATGTCTTTTTTCAACATAGATTAATTTTCTTTCAGACTGAACCTTTTCCATGAATGAAAAGGTACAGATTCACATGTACAATGTCTAACTTAAATATTGCATCTTCTCCCATTAATTGAGAGAAATATTGATATATTTATCAGACATGATTATTGTAACAGAGAAATAACCATTCATTTAATTCCTTAAATAACTATAACAACATACTAAAGGTAATTTGACCTTTTGAGTATATTTTCTGTAGATATTTGAGAGTTTCTTTATTCAAAGATTTCAAATGGTTGTTAGAATTAACCAACTCCATTTTCTCAGCCTGTATTATCTTAGTGTAGCAATTCATATTTATGTAACAGTTTGGTTGGCTGTATTCCTACTGATAAAGAATTTGTGTGGGACAGCTTCTTCGCCCTTCTTCTCTCTTTTGTGGTTTTTTTTTTCTAAACAGGGCCTGCTTATTTACATTTTCTTTTCCTTAATCTGCTGAGTTTATTATTTTATATGATTAATTCTGAAGTATTTTATTCTGTTTCTCAGTTTATGTAGCAGCACATATTTCAAAAGCTTGCTGGCAATTTGTGATTAGAAAATTTTAGACTGAATGAGCTTAAAGTCTTACATGTTATTCTTAGGCAACTACTACAGCTGTCCTTCTTGATTTAAACTAAACGCCTATAATTCTATAGCTAATTAAATTAAATCTCTGAATGCCCTGTCTCTAGACTTAACTATCAAACCACTTTAGAAATATGAATATTTTAGGGGGTTGAAATTAGATGATTTATAGTAATGTATCTGGGGATTTTATTATGCCTCCTTTGAAATACATAACATTATTTAATTCCAGACTAATATGGCTAGCAGCAAGTGCCTCACTATTTCTGACTTGTTCATCACAAGCCCTTGTTCTAACACCTGGCTACTGTTGCTTTTGCCCATGCTTCCCAGTCAGACCCATCAAATGTCACTTATTTTTGACCTTGGCCTTGCTCTCTTTCATGCTGGTATTTCCCCCTCTCATGTTTGCATTGGACAACTGAGTCATCTCTTCTGCTTTCAAGCCTCAGCAACGGCTGTGGAGCCCAGGTCTTCTATAGAAGCATGCCTGGCATGGGGGCCTCCTTGCTGGAATAGGCATCAGTGCAGTGCTCCAGCCTCAGCAGGAGGACCCTTTCTTTGTCACTGTCAGCCCTGCGGTTACCGTCTGGAGTGCCTGTCCCTTTCTTCTGTTTCCCACATGCATAGAACATTGTACAAAGTCCCACCACATTGCCCCAGCCTCAGAAGATGGTTCCCCACAACAGGAACAGCACCCATGAAAGATCATGCTGGGACAGATGTGTACAAACATACCCCATCACATCCCCATTATGACTTTTTGACAAAGCAGGCAGAGGCTGGAGGAAATGATGTCTGGTTGCTGCCATGTGTGTCATGGAAGAAATGGGGGCATGGAAAGATGGACTTATTTCCCCTCTGTTCCACAGGAAGCATGTGGCAGAGTGAGGAGATAAACCCAGGACTCCTGAATGCCCCCATTCAGTCGTGCCTTGGCTTTAGGACTGAATGTCTCCACTGTGGTGATGAAATGTTTTCCAGACAAGCTGCAAAAGAGCTACCTTGCTCCTCTGCAGCCATTAAAGTTCCCAAGATTGCTTTTCATGAGCTTCCAGTAGTGTTACTTAACTGCATATCCTGGCTGTAGTCCAGCCTGGCTTACTGTAGACCTCATCTCCAGACTAGTGTCATTTCAGCTGTGTACTTTAAATCATGTTTACATCTCACTCAGCACTGCTGATGCTGCTGAAGAGTTACACAGGCTTGTTTCATAGCCACTGTAAGGCCACAAAGTGAAGCAAGACTTTTATATAAATGCTGCATGCAAACAAACTGCAGTCTGTCCTTCTGTCTGCATTTCCTGCATTTCTTTTCATTGTTTTTACTATCATTATTGTCATTGTGTCTGTACATACATAACGGTATGGACCAAGGAGGCCAGTAAAATGCCAGTCTTTCGCTCTGGACTGATTATATACACAGATGGCAAGGTCATGTTTCAGTAACATTTATTTTGGAAACTCTGCCAACAGATAGATAAATAATTGTAATTGTTTTTCTGACTCTCAGGCAGAGTCCTTACAAATTTCTGAGCACCTCTTGAGAATTTTCTGTTCATTTTCATATTAAAGCAGCCATAATGTCTGAATTAATTTCCCTTTTCTGCTAGAAGGCCCTCTCCAGATAAGCCTTGCGAACATTAATGAAACACTCTACAGGTGATCCTGGTGCATTCATATCCAGTAGTTCTGTCAAACTGTTGCCTAGGTTTGACTGGCCTGTCTAATGACAAGACAACTTCCATATGGTCAATGACCTTCACTTTTCCATTCTTTGCTAGTAGGACAAGGCTGTTTTTGTGACACTACTCTTCCTTAGGGAGATAGGGTAGGAAAAAAGCCTCAACAGCTTACAGCCTCCTACACCAGTCATAACTTAGGCCAGCACTGACCAATTGATTGCAACATGTATTCTAAACCTAGAACATGTAAACTTTGCATTTGTTTGTAACTTTGTTTTTAAAGTACAACATGGTCATTTTATGAAAGTATTGACTCCATCCAACAGTTGAACATAGTGTGCTCTTAAGAACCAAGATGTTCATCCTCCTTCTTAAGAGGAGCTTTTGCCTTCCTGCACTTAAAATAGCATTCAGGTTCAACTTCAGTTTCCTCCATGGACTTTCTCCCTGTTCTATTTTTATGAACTGATTTCAAAAACAGGATAATTCTTTTTTTGATATGTAGAGAGAGCAAAAAATCCTGAAATAACAAAAATATTAGTGGACTTTGGTTGTTTTTATTCTTTTCAGTTAAGACTGCATAGTATGTCAACGCCAGCTATGACTATAAAGTTCTGTATGTGTTGAGCTGTTTTACGTTATCTGATTTTATGTCCTTCATTCATCATTCATAATTCATTATACCATCACTGTATGATATGACTGCAGTAACATCTAATGACTGCAGTAACATCTAAGACTTGTTTAGAATATTAATTTTTCCTGAGAGCTTTTCTTTCCTGGGACCAAGATTTTGAAACTTTTCTGCACAAGACGTGGTTAGTTTTTTTTCTTATTATCCTATTCCAAATGTATTTCTTACATTAGCTAGAAGTGTGAGTTAATATTTGAGAGTTTTCAATAGGTCTTATAACTTTCTAAAACCCTGACAAGAGTGCCATGTCATTGACAGTCTTCCTTTTTGTTACACATCCTCAAAAAATTGCTAAAAATATCCATTCTGTTAAATGAAATTCAACATTTGTTATATAAAATCACAGAAATGTGTTCTAGAAATTGCAATATATGACCAACCTCAGAAAATTAATTTGATCAGTACTACATACACTAAATTATCAAAGCTTGATTTAAAAATCAAAGCTTGAGTCAAAAACAAAAAAGGTCATTAAAACCAAGGCCCAGAAAACGAAAACATAAATTCCCCTTGTCACATTGCTGCGTTATTGGCAGATGCCCCAGGCAATTCTGCTGTCTCTGTCTCAGAAGGCAAAATTATTACCCTAGAGCACAGTGTCTGAAGAGCACTCAGGGCTCAGAAAAACTCCAGGGCAGCAGACCTGTTTATCAGGCATATGGGATGACGAGGGTAAGGTTTTCCAAATCTCACCACCTGCAGTCCTCTTTTACTGGAAACCTGAACATTTGGGTGCATCTTTCAGTTTCAATATATTCTCCCAGTGGCCGAAGACGGTAATGAGCACTTCAGGGCTGCTGACACAACCAGTTCTGTCTGTCCTTTTGTGCTGTTTGTCCTCTCAGCAGAACAAGCCATGATGAAAGGAAGGGATGCACATGGGCCCTTGTGCTGAGTATTTGGCAACAATTTGCTCTTAACACCGTATTTCTTTCATCTGCTCTTTATGCTCTGTCCTTCCAGAGAATATGATTCTGCTTTCTTCAATCCATCTCCAGTAATTTGTGATGACACTATAGTGGGGGGAGCAAGCATGACCCTACCACAGTCTAAAGCTCCTGCCTAGCAACAGAATCCACTGATGTGCTGGTTGCGTGCTCTTCTTCCCCTTGCTGGAAGAACAAATGCTAATATTCTTCTTATGTGAATCCAGAAACTGAATAATAGGAGCTGACCTGATCATAAATGCCAGGATCACAAAGTTTCAGCAGTTTAGTTGCTAGCATAATGCATCATTACACTGCTGAACCAAATTTCTTGCTTGCTGTTTACAGCCACATTAAATATGAATAAGAGAACTAAACAAACCACTGAAAAATAGTCTAATTAAATTGTGCAGTGAGATAGGCCCATGGCTTTTAGTGTTTCTAATTCCCCATGAAAAAAATAAAAGAGTATTCTCTTTCCTTTTTCATGGCATTTGTTCCCACACAGAAAGGCTCAAAGCAGCTGGTGTTGGCTTGCTATTAACAAAAGACTTTCACCTGTGAATTTGTCTGTGAATGACTTTGCGGGGTTAAGCAAAGCATCTCAGATCAAAACAAGACTTAAAACAACAGTGAATATGTGATCAAACTTCATTTGTTTGCCCACTGATCTCCACTGCTGATAACCCCCTGCTGCCTGGAGAGGTCCTTTGCTCTCTGGCCTGGAAAAGGAGGGGAGTCAGGGACAGAGAAGACACAGGAAGGCATGGCACGGCACACTGCACTGTACCAGGTCCTCTTCTCTGTCCAGGCTGAAGACTATGGTCAGCTGTAAGTGTTTCCTTGAGGAGTCAGCATTACTACTCCCAGGCTGACAGCCTGTGTAAGCCAAAGTCTAATTGGGAGTTCTTGTATCTCTTCTGTATGAAGTGTTTGCTTTACAAGTTTTACAAAAGTTAAAAGTGACATACTCCATAAGCAGCAGTTACAGTCTTTTAGTTTTCAGTGCTTCTTCTCAATTGAAGGATCCATAAAACAACTTTCCTCAGCTCTAGTCATCTGCACTTGTCCCTAAAGGAGAAGTATCTATTAAATTTTTTATGATGTATAAACAAGTAAATTTCTTTTTAAAATGACAGTGTTTTCACAAACAGTACCCTAGTCCCTGGATTTAGCTCCAGAGAGGTATTTCATGGAAAAAAAAAAAACACCTTCCAGTCACTCTAATTCTGATTACAGGAGCAGATCTGAAAAATGGCCATTTGCCACATAGGCCTCCAAGCACTTGTAATATCCCCTTTCTCCCAGATCAAACGCATTTGAATTTCTTTGCCTCATAGAATCCAGGAGGGTTTTTTTGAGGGGTGAGAAAAAACATGTATTCTGGAAAATGAGAGGCTGAATATTTCCCTCTGGATTTGGGTTGATAAATATTAAAGGATGGCAACAGTTTTTATTTGCAGAGAAGAAAAAAGAACTACTCCAATCTCCTGAGCCATATTGGAAAGTTTATTTTATTTAGCAAAGATGAAAATTGCACTGGAGATGTCAACACTTTGATAGCCCTGAAGCATTTTCGCATCCTCCAATCACAGGAACTGAATTGAGAAAGACTGCCCCATTGCCACACTCACTGCCTGTCCTAACAGGTGTATCAGGGAACATTTGCCAAAAAGGCAGAGAATGGTGCATTTCTGATGAGCCAGTAGGTGCCATTTGACCAGAAAGGTAGCTGGATGACAATAATATATAAAAATACAAACGAAACGTAACATTGTGTGAATCTCTGAATGCTGGGGGGTTTTCCTGGTTTTTTGTTTTGTTTCTTTTTCTTTTTTACTGCAGTCTGCAGCCTCTTAAAAACACTAGAACTAGGCAATATATTTTAAAGCACATGAACAACCATTTTTAGAAAAGAACACATGGTTTAGGAGCTGCAGCTCACCAACCACACAATGTGAAACAGTCCATGAACACCCAAACTAAAGCCCTCTTTTTGTCTTTAATGAAAATGTATAACATTTTGAAATTGTCTAGTGGCAAAGTTTCTAAAAATAGACTATTTATGCTACCAGCACAGAGCATTCTGCTAACCTTTTCAAGTGTTTGCAAATGACAAAATTGTTCCCATCGTAATTAATGACATTACATTGAGGAATATTGGGGAAACATACCTAAAGGCTCTGACAATAATTTTGTTAACTAATATATTCCCCTAGTCTGCCTTTGAACTCTCAGTCCTTGCCTTACAGATGTGTTTAATGAGTGGTGAGATTATTCAAATGAGCCCACAGCAGAACATTGTTTTCTTAGTTCCTAGATCTTGAGAAGACATTTCCTGCCACAGTCAGTAGGTAAAACCTAAATCACAACGTTAGCATTGAATTCAATTTTATGCTTAAGGGCTTGTAAGTACCTTTGTACACTGTAAATATAATTGTGCTCAGTTGTGTTGGAGCTGAAGTCTACTTACAGCAGCTGCCAATGAGCTAGCAATAAAAGACAAACAAAAGAAAGAAACAACTCAGCCTGTCACTGATGAGTGAGAAGCCAAATGTGACTGTACTTACGCCATAACTTACAGACTTCTGCAAGTATATTGCAAAGAGAGATTACAGGACACTCAGACAGAGCAGATCTGTATATGGGAGATTGTTGAAATCTGTTATTTCCCATTTTTAACCACTGGGTTTTGTCCCTAGGAGAGAAAAGGGAGATGGAAAGAAATTTAATTCTGTCTGAAGATAGATTGGGAAAGACATTATCCAGCAAGGAAAAAATTAATAAAGTCCAATTTAAAACTGATAAATAGTCAATTCAGTATGGTGGGATTAAGGATTTTTCCTAAGGAATTTACAGAGATATAAGTATCTCATGAATAAATAAATTCAAATGCAGCACACAATGTATTTATTGATTCATAACCCATTTGTTTGAGAGTTTGCCCCTGAGGAGCAGAAGGTACCCTATTATTATTGATAATATAAGAGTTACAGTTATATTCAGAAACGACAAACTACATTTAAATGATGTCTCAGGGTTAGAACAAGAACCCACCAAAGCCAGGAAATTCAAAGTTAAGTCTGACACTATGTCAGACTGCATGGTGTCAGGAAAAATGACAATTGTGTCTTTGCATATCTTGGCTTCTGTGGTTTATATCTCAATTTTAATGACATAGAAGTGGCATATAATTTCCTTCTAAATTCATTTTTGGTTTACTTTATCATAAATAAAAAACAACAGTGCAGAACTGAACATGAAAAAGGCCACAACAGCCCTCCCATCACCTGTCTGTAATAGAAAGGACTCTTTTGGACTGTTGAAAGACCTACTTCCTAAACTGATTATTTATTAGTTGCATGTTTTCCAGGTTAAAAATATTTACTGATAGCTTTTGCAGGCAGATATAAAGACAAAATACCTGGTCAAGAAGCTTATAGAGAGGACAGGCAACAGAAAAACAAGACTTGTAGGGAGATCAGCAACTTCACATAAGCATGACTCTGAGTGCTACTGGGACAGAGATTCTTCAAAGACAGATTTTTTTCCAGTTATTCCTTTTGCTAGCATCTTTTGGGGCAGAATACCTTGAAAATAACACTCACCATGCTGGAGACTCAAATGTCACATAATTCTCTACCTTGAGCCGCAGCTGCTGGTGCTCCTATGTCCAGGTCGCTACTGTATAAAGTCAGGGCAGCTGAACTGGTTCATATTGACTGTCTTCACTGGGAAACACAAACCTTCACTTGGCGGGCGTCTCATGGGAGATCTTGCAAGAGATCTTTGATCTCTCCATAATTCACATCCTCACAAGAATAGGAAGATCTCCTACTTGTATATTAGCTAGTAGTGTTATGTGTGTAATATCCTTGTGGGTAGAAAAGGTTTAGCTAAAACAAGGCTTTTATAGGGAGAGGAAAACCCAACTTTACCTTTACTGTGCCCTGGGGGGCAATTTATGAAGCTTAAGTTATGATTGGTAGTAATAAGCTATGTTTCTAGTCCTCTTTATCTGTGTAGCTGACAAAAGTATCCCAGGCTACACAAACTCTTACCCTTCTCTATGTCAATTCCTGGCTCCAAACAGGAAACCTAAAGGTGTTTACACAGTGAATTTGTTGTGTGTTGCAGAGGACTCTGCACCTGTTCATCAATGGTAGGATTATATTTACAGATCTATGCACTCATAGCAATTATACTCCAGGTTAACTTCCAGGCAGCAAGTGCGGAATTCTACAATTTAGGAAGGACAATGCAGGAATGATGTACTGTTTAACAGGCTGACATAAGAAGTGTTTGATAGGCTGTTGCTCATGTGTGCGACAAAACCGGCAACCTAGACCCTTTCTTTACACATCTCAGTGCAGTAAAAGATGTAAGACAGAAAAGATGTAAGGTAGATGCTGAGGTGAGGATCATCTATTTCAGCATGGGGCTTGATAATTGTATTTCCCTCAAACGTATCCCAGGAGAGGTTTGTCTTCAAAAACAAACACAGTATGCATATATATATTTTCCCCATAGTGAGAAAATTCACAGGCACCATCTCTTCTGAGATAAAATCCATCATAGCAAAGGATTTTTTTTCAAAGGCTGAAGAAGTAAAAGCCACAGATGTGATGAATTTCAGATGACCACTGATAGTTTGAACTTGGTTAAGTTACAAACTGACAGAAATTCTCACAAAAAAAATCTGGTGCAGGTGAGATCTGTTTGATCTATTTATTGGAAGCAGGGAGGGAGATAACATTATTTGAATATTATTTGAATATTGTACAAATAATTCCTGCTCTCCTAGACTTGGTCAGGATTTCAGCATGTGACTAATAACTAGGCTCATGGACTGGGCCTACCTTTTTTTTATCCCTGATACCCTTACAGTGGTAATCATGCATCTTGTCAGTTGCTATAAAGACAAATGTTCTCCATTGCTGTACTGTCAGCGCATTACAGTACAAGCAGAACAGTAGCACAGCACACCTGTTAGATACGTGGAATAAACCATTTGTCTTGTCACAGCTGCAGGATCAAGTATACCTTGAGATGACAGGATCTTCAGTGCAGGAAAAATTTAGGTGTGCTCTTTACACTGCTGTTGACCATTCTGCTGCCATCTGTGCACTTCTGTAAGTCTCTTCAAAAGTCAGGAAATACAGAGCAAGTTTCTCTCCAAAACCACTACTTTTACCTTGCCTTTTAACTTGGCACACATCATATAGAAAACCAGTGAGCTACACATTTATTATTAAATGCACACAGTGTGACTTGGAGGCAGCAGTTCATGATCACGACCTTTCTTCTCTTATTATACTCATCTTTTGAAGAAACAGATGGGGTTTAGCTTAACTGTTAACATAAATTACCATATGGAACAAAACACAGCTGATTATTATATTAACACTGATTTTAATACATTTCATCGTGTTACTGCAGCTCCAGTTGCCATGCTATTCTGTTCAGTATATTCATTCGAGAAATTTAATGTTGTATCTTACAAATTGAGATCCTATTACAAACATATGGTGTATAAATAGATTTTGCCACCTGGTGACTGTTAAAAATCTGTAAGGGAGAGATTGCCATAGTGTTAACTCCTCCCTGCTGGAAGTCACTTTTCCAATTGCAGACATTTAAAGAAACAGTAAGAGGTGGAAACTCTTGATTTGCTGCTGTGACAAAGGGTTAATTGTGTTAATTACATTGTAATACCTGCTCAGTTTAAAGTCTTTCCCTGTTGTGATTATCTTGGGAGTCAAATTGGTTTTAAATTGGTTTGTCATTTGAATCATTTGGAACTTTGCGATTAGGATTGTGGAAACAGAGATGATGTTAAAGTTACATAACAGTTCCTTCCATAATCAATCACTGTCTCATTTTAAATCTATCTATGAAGGTCCCTGCACACATGAGAATATGCTGATTGAGGTAATGGATGAGGTGAGCTAGCTGTTTGCTGGCTGTGAACATTTGCATTTCTTTCCACCAGTGAGTTCTGTACAGAACATTTGTTGGCTTTTTGCTTTCTTAAGTCACACCCATGACCTCCATGAGTCATGGTACACCATGAAATGAGCAGATGAAAAAATCCCTCTCCTAAATCCTAAAAATGTTTGCTTAGTTGTGTTGTTCTTGTCTGCTCTTACAAATAAAGAAATAAGGCAGCAGATCGTATTCATTGACCACTCAAGTCAACAGATGGAGTGTTATGGGCCATTCACCAGAGCAGAGGATCTGGCAGTCTGCTAAGGTGGAGGGGAGCATTGTTAATCATGGCAGCCTTTTCAGCTCTGTCTGGCAGAAAGTACCTACAAACACCAGTCCTGCAGGCTTGTTCCTTTGTTTAGAGATTGGCAAAGTTATTGAAATGTATATATGAGCTAATGAGAAGGGGATGAGGCTACTAGCAAGAATACCAAATTAATGGGTTGAGTTTTAAGGAAGTGGCTCTAGTGGTAATTGATGATCTTGTGAAAGGTAGCGGTACCTGTACTCTGTAATGACCTGAGGACCAAAAATGCTGAAGACAGATGGATAGACATGATAGGAATACAGTTACTTCAACAGTGTTATAGGGGCCAAGTGAAGGGCAAGTAATTCCCTGGGCATAAAACTGATAAAAGGCATCAGGATAGACTGATGGAAGGAACAAGAAATGGGTTAGCTGAAATTAATTGAATACCTGGGCAGTATTTGCTGTAGATAGAGTGGAAATATGAAAGGGAATTGAGTGGCAGTAACAGCCAAAGTGGAAGCAGCTAATGGGGAAAGGAGACTGAAAGGTGATTCTGACACTGAATGGAGAAAAGGTATAGATGGGAGCTGGGTCTACAAAGGCAAGAGTGGGAGGCAGGGACATGAGAGATCAACATCTGAGCGGGACATAAGTGTTGGCTTCAGGGCCATGAGGGGATGAACAGTGGAAAAAAGAGCAAGGATGAACAGGGACATTGAGTATTGTGAGCAGGCTGTGTATGTAGTGACAGGGACAGAGGCATAAACCGACATCCTTAGCATGTTGGGGACAAGGGGTAGGAAGATTTCTCTTAGGGCTGTATGTAGTTCCAAGGTGATGGCGCCTTTGGCCATGGCTATACAGTACCTAATGGTTGGTCCTTGTCTTAGGTACAGACTGCTGAAAATACAAGGATTGCTGGCACCAAAAATAGTAACACAGAGAAACAAATTCTCTCCCCAGAGCATCTTTGATTCACTTCACAGTCAGCCTGCTAAAACCAGCTGTGCCAGACCACCAACAGGAGGACCATGGAAAAATTACTGAAGCATTTTGTATCTAAAGCAAGTATCAGAGATGCTGTGAGGGTGGGAAAATACACAGAAGACTGATTGGGCCATTCATGTATCCCACTACAATGCATTCGTGACAAGTTGGTGCACCACAGCAACTTACGGTCACTCAAAGATCCTTCTTAGCCAGGGGAGCATGTTCTTTGGGTTTCCATGGCTGTTAACCAACAACCGAAAGGAAAGTCTAAAGTTCTGGTCATCACCAGAAATTCTATCTCAACTTTGGAATAATCAGATCTCTCTCAGTTTTCATCTTTCTGTGAGCAAACTGTTATGACTGCTGCAAATGGGACTGTGTTTTGACTCATTCATTTTCTTGCCTACTCTGAACCTGATTATTTTCCCTTGTCTAAGATTTTGTTGAAAATAGGTACATATTAATCCTACCGGAAGCTACAGGCCTGTGAGACTCACTTCAGCACCTGGTAAAGTTATGGAGAAGATTACCCTTGGAGGCATTGAAAAACACCTGAAGGGCAGCACAGTCATTGGTCACAGCCAGCACGGCTTCATGAGAGAAAAGTCCTGCTTATCCAACCTGATTTCCCTTTATGACAAGGTAACCCAGCTAATTCCACAGAGGTAGCCAGCTGATGTGATCTTTTTTTAATTCAGTAAAGCTTTCAGTGCTGTCTCTCACAGGATCCTTCTGGACAAACTGTCCATCACAAAGCTGGTTAAACACCTCACATGATGGGTGAGCAATTGGCTCATTGGTCGAGCAGAGAGTGTAACAGTGAATGGGGTGACATCAAACTGGTGACCTGTCACTAATGGGATTCCTTAGGGCTCTATATTGGGCCCTGTGCTCTTCAACATCTTCCTAAATGACTTGGACACAGGACAGGAAGGGATACTAAGCAAGTTTGCAGATAACACAAAAGTGAGAGGAGCTGTTGACTCCTTCAAAGGCAGGGAGGCCCTGCAGAGAGGACTGGGCAATCACCAACCCTAGGCATTTCAACAAGAGTAAGCTCTGGATTCTGCATCTGAGGTGGGACAACCCTGGATGTATGAACAGACTGTGGAATGAGATGCTGGAAAGCAGTGCCATGGAAAGGGACCTGGAGGTCCTGGTGGTTGGCAAGTTGAATATGAGTCAGCTGTGCCTTGGCAGCCAGGAGGGCCAGCCATGTCCTGGGGGGCATCAGGCAAAGCATCCCTAGCTGGCCAAGGGAGGGGATTGTGACATTCTGTTCTGCAATGGAATAGCCTCACCTTGAATATTGTGTTCAGTTTTAGGCACCATAACATAAGAAAGATATTAAGCCATTAAAGAGTGTCCAAAGGAGGGCAACAAAGATGGTGAAGGGCCTTGAGGGGAAGCCGTATGAGGAGCGGCTGAGGGCATTTGGTCTGTTCAGCCTGGAGAAGAGGAGACTGAGTGGAGACCTCATTGCAGTCTACAACTTCCTCCTGAGGGGAAGAAGAGAGGCAGGCACTGATCTCTTCTCTGTGGTGACCAGTGACAGGATCTGAGGGAATGGCCTGAAGTTGTGTCAGGGAAAGTTTAGGTTGGATATTAGACAAAGGTTCTTTACCCAGAGGGTGGTCACAGCACCAAGCCTCACAGAGTTCAAGATATGTTTAGACTTGGGCTTGATGATCCTTATGGGTCCCTTCCAACTTGGCATATTGTCTGATTCTGTCTGCTAAAATCATTGTAGTAGCTTTTGGTGATGAATAAACCACATAGCATATGAGTTATGTTGAAAAACACGTAGAATTTTGCAATCAAGATAGATTTTTGCCAGTCTTTTTTTCTAGCATTTTTTTTCTGATAGAAATTGCATTTAACACAACTTTTTAATGAGGTAGAAATATCCCATATCAAGCTACTGATCTGTGGTTTCTAAATGACTTTAAATCCAATTGTTTCCAATAATTACTAATGCTCCATTAAAGATCGGAAAGGCAATTTATTAGGAACTCCCAAAAGTCTTCTTTAAGAAGTGCAATCTGTGTTTGGTTAAAAGTTTACATAAAATCAATACAAAATTATAGTAGCATAGTTAAACTGTTCTCAGTTAATGTTATAGTTGAATCTGTTCTGCTCTTAACAATGTAAGTTGCAGAGGAAGGTAGCTGAGATCTTGAAGAAGGAGAATGCAAATAATTTTGCTGTTTGGAATGATAAGTGTCATGGAAGAGCATCAATCTATGACTTGCCAGTGATGCCTTTTAGTCTTTTTTTCATCTCCTGAAGGAATCTTGAAAGTTTCATCAAAATAATAGCAAGAGAAAGTTTTTCCTACATGTTAGTTCTTGCTAGCAAAATATTTAATATCATTCCACAGGAAGAAGTGATTCCAGTTGTAATCAAGGTCCAAATCATCTCTCTACACAAAAATAAGAACAGTAAAACAGCAGTTGCTGAGGCTGGGGAAAAAGTGTTTCATCTCTTAAAATAAAATTGAGGACAAAATTCCTCTCTAAACAAAGCACAAGTGAAAAATAAACTAAGGAATATTACTTTCACCTCCACCTACTCCGCCAATTTATTCACTTGGACATTTATTTACCTCTATCTAAAAGTCTTATAACCTTAAAAAAAACTAGCTAAATCACTCGTATGTTTTTGAGCCTTGCAGGATAATTTCAGCTGTTTGATTATGAATTGAACGTATGTTCTACTTACTGAACTAAAGCAATAAATTAGTCATAGCTGTAGACAAAAATTGTTTTTGTTTACAAGTTGTCAGAGTTGGGTATATCTAAAGAAAGACTCTCAAAAGTCACATTTGTACCACAAGCAAATAGTTCAAACCTCAAGCTGGAAATGCACATATTTTTCTTCTTGGTGAATGATGTAAAGGAATCATCTCTGAACAGCAGTTCAGAACACTGCTGTTAAAAGAGACATAATGATTGCACAAGACAGAGCAGGGGCAGAGGCAAATAGCCTGTTTATTCCCATTGTGTTAGCCAAGAATAAAGGAGACGTATTTTGTATCTGATTTGGATGTGTGTAAGAAGCAAAATATTTGCAAAGGACTAACCCAGCGTCCCATATCACATTGTTCTCTTTCGCTTCTCTAGCTTGGTCCTTGAAAGCCTCTGCTGTCTGAGCTTTGGGAAACCCAGGCAAAAGGGCTTCCCTTCTTTAGGGCTTTTCATCCCACTTAAAAGCAAAATGACTTGTGACCTTGCTCCAGAGCAAGTTTCCATAACTGTCTTCATGTGTGGAACTTCTGCCCATCACTACTCTTGATACCACAGAGATATGTAATTTTAAGGCAAGTGACGGGCATGCTGTTTGGCACAAGTGTTGTTTTCTGGTAAAACAGATGGAAAACTACAATGTAATGAACTTGCTTGACTTACCACAGGCCAACCTTAGGAAGAAAGGTCTATATTTAGGACTTATGAAAAAATCAGCAGTCCTTTCTTTCCTGAACATCCTATTTGCTTTAGACATAAAATCTGATTTCTTAATGAGGGTATCTTCATTAAGATGTGGATCTTATCAACCTGCAGTTAATGATAAAAGCAAATCTTATAAACAAGCAGAGTTTAAATAACAAATTAAAGCTATCACTGATGATATCTTTAATTATAGTAAAGCAAATTGTAAGATACTCTAATGGGAAATACAAATTACTTGTTAAAATTATTAAGAGAGTTAATGTGCTTACATTTGTTTATGTGTACAGGAATCATTTCAAATATTTGACTGCAATGACAATATATGTAAAGATCAATTAAAAGTCAGGAATACGAGATATTGGATTTTCAGACCTTAATAGGATTTCATCTGCACTTGTTATATTATGTTATCCACTTATAATTGAGCTTCCATCATATCATAGAATGTCACTTCACCGATTTGTATTTCTAAGCTCTAATGAAACTTCTGTTTTCTAAGGAGAATTTTTGAGACCCGTGATCCTGGTGGAGTTGTTTGATACAAACATTAATCTGACCCACTCCAAGGTCAGGGTTTGAGGCTATCGACCAAAGCCCAGATGTGGGGTGACAATTCCTGTGTAGTTGCCTACTTCACAAGAATCATCGCCCACACAAGTTGATCTAATAAATAGCTTAAGTGGAATAAAAAGCAGTTTTAAGTATAACAAGCAAGGTAAATTGATAAAAAAAATTGCCAGAAGTCTGTTTAATCTTAGTTTATTAAATTCATCAGAGTGAAAATAACCACCATAAATGCAACAAAAATACTTTTGGTTTTTTGTCTGCTCAGTCAGTCATGCCCCAACTGAGGCTTTTTCCCTGGAATGGATCTGTGATAATCCGTCAACACCATTTTCAGGGTCACACACTGATGGGGATCCCTTGCAAGCAACAGCTATGGCCCCACTGCATCCAGCCCTGCTTATCCTGTGCATTAGCTGATGAGATGCAATCACTTCAGTGGAGGGATCTATTGCCACTTTGACTGGGAAAGTGTGAGAATGCAAGGATGAACCCTCATTTCATGAACACAGACTCAAAAAGAGTGTAAAGCCAAGGTCTTTCAGTGCTCTCAAGCTGAAGGTATTGTAAACAAAAGTGCTCCAAACAAATATCTTTGTCATTTAAGTTATATTTTCTTCTAGGTTCAATGCAGTATTATGAGACAATAATTTCTGCATAAAGAGAACCTCAGTCAAGGTATTTTTATAGAGAGCTAACATTTTAGCAGTACTTTATTGTAAGAGCAAACTTAACCTTGAAACCAACAGATGTTGCTTTGAAATGATCTGATGTAAGGTAGTCTGTAAAGACCGGCTTAGACGATAATGAAGGGAAAAACACCAGATGCAGAGGATATTCTGATGCTGTGTTTGAAAAGAGATATTCATAACAAGATTTTTGGCCAAACCATACATATTTTTTAAAATTTTAGAGAGAAGAATATGACCCTTATTTAAACTCTCCACTGCTAGAGATTGTCTAAATTGATTACACCTGGGACATTAAGCAATGTTCTACAAAGATATCACATTTCATGCTGTCTTATCTGATATTATGTATAGTTGCTTAAAATAAATACTTCCAGAAAAAAATCATAAGGGAGAAAAAAAAACAAAAAGAAAGGGGGAAGAGAATATGAAATAAACTGAGAATACGGTATAAACTGGTATTGGTCCTAACCTAGATTTGGGTTTATTTTCGAAGCCAAATAGTGTTGCTGAGTAGATTTCTAATGACATGAGAAAGAGCTGAATAGAAACAGACTTGCAAAATAAGCCCAAACATCTATGATTAAAACTACAGCTTTCAGGAAAACAAGTCTCACGCTATGGGCTGTCCATCCTGACTGGTGAGTGTGCCCTAGGTCACCCTGGTTGCCACCTGTATTGATGCTCTCCAGATGAACCCGATTTTAAACACTTAATAAAGAATGGGAAATGTTTATGTATGTGTGTAGGCACTTACAGCTGTGAGTGTGCATGTTCATTCCCACACAAAGAGGGTAAGAGAGGGCTCTGAAAACCAGCAGGAACATCCAAGACCACCAGGCAGCTTGCCAATCCTCTGATTTATGCCTTATCTCCCTGAAATAGTGGGTTCTCCATTCCCAGGTGAGTGTCCTGAGCACTACAATTGCTCTGAGGGGTTAGTGACTTGTCTCCCAGTGATGTGTGTCTCCTCCCTATTCCTTGGCCTGTGTGCAAGGACACTCTGCAGCACACAAGATCAGGCATTGCCTGCTGCCTCACCCACAGTGCTCCCGGGCTGGGTGTTGGGGACAGACCCCTATCACCCAGAGGGTCTGTCCTTTTGGCATCTTGATGTCCCCCATGCCAGTAGGCTTGGGATCTTCCCTTCTGGTCTGCTGCCTTTAGTCAGGCAACCCCATCTCACCATGCCAGTTAGGACAGTTTTTTAGTTGCTGAATTTTCCTCAGGCATGAAAGGGAAGTTCATGTTTTAAGCACAGGGCTCTGAATTTCACTAGACATTACGAACCCCCTACGCTATTCCTTTTGTTGGTTTCACCCTAATCGATTTAAATGCTTTGTACGTGCCAAGCTCTGTATCTGCTTTCATTTCCACGAGATTGTGATATTTTAACATCTTCTTATCATTTTTATGCTGACATTTTCTGATGTGGTGGGCTTTGCTTTTTGACCTTCTTTTTCTTTTAATAAAGCATTTTGAATAAAGCTATCTAGATTTTTAGAAAAAGAAAAAACCTTCTTCACTCATTGTAGGACTAGGTACCGGGTGACACTGACATACCTATCTCAAGCAGCATGGGCCTCACTGAGGCAATTGCTGCTGCACTCCTCTGAGTGCTAAAAATGACAATATGGGATGGAATTCAGGATTGTGCAGCACTAGTATGTTGCAAGTGTAGCTGTAAGTTAGAGTTGCCTTCAAGTGTACAAACTATTGATCTTTCAGAGGCTGAAATTTGTAGCTGTCCCCTTAAAACCAAGGAACTACTCCCATTATTTTATTTGCTGGCTTGTTACTACGGTAACATTTATATGAATAATTCATTCCATCTTCAACTTTATCTTAACAAAGTCAAAGACTGCATCCTAAATATCAAAGCAGACCAAGATCCTTTTTTCCTTCCATTTTTTCCAGTCAAAATGGCATTGCTATCTTTTAGTATTATTATGCTTGAGACAAACATTATTCTCAATTATTATTGGTCATGACCTGAAATTATGAAGTATTCAGTACTTTCCATGATGTTTGCACTTAGAGATCACTTTAGTCTATTTTTTTTGCTAATTCATCTTCCTAACCCAAAACATTTTTTAAAAATATATTATGTGCAATATTAAGCTTTTAAACTCCCTATAATTTTTCTGAGTTACTTTTCCTTTGCTGATATTTTTTTAATTTAATGACAAAGAGTAGCCAGACATGGCCATTGAAACCCCTAAATTTCACTTTGACCATGAAATACATCCCTAGGTCTTCAGTGAAACTGCCGAGCATGTCAGACAGCAGCTGCCTTTGATCTCACCAAGTCAGTCAGAAGAAATACACTACAAAGCTTCAGGTACCACGGAAAGTGACACAGGCCTGGCTGGCAGTCAAAGGAAAAACAGTTGTGCAGAGGAAGTAACTAGTCTGGCACAGAACTTGGCAGCATGGGAGAAGGGCAAGAGGCTTGATGAAAAGCAGGAGATTCCTCCTGAGATCAGCCCATGGGTGAACACCACAGTGGGACAGCAACACAAAGGTAGAAGGCTGGTGGCACCACACAGCGGTCTCAGAGACCCAGCATCCAGCACAACCCTTGGGTTGTTCTTTGACAACATTTTCTGTTGGTTTTAATTTACTGGCTGTTTTCACCAGAAAACCCACGGGTTTGCTAGGACAGCCTTTTTTCCCTGCTAAAATATTTCAAAGCCACTCATATCTACAGTTGGAGGTAAAAGAAGAGCTCTTCAGACAGCTTTTTGCAAATTACTTTTTATTGTTGAAGGGATGTGGAGATGACTTCCAGTGTCTCAAAAATTTTGTTCTAATTTACTAGAACTTTCAAAAGAAGGTGCTCACTTCATGACTCTTCAGTTGCTTCACTTTTCATCCCATTTTCTCTGCCATTAGTCTCATATTTATTGCCTTAAAATCAGACAAAAATTATTTGGGGAACTTTCCAAGAGTTGTAAATGAGAAAGCCTGTCAATACTCTTCAGAATCTAGGAAAAAACCCTTATGGAGCTGAAATTTTAAAAAATCAAAGCAACTTATCTGCTATATTTTAAAGATTTAGACAACTTCTGAAAAGAAAAAGAGGAAAAAGTACTCCAGATTCTGAGCAAGTACAAATTTTTATTTAATTACATTCTTAGTCAATTTCCTATGTATTATGAATGATCAGCAAGCAGAGCTGTCTGATTTTTGTCATATTTATTAACGATGTACAAGTGATACACTATCCTGTGTAAATTATAAGTTTCTTAGTTTTCAGCCATGTCAGCCAGTACTTCGGTCCTGCCTAAGTTGATATGCTTAGCAAGGAGAAAGTAAATCATTGCCTAGATGGGAAGCCTATATCAATACCACATGCATCTCAGCAAGACAAGAGAGGAACGACTTGTAGGCTTTTTCTTGTTCCTAAGCCAGCACAGCCAGAGCTGGCTCAGGTGCACTGCACACTATTAGTCTCTTCTGCAGGAGCACATAATAAAAATTACCTCCATGTTGCTGGACATTTAGTAGGTCCTGGTTGCATCAGTACCAAGTCCAGACAGCAGCAGGGACTCGGCTACTTGAAAACCTCTAGTTTTGCTGGTCCATGAAGCTGAGTGTATCCTCACCTTTGTGTGCTGAAGACAGCCTTGTCTTTAAGCCTCTGACTATTAATCCTGGTGGCTTTGTCAAATCTCAGATTGTGACTGGTTTGCTCCTTGCTGTGCTCCCTGTATCCAAGGCTCCAGCCTTCTTAAAATTAATGTACATGACTGCATACCACTAAATAGTTACAAGTGTTCACCCTCAAAAGGTCATGCTTTATCAGTAGACAAGGCACTTCTGTTTCAGCTTGAATTAGGCAACATGTGTATGCACATCTGGGCGTGCATATGTCTATGATGAAGTGCTCTGAGCAAGATATAATCTAATGTTGGGCAAAGGTTTAAAAAACTTGTCTCTCTCCATTAGGTCAAAGCAACACTGTTCTTTATTATAGCATAATAAAAGTGTGTCCTGGGTTACACAAAAATTCTGGTATCCACCTTTTATTTTGTCCAAATATGCCTTTTTGGCTTTTTAGTGTTTTGCCATCTTTAAAGAGACTGAACTACAATTGAATAATGACTAAAACATTTGACCACCTGCAGTAATCATCCAGGTGTTGTAAGAGACTAGACTACTGGTTCTGATGACTCAATCAGCAGAATGCTTTGCTAGCAATATGCAGAGTGGCCACTCATGCCAGGGGCTGAAGGCTTGCACATCCAACACTTCAGACTACAAGCAGGGTGTTAAAAAAGATAAGGTAAGAGGCAAGTCCTGAAAGTTAGGATAGTGTTTCTTTTTCCTTACACAGGTGACTTGGCTGTGATAACACTCCAGAACATGCACACCTAGACCGAAGATATTCATCTCTTGTTGATGAGTCATAATGGGCCATAACGGGCCATAACAGCCTCAAATGCACTGATTTTAGGGATCAGCTGCAATATCTTAGAAGGTGTCAGAGATGCCTGATATATCCCATGACTCACAGTGTTACGTCATTCAGTATAAATCTCCTTGCCCCAGGGGAGGTACCAGAGCCATTCCCGCCTGAACCTAAGTGTATATAACTCTGAGTTTGGGGCTTCCCTCACCACCTAGGGCTTCCATTACCACCTTGATGGATCTGGACGGCAACTAACATGTTGACCAATGAACACTGAAATTGCAATAATCAAGCGATCCAATGGATGTCTTCTGGGTCCTTGTCTTGAGTTGAGCTGGCAAAATGCCAACTACCCAACACAGAGTCAGACTCCTTCCCTCTCCCACTGAGAAGGGAAAAAAACCTAGAAACTCAAACTAGTTTATGCTTAAACTAACTATATATATTTATACAGAAAAGAGAAAATTAAAAGCAAACTGAAATATAATACACACTTACACAAGTTAGAAATAACAAGAAATAACTTCCCACTCCCCAAAATCTTACTACTTTAACTACAAATCATTCCAGATAACTCAATTCCCCAGAGACAGACTTTAGCAGAGAGAAAGATTAGGAACAGACATTTTACTTCTCTACAATAACATGGTGGTAAGCTGGTGCTGTGGGCCTGCCTTGGATGGCATGGTGCATCCTGCTTGGATCACAGTTTGAAGCAACTGACCAAGCCACTCCTACACCAGCTCTTTTACTTTTGATATGATGTCAGAATATGGTATGGAATGCTATTGGCTAAAAGAAGTCAGCTGTCGGCTAGCTCAGCCCAGCTCAAGTCATCCAACAGTCCCAGGCCTACCCTGAAATCCAAAGCCTAAATTTAGGCCCACACCTACCCAAACCCATAATAGTCCTTCCAGTCACCTGGGGTGTCCACAGGCCTGCTCTGACTGCTCGTACCAGCACTGCAGCCTCACTCCAGCGCCATGCATGCATCTTCCACTGTTGAATCCCGTCTATCTGCCATTTCCTGCCAGTCTATTTCCTGTTCTCGGATGACAGGGGGTTCCCAAGAGTTGACAGTGTTAGAAGCTGAAGTGAGCTGGACTAGGAAGGAGTGGCAGAAACACATGATTGTGACTGGTCCAGACGCCCATGTATCCTGAGCATATACGATCTCAAGAATAGATACTTTAAAGACCCAAAAGGACGTTGGTGGGCCTTTGGAATTGCTACTGTGGAGACAGAAAGGATTAGACAATTGAACACTTCACCTGGTCTATCAGAAAACCCTTTTGCTGTAGGACTCTCAAAGGTGGAAGGACAAGTATCGATTGCCATCATGACCATGTATCACCAGCAGTATCAAAAAAATTAAGACTTCATGATTACCACCCACAAGATGATTAATGAACTGGATAGCCACGAAGTGGTCAGCAAAACCCACCTTTCAACAATCCCATTTTGCCCATGTGCAAACCCACTGGAGAATGGAGACTGACAGTGGATTATCATGGCTTGAATGAAGTTACCAATCACCGAGTGACCCTGTGCCAGACATGTTGAAGCTTCAGTAGGAACTAGAGTTCAAGACAGCAAAGTGATACCACTATTGACATTGCAAATGCACTTTTCTCTGTTCCCTTAGCAGCAAAGTGCAGGCCACAGTTTGCTTTCACCTGGAGGGGCATGCAGTACAGCTGGAACCAATTGCACCAGGTGTGGAAATACAGTCCTACCATCTGTCACAGACTAATCCAGGCTCCACTAGAGAAGGGTGAGGTCCAGAACACCTGCAGTGCAATGATGGCATCATTGTATGGGGAACAAGGCAGAGGAAGTCTTTGAGAGAGACGATCATCCAGATTCTTCTGAAAACTGGTTTTTTCATCAGAGTAAGGTTAAGGGTTCCTTCCCAGTAAATCCAGTTCCCTGGAGTGAAGAGGCAGGATGAACACCATCAGATCCCAATAGAAGTGATTAACAAAATAACAGCAATGTCCCAATTGACCAGCAAGAAGGAAACACAAGCTTTCCTAGGCTCTGTAGGTTTCTGGAGGATGAAAATCCCAGAATATAGCCAGATTGTAAGTCTTCTCTACTTCATAACACGTAAGAGGAATGATTTCCAGTGGGGCCCTGAACAGTAACAAGCCTTTGAACAGATCAAAGAGGAAATTGCTCATTCAGTAGCCCTTAGCCCAGTCAGAACAGGACAGTAGGTGAAGAACATGCTCTACACCACAGCCAGAAATAATGGTCCTTCATGGAGTCTCTGACAGAAAGTGGCTGAGGTGACTTGAGGACAACCACCTGGACTCTGGAGCCAAGGATACACAGGGTCTGTGGCCAACTACATTCTGACAAAGAAAGAAATCCTAGCAGACTATGAATGAGTTGAAGCTGCCTCAGAAGTGATTGGCACAGAAGCACATCTTCTGGCACTCTGACTACCTGAGTTGAGATGGATATTCAAAGGAAAAGTTCCTTCCATGCATCATGTCACCAATGCTACATGGAGCAACTGATCACACAACATACCTGGATAGGAAACTCTTGTCACCCTGGGCTTTTAGATAATCACACACTGGTCTGAAGGTGACAACTTTGATCTAGCAGATGAAGAGGAAGAAAAACAAGTGACATGCTGAGGAAGCTCTACCGTAAAACCAACTGCTAGATGATGATAAGCAGTACATTTTTTCACTGATGGCTCCTGTCACATTGTAGGGACAAACTGAAAATGGAATGCAGCTGTATTCTGATGAGTTGCAGAAGCTACTGAAGGACAAGGTGTGTCAAGTTGCAGAGCTCAGAGCTGTCCACCTGGCCAAGGACATTGTGGAATGAGAGAAGTAGCAAAGGCTTTAACTCTACACTGACTCCTGGAGGGTAGCCAGTGTTCTATGGGGATGGTTAGGCAGATGGAAGAAGGCTATTAGGCACCTCAGAGGGAAAGCCATCTGGGCTTCTGACGTGTGGCAAGACATTGTGGCCTGGATAGAGAAGCTGATCATAAGAGTCTGCCATGTGGATGCATATGTGCCCAGAAACTGAGTAAATGAGGAACATCACAACAACCAACAGGCAGAACAAGCTGCTGATGTCAAAGTGTTGCAGGTAGACAGCACAAGGGAGAGTTTTTCCTAGCTTGATGGGCCCATGATACCTCAGGCCATAAGGGACGAGATGCCACCTACAAATGGGCACAAGACACAGTTAAGACTAAGAATCAGAACTTGAAAACAACTATTGTAATTCAATAGTTATTTGTAAGGTTATTTGTTTATACTGTGAAGATACATATTGTCTTATGACAGAAGAGAGAAAGGGTTTAATCATTTCTCTTTGAAAATTGCAACGCATCCTACAATTTAACTTCTCTCATTACGCTTTTATTTCAATGGACTGTAAAATATTTTGCTGTGAGAGATCTGTATATCAGTGTGCATGAAATTAAATGATGGCTTTACAAAGAACTCATTCTGGCTGCATCCTGCAAATCATTGTGCAGGGAGGAAAGAAAGAGGAAACAGTCAAGTTGCATGGAAATTTTGGTAGAGTATAACCTTTTAAAGCACCTTGTTGCAGAAATACAGTTATAGGACCATATTGACTGCAAAACTCACTGCCTTGTAGGGATGATACAGGATATGTTAAGATGTTGCAAATGTTAAGAAATGAAACTTTCCAGTATTAGACAAATGGCTTTATTATTCTTTGTTGCTTTGTAGAAAACAAGAGACTCTTTGGTCAGAGCAGGAAAGGAAGGCAACAGAAAAAAGACTGCATTCTCATTATCACATGAAACTGTTGTGTTTATTTCTCTTATTTTATGTGTAGTTTCAGACTGCTGGTACTTTCACTGCTCAGAGGACAGACCCAAAATGAATCTGATCATGCCTGACACCAAGCAGGAAAGCCCTTGATACATTTCTTTGCTCTGTTGGGTGACAACAGTGAACAGCATTTTATTTTTAGCCAACCATTTTATATACAAGACTCCAAGCTGCAGTTTTCTTACTCAGAAAGCCATATAGGCATGGACTTTAATCAACAGGATTTAAAGTGGGCTTTAAAATGTCTTTAATAGTGTAGTTCTAGAGATCAGTGTAAAGGGACTTAAGTATATACTTAAATACATTCCTGTGCTAAAAATGTAATTCACATGAGAAATCTCTGAGAAAACTGGTAAGCTCTCAGCTGCAGTGATGTTCTCTGTAAAATGGGAGTAATCATACTGTTAGTGCAAGCCTTTGGGAAACCCAGGATATGATGTGCAAACAGCATGCATATAGCAGCCTCCCCAGGGACGTGATTCCTTTTGCTGTCAGTGTGAAAGCCATGCTCTTGAGGTGCCACCAACACTGGGGATTGCACATGAGGATATGAACTCATAACACATATGAATGGGACACAAAGCAAGAGAGCTTGGCTTCAAAAAGTGTCAGAAAGAAGGGGTATGAAATTTTGCCAGGAGTGGTCCCAGGGCTGACATTTTTAGCCAGAACTGCTTTCCAAACCTCATTATCAGAAGCTGCTTCCACCAAAAGGAGGGAGAGCAACCAACTTTGTCTTTTGCTTGCTCTTTTCAGTGCTTTCCTGATGAGGCTTGGCTTATTCACTGGATGTGCTGGCTGAGGAAGTGGGAAAGAAATGGAGGTGTAATCACAAATCTCCTGCCCAGTGGGTACTTGGTGCCTTATTTTCCCAAAAGAACCTGTTGGATTCATGTCCTCTGCTGCAGCTGAGGAGGAACTCTCTTGTGGAGGGATTCAGTTTCCTGGTTCCTGAAAGCGATGTGAACCAGCAGGAGCAGGTAAGGACAAAGTAGAGGACAAAATGAGCTGTTATATCAGTTGCTGTCAAAGTAGGGTATTGTTTGCCTGGCAGACACAAAATCTGTGAGGAAGTCCACAGATTTTAAAGTCGTGCTGACATATCTTCTCAGTAACTTCTAAATTTGATTTTAAAGTTAAATCTTGAATCCAAGTTCTGTGACTAATGTTATGGAGTCAGTGAGTATTCCAGATACTGTATTTTTCACAAAGAGGGTATATCTAGGTCCAAACACAATGTGTGAGGGGTTTAAATGGGAGGCCTGTGGAATAGGCCAATAATAATCCTTTAGGATATACATACAGAGACAAGAAAAAAAATTACACCTTTTGCAGATGATTTCCACATAATTTCCCATTCAACTGTGACCATGCTGATCCCATCATTTATTCTTTAGTATCATAAACAAGTCATAATATATTAGTGAAAACAGTTGCAGAGTTCATATATCTGACAAGAATCTTGAGAAATAGATTATATAGCCTAGGTTATACAGCACTAATCTCCCAAGAGGTCTTAAATAACAATCTAAAATGTATGGGACAATAATCACTGGATTTGTTACTGCCATTTCAACTTGATATTTTTCAATTTATAATTTCTTGCTAAATTGGAATCCATTCAACTGGTTCATATTATGTGAGACTATGGAACTGTCTATGTTACACTGAAGGATTAAAGTGAGATACAAATGATTCGAAGGAGTCTAATGACTTTGCTTAGCAAATTAATGTAGATCTGAAATAATCTCTACCCCATTAGATGAAATAAGAGCCTACAAAACATCAACATGCAGACAATGCATTAGTTCAGTGTGTGCCTCCACACTCCAAGAGGATATTCCAGCCCCTAGTTTCAGGATTTCCCACTTGACTGAAACTATTGCCTTAGGCTACAACTTGGATTTGTAAAACAAGGTTTCAGGCTGGTGATATATTATTTTCCAGTCACATTTTTAACACTGCAGAAGGGGGAGGGGGTTGAAAATCAAATTGTCATTCAATTTGTAATGCACTGGGAATATAAAACAAAATATTTGCAGTTTGAAATGTACTTTTCCCTCCTATTTGGTTTCTGGATGTTGGTAACCATCTGATTTTTCCGTTTAAGAATTCCACTGGTACAAGTGGACATATCATGAAACATTTGCAAAATATTTTGGAAGGTTGTCCTTTCAACCTAAAATCTTCAAGACTCATAAGATTGAATAGGCATTGGTGCTTTCAGAAAAGTTTGTTAAAAGCATAAAAGTTGAATGAGTAATTTTTCTTGAAAATCAATCTACCTCATATGAGTGATGATTTTCGTTCATATTGAAGTACTTAAGGCTTTCATGTGTTCAGCATGGAAGCTTTTGCAGAATGTAATTGATGATCTACCACCATCATGGGATTGCAGAGTTCTTCTCTGCAGGAAGGATTCATTCCTTGATCCATGCTATGTCAGGGATCCCTACACTCAACACTGCAGGACCTACTTTTACATTTGTCTTTCTGGCCATTTTGGGGACATTCTGATGCTGGAGGAACTGACTGTCATTATCATCTCATTTTGTCTTCTTTGCTCAGCCACTGCACTGAAAATCCATTTCACTGCTTTCCCACAGAAGTCATATGGACAAAACCCACCCAAGAAGCTGGAAAGCTGTTTGCCATCATTTCCAGCAGAGAAGTATTTCGTGTAGATTTTACTGCTTGGTTATTTTTAATTCAGATAATTTCAGAAACTTGTTTACAACCTGACTGGACAAAGAGATTTGCCAGGACAAACCTGGAGCAGGACTGAGAGGCTGTCTGCCCTCCTGAGCACAGAAGGAGGGCAGCAGAAAGTCTGCTGCCTTCAGACCACAGTACTTGACTAGAGTTAAGCTGAAGCATCTTCAGTTCCTCCAACTGAATATGTCAGATCCTTTTGTTCTAAAGATCTGATCTCATGACCCAACTTGGTAATTGTAGGTGTAGCCAACACCAAGTTTTGTCTGCTGTTATTGAGAAAAAGGATGAAAAGGCTGAAAAATTGAAGTCTTTTCAAAGCATGTGCTGTGCCACTCAGTCAAATTAATTAGCAGGTCTTGCCATGATGCTACTACAGAACTGGGATACTGCTAGAGACAGTAAGCCAGCCAAGAAGTTCTAATGGATTAAAAGCAAAGTCTTTGATGAAGGTTTTGCTCATTTAGATATGCGTTGCTAGAAAACTCCCAAGTTTCTATAATTATTCCCTTGCCTTCCTGCAGTCTCTTTATGTGACATCACATTCTTGGTGAGCACCACTCAGAGACAGGATACAGGACTTGGGACAGATGTAAAGGATGCACCACTGGCAGGACTCTAAAATGAAGTAGAAGTTGAGGCCAAGGCCATTTCCTGACTTCCTATTTCATCTTGTCCCCATCATGAAGGAGGTCACTCCCCCTTCATCTTATCCATAAAATTCCTATATTTGTAGGCTTTAACCTTACCACTCCTCAGCTGGCTTTCTTCCAGGCTGAGGAATTCTCATCTATTCTTCTCTTCTTGAAAGGATGCCACAGCCTGGCTCTCTGTTTTCTTCTTCCTCCTTGTGTTAGCCAATTCTCTCACAGTACTTCTGAGGTGACTAAAATCACATGAGTCATTAAAATGGGTGTGACATAAGATCTTTTATGTTTTGCCCTGATATCTTTTCCAGTAATTCTGAATATCTGATTTGCCTTGTTTACCCATCATGCTGAGGTGCCAACAAATCCAATATTTCTTCTGAGTAACAATTGCTAAGTTAGAGCTCATCTCCTGTATAATTGAGGTTCTTTTCCACACATATAAGCTGAGTCATATTTATTACCGTAGTATATCATTTGTCATTTTATCACTCAGGCACATAATAGAAGTAGATCCTTCTGAAATTATTTGCAAGCAACTGTAGTCTGCAAATGTAGTTACTTCATTGCCATTTGTAGCTCAGAGTACAGATGCACCTGGAGCCTCATAGTAATATTCCTGTACTGTGATAACTGGTCATTTGTACTTACCTTGTAGTATGTTGTCCTCTAGTACTAACTTTACATTTCAGTCTCAGATAATAACTTGTATACATTTTAAGAAATTTCATTTCACAATGATTGTAGCTCCCTAAGTCAAATTTGGAAGTCTGAGTCTGGGACTTCTGCTTCTAAATACTTATTTTAAATTGCTGTCCAGGATTTCTGGTATTTGTTTGAAGTTCTGATACTTGTTTGTTATTTCTTAATGATTCTGAAAAGCTGCCTTTTTATAGAGAAACAACAGAATATTTATTTTTTTTTTGCATTTCTGCGATGCAATACATATATATATACTTTTTACTTGATTTCTGATTTACCAATAGTATTATAAGTATTCTATGACCTGCAGAATTCACAGAGCCCCTTTTTTGTAGATTTTCCTATATCTAATAAAGATTGCCTTTATTAGTCTTTCAGTGACATCACTGATAATACTTTCTTCCGCATAGCTGCTTATCTTTTCAAACCTAGTGGGAGATGAAAAGCCTTTTTTTTTGTTTCCTGTCTTTGTCCAATTTCATTGAAACTGCATTTAGAAGTTGCATGTGCAAGACAGACACACAGACATGTGCATGCAGTGTGACAGCAAGAGTCCTTTTGTTAGGCAGCTGGCCCAAAGCAAAGTACAGAGATGTACTGTGAATTCTCCTGGAGTCTTGTATATGTACTCCAGTGCTATGAATCTGGCTCTTTGTAGTCTTTGTCAGAAGTCTGACACCTCTGGGTATGCATAATGCATTTGTAAGAAAAGACAAAAACCACGTTGCTATATATACAAGCATATAATAATAGTGATAGATTAATTGTTTTGTGAGCTTCCAAAAGCATTACTGTACTGTCAACTAATGTTGAATGGAATAATGTGAGTTTAAGCAAAAGCAGTTTCCATGGTTACACTGGAGGTATCCTAAATATAGCAGATGATGTAATCGGTTACAGGGGCTGGATACTAGATACAAGATTGCTGTGTATTTCAGTAAGAAGTTTCTTCTCTGGAGATACCTGGGAGAAAATGTCTATATTACTTGAGGATACTATTTTTCAAATTATTTTCATTGTCCCATGATTTTCTGCTCCTTGGGGCCTTTCCATTTTTCCATTTACAGGCTGGTAGCTTCTTTATAGTTATTATAAATCATATACATCAGATCACTTTAATGCTTTTACAGAATTCTTAACAGAAAATGTAACATTCCAGGAAACAGTTTCTACATCTGGCCAGAGAAAGCTTGCAAGGTTTTCAATGTCTTCTACTCTGTATATTAAAATCCTGTTATCAGCATCTGTCATATCTGTCTATCCATCTTATCTCTATATACGTCCATCTATCTTTGCTACTGTTGCTGTCATGCCTCCACTGCCCTTTGATCTGATTTTATCTAGAGAGAAAAGAATGTCTTAATGATCCAAACACATCTCATTTTCCAAGATATGTAATGAAAAAGTCCCCTTCCTCATCCCCAACTGAGCAATTATTTCCCAATGGAACTCACTCTGTGAAATTTGGACCAACTACTTAGCACACAATACTCAAGAACGAGTAAACAAGTAGGATGAAGATTTGTTGTCATCAAGAGGGTAAGAGAGGGAAGGAAAAAATATTCAGGGAATTTATTCACAGTTGGTTGTTCAGCTTTCCTTTGTGTCACCTTTCCATCCCTACGGAGTCATTGTACTGTTGAAATTCTGATTTTTCTCTGAGTTCCTTGTAAGTGCTAATCACTTGCTATGGCAGTGCAGCTTTCTTCCACAGTAATATAACTTCAGTCATTCTTGTTTCAATAAAAAAATCCTTTCTGTTCCCACTGTTTCTTTTACTGTTCTACTTAATTTCAACCTTAGTTCATTTTAAAAATGACACAGTGCATTTCAGGAGTGCTGAAAAAAAAAAAGGTTAAGTTAGGTAAAATGGAAAAAATATCCTTCTCAGAAAGGACTGTTATACTCCAAGTAAGAGTTTCTTTGTTTATTAATAGCAACTGGTCAACAATTATTTGTCTTCTCAGAGCAGTGTTGTGAACACGCCGCATTTCCAGTATCAGCAGAAACGGCATTTCTGTTTTCCAAAGGCAAAGAATATCAACAAATGTAAGATGCTGCATTAACAGCTAGAGGCTAAAAATCATGCATCCTACTGCATTTTCACCCCTTCCAATAAACCTGTTATTAATCTTAATTCCTAAACAATTTTTTTCTGGTGCAGATAGCCTGAAGATGAAGATGTGACAGTGATGAAAGACTGCAATAAAGGGCAGCTGAAACTTTTTGGGAAGAGGTTTCTACTTTCACAAAGCAAAAGACAGTGGCACCATTTAATTAACAGAAATTAATTTTATTTTCCAAATATGAAAGATCATAGACTTATAGAAATTATGAATAAAAAAGATATATTGGGTCATCTTTTCCATACTGAAGGCATTGGCAGCTTTGTCCTTGGCTTTTAAGGTACTTTCTAAGTCTAGGTTTAAGGTCACAGGAGGCAGGGCTTAGTGGCTTGCTAAAATAGAGTTCTCCTATGTACTGTCAAAGTTTGGCTTTAGTATGAATGTATCATTTCTGAAAAGTTGATCATACTACTGCTCCTGCTTTTACCTGTGACACCACTTTAATCAACTCCTTTCCATCCTTGGTGTTCAGGGGTTTCTGGTACTTCTGTGTCATTTATGTATCCTCCCACTCGTACTTGCTGCCTGTTATATTTAAGTTTCTCACCTTTCTGTACTAGTTGGACTCTCTGGTTGACCTTGAGATTAGCTCAGTTGGTTAGAGAATGGTGCTAATAATAACAAGGTTGTGAGATTGATCCCCTTATGGGCTTAAGAGTTGAACTTGATGATCCTTGTGGGTCACTTGCAACTTAGAATATTCTGTGATTGTCAATTAACATTCTTGGCAAATGGCTCTTCTTCCAGATACGTTATTGATGCAGTTGAGTAAGACTTTACCAGAGAATAAAATTGTTTCTGCAGTAGAGTTAATCATGTTGAAGGCTGCAGCTGGTGCTGTACTTCTGATTGGAAGCTGACAGCAGTAGATTTAAGTGGAATGAAAAGTAAAAAATATCTGGATATTGTAAAGATCAGTTAAACAGACTTCCTGGGTGAAATCCTGATCCCACTGATAAAGACAAACTGCAACAATCCCTTTTTCTTTTGCTTATTCTTTTGAAGGTCTCGTGGTCCTGCCTCTCCATAGGTGTCAAAATGCATGATTTGACATTTGGCACCCTGGAGAGAGGGGAGGATTAACATGGAGAACTGTAAAAGACAGTCTTCTCCAATGGAACAATATTCCTCCACAGCTATAGATCTGCCCTAGAAAACTCCCAATGCAAACCACCAAGCCTCCATCTTCTTCCTTCCCCTGTGAGGTCTTTCCGTCCCTGTAGTTGTGCCAGTTCAGCCGTTTATGTGGTTGAATTCCAAGGGACAGACAGAATACATGTAATTTTTATGTTTTGCAGTGGTTTTGGTTTTTTTTTTTTAAATGTGCCTACCAGGAAAAATTAACAACTGCAGCATAGCTTTACTCCCTTAGTTCTCTTACAGTGTATGTGCTTGATTCAAAACCAGTGGGAGTCATTAAGTGACTTGTAACCTAACAGTGATTTCTCTAAAACTCACCCATGGCTCCCACATGTGGAGTTTTGCCATTCATTTCATTAGGGTAATCATGCACCCTCCTGTGTTTCAGTTGGGTGAATTCTGCTGCCACTATGGAGTCTGTGTAGAGAAGGTAATGAAAGTCTCTGTGCAAATCTATTTTAGAAGATGGCACAGGAATCCTCTAAACAGACTAGCCATATGAGAATTAGGGATGAAATTGGGTACCTGGCCCTTTCTGACCAGACAGCACATTTGTAAAATAGTCAGCAAGGAGTTTGGGAACATATAATCAGCCTTAGAAAAGAACTGACAAAGAGAATAATCCTTCTCATCCCATCTTTCAAAGTTTCAGAGGTTCAGGACAAGGCGAGAAAAACATGGTTGAGGCAGCAAGTTTATTAGCTTCCCTCATCATCATTAAGCAATCCAGGAATGGCTTTACAGTATAGGTCAACCATCCTCCTTCATTAATTTTAGCCAATTTGAGGGCTGCTGCACACATTCTTCAGGCATCATGCCAACGTGTTGTCGGTATCCCATTTTTCTCTTCACACATGAGCTCTCAGGCTCAATAGAGGTAGTTTTCTTCCTGCTTTGAAAGAAGAGCAAAGGAGTTTGGCATTGCACAGGAGTCCACCTGTGGTGAGCCAGAGGAAAAAGTAAGGACAGGAAATGTATGTTATCCTCAGAAGAAATTAATTGATTAACAACCAACAGGGTTTTGCAGCTGAGAGAAGGGCTGTGCAAGGCCATGGCACTTAGAAGCAAGAATTTTTCAGAATAGCCCCAGCTCTGTCCGCCTTTTGTGCACAGCAATAGATAGGCATCTCACCAAGAAATGGGTGTATTTCTTTGCTCAGTGTGTTCCTCTGGTCCCTAGCTGCACAGGGGGAAAAGTCATCAGCAAAATGTCAACGCAGACCTCAGCTAATCACAGGCCAACAGTGAAGCTGTCAACCAAAAACTAGTTTTTCCAGCCACCCCATATAAGGTGAGTGTTGGGAGGCTTCAGGAGACCATAGTGACCCCCTCCACTATGAGGATGAGTGCACCAGACCTCCCCAAACTGTTCTATTTCCTCTAAAATTCCAGAGCAGGCAGGTTGCTACAACTCCATAGGACTAAGTAGTCATCCCCGTGGCACAAAATATCATCCTAGTATGGAGGGAACAAATTAGGCTACTACCCATGGGGAAGAGTTGTGAGAAATATTCCTTGAAAGCATGCTTTCCAGATCCTGCAGATCAGATACTGAAGACAGTGGTGAAGAGGATGGGTCAAGGATGTGTGTGGAGGCAAGCATACTGAGAGACTTTAGCTTGCCTCTGATCTTATGCAATCTGTCTATTTGCAGTCCTGCTCATGGTATCTCTTTATGCATGTGAATTTCAAATTCTGGTATATTATAACCATGTCCTAAAAGTTTCTGTCAAACATTTCCTACAGCTACTCTACATAAATTCAATCCTTGCCTCTCATAAAAGTAACCTGTAATTGTAGACTCACTCTCCTCCTGTTACTTTCCAATCTGTTGGGAAACCCAAGCACTACAGGCTGGGCACAGAGTGGCTGGAGAGCAGCCAGACAGAAAGGGACTTGGGGGTACTAATTGACAGGAAGCTCAGCATGAGCCAACAGTGTGCCCAGGTGGACAAGAAGGCCAATGGAATCCTGTCCTGTATCAAAAATAGCGTGGCCAGCAGGACCAGGGCAGTGATCCTTCCCCTGTACTCTGCATTGGTGAGGCTACACCTTGAGCATTTTGTTCAGTTCTGAGTCCCTCAGTTCAGGAAAGATATTAAGCTGCTGGAGCAGGTCCAGAGAAGACCAACAAGGCTTGTGAAGGGACTGGAGCATAAGTGCTATGGGGAGAGGCTGAAGGAGCTGGGAGTGTTTAGCCTGGAGAAGAGGAGGCTCAGAGGTGACCTCAGCACTGTCTAGAACTACCTGAAGGGAAGTTCTAGCCAGGTGGGGCTTCATCTCTTCTCCCAGGCACTCAGCAATAGGACAAGGGGGCACGGGCTCAAGCTCTGCCAGGGGAAATTTAAGTTGGATATCAGAAAAAACTTCTTTCCAGAGAGAGTAATCAGGCATTGGAATGGCCTGCTCAGAGAGGTGATGGATTCACCACCCCTGGAGGTTTTTAAACTGAGATTAGACGTGGCACAGAGAGCCATGATCTAGTAAATGGACTAGAGTTGGACCTAGGGTTGGACTTGATGATCTCGGAGGTCTTTTCCAACCCAATTGATTCTATGATTCTATGATAAGCCTAAGCCTTGAGCTGGAGAGCATTTCTGTGTTGACAGCAAGCCTGTGTTTTTCAGAAGATCCAGGCTGGTGTAGCTATGTTTTTGGCACAACTAATAAAATACCAAGTACATTGTTGATGTCCAAGATGGGGTCAGACATACAGAAGAGGAGGGCAGATCATTAGAGGCATCGGTGTGTTTCAACCTCCTTGTTTTTGCTGATGTACAGGGTGTGAGCTCTAAGGAGGTGTAATGGTTTTGCATGCCTGGGTGTCCACCTGCATGTGGCAGGCAAATGGAGGGACTGAGAACAATTTTCCAGTCATTTCTGGAAGCTGAGCACCCCAAAGAACTGGTTTTCTGGCAGCTAGGGTGAGTGGTATATGGACGACAAATATCCGAGTTACCTTCTGAACCAGGAATCCGGAAAAAAGAATTGCCAGAAAACTGGAAGGGACCTTCTTCTGAAGGAAAACAATGGAAAGGGCATATAATGGAAAAAAAGTCTTCTCCAGAGGAAAAGAATGAAGTGGAAAATTCCAAGAAATTCTATTGTTTTTACTCATCAACTTTCTTCTGCTCTTTCATCTGTGGGTTACGTTCATTTGCTCTATGCATTTTGCTATTTCTAACTCCTTAAAGCCTATCTCTGTTCTGCTGTGTGAAGCACCAGGGATGCATGGCAAGTTGATTATCCTCATGAAGCAGACACCATAACATTGAGATTCAGGCATTTTCTTTATCATTAGCCTAACAAAGCATGTAGAGTTGTAGCTAACCGGAAAGACACAGTGCATTATTATTGTTATTATTTCTATTTTTGAAAAGCAGGACACCATGGTGTAGGGAGGGGGTGGACTGCATGAGAGCATAGACAGGCAGTCATTTAATCTGAAATGGAGAGCAAAATGTAATTGGTAGGCTTAGACTCATTAGTATGCTGCAGCCTGCGTCTATGATTCCTATTAGAAAAAACATTAAAGGGCCACTGTTCAGAGAATTCAAGTTGGCACAAACTATTCAGAGGAGTTTTTCGTCAATATCTTGCAGATGGGTTGCACCTTTTTGAGTTTTAGGACTTGAATGCAGTATTTAAGGAGAATATACTGCATCAACTATACTTGCAACATAGCACATCATTGTTTGAAATATAAACCGTTCAAAATCAGAACAATTTCTGTGTTAGTCTTAAGTCTGCATCCTTGGGCTGCAACAGTTGTCTGGGCTTTTGTTTTTATGTGGCTTATGTCTCATGAAGTAAAACAGAAACAAAACAAAAAAAGGAAAAAAAAGCCAAAGGGAAAATGCCATTCATGTTCTTACAATGAGATAGAAAGGGAAAAAAAAATCAGGATGTGTATGTTTCTTTTGCAAATTTCTAATCAGAAAACAGAGTTAACAATAATATTTTCATTAAAACAGTGGTGCAAAGAAAACTTCAAAGCTTCATACAAAATTAAAGTAGTTTATTTACAAAAATATTAAGCATTTAAAAAAATTGAATTCTTTATGTATTATTTATAGTCAATAGTTTCATATTTAATTGTGACTGAGTTAAGCCAAATTCATTACCAGATTTAATAATAACCCTCTTAACATGAGGCATTTTTTCAGTATGCTAGAAATGATCATAAATTCCCTGCTCTTGTGAGAAAATCAACCCTACCCAAAGCAATGTATATGAGAATAGTGGGGGTACATGGTGTGCAAGCACTTCATTGAACTGGTGTTATAAGATGGGTTTGTTTTAATACACCGAGGTTTGACTTAAATAATGCAAAGGGAAAAAAAAACCTGTATTAAGACCCCCAAGATACCCATGACAAAAGTCACAGTTCAGAACTCTAAAAGGATTGTATGGTTTCTTCCCTATTAATTATTTACATGCTTTAATGGTGAGCTTTATTTGGAAGAATCCCTTCCAATTTTCAAAACTTATCACATATGCTGTTGCTAAAATATGTTTACGATACCTCACACAAACCAAAACTAAAAAAGTCACCATAATTTCTTTCTAATACAGAGATGCCAGTAGAGACATTTTAATGTATTACATTTAATCACAGTCTTGTATTTCATTCATCTAGAAATTCATTAATCATAATTCACACCACAAGAAAATATATTAAAATATAGTGATAGCGGGCAAGCAGATATGTGTTCACAGCAGTGTTACTTAAACAACTTGTATACCCTTGTAGTTATGCAATTAACCTAGAGTAATAATCTTTGTTATTACAGTTATACATACTTCATTTGGAAGACAGCCTAAGCTGACAGTATAAATATCACTGTACTAAAAGATTTGCCTCAGATAGGACACATTATCTCTCCCCTGTAAATTGAACAGGCGACTTTTGGGGACACCTTAAATCTTCATGTTTAGGCAGAGTTTTGGTTCCACTCATTTCACACTCTAACCCTGAGCATGAAACTGAAATTCTTATAGCTCATAGGTCAGAGATTCAGACAGGTTAGAAAGAGGGGCAATTTTGCTTCTTTCGGTTTCTGTTCATACTTTTCTTTTTTTAAGGTGTTTTTTATTTAGTACCGATGAGGCTTCTCTCTGTTTTGCTAGGCTGAAAATGACAATTGTGAAAATTGTGAATAGTATTGTCATGTTATTAGGAACATTATGAATTATTTATATATAGCAGGCACAGGATGCTAGACACTTTATATGCACATAATCAGACTACTTCCCATTTCTAAAGTCAAAGTTGTAAGTGAGGAGTTATTACTAATAAGTAAGAGCTGACTAGGACAGGATATAAGCATACAAACTCATGGCTGAAATATTTGTTGTTGAGTCTTTTCCCTTTTTCAGGATTCTCTCTCATTTCTGCATGTCAGATAATTTTACAGCCAGCTCTGCCCACAACTACCTCCATACCTGGTGACTGCAGCCAGCAGGTACCATAGCAGTGCACTGCTGGTCCCAGCTCTTTAGAGTGCTTTTGAGGCACTGGGGTTGTTCTGGGGTGTCCTATGTGGTATGTTTTTAACAGATGTTGGGAGACACTGAGCTAGTTCAGATCATCATGTCAGAGGCAAGAGCTAAGACCATGCCTAGGAGGTCTGTGATCTCTCCTGCAGTCTGGTTTGTAACCAGAGACTGGGTACTCACAGCTGTTGGAACAGAGGGTTTTAATAGAACAGCAGTTTCACAATATATTTCTTATCAAATGATTCCTCTGTGATTACTGTATAGTAAAAGCAATGGGCACTCAGAGTCTTGCTGAACATGGGAGGTGTCCAGTGATCCTGGTGTGAGGAGGGGAGAATCTGACACTTCAGGACCATGGCACTGGTGCAGCTATGAGCTGGAGGCACTGTGGGAAGCCTGGCAGCTATGTGAATATGAGGTGCCAAAAGAATAGGGTGGGTGGCTTCTTTGCATCAATACACTACAAATAGCACTCCACAAATATAAGCACAACAATTCTGTATATTACATGAAAATCTGACAGATTCTGGTAATTTCAATATGAGCACAGACATAGAGGCAACCTAGGTGCAGCTCTTGCAGAAGAGATCCAACCATTCCCAGTGTTTTCTCTGTGAAAACCTGCAGAAAATGCTGGACCCTTGCGTACAACTGCCAGGGCTCTGTGGTGGCTTGTGCTTCTCCAGGGCCTACCCTGCCAACCCAGCTAGGAGGAGTAGATGGGGGGCAATGGGGCAACCTCGGCCCTGGCAATCCAGCAGCTGCCTGGGGACAGGTCAAGGTCAGGACAGGACACCTGTGGGTGTCAGGATATGGGCTCAGACAAAGCCCCGGGATGGCCCCAGCAGACCATGGGGAAGCGCCAAGGCTCAGGGTTTCCCTGAGCTCATGTAGAGAGCTGGAGACTGGCCCTGTGGTGGTCTTGCTGGGACAGAGACTGATGCCCGAAATGGGGTCCTGGGATCTAGGCAGAGTAGGGGGAACCCCAAGGGTTCAGACAGGGACATCAGTGCTGGGGGTGCCCTCAGGACCCTGTCAGCTCCCTGTGTGTACATTCAGACAAAGGCAAGTGTGTGTGTAACCACCCCGCCTCTGGTTACAAGTCAGACCTCAAACATGTGACAGAGGACTTAGAAGTAGTGATATGGCTGGAAATCACCCTATGCTGCTATTTAGTTTCATCTCTCCTCCCTCTCAGGGAAGCACCTATTTTGACTGTGAGAGTAATATAATGTGCTTATGCTTGAGGGAAGAGACACTTTGAGTATATGTGTGCTGTTCAGATAGCTTACACATAAAAGCTTGTGATTCAAGGAATTGACTGTCTAGCTAAGATAGGCAGTACCAGAAGAAGCAGCGTTAAACTGAGAGATGAGATAGCACGCAATAATGCAAAGGGAGACAAGCAAAACCCTTTTGGTGAGTGTATGCTGTAGGTGCAGATGTTGCAGCTTCAAGTTTATACTTCCCAAGTTCCCCTCCATATGGGCTGATAGATGAGTCTGGCACTGCAGTAATAGCAGGGGTTGTCCAGGGAATGGAGCACTGCACTGACTGAGAACCTGAACCATAACCATGAGACTACTGTGCCCAGCAGAAGAGAGAAGATATTTAAGCCACAAAAGCACTGTTAGTGGAAGTAGAAGATGAATAAGAACTGATGTTTGGTAAAATATTACGACTACAAAGTTGCAGAGAAGGACACAAGGACTATGGGGAAATAGGAAGAGTCCCAGAGAGTAGGCTGAGATATTTGACATAGGGGGAACTCTCAGGGACTGAAGTAGAAGACTGCAGATCCCTGGATGTCTGACTTACAGACAGGAGAGGCACTTGCAAACAGTAGATTTTGTGGCTGGTTGTCAAAATGCGTAGCAGCTTTGCTAGGCAAAGAAAACAAGTTTCAATGAGAAAAAGGAAAGTTGCAGCAGATGTTGTGAGGATGACCTGGTAGTTAAATACATGGGGTTAGAAACAAAAGAGGAAAAGGGGAAAATACACGCGGAATACAGTCTCCCTTCGAACAATGAGAACCAGCCTGATGGAGCCTGCAGCTAAAACCAGAGCAGAGCACACTAGGTCAGACAGGCTGGGAAAGCTGGCTAAAGAACATCACTGCATTTAAAATGTAAAGGAAAAAACCCGTGCTTTTGACAGTTGATATAACAGCTCACTTTTAATTATATTTTGTCAATTGAAGTGAAATATATTCCCTTGAAATATTTTATCCACATAGCTCTTAACCTTTCTTCCAATTATATTGCACCCATCCTTCTAAAGATTAACAAGATTTAATGAACCCTATTGTTGCTAATTCATCTCCCTTTTATTTTGACAGTGTGACTTTTGTTTACAATTAGCACAGCTAGCATTATACAGGGTAGTGTGGGTCAAAAGAAGATTTCTATTCAATGTGGTAAGAAAACAAATGAGTCCTTTCCTCTGGAGTGCTTGTTAGTTTAGTTTAGTTTAGTTTAGTCTAGTTCAGTTTGATTCGGTTTGGTTTGGTTTAGTTTGGTTTTTAATGAAGAAAAATCTCCCAGATACAGATCTTCTGGTGGGGCTTAATCAAACCTGAGCATGTGATTCCAAAAGATACCTGTAAAGATTTCCCTGCATTGTGTCCTACCTTTGGAAGTACCTTAGCTTCATTGGTGCTGCAGATTTTATCTGATTTCTTATGAAAGTAAGACTGACGTGATCATCCAAAATACATCTGGTTTACCTACAGATTCTCTGTGAGTACATCTTGAACTCACTACATAGTTTCCAACCAGATTTGAAAGTGGAATGACAGTCTTAAATATATTAAATTCCACAAGTTTGATGGAAATAAACAGCTGTGTAGAGGAGTAAGATTGTAATTAGGGTGCCCACTGAGATAAAGCCTGCAGAATGAGTTTAATCCTTATTAGACACTGAAGTCTGTATGAGAGAGAAGGAGGGAATCACAAATCTCAGCTGTGGTCTCAGAAATCTCAAGTCAGAAATCATTTTCTGTAAGAGAGTAGAAAATCTAAGAAAGAAAAGAGCTTTATGTAGCATTACTCACAGAATTTCTCCTTTTACTCTATTTTTAGTTTAGTTAATTATTTTATTCATTTGACTCTGGAAATGCCTGAAGACTCTGATTCCTGTCAACTTCCCCCTGCTTTGAAGGAGATAAGCAATCCATCTCCAACCTGAGATCAAACCCGGAGGAAACTTTTCATCTGAAGAGTCATCTACTGGCCAGCCCAATCAGCCTTTGGAGGCCATGGGCAGCCACATCAGGTCGCCTAGGAAGGCCATCCCAGCTGTGTCCTCCTTCAGAATAGCTCTGATAGCACCCACCTCCTATTCCTCTTAGTGTACAAACTTTGCTTGTGGTTTCTGTGCTCATCTTTCAAGTGGTCAACTGATCACTGCTCAGTTCTGCTTGGCCTGAAGTGCCCTCTGAAAACCTCTAACCCTCAGGCCCAGAGGCAATAACAGAGGCGCCTCTGGGGCTGTGCCACTGTGCACTGAACAAGTTCAGAGATGATGTTGTAGACTGAGTACAATGCTATAGTCTGTACTGGTTCAGAGGCTATCTTGGGAAGACAAGTGCCTCACTTTAGCCTTTGTTCTGGGTTGTGGGATTAAACCATACTGGAAAACAAGCCCCTTTTCTCACAGCTGAACATTTTTTCCTTAAACTAGGGGGTCTATAATATAATCAAGTTTACTTTTCAAATATGTTACATCAAACCCCTCTTTCTGGTTCATGTACTTATCTTGCATTATTTTTGTATAGTGATACACTTTCATCATAGGGGTTGCTTAACATCCTTTTACATGTTAGTCTACAGCTTACTGATTTTGTCTTTGTGTGAGGTGTAAGGAGGATAATAAGTAATAAGAATTACTTTGGCAGTGGAATTGAGATCCTTCTTAGGCCTTGTGAAGAAACAAAGTACAGATGTCAATCTTCAAAAGAGAGTTCTGGTGGCAACTTCTGCCTGAGGGACAGGGCTTAGGACTTATCGTTGTCATCATCTGCATATGTCTACTAGCTCTAGGCATCTTCCTGCTCAGCATGGTGGCTATTTGTGAACCCATTTTGCATATGAGAATGCTTGTGTGACACATGGTTTTGTGGTGCCATTGGAGACCAGGCTGGATACTGTCAGCTGGGGAACTGGCACTGTGCTTTTATGCCATTAGGGTGTAGTTGTTGCATAGGGCACTCCATGGCCATCTGAGACTCTTGTGCCCTGCTGGATCTGAATCTGTTGTTTACCTACGGCAGTGTAGAAGCCCTGTAGCTCATGCTAATTTGCCCTCTTTCTCAAGGCTGCTTCAAATTTTGGAGATGGCTGGGCAAAACTTCACGTGGTGTTGCCCTTCATGACATGATGTACAAGATCACCTACACCAGTAAGCCATTAGGTTGCATAAGAGGTCTGGAATTTCAGGAGAAGACAGTTAAGAGTTCAACACTGTGGAATCTGGCTCTTGGTCCATTATATTTTGAACCTAATATTTAGTCTTGGTCATTGACCATCTCTGTTTTCATGAATTAAATTGGGTATGCTGAAACTTCATATTCTGTCAGTTTTGCAGTTGTATAATGAGTCTAAACTTCCCATAACTGAACCTGAAGACCTATAAATAGATTTTGCTTTTGGCTGCATTTCATTTCAGCAATTATACTATCTGTGGCTAACTTCCATCTCCCTATTTGCAATTTTACCTCTGAGTATAATCAAGTAGGTACCATGTTCTCACTTTATTATTGTTTCTGCTGGTGTTCTGCATTGTCATGCACGGAAAAGTCTTCCCTCTAGTACAAATACTGCATCTTTTTTCCTGCCACATAATGACTGTTCATGAATGCATGGGTCATACAATCCTACAGCATCACCTCATAGGTCCCGCATGTGTAGAGCTTCTGTGAACTGCTGAGCTCCTTCAGTTCCTGCAGGAGCCTTAGTGATAAAATTTGACTAGGATGGGGAGTTGGCACTTCAACAAAGAGCCCCAGGGTGAATAATGATCACAAGCAGCACAAGTATGTGGCTTTGCAAACCTCCTCTGGGTAATGTGAGAGGCTGATGAATGTAGTCTCTTTCCCTTTAATGTTCAACCATCCTTGGCATTAAAATCTTCTTCAGTCTATGGCGTCATGGAGGTGTCTGACTCAGAACAGTGAGTAGCATGAAAAATGTGATGTTCACAATTTCTTTTTTTTATGCATTCATGCAGAGGGCATACTTTTAGATTCCTCTGGTGGATGGTAAAATCTAAATATAAAACAGTTTCTGTCTTTGATAAAGTCAAATATCAGACTCCTGAACAGAGATGAGACTCTGTAGAAGAACATTTAGGTGTAGGTACACAAAACTTCATTTGTTGTAAGTTTTCTCCCAGGATAAAGGAGATGATCAGTGGTTTCAAAGTGGGCATAGATGTTAATTGCTTAGTTATTTGCCAGGAGGTGTAGTCACTAATATGCAACTGCACTGTACAAATTACTTCTGTAAAATAAACTGGTATTTTTACAAGAATGTGAATGAGATATTCAAACTGCATTTGAATAGAACTAGAGCTGCTGACTCCTTAAACCCCTCATGAAAAGCATGGTCATAGACCATTAACACTGTACCAGAGCATGCTGGGAACACTAAGGATTGGGATTTTTTTAATAACCTGAATACCACTAAGTTTGAGCCATTTTCCATTCTGTGACTGCAAAACAGTTTAATTGTATCTTAGGCTCCATTTTCAGTATGTTTGTCACCAGATTGTGTGAATAGGATTGTAATCCTTCTGTTCAGCTGAACTGTAGCTCACTGCATGACCTTTTCAACAAATGTATTTTAATAAGCTCTATGCTCACCTTCTTCCTACTGCTGAAAGCAGAAGAAATGGATTATTGACAATATGAAGTATTATATATTTAACCTTTTAGGATGCAAATTTGGACTAGAGTGAAACCAATCTGTAAGGACAGCTACCAATATTGTACAGGTCAAACTCTGGTTAATTCACAGCTTAATTGTGTACCCTCAGGTGATACAGTGCACATCTCTGGATCCACAAAACTTCTGTGGTAATTAAATAGTCTTTGGAATTTTCTGTTCTTCTCTGATTCTTCTCTTTCTACTTTTCTATGGCAGCCTTGAGCTCTGCATCTAAAGGTCACAACAAGGTCCCCTGGTATGTGATTTGTGCAGGGGGGAGGCACTACTGAAAGGTTTGCCCATTGCAAGAATGTCTTATTCCAGCCCATTGGTAATGTACAGCCAGGCCCAGAGCCAGCTTCTGGTCAGGAAGAGAACTGATTAGAGCAACAGTACTTCAGGACACATTCCAAATAGAACTAATTTGTTTTGTTCTTTTTTTACAAAAACAGGTGGGAAACCCAGAGGAGAGGCCATATTTTACTGCAGGAGCGCTGTTGAACTGCTTTCTCTTCAATCCGTACCTTCAAAAGGCTTCAAAAGCTTCTCATTAAATTGAAAAGGGTGTTTTTAGCTCCCCTGTACACTCATGCATTTTGGATACTTGGTCATGGCTTTCTATAAATGTTACAAACATCCTCACTAGAGGATAGTGGATCTTATGTACCTATGCTGCTCCCCACAGTATTCCGCTAGAAGGGGCCCCAGAGTTGTTATTTTGACACTGGGACATCATACCGCTTCTTTGACTTTCCCTCCCACCCTTTAGCTGCTTTGGCAGTTCATAACTGAGTCTCTTGCAGGAGGTGGGTTAACTTTACCTGTCTGTCTGCATGCTGCCTAGCCAAGTGTTGCTGCCCACAATACACCCAGTGTGGTACAAATGCATTGTCAGTGCTAATCCAGAAGTAATGAGGGAAGAAACCTGAGTGGTTCAACCTTGACCACAGAGAGAGCTCATATAAAAGTACAGCATTACCTAAGAGGTTTTTTTTCTTCAGTCCTCTGCACTTCCACACCTTGACCCACTGTACCAGAGCCGAGTACAGCACTGTACCACTGGCTGCTCAGCAGTTCGGTAGCTGTTTTGTGGCCAGACAGCCAGGAGGAGAGCTGCCAGCCCACACACTGGGGCAGGCAGGGCAGATATGGCACTACATGCAGCCCTGAACAGGCATAGAAAATGAGGTACTTCCAGCCTTGGTTGCTCAAAGCACAATTTGGACTCCAGCAAAGGGGACTGTGAGTAACTTCTGGTTTTCAGGAAACATAAGTAACAACCTATCAACCCCAGCAATTGGTTTCTATCAGTTTATATTGGTTACATTTTCAAAGCTATATTCAAAAGTAAAAGGGCAGGAAACATAATGCTTCAATGATACTGTCATTTGCTAGATTCCCTTAATAAGCCAACTGTGAATAGCTGAAATTTCTTTGTGAACTTGCTACATGGAGCACATGTTCCTTGTAGCTTTCTCATGCAGAAGAATAGCTGCTGAGGTTAGAAAATGCCCTGTGGAACAGCAGAACAATTCTGCCAGCAATACTCCAAGATAAGGTAACTCCTTTGGAAGGGTGAGAAGGAGGAGTGCATGCAATGAGATCATTTTGACCTCTCTCTAGCCAGACACACACACCTATAGCCACAATGAGGGCAGGAAGGTAAGCAACAGAGGGGAGAACAAAATAAGTGCCAGTTTGATATACGAGTATGTACCAAGTTTTAAGACTGGCTCCTGCCCTTTTCTGTGTGTAATAAATGAAATGACCTTCCAGTAAAAGTGTAAGACAATGAAAAAGCAGAGCAGCAAGGCCCTTTTTTCCAGTGTATACTCACATTAGAATTCTGCTCTCACATTCTTGCAAAGGAAACTGTAGCTTGAAGAGAAAACAACATAGCATCAAGCCGTCCTGGTGTCAAATATTGTAAAGGAAAACAGTTAACAACACTGAATTCTCATTACCAGCTTGGGGTATAATAGCCTCCTTTCCTCATACCAAAGAGGATTTCTTAGTGCTGTTTTGTGCTTAAGTCTCCAGTTTGGCAATTCCAGCCAGCCCAGTGCTCATAAACTGAACTCCTTTGTCATTCCCAGGTATTTTCTGTGGGTTTTGCTTTTATTGTGACCTGAAACTATTTTATGACTGAGTTCTACTGTTGTTCTGTGTACAGTGGGTAATGAAACACCTTTATCTGCATCTTTTGGTTCTTTCTTTTATTCTCTCATCTTAATGACATTACTGTGAGCACCACTGGGACTGTTATGCAGATGTGCTGCATACTGGAGAAGTTGCTGCTTCAGGATAAGCCATTACTTTTTGTTGCCCCCACAGGCCTAGGAAAGATAGCTATTACAAATAACTTCCTGTGACTGTTACCTCATGAAAAATATGTTGGATGTCAAATTAACTTCTCAGCACAAGCCTCAGCTAATCATACCCAGGACATCTTCCTAACGAAACTCGAAGGGTATCCAGAGTTTTAATTAAAATCAAATATGTAATTGTGCTTAGTTTACTCCGCAGAGATTATCCACAAAATGTTATGAAATGCTCTCCTTCCATTTCTGACAGAATAAATGAAAGCTGATTTGTTTCTCTATGTAATGTTTATTACTGGGGAAACCACCTTTTAATTGATGTTGACAAATATTCTGATTTATGGGGTATATAGAAAAGCACATAGTCCAGAAAGCATGTCTGCTTAACTTTATCTTCTTAGCTATTTTTGCTTTAGGAGAGTGAATCAGCTGCCTGTCCCTGGATATTCTTCAGTCTAAAGCATATTAAAGGGAATCACCAGATTGAGTCCCAGCTAGTAAAGAGAACCATCTGTTAGGGAAAGATCTGAGCAGTAGGCTATATATGGTACTCGCCAACACACGGAGCAAAAAGATCAACTGGAAGAATGGAAGCATCCAGGGAATTATATCTAGAAAATGGTTAGCTATCCAGTATCTAAATCATGCATTTTTAATTCATCACATGGCAGAAAAACAAGTGAAACATTAATTGGCATGATAAAAGGAAGCTCATACCATATTCTGCACCTTTCAGTAATGAGAGCATTGTTTACCAGACAGCCTAGAAAAAACTTTGTATTTGTTAGCACCAGAAATGAGATCCATGGGCAACAACACACACCAACGAATGCAAAAATAAACAAATTTTTAAAATTTAAGGGAAAGTACTGGTAGGGCTCAGTGCAAATAAGAGTCTTTAAGAGCATTATAAGTTATAGTTTTCATGCTAAAAGTTACTGTAATAATTGTATCTTCCCCAAGCACACAAAACTAAGAATTTGATTCAGCTGTAACACAAATAGTTCAGCTACATAAAGAATTTCTTTTTATTTACACTGGAGGTTGATAAATACAATTATGACAACTGGCAGACTCTAATGAATGGAGAAATGTATCCTACCAAAAATACAAAAGACTAGAAAATACCATGATCATTTGAATCTCTGGATAGTCAAAATAAAACCACTTGGTCCATATATTTTTTTTTATATTTAGATTTTCCTATAAGCCAAGTTTTCAAAGTCTGTCATCAAAAAGAATTTTAAGGTGGTCTAGGCAGAAAATTTGAAATAACCAGCCATTCAAAAATGATCAGTCTCGATCCTGACAAAGTCACTATAAACTCTCTGAGGCAGCCACATTATTTTAGTACATACTAAAATAGGAATATTCTCTCAAATGAGAAAAATTCTCAGGAGAGGACCATTTTCAATTTATCAAAGTACACACACAAGAGAAGAACAGATTCTGGCAAAGTGCTAGCTCAACACAGGGATGGCAAAACTTGCCAGTTTTTGATTACTAGCGTTTCAGGCTTTGGGTTCATATAAATTATTGGAAAAGTCTGTCTGTTTGGGTGATAGATTCAGTGAGAACATGCAGATTCTGAAAATTGTAATATACATCTAGAAAAACTGTTAAATATTTTGAAAAAGTGCCTCTCATGCTCTTTTCATATCTGCTTCTGAGCCAAAATCTGCTGAAGAACCTGAAATGTGGTGTTCTAAAACTATATGAAAGAAGTATATCTTTTTGGAATGAGAAACACCAACTACACTGTTTTGATAGTTTTATGGACTACATGAGGTTTCTTCCTGATTATGTTTGGGATCATTCAGGATTACTTGTTTGAAGCCAGGATTATAGTGGTACAACTTGTAATGTAGTTTCCCAGAGTTACTTTGGCCTCCTAAACTGAAGCAGATATTGCAGAAATATTTACTTAGAATGAGCAGATCTTTAACATATGTGTCTACAAGTGGGATCAAAATCAAGCTGTATTTCCAGTTGATCAGAAAGACTTGCAAAAACAAAGAACAGAGAAATCATTTTTGTAATAAAGGTCATTGTTTGTATTCTATTAACTTTTTAATTTAACCTTTTTAATTATGTATTTTATGTAGAAACCAACACAATCTAGTGTTGCTAAAGCAAATGATAGAATAACACAGCACGCAACTTGATCCACACAGCATAGGTGGCTCTCTTCTTGAGGTGGGTGCTGTGAAAGTTAGATGTGTGGAAACAACTTCAAAAATGTAATCTAGATATTGAGAAGGCTGTGGATGGATGTGGCACTAGGGAAACCCCACCAAAACATCTCCAATGCACATAGTCAGAATGAGGACCATGGGAGAGTCTGGGCAGGGCACAGGGCTCTCCTTGGTGGCACAGAAATACTGGAGCAAGATGAAGAAGCCAAATGAATACAGGTTCATCAGGACAGTCGTCAACAGAGACCAGAGAGAAGGGAGATGGTGGCCTCAGAGTAGGAGAGAGGAGAGAATTGGTCATGGTTTTCAGACAGAGTGGAGGCAGCAGGAGGCTGTGACAGAGGTGCATGATGATGTACCTTCAGTGTAATAAACACTGCCAAACTGCCTGATCAAAGAGACACTTAAGCTACATTCATCACAAGACAGCTTTCTGGTCTACAAAGAAATCAGCTAAAGAAAAACCCAGCCTGGATCTGTCATGATTCAGCCAGTGATTACTTCATGAAGTATGTGATCAAATGACTCAAACTTTCAGGCAGTTTGTCAACTGACTGAGAAGGAACACCAGAGGTCTGAAGTATGTGTAGTCACATACTGAATTAAGCAGTCAAATAAAAAAGTGATCTAATTGCACAGTGTTCTCTCAAAAATGAGATTTCTTTCACCCCTTGTGAAAAAGACTGGCCTTCCCTTCTTTCAACTGGTAAATGAGGAAGGACACCCTGTAACTTCTTTGCCCATGCTTCCGTGGTTTGTAACTTGTCCAAACCCTCACTACTGAAGGGCAGTGAGATGAAGGTGAGGGCTGCAGTCTACCCTCTTCTGTGTCAGTCAAAATACTCTGGCTTGGGACACGAGATGGGGAAGAGTGCTCTTCAGAGGTTGGAAAAGTAACTTCATCTCCTTCTGTGGACCTTTTCATCCCACTTAGAGCAGATTGCATTTACCTACCTGCTGGAGCAAATACAGGTTGAGTGATTTCCATAGTTTGATTACAGCTTCTGCTCTGAAGTTCTTTGCTGAGTTCTTTCACCATCCCTTGGTGACAACATTTAATTAATTCTTGAAATAAAGTGATGTCTTTGCCAGGTAACTTCTCTCACAGACAGGGTCTTTTCAGGGTGTTCACTCAGGCCCTTGAGTGGAAACTTAGCTGCATGCAGCAATATTTTCCACCAGAGCATATAGGCAGATTGCACTGTTATGCACATCAGTTCATCACACCTGCTTCAGGAATGTAAAGTGCTGTAATGAAAGGCAAGAGGCAAACTAGCACTTTTTCATGTTTGTCTTCACAGCCCTCTGATGAATGAAGGGAACTCCATATCCAAGTTCTCTCTGGAGAGTCAGTGATGAATGCAAACCTTTCCTGTGTTTCTTCCGAGAGAGCAATGAATAGAAGAGACCATCCTTATGAGTATTGTTGGTCCCATCAGGCACTGCTGGAGCTGATGCATATTGCTGGTCCCAAGATGCACCCTTATGAGAGATTAGAATATAAGAGAAGCTTCATGGCAGACTTCCCAACATGCAAAAGTTCAAAAAGTACTCTGTGAACTGAAAATGAAACATGTCTGTCTTTGGGAAAAGGCTTTCCCAAGGGCCTCTCCATATTCCTGTGTATTTGTTTTGTGCTCAGCTTTAAGCAGAAACCAGCTTGCAGGAACTCTTCTAACTCCCCATCCCCCTTTTTCTTCAATGCAAGGAAAGTGCTTGAGAATCCATGGCTGCCCAGCTGTTCCACAAGGAGGAAAGGTGACCTTCTCTGAGTACTGCAGGCAGTTCCCTTGCAAGAGAAGCCATGCAAAAAGGGCATCCTGGCGGTATTTCTGCAGGGCTTCCTCATCTAGAAAGTTTTAGAACATATCTCACTCATCTACATGACTTACCAGTTCCACTTATTCCAGGCAAGAGACCTGGAAGTTAAAATGTAAATTAATGTGTTTATTAACTTCCCTCTCATTTATGTTTGTTAGCTTTTCTGTTACATGCAGTGTATATTACAATTAATTAAAAAATAATAATAACTAATCACGCCCTGGCAGGGATTTTTAATTGATCTAATTTTTCTCTATCATGCTTACATGTAATCTCTAACATTCAGTGTTTTGTGGGCTTGTTATCAGTCTAGTAGTGTTTGCAGTGTGTGCCTGGAGCGCTTGCAGAATAACTGCAGGAATTACAAATTCCCCCAAGACCAACAGGTGCTAGTTCCCATTGTCAAGCCAAGTGGCACACGTCCTGTGTCTGAATGGCTGGTTTAGAATGATTCACATCATAAGGTTTTTTGCCTTTCCCACAACTACTTTGAGGGAAGGGAGCTTTTAATGGAATGACTTACATCACATAATCAGCAGGTGGCCTGGAAACAACGCTCGGGCTCAGCCCTTGAACTGCCCTTGTTGTGCTGAAGCTGACAGACTCCACATGTTTTTTGTCAAGATGAAAGGTGGCTACCTTTCATCGCGTTGTGACTTATTACATACAAAATTATGACATTATTACACATGAAATAGGAGAACCTGAACATTGCCCTATGAGGACATGAGTGATGTACATCTCAGCAGTGAAGGGGATTAGGACAGTCTGGGGTTCACCACTCTACCCACAGAGGTCCTGCCACTGTTGGGGGGCGTGGGAGGTAGGGACAGTATTTTGCTTCTTTTTATAAAGCATGAATCCATTGTAAAGCTCAAAAATAGTGAGGATCATTGGTCCATGCAGTGCAGGAAGCACTGTTGCTATGGTAACCAGTTCTGTATCATTTTTCGTGTGTTTCTGCAATAAAAAACTATATATGTGTGTGTGTGCATTGCTTTTATTAGATTATAGTACCTTCAAAAAGCATTGCTCAGCTTTTTACCTCCAAATCAACAGTTTAATTTCAGACAGGGTTGGTACCAAAATGATGATCATTATTATTCCAGATGTTTTTATCGTGGCCTTTGTGAATTTACTGATGGTCCCAGCTCAATAGATAGTGACAGGTGTCTACACTATTAGTGTCTACTACAATTAGTACTAATTGGTACCTCTATTGGCAGTGGAGGTTGGCTAGGGATTTAATTGAGATGAGAGATGAACAGGTTTTCTCTGTGTTCTTCCCTTCTTTCCCCAAGTAGAGAGGAAAATACATCTGAAATAAGTCCTCATGGTCAAAGTAAAGAAGAGAGAAAGTTTCCATATTTATTACTTGTTTGTTCCTGAGTGGTGGCTTAATGGAAGCATTCAATCTCTGAGACTTCCAATTTGGCACTTTTCAGGTGAAATTTCATTACTAGCCTAATTTTTTCCAGGTGCACTTCTGCAGCTGCTATGTATTGTGCCATAATTTAGCACCTGCAGTTCTTTCTAACAGCAAGAATTTCCAACCAGGAAAACAAAGGTTGGGTCCAACCTTGATTTAAATAAATAAATTTTTAGAAAAACAACTCTGTCATGAAAAGAGCAAAAACAACATAGAAGGTTTAATCAAGCAAAAGCATTAGCAATAAAATAGTCTTTGTTGATAAGGAGTAACAAAAAGAGAAAGGAATCTCCGTTTATTGCTTTTAAATGATTTTCTACAAGAATGTTTGTTTTCTTAATTGTTACTTCCCTTTGTAGAAATATCTCCCCCATTTGTTAATTTGTTTCTTTTCTTCTTATGCCTGACAAACAGCTATAACCATGTTAAATTATTTGCTTGTGATAGGGGAAAGGGTTTTGTTATTTATGCCTATGAAGTTAGTTGAACATCTTAGAAACGTGAAATTTATAGCAAGTTCAAAACAGGTGAATTACACTCCAAGTAAGTGTTGGCAGGTCTTTATCTTTTCCTTGTTTTCCATATTTAATTCCACCCTTGAAAGACAGAATATACATCATTTCCCCATCGTCTCTCTCTGGTTCACATTGACTGAAGGGTTTTGAATTAATTATGTTAAATTATTAATAGCTCAAGATTTGAAAACATTACAGGATTTGAGTAATGTTTTATCAGGCAGTAGATGTATGATAATTCTGACGTTTTCATATGGTAGAGTACACTTACAGCTGATAGGTAAAAATTATTACTATATGCTGAAAGCACTGAATTCAGTTCATTGTGAAGCATAATACAGTAATGAACGTTTAAGCTGCATATTAGAAAAAACCTCCTGTTAATGAATAGACTCCAGGAGAAACAATGAAGGCAGCATTTCTTAGGTCATGTAAAATGAACTGTACAGCTCTATAGAATACAAAACAGTTCCATATTGATAGGGACATGAATAACATAAGAAGCCTTTTCTGCATCTAATTCCTGTGACTCTGTGATACTAAATATTATGTGATGTATCATCTCTATCTGTCAGTAATTAACTGATGGTTAACTTACAGTCCATTTTTCAGGGAAAATGGAAAGTACTGTTAACACTAGGCCCTCAAAACATGGCTTTGAGCTGCTAGAATTATTCTAGCATAAAGGGCCAAATACAGAGTTTATCTTCTGTTAAATCTCCCTGACATTTTGACTAGGGCTATAAAATAAATGGTCATCTAAATCAAACTGTATTAATTTCAGATATTATTTTGAACCCATTTTATGGCACTACAACAGTCCAAAAGCATTTAAGGGAGAGGCGAGACAGCTGACAAAAGACCCTAGAATTAGTTCTATAATTATTTGCACAGGGAAAATGGCTTCTTTCCACAGTCAGATCACAGTGTAGTTCTTGATACATTTCACCAGCCTTGTGTAATAAACCCTGTGGATGAATTAAAGAGCCAAGAAATATAAGTTAAGCTCACAAGACAGATGCCGGCACTTAGCGCTCATTTCGGCACCCTCAGCATTTGCAGCCTGCGTCCCCTGCTCTGACTCAAGCTCCCTGAATGCCCACACTACCCTCCTGGGAGCTGGGGATCCAGGCTCAGGCCACTCCTCCACCCAGGCAGGGGTTTATAACATTTTTCAGGAGAGTTGAGAAATGCCTAAAGGCATTTTCCTGGGGTTGGCACAGTTCCTGTTTCTTGTATCAGGCAACAAGCCATTAGATGGGCTGATGAGAAACTAGAGCAGAGGGGTGCCTAACTCTCCTTTAAAAACTGGAATTTTGCCTTGCTCTGATACTTGCAGTGTCCTGAAGGATAAAGTCCTTGTATAGAAGCTTTGACACGTGGTTGCTCTGAACCTGTTTATCTCACTGTATGGAGAAGCCTTGAGTATCTAGCTTGGGGCTGCAGCTTCCTTAAGAAGGCAGAGTGCCTAAAAGCTGTGTGTGGCATGACCTAAATCTTCCCACTGGATCTAGACCCATCTGACTAACAAGACTTAGTGTAAGAGACAAAATATGTATACATCTGTCCTTGTGTATCTAGCCATAAAGGTTTGTGTTTCCTACGGTATGTAGACATCTGTTGAGTCATGTAACTGCTAAAGTGATTTTCAAATATACCTTAGTAGGTTTGACAGCCAGTTCTTATTTCAAAGATTTGTTTAGACAGCCAGCAAGATTTTTCAAAGGGTTTATCTATTTCTCTGAGTATTGTGTATCTGCTGAAAACCCAGCTCACAGCGTTTTGTGGGGAGAAGTATGATGTTATTAATATGTATGTATAACATTAAAACACCCATTCACTGACCATTTCTTAAGGTAGTCTATAATCCTTGACATCTGATTCAGTGTTTACAAGGACTCATGCAGGACTGGGCTTCATCTTCCCAAAAAAAGGCAAATGCTTTACTCGTCTTCTAGCCAGTAGGTTTTCAGATTGCTTCACCACTTTCACTTTGGTAGCTGGTATTTTAACACCACCTCCTGTCCTTGCATTGTCAGACCCTCCTGTGTCTTAAGTATGTTAGACATTTCCCAGGGACCCAGAACAAGTCCAGCTTGAGAAAAAGTAGAACCAACATTTTACTTTTGACCCCTTAGCTGACACAGTACCCACATTGGAGCACGCTGTCCTTTTTCTGACACCCCAACCAGGCCTGCAATTAAAATTTGCTGTCATACTACATGCAGAAATATGGGGTGTCATATCTCAGCTCTGTTCCCTTTGTGTTGTTACTTCACAAAGTGTTCAAGTGTTCATGGTGTAATCAAGATACAGGCTGGCAGAACTGAAACAGTCTGCTCTGTAGCTGCCTTTAGTTCAAGTTCTCATTGTCTTGTAATTAGCTGAAGTGAATGTGTCTCCCCAGCAGCACACTGTGTACCTCAACATGCTTTGGAATGAGCTGCAGGACTGGAAATAAAAGCTTTTTACTCAGGGTGCCAAAGAGCTTACTGTAGGTGTAACACCAAAATTCACTTATTACAATCCTTCTTGCCTAATTAATTCCATTAATACATTCAAGTTCATCAGAGTTTTGTTGACCATTTTATACAAAGGCCTTTTCTTTTCCTCTTTTTTCTTACTTTAAACTGGAATAGTTTTATTAGCTTGTTTACTTCAGAACAACGTGCCACCTTTGATTAAACTCCGTGTGGATTTATAACTATGTCCTCCCCATGTTTCTGTGACCTTTACGGCACATCTGATAAAAATAAAAGGTCATAGATTGCAAAAGAACTGGTTCTAATAATAATGTCATGCAGGCTTCCCTGAAAGCATGTGATTTCCCTTCCTTCTTTCTTCTTTTCTTCTTCCTCTCTCTCTCTTTCTCTTTTTCTGCTTTTTCAAAGTAAGATGAAAATTAACATGAATAAAATTAACGGTTTAATTTTGCAGGAGAAAGAGGAGGGTCTACAGTGCTCCACTGGGGAAAAGGGCTTTTGTCTTTGTTGATGACCTAAACATGCCTGCCAAGGAGAAATATGGTGCCCAGCCTCCCATTGAACTGCTGCGGCAATGGATTGACCATGGCTACTGGTTTGACAGGTGCAATAAATATTAATTAGTGTGCTTGGCTACAGAGGAGTAATGATATACACTGTTTCTCTGAAGCGTTAAATTGTAGTGTTAGTCTTTTATAATTCCTCATCTTCTCAGACACAACAGGAAAACACTCTGAGTTACACGACTCCCTGTATAGGAAAAGAAATAAAGGCTTATATGTTGCTGTGAATTACAGCATGAAAAAGCCAAGCCTGTATGGGAGAAAGGCACAACATATATTTTCACGTTTTTGAGAAAACACCATCAGTATTTAAGCCAGTACAAAACACTTTCAAATAAATTTTTAGTTCTTAGTTGTTAAGGACTGAAACGAAATAATTTGTCTTTCAGCAAATGACCTTGAGGTTGAAATGCAGTTGAAGATGCTTTTCTAACACACAGTCAGTGTTTAGAGGAACAGTGTGTAATAGACTCAGGAACTTTTCTGCATGACTCATGTTAATGCTGGTTATTAGAAAGACTTCAAATAGTTTCTTGTTTATGTCTCATATATATGAACATAAAAGAATTTCTGTTCTTTAGGAGCAAGCCTACTTAGTCTGCAGCTTAAAAAAAAATCTAAATTTGAACAGGAAAAGTAAAACAGCACCAGCCATGGATGCTCCTTTATAGTGCTCTACTATGAGAAAAATATAACCATACTTTATGATACACTTAATTATATACACGTAATGTATAAAGCAGCTGCACTTTTACCAAAATAATGGACCATTAAGAACTGATATTTCTAGTATGATTTATTATTTCTATAGTTCACAATTATGCTTAAACCACTCATTAGACACATTACAGTACTGAAAACCTTGTTTGCTAGTAATTCATGTTTAACATTGTATTACAGTGTTACATGGCTGTCTCAGCCTGTGATCTTTCTATGCGTTTCAGGAGAGAGTTATGAAAGTTGATAGGTACTGTCTGCATTTCAATTGGAACTCCTACCTTTCTTTTTATCCTAAACCAAATAAAATAAAGGCTTCCATTTTTCTGTAGCACAATACAAAAGAGTAAGGAAATAAAAGAGGAGCAATATAGGTGTTTTCAAGTCTGATGTTTTCTCAAACTATAGAATATTTATTAATATTTTCAAAGTGAATTTGTACCTGAAGCGTAAAGCATTATGTAGAAACTTTTTACCATTTTATACTGAACCTGTGAAAGTGTGATTGAAATGCATGGAATTTTCCTGCTCCAAAATCCCTCATTTTCTAAAAATACAGTAGAGTTTCTATTCTTTTAGGAACAATAAGGCTTTTCATTGTCAGAAATATTCATCCTGCTCTGCCCTCTGTATAAACCATGAGATAGGAAAAAGCAGATGGGTACAATGAGAAAACAAACTTATACCATTTGAAATACAAAGGTTTTATTCCTTTATATACTCAGAATTACTTGCGCTCGTGGGTGCAGCTCGTCACTTGTCAGCCTGTCTGAATGAGCAACATACACAGAAAGAACAATTCAAGCAAGACAGTCTTTGCTGGATAAACAACAAAGCATTAGTTACCTGGAAGGCAGGAAGACTGGCATGTTTTTTCCCCCAATGACAGTCTATAACAAGCAAATATTTGTTGATAATGTCTGACCGTATAGCCACAGGAAGAAGCAGATTAGGTAATTCTAGGTAGTGTCCTTTACTGTTAGAGGGATCCATGGCTTTCTAAGGTGATTAACTGTTGGTGGTGAAACCACTGAGGATGCTAACTAGAAAATATCTGCTCATAAAAGACCCACTACTGCCTCAGAGGCTGCTTTCTGTCACTCTATCTGCAAGGTAACTGCAGACAATGAGAAAGGTTCCTGATTTCATACAGGTAAGAAGTCCCTGTATGGTAAGGAAATCATGCTCTTGTTTGCATTATCTGTCAGCCTCCGCTCCCTGAGAACCTGTGAACCAGTTTTGACACAGAAATTTCAGTCTCAGAGATGTCAAAGCTCCGCGAACACAGAAGGTACAATCCCAGTGAGGGAAGTACGGGAGTGCTGCAGAAGCAGGCCCATGTGTTGTGTGTGGAGGGGTATTGGGATAAGAGAGCTATGGAAGACATAATATGGAACCTGAAGCTGTACTGCTGGATAAAGGACTGAAAGGTCCCTTGATTTCACAGTCCATGAAACAAGTAATTTTTATTCTAATAAATATTCAAGAGAGTTTTGCAATTACTTGTCTGGACATTCTGCTTCATGGCATATTTTAATTTCTCTACCAAACTAGGTCTTTCTATAAGTTTCAGTCCCCTAAAGATCCCTCTCCAGACTGCCGGAACTTAACATACCAAGCTCTGCACTCAGATTACCTTGAACATGCCCACATACTTACGCTGGAGGGAGAAGCAGATGAAGTAAATTCCTTCATAGCAGAATCATCCTACATGAAGACTTCTCAATTAATTACCAGCTGGATGTGAGTAGCTCCATCACCTTTGCACTACCCACACAGAGTAAAGGAGCAGGAGCCAGAAGCTATTATCTGCCCTCTGGAACAGCTCCATCTGGCAGAAGACCACAGCTGAGACTTCTTTGGGGAAGTTCTCTTCATGACTTAAGTAACCTGGCACCCTTTAAAGGGGATAGTGGACCACCAGAAGGGATTAAGAAACATAACTCCGTTGCTTACAACTAAAGGTGTCATAACTTCTAATATTCTTTCTGGAAATTCATTTAAAACCTCTTGAGAACCCACAGGTATACTTGTGTTTACTCATCTAGGCTTATTTGTTTGCATCTGTGTGTATCACATTCAAGTGTGCTGGGGATTTGTCTTGAATACGTTAATGAACTAGACAAACATGCAGATGCCCTGTGCAAATGAGGTAAGGAGCGGGAATCACAGTGCAGTAATGGGGGAAAGAACATGTAAGCCTTGTTTTGTGTCAGAAAGCCTTGCTGGCTGCAGCCACAGGTATTGCCAGCAGAAGACAGGTGTACTCCACAGGAGAAGCAGAATAAATGTGATTCTGAGCAGTATCATCATCATTTTGTATCCACAGCACGTTCATTCGTGTGTTCATTGGTACATCTGTTGTATACTTAGGTCTTTGTACTCCAGCAAGCCTTAAGTTATGTAAGCAGTTGCACGTCTACACCTAATAGACCATATGTTACAAAATAGCTCTGAGGTGGAAAAATAAGGATGTGCTCAACATGAAACAGAAAGCTTAACTGTACTAGGACTGGAGAAATGGATGGGATGCATGGCAATGAAAAGGAACAAATCCTGCCTTATTGTGAGATGAGTAGCTTTTCACATGATGACAGAATCCTATTATTTCCTGATTCAAGGAAAGAAATACCACTTGTGTGAATCTCTCTTTCTCTTGCTTTCTCTCTCATTTGTCTTCCTCAAATAAATGGGCCTTCATTGCCTTATTTACCAGTACTGTCCCTGACAAAAGACTGTATTAAAAAGTTTGAATTTAAATACAGTACAGCTCAGTCTGAATTCTTTCAGGAGCAGAACCTACAGCCAGTGATTGGACAGACAGACAGGCTTGTGCCCTCAATTTATACCACTTTAAAACTACAGCCTTTCAGTGATGCAGTTCTAGTGGTTGATGAGAAATTTAGTGAAAGTATTTCTTAGGTAGATCAGTGCTGATTTTGGAAATGTTTTCATGAAGCAGTAGTGGGCCTTTGAACTTGGTGTGAGTAAACATGTAATTGAAGAATTTTATAAAGAAACATGAATGTTTACTGGGCCCTTTGTAGATGATGTGGGTGGTTGAATTACTGGGCTGTTTGACTCAACCAATCTGAGACAGTCACATTCACTTTCAAGTAGAGTAAGAATCTGTGGTCTGTTGCAGGGCAGGCAAAACAATGAACTGCAGTTCTTGTTGGGGGGCAGTCTCTTGGTGTAATGGTGAGCACTCCGGACTCTGGATCACAAGGTCCTGAGTTCGAGTCTCAGTGGAGACCGTACCGGGCAGTTAAATGCCTCCCTGCCATCCGATCCCGTCAGATCTCGGAAGCTCAGCGGGGTCAGCCCCAGTTAGTACTGGGTGCTGTAGACAGTTCTGAAGATTTCACTGTCACTGTCCGAGTGCTGTAGACAGTTCTGAAGATTTCACTGCCACTGTCCAAGCTCGCTCGGCCGTGGCAAATGGACCTCAGGACTTAAATGGTGGGGCCAGTTCTGCGCACACTGTGCCTTCACCTAAAAAAAAAATCCACTGCGCAGTCTCGAAGGGCTCACCCCCACCTGGGGAGAGCCCTTCGCAAATCTTTGTTCGCGAAGTTTGGCCATACATACATACAGTTCTTGTTGGGGACAAGCAAATGAAAATATGTCAGCCAGACAAAGACAACAGAAGGTTTTCCTCACCACACTTTTTCCATCCAGGTATCTCATAAGACCCAGAATATATTATACAACTGACAAAGATCAGAAATCTTGCACACTTTGTGTGCTCTTTAATTCCTGTAAATATCACACATGTATCCTGGATTAATCAAGAAGCAGCTGCTCATCTGTCCACTCCTTGCTTCTAATCCCTTTAAGAAGAAAGAAACATACACATATATATATATTTATTTATTTCTCTCTTTCTCTTTGTATTCATATATATATATATATATATACACACACACATATATATATGTATTCATGTAGGCACATATATAACTATAGTCAACAAACATCATACAATAGCAAGTAGATCTGTGAATGTTTATGCCTTTTGTGTAGATATGAACACAGTAGAGAAGCAGCCCTTCTTGTGGGACTTTACATCATAACAGTTGTTGATTTAATCAGCATATTTTATTTCATTTATGTTATTAGGAGAAGACTTTGCCCACTTCATGCCCATCTCCCAAGAATCCTGGGACTTTGTTTGAAGACTGCAGCAGAGTCTAAGCCAAAGGTCACTGCAGTATGTTAATTTTCATAGGAGATGAAAAGATCCCAACTCACCAGCCATGCAGGCTGAAGACAAGAGGTCTACAGCATTGCAGTTTGCAGTACAGACCTGTGTGACTGTATTTAGAAGAGTCAGGCATGTGCTGCTCTGCCATGGTGTCAGGGTTGAGCCTAAGGGCTGACTGACTGCCCAGGCTGACTCCACTGATGCTCATGAGAAGTAGTTTGAAGCTACTGGAAGGGCATTTGCAGCAGCACAGGGCTTTGCATGGGTTTTACATGAGCTGCAAATCCTGCCTGAAAAACTGTTCATATGCTAATAGTTGTCTGTGTCATTTTTATGCCTGTGCTGCTTCTGCTGTCCCATTTAAAAAGTGTTACCCAAATTAACTCATTTAATAGGGGTTTAAGCGTGCCTCTAGAGACTGCAGTCACAGTAGTGTCTGTGGAGCAAAAGAATCCCAAGGGTGTACACATCTGTGCTTTGAGGTTTCAGTTCTGCTAATGAAAAAACATACCATAAAATGTGGAAAACTTGGGTGGAGGTTGACTGATTTCTCTGCAACTTTTCATCTCCATCCTGTCCCTATACCCAGTGCTCCTCTGTCCCTACCCTGCCAATTTCCCCCCCTGTTTTCTTTTAACCTGCGTTTTTTAAAAATATTTCTTTTTAATTTTAGATACAGCATTTCATACTCTTCTATCTCACATGGCTCTGAGACATCATAGATGTGAAATGAACATTTGGTCACTGATGATTGTTCTTACCTTCTCCAGGCTGAATTCAAAGTGTTCAGTCCCCAGTGTGGACAGAGAAAATAAATTGAGCTACCTGAAAAAGGTAGCTCAAATGGTTTGGGTTCTCTGCAAGGCACACAAGAAGAAGAAAAAGCTTTTTCCTATGACTTCTCACTTAATAGAGAATATGAATCTTGCTACAGCAATAAAATATTTCAGCAGCCTCTGAAGATGTCTCACAGAGTGTATAATTCATTATTTCTTCATATGGTCATACTTATCATCAGATGATGATGTTAAATTTATTTATATCCTATTTTGAAAATTACCAGAGCCAACTGTGTAGGCTATTCATACTTAATCTATTAAGGAGAGAACTCACTTGGCAGGCACAAAAATAAGAAAAGAAAAATATCTTTCAGTCCTTTCTTGGATTCTAGGTTTTGGACAGTATTTATGCACAGAAAGGTTTCAGGGTTTCAATCTTTTTAGTTCCCCATCATCTAACTTGTTATTTTAGAAGTGTGGGATGGAAGAGGACACACCCTTCTTCTGCTGATCACAGTTCCCCTCTGAGAAAGCTGGTTCAAACTGTGCAAAGGACAGGAATGGGGAGACAAGATAGAGCTCAGAAAACCCTTTTTTTCTTGTGATTTGCACCTTGCCATTGTGCTTGCAAATTCTCTGTTTATACAGAACTATAATGAAAACATATGCATCTCTGTGGATTCCTTAATTGCTGACTTACAGGAGGTTTGAATGTACTTGTCCATCCCTGCCTACCATTATAGAGTTTATCTAGTCTGTATGAGATTTGGATGCACATTTTTCTTCTACCCCTCTTTTCAGTGGCCTCATCAGAAACAAATATGTCCTTATATGATGCAAAATTACACCCTTTGTGCTGTCCTGGTCAGTTCTTCAAATGGATACTGACTGTTTCTTTCCCTTGAAGGCAGCACCCAAAGAGGCCCTTGATCTTTCACATAGTCAGTGCAAAACTGGGCAGAGATCCTAGCTGTAGATCTCTCTTACTCTCAATTTCCTTCTGTTTCTGTAATGTATTTTATCCACCAGTCTTTAAATGGTAGTTACTTCCCATGATATCTTACCATCTCTCCATTGTTTGAAAACACAGACTCCTGGGGGTCACTGAAGGATGAACAGAGTTTAAAAGTTATATATAAAATCCAAAATTATTGTGTCTGAAATGATGGTTTCAGAACTGTTAGTCTAACAATTTGACTGTTGCTATTTCTACTTCTTACATCAGTGCTCTTGGAAAACCGCGCATGCACTTAGCAAAAGATTGAGATATGCAAACAAGACCATACCTTCAGCCCTATCACCACTATTTTAGTTCTGTTACTTACTGAACAAGACGTCAGTGTCAGATGTTTTTTACATCAAAAAAAGTTCTTGCCAACAAATTAAGGTGGTTTTTTTTCAAAAAATATTCTGTAATTGAAAAGAAATTTTAAGAAAAAATGAACAAGAGAAATCACTAAAATTAAGAGCTGGGACATTGTAATAATTTTTTTCTATTGAAAAATGCTGAAACATAATTAATATTGTTTGGCTTTTTTTTTATTTATTTGGTTTATTTTAAACAAAATACTATATATTTACATACACTGTTATTGCTCTAGTAACACCTTCTGTTTTATTTCTTAGTCAATAGTGCTTGCACACTCAATAGCATAATTATTTATATATAGCCTTATACCCATCATGCAACTCACAATTTTAATTAGAGCCTTGTTTACCTCCTCCAATGTGTTTTCAGCTGGGAACATTACAGACACAAAGAAGGGGGCTGACAATGAAGAAGGGTTACACTGTGGAATTTACTTTTGAAATTAAGTATTCTTGGTCAGATGATAGCCAGCATAAAAAAGCCAATCCACTTATAGCCTCAAAACACAGTGTGGAGTTGGAACAATTCTTCCTAGTAAAAAAGAAACCCACTGGGAAGCCATAGGGTAGTGAGACACTGGAACAGCTTCCCACAGAAGTTGTGGATGTCCCATCCCTGGAAGTATTCAAAGCCAAGCTGGATGGCCCTTTGAGCAACCTGGTCTAGTGGAAGGTGTTCCTGCCCACTGCAAGGGGTTGGGATCAGATGATCTGTAAGGTTCCTTCCAATCCAAATCACTCTGTGATTCTATCATTCTATGGAGGACAGGTTTATTTCACAATCCAAGAAGAGGCAGAAGGAGCCCCAAGGATGGAGGAGAAGATGCTTCCTGAATTCTTTAAACAATCTGATGCTTTAGATTGATAAGAAAACTAAATCAGAAAGAAGCAGGTAGGAGTTGCACTATTCTGTACATATTTATTTTTTGTGCAATCTTGATGTGTCAGAGCAGTGGGATTAGAAACCTCTGCAAAGCCTGCTGGGCTTTTTTTATTATTGCACATTTGTGAAGAAATGCATGGCAAATCAGAGAGCCTACTAGGCTTGAACACTGGGGAAGTCTTGGGTAAGGCAGTGAAGAGGTAATCAGTGGCCCTGAGAGAAGGGCAATCACAGTCTGTGCCACTGGTTCTGTAAGGGACAAAAGGGATCCTGTGCAGAGGAAGTCTGACAAGGAATCAGAAGACATGGATTTCCCAAGCACAGCCATAGCAGGAGTCAACATCTATGTTCTTTTCATTTGAGAATTCATTTGCAGGGGAAAAACAGTTGTCCAACTAACACTGATAACTGGGCATATCATGCCTCAGTGAAGAAAATGACATTGCTCCCTCACCCTGTCCTGGGTTTAAGTAGGTATAGGCCTACATTTAGGTTTTAGTTTCAGAGTAGGCCTTAGATTAACAACTGACTCTACTGGCCAGTGGTATTCCATACCATATTCTGATGTCACCTCGAGTATAAATACAGCAGAATAGGAGGACTTCTCTCAGTTGCTTTGTGGCTGCTCCTCTGGGAAAGACGTACTTTGTTGTTTTCCTGAATCAGGCTCCAGCACCACTTGCTGCTATGGTATCTTTGGAGAGTAAAATGTTTGTTCTTAGTTTTCTCCCTGCTTGGGCCTGTCCCTCAGGGGATTGAGTTCTCCTGGGTGATTTCTGGCTAAAATGGTGGGATTTGTGTAAAATGGGGAGTGGGAAGTTGTTTGTTATTTCTAACTTGTATGAATGTGTTATATTGTAGTCTACTTTTAATTTTCTCTTTTTTGTGTAAATATATAACCCGTTAAATTCAAGTTTAAATGTCCAGGTTTTTTTCTCCCTTTTCTCAGCGGGATCAGGGGAGGGGAGAGGAGAGACTTTTGTCCTTTAGTTTATACTTGGTATGTTGCCAAAGTATTCAAATCAAAATGCAGCCCCACTCAGGTTTTGCTGCTCTTCTCTCACTGCTCTTTGCCTTTAGCCCTGCTAGGCTGGAGTGCCACTCAGACTGTCAGGCAGCACCACATTTCAGATCACAGCAGCAGCTCTCTGTCTTCTGCTTTTTTTCATGCCTGAATAGAGCCATGTGATTGTCTCACAGCAAGCCGTAAAGAAGCTGAACCACCAGATGGACTGGTCTAGCACCAGACATGCTGCACTTTTCTAAGTCTCAGACTTCATCAACTTCTGTCCCCATCCCAACTCTGTCCTCCCTCCCCAGCCTCCCAGGGCAGCAGCGTTATGAACTGGAACAAAAATGTGATGACATATTCAAGCCTTCTGACACTGCAGTCCAGGCTCTTTCCTTGCCTATTGCACATTTTCAGTTGAAATTTTGCACCAGTTTTTTTGAGAACAGAGTTCCAGATCTGTGACATGGACATGTCTAGGTAACTTGATAAGAGAAACTCATGGCAGTGGGTAAAGCGGAGACAGGAAGAATTGCTCTGATGAGAGAGGGAAGAGACAGTGAGTTGATTGAATTGTTGCCAGGGCTGCTCAAGCAAAATAAAAGAAACAAGAAAAATAATAACAAGGAACAAGAATTGATTTTCAAGAAGGAGAATGCAAATTTTTAGTAAACCAGAAACTAAGTCTCTGCTCTGTTAGTTTGGTGTAGCCATGGGCCATGTTGATGGAAAAGGCACCTTAACAAATTTTCAGAGGAAGGAGTCAACTTCAGTTTAGGAGCAGAGGCAGAGGCAGCTGCTGGGCTACTGCAAATATGGCTGCATGTACAACTGGTATTGCATGTTACAAAAGAATGGCCTTTACTGAGGGTACAGTGCTCATCTTAGAGGACATACATGGGGGAAGCACATTCTCCTGGAGTGGTGTGTCTGCCTGTCTAAAGGCAGGCAGAAGGATGAGAGAAAGCAATTTATTCCTTCAGTGTTTTTCCTCTGTCTGATTGGCAGACCAGAAATTAGGCCTGTTCCAGTAATTTCTCTGAGAATGCAAATCTTAATTTGCTGTTTGTTAAATGCTTAACTAAAGTCTGAGATCATTATTTTAAACTCAAACTGCCAGAATAAACACTGTCAGGAATCCATTTGCTTTAGAGAATAGCTCTTCCTGACAGCAGCGGAGATGTAAACAGTTACCTTTTAATACCAGGCTGTGAAAAGCTCACCCCCCTGCCCAGCCCAACCCCTTGCTTTCATTTGCAGTAAACAGCATTGCCTGTCCTTATTCCGTGCAATGACTCTATCCTGCTTTCTGAGGCACTCATAATAACAGAGGGATAGTATGGGGTGTTTGATGTGCTCCATTAAAGAGAGTTTGTCAAGGGACAGCAGGAAAATTCATTGGGTTTCAGGTGTTGGCAAGCAGATGAAAGAAAATTAAGCCATTTTTGGTTTTGAGGTAGGAAGACGGGTGTGGTACAAGTCAAGGACACGCATTTGGTTGCAGCTATGGCCCCTCCTGGTGGTGGAAGACATACCCATCTGCCTGTCTTTTTTTGATAATAATCTCTACAGATGCTTTGCCTAACGAAAGCAAGGCAAGGATCTTTCCATGAGGAGCTGACTGAGCATTTTGTTGCTGAGTTTGGTGCTTTTCTGAAATTATCTCCAAGCTTAAAAACTTAGTAACTATGTATTTTGCCTTCTCTGTCCACAAGGACAGAAATATGACCCAAATCCTGTACCAAGGATTTGCACCCCAAGAAAGTGAATGAGACTTCTGCATTTGGGCAGAAGGAAGCAAACAGTACTATCATTATATTTTTTTCCAATAAAAATAACAAAAAGCCTCATAGGCATTCATTAAAATAATTTCTCAATGGTTTTAGGATTTTAAGCCATGTATTAGCTATTTCCTAATTAATAACCAAGATCAGTTTAATGTGCTATTCTATACCCAAAGTAACTAAGAACAAGTGTTTTGATAGGAAGGAATAAGACTTTTACCATAGGCAAATGTGGAGTGCCCTTCTAAGTTCTTAGTTAACTTGATATATAGCCCTTTTCAGGAAAAGAACGTTGCCACTAAATTGTTGCCTTATTTTACCCTTCAGTGGGAATAAAATTGGCCTATAAGAATGAAAAATTTTAATACATCTCTATTACAATATGATCTCCTAATTGGTATTGATCTTCCCTGTGGTACCCAAAATGTGAGAAATTATTTCAGCAGGATTTGAAGTAATAGAAATGGGAAATTGAGAGAAAGAATGACACCAAAAAAAGGTGATGGGGGTAGGGCTAGGGACTGGCAGCATCTATGGCTTCAGCAGCAAATAAAGAAAATTATTTTTATAAGTGTAGCAAGTACAAAACAGTCTGAGATTGAAACTGAGATGATTAATAGCTTTAATAGGAGCTAAATATAAAAAAATGGAATAAGTAAAAAAAATAAGGTCTCTAAAGAGGAAGGACATGGTTTTAGTGAGGTAACTGAGTGAACAACTTCAAGAATGAGTTTAGTTGAGAATGTAGCTCATGTCCAGCAAGATCTGATGAGGTGTAACAACACCCTGTTTTTAGGTCAGAGGTTCTGGAAAGCAGCCAGTGCCAGAACCCTGCCAAGAAACACCTCAGTGTGCAGAAAGTGATAAGATTAAAGGTATTCCTGAGCTTAGCTGAAGTACATCTTGGCATTTTTGTTTTGTTTGTCTGGTCTCCCCTTCAGTTTATGAAGTTCAAAATATCCTAAACTCCATTGTGCCAGATAAGTAGAGACACCACCCTTAGTGCAAGCTGTGCTTGACAACACAATGGGCTGCATACGAGATAATGTTATTGGCTAATAATACAACCCCAAATGTATTTATCTTGTGACAGAGCACCAGGTAAGTAATTAATTAAAAAGTTGATACATATGGCTTTCTTGAAACAGAGAGCAGCATTATTTCTGAAACTTACGATTTGTAATTTAGTGAAGATATTCAGTATTCTGTGGAAAGCCTAGTTAATCACAGTTTTTCAAAGGTCTAGTAAACAGAACAAGGTAATAATGAGGTTCTCTGTCACTGTGTCATAGTAGAACACAGAGGGCAAAACTTCATTACAGTCTTTTGACTCACCTTCCATCAATGTGAGAGATAAACACAGGGACCCAAATACTCCATCAATTTCCAGATGTGTTATTTAGTTGCTTGGTGTAATGTTCTTCATTCTTTTTCTGCAGTTGTGGAGGGAAACCACTGAGACAGCAGAACTCTCAAACCTGAGCAAAGTGGACTTATGTGCAGGTCTTACTCAACTTGAATGAGGTGTATTTTTTCCTGTTTAATCTTATTTGTATGTATCATTCATCCTTGTTCTTTGGCAGTTATGGAGGTACTTGGAAGACAACACTCCAGCTAGTTGCTGAGGTTTTTCTCTGAAACCTTCCTGAGTTGAATTTAGGCACAGCCTGAAGTGACATAGAATAAATTTCATTCTCAAACTTCATTCCGTATTCAACAGCATTAGGACATGAAAGATCTGAATTATTTCTCTTCTTTGCCAGGTAAAATTCAAACTCTACGTTATTTCTGACTGATGTGCATGTAAAGGAAGGAGAACAAGTTTTGGCACGCACAGTGAAAAAGAAGAAATTCTATTTTACAAATAGTCAGAATTATATATCTCTTTGGGTTTTGGTTTAGCTTTTTTTCTTCCTTTTTTTTTTTGTTTGTTGCTGTTGTTGTTGTTTAATTAATGTTTCCAGGCTGTACTCAGTGAAAGTGCTTATTCCAGACCTAATTTTCATTTGCAGGACAACTATAGCACTGTATTTTGGGATATCATCTGGTCTCTAACTCTCCTCGATCTTCTTTTCTTTTTTCCTTTCACAATCAATGCAGTCCCTGGCTATGCAAGTCCTTGTTTCGAGGCCCTGACATCCAGCCAACAGAGGGAGCACTAGTTTAATTATAAAACCCAATTTCCATCATTGCCAATGTTGCTGCTGGCTGCACAGATAAGAAGGTCATTATGGAAAGCTATGCAAGCCTTTTCCCCCAAGAACTGGTGAATGACAAAACCATTGCCAATAGTACAAAAAGGAAAGCTAGTAAGGAATCATTATCAAGCCATTGTGTGGACCTGACACAAAAAAAAAAAAAAAAGGGACACACACGGACACAAATACAAAGCATTACCCATTAAAACAACAGGCTCATCCCAGGGTGCAGCCCAGTCCTGGAGTTCAGCTGCTACCTGTGAACAATCAGAGCCCCCTGAGCCAGTTCAACCTTGTATTGAATCTGGGGCCATCTGCCACCTCATTTGTTAGAATTGGTTAAAAAATGATGAAATTCTCTGCAAAGAGTCCTGCTGGTGAATTTTGGCATTTTTTTCAATGAAGACTTAATTACAAGTCTTATTTGTCTAGTCTACATATCTGTCACACTCTGTCTACGTGGTAATATGGCAGTAACCTATGACTGTGAGCTGGAAAATCAAACCCAGCTAAATGAAGTTTTGCATGCTTCTTTTTTTCCTTCCTTCTGTAAAAGGTCTTTAGCATTGTTTTGACAGGCACTTGTACTCAGAGATTTGACCTCCCTTCATTTTTTTCATGTTCAGAGTTCACTTACCTGCATCTTTAACTCAGGCTTATTCTTTATATAGTTATGAAGAAGAAATTAAATACATCAAATCTGTACATATAAATATATGTACATATATATATCCTAAGCATTGGGATTGCATGCAATTGAGAACTTTCAATAAGGCAAATTCCCAGGTACTGAATTCTACTGAGGAAATGGATAGAGATACTTTTCACTGAGGAGTTCCAAACTGCCCTTAGAAATACCTGGAAAACATGAAACAAGAAGGAAAATGGGGGAAGATGCAAATAGAGGTTTGATAATGAAGGAAGCAAGAGTTAAGAACAATGAAAATAGCAGAGAAAGCCACTGATGGATTAAAAAGGTAAAGTAGTCAGCACACTAAAGTTTTATTTACTTTTTTTCCACTTATTTCTTCAAATTGACTCCCTTTCCCTTGTGGTTTGATTACATCCAGGTTTAGTCGGTTGACTGACCTGACTTACAGCTTCTCTGGCTTGATTGTCTAGAAATACGATCAAAGGGCAGATGTTCTTAACTCTGGAAAGTTTTCTTTCACACATGTTTATTACTCTCCTTGGAGGCCAAGGACTCAGGAAATGCAGGCACATCCAAGCTCACTTTATCACCAAAGGATTCCTAAGAACTGCACATGCTTATAAACAAGATTTGGCTGAACTCTTGACTGACAGGCTAGAGCTGCTGTTTGATATCAGTGTATTCAGTTTCCTGCTGATAAACCCAAGCTCTAATGTGGTGCTTTGAAATGTCAGTATAGATGGACTTTTAATTTTTTTTTTTAATTTTTTTAAATCTTCTCTTATTCCATTTCTCACCTTGCTTCTATTCCATTACAGTTTGGGGCAACAACATACATGAATAACCAAGCTGTGGCTGCTGTTTATGTAAATCTTCTTACACCTTCCCCAGAAGGGATTTTTTCAGCATACTTTTTGGGTAGCATGTTCAGTTTGAGATAGCTAAATGTAATCCATGTATTTTTGTGACTCTGTAAAGATGTAAGTAGGAATCTATATTCATAAGAAAAAAAAAGATGAGGCAGGACAGGGAGGGGGGTGGGGAGAGGATTGGTGAGTGGAACAGGTTGTTTGTAAGGTGCTTGTTATATTCCTGGATGTAAAGATACTTACAAAGAAGAAATGGCAATGCAGCTTAGACATCCATATGAAGTTGTGCTTCCCCAGCACATGAAGGTCTGGGCTGCTGAGGGTGTCCACTGCATTATGCTGTACTTAGGAATTAGTCAAAAGCAAGGAAGATCAACGTTGTGCACATGGTCTTTTAGTTTCATACACCAACCAAACAGAAAGCAAGAACACCATAAACTAAGGCTAGACTCAAACAAGCACTGCTAAGCATTGTGGACAAATGCAAAACAATACACTTTTGTGCCAGTCACCCTTACCTCTCCTCATTTCCTAGCAAACTCTTAGTACTTACTGTGCAGGAAAGCAAACTTACGAGTGTGGAGCTTAGAATGAGCATTAAGAAAGACTTTTAAAAATCCAGTCATAGCTTACAAATATCTCAGATTCAGAAAAACCTCTGTATTTGAAAAGGTTGTACTTACATGGAAATCATTTGATGTCTTGGAATTTGAAGACTGCAGGCTTCTTAATACACATTATATGAATATATTATTTAGGAAACAGTATAACTTCATAATATGACTGAAAAATAATATGAAGAAGACAAGAACCTCACTCATTCACCTTGCCAGCTGTGGACTTTCCAAGATGCTTTCAGCTTGCATTGTTGCAATCATTTCTAACCAGCCTTGTAGTTTTACTTCTGTAAGGCTGCCTAGTGAATCCTCTTTGTACCACATAAATGGCTACTGTGAGAGGTTAGTGCTCATATACACTGTTTTCCTCTTTGGCACCTTGTCTGAACTCTGCCATTTCAATGCACAACCAGAAGTAGAAAGTTTTTCATCAAACTGAAAATCCTTGCATTTAAGTGGATCCTGTTTTGTGAAAGTTGAGGGAACAGGCTGAGGAGTTAATACACCCACTCATTATCTAATCCTGACACTTGCTCACACAAAAGTACAAGTGAATAAAACTGCATCATTTTCTGATGGTTTCTGGAGGTTTTGAGCTCATGGATCCTGGGATTTGCTTTGACACTCTGGCTGTCGCTAGCATACTTGTATGATTATTGTACATAATATTGATTTTGAAAGATTCACATTCTCTGGGGGGTTTTATTGATTGGCAAGGAGTGATTTTATTGAAGGCAGAACAAGCATCTCAAGCTATTGAAAGGACATGAAAGGTAATGCAACTTGGGTACAGGTAGTCTACTGGGTCCTTTGTGATAAAGTTGTATACACTCAAAGCTGGTAGAGGGAAGTTTTTTCTACACTCTGAAGGTAATAAAAAATCAGCTAATGATTTCAGGCAATTCTTCAAAGCCTTGAAGCTTCTAACAGTAAAGATATTATGAAAGATATACTGACTCTTCTTTCTTTTGCTTTTTTGATTTTTAACTTGATGAGTCCAAAACATGTTCAGGCAAATGAAGTCCTGCCCTTGGAACATACATTGTATAATGTAAAGTCAAAATACCTAATGGTAGAGTAGAAGTTAGATATTCAGTCTAGTTCCTTGTAAGCTTAATTTCATTTCACAAGTCAATACTGCTAGTCTGCTCTCTGGTTTCTGAGACAGAAACAGTCACCTATTCATTTATTGTATAATAAGAAACAAAGCCTATATCTGATATCATTCAGAACTTGCTTTGAACTGCTAAATGGTCAAACGGTTACCACACAACTGAAAGCCCATATCTTCCCTGCGGTTCTTGTTTTAAAGGGAAAGAAATTATTTAGTTTTAGCTTAGTGATGCTACACATGAAACATTCAGCCAAACATGTGAGCTATGAAATATCCTCCCCTGCTGAGGACAGTCAACAAACACTGCAACCATGCAGCCGTTTCAGTCATGTGAAAAAAAGCCTCTCCAGCTCTTTCAAGAGGGTATGTTTTGTAGTTAAACCAGTTAAAATAGGAGAGAGAATTCATCCAATGTTTGGTAGTCCTTCCAATAAGGTTTAGCATCATGCAATGATGCAGGAATAGACCAGCAACATGCAGAAAAAAACATACCTGAAAAGAATTCATGTCTTCAGGCAAGCTCACTGCTGAGAAATGAAAGCAGATACGCAGTTTGTAAAGGTCCAGAGGGCTCCTTTTGATGAATGAATAATGGGGTAACATCAAAACCACATTCCTCGAAATTATGGAACACCTGACACAAGTTCCTGTACTTTAGAGATTTCATGATATTCAAGAGAGCTTTTGTACAGAAAGTGAGTTGTTATGGTATTCATAACTCACCAGTGTTCGGCTATGTTCTACTGGGCAAACAAACTGAAACTAGTGGTCCCTCAGCTCGCCATCAAACTTGCTCACTGGCAGATCATAGAATTGGGTTTGGGTTGGAAGTGGCCTTCAAAGATCAACTAGTCCAACCCCACTGCCATTGAAGGGACATCTTTCAGCAGATTAGGTTGCTCAAAGCCCCATCCCACCTGGCCTTGAATCCAGCTTGGCCAAGGATGCAGCATCCTTGACTTCTCTGTGCAACCTGTTCCACCCTTGCAGCAAAGAATTTCTTCCTTATAGCCAATCTAAATCTAGTCTCTTGCGGTTTAAAACCAGTATGTCTTGTCCTGTCACTACAGGCCTTGGTAAAATCTCTCAGTCTTTTTGTATTGAATGACTGCAACAAGGTCTCCCCAGAGCCTGTTTTTCCTTAGACTTAACCCCAACTCTTGGGCTTTTTACAGGGGAGAGGTGTTCCAGTCCTCTGATTATTTTCACAGCCCTCCTCTGGACCCACTCTAACAGGTCCATGTCTTTCTCATGCTGAGGATGTCAGAGCAGAATGTAATACTCCAGGTGGGGTCTTACAAGAGCAGAATTCCCTCCCTTGACCTGCTGGGCACACTTCTATTGATGCAGCCCAGGTGTTACTGGCTTTCTGTTCTGCAGCTGTACATTACTTGCTCATACCAGCAACATTAACAATGGAGAAGGTGTTGCAAAGCTGTGATTCTTATTTTTCAGAGATTTAAATGGGCATATTCCCTCAAATTATTTTCTCTGACATTTTCTTTTTTTGCCTCCTTTAAATTTTTCTTCTTTTATAACTCTGCTTTTTCCGCTTCATTCATCACCTCTCTAACAACCTGGTCTCCTTTAAAGAATGGAGTTTCATTTCTTCTGCTTCTAAAATGTAGTAGCATTTTTTGGTTTTAAGGGAAGCGTTTCTCTGCAATAGAAAGTTGACAGATAGAGGCAGTCTGAGCTGCAGATATACATGGATACAGCTGTTGCTCATCCTAGTGGCTTGATGAGCTATCCCAAGTGATAGCTCCGGGATTATGTATCAACAGGGCTTTTTGACAAGGTGATGACTCTGTCACAATGACAGCAATTCTTCTACGTGTGTTTTAAGCCCTTTCTCTCATCTAGGGTATAGGGGAAATAGGGTGGAACTATGACTAGAAATCCACCACAAATATAGCCATAGAGATTAAAGGCCACCACAGTTCTGCAAAAAGGCCGTTCCTTGAGGTTAATTGTAGTTTTAGCTGTGTTCTTGACTTTGATGGTGGGTAATAATGAGTGTGAAATTCCTTGGGAGTCTATCACTGGATTATTGGGATCTTTTGCAAGATTCTCAGTCACCCATGCAACCATTTCAGCAGGACACACCATGTCATCTAGGAAAGTCACATAACGAAAATGCAGTAAGGCATGCAGTATGGCTTAGCAGGAAGCCTTAAGCTTTTGAAGTGCTACTGAAAAGCCAAGTCAATCTTATCTGTCCACAGGTAGATTTGCCTAGTCTCACATGGAACTTCCTGTCCTTTACTTTGGAGCTTACCAGGTAGGCCTTAGAAAAGGTCTTGAAAAAGTGCCCAGGATGTGATAACTATCTTCACAGAGTATCTCAGACTCATTGACTCAGATGAAGTCACTTGCTTTCTTCTCATTTACGGGAGGGGGAAAAAATGTAAGGAAAAGTATTCTGAAAGACTCAAATAAAATTACTCAGAAAACCAGTGTAGTATTATGGAAAAAGAAACAGGAACACACCAGATCTGGAGCTGGACACAAAACCAGTTAAGGGGAATAAGAAGGGCCTGTGTCAGCAGAACAGAAAAGGCTGACAGTGGGGTACCTGGTCCTTCCAGGGTGATACCACTGATGGAGAAGGAACAAAATTTACTACTCAAAGTTTATTACAGACCTAGTCTTCTTTTCTCCTAGGTATATCAGCACTGCAAAATGGGAAGGTGTATTACTGGAAGCTGCATTGTTTTATTAAGGTGTTTCACCCAAATCAATACACTCTTGTTTTCAGAAGCAAATGAATAGCTCCAGCTGAAGTTTTTAATTTTGCTCAAGTACAAGGTTCATTTGCATGGGTAAGCTGGCAACATCCATCCTCCTGGTGACTGAATCTTAGCTGTAAACCCCCTGCCATTATGGTACAGTGTAGCACTCGTAATTGTGTCTGGGTGCGTGTGTCAAGAGCAGTCTCAGGCATGTCCATGTCCTTTTTCATCCTTTTATTGATTCCTTTGCACCTAAAAAGCCGCAGCTACTTCCATTTCAGATGTACTATAGTTCTTCTTTTAAAACAGTATGACACAGTTCAGTAGCTGAAATGTGCCACAGAGCTGGGACTGCTAGATAGCTTGTTTTTAATTTTCTCCACAGGAAAGAGTAATGTGTAACTTCTCAGCAGAGTAACTGTCACAAAGAAAGAGGATAGAATAAAAGGCATATTTTGGCTCATGTCAAGATAAAACTGAATGAAAAAGCTCTCTTCTCACACTTCTGTCTTTATAACTCTGAAACTGAATTTATATCAAGATTTCTTGTTCAAATGAGAATTAGGCCTCAGACATTCATTGCAGATATTGGGACAATTAAATCTTTCCAAGAATTTCAGTGTTGGTTTCTGTTTTTTGATTAAGACACATCTCTAATTAATACTGTAAAAGAGTCTTCTAAAGAAATCCCTATCAGCAGAGAGAGCTGATGCAAGCATAGGAAAGAACAGTTAATTGGGGAAAAACTTCGTTACACTTTTACATTTTGCAAACTGCTTTTCACCAATAGCTGGGTGGCAAACTTAGCACTTGTGGACAATGGCAAGAGAGGGACTCCAAATCAACAGGGACTTGACTTCATTGCTTTATTTGCTAAAAATGTTTTAATAACAGCTTATAGATATTCTCCTAGCATTGTAAGTAGTAATTTCTTTTTAATTAAAATCTCCGAAAAACTCATGTGACAGAATCTTCTGAAAGAAAAAGAAAAGAAAAAAGGACTGGCAAATTAATTAACTAAACTAGAAGGTCAGGTTTAAAATCCTGCTGCAGCCTAATTAAATCCTAGACAGTGACATTTTTGGCTAAAGATTGTAACCATAGTAATTAGTGTTGCAGGAAATTTCCATATGCCATTGTGCCAAATGAATGAGAGTATCTCATAATTGTTCCTATAGGACTTCGTGCAAATAGCTGGGAGGGACATGATCCTATTGGAGGAAATATGCAAAGGCATCATAGTACTTTCATTCCTGTATTAGAGCCTTTCCAGGTCAGTAGTGTGAAGGAGGGAGAAGTCTGATACACATTAGGAATATTATAAATTTTTATTATAGCAGTCTCTCCTTCTTATTGCCTATTTAAAGAAACAATCACTATTTAAATAAATGGCGGAAGCTGTTAGTCAAAAGGCTGTGGATAAATACATGCTGAATATGCAATTAAAAATCATTGTAGTGAACAATTTTATAGGATAAAGCAAAAGATGCTGCTAATATTTTATTTTATTAGCACGTATTTAAGTTAACTATGCAGAGATCTTTTTTTTTAATCATTAGCTTTTTCAGGACTACTAAGGATTTTTTAAATGTCAGGCAGTAAAATTAAAATGTCAGTATATGACACAAGGGTCAAGTAGACTTAATAAACCTGAACTACATCATTCCACATTTATTTCCAGATTTTCCTTTTCTACTGAAAAATGTGGTGAAAATGTGGTAAAAATATTAAATTTTTTGTACAGTCCATGTGACTTTTGAATACAATAGAATGAGTTATTCAGGCATTTCTCTTTTCAGAACACTGTGCAAGCTTCACTCAAAGGGAGAAAGACTGCTCCCTTCTTAAGCAGCACTGCTACAAGAGGATCATATGTGTATTTTTTCTTTAATAAATTTGTCTCTTCAAAGAATATTAAAATGCCAGAATAAGAAAGTTACCAATCTACCATATAATTAAAATGAATAGAAGATAAATTACTGTTTCAGATGAAAAGCAAAAAGATAATTCTGCTGCGTAGAAGGTCCAGCCTGAAGAAGTGGGCAGCCTACGCTCATGGACCTTGAATGTGTGCCTGAAATGGTCTTCTCAGATGGGCCAGCTTAATCTTCTTGTTCCAAGGCACAGCTCATTCCTATTATGCTCCCCATTTTATTCAACACAAAAGTGCCATGATTAGAACTTGGAAGAATAGTTGCCAGCCTTCTCTATGGCCATCTAAACTGCAGAATGCTCAGCAGTGCTGCACCATATGAGCGAAGCAAGAAACTTTCAGAGTGTCTCCAAGCCCTGCCAGACTAATGTCCTCAAGTCTCTGCAGTCAGTCTGTACTTTCTTCTTTCAAAGACTAATGTGATGGTCTGTGACTGAGTGTGGCAATCAGAGAGCATTCAGGTGCATGTAGAGAACAATTTTCTGGTTGATCTGTTCTTTCAGGTGAACTCATTCAATGAAGAGGCATTTCATACTTTTCTTAGAAAATTTCAGTTTTTTCTGTTTTCATTGCAGGTGGAGAATATATGTTTTTCAAGCTATTGTTTCACACTCTATTCAAACTTAAGTCCACTCACGGTAAACCTTTGTGTGAGACTGAAGAGCAGGTTTGTATAACTTGGAGTCATAATGGCAGGATTTCAGGCATGTCTGGTCTTACAAAATTCGTCACCTGTTAAGTGATCGAAGTGTAAATATGTTTCACCTTCCGGGTGACACCCCAAGTTTTACACAGGATCTTGAAGCTTTGGGAGATTCATATACGGCCCGTTCCAGGGCATTGCCCAATCTGTAGTCTAGGAGCTACACTGATGATCTTCCTACCCAGCCAGACTCCACTGAACCTCAGAACGGTTTGGCTTCAAGGATGCTCCTGCTGAAGTGATGAGCTTCCTTCTCCTGGAAGAAATGTATTTTGGGGGAAAAAAAAAGCTATATTCCAATGCTAAATACTGTATAAACATACATCTAAGTAGAAATATAATTGACAAACCTGGGTAGATTGTACAAGTATAGTGGCACGTTTTTTTCTGGGTGCATTAGCCTTGGCTTTCTCTTGAGGCAACTTACTTCAGCAATGACCTCCCTCAGCCACCCATGAGACACATGCCCATCACATCCTCTGCTAGATCAGTAGGACATTATCCTTATGAAAAGGAAAAAAAACAGTAAGCTGTAAGAAAATTTGCTCTTGTAGCATCAAAATGAGCTGTTGATCACAATAAATCATGCAGTTCCAAATAAGTCCATTTTTTGATTTTATTTTTTTTTACATTATTAAGTTACTAGCTTTGTCCTCTTCCAGAAAAACTCTCAAGGCTTTTTAAATGTTCAGGCAGAGGAGGGGACTATTCCTTCCCCATACTTATCCCCCAGAACTGGACTCCTACATTTCCACAACATTTCAACTACAGTTCAAAACAAAATCTCAACAAAAGTGTATTTGTGATCCACTGGGACAGAGAAGTCAAATTCAGGATCAAATTTGTAGCAATTTTCAGATACTTCTTCCAGTGGAAAATGTTGCTGTTAACTTGATTTGGTTGTCTGTGGAGACACCATCACTGGAATGCATTTGTGTCAGCCAGTTAGCAATATTGGATTAGGGCATAAAGCAAGGAAATATTTTATTAGGTCTGCTGTACCACACTAGGACAGGTACCTCACAACTCTAGGGTTAATTTCCTCAGCCATAAATGGCAACACTGATGCTAAGCCGTACCTGCATCATACACAGTATGTATATGATGAGGGTACCTATACTGTTTTAGGCTTTGAAGTATGGGAGGAGAAAACAAGAAGGCTGTGAAAGAGTTTTAACATGAACAATTTGCTCATTTGCAGCTTTCAGAACACCACAATATATTTTCACAAAAAACCCATTTGTATAAAGCTGTCTGAAAACATTTTTGGCACACGTGTATATGTAATGCATGGTAGTGCAGTCTCTGGATTTTGAATATGTTTTTAAAATGGCAACAACATTTCAATATCTTCAAATAGCAGCAGGATGCTGGATAATTTACATTGCGCCTCATGCAGGCAGGCGTATAATCCAGTACCCTGAAGCTGTGCCTACCACAAACCAAATACTAAGAACTGTTTGTAACATGTTTGAGAGAAGAGACTGGAAAACTCACTGAGCAACAGTGCTTTGCTCGAGACAGAGTTCATCCTCTCTAAAGGCTTCAGAACAGATGAAGCTGAGCTAATCATCAAGAAACCCTCTAATCTCTATCATTACTTAGGTTTTCATGTTAGTCATTGTGACAGCTTTTCCCCCTTATCATCAGGGGGAGAAAGCAATGGTTGGCGCTGTCTGGTGAGACTGTAGACATTTATGGCAGGCTGAGCTTTTTCAAGTTAGTATTCAGGAGTCATACACAGTCAGTGAATGGAGAGACAATCTCTAAAAGCTATTGCGAAGGGCATGGCACAATGTGGGGCTTATGTCGCGTTCCTCTTGGCTGATTACCAAACAAAGGTAGAACCAGCCAATACCAAAATGTTTTATTTTGCAGAGAAATACAAAAATAAACCAGCTACTTAGGGCACTAACTATTACAGGCAGAGAAATACTACAATAAATCACTGAAATGAAGAAATGTGGCAAGAGGCACAGAAAACTGAGAGATATTTTGTCACTAAATTGCAGCATTAATAGCCCTCTGAAGCTTCACATTTAAATTGCCTATTTCTGACACTCAAAATGCACATTAGGAAAATTATGCTTATTTTATAGTTGCTCATTAAAAGGAAGGGGATAAATAAGATGGAGTTTTAAACTATAAATCTCTTTCATAACAAACAACCACTATGAACGTGTGGGGTAGACAAATAAATGGATAGTGAAAGAATGATTTTTAAAATGCTTTTGTAATCTGGGGTGTAAATGAGCAACTGTCTGATTTGATCTAGAATGAGTCATTTTTAGGTCTGAGGATGATCATGAATGCGGGAGATTCTCATATGTTACTTGATGATGATGAAGAACTAGAAATAATAGAAAAGGTTATTTCTTTTCCCTTGCAATAATTCAGGCATTGTGCAATTACACTTTTTGTCTCTTTTTTACATGACTGCAATGCTACATGTATTTCCCCACCTATAGATACATCAGCTTTCCCCAGCTAAAAAGGCATAATTTTTGATTACCTCATATAGCCTGTATGACAAATTCAAGGGAAGAAGCAGAAGGAACTTACTGTGGCATTTAGTCCTACTGGAAAGGACTTTCATGATCACCTGTGTGACTTTCCAGCACTCATTAATGGCTGCCCAGTAGCCTTCTGCTGACTATCTGAATAGCATCTGCATTTATCTAATCTTTATTTTTTAAAGACTGCAAAGTTATAGCTCATTTGCAGTGTTTCAGGATTTGAGTATTAAACAAAAATGCAAATACAGCAGTAAGTCCTTAATGAGATATATCCAACTCAATTTTTTCAGCATTAACTTCATTCTTTGTCTCGTTTGAGCATCCACAGTATAAACTATTCATCGGCTCTGAAACTTCATTTTATTATATCATCAGCTGCTGTCATGTATTTTACAAGTTTAAATTCTAATTTTTATCTACAGTGAGAATAATAATGACATTCCAAGCTGGCATTTATTGTCCAAAGGAAAATGGCTCAAGTACTGTAACAAACTGTCTTTTCTTTTGCACCTCGAAGACTTACCATGACAAAATGCAATGTTACACACTTCTGGGTTTGTGGTACTTGACTGCTACTTTGCACTTGAAAGATTATAAAGTCACAAGGGAAATGCTAGTTCCACACACTTGTGGCTTGTAAAAGGAAGTCTGTTTGAGGCAATTTAAATACCCTGAGGAAAATTCCTACTTTTGGATGTATATGAGCATACACCACATTTCAGTTCCTAATTTTAATCTTCTAAAACAAGTGGTATAAACCAAACCTTTGCCTCTAAGAAAAGGAAACATAATTCTCTGCTTAACAGAGTGGTGTGGATAAAACCCTCAGGTTTGGACCACTCAATCACTTGTGATGGAACCTGTGCCTCACCTGGGGAGTTCTACTTAGCTTTCAGATGTGCAGCAGCTCTTCCTCAGCCGTCAGAGACCTCCTTACACCCCCACCTAATTTTTGGACTGGATTGCCAGGGGTAAGGAGAAGGGAAGAAAGGGAGTATTTTCAGTACCGATATTTATTTTTTCAGTACTAGTGTTTATTTTTTTTGTCTCTCCTGATGTGCTAACTGTCCTGCAGAAAAGAGTGTGAGGTTCTGGCCACCCATAAATACAACTTTTCAGGACCATCAAGGCTCACATCCTGCCCCCAGCACTGCCAACAACACCCAACTTTTTTCGTTCCTTTGATAGCTGGGTGAGAATCATGGCATCCATAAGGTTATTTGCTGCCATGGTCACAGAGTCACCCATACCCAGAAGGATGATGACAAGTCCTTCACATCTTGCTCTTGCAGCATTTGCTCTTGGATTATGTGGTCTGCAACAAGGACTCTCTGCCAGCTTTGTGAGATCACATCTGTCTCTGATCATATTGATGGTCCTTATTCTGCTGCTTTTCCCCCCAAATAAAAAAGGAAAAACAAGCAGCAGAGCCATAAAAATACCTAAGTGTTTCATGAATGCTTCTCTTGCAGCAATGACTCCAGTTAAGCTTCTGTGCCAAATTCAACTTCACTGTGAGCTACAGAAACCCTTATTTTTTGCTCTGTAATTGTGCCCACACTCATTACAGTTCAGTTTCAGCTCCTTCTGTTCCCTCTGTGCCTCATGCTTTAATCTGTGGGGTTTTATGTACTGCAGTTTTGATGAACAAGCTACACTGTGTGGGGTGCATATTGCTCTGTGTGCCTTGTAGCAAATTTCTATTCACGTTCATTACAAGCAAAGACTATAAGGCTCTATAGGGTTTTCTCTGCAATTTTGAAACATGGGCATGTAAGTCACTAACTTTTATGCCCAGGCTGGCTTTGACAGTTACTGAGTTTGGGAAACAGAGCCCAAAACTTCGACACTAACAACTTTTACAGCATCCTGAGCGTGTTGATTGAGAAAGAACATGGTTTTGCAGTATTGATTTGTTGCTCTTAAAATCCTCAAGACAAAGGCTTCATCAATGCATCAACAATAAAGCTGATAATATTATATATATGCTAATTTAATAATATAACAAGTATTATTGCATAAGTAATACAATAAAAATGCTAACGTAACACAGTACAAGGGTTTTAATCTCCTACATTTTCTTTGGATGCTATAATGTTTCTGAATTTTCACAGTGGAAAATTTTATAAGTGGCTTTTCTTCATTGTTTGTTCGTTTGCATAAAGAATTATCAGCTTCACAAACTTCTTTGTAGCTCCCAGTGGAACTAGCACAATTATAAAGTTGTGCCAATTTGGCTTCTTAGCAGAAGGTATCTATTGGAAGAAAACAAACCTCTACATTAGATTCCCTCACGAACAAACAAATCGTTTTAATTGGCAGCATAATGAGACGGCCTTTTGTAAAATACATACTTGGAAAGTGTTAAAGTGGATCTCCTAAGTTCTGCACAGGTTGGGTATGACAACAAAACTAATTGCAGGAAATGCAGCATGGCTGTATTTCAGCTTTTGTAATGTAGATTGTTCTTGTATTGCTTTTCATTATCTGTTTAGCTGTTTTTAATCATTTATCAGACTCTAAATTCCCACTATTTTACAACAACAACATGTACTTGGTTTCTTTTTTGTTTTACAGAAAATGGTAAAGTGATATACTGCAGGTATAGGTCATCTTCATTTTAAAATAATCTATATTTCACCAGCTCCTCAAACACAGCTAATTTTAAACAGATAACTTTGGAATTTCTGACATATTTTGTTTAGACTGCTTAATTCTACTGCAAGCTTTCCTTTGAGTAGATTACTTTACTAATTGCGCCAACCACTGTCTTTCTCGTAGAGGAGCAGAACCAGCTCTTACCTTCGAGGTTATGGGATCCAATCAATTCTGCAAAATCTTTTTTAGCCCCTCCTTGTGGTGATCATGGCTGGTGCCCATGCCGGCATCCAGCCCACAGCACAGCAGGAGTGAGAGCACATACACGGTGGCAAATTCCCCAGCTATTCCCAAGGACACAGATGTGGGCATGTTCATGCAGCTTGGACTGAATGAAAGGAGGTTTTCAGCGTATAAGTAGGTCTCAAAACCCCATCTATCCTGTGATTTTGTTGATGAGGTAAGTAGCAAGAATTTCTTGTATAGCTGTGTGCTTCAGCTGTCCTTTTCACGGGGAAGCTGAACAAAGTAGACTGGATAGTGTTATAAAATAAATTCAAAAAATGTACTTCAGAGCTCTTGTGCATTTGTGTGTCTGTGTGATAGGTAGCACTTATGGCATACTTTTTCGGTAGTCCTCAAGCTCACAGAGATGGTCATGTGACAACTTGGTTGGAGCTTGAAAAGAGGTCACAGAAGAAAGTCAGAAGGGTCCTTATACGATGTAAGGAAACATTTTGTTTTCCAAAATCTAACCACTAAATAATTTTTTGTCTTGTTAGGGTTATCTTTCTAATGGAAAACCGTGCTGTGTTTTTGTACAATTCTATGCTCTTAAACTTTGACTGCATAAGGCATATCCTAACACATTCACCCATTTACTAAAGATGAGATCCCCACCAGTTAAAAGATATCAACACTAGCTCTGCAGTGAGCAAGCATGGCTTCAGAAGACATAACCAAAAAATATCTCTGAGGTAAAGCCTTAGAAATTTCTAAATAATGAAAAAGTGTCAATGGAATTAAAAACAGAATTGTAATTTTAATGCAAGTATTGCATTTGTAAAGCATTTCCATAAGGTATCTTATCACATTTTTCTTTTCATTACAAAAGATGTGTGAGAATTTTTGTAACTTCTGCTTTACTGTACCTTTGTGACATTTTTTATACTCACTTTTGATACCTAGAAGACATCACCTCTGCTTGGACTCTTTGCCTTCTCAAGGAGTTGCTTTATAACATAGAGCAAAAACTATAAAAGCCGTACTTGTATCAGGATCTTTAAGGTAAATCTTTGAGATGTTCCACTTCAGGAGAACTGATCCACTAAGACAGTTAAAGACATATAGCTGAAAGCATATGAATGGTCCCATTAACATGAAAGAAAAGCAGGTGGAATTCATTTTTAGATTTATGTCATTTATTTTTCTGTGAATACTTTACTGTAATGTTAAAAAGGGGATTGCTTGCTTCATTCTGGTGCAGGAATTGGTGTGCAGAAATGAAAAAAAAGTGGTGGGAAAAAAAGCCAACAACAAGACCCCCCACTACTGTAATCTTCATTAGCACCTTTTAAATAGACAAGTCAGAGATTAGATGGGCCATAGAAATGAGCAAGTTTTCTACCTTTGAAGTTGCTTCGGGGTCAGTCAGCAGCGCACAGCTGGGTTATTCTGTCTGCTACCTTTGCTGTATTTGACTGGTACCTTTGTTGCATTTGTTTAGGGGTAGGAGAAGTCAGAGTTTCCATTGTGGTGGCTTTCAAAGGCACTGTGTTCGCCAACACTAAATATCTCTCCAGTTTTATTTCAAAAGTAAGTACCTGTTCCTGTGGTAACTAAATGCAATACCGATCATCATACTTAGCATTCAGGTGGCATTCCTTGACATTTGACCTCACCTTTCAAAGCATTCAAGGTTTGTTCCTCTCTTTTATACCCACCACACATCTCAAAGCCTTTTGCAAAACCTCAGCTAAGCTTCTTGCTTGACAAATGCATCCTTTTTCCTTCAGGAATGGTTAGATACAGGTATGAATTTTACATTAAAATGGAAAGATTATTTGAACCATACTAGTACTGAGCCACTGTCTTGCTTCTGAAAGCTGCACCCTGCCTGATGCTGGCACAGAGGAGCCTAGGTCACTTCTGGGCCCTGAATTATCTCAGTGCAGCATCAGTCACTGTTGCAGCCCCAAAGCTTCAGAAGGGCAAAAATCTAGGAACTGGCATCTTAGTCTATGTTTTGTATGAAATTGCACTTATGGGGCATTTGGATTTGTTTTCATGAATCAGATATGTTTGAATTATTTACAGAATGTGTTGGCTTCAAAGAACCTAATTAGAGTAGAGTAGCATGTTTTAGGACCTGAAAAGGCAAGCTTTGCTCCTACAAGTAATCACTGCTCTAATGAAAAAACTCATGAGAGTGAAATGCATAAACATATTCTGTGGGATCCATGCACAGAACATATTTTCAAGTCCAAGGAGCATGTCAGTGCAATAGCCATGAAATTCTAAAAGTATTAGAGGCAAGAGAAATAACAGCACTAAAACTTTATAGTGTAATATAGTCTATTCAATATCAAAGAGGCAATTATTTTTTTCAGTATTTACTCACCTACAATGGAATTGAAATATTTACAGAAAATACTGTATTTTAATTTTACATCAAAATGTATCATACTTACTATCTGTGCTGCTGGCATACTTGTGATCTCAAGTTCTTTGTCTTCATTTTAGTAATCACAAACTCTGCCATAAACCTTGGGGAATTTCATATTCCATAATTCAGTTTATAGCAGCTTCAGTTACTTTAAGACGTGTCCCTATAAAAATGACAGCCAAACATTCCCTACATATTTCTGCACCATAAATTCCATATGAATTCACTCATTTTTAAAGTTAATTCAAGATTCTTTGATCAAGAGTGGATATTCAGTCTGATAGATTTAAGTTAAACTGTGTTATTTCTGTACTTTAAGTGTCATTGTTGACTATAAGAATTGTAGAATAAAACCTTAACTGAAAATTCTCCAGGGAAGTGTTTGAGACAGTATGTTCATGTGTAGTTGTATTGCCTCTACTCTGGTGACAGAAAGAAAAATATGTAATTTTTTTTCAGTAAGCTAAATGTATATCTTTCAAAAGTCTCACAGGGAGTGGTTATTTATAGAACTGATCTGCCATTTTAAGATGGGTAGGTTTTTGTTTGTTTTTGACTGCCAGGCAACAAGTCAGATCCTATTATGAGTATTTTACCACTTTCATTCTTGTTGGTGTTTTAGACAGTAATACAGAACTTCTGTTGAAATACTAAGGCTGAAATTTGAACTAGTTCTGATCATTGAAAAACACTAGTCCTATATTAACCAGGTGTGTAAAATATAGCTATACTGGAGATCAAAAATCCTTCACCAGTGGACAGCTGTAAACCTATTTACTTATTGCTGTTCTTACATCCCTGCAGGGTGAAAGAGAAATGAAAGATGTTATAGCTCTCCTCCCTCACTTTTTTTTTTTTTCATTTGTGGCATGTCTGACCTGTACCTTAGCCCTTCAGTTATGATTTTACTGTGCACCATTTACTACACACAGGTAACAGCAGCTTACCTTGTAATCTCCCAATCAAAATCTAAGGACCTTCTGTATGTCAAGGATATTCTGTTATTAAACTCCAACATTATTAGTTTTTCTTTGCTTTTGACAACAAAAATAGAAATATGTTGGGAAGAGAAACTCCTTAATTATATGGGTTCTTTTGAAGGGCAGATCTGAGCCTTCTGAACCTTTCCCTATTCTTAATAGTTTGCTACAAATAAAGAAGAAATGGCTTGGCTGGTTGGCAAATCATCCAAATCCAGTTTAAATACCCATTCACTGGCTTTGTCTAGACTGGGATCTGTAGGGGGTTCATTTGCAGATGTTTGCTCACACTTTCTACCCTGTGTGAAAATTCAGGCACTTCTAAGGCAGAGTGCTTGTAACAAGTACTGATCTGACCCAGCTACCATTTCCCAGACATCCTTGGCTGTGGTCAGCCACTGCAGCACTGGTTGTGAGGACATTGGGCATTATTGCCAGACAGCAGCTGCTTGTTCCTATGCTACTGAAAGCATCATATCAGTGGGTTTCTCTCAGAGTGCAGCATTAGCTCAAGGTACCACTAATGTGGTCCAAACCAAGGCAGCAGATACTGCACTGAGGCAGAGGAAGAGCATGGCAACCTCTGCACACTACTCAAAAATTCTTTGTGAGGAGGCTGCTTGATTAGCCTAGGAAAATCCACAGACCTTGGCGAGGGTCTTCTCTGAAGCAGATCTGCAGGGCTGTACCTGTAGCACATATTTGGAAGAAAGAAGCCCTCAAAGAACATGGGGGCACACATGCAGCTGGGGAGGAGAATTAAACAAAGTGCTCACAATCCTCTCTTGCAATGTGCATGGCCCTCAGGGATTCATTTAGGCATCCTTCACACAGAGCCAGACTTTGGGTCTCCTGAAAGTTATAACTCAAACCTTAGGTTCCAATGTTAAAAAAAACCCTCTTGATTAATTGAAGGTAAGGAGACAGAATCATGTACATTTTTTTCTTAGCAGGGATTCAAAGAATCCATTCATCTCTTCAAAACAGAGGATGACCCAAAATTTCCTGTTAGATGACTCTGCATGCTTCACTGGGTGCTAACATTTCAGATATATTTGCAAAGCAGAAAAGTGTAATATTTCACCACTTAAGCATGTGTCTTAGTTAGCAACTTGTAGAAATTCTGAATGTTGAGCTGAAAGTCAGTTTCCATGTTTTACCGTGATTTTCTGGTTTTTCTCTTGAAAATGTGGTCCAGTTATTGAATTCTTATCACAGAGACTTACTCCCAAATATTATAGAATGTTTATAGTCTCCAGCCACTGTCATTGTCCTTAGAATCCCTTTGTGAGGATGCTGTATGAGGTTTTTCTTCCTTATGAAGATGTTTATCACTGGCATGCAGAAACCCTCCTGCCAAAGAGAAAATTGCTTCCTGACTACCAAAGCTGGAGGAGCAGAGTGAGATGGATCTATAGAGGACTGAACAAAGGACAGGCCAGCCCTGAGACAATGTAATTCTTCTCCATTGTGAAAGCCACAGTCATTATTTTTGGATTCCAAATAGTTACATAGTGGGGCATCCTCTTGAGCAGTGTTTACCTCAGTTTTAAAATACAATTTTCATTATACGTTAGAGCTCAATAATATTTATAAACACAAGTGTCTGCATTACTTCACCTCTGGCCTAACCTTCAAACTGCTGAAGTGGAAACTAGATTTTGTTCTTGTTGCTGTTTTCAACTTGGCAAAGCTTTTGCAAGTGATACTTGCTGGATTTGTTCAGATGAAGAAGACTGGACCTGCAGATTACACCTTCACTCCAGAACAGAAAGGATGGGCTAAACAAAAAGGGGAGAGGGGGAAGTTTCCTTCACAGACATAATTGTTATTCCAACAGGAAATTTTAGGTCATCTTCTGTTTTGAACAGATGCACAGATTCTTTGAATCCCTGCTAAGAAAAAAATGTACATGTTTCTGACACTTTCCCTTCAATTAATCAAGAGGTTTTTTTAAATATTGGAACCTAAGACTTGAATTGCTAACTAAGACACATGCTTAAGTGGTGAAATATTACACTTTTCTGCTTTGGAAATATATCTGAAATGTTAGCACCCAGTGAAGCATGCAGAGTCATCTTATTGAAACGAAATCTGAGATGCATTCTAAAAGATTTTTTTCCTAAATTAAAACCTGATGTTTAAGTAGCTGCAGCTTTCCCATTGTGTGGATGGATTTTGCCATACACTGCAGTCTTGAGTTATTGACATTAAAGAACAGGTGAAATAAGCTTATCCTCTCTTAATTGCACTGTAATACTCTCTAGATAGAAAGCAAAGCAGCCACCTTGGCATCACAGGCACAGAAATAATCAAGACTTTCTGCTGCCCAGAAAGGTTAGGAAGCTGCTGCTTTCTTCTTTTCTTGTCTTTTAATCAGGTATTTAGAAGAGAAAGCTCACATTACGTTTCTTTCTCTCCCAGCCCTGGTGATTTCTAATACAATTTTTTTTCCATGGGATGGGAAGCCTGAGCTCTTTTCTAGAAGAAAAATGTAACTATTATCCCTTGAAGACTATTCAGGCATGTCTGCACATTATTTTGCTATACCCAAATTAGCTTGACCTGAGATGCTGGGGAAATTCTTGAAATTCTTCACTTCTCAGAATTAAGAATCCACTGCTGGTGTTTAATTCAGGCAGGGTTTTAATGTGCAGATATTTATACTTATACCAATGGTATCTGAAAGATGAGAAATGGTTTGAATGTGAAGAATGTGACTGATCACGGGATTTGTGTCCTTCTCTTTGTCACTGCCACTCATTTCCCATCTGACTTTTGAGCAAGTCATTTACATCTTTTTGCAACAGTTTCCCAGTGACTGGATGATCCTTGTGGGTCTCTTCCAACTCAGAATAGTCTGTGATTCTGTGAATGTAAAGGAAAGTTTACAGCTACTTCAGAATAATTTATTAATAACACTAGTATTATTTCTCCCTTCACCTGTATTGTTCCACTGGGATAGAGACCCTGTGCCTACACAGTAACTGGCAGGAGAAAGTCTTCTACAATTAGTGCTCTTTAAGTGTTTCTAAGTATTCAATTAATGAAAGCTGGTTTGTCTAAACTGTCCCACCACACACATGGATGTGACACATGCTCTGGTAATGAGACACCTCAGATAGATGGTGACTTTCCAGCTGTCACTAGTCTTTCATCTTCCTCTGTTCCACTTTCAACTTGCATTCCAATAGTAAGTAGGGAGACAACTCTTCCCATATATAGCAAATGCAGACTACAGACAGAGTCCACACATTTACACTTCCCATATTACCACTGTAATTGTCAACCAGTTCTTCTGCAGTGCTGTGTGCTCTGCACTCCAAATGAGGACGGAGAAAACTCAGTGTTTCTTTGGAGCCCTTCAACACCTTTTAGGTTTGGCCCCTTGGAAAGTAACAAAAGGCCTGCAAGCTTGCTAGAAAATGCAGTTCCTTAGCACTGCAGCATTTCTTCATTTAGTACTTTGCAAGTGAGTTGTAAAAATTTGCCCTGGAGACAAGGAAATGCAAATATAAATTAGATGGAGCACTAATAACATTACATTACAGAACAATGCAAACCATTTTGGACACCCCACAGAGAAGAAATCCATGCATTCCTTTCTGAATCATCTTTATGGAAATTTCTGTAAACGTGGCATTATTAAAAGAGAGTAGCAATTATTTCCCTCTTTGGTTCATCAGTTGCAGGGAGGGGGAGAATTGGTATGGGAATTAATTTTTTCTTCCCTCTTCTTCTCTTTTTCTTCCATGTCCTTCTTGGAGAGCTCTCACATGACACAAGCCAACACCACAGAAGCCTCCACTGGTAAAAGAGAGCAAGAGTAATGGAAGAAGTGGTCAGCATTCACTAGAGGTAGGGGTCCATAGGTGGAAGTTCTTAAGGGAGTAGGAGAAACAGAAAAGGTTGCAGGAAACAAGACTACTCAGCAAGCCAAAGCTATTAAGATATGTTGACATAACATTTGCAAGCTTCACAGGGGCCATCATTATAAAGTAGATTTAGTATTGCTCAGACAATTCAGTATTAGAGCTAGAGGAAAACTGGACACAAGGTTCTTTGCAAAACTTGCACTGCAGATCCTGCCTTTTGGTTAACACAAAAGAGCAGAAATCCTCCATGTCGTGGCTGACCAGAGACTACTGTCCTCTTCCTAGGGATAGACAGAAAGTTGCAATCACTTGGAGTTGGTATAATCTTTCAACGTTGCAGCAGCAGTCATAGCAAGGGCATTTAAAACATGCCTGAGATGCAGTTCAATCCAACATGTCTGCAAATGTTAGCAGTTCCTTGCTAATGAGGCCTACTGGAGATTTTGCAAGTGTATCATTCAGGATGAAAACCGGCTGGCTGTGTGTTACAAGGTGTGCGAGGAAGGGATCCGATGATTTAACACATGGTGAGAAAGCAGCTTGTGAGGCTCATTAGATCAATGGGGATTCCAGCCTTATGCTTCAAATTATATGCCCTCTCTTCTAACATTCACCTTTTACTGTGCAACACCCACGCCTTCCTCTTTTTTTTTTCTCTTTTGTCCCTTTTTCTTCCCTTGCTTTTGTCCAGCAGTGTATTTTCATGCCTTTCCTGTAAGCACCACCAGAGCAGAAAATACCTGAGGTTTATAGGGAAACCACAGGTAATTTATTCAGCAGAAAGTTTCTTTGTTCAAAATGAAGGTTTTGCTGTCCTCTCTATCACTTGGCAGCATTTAAATTCCCAAAGAAAATTGCTGCTGGCAGTTTGACAAGCACACAGAGACAGGATGCTCTCACCATGGCAAACCCTGAATAACACATGCCTGGCAGGGGGAGTTGATGGTGATCCACCACATCCTGCTCTGACCACCCAGCAGCCAAGTACCCGTCCTGTGGTGCTGAGTCTGGTGGACACTTTTTCCTCTGTCAACTGATGAGCTCTATTTTTCCAAAGTGTTTGCGAAAGTGGGATGACACTCCTTCAGCTTGCTCCTTCCTCATGTAAGAAAAGAGCATGATTGTCCCAGGTGGAAGCTCTGCACCTTCTCCCCCAGTAACGGCATTTCTGGGTGGTTGATCTTGGCAACTCACCACACAGACTGTAGGTCTTGTTGGTCCCACTTCTAACACTGCCCAACATAGAGGTTTTGGGGGATCCCAGACACCATGCCAGCTGTATAGGAGTTCACACTGTCCCCCTGCATGTCCTGCTCTCCATGGCTTGCTCTTCCCACCTCTTCCCAACCTACAGACATGGCACAGGGCATCTCTGGTGCTGAGCAAACCTTTGTGGCTCCCCAGGAAGAACTGGCAATGGCCTTTCCCCTCACCTTTCTGGACTGCTGCCTCCATACACACATTCCGTGTTTTAAAGTGTTTGATGTCCTTTGGCAGCCAGGAATCACCACTCTCAGGCAACTGTGAGCTGCCTCTGGGTCTCTGGAACTACCTGCTGCTAAAACAGAGAAACCCCAGATATTACATCAGCATTTAGTGACTAATACTTAATGAAGTACAAACTGTCCTTTCCTTGACAGTGAGGAGAGATGAAGATCCACAGACAGCTAGACCCTGCTGTGTTTAGACCTGATTCCTGGGGATCTTTCTGGGCAACTGACATCTCCTTGTATCTGCTCCTCCAACTTCTGCCTCCAGAAGAAAGCTACTTCCCAGAGTGACTTCCAGCTCTTGGGTCTCTGGTGGAGACAGGAAAGTGGGAAATGCTCTTCTAAAGACACACAGAGAAAACAAGGAGTAGCTAGAGTAGCTAGGGACCTAAGAGGAGGCTCAAAAATAAAACAAAACTTTAAATTAGGAGTGACTGACTCTCAGCCAATTGCTACAGCACTTGGCTTCAATGAGCCCTCTGAGGTCCTTCTAAATGCCCTTTGGCTTCAGAGATGTGTGGGTTGTGTGGATGGCACATTGGCAGCCACAGCCAGAAGCCAGTGAGGAGGCTGGCAGAGGGGCACGGGGCAGCCATCTCCTTGAAGAAGCCGAAACAGAGTGAGTCAGTCATCTCCCTCAGCCCATGAGCCATGGAAATGAATTACAGCTGAGTGGTGAGGGGAAGCAGCAGGCAAGCAGCGGACAAAGGCCAGAGGAGTCAGAGGGGCTGCCAATAATTTCCTGCCATGAATGGGGGTGTTTGAGTCCCCTACCACAGAGGGGACCAGGAGAAAAAGGCTCTTTAAGTGAGACTATTCAAGCCTTTATGTCTCCTCTCTTCACCCACAGTGCCTCAGTAAGGAGCAGAGACTGCCCATAAATTGTAGTATAAATCCAAGATACCTCTGCACTAAACTGTCATCAAATGGTTACAGGTGAAATAAGGAGACAAAAATGAAGGCTGAAGAAGGATTTTTATTACTTTAAAAGGTCTCTCTTGCAAGTTGCTTGCCTTTGATTTCAAAGACGGTGCTGAAGAGTATTAAGAAGGCGGGGGGAAATACAGCCCCACATTCTGAAGTGGGAAAAAACCAATACTTTAATCACTACTCCTATTTATAATGTAATCTTTCTTACATATTGTTGCAGGGTGTTTTATTCAGTACATCTTTTGTAACCATTTCTCTACTGATTTTCTGGAAGATTATGCTAAATGTCAAAATGCCTCTTTGGGCTCATAAAATGATGCTATAATAAAGCATCATTTTAACTGAGAATGGGTAAAACAACCTATAAAAATAAAATGGAACATTCTGACATTAATTGAGAAAGTTACCTGCTTTTTCAGTTTTAGCAGATTCATGTCAACATCATAGAAAAAATAAATTAGGTTGCAGATTATTACAACATGCGATGACTTTTAAGTAATTTTATAGCACTTTATGGTCCTGCTTCAGTCTTCTAATCAGCATTGTGTCTGAAGCAAATGATAAGCAGAGTTTCTTATTCCTCCAAAGTTGTGTTAATTTGAATCCCTGCACACCTAGCAGCATTCTTGCTGCAGCCAGACGAGTCAGTTTATAGTACCACTATTTGAGCCTTTTAATGTCTTCCTGATGCCTTTTTTATTTTTTCCCATTTAGTAACTTCTGAGATTTTCAGACCTTTTTTATTGCTAACTAAATGTGAATAAAAACTAAATGTGGCTACTACAGCATCCAGACTTGTTCCTCTAACTTTGTACACCAGAGTATAGTTCTGCTAGAAACTGTGCATGATTTTCCATCAAAAGATTTTCTTGTACTAGCTACCATTTATAGAACAAATGTACCCTCAAGGTAAATTTATACTGGCAGTCTTGATGCACGTTAACAAAATGCACAACACCACACAAGCACATACACAGAAACATACACTGGGAGTGTATTTTAGAAAGGCTACAAAATTATTTTAGAACATCCCTGCAGAAAGACACCCTGCAAGTTTTCCTAAGTGGGTTTTGTAATTTTCTTTTTTTTTAAAGGAGAGAAAAATACATTAACCAAATGCTTCTATCTGAAATTAAAATGTCCATGATACATTGCTTGAGTATAATAAATTCACCCCTTCTGTTTTTCCTGTGATCTAGTTTGAACTGTCTTAGAATACAAAAGAAGATACATGATTTAAATTACAGAGGTCAAAATTGAACATTTTAAGTAATTCAACAAAAAGGAAAAGACAAAGGTGATGAAAAACCTCAAAGCAAAGAAGCCAGCAACTCAAAAGCCAGCTAGGGACTGATGCTGCCTTCTTGGCATGGGCTGGTAATGGCTCCTAAGCCAGAGAAAACCTCAGCTGACTGCTTAGATCAGTTTTCTTCCCAGCGTATATCTGATCATTTCTCCTCATGTGTTAGAGCTATTATTATAAAGCATTGTAATTTCCACTGTCATCCAACTAAGAGAAAATATTTCTAAAGCTTAGCAGTAAGAACACATAGTAGTTTAGATTTTATTGTCATCTTTAATCTGCTGAAGCATTTAATTCCTTTTGTTATGATGAAGATACTGTATTTCTGTTATCGTGTCCAGAGAATTCTGGTGCAAATTATAAGTTTTCTCAGACAAACTTGTGTTTGACTATTTCTCTGATGAGGTGAAAGGTCAATTTGCTTATAGTTTCCATGCTTCATTAAAATTCAGCTTCTGTGCTGTATAATGTGTGTAATATTAATTTTCTAAACATTGATGTACAGCAGCTGCTAACTAATTTCCATAATGGCTGTTCTATTCTAAGGGCATTAAACCTGAAACAAGGTGGATCCAAACGGAAAAAAATGTAGATGATTACTGGCCATCTGCCAAAAGGATGCTTGGGGACATGAAATTTCTGGAATTACTGAAGCTTCATTGTCATCAAATATTCATATTCTGAGTGATGTGTCAACAATTTTATTGTTTAAAGACGCAGAGGTTGTGGAGGGGAATATTTACACCATTCTTTACATATGAGTTTGCTTTCAGACTCCTAATATAAAGGAAAATATGCTTTTAAAGTAGAATGGAGTTAACATTAAGAACATTAAGATGTGTTCAAAGGAAGGTGCAAAAGAAATGGAGACATGAATTTCTTCCCTTGGGAAAAGGGAGAGTGGGGGGAGAGAGGTCAAAGAAAGACATTGAGCTTTGAAGTCAAGAATAACCATATGCATGACCACTTGGGAAATGCTTCATGTATTTTCATTTGCACAGAACCATTATACTGATGCCAGTACACAGAACTACATTTTTTAACTGAGAGAGACACAGTCCTATTTTAATAGACTCATGCCCAGGTGGAGTCCCAGGTTTGGAGGCGTGGACTGGTAAACCAGCCAACACCTTCTGATTGCATCCTCTCCATGATCCTTTACTGCTCTGCTCCTGAAACACCTCCTTCTGGGAGAAATTGCCAGCTGCATCCCATTCAGTCTCACCTGCATATTGTCAAACAGTTCACCAAAGACCCACCTGTGATCAGCAGCAAGTTTCTCTAGCAGACTATTTTTCTGTTCCTGAGGATTTCACAAAAGACCTCTCATTTTCCCTAGTGGAATTGATAAGTGATCTTATTCAAACACACATCAGATCATAAGGTGTACAGAGTGTGATTGTACAATTCATCTTCATTACTGTACCAGCTGGACTGCATGTCCTAGCTATGTGGTGCCACACATGACAAAAGTATTTGGGTCTGTCCCTAGATATCATTCCCAAGGCTTATTGACTTGGGCTCATCAGAGAGATAACCCAACTTCAACATCAGAACATGGGCAGAAATGAGTTTTTTTCCCTGCTGCTAAATGTTCTAAACTACCAGGGGTTTGCATGTGGGAAATGTCAAATACAGCTTGACCGTAGTCCATTTTTAATTTCCTTACTGTCTGGATTCCCCTGATTTCAGGCTTTCCTTATCTTCATTCCAGCAATAATTAAGTCAACCACTGATAGGATTTGTCTATGAGTAACCCATAGCGAGAAAGTTTTCATGAACATCAGAAACAGCTGCTCAGCCTGTCTGGGAACTCCACTGACCACTTCTGAATATTTGTGGCCTTCTATCCTTCCTTGTCAATCCCTTTCCCTGCACATCTGCAGATCTAATAAGAAGCTGATCCATTTATAATCTTTTTCTTTAGCCTAGACAGACCTATGTGTGGCAGTGAAAAACATGGCCATTATACTCCCAGCCCTTAATGGTGTGTCTAGCTGATGCAATGTGTACCAACAAAATCCCATGAAAAATACCTTAAAAAGGTATTTTTGGTTCTTTGTGCTCTGGTTTTACAACATTAAAATGCCACACTGCATGCAACAATGCATCTAAGCCAGCTCCCTCTGGTCTAAAGCAAGATTAAATCAAGGCAAGAACCACATGGTATTTCAGTTTCTAGTAGGCTTAGTGACTTAGCTTGGTGATTTCCTAAGCTGAAAACTGAGTTTGCACCTTTGTGATTATAGTCTTTGATGAATATTTCTTTTTAAATTTATCTAACTGCCTTTTCAACTGCTTTATACTACAGCCCCAGTGAAATGAAATGGGAAATGTAGACTAATAAGACTATCCACTCCCTTTTTTTTATTGATATAATTTAAAAAGAGGTGTAACACTTTTTTTTTAATTTTCAGAATATTCTAATTTCTGAAATTAAGAGAAACATAATAACTCCTAGCAAAAAAAAAAGTGCTTTAGGAAACGTAGATATTGCTCTAAATAAGGGCTATGAATGGGGGAGGGGAAGTCTTAGCTTTAAATATAACACTGTAATGAAAGATTATCATGTAGAAAATTAATGACGGTATATTACCAAGCTGAACTGATTCTCCCTTCCTCTGCCATCAGAATGGCCATTTCACTTTAACCCTGCTAAGACTGTCACATAAACAAAGCTACCTGTTGGGATAAGTCTGAGGAAAGGGTGATGAGCATGCAGGACTGGAGACAGCGCTCTCATTTTGCATCCCCATTGCTTTCTACAGGTGCAGGGGATTTGGGAACAGATCCCCATTGGTCCTTAATACACCTGCTCTCCACCTGGGGACAGAAAAGCCCAGAAATTATACCCCCACTTTATAGGTAAGAAAACTGAATTTTTAATTTTTCTCACAGGAAAATAAGGATGAGCTGAACAGGCATTGTTTTGGCAGAGAACTAACAAGCTTAGAATGCCAGTACCCTTTACAAAATCTGTGCTAGAAGCCAAGATGTTACCAACAGAGAGAGAAGATGGTTTTGTATTCTCCATTAAAAGTGTTGTTATGGTGTTCTCTGTTCTGTTACACATTTTATTAGGATAATAATTTTAGTAAACTATATCTGGCTTTCCTGAGGGCAGTCCTTTCAGGTTAAACAGGCTGTCTAAAAATATCTCCCCCTTTTTTTCAAATGTTCCTTCTTTTATCTTCCTTTTGATGGCTTTTCATTTGAATTATTTTTTTTAAGATTATATTAGCACGTTTTTCCCCTTAATTCTATAATCTTTTCAACTCTAGGTTCCTTTGTACTTTGTGCTTTTATACCCTTTTCTTCTCAAGTCCTTTTCATGTTTCCTCCCTTTTGTTTTTCCCTGGGAGCCTTCATTGTCATTTTATCCTTTATTTTTAGTCTTGAGCTGTACAGTAGGAAGCAATGCTAAGAAAATTGAAAAGGAAAAAGCTGCATAAACCAATGTAGTAAAAAGCAGTCATATACTGAGCCACAGAACAACTTACAAATGAAGGCACAGCGGTGAAGCCCATATACTTTTGGTCTCTGTGGCGCAATACTCATGAAAAATAGAACAGTGACATTTCCTTTAAAAAAAAAAAAACCAAAAAAGGCAAGCCAATAAACAAATAAAACCCCCACACCTGTGTGTGACTATGCGTTTGTTATAAAAATGGCCTGGAAATGGACCTCCTTCCAAGGAGAGTCTGAGCTAAATCCCCCATGCATTGAGATAAATCTATTTTTAAGGCACAGATGTGAGAGAAATTGCCTGGAGACTTCTAACAAGTGATCAGAAACTGACAATGACTGATTTTGGCTTGTGCTGGAAGCTGACTTACTGTTTTATGAGTTAACAACTTATTGTTTAAATGCTTTAATGCTGATTTATGCCAACATTGCCCACTTTGTATAAAGAGGTATAAACCCAGCAATCTTTTACATAAATCACATTCCTGATAAAGTCTCTTTTAAACTGAGGAGAAAAATACAGCCACTTAATATTGGGAATTTGGTAGATTGTTGCCACTATTAAACTGAACTATCTCTGTGTGCATCAAATCCCTCTCTCCTATTTTATTTTTCCATACTGCAACTAAAATTGAAGAAAAATGGAAGTTAAAAGAGGAAGACTGAGCAGCAGCTCCCAGGGATGAGTACTGCATGGAGTTGAGTGTTCATGCAGGCTCCCAGTCTCACCCATCTTGCACTTGCAAATGGAAGCTGAGAACACCCAGCACATGCCCAGAGCACCCAGGATCAAGCTCTCACTAAGTCTAATCTCCTTACCTTGGCTAACAAAAAGACCTTGTTTTCCTTCTTGCTTATTGTTTTTGTCCCCCTCCTTATGAATTGCTCCACTGGTACTGGTAGTTCCCACCAAACCCAGAACCGTGCGCAGGTTCTGCCTCCTCTTAGCTTTTGGCAGAGCTACCTCTTCACTCCTGTAGTCTGTGAAGGCTTTCATACCAGAGCTTATTTTGAAGTTTTTGATAGCATCAGGTATTGTTTATATATATATGAAAATAATCTCACTGTTTCAACATGACTTGGTGCAAAACTATTGGCTAAAGCTATGAACTGTAAGGAAAGAACAGAGTTGGGTTGGGGGTTAAAGACAATTCAAGAATTTTCTCATCGATTTTTAAACCATAAAGGTTAGGCAGATTCTATATACATCTCAAGCAATAGATGGGAGGCCTGGACTGGAATTAACCTTCTGATGTCTGGAAAGTGTCACTCACCAGGCCCAGTATCAGCACTTGTAACCAGCAGGACAATGTCAAAGTAGAGCCAGTGACCCATTCATAGGCTTGAGCTGCAGATCAGGCTCAGGCTCGTAACCACTCTGCTGCTCATTCCTTTTTGAACCAAGCCACTGTGGGAGGCCAAAGACACAAAATGTCAAAATTACTTTCACTATGGAGGTGTGGGGAGGATGTGATTAGCCAGCTGCATCCAACAGTTCTACAAATATGTGCCCCCTGGCCAAAATTCATAAATAACCATCTAAGTTAAATTCTTCAGTCAGAAACCCTGGCAGATGATACTGTTATAAACTTTTATGGAAACATAACCAGAGATGATGAGTTCTCGAGTTATGATGTTTATTAAAATGTTTATTGGAACCTTGTGGTACAGTAACAAATGATACCATAAAACGAATTGGGCTGTTTCTAATCAGAAAAACAACACAAAACTGGGATATCTGAGGCAGATACATTTCTGGTTTTCTTTAAAATTCCATTCCATGAAAAATTCCCAGTATCTTTCTGAAATTTTTCAGTCACTCTGAGCATAGACCAGTGTACTAGCAAGGATGTTCTTTCTCCTATCTCATGTATATTTCAACAGCTATTTTACAATTGTTTTGGTCTACTTCAGAGGTAACACATCCCTGTCTAAAATTTTCAATAGTCATGGTTTATAAACTCAGAGGGGACCACTGTGGACACTCAATATGTTTTAATGTTTTATTCAGACTGTAACACCCTAAATTATTTTTTATTTTAGCTAGGTGTTTGGATAGTTAAATTCAATATTTCTGGGGAATCACATGGTCAGTCATAAAATCTTGCAACCTTGCTTTCTGTGAGTCATGGTGCCCTTTTTGAGATGCAGGTCCATCTTAGCACATCTAGTTCTGAAGACATTACCAATGTCCTCTGTGTTGGACTGTCACATTTCTTCTCTCTGCTTTCCTTCTCACAATCCTGTGCTCATTCTGTCTGCTGAGACTATAAATTCTTTATTGCAGCAGCTTTCATGGCCAGAGTTTTGCCTGCTTTGCAGGGTTGACATCATGGTACTGTGGGGCTGGTGCACGCCTGACAGCTCCAGCTTGTTCCCTGTGAGTTCAGCAAGAGCTCGGGCTGGCAGATCATGGGCAGAGCTAAGATGTCAGAGGGGAAAAATACTTTGCTCAGTGGTCAGAAATGTTTATGTCAAGTGTACAGATAAAACCAGAATGAAAAAGAGAATACCAGAGGAGGTGTAGGGATTGCGTGGAAAGGTATGTGTTGGTTGGACTACAGAGGTATCAGGAACCAGGAATGGGAAATGCTGGGGGAGAACGGAGAGAAGGAAGAGAGCTGGATGCTTTGGTGGTGCTGGGTGATGGTAGAGGTTTGCTGGCTCCTCCTCCCTTCTCCCCTGAATCTGTGCACTGATATGAATGGCATGGGGAAGGAGGGAGAAGGTAAAGACATGGAAACCTGCTTTGCAATAAGCCTCTCTCTCTCTCCCCACCCTGGAGAGATCTCCCCCAGCACCACACCCATCAATGGCACATTCAGCTATGTAGGGGGAGAGATGTCCACTCTGAGGGTAGCTCAGATGGCTCAGACAGCTGATCCCCATCCCTTCCAGGAGAAAAGACTGACAAAAACAGGCTAAAGCTGTGGCTGCCAGGGCCGATCACAGTTTTACAGCCATTGACAGTAAGGCTGTACAGGTACCTACTCTGTCTGTGCCTGAACTTTGACCAGCTGATCTCAAGGTGAAAGGATGATTCAAAATTATAAACTGTGTATCTACACATAATAAAGGATATCTCTTAGCTTTGGAGACTGGAAGTGAGCTGGAAAAAATCACTTTAAATAACATGAGATGTGGAAGCATATTTGATCTATTCATCATCATTTAGTCTTAACCTATTTGTATGTGTTTCTGAACATCTACCGATGCAGAATTGAGATTTAAAATGAGTGGTGATTTAGGTTGAGAGTATTTTTCTTTAGAAAAACTCATCTTCTCCATAAACAATACCTTCAAAATGCAAATCTGTGGAAAGAAAATTCATGCTCACCCCAGCATGAAGGAATGCTGAAGCTGCTGTCACACGCACTGTCACATCTCCAGCCACAGTTTTGCACGGGTACACAGTGCTCATTTATCAGCCACAACTTCTACAGCTTCCTGCCTAACACAAGCTGTGAAAGGAAATATATTCCTTTGACATGCAGATTTTTCTGTTTACATAGGTAGCTTTTATCTTGGAGACCTGGAGGTCCATCCCCATCAGAATTTTATAAATCTTGCTAAGACTTTATCATTCTGTCTTAATAGTTACATGAATAATGCAATGCAGGTAGCTACAAGCTTCATTCAAATTTGTTGCAACATATAACAGTTTGCAGCATGTAATAGCCATCATAACATAGAACAAAACTTTCAGAGTTTTTCTTTTCTATTTCTGTTTCTAAGAGTCTGGAAAGTGTTACCAATTTCTCATGGGTTTGTGCAACGGCACAGTAGTCATCAGTGGGAATTCTGCCAGTTAACCATAGGCATGTGGTGACAGGGCTGAGCATGAAAAGTAGCATATTAGAGAAAGTTAAGATGATAAAGGCCTGGTTTTTTGCCTGGTATATAACAATTTAATATTATTAAATTTTAGTAATATCTTGACAATGGAAAGGGATTATCTTGACCCATGGAGAGTGACTTTTCTTGTGTTGTGTCAGACAAAGCTCTCTTGAACCTCCCTGTATTCAACATGCACACACACAAACACATCAAATTTTTTCTATTGCAATCCCTACCTGCTAAAAATTGCCTTTGTCCATAAGTCAGCTCTAGTGTAAAGTAGAGAAAATTTACAAACCTCAGATTGAAACTTCCTAGAAGGCATCACCTCATAACTGAGCAGAAAGGTCAATATCACCAACCTCTCTGTAGTGGAGATGTTTGATCTTTCTTAATTTGGACAACACAGTAGTCAACCAGGAAGCTCAGGGCTGGCCCAGAGATCCTATGTAAATATGTCATTAAAAGACAAAACTTTGATAATACTTGTTTTTAGCATTGCAAATAAAAAGACCTGGGAAATCATAGCAACACTTGCCCATGTTATTCTACAAATATTTCCTCATGACCACAATCCATTCACATCCACAATTTATTTCCTGCTCCAACAAATTACAAAATTGGCCTTTTTTCATAAAATGGGGACAGGGAATGGAAGACAGGGACATAACTGACAAAAATAGAAAAAGGACAAAGTCGTATGCTGACTCCAAGACATAAGGCAAGACCAGAGCTTGCAGAGGAAATGGATTGCTGGGAATGTGGCACAGGGCTCCCTGGTGTAGGTAGTGTGGGGAGAGACATGGGTGAGACAGACAGGACTAAACAGCTACAATTGAGATGGTCTAGAGGGGAGGAAGTGTAATCAGTGTTAATTAATTATGCTGTGTTTATTTTTACTCTGTTATTCGGTGCCCCAGGTGCTTTACTGGTGGAGAGGGAGGGCACACTAATAAATTGGTATTGCTGCTTATTATTGTGTACTAATTTGTAGCAGTAGTTTGTGGGCTTTTTTTGTTAAGCAAGTCAATAAAGATAATATTCCTCAAAGGTGTTTTCCAGATAAGAAGGCAGTTTATCAGTACTCCCAAATTTCAGCCAGCTGTCATTAAGTGTGTCTCCTCTGCTTGTGAAGGCTTTGTAGCTGGGTCAGGGCTGCTGGAGCCAGCTGCAGGGTTGCTAAGGGAACTGCTCTGTCCTGAGATTCTTTTTATGCATCAAAGTTTCATCTCGCAAAATTTCTGTAGGCAAATCACTGTGAGATGAATGCTAATATGCTGTACAACTGGGACAAGTGGGCTGAGGTATCAAGAAGGACTGAGTCACATTTGTTTGATTTCATTTTCATATTAGGTGTGTGCACAGATGCATATCTAAGAGGACATAAATATATGGTATTATACTTGCATTTGTACTTCTGATATACTGTACTACAGGGATTGTCTTTAATAATACTTGGGTTGGGGGGAACACCTAGGGTTTTATGGAAGGTGTCATGCCAAAAAAAATCAATATAAAGGTTATGAGAACAACCTTAATTTTTATGGGCTTTGGATCAGGCTGAAATGCAGGCAGTCTCACTGAAGCATTTCTATCTCTCAAGCAGGGAATAATAGTCACTCAGACAAGCAATACAGGTTGAACTGCACAGCTCTTAGAGCTGAAAAACTTTGGACATGAATTTGAAACAAACTCACCTTTGAGATAAAGACAGTAAGCCCTTTCATGTGTGCAGAGAGTAGATTGCATGTCTCTTTTTGAGGTCTCACCTTACCAGAGAGGTCCAATAGATAGTCTAGCACACTACACACCACTTATCTATCTCAAAAAGTAGAAGGGTTGAGTCAACCCTGCTGGAATTTAAACCGTTGTTTCCAGGGTGTCTGGATATTTCAAAGTTGATACTTGGACTACTACATCTCTGGCTTCATTCATTATACAGCTTATTGTGAACTGTAACCTACAGTGAAACTGTTGAAAGCGAAAATCCAGAACAGTTTCACTGATGGTGCTGGCTTCCATTAAGAGCAAAATTTGTTTATAAATAATCACAAAAGTTACAGAATTTAGTGTCCTTTATTTTTTGCATTAATCCTTTTAATGCAATATTCCTATTTCACACAAGCTTTCTCTTTAAGTTAGTCTTACATTGAAATGGCATGCCCACGACACAGGACACAGTCCAACAAAAGAGGACTGTGATTCCTTTGTGGCCTCAGAAGTTCCCTTACATTTTCAGCAACTAGATAACGGGCTGATTTAAAATCAGTAAAAAATGAAAAAAATAAATATTTTTAAAGATTTCTTGTCAACCAAGATCACTATCCCTAAAGAATGCAGGCTTGACAGACCACCTGACTAGTATAAATTGCTCAGCTCCATGACTTCCAGGAACACAGAAATCTGCTACAATATAGTCTTATTAGTGTTTGTAGTGAGGAGTCTGAGATTGATGCAGTTCATAAAGACAAACAGATAACTTACATCAGCCTTCAGCAGACCATAAGAAGTAAGTTTTAACCTATATCAGGTTTAAGACCTGCAGCATTCTGAATTGGAGTAAATTAAACTTTTTTTCATATCATCTACCTCCACAAGAAAATGCAGTTTACAGGCAGAGTCTGGGCATGTACTCCATATAGAGAAATGAGTGATAGTGGAGGAGAGTATTACACATTTTTCTTTGAAAATAGGGTTCTTTCAAATTATGCAATTCAGAAAAGTGACATTGTTGTTATATCAGGGTAATCTCTGGATATAAATGGGGCAAAGTTTGTATGGGGAGATAATATCTTTTACTGGATCCAGAAGATTGTTGTGAAAAAGCAGATAGCCTTTCAGCTACGAGCCATTTTTCAAAGCCAAAAGAAAAGCAGAATCTCCAGTGTTCAAGGCAACTGAACAGTTGGTCTGAGGTTAACTTGATTACATTAAATAGTTAGGCTGGGAGAGAAAGTGGTTGGTACCTGTGGAGCATACAGGTGGTGTGAGCAATGAAAAAGTTGATAAGGTCATTAGCTCCTATTGGGCAAAAAGAGAAGAAGACAGGTAATTCATTGTCTGTGAGAGATGGAGGGGCTTGGGGAGGGAATTACAATGTGCTATAAAACCAATCTCTCTATTCAGTCTGTAATTTTTAGTGTCCATCTCTGGTATGTGTTTTATTTGCCACACTCTTCTTCTGAAGGTGTTTTTCACATCTCCCTGGATGGATAGGCCTGAGCAGTCACAGATGAAACTGTTATTTTGTGAAAAAAATCCCTCTGCAAACTATAAGTTTCTGTCCTTTACTAATGATCTCTGTGAGTTTTTCCAGTGTGTGGTTATTGCTATTTTACTGTCATGGAAACAGCCTAGTATCTGCCTCACTGGCCAGTGCATAGTGTGTTCTGGGATGTGTTTATGCAGGAATCAGAGGGTTTGATGCATTTAATGTTGTGGACATGAAGATATGTTACCAGGTTTCACGTGTTGCTCAGATGCAGTATGGTTCACAAAGCCATTGGAATTTTGACTGGAAGAGTGCTCAATTAGTCCTGAGTCCTGCTTAAGCAGTTCTATGGCAAACACTAAATCAGACTTTGTGGCTCTGTCTAGCCAAGGAAGTATTCAAAAACTTGCCAAGACAGAGAATCATCATCTCTCTGGGAAACCTGTTTCACTGTTGTCCTATGCTCCTAATAAGTAAGTCATTCCTGATGTCCACTATGAATCTTTAAAGCTGTAATTTGCAGCTGTTGCATGTTTTTATACCATCTGCTGTCTAGTAGACGATTGAGGCTCTGTTAGCTTTGTAATTCCCCTTCAAGATGTGGTAGGCTACTCTTAGATTCTCCCCCTATGGATACTCTTCAGTAGACTAAATCCAGTGCTTTCAATGTCAATAGGCCATTCCTCTCAGGCTCAAGACTGTCATGGTTCACTCCACCAAACCTTCCACAGCTTTTAGAAGGTGCATTCTGCATCATCATTCATGTTGCTAGTGAAGATAGTAGACAGTATCAGCCTCATTATCAAACATTTGAGCACTCTGCTGCTGGCTGCTATTTTGACCTCGATACGATGATTACTATCTTTTCAGCCTGATGGTCCAGATAATTTTCAGTTCACTTCCGTTTGTCCAGCCTATTCTTCTTCAGTTTCCAGACAAGACTGATACAGGCCTATATGCAGCACTCCGTATCTATATCATCAGTCCTTTCACTGCGGACAGGAACAGGTTGTCTCAACACAGAATCATGAAAACACTGGAGTGTTTTGGTTGGAAGTGAACTCAAGATCATACAGTCTAGAATTCTGCTTAAGGCAGGGCTGATGTCAAAACTGAGATCAGATTGGTCTGGGGCTTGTCCAACTGAGCTTTGAATATTTCTGCTTATTCCAGTGACCAAAATTGCCATTTCTATAGCATGTACTTTTGCCAGACACTTTTAAGAAGTCTCTGTCTTCTCTCTACTTACTCATTAGGTGGGTAAGTCGACAATCAGGCTTCCCTGTAGCCTGCCTTCTCTTCTCTGTGCTGAACAAACCATGCTCCTCCCAGTCACCTTGGTGACCCTCCCCAGGAATCACTTCAATATGTTAGGTTTTTCTTTATACTGTGGACATAGGGAAGAAATGAGGTGGTCAAACTGGTGTTCCAGGTGTGGCCTCACAAGTGTCAAAAAGAGCCCACCCTCAACCTACCATCTGTGATCTTCCAATGCAGTCCAGTACTCCAAGGTCATGTCCATAACTACGATTGGCTTCAACAAATCTGTTGACTGCTCCTGATTACTACCTGTCCTTCATGTGTTTGGAAATGGATGTTCTCCATTACTTTTCTATCAACTGAAGTGGAGCTTATCAGCCTGCAGTTACACAGATCCTCCTTCTGGTCTTTTAAAGTTGTGCAGTCATCAGGGATCCCTCCCAAACCCCATGATTTTTCAAAATTCATGGCAAGCCCCTAAAGCATAAGAGCCATATCTTTCAGCAGCTGCTGAGAAATCCCATTCAGCCCTACATGGATTTTAATACACTGTTGGCTTCCCATATAACATTGGTGTGTGCAGAGATATGGGAGCAGGTTTTCCCTGAGACAAGATGTCTTTGTGCACTTCAGCCATTTCCATACTGCTCATCACAAGGTTTTCTTCCATTCAGAAATGGATGAACATTTTCCCTGAGTTTCTTTCCACTTCTGACATGCTTGTAAAATCGGATCTTGTTAGCTTTTATGTTCCTCTCCTGTTTTAACTCCAGCTGGGCTTTGCTCTTTCTGGTTTTGTCCCAGCATGTCTGAGCAGTACTTTTATACTTTTCCTTTGTTATCTGCCCTTGTTTCCACTTCTTATGTGCTTTGCATTTTAGTTCATTAAGAAGCTCCTTGCTTAGCCAAGTGGGCCTCCGTCCAAAATTCCCAGTCTCCTGAACAATGCCCTAAACAAGTGGTGCATGTTGATCTCCAGAAAACTTGCTTTGGGCAATGAACTCTGTGAGACTGGAGGGTGTTGCAGAAGCAAGAGGGAATGTGCTGCCAATTTATTTTCTAATGAAGGAAATAAATTCGAAATTTCTTCAAGTGTAGATGATAATTCAGTATTATTTTCAAGGCTGGGGTGTTGCCCAGGGATCTGTATATAATGGATGTGACTTTTTAAATTAAGAAACTTTGTATATGGTAGTGTGGTGGTTTGTTTACATATGGGGTCTATTTTCACAGAATTGCCTCATATGTCATAACCCTTTTTGGAAGCCTGTGGGTGGATTTGGTTAGATGTTACAAGATTTCCACAAATCTAATACAGTGGTGTTTAAGGTTCTGAGTGTATATTCCAATGTTTTTTGCTTTGTTTTAAATTATTGATTGGTGAATAAATGATTGCACAGGAAGGTGTATGGATCTTGGTTCTCTGTGTTTTCTGTGTTGTTTTTATGTTGTTAGTTGTAGCCAGAAAATTAGTGTTTTACAGGAAGTGATTAATGAAACTGTGGCAGAAATCAATAGAGATTCTAGTTTTTCAATATAGTTGACAAAATTTTCTTAAGTTTGTTGGTAGTTATTTAGAATCTCTTTTTCATGGTAACTCCTACAGTGTATTGTGCAGCACACTGTTCTTCAAGCTGTGAAAATGTCTGAAGAAATGTTTGTTATTGAAGACAAAGTTTGGAGGGCTAAGGGTAAAATGCAAGAGCTAGTCTTGGTGTCTAGTATTACTCCTCTCTACAATGTTCTTCTTCCTCTGAATCAAAGAACTTCAAATAGCTATTGGAACAGCTGCTCCAATCTAGTCCTTCATTTCTGTATTTTCTCATGTAGCCACTTGCAAGGCAAGAACAATAAAATCACAGAATCACAGTATAATTTAGGTTAGCGATTTCTTGTGATCATCTATTCCAATCTGTTACTCAAAGCAGATGCAATTCAGCCTAGCTAAAGGCCTTGTCCAGTTGTTTACATGAATCCAATTTTCTCCACATTCCACGGTTTTCTGAGCAACCTGTCCCATGTTTTATTGCTCTCATTATAGATCCTTTCTTCCTAATATTCAATAGAATTTTGTATTATTGCAATTTATGCCTATTGCATCTTACTTGCCGCTAAGCACCTCTTAGAAACTGGCTTAGATAGATGAAGTCTGCACTAAGATCACCAGGTAACCTTCTTGTCTTCAGACCTGACAAATGTCTTTCTCTCAGGCACTCATACATCTTGTGCTTCAGTACCCAATCATCTTTGCAGTACTTCTCTTGTCAGTATTTTTCTCATACTTCAGACTCCAAAACTGGATCCAGTACTGCAGGTATGGTCTCTTTGGTACTAAGTATGGGGAGACAACAGCTTACGCTTCTGGCCTTGTTAGCTACCCTATTGAGAGTAGAGCCTGTATGTGGCTGGTCATCGAGGGCTCACTGTTGACTCAAGTTCAACTTCTTCTTTGTCAAAGCCCATAAATCCTTCCAGCAAATCTTTCCAGTAAAAAATTAGGCCAAAAAAAGGAATTTAGCATCTCAGTGTTCACCATGCTCCCTGTCACTGGGTTTTCTGTTCCACTGAGCCAAGGGGGCAGCATTTTCATTAACATTTTTCCTTTTTTCTGCTACCAACATACATCTATCTGCCCTTCACATCCCTTGTAAGTTTCTGCTCCAGTTGAATTTTCTTAATTCCATCCCTGCAGGCTACCTATTATGTGGGTAGGTGTTTCTATTTTTCCTTCCATGCCCTTATCTGCTGCACTTAAGCTCAATCAAGAGTTTCTGCTCATTCAGGATGGTCACCTCCTCCATTTTCTTGACTTGCTTCACATCAGAGTGGTTTCTGTGCTCTGAGCAGGCTGTCCTGGTAGATCAACCAGATGTTCTGGGCTTCCTTACCATTCAGGACGTATAAATAGTAGGACCAACTACTATGTTTGTAAGAGAAAGTTAAATTACTTTATTATCATTTCAGTTGATTGGCATGCAAAAGGAAGAAAAAAATCCGCTAAACAGGGCTAGAGTAAAGAGAAAAAAATGTGAAATGGGTCTTGTTTTCAGAAGAAATTGTTGGAAAACATACAGTTTCAGGCTAGCAAGCCAAGGACGAATTTGCAGGTGCAACCTGCTATAATAAGAATGGAATCTACCTGGAGACTTTGAGCTCATGCAGAAGCAAGAGAAGAACCTGCTAAAGGAATACATATAAAGAGCTCTTTTTCAAAGTTAAAAATAAGTTACATAAAGGCTGTTTGGATCCAACAATTTTATGAAATATGTATTACTTAATATTTAGCTGTAGCTGTGTGATGTTCGATAGTTTGCATGGTATGTGTAGGGTTTAGAATTGTGTGTAACTTGTGAAAAAATAGTTCAACATATAGCCCTTGTTATAGTTAGTGAAATTCCTGTGCAGGAATGGATAAAAAGTGTTAATGTAAACATAGTTTGGTCCTCTTTCCACAATTCCTCAAGCAGCTGTAACCCATGATGAAGAGGACTTTGAATAAACTGCCACAAAAATTGAAATTAGATGCAGTCAGAGTGTTTTATTCAACAACTAGAGGTTGTAGCCCCACAAAAGCTCACTAAGAACTGTATTTGTGTATCACAATTCACCATGTTATTGATTCTCTACCTACAACTGCAGTACAGAACATACAAAAATGGTACAGTAAATCAAAACTGGTAATCAATAAGCAGTCCCACTATTACATTTAATCCTAAATTCTGACTACATGTGTGCTCCTCTTTAAAAGTTTATCATAGGTTCAGTCCCTATGATGACTTCTGTGCTTTTCTGGTTAAATTAAAGAAAATATTTCCATTTATAAATTAACACACAAGGCAAATTAGAAGGTAGGAGAATGTTCTCTGTTAAAGAACTGGAAGACATAAGAAGCAATATAACACATTACATAACATGGCTAAAATAATCCAAGTACCTCTCAATTAAATTAATAATAAATTGGCCATTTATAGTTATATCATTACTGCATTTTCTCCACTGTAGACTGTTCTCTGCCTTTTACTGTCTGGCATGACTGACACATTGGATATTGAAAAAACATTATATTCTAGAAAATCCTTCTAATTTTTCCACAGATAATGTAAACACACAATAGACACAATAGATAAACACACGATATTCACTAATCTGTTTTGTTGTTGTTGTTGTTTCATAGGATTTTTAAAACTCTCATCAGAGTATATTAATGAAGGAAATCCAAAACTGCTTTTCAAGCTTGTATGTCATTCTGGGAATTTTAAAGATCACTGCAAAGTGACAGTGACTGGACGTTCAGAAGAGCTATCTTAAACATGCAGGCAGAGAAAAACCAACAAGATGCCAGGGGCACCTTGTGAAGGTGTATCCTCCAGGCCCAGCTCTGTCAGATGCTCTCAGAGGAGAATGCTGGGAGGTAACACTGAACTGAAAAAGCAAGTGATTTACAACCTCATTCTCACAAAATTAGTCTCATTGTTCTTGCAGGCTAAAAAATTAGAGTAAGTACAATGGATCACTGAGCTAAAAATGCAGTACAAATTAATTTCCATAATCTCAGCCAGGAAAATCCTGCAGCTGGGAGTATCTTAGTCCTGCACAGCATTAGGCTACCTTTGATATAGGTATCATGTATCTGTTGAATGAAACCGTACCCCAAAAATACATTTTAAGTGTAGAAAAATGACAGGCAGGACTTCAAGATAAGGGAAAACATTAGAATTAATTTTGTGTTATTTGACCTTCATTTCATTTGCGCTTTGTCTGCCATTCTTCTCCTTCTCAGTGATTTGAGCACTAAAAACCAGCGTAGCGATTCAGACTATTTTGATGTGTTTTGTATAGATTTTTTCTCCCCTCTGTAATCTACATGTCTCAGACAAAGCCTGAATCCCAAACAATTACTTCAGTATTGCTTTCTCATGTGTGTCAATATGGTTTAATCCAGTGCCTTCCATTGAACTGCTGAATTTGGGTTTGTGAAAAAAATTAAAAATATTATCTTGTGTAAAACACATGTACCAAACAGTAACGATAACCAAAACTACCCTAATCAAATATTTCCCTATGGTCCTTTTGGAGCTTCTGCTCCTCAAGCTTCACCAAAATCTTTTCCTTTGAGTCATTCCCGCTGCCTACCCCTGTTTACAGTTTCTGTATAACATAGCTATTCATGTTGCTTCAGGTCCTACTAATTTCTTATTAGTGCACCTGCAGATCTTTAACTCTGCCATCACAAATGCCCAATGAGCAACTGATGGTTTTGCTGATTTTAAGATTAATTTTTACTTCAGATGCCTAAAAACACAGATGGGTATCTCATGGTATTTTCAAATACTCATCATCACCTAGATCTCATAGCTTTTATAATTTCTTCTGTATTTTCAAAAGATAGCTTTTTCTCTTTGGCAGGCCTTCAAGGTCAAGATGGTACACAAACTGAAAACAGAGAGGAGAATTATAATTCATTTTTGCAAAGCTCATGATATTTTAATTTGGAACTTCTATTTAGGCAACTTGGAACTCCTATTTAGGTATGCTTAAAAAAGAAAATTACCTCCTTCTATTAAACCATATTTTTTACCTAATAAATAAATTGTGACTACTGGTTTTAGAATCAATATCAGTTTTGTTCCAGTTTCTCATAATTTCTCACTTCTTGTGGAGCTGCTACATTGATCATCCAAACTCACATAAAGCAGCAAAAGAAAACATAAGTACATGAATAATCAGAACTCTGTTTATTAAATCACTAGAAATTGTCCATCTGCTGATGACAAAGAGCTGATTTAACTTGAAGGGCTGCACTTCAGCCATCTATCATGAGATACCTACATTCTGCTAATGTGTATAACTGGAATGTTTTACAACAATAAAAACAAGTCTATGAATATTTTTTCATCATTAGGATCACATAAAATGCACAGCTTTTTGTAAAGTCTTACAGAAGTACATGACTAACTCACACTGCAGTCTCTTGGCTGCTGAAGTGGGAAGGAGGTTGAACATTCCTTGGCCCATGAGACCTGTACAACCATAATTGCTCTTTCAGTAGCATGTCAGGATAGCACTTGGCAAATTCTGGTACTTATGAATAGCATAAGTAATTTCAAATAGCAACCACCCCATTTTATTTTGTATAGAAAATTATTCTGGGCAGAGTTTCTCTTGACAGATCTTTCCTTTGACATCTCTTGGTGTCAACTACTTTTTCCTCCAGCCAGTCATTGAAGAATCTGCGGAGGTTGGTAATTGAGAACTGAATGAAAGAGATTAATACAATCAAGCATAAAATATTAATGCCATTGAACACAGTGGTCTAATGTCCCTCCTGGCTTCAAACACGCCAAGTATATGCAACATTTAAGCCTGAAATTTTTTTTAGCTTGGTTTCTTCAGGAAATGAGGAAATATATTTGCCTCCGCAAATATAGTACATCTTCAGATTTATTTCCTCTTCTTTCTGCAAATAATGTTGTACCCTAAAGGCCAAATTTACTTAATAATAATCATCATATCTAATATAAAGATGCTGATCTCAAAACATTCAACTTTGGTAAGAAGAGAGACTTCACTTTTGGCATCACTCTACTGATTGCAGTGAACCTACTTCTCCCTATGGATGGGAGCAACTCCAGGCCTGTGGCTGCTTCTCTGGTCCTCCATCAGCATTCCACTAGACCAGAGCTTACCCTGAAATCTCTTCTCTCCAATGGATTTGGATCACCAACAGTTAAGGGGAAAGATAATCTCAGACCTACTGTCGAAGTTTTCTTTTTAATAGGCAATTTCATTTTCTGGAAATTTCCAACAAGTGAAAAGATCAGTATGGGACCCTTTTCTGGCAAAAGAATGCAGAGTATAAAAGCAAAATAATTAAGACAGGGTAGAAAATATTGCTGTGTTAGGCACATTACTCCCAGGTCACCAGGAGCCTGATTTTATTTTAATCATGGTATTGCAAAGTACATACACAGGAGCTCATACCTAATATAACTTTTGCCTCTTGACTGCTCCTTGCATCATCCTTCAGTTTCCTTGCACCATCATAAGATGGAGTGCAGTAGATTACATCCACCAACAGACAGTCAAACTCCAGATGCTAACAGCTACTAATTAGTCAGGGAGAAAGGGAGAACACTGTTTTGCTACCTGTTGCCATAGCATTTAATAGACTCTGCTCCCTCAAACCCCAGTTTCCTATCCCTCCTGCCCCACAGGTGCCATTAGTAGAGAATATTGGTTCCCAGGCTGAGGTCTGTAGATCACAGATGAGCTGCAAAGCCACACTTTGAAAGGTTTCCTAATTGGTAGCACACCTGTGTTTTCCAAGCTGCCACAGGGAATTAATGTTCTCGCACTAGCTGGGTGAAAGCACATATATTCTCCAGCGTGCGAAAGGCCCATGTTAGGTCCAGCTTTGAGGAACTTACAGCAGAGGAATAGAGAAATTCTTCTTGAGCAGCACTATGTTGCTTTAATAACAAGCTGTATCTAGGGGCAGTACTTCAAAATTTTCCCAGTTCTTGTTATGAGCTTTCAATGCTATCAAATCAGGACAAAACCTGTATATTGTCATATACTTTTGAAACACACTCCATGGCATTTCCTAAAGACAATTACTTGCAACTACTGTTTGTTTGTGTGTTTGGGTTTCAACTTTGTGTTTGTTGAACAACCCTTTGTACCCATGGAAAGTGCTATTTATTTGAAAGAAGATTATTGCTGAAAGTCAAGGTAAACCTGTGTCATGGTTTAAACACAGTAACCAACTAATCCCCATGCAGCCACTCACTCATTCCCCCACAAGTTTGGGGAAAGAATAGGAACAGTAAAACTGAGAAAGCACATGGGTTGAGATAAAGACAGTTTAAAAGGTAAGGACAAAGTCACACTCACAAGCAAAGCAAAACAAGGAATTCATTCACCAGTTCCCAAGAGCAGGTAGGTGTTCAGCCATCTCCAGGAGAGCACAGCTCCCCCACATGTAGTGGTGACTTGGGAAGGCAAGCAATATCACTCTGAATGTCCTCCCCTTCTTCTTCCTCCAGCTTTATATATGAGCATGACACCATATGGTGATGGATATCCCTTTGGTCAGCAAGGTCAACTGTCCCAGCTATGCCCCCTCCCAACTCCTTGTGCACCCCCAGACTTGTTGCTGGTAGGGTGATGTGAGAAACAGAAAAGGCCTTCGCTGTGTGCAAGCAACGCTCAGCAATAGCTACAACATCCATGTGTTATCAACACTGTATTCCAGTACAAATCTAAAACATAGCTCCATACTTGCTACTGTACAGAAAATGAACTCTCGCCCAGTCAAAACCAGCACACCTGTCAGATGCTGAGAATTCAAGACAGAGATGAAAGAGGTAGCTATTACTTGTATGCCTAGTGACACTATGAAATCTTTCTTCTACAGGATTGGTTTAAGTGGAAAAGATTTATTTAGTTAACATGTTAGAAAATTAAGACTGCTCTGTTTTCCATGTCTATTCACCAACATTGGTTCCTGTTACTCTTTTCTATCCAGAAGAGGAAACATGCCTGTTTCAAAACGCCTATATTAATTATATTTGCACAGTAGCAAGCATTTGTAAGAAGTACTAGTCACAAAGAAATACTAAAAAAGACCAGAAAATCCGTAACAACTTCTATCAAAAGCCAGTAAAAAATGGACAGAATATAACTTGATCTAATAAACCTGTTCTATTGTTCTGAAGAGATATACATAACTTCTATAAATGAGACTTATTATAGTCATCACTCCACATGAAGCAATTTGCTAATCTAACTTTTCAGTACATCAAATGCCTAGCTTTGCAGACTATGTTTTTATATTCACATGATCAGGTAAAATATATACCACTTCCAAAGAACATTTTTTTAAAAAAGTTGTTGAACAAAACAGTATCATTTTCTAAAATCCTGCCTGAATTTTCCTTCTATATTAAATGGGTCATTATGGCAAGAAATGGCCTTCCTCCTCCAGTACTGACAACAGAGTATGTATGTATGTATAACTGAAGCTTTCCCTGTCACTGTGGACACAGCAGTGCTCTTGGCAGTCATGAAAGAACATGGAGGGAGTTCCTTCTTTCCCCATCCATTCTCTACTCTGGTTTTGTCTCCAGTTTGACTTTCTTGTGTGATCATTCCATCCACTCCCCTTTGTCTTACTGTAACTATTCCTTCATTATCACTTCCTTCTCTTCCTCTGCACCTGAGCGCACCTTCATTCACTCAACTTCTTTTTTATCATAAATCCATGGGCCCTCAGATGTTCAAGCTCCTCTCATGTCCTCTGTGGCTTCTCTGGTCTCTCATCACATGTCCATGGCACTTTGAAGGCATAAATGGTCACGACATGCTGAGGGACACTGAAGCACTGTGAATCTTTTAAGCACAGGAATTTAACAACTTCCTTAAACTGATTTTAAGATTCACATTATAACAACCCGTTTGTGTTCCCCAAATCTCAGACCGAGGTGTCAGCTGTGATGACTCTGGTTTTCAATTGGCTAACTTTGATGAAAGGGTTAGCTGAGTTCTGGACAGTTGCTCAGGAGGAAAGGACACCCATGTTACCTACCTTACTTTCTGAACCAACAAGAAAAGACTGGAGTTTCAGGAGCAGCCTGGGCTATTACAAGTGAGAATAAGCCCCACTCATTACAATAGTGAAGCCCATTGAGGAAAATCTTATGCCATAGCTTTTCACTGTGCTGAAAATCACTTGTAAACATTATGGGGTAGGCTGAAGGGCTGTCAAGGAAGAAAAAAACATTGCCAAAGTTGTATTATCTCTCCAAACTGCTGTCTGCTGGAAAGCTTTTCAAGGTGATGACAAATGGCTACTCTACATGGAAAATAGCCTCAACCAGTATCTCACACCCAGATTTGGGATGAGGTAAGAGAAGATAGAAAAAGATATCACCTTCATAATGTTCAAAACCACCCTTTTACCCACTAAATCCCTGGATTCCTGCTGGAGACTGTGGATACGAAATGTTGCTGGCTGACTTGGGCATCAGCCTTGTGGGTTTTCAGCCCTACTGAGAAGCAGTACAATACAGCTGGGAAATCTACCAATCCAGAAGACAAGAGGTTTTTACCAAACCTCTTCATATAGGTACCACAACATTAATTCCTCGGAATCTTTCCTCTTAGTAAAACAATGCCTGTTCCTGCTTCCATCTGATGGGAAATTGTAGAAGCCCATCTCCTAAAAACACAGTCAGTCAATCATCAGTTATCCAGTCTCATAGGTCTGTGTTTCAATAAATGTAATTACCCTCCTTATGCCAGGAGCTCCCACTTTATTGAGTAGTTTAAATCCAGGTGCCAGACTCCCATGCGGCAGGTGTTGTGCCACCATCCCATGCTCTGAGGTTTAAAAAGAAGGTAAATATCCAAAGTCAAGGAAAAAAAAAAAACTGGAACATTGTGAGGGGTCATAACATGTTGGCATTGAGAAGTTAAAATCATCACATTCTCACAGAAGAGAGAAGCACTTATCATCATCTGTTAATGCAAAGGAAACATTTTCTACTCCCTGGTTTATTTTTTTCCTTACGCGGAATATACAAGCTCAATTTTCAATTGAAATGTTTCATTTACTTCTGCTCACTGCTTAGAAATAAAAGAAATGTGTTGTATCAATTTAAAAGGCGGGGAAAAAGACAAGCACAGGACTAGTCAAAATTAGTTCATTAGGCTCCATTCAAATTATGTTTCTTGGTATGCAAGGCAACTAAAGTGGTTTAAGGATTTTGAAGTAAAATTGTTAATTGTTTGCTTTTTTCCCCTCTTCTGATACATTTTTGCTTTGATAGTTTGGCAACAGTGTTAATTGAAAACCTTTCAAAAGAACCTGGTACTCCTCTGTAGTTTTGAAGCTGAGACAGGCATTTAAACAAAGTGAAATGGAACACATCTAGTTGAGGAAAGGCTGTTATTCATTGCAGCAGGGATTTCAAGTACCACATGATCACCCATCTCCAAAATCCTCATTATCTGCCTGAGGTATCTGTCAAAGTATGTTTTCTCTATACTAGTTACTAGGAAAGGAGATCAAAGAAATCAGATACTGTTGCTGTTGAAAAATACTTGGTGGAAGAGATGGAAAGGAGAAATTACCCAATAAAGGGGTAAAAAAATCAAAAATTAAAGAAAATTGACGAGTAGCTGGAGATTATTGATTAGGAGTCATAGAAAAAGGCAGAGCAGAACTCCAAAGCTGAAAGGTATAACCAGAGTGTTGGTGATGGCAACAAAGTGATGCACACAAAAAGTATGAAGTGTTCAGTATTTTGCTGGGGTACCAAAAGAGGACAGAGACTATTTAGAACTTATGAAAGTGTATTTCATATGAAGCATCACAGGTTCTTAGAATTAAAGACTAATGACTCTTTCCAGAGGCTGAAAGGCCAGTGTAGGTCCAACAGTTAGGTTTGGAATACATAAAAGATTTTCAAAGATGAAAATATGGAACAGCAATATTGAAAATAGAAAAGCTGTTATTTTTTTAAAACTGCGTGCACCCATCTGCTGTGCATCTCACTTGCATATAAAATAATCCAACATATAAGGGCAGAGTGTCTGTGCATAATAAGGGAGTGGGCAGGGAATAGAGACAAAACATCTGTGATTCCTTTACAGCTCTGGAAGCATGAACATATTCACTCCATTGTATAGCATCAGAAGCACCAAACCTGACTATCCTTACTCTGAAAGCGTTTGGGAATTAAAAAAAAAAAAAAAAAAAAAAAAAAAAGCAATTTAGAGACATTTTCCCCTTTAACACATTGTTTAATATTAATCTGCTATCCTCATTGCTATGTGATGTTAATGGGTACACCATCTAGTGTGTTTTATGGTATATTTGAACCAGACATCCGGAGAAATAGCCATCAGAGTACTTATCTCTAACACCTGTTGTAAAAATAGACTTAATAAAATGAGAACAAATAACAGTGCTGGCAATTACTCTTATCGTGTGTATTCTGGCAAGAAAGGTCAGAAGGTTATTGGTCTGTATATATATGAACTGATTTTCTCTAATACAGTTTCTCACCTGATTTCCCATAGGTTTTTAGAGGTTTTTTGTTTGAGGGGAGAGGGGTGGGGAAAGTTGGGTTAAGCTACCATACACTAAACAATAATCATGTAACCAAAATGAGAATGTAGTCCCCCTACCAGGTAGTCATTTATGTTAACAAAGAGAGAAATAACCTGTCAGAGTCTAGAAAGATAAAAGGTCCAGTAATTTCCCAGATATGTAAGATGCAGACAGAGAAGTCACAGTCTCAGCTTGACTATCACACCAAACTTCAACTATGAATTTAATATTAAATTTTGTTATAGATCTGTTCCATGGAACAATTTTATTGTTTTCCTCTTATTTGTTTCAGAGCAGAGCTAATAACTGTTGTATGCCGTTCCAAGGGTCCCAGTGCTCAGTAACTCCAGAAGTATAATTAGATAGGATCTGAAGTAGTAAACACAGAAATAGTTTAAATTGGTATCCCTTTTCTCACAGTTCAGATCCAACCTTAAGGAACTACTACGAAGATGGCAAAGAGAGCTTTAAGATAAAGTTGTTGGGGAAGGGGAATCTCAACCTGTCCTACTCATATCAGTTTGATGCCAGTGTCACCAACAGATATCCAGAGCCTAGAGAGTGATTGCAGGTCAGGAGCAGAGAACCTGAAGAGCAGGACAAAGAAATTCAAGCTGTTTCAGTCAGTAAGTCACTTCATTATGGGGCCCCTTAAATGCCTCTATGCAAAGGAATGTAGCATGAGAATTAAAGGAGTTAAAAACATATGTAGATCTGCAGGGCTATGATCTTACTGGCATCACTAAGATATGTTGGGATGGCTTCTGTGACTGGAGAGTGGGAATGGAGGGATACAGGCTCTTTAAGAAAGACAGGTAATGGAGATGAGGAGGGGGCATCATCCTCTATGTCAATGACCAGCTGACATGCCTAGAACTCTGCCTGGGGCTGGGTGAAGGGCCGATCAAGAGCTTATGGGTCAGGATTAAAGGAAGGGCAAAGGACAGGTGATATAATAGTGAGGGTGTGCAACAGGCCACCTGACCAGGAAGACCAAGAAGAGGAGGTCTTCTATAGACAGATAGGAGCAGCCTCATATTCACAAACCCAGGTCCTCATGGGGGATTTCCACCACTTTGATATTTGTTGAAAGGACAACACAGTCAGGTACAGGCAATCCACAATGTTCCTGGACTGCTTTGATGATAACTTCCTTCTCCAAATGATAGAGGATCCACAAGGAGAGGTGCTATAGCGGACCTTGTTCTCACCAATAAGGGGAGTCTGATGGGGAATGTGAGGCTCAAGGACAGCCTGGGTTGTGGTGACCATGAAATGGTGGAGTTTGAGACCCTTAAGGCAATGAGGAGGGTGTGCAGGAAGCTCACTACCCTAGATTTCAGGAGAGCAGGCTTTAGCCACTGACAGAATTAAATCTGGACATCAAGGGAACAAGCAAAGCTTCTATAGGTGCATCCATGATGAAAGGAAAATTTGCGAAAATGTGGACCCTCTCTGTAAGGAAACAGGAGACTTTGGTAAGTCAAGATGTCGGAAAGACTGAGGTACTTGTTGACTTTTTTTCATCAGTCTTCACCTGCAAGAGCTCCAGTCACACTCTCTGGGGTGCAGAAGGCAAAGGCAGGGACTGGGAGAATGAACTGTTCTCTGACCATCTAAGGAATCTGAAGGTGCACAAGGCTTTAAATTGAAAGACGGCAGGTTTAGATTAGGTATTAGGAAAGTTATTTACTGAGGATAGGAGAACACTGTAACAGATTGCCCAGAGAATCTGTGGATGCCTCATCCCTGACAGTGTTGAAGGCCAGGGTGGATGGGGCTTTGAGCAATCTGGTCTAGTGGATGATGTCTCTGCCCTTGGCAGGGAAGTTGGAAAGATGATCTTTAAGATCCCTTCTGAGCCAAGCCATGCTATGGTTCTAAGTTGTTTTCCTAAAAACTAAATGAATGGGTTTTTTCCAGGATAACACTAAGAAAATGAATCTGAATAAATTCAGGCATGAACAGAAAGTAGAATAGGGTTTGTAAGATGCAAGACAATTTCCCTTACATATACACTCTAATTCTGGTAGAAGAATGCCCTTCTCCTGTTTGACATTAACCCAGCATCTGTGTGGAGAATTAATCCAGAATAGCTGTCATAGTTAATTTCCCTTGGTAGACATGCTCCAAACAAAAGATATTATCTTTTCTTATAAATTGCAGGTAAAGCAAAAAAAAAAAAAACCTAAATGCTTTCCATGTATATTATACCTTAGAAAACTTAAGTTCTTCTCCTAACTTGAGTTTATTTCTCTCTAGAATCCATCTAGAATTCAAATACTTGTCTACATTCACACTTGTATTTCGTTACCTTTTTTTTAAGCAATACTATGAACATCACAGTGCATCGGCATATTGCACAGGCCAAGAAATATCTTGCAGTCCCAGGAAAATGGAAATTAATTCTTAAATATTCCAGCACACTGACCTACTGGTACACAAGGTTTAATTGCAAGTTTGATGAATATGGTGGTGAAATTGAAAAAACCCAAACAAACAAACGAAAACATAAATGCCTTCTCAGATGAACTTTGTTTAGCATCTACAGTATTCTGAACTTTGGACCTAAAATGTTCTGGAATTTCACTAATGGATTTTTGAAATTTAGAATCTATTTTAATATCCTTTTATACAAACCAAGCAAACCCAGGCTGTTATTATACAGTAGCCTTTTATATTCATGTTTCTTAACTGGTTTTTTCTCTTGATTTACAGAAAAGAGGCAAAGGAATTAGATTAAATTTGGGGAGCATTCTCATTGTTGCAAGGAAACATACTGGAGGACGAATGAGCTATTAACATTCTCTCCTCAAGCAAGAAGCTGTCCCAGGAGACACATGAGAAACAAGAAATAACAACAAAGAGTGAAAAGCAAATTGATGAAACTAGAGATGGCTGAAGACCTGCAAACAGCTTTTCACAGTTTCACAGTTACTGTTTGAATTGAATAGTTTAGATTTGCAAACAGATGGAAAAATCCACTCATTTCTTAAAAAATCCTTGTGAAGAATAAATTTCACATAAAATCAAATTTTAAAATAAATGCCAATGTTTACACCTAGTCTGCAAAATCATACCCAATTTAATATTAAGGAGTGTTGAGGGGACAAACCATGGCAGAATTTGAAACATTGCTTTTAATTCTTAAGCTGAGATTCATTGTTTCAGTGCTCAAAAGTTTGGTTTCCAATGTTTTGTATAGGATTAGACTGCAAATCACTCTAGCATGTTAATAAGCTTCTCCTCTAACCTGGCTCACATCAATCCCATGTATCAATACTTTTTGGCTTGGTTTATTAATCTTGTATCAGTCCTATTTACAAGAGTGGAAAGTCTAATTCATTACACAGAAGATCAGCGACATTAAAGATCATTATACATACAGATGTATTTAAGCATACACACCATTATAGCAAATTTGGGAAATGAAAAAGCTTGAAACTATTGAAGCCTTGACAGGCATAAAAATGCAAATATTTAATGAAAAATATTTAAAACTAAGCAGTGATTAAGCCATATTGGGATTTATCCTTGGCAAAACCTGCTGCTGCAAGCATCCTGCTATCATTCTTTATTTCTCTCCTCACTGCAGGCTGCTGTTGATGTGTAGGTTCAAGTCATAAGCTTCAACATTATTATGAATATATCCCTTCTCACAAAGGACACTCTCTTGTAAGAAATCTTCTCAACATTCCAAAATATTACAAAGAAACAATAATTATAGCTAATTACTCACTCCCAATACATTTATTTGTGGTCTACAATTTCAAAAGAATGAATTGAAGACAGGTGCATAAAATAAGCTTAATGAGAACATCAGAAAATAGTTGCTTTAGCTCTAAATTACTACTTTTACATGCTGTACTTTATTTTTAGAAGGGAATGTGTTGCTCTTAAAAGATATAAAATTATTAGTGATAGAAACTGAGTTCTCTCATTTCACCTCAGAAAAGGCACAAGATATGGCCAGTGGTATTGAAAGCTTGCTAATGACATAATATTAATATTCACTAATACCTGGTGGGGGTAAAGTAATATTGCTTGGCACTAGCTGTAACAAGAACTAAGTTCCACTGTCTCTCTTAAAGACTTCCATTCACCTTCTATATTTAGTGCTTGCTGGAACAGTGTGAGCTACATTCTTTCTCCTACTATGATTATTTTTCCCTCCTTGAGAAACTTTCTTTGCTCTGCCTTTCCTTTTGCTCTTATCTTGTGAGCCAGGACACCACTCTCTTATGCTTCTTCTTTCCAAGAACATCTTTCATTCATCATTAAGTTTCTGTCTTTTTCCTGGCTCAAACAGGCCTTCTCTTCTTTCATGATATATACTTTTTCTTCCTGTTTCATGACCTCTATAAATATACAGATTTTTTTTCTCAAGGCTCCCACCTACAGGCTCTTCATTTCTGACCACATGACCATGCCTTCCTCTCCTCCCTGGCACTGAGCATAAACCATTGATGTAGAGTGAAGTGATTCCACCCTGTCTCCTCCCTTTGTTTTGTCTCATTTTGCAGGAAGTTTCTATCAGCTAGGTGCTAGATCAGACAACATGAAAAAAGAGACAGCAGCTGAAAGCAAAAAAAGCTTTAACCTGTGCTCAGAGGTTTGCCTTTTAGCTGCAGATAATTCCTTCTTCCTTTCCTCACTGAGCACTTCTGCAGCCTCAGGTCAGATCTGCAGATGCTAAAACCTAACCCTAGTCATTGAGCAAAGGCCTGAGACAAAAGCATTCTGTTTACCTTCCAAGGAAAAAAATGTATTTGATTACAGTTAATCTGAGCCAGACTCAAAAACACTTACCAAAAGATAGAAGACTCTTCAATTTTATCAGCTGTACTGAAATTCTCTTAACTTTTTTTTCTTTTGCTTATGTAGCTACTAATAACAGAGATTAACTTTTTTTCCCTTTGGGGAAGGTGCTTACATCTTCTGATCATTGTGAAATTGCATAGCTGAGGGCCTGTTTAGTTTGTTGGAGGTCCCAAGGCTACCCTCAGCTCCAAGACAAGGACAAAGGATCCTCAGACATAGGGAGTACTGCCTGAAATTCCCTGGCTTGTGTACTGGTGTTGGCCTGGGTTAATGTTAGAGTTAGGTTTAGGGTTAGGAGACCAAGTGTCACATGAAAGGGGGGAGAGACAGAAATGCAAAGATTTCTAGTCTCACCTGTATTAATATAAAGTTAATAGCTATAAGTGTCCCCGGAAAAATCAAAGCTTTATGAACCCAGCACTGCTTGTTGAACACTGGACAGAACACAGACTGGAAAGATTTTTGACCTTCCTGTGAGGACCACACTTAAGCCAGGGGGAACTTAATAGCAATAAGTGTCTCCAGAAACTCAGAACCTTGTGGTCTCAACACTGCCTATCGAACTATGGACAGCACACAGGTAGGAAGGGTTTCTGACCTCTGCTATGAGACCATACTTAAGCCAGGGAGAACTCAATAGCTATATAAGTGTCTCCAGACAATCAGAGTCTTTGGACCCAACACTGCCTGTCAAACTCTGGACAGCACATAGGTTGGAAGGATCTCTGACCTCTGCTATGAGACCACACTTAATAGCAAGAAAAGAACTTTGTCCACAACAGCTCCCGAAATAACATTTATTAATACAAGTATGTGACAGTTATTGTGGGTTTTGCGTTGCCGGTGATAACGTTTAGCTGCAAGATTGTATTTAATTAATAACAAATGACCCCAAAAGAAACTGGCACAAAACACATTCTACAGAGACAAGCACACCAAACTTAAGTTTGAATACAGTAGCGTATTCCACTCCCACGACAAACAGAAACTAACAACAGAAAACTACTGACTAGAAACACAACCACCTAAAAATTTAGACACACACACACCCCCCTCAGTAACACAGGGTAATAAAATAGCTTGCACACCACCTTCTCTGTAACACAAAGCTAAAGGAAAGAGCAGAGCCGCTTCTTATCAACACACATGTTGAAAAGGAACTACACACTGCAAAGGAACACAACTAATATAAAGTAAGGTATATACTGGTAAGTTGCAAAGTGTAAGGCAAGTTACTGTTACTAGTATTAAAGCAGCAAAACACAGTTAGTAAATAAGGTACTTATAGAGTACGAATCAAAGTTGCTGTAATCATAAGATAGACTGTATGAAGCAATAAGCTTTGTAAGAGAGTAAAGTACAAGATATAAAGTATAGAAAGCACATGGTTTCTCACCCCTACATTGTCCAAAGAGGTGGGAAGAGGCAGGGCAAGCTGCTCGCAGCTACCCCTGCAGAGAGGATAGCATTTCCCCCCTGTTTTGTCTTATGCCCAATCTCTTTTTATACCTTTTTTCCCCTTTAGGTAGGTTGAGTGACTGTAGTCAATACTTTGGGGTGTGATAGACAGATGCCTGAGAGGTGGCTCCTTGAGTCTCTGCAGGGTGCCACAGGGTGCAGCAAAGAAAGGCCGTGTCATTTTTATAACACTCCATTCCTGTGTAACTCCATCAATAAGCATTTTCAGGGAGACAATGGTTTCTGCAAACACCCCTCCAGGCAAGCCGAGGCATTTCCCTCAACTAATCAAGACCTTATCAGGGCCATCACCCCACACCAAGCCAACAGGTTTATGAAGGTATGCAATGGCCCTGGATTAAAAAGAAGCAAAAAATTACCAGGAAATTTATGATGACTGCAGGCTGGTTTAGTACCTCCAGCTGTGGCCACACACTCCTGGTGACGATACGGCTGCAAGGCTTCCCCATTAATGCTGCTGATGGATTATCATTAAAGCTTCCTGTGTTTTGTGTAGACATCTATGAGTACATGTGGGGCTTATTTTTCCCCTCAGCTAGATTCTCTCTCAGAACAGTAAGCACTTGAGTGTTAGTTTTATTACAATGCTTTCTTCTGACAATCTGCAATCACATACCTCTGAACTTTATTAGGTAACCAGTTAGAATTACGATGCGTTTTTCTCAATATACCATACATTTTCAACCCTCAGCATAGGTAGCTATGAATAATGTCCTCATAACTATAGGTAGCCTTTCTTAACTCTTTATACATAATTGAAAATTCTAGTCTCTTTAAAATTGTATTCTATCTGGACATAAAATTGGTTCCAGCTTTTAAAGAGTCTATCTTAAATATTGAATATTTGATAGATCAAAGAGCCTTGTTGCTGGCAGCAATAACTCTATGTTTGCCTTGTATATATTCAGGCTTAAGTAGTATCTTTCTAATTGTTTTTTCCTTTAACTTAACTGTGATTGAGGAAAAAATATATGACATAATTTGGAAAATAATTTCCTATCCTATTTTCTTATGGCCAGTCTCTTGTGGTTTACAGATTGCTGGTGGACTAATAGTTTGAATGCACTAAAAATTCTCAGTGAAACAAATAAGGAAGACAGAAATGAATTATGTGCTCCCAGCTGCTTCCTAGATTAATCTGGGTGGGGGGAAATTTGTAATGTTGTTAAGGTTTGCGGTGGTTGTATTAGTCTATCTGTAACAGATCCTAAAGGATGAACAGCGTTATGTATGTGCAAGTACTGATAACATTTCAGCTATATTCTCTTACTTCTCCTATATAGCTGTACTAGACCTCTAATACAGTCCTTGATATAATACCTTATTACTAAACACATATTCTCTCTCAATTTCCCTTGTAAGCCAAATCCAAAGTCTTTTGGATAATTTTTCAAGGTGCATTTTCCAGATGTCACTGTCACTTTTTCCTGCTTTCTTCTATCACCCGTCACAGATAAGCTGGAAATGTGTCATGTCCTAAAGGTTTCTGCATATTTGTAAAAGGATAACAAAGTCTGAAGAATGGGGATTGTCCCAGGATGCTCCAGAGGACCCCCTAATGCATATGTAAATATTCAGGAGGGTGTATTGGGATCTCAGCCCAAGTGGTACTGTTTTTGTGCAGTGCCCAGGTGAGGTTGTGACCTCTGCAAAGCAGCAACCCTTCCATTCAGGTCTTGCTTCTTGCGTGGCAGGCTGAGTAATGATCCGTTCTGCAGTGCCAAGGCACACCAGAATCAAAAGAACAAAAGAAATCAAATGTAGCCAAAGAGGAAAATTTCCTTATTTACCTTTCAGGTGATCGTCTGAACCCAAGTTTTTCAGAATTATTTCTGCCTGCACATGAAGGTGTAAACACTGGTGCCCCAAAGGAAAGAGGGAAACTGAGTGATATGAATCCACAGATCCCAAGGCCGGAAATAAATACCTCAGCCCACCTCTGTTCTTTTATTAAAAAATCAGAGCCAGGTGTTTTAAAATTTGGTATTTTATTAGATAATCAATTTTAAACAGCAGCTTGAAGTAGTCATGTACAGGAAAAAAGCAATTTATTTATTTATTTCTCCTCTCTGTTCCACTCAGGAATTGTTTCAAATAGGATTATTTTGTCATTTGAGTTTCAAGGTTAAGATTTGTTCCTATTTATGACTCTAAAGTCCTTCAAACCAGTAAACTATCACTGTAATTCCAGAAATATAATGAAAAAATTGAACTGAGAATTGAGAATCCTGTGGGCCACAAGGAATGGAATATATTAACATTCACCTCTAAAGGCTTTTTTGATTGCTTATATATTAAAATATAATAATAATAATAAAAATCCTTGAAGCGTCTATACGATTGCATGTTGGTCTTCTTTTGAGAAACACAAATTGCTCTTTATATTTCTTCTCTGCAAGGGTTTGCAGCACAACAAAGGCACAGTAAACAGTGATGAATGGCTCTTCCTTCTCAGTGGGGGAGCAGCTTTGGAGAGCCCATGGGCTAATACTGCCCTTACCTGGCTGAGGGTTAAATCTTGGGGTGAAATTCTCTGACTTTCAACCCCTCCTCTGGCTGCATGAGCCAATTCTGTTCACATATGAGTTGTGAAAGCATTTTGTTTTCCTCTTTCATTTTTTGTCTTTGAAGAGAGAGTAAATTGCAACAACCCATGCCTATTATTAAGACCTGAAGAGAAAATGTTTAAAGATTGTACAAACATTCAAGCAGCAGTGTAATAAGCTCCATTTGTGAGGCAATGTAGCAAGTTCTGTATTTTTTTTTGGTTCATTACTTAAAACTAAATAACAATTGCTAGTTTTATTGCTGCCATTTCACAATGCTGGGATTTTCTCTGTTGGTGTTGAAAACTAGTATGATTTCAATATTTTTTCACACTGACATTTTTCTTTATTAGTTTAGTATTGATCAGCAGATACATATGGTAATCTCTGCTTTCTGTAAGATGTAACAAGCAAGCAAACACATACTGAAAAAAAACCACACAAAACCCCCAAACAAACAAACAAACAAAAAACACACCAAAAAAACCCCCACTCTGCAGAGAAAGCTTGCCCACGCTGGGTTTTATTATCATTTAAGGTTGTATCTCAGACTACCACATCATCCCCCTGGCTTTATTCCACTTGTTACCTTTAGTAAATTACTTACTGATGGGAGGTAAACCTTTGTTAAAAGGTAATGTGGTAATTAAATAATTAGACCAAAAGGAAATGCCATCTTTCAAAGCTGCTATTTTGAAATATGTTAGAAACAGAGTAAAGGACAAATTTTATCACCCACTCATTTGTCTGTCTATAGTTTCTGTCTGTCTGCTTACTTCTCAGAAACTCATTTCATTCCAGCCCCCAGAAAGAAAATAACCTTTCTTTCCTTAGAAGTGTTTGTTGCATCAAACACTTGTCACAGTCTCAAACATTTAAACAGAGACTCTGACAGACATGCAGTATTACTTTTGCTTGGCTTCTGAAATGGAATGCCTGGAATAGCCTCTCTTGCATCCAAGAGGCTGCAGATGATCCAAGGACAGTTTGTGCCTTTCATGAATGTCATATAGGCAGAAAAGAGAAACTTTAGCACAAGACAAACTAGTCAGGGGCCTGGGATGGAAGAAAATACTTCAGGATCTCTTTATTGCCTTCTTGTTGACTGGGACCAAAGGTAAGATAAAAAGTATGCACAGTGAAGGTGGGGTATGTTTGAGTGCAGAATGTGGCAGGAGAGCCCCGTGATGGATGGGCCTCAGAGGTGTAGACTGGGGGCTCAGAAGTAACATCCATTTAATGTAAATTACTTAGCAGGAAGGAGAAGGCTTATGAGGGTGGTTTATTCAGCAGTGAGAAGTGCAACTTCATGCAAATATTCTAGAAGGCTCATGAAGTCCCTCTTACCATTTTAACCTCCTTGTTGAAATCTCACTGCTGGTAATCCCGTAAATCTTCTGAAAAAGTCTGTTTGTTTTTCCAAAACTTATGTTCAAATATTGCACTACCAAAATTTCTCAGAACATACTCCTTTTCTGAAGCCTTGAGTGGAAAGCACCCTGGAAAGCACTGTTTGATATGGTACAAGAACCTGGGGTTTGGGAACTATGAGAGTAAGTGATTTTAGGCAAAGAGAGATTGAATGAATGAATGAATGAATGAATGAATGAATGAATGAATGAATGAATGAATGAATGAATGAAGACTATAACTAAGAATTTGTTCTAGCTAAAAGGTAGGCAGGCCAAGAGAGAGATTCAGTGCTTCTTTGCCATAGGAACAGAAAAGTCATTCCTCACAGGACTTCTCTGGGCTGGAACTCACTTCAAAAATGCAAAATGCCTCAGCACAGTCCCAGGACAGAACAATTCTTGCTGTGAGGAGCTGTCAACTTGCTTTGTGAAGAAGAACTTGACATTTGGGATAGTATATAAACACCTAGAAGAACAAGCTGGGAGTGCAACCAAAAGGCACAAAGCCATTCTTGTGAAGTACAGATGGGGCCTACAGAAATACCAAACCAGAAGGATTGAATAAATAAGTTACTTTTTTCTCTCACCCTCTCTACCTCTATCTATCTGTTTTTTAACCATGCTGATCTTTATAAATGGCAGTATTTTTACTCTCTAAAACCATCTGCGTAGCTTTTCTCAGTGGTACCCTTTCACTTACCTCCTGTGTCATTGGTTTGTCTGTCTCTCCTGATGTTGACAATGTTGTTGGCAGCTTCTCTTGAAGTTTCCTATGAGCATAGGTGTGGGGACAGGCAATGCAAAGCAAATACAGAGCTGATTTATATGGCTTTGCACATGAAAAACAGATTTAGTTCTGTCTTGGTCCATTTTGTTTTAGCAGCAAAATTTTTAAACTACAGAAAATTTTGCAAGGATGGGTGGTCTTCCCCCAGCTGCTTCCCCTCTACCTTGCAGTGGGCTCCTCAGAAAGGACCTCAAAGCACTGTGGAAGTCTGGCTATTGTAATACCATTGTGGTTTACATAATTATTTGATAAATCAGTCTTATTGATGCTGTCACAAGTTTCATAACACAAGGGCCCTTTAGCTAACCACCTGAGACAGAGGATGCTCTTAAAATCAGGGTTGTTGCATTGGGGTTTTTTCCTGAATAACAAATTAACTGTTAGTTGTCATGTAATCCTGACATTTAAATAGCACATCCTGAGCTGCATTTCTATGTGTCAAGTATTTCTTTTTGCACAGACTAAACCACTTAACTGTAGTCCAAAGTCTAAGGGGACTAAAATCCCCTTATTTCCCCCACTCATCCAGGAATTCACACTAGCACTTTTCCTTGAAAATAGCACATTTTGCTGTTTACGTCTCTCTGGTGAAGAAACTGCACTGGTTGTATGAGTAGTGGTTAATTCCACTGTTAACCTCTCTCACTTTTTTTTGCCACAGCAGAAGAGTAAGCATCAGGATCAAGAGGGAAGGAAACAGGGTGGTGAAGTAGCTATCACCTCTAAAAATATATTCTGTTTTTTTCAGTTCTGTTCACACCATGCCATTTCCACACCACCCAGTCTGTATCATCAGCCCAATGACTCAACTCTTCACGATCGATCTCCCTTTAGCTCCTGGCAAAATGAGCAAGTCAGACAACTGCAGTTGGTCCAGCAACTGTGTCAGGGCTGGGCAGCCTCCTCCAGAGAGGCAATAAAATGGGAATAGTGAAGCTATCCTGAAGAATTGCTGTGCATCTTTGGCTTTGATAATCCCTTTTTCAAATGATAACAGAGTACAAGACCTCTTTGGACTCTCTCATGCCAGCATTGGGAGGTCTGTGCACCCATGGAGCAGGGCTGGGCTGCCTAAGGCACTGGCTTCAGACAGGTAGCAGACAGCAGGCGTCCTGTCCAGTGCCAAGCCTACAGGCAGTGCCTCCACTTACCTCCTGTCCCTGTAGCACCAGCAGCTAGGACAGATGTTAACTGCTGGATGTGGATGCTGCTCCATGCCCATCTCCTTGCTACTCCTGGCAGGTGTGGAGTGTCATACTGTTTCTCAGCCTGTATTTTCCCTGCCAAGAAACAGACATTTCTTCAAGGAACTAATAAACCGGATGCCTTCTGTGTCTTCAGCTGGGTGTATGCAGATGAATACATAGAGAGACAGGGAGAGATTTGACCAGTGTATTCTTCGTCTTGGGTATTTTCCAGTGTCCTGTGAGGTTCATGCTTACTGTAAAGAGCCTAGAGTGGTTAGGATAGGCAGAGAAATTCCTCTCTCTTCCTCTTCTATGTTTTTCTTCCCATTTTATCTCCAAGATTTATAATAAACTTTGGAAACTCTTTCTACCTCATTGGATAGGAAATATTCTCATGTGAATGACCTACCACAAGGTCTTCAAACTCACCTACCCAGGGAAGTCAAGACTTACTTTCAACCACAGGAACTCATAAAAGTATGCTTTTGCAATGGCAGAAACTTGGGAAGTGATTCAGGAACTGACAACTCCTAAAACACAGTGCTGTTCTCTGTCCTCAGTAATCCATACACTTAACAACTTGCCTCCTAAGTCTTATCAAAACAGAATAGTTCAAAGTTGCAATTATTGCACAAAGGAACTGATGCTCTGTCTTCACATTGTTCCACCATGGGAACAAGCCCTCTTTGTCAGACCAAGGGATGAAATGGAGGCCCTGAGACTTTGCTGTTCTGACATACTTAGAGTCCTTACAACCCTTCACTGTAAGAACTCCATGACCTTTTTCCTTGCTTCCCATTCACCCCCACAGTCTAGGTTTTTGCAGTGAAAAGATCCAGCTCTCCTCACAGACATCACAGACTGCAGAATTTCAACCCTCAAAGTTGCCTCCGTTCCATGTCTTCAAAAACCTGTCTGATCTTTCCTGACAGTACCATTGTTACAAGCCTCCGGTTGTGTAGTTATCAGCCATGTACTTAATTGGAATGTGCTGGTTTAAGTCCAGCTTCTATTTGTATACCTGTCATTGTACTTCCACAACTAACCGTGAACACAAACATTGTTGCTCAGCAGTTAACAAAACTGATTGCACCAGCACAAATTCTTATTAAAATTCATTAGAAATCAGGATCATTAATGCTTTGCATATTTTTGCACAGCCTGGAAACCTTCTGCTAGCACAATGTTGTGCTGGGCAAAACAAATCTCACACAACAGCTTCTGTAACTTTGCTGACTGGTTCTTCCCTCCCCCTGCAAAATTGTGCTCCTAGCTCTGATGTGGTGTCCCTCAACAAGCATAGCAGATGAGATGTATATGTGGGTGCAGAAGGGGGGAAGTTGGAACACTCTCCTCTAAAAGGCAGGTATTTGAAGTTGGTTCTTTTAATTTTCAGCAATAATTCTTCTAGTCAAAAAAAAATCTGAAAAGTACAAGTGCAGAAAAGCAGAACTCCCTGGACTGCCCATCTGCAGAAAAGCAGCAAAACTTGTTCTGGTTTCATCAGTGCAAACTCACCCTGTTAGTGATTATGGGATACAGACTCTCCTCTGCTAGCAGAGTCCAAACACAGAGCATCTGCTTCCCCAAAATGGTATTTTATCTGCTAAATTGAAATTCCTCCCCATTTCAAAGAATTTCTCCAGTTTAGTGTGACATCATGTGTTAGTCCCACAATGCTAATAAATCCAGTTATTTCCCTTCTTCTTTGGAGCAGGATGGAGGCAGATGGACAATGAAATCTGAGGAAGTAGGGTAGGGTATGGTTTTTCAAAACATATGTTGTATTCCTTTAGCTTAATGATAATCTCAGAAACAAGATGTGTGTACATGTCATGGCAGAGGACAAACAACCTGTTATTCAGGCAAATTACATCAAAAAGGGACCCACCTTGGGCACTGTGACAGTACAGGGTTGGCCTGAGCAGCACAGGCCAGAGACCACAGTTTAAAATAGCTTTGACTCATCTTCTTATCATCTCCATTTTGAGCTTTCCAGAAGCCAGAGGCACTTACCAGGGATGCCCTGGTGACACTCCAGCATGATCCCCACTGCATCAGGATCAGGACCCCCAAGAACTTCACCCTGAGCAACTTCCATCCATCACACTTTGATCACCTCAGGAGCAACATCAGCCACTTCACTGAGAAAAAAACCTGGCTCCTCAAGCTGAGCTAGGTTCACATAGGGAAGGCAATGGCAGGCACCACACAAAGACACACGTGGTCAAAAGGAGCTGTTAGGACCTCAGTGCACTCTAAGTCTAAAGAGGATTTGATGTCAGTGCCTGCAACTGGAGTGCTGCTGACAGGCTTATCAGTAGGTAAACTGTGTGAGAGGCAAAAACTGTTACTGTTCTTCAAACATACGGGCTATATGGGTCCTAAAAAGCAACAATCATGCTAGGAAGACAAGAGGAGATGTGTATCAGGATCTGATCTTTTTACCTTGCATTTGTATCCTCCATTTTCATCATCTTTCTCACCATGTTCAGATCCAAGGGTCTAGTTTGCTTTTTCAAATCATAATTCCCTAATATAGATACAGTTCACTAAATATTTAATATCCCCTATCAGAATTTAGTGATGTTATCTCACTGATGTCCAATAGTTACTGTATGTTCATCTGCAGGAGATAAAAGCACAGACACTTACCAGTGAGAGACTCTTGGACTGGAGAGCATTCAACAGTTATCTGCATTGAAATCTGGGAGCTGGAATCCAAAGTAAGGTTCTAAAATACTTTAAATAAAATACTTTATTACTCTTCAATTTGTTTCATTAGCAGGAAAATGCAAGTTCTTTCATGTAGAGTTACTGATAACAGAAGCTAGCTAGTGCCAAATGCCCTGCTGAATTCACAGTGGGGCTTGTGAAATTGGATTGTACAGCAACAAATGCCAACTGCTTAATGTCTCAGGGAATTATAGATTTTGGAAGAGTGTTTACTAAGAAGGAAAACAGTTAAGGTGGCTTCCACTTAATTTTACACATGTATAAAAAACACAGGACTGACACTGACAACACAACTCAGGAAGATTAAATTACTGTTTAATACTCCTTGTAAATCTGAGCCCTTATTGATACATGCATTACTCCCACTTATATTATAGATAAAGATATAATGAATACAGAAAAACATCTGGGAGATGACCTTTTAAAAGGCCTAACACCTTTTATTTTCCCTTAAGCAAATTATTCTTTTTTACTCCATGTCTCAAAATTTTTCCTCCAAAGGTATTAACACATTTCAAAAAAGGAATGACAGAAGTAGGTTTCTTCACTTTGTACTTCAGTTGTTTGTATGATTCTCTATTTACCATTTACATTCAAGTAATTTGAATTAGGCTACAACATGAAGCTTTCAGCACTTCTGTGCTGGTGAAACATGAGGAGGTCTTAGTTTGTTCAAGATTCCATCCATCACTGGGGTGGGAGTCACCTTCTGTCACAGTAGGTATGCTCAGCACGGTGCACAATTAATGCCATGGTGTTCTTCTGGATTTATTCAGCATTGCCTTCTGATGGGTTCTGCTCTCAGTGGCCGAAAACTCACACCAATTTTATACAAACTCCTGCCGTTTCCATCCGCTCACGATTAAAGCGAACTGTCTGCAAGATTAAGTTGCACAGAAAAGAACAAGTAAAATAAACAAGAGAGGGCATCCAGCATCCTGCTAATTACTGCACTTGTGCATTCACACAGTCTGTGTGTGGGTGCACACTTGTGTGCATGGGCCTTCTTATTAGCAGCAAGGGCACTACAAGAACTACTTAATAGTAAAGTCCTCCAGGATTTCCCTGCTTCATCTGCTGGCACTTTTACTCAACTTTAACCTGTAGGACTGAATTATTCTAGGTAGGATTTCCTGCAGCCTGTATAGTTAGGGAAATATGCAACTTCAGACTGCTCTCTTTTTTTGCTTCCTAAGAAGTAGTTTAAGGTAAAATATGTTCTGGCCTCATCTTCTTGAAAGGTTAACAGGTCATTTGTGACTCCTGCGTAAGTCAACCCAAATTTGCCCACATTACATGCCTTCCTAAGATCACAATGCAAGCACAGGAAAGCAGTTAACTTCCTCAAAGAGCCTCTGCTTTCAGAGCATGGTCCCCACTGGGGTGCCTCGGCATCACCCAGAAGCTGATGTCCATGGCTGCTGCTGCTACTCGGCTGGAAATGGTGATCAGGACTGGCAGCAGAACCTCCGTTTGGCTCACTCTCAGTGACACTGTGAGGAAACTGCCCCATCAGCCAGAGGCAGGGATGGGGAGCGGGAGCCTAACTGCCCACAGATCATTTGCTGTGGAGGAGCTGAGCTGTCTGTCTATGATGTGTTTGTTTCAAAGAGTTTGGGGGGCATTGGGGCTCCAGTGCCTTCCCTGTCAGCAAATAGCTGTGACAGCCGCTGCTGAGGCTTTGTTAGCACTGGACCACATAAAAGCTGTTTCTCATGCTATCGGCTTTCCACAAAGGTAATTAGCAGACATCTTTGGTGGCTGAAATTAGTGGAACGTCTGGACTATAATCTTCTTACTTGTTTTTATTCCACCTGAAAAATTAAGATAACCATGTCCCCTCATCTTAGAGAGGGAAAACAGAATTAAATGCCATTTGTGAGGCACTTGAAAACAATAGCAGTGCCTGCCACCAAAAAGCTGCTAATGAAACTAATAATTATGTACCCAGATCACAGCTTCAATAGAGTGCAATACTGAGACATAGGGTCACGTGCTGTACTATGGAGATAAAACAGAATATTGAAAAGCTGCCCAGCAAGTGATCCTAATCCATACTAGCCACCTGTGGGTAAAAAACATGTAGCTGCACGATTGAGCACTCTTCATAATGCAAAACTAGAACAGACCTCAATTAAAAGTGCACAGGAAAACTTGATTCTGCTATTTCCTAAGTTCTAAGGGCTTGATTTTGCAAACAATCATATCCTTTCAGTGTGTCTTTTTTAATATGGTAAATGCGTATGTCTTGTGTACAATTACAGGCACACTTCATTCTCTGATTTCACTCTCACCTCACTCTGGAAAAAATATTCAAGGAAGACAGAGAGCGAGAAAAGGACAGACAGAAGAAAGGACAGAAGGAAGGGAGAGAAGGGAGGGAGGGAAGGAGGGAGGGGCACTACTCTACCTATTAACGTGAACAGTACAGCTGGTGAGCTCCAGTGCTTTAAACAGAGTATTAACAAGAGTGCTATTTGCATGTCCAATGTATTTCCAAAGCCAGATATATTACGTGCCTGGGCATAAACTCACCAACATGATTATCATAGCAATCTCAAAATCTTGATCACACACTAAATTGGTGCAACTGTCATGAATATCCTTGGGTGCACAGTTGCTGATGCCAGTAATTTCAAAGTTCAGCACATCTTTTATTTTTATATGTTTGAGACACCAGGGCAATCACTTTCAGCTGTAGAGACAGTTCATCCTGTGCAATTTGAAACCATTTGAGATAGATGATCAATAGATTGTGTTTGCAGCTCTCCTAAACAATCCCCAAACTGGGGCACTTGGTTTAGCTTCTTGGAAATTCAGTTTTGGGAGACATTCAAATCTTCTCTTGGTTTTGCTGCAGGGCAGCAGTGGCAGATCAACCATCTTCATCAGAAAATGGCCAGCTACTGTAGCTAAGGCAGCAGCAACACAAAGGGGAACGGTTTGAAGGATGAGTCCAAGTATGCCTGCAGGCGTCCTCAAATATGTAGTTCCACTGGCTGAAAATCAGCAATACATTCACTGTTCACAGTCACTGCCACAGTGCCTTTGCTGGGTTTCACAAATTGCAGAGGAGGGATTTATTCCTAACTTGACTCCATTTCTGCCAGTTCTGCAGAATCTTGGTTAATGTGCTGCACAGTATCTCGCTAGTGACCACCCCAAACACAGTGGGGTCATCCTGTTGCCCACAGTGTATTTGTGAAAGAGAACACCTACAGATATACACCACCTTAAAGTGCTACACTTGCAGGAATTGAAGAAAATACCATCTCAACACAATTTTTAGTTTGCCAGAATTATCTAACCTGTAATGAAATGGCATTAATGAAAATGTCATGAAAGAAAAATTTAAAGTCATTACATTACTCTAAATGTTGTAATGATTTAGGATTACTAAGCAATTTTCACAAATTAATTGGAGGCAATAAGTTAAGTACAATTTTCTAGTACTGAATCAAGCCAAGTCTTTGGGTCAGGAAGAACTCACATATACCTGCAGCAAGCATACACCTGTCTTGCAGTCCTGATGTTGTCTCCAGCACTGCATCTAGCACTTGAAGCAGAAGTGACACAGCAGTGATGTACTTAGTGCAAATTACTGCCTAGGTAGGTTTGTCCAAAGTTTTGCAGTGAAACTACTGACCATCCTATAATCCAAATATGTTCGTATTAAATCTTAAAGCCACCTTCATTAGCAGAAAAGAAAAAGGAAAAAAAAAATTTAAAAAGGAAGAAACCTTTCTTTTGGATGGAAAGTAAAGTTTACCTTGCAAACATCAGTGAGGATATTTATTATCTAAATTACTTCTTCTGGTGGTGAATTTCTCAATTACCTGCCTGTCAACACTAATGAAATCAACCCATCTTTCTTGTTTTGAGCAATGCCTTTTAATTCCTAATTGAGTTCTTATGGCCACATACTATGCCTGACCAATCAAAGCTCCCATCTCTAATGTTTAGACCATCTCAAACTTTGAAAAATGATTTGATAGTTACCTCTGAAATTTGTGAAGACAGTAAAGTTGAAAAACAAAAATCTAAAAATAAATCTCTCTATCTACCTGAAACAATTCTTGATGTACCTAACATGAATGCTACAGATATTTCAAAGATAAAATACAGATAATTCATTGCAAGATTCCTTATCAGAAAGCTAATATCCCTCGCTAAAGTAAAGGAACAATTTTTACACCTGAGTAACAAAAGCTGGCAGTGTACAAATCAAGAATATTTTTTCTTCTGATTAAGATAGAGATTACACTAGTTTCTGGCTTCACTTAATACCTAGATATAAATGTAATATGAGGGTATATTTTTACAGTTATTTGAGTCTATAATTGACACTCCTTTCCATGAAGGATTAATACATCAGAAGAAAATGAAAATATTCTAATGGTGATGTAGGTTGTTGGAAACCTAAAGATTTTTCTGAGTTGCCAAATTCCTTTTTCTGTATATTGCTGTTAGAAAAGCACATATAATGTGAATTAGAGAAAGAAAAAGAGGGATGTGTTCACATAAGGACTTCTAACTGTTACCATTTAAAAGGGCCATGAGGTACCAGTAGGTACAACTCATTCTTCTTTGGCCAGTGTATTTAGTGATTTATTCATCTTGGGGAGAATTTATTTGTTATTTTTCAGTCAGGACTTCTGGAACTTTGCTGGTTACTGTTCTCAGTGGAGTTTGATTTCCTGCTGTCTCTCTTCATCACCTCTCTCCTTTTGTAGATTCCCTTGTCATTCTCCTGCTTGTATCTCTGAACAGTGGGCATGCTTTTCATTTTAAAAATTACCCTTACTGTGAGCTTACTTAGTAGGAGTGAACATTCATGATTTTTCTCTTCAGTGGGTCTTTCTGCTTTTGAAGAAAGAGTTCAGGGCTAGCTGCTGTGTTCTCATCATTGCTGCTTCCCTCCAAAATGAACTTCATTTACACTTTTTTCCCCTGCAGCCTTCTTGTCTCATTGGTTTTGAGAAGTGCCAGGGCTTCTGGTAGACCCTACCTGCAGATACTTATTTCACCTTTTAATTCTGACTCTCCACCCAGGAGACCCCTACACACACTGGTCATGCAAATGCCTGCTGGCCCTGTTAGCCAGCAGCACAGATACATCACATCAGAGATCCTGTGCAGTGAAGTACTACCAAGCTAAGGATTACTATGGAGACAACAATGTAACTAGTTTGGGGTTTTCTCACCGCAGCACTTGGGTGCTCCCTCTACAATGAAGCTTGCTTCTGACAACCTCTATGGTGGCATTTCTGGCCAGGTGCCACATTGGAACCCCTCTGTACAAAGCTCTACAGAAATATGCACTGCTGGTCTTAAGAAGCAGTAACACTTCCCAAATGGCAGCCTGTGGCCACAATTCATTGCACTGTATCAGGCAGTTATAACTGGCAAAAATTGCTGTTGTGTTTTCCACCTACTGGACTACCGCTCCGTGCCACAGTGGTGGTAACTATAGCCTGGTAAAGCAACTTATTCATCTGTGACTAATCGCTGTGATTAGGCAAGTTTCATTCCTGGGTATTCAGAGCTCTGAACTGTTATGCCCAAGTACTAAACAGGAAATTAAAATTACAGTAGTAGTAATTACTCTCTGCAGGCTTGGGGTACAAAATTACAATATTTTGTCTTTTATGTGCCAATTACACTAAAAGTAATATTGGTGTAGTGGCACTATTTTTGAAACCTTCTACTAGAAGGACTCAGGACTACAGACTCCATCACCAGGCTTTAACATTACCCAGGAGAAAGTAACTACAAATGTAAAGGTCTGAGTTGTATTGGGGATAAGATCAGAAGAAGAAAAACCTCTACTCTTCTTTGATTCTCAGATGCTGACTTTAAGCAGCACCCATGCTAAGGGGTAACTCCCTGAGACTCCATGGCATGTGTGAGCAACAAAGATGGCTGAAGATCCACATGACTGAGAAAATGGCAAGGAGGCCTTTGGGACACAGTATAACAAGTTGAACTCATCTTTGTGACACTGGTACAACTTTCTTGGATATCAACAGGTTTCACAAGGTAACAGGAAGTGAAGTGTTGCACTTTGCATGTTAGCACTGAAATTTGTTGCTCCAAAAGGAACCTGGTGGGACGTGATGATGACAACGTATAAAGCTTATTTTGAAGCGAGAGTGACTTTTGAAATCCAGGTTAGAGGTTATGACAAATGAGAACGATATCTAGATGCAATAGCTACAGAAAGACAAAGAAAAGATGAAGATGTGATAAAAGAGAGATGTACAGTAGAAAGCTGACTGCTAGCATAGTGCCACATGAGAAAGCTAAGAATACTTTGCTGCACAATTAAACTTACAAAGGATAAGGAAAAAGGAATTTAATGTTCTTCAAGTCAAAGCTCAAGATGATGTACAAGATTAGAAATTGTACCACTCATTCTTAAAAATAAGATTTAGTGGAGATTTTTAATAGGTCTGCTCTGGAACATTCTGCTAAAATAAGCACAGAAAAATCAGGTTGTCCTGTTGGTTTTTTTTTCAGAGGTACTCTTGTCTTTTTACATAAAAGTGCTCCTTGTTCTTCCATAAATTATTATTGTCTGTCATTGCCCATTGTCAGTTAAAAAGCAATGTGTTTGTCTTAACTGCCTTTTGTTCACAGAGCACCTTGAACCTAAAAGAAATGGAGGCCTTTAGAAAGCCAATGGAAGGTTTAGGAGCTCAGCACCTGTGAAAAGAAGTCTCCAGGTTTCTAGTTTCTCTCCACTTCCCTTTAGACACACAGTGTTGAATTGCTCACAGTAATGAACACACACAGCACCCTGGATCAGCAATGATTCTTGTCTTTTGTTTCTGATGTTTGTAATACAGTGTTTTATTTTTGTTTGGGAAAGCTGAGCAGCAAGAGCGAGACTTTCTGTAACAACATAATAAAGACAGGAACGTGAAAAGCTGTACAATAGATTCCAAATAGGCAGTCACCTGATGTCTGTTCCTTTCCTGAATTTATGCTGAAATATGAGGGAGAGTGCCAATGCATTTGTTGAATGCATAAAATCTATAAGGCTGTCTGTCAGGTGGGAATCAGTCAGGAAGCCTGGAGCAAGGATACCCATAATTATGCCGTCAAAAGGCTGCAATAAGCGGCAGAATATTTTATTTGCCATCAATCCTACAAAAAGTCTTTTGCAACATCTGTGTCAGCAGATTCCAGGTCCCAAGAGGTGCCACTTTTTGAAAGCAGCAGAGAACTCGGTAAGGGCTTGTGGTGTGTTTGCCAAGCACATTCTGTGGAAAACCTTTCTGGTTTAATGAAGTTATAGGTAGCAGAGGACATCGCAGTTTTGCCTGTGTTTGAGGCATTGTTTCTCAAGGTGAGTTGGACTTTGATGTTGATTGATGCTTATTTAATTTTCATTGTTAGAGATTCCTATTATCTGTTACTTTGGTTTCAATAGCAGCTAAACCATTTGGACATACCCTTCTCCCTCCAGTGTTCTTCAGGGTGCAAACACCTAAGAAAAGTTGCCTCCCAGCTGACATACAAATCCTGGGAAAGGACACTCTGGTGGGCAACGGTCATTTACACCAGCTATCAGACTCACACCAAAAGTTCCACACAGGGATGCTGTCATTATTTACAAGCTAAGGCTCTTCCCGTGAGCTGTGGCACCTTGGCACACCTCCATCACCTCCAGGTGTAAGCTGGCTCACATCTGACAAGTGTACATCATCATTGCATTCTTCTGCATGCCCAGCTTAGGAACTAGCCTGAAGAAAGCCTGCTGAGATGCTTTACCAGAGTGGGTTCCTCTAACATAACCACCATGAAACACCCAGAAAGTCCAGTTACTAATGATATTTACTGGAACATTGGTTTTGGCACACAAGAGAGTTTGTTACCCCTTCTCTACCTGATATTACCAGGCACATCCATATTAGTAAATAGGGATCATTCTCCGGCCCTAACATTCACTGGCACAGCATCGCTCTCATATGTATGGCTAAATTTCTTTTAGGGGGGTCACATCTGACCAGCAGACAGGCAGGTCCTTAACCTGTGCCAACCCCCAGGCTGTGTCTGAAACCTGGGAGGTTGCCAACCAGTACAGGTCAGAAGCACATCAGGGACCTTGATATGTAAATTTCAATATGAATAATCCCAGACCAACACACATAACCTGTCTGGGTTCGCTGTCATAAACAAAGACTTATAATATCAGTAGCTTAAAAGTCCAAACTTTTCATTTTGGTGAGTGTAAATATAAGTAAACCACCCTACATCAAAGAATTTGGAAAACACAGCTTACCATTTGTATTCAGACTACTCATATCTCTTAATTTATTTCTCCCACCTTGATAAACCACTCTGAGGTCAATAGTATCTAATTCAGCCAAATTGTGTCATAAAATGTCTCTTATGACAATTTGTAGTTATGATGCAATTATCTTAATTTTGTCTCTGATGAGTCTCTTTCATTGATCAAGGGTTTTGATTGACTGTATCTAAGCCTAAAAAGGAAAAAAAAAAAGTCTATGCCTTGCTGAAGCTTTTTTTACTGCATTTCATATGGTGCCTGCTCTATTGGAGCTCTGTGAGCAGTATGCGAAGCAAAAGATTCTGCTTGTCAGCCTGCTTCACAGATCCACTGAAAATAAACACATCAGACATTGAGCTGAGCTAATGGCACACTTGCTTCTGGTTGCTCATTTTTGTTTTGGGTTAATGTCGTGCCCCTGTATGTACCATCTGGAGAGGGGAAAAAGATTTAAACAAAAATAAAAATAGCTGGTTTAGGTTTAAGTTTTTCTTTTGTACTATGAAGTGCAGGAATGGAAAATGAAAGGGTGTCATTTGCTGTGACCACTGAATAGAATAAGCACTGTGAATGCCAGCAGGTCTGCTTCTCACTCATGAATCCAGTGCTTCATTTGTCTGGGGGGAAAAGATCTGCACACCTTTCCACTGAACCTCAGCAGTGCTTCTCAGCATAAACAATAGCTCATATTGTTGAGGAGGCTTATCGAGAAAGTTATATCAGTAATGATGGGGATTTTCAGCTGGCATTCTCTGGAATTTGTGAAGCTTTTGCTGTCCATAAGTGTGCTGATAAGCTGCTCGCTGATTAGAATATTCTATCTGCAGTGCAATCGGGCTCCTGTTTCCCTGACATGTCTACCCTGTGTCTTAAAAATACCACAAGCACATCAACAGCTTATCACAAGAAGCTATATGAATTCAGAACATGATTTTTTTTGCAAGATTGTTCAGGTTAGATGTCAGCACAGCCTGAAAAAACAAGGCACTAGCAAAAGGTGAACATAACAAGCATATCTCATAATCTTTCAGTGTTAGAGCCCTCATTCTCTCAGTCTTGTGGGTTTTGAATATTTGTAGCCTTCACTATCTTGTTGTCTACTTTTGACTGCAGACTCCTCAGGGCTAGTGTGCCTTTGTGTCAGTAATACACTCTACTGACTAATGGCACTGCACAAGAAGTAATGAGTGAGCCCATCACATGCAGCTGCAAATCTAAATATCAGCAATAGCCTGGATACTCTGCTCCTTATCTAGATTCTTAAAACAGGATCACCCAATAGTCCATCTGAACAATGACACAAGGGATCTGTATGCTTAACAAGTCTAATGCAAATCCAAGAATAGTCATGCAGGAGACTTTCCCATCCTTGCAATGGTGTCTAATGACAGAAGAGTTGTAAAGGACTACAATGATGACTCCCATATGGAAAGCTGATGTGCCTAAACCAATCAGCACTGTCTGGGTTCACTTGAACACCGTGGTGGACACCGTTGGGCTCTTGAAAACTTCACTGCTCCTTATCTTAGTAGGTGTGGAGAAGGCCAAGGGAAAAAAGCTATGCACATCAGCACACCTTTGGCACTTGTCAATGTTGTTCTCAGCTGCAAAGATAAAATGTCACCAGTGTTGAAGCCCTCATCTCAGGAGCTAATAGCTGCTCGATGTTAGGGCTTTCATTCCTTTTTTGTTTCTAAAAGCACTTTTAACACTGGTAGAATTTTGTTTCAGAATTGAAACTGTTGTGATATCTTTGTACAGTCTAGCAATTGAGTTTTCCTGTGTTGTCTTAACAGCAAATGTCAGTTGGAACAAATCTAGTTTAAGTACATTGAAAACATTCATTTTAATAATATGTGTGCTTTAAAACTCTGCATTTACCATGTGTGTGCATAGAACACATTGACTCAGTCAGACACCTATGGTTCCATTTTATCTGCTGTATTTTATCTGCTAAATTTATATTTTAAATAATTTTTGTACTTTTTTATATATCCAAATTCTCTGAAGCCTTTAGGGTGAAAATTTACCTCACTTTCTACTTTCGAGGGTACTGAAGTCCTAACTCAGGTACGTGGAATAGCCATGGAGTTATGTTGTAACTCAAATAATCTCAGATCAGTTCCCTCTTTGTCTTTTCCTTCAAGCAGAGAGACCTTGGGCCAGTCCTAAGAGCAGTAAAGAGAATTTCCGATGCTAGACCAGCATGAAGAGCCCCTACAGAGCAACTATCCGGAGCGAATTCCCTTCTGTTCCTGGCCTCTGTGCAGAGCCCTGGTGAGTGAGCTGTCCTGCCTGCTGTCTCCAGCAGTGAGAAACACATAGAGGAACAGATACTCTGAGATGAGAAGTCCATAGCCAGAGGAAGAAAGAGGCTATTTCTAATTCTCAGTATATAAGCAAAAATGTCTTTTGATTTTTGTCAAGGAAGTTTTCCTGACACTGGCAGTAACACGTGCACTGCCTGTGCTAGGACCAAGTCCTCTTTGCAGTGTGTGGCTCCAGTGAGCCTGTGGGTGACACTCTTGACTCCCTACACTTGCCACACTCAAACAGTCATGCAAGGTTTCCTTACTGGCTTGACCCCAGGTTTCCCATACAGCAGAGTCTCAGACATTTGGATCCTTAAAATAATTCAGTGATGGTGCAACAATGGAATTAACAGCTTGAGCTGGTGCCTTCAATGAGGGATCCCAAACAAAGGAAGCCCTGGGCTTCTGTACTCTCACAGTCTATGTATGCAATATTCTGGGGTCTGCCTGCTGAGTCATTTGCCCCTGCCATGTTCTCTGAGTGTCTGGTCACCTGGCTGGGCCACAGGTCCCTGTGCATTTTATTGTGCAAAGGGTCAGTGCCCGTTCATAGCCACTTCCCTAGGGCTCCCACCACTCAGAGCTGAGACTGTAGCTCCCATTGGAGCTGCACACAGAGCTACTTGCACTAAATGTATTCTTCAACATTTTTTTTCAGACCGCTCAAGCCAAATTTCCGTGAATTGTAATATGAATTTCTATTGTATAAAATATTAAGAGCCTGATCCATCACTGTTTGTTTGTCCATTAAACCACTTGTGCAGGGAAAATATTTAACATGGCATCTAAAATTCACTTTTCAATTACTGGTTCTGTTTTTAAAACACATTTAAATAGGCTTCATTTACTGTCACAGAGATAAAAACTTTAAAGAAGTTTTTCTTATTTCTGTGAAAAGTTTGTTTCATTTAGATAAGAAGATCTTAGAACTCCATGTATTTCTTAGTGCATTTATTAATGGCAAGTACCTGTACCTGCAGCAGAGCTATAATGAACAGCATCAATATACCCTGAAGCCACTTAGTACAGCCAAAGTGGTTTGGGGGAGGACATGTCATATCTTACTGAAATGTAGACTTATTTTGTGAGAATAAAACTAGAACACCTTGCTGCATAAGGAACTTAACATAGTCAGAATAGCTCCCTCTGGAAAACATTTTCACCTATTCAATGGCAATATGAAGAGTTTAGGCTGTTCTCTATGTGACTTTCTCTTGTCACCTGAGGTATGGGAACATCTGCAAACCATCTGAGTAGAGTGTCCTAGGTATATATGGGAATCCTATCTGTTAATCCCTTTCTTCTTCCCCTTTGTTTTTAGTTGTAAAATCAGGGTCATCTTTCCATTCATAAAAACATACTTTTATTTTTCCAGAAAGCAGAGGGCTAAGTCCACAAAAGCACCAAAATATTGCTTCCAAAATTCAGGTCTTTCTAACACCTATTCGCTTTACTCCAAAGCACCTGCAGGCTGTGGCTTTTATAGTTCAAATATCACCATCTTCTAGTCCAGGGTCTGACTGCTTCATCCCACTGAAACCTCTCTCCCAGCCTCAGTGAGTGGCTCTATCCTGACAGGGGCACAGTTGGGACCCTCAAAATGGGGGCTCTGCTTTTCTGCAGGACTTGTTGCAGTGGGTGCCTTTTCTGCCAAGGATTCAACTGAATTGTTGCTATCATTCACCTGTACCAGAAGGGATTAACCCATTGCACTGCCTGACAGGCCTGAGGATGACCTAACCATGGTAGTTTGGACTGTCTCCCAGGCTGTGTTTGGGCTAACTCTGCTTCGGACATGTTGTGCTCTGTACAGAATAATCAAATACTTGTTAGAAATGGGAGAGGGAAAGGTGGAAGTTGATGCTTTCTTCATGTAATTCAGCTCTCCTTTGGAAGCAGAAAAGGTGTGATCTGAGGTACCAGTTACCCATGAAATATTTAAGTCAGCACCTGAGAAGAGCTTGGGCCCAAACTACCCAGAGGATGTTGCTATTTAGAAGCTTGAATGTGTCTTTCACAAACAAGGGAGACTCAAAAGAAAGAGCCTTCCTGAATGCATGGAGCCTTGCTAAATTCAAGGGAGAAACATCCTTTGGACATGGGCACTATTTGCTAGTGTTAGTTGCTGCCTATCTCCATCTTCTCACAGCAGAGCAGCTCCTTGGACTCCATCTTGAGGCAAACACATCTACTCATGTGCTGTATGGGGGGTCTAACTCAGATACTGGGGATGCAACAAGTTGACTGGGAACAGGGCTGTGATTACCAAGCATACCTTTTGGCACCAGAAGCCCTTCTTTATAGGATTTTGAAAGCCTGTCAATGTTATGTCCATTTTCACAGTTTTCCCAACTGCAGTAAATGGGGGGTTATATTTTTGTATTTAATCTTTCCTGTCTATGTGAGAAGGTGATTATTTCTAGACCCACATCACCATCAGTATATATTGTCAGATTAATATTCATGCAAAATGTATTCAATAAGGCAGTTATCTGAGCTCTGCAACATCACCCTGCACACAACATTAACTTTTAAAAGAATAAAGGGCTTCTAGCTAGTATGTCTTTGAATCAAAATTACTTCGCTACAAAAATGGATACTATGTTTCAGAATATGTAATTGCAAGTGCAAAACTAGTTACAAAAAAGTAGGTCTGGGCTTGCTTTTCACAAGGACTACATGAATTAGCTCTTGTTTTTTGTGAATTGTTGGCAAACTATACAAAAGTTTTTTCACATCAATGTAATTCACTTCTAGAATTTATTTGTCATATAATAGAAGCATATATTCTTGATTTATAGTTTGTTCAAGAGAAATTTACAGCAGCATTCAACATTCTTCGTTGAGCTGCATTGGTTAATATAGATTGATAGTGCGTATCAGATGATAGTTTTCTGTTCCCTGATTAGATGATATTCTCACAGAAAGAGTTTTCCAATGCCAGTTCTAATGCTTTTTAATCCCAAAATTACTTTCGATGAAAATTCTCTTGTAATCATTCAAAATGTCACTTGTTTCACCTGTCACTCTTGCTAGTTAATATGTATTATAGAGTATTCAAACAAGGAAAATAAAAAAGTGAGCAAGCACATCAGAAATAAGTGCTAATAGTATTTGCTGAATTTTTCACCTCTACTAAAAACAAACAAACAAAAAAACAAGCCAAACAAAAAAACCAACAAAACACTTATTCATATCATTGTACACACTCATACATCACAACGTTTCTGAATTCTGGATTTAATAAGGCTTTAAAAATCCCCGAAATGACTATTTTTAAGGGAACTATTCCAGAGCATAAACAGGTTCAAACAAAACCCTCTCAGCAGTTCTCACGCCAGAGGCAGGGTGAGAGGAGTCCCTGTGTCTTCAGCGTGGGCGGGGGAACTGTTTGTGCCCCGAACGTAGCTGATGCCCCTCTGTGACCCCGCGCGGTTCGGAGCTTTAGCGCAGCCGAGCAAGGATGGCCGGGGATGCGCGGGGGCTCCGCCGCGGCGCAGGGACGCGCGGGGCCAGGAGCACCTGAGGCCCCTCCACCTGCGCCGCTGCACGGGTTGTATCCAAGGCCGTGCCCGGCTCCCCGCGACGACTCTGGCAGGGAGCGGGGCGGCCGGAGTTGCGAAGTGCGCCAGCGGGAACTGCGCCGTGGGGCCCGGCCCGGCCCGTTCCGCACTGCACTGCCCCCGCGGGCAGAGTCGCCGCTCCGGGGCGGCTGGATAGGCAGCGCCCTCTGGTGCCCCAGCGGCCCCCGTCTCAGGTGTCGGCTCCGCTGCGGTTTTGGGCTGGCTTTGCTCTCACTCTGCGTTTCGCGCTGTGCCAGCGACTGGTGCTGAGCTGCCCGCCGTGCCGTCCCACAGCCGTCCCTGCTGAATGAGAGCTTCGTACGGCCAGAGTAAACGTGAGCCCAAAATAACTGCTGTAATAACTAACCTGTTTTGCATGTTGCCCAGACTAGAAGGTAATTTTAAATAACCTCTTCACAAGCAGAGTGGAGATGGGTTTGGAGGTATTGTGGTCCCGTCCTGCATCCTAACAACCTTATCATACTAAGCTCTGAGCAGCTCATCCCATCTCTGGAACTGGGATGGAAGCAGAGTTGGGACCGAAGGAGTCTGTGAATCTGCAGAAGCCTCACAGCCCTGCAGAACTGTTGTGTCTCTTTGCAGACCATGGCAATCCATGCTATGGGCAGTGGCTGGCCTGCAGACTTGGGCCAGGCTGGCAGGAGGTAGCTTCTAGAATGACAGTCAACTGAAGAACCATCATTTTGTGACAAATGGCACCAGAAGCCTTGTCACAGAAACACGGTACTATTTCTCCTTGGGGCTGCAGGAGAGCCTGTCTGAGTCTGGATGCTGGATGTTGTCAGCTACTGATGCTGGACCCAGAGTGGGGCATCAAAAAGCAAAGGGTGGGAGGAAAGCGGCCCATGAAAGGGCAGTAATTTTTTGACCTGACAGGTCGATGAGAACAGTGAGATCAAAGACTGCTACTTTGTAAGCTACTGTTGACTGCTACTGTGTAAGATGTTTCACATGTGATTTGTAGAGCCAAACCATTGATTTGCTGCTGCAGTTGTTTTTTCTTCCCTAAATTAGTGTTCCTTTGCTCCTGTTAAAATTGCTTGTGTTTCAAACAGGCATATCATTCACAAAGGGGAAAGTGTAGTTTCTTAAGGGACACCAAAGACGTTTTTCCCAGTGTCAGAATTTGGATGTCAGGCTGAAAACAATCATTAACTTTTTGAGGCCAGCCTAGCATGGCTGTTGCATGGGTTATCCTTGACATTCAGCCAGGGTCATCCTTCTAGAGGATGAACTTTGAAAGGCCGGATGGGCTGTAGAAAAATTGCCAATATCCAAGGAGATCCATGAGCGTGCTAGAAGCCATATGCTGTGGTTGTCTCTGTGCAACAGTTCACTGTCCCTTTATAGCCCTTTGTGCCTAAGAAACCTGTTGTCATGGGCTTTATTTCTCAACCATCCTGAGCTTTCTGCCAAAGTTATCCTTGTTATTGACTCTAGACCACAGCTTCTTGCCCATCTAGCAAACTTCTTAAACAGCTCCCAATTTTCAGGCATTTTTTTTCTGCCTTGTATCCACCGTTTGGTCAAATTCTCTTTAATATTCATTAAGGATGAGAAGTCCAGTTTGGTAAATCTCCAAATACACATATTATTAGTTAGAATTGTCCTTTGTTCATAATGAATGTAACTGGATTGTATAATCCTTAGGCAATCAACAACCTGTAGTTCCAGAATTAATTAATTTGTATTTGTTAGAATGAGTCTCCAAATAATTTGCTATCAAGGACAATCTCCTTTTGTGGAGAGAAAAAAAATGAATCCAATCTCTAAAACCTTTAATGTTTTACTGCCCAGTGAAGGAGATCCTCCAAATTTAAATCCTCTATAATAATCCAATTTTTATTCTATCGTGCAGATAGATGCTTTAGGAGTAATTCATCCTACTTTCTGGATTGATTCAGTGGTTTGTAGCATACGTCATCTCTTCATTCCTCCTCACTCCCCCAACATCCTTTCTGGAGTTTATCATTTTTGCATGTTTTCACACTCCTTCAGCTACTGATCATTGTAAAGGGAGTAGTGCAGGGGTACCATCACTCCCCCTCAGTCCTTCTTACAAGCAAGATTTTGAAGATTTCACTCACCTGAATCACCCTGTTAATGCTCTGCAATGACAGTTACATCAGACTTCCTCATTAATGAGAATTTCCAAGTCCTTTAGCACAATAACTACCCAGCTAGTATTTATGTAGGAACTATTCATTTGCTCCACTTCCCAGCCAGCTTCAGCACTGTTCAATATAATGGTGACTTCCTAAGGCTGAACTGCTTCTTGCAACCTTCATCTTTCACACCCTCCTAGTTGCTCTCTTGGTTAGACCATCCCTTTCCCTTCTCTTGCCATGTTTTCTTATCAGGGGTAAAGTAGGACTGTACCCTGAGGCATGATAGCTGCTGTGATAGAGCAGCTCTATAGCTGGCAGGGAGGAGTTGCCCATGTCCCCACCTAAAATTTTTTGGAGGTTATCTGACAGCAAAGCTAGTGAATACTCTTTGTTGGTGCACAGCAAAGCCTATAGCTGTGAGACCACAATGTGGTTATCTGTATCATTGAGAGAGGCTTCACTCCCAGAGGTCAGACTCTTCCTTTCATTAGGCAGTGAATGGGAAGAAAGTGAATGCCTCAGTTGGCTGCAGCAGCTTGTCCATCATGTCCCAGGATCCCAAGTCCTCTCTGGTGCTCTGGGCTGTCAGCAGCTACCTCTGAGGCTGCCAATATGAGCTCTCAGCTCTGCTTCCAGTCTTTGTAGCTTCTGCTCAAGAGTCCTTGGGGGAATTAATGCCATCCCTAATACAGCACTGCCCAGGGCTAAGCAGCCTCTTGCAACATGATGCAAAATTATCAATTTGCAAATATACATTCAACTGTAAACTGCTTGGGGTTAGAAGCATCCCCTGAGAAACTGTGGAAAATGTGTAAAGCCTTACATACTGCTCAAGCAAGAGATGGGGGAGGTTGAAGGGAGCCTCAAGGCAGCTGTGTAGAGAGGGATATGGGACTAATCATGAAAAGTGAAAGATGGTAGGGCAGACCTGTGGGGATAACCACAGAATTCAGTTGGCCAATCCACTTCTGGGAGAAAGGGGCTTTCCTTTCCTCACATCCTTCTATCTCTGCTGCACTCTGCACAAAAGACAGTAGAAAGACTGCCTCCTTAGCAGATGTACATGGAATTTATGGTGTTTAAATGTTACCGTTTGTGAATCCCAGAGGATTTGATACATGCGTGTCTGTGATTTAGCCTGAGAAGCACAAACAGAGCAAGAATAAACATTGCAGGAGACAACTTGGTGGCTCTAGGCACAGCTTCTGTGCTGCTGGGGTAAAGAGGGTTTGTATGACTTCCTAAGAGTCTGAGTCCTTATAAGATCATCAGAAAATGGTTGTTTGGAGGTTCCTGGGTAGGCTACTGTGCCATCAAAAAGGCAATCCTTCAAAGTGATACCCATATCTCTTTCTTTGGCCATATATGTATTGGCTTTTGGTAGCTGGTAGTACATAGACAGGATATGATTAAGACACAGATAATGCCTGAGAGACATTACTTCTGTTTCAGCTGCAGTGGTGGCAGCAGACCCTTGGACTGAATTTGACATTTTAGAACCTAGCTGTGGTCTATTATATTCACAGAAACTTCTTTGAAATACTCAGTAGTATTTTAAAGTTTAGTTTAAAGGTTTATTTTAGATTTACATTGAAAATAATTCAGCATTCAGGAAAAAGAAATTCAGAATTCATTCCTTTCTCCTCTCCTGGCTGTAAATAGCTTTTCTGAAGTGGGATTTTCAGAGCCTTATTAAGTTTTCCTCCCTTCTTCTCTATGGTCACTTGACTGAACCAACTCCCCATCTTCACATTTACATTTTTCACTTCTCTAAACAGAGATCTATTTGCCTTTAATGAACTGCACAGAATCGCTGGAGTCTTCTGTAACTCTACACTTGCAATGATACTTAGTAACCCCTCAGAAATCTTCAAGAGAAATCAGAAAAGAGGCCAATTTGGATAATCCAGACTGTGGATTTAAGGCCATTGTGAATGAGTAGAAAATAGCTGGTGGTGTGGTAAATCCTCCAGCCTACCATTAAATTGTTTTGTATCCTATTATGGTTTCAGTGGGTTGGGTGACAAGAAGCTTGTTATTATGAAAAGAAGATATCTTCATCAGGTGCATATGTCAGTCTTCCTTGAAGATTTCCCAGTGAAACAAATTGAGGTCCTAGACTTCTCTACAGGCAGTTTTGTTTATTTAGGTGTTGTTTTCTATGGTCTCTGACTTGGAAGATCTGAAAGGACATCAGTTATGGTCTTTCAGACTTCTGAATGGATGAAAGCATAGCTTTGTATCAATAGAGACAAAGAGCAGGGTCTCCTGGGCTCTACTGCTTCCTGATGGCAGTGAAGCATAAGGGTCAAACAGGGAATCAACATTCCACTATTTTTTACAGCCAAAACAGTCTGGATCTGTTGATTTGAGGGACATCTGCACATCACATAATGGCAACTTCAGGGAACATGTTAATTAGCACCTACTCATCTTTCAGCAAAGCAATGTCTTGTGGCTTCTGCTTTGGATGGCGGACTCTGCCATACATCCTCATAAGATGTAGCAGCTCTCAGGATGTCTATGTAGGCACTTGGATTTCAGATCACTTTCAGAAGTTGGCTGTTGACTGGCTACTCTTAGACTTCAATGTAGAGCTGTTTGTTACTGCCCTGCTGCAGGACTAAAGCTTTAAATAATGAATGTACAACAAAATACACACATATCCTTGGATATATGCAAAACAAATACAGAAAATATCTGACATTTTCACATTAATAGGACATATGTGAATACCACTCCACAATAAGATGACTGTGGCTGGTTAAAACATGCATTTTTTCCCATAATATTATCCTAGTGTTTGATAATTCATTTTAAGAGAAAAATATGTCAAGTGAATTTGGATATGCTGAAAATTTGCATTTGAGCACCATTCTACATAAAAGTCCTTCCAAAGCCCTTGAATATAAATGAATCTAAGTCATTTTCATAACACATTGAAGCATTATGCCAATGAATGAAAAGCTCCTCATAATGCTGTCAATTTATGTTTCAGATTGTGTAACAGGGATGTAATCATACTGCAAAAGTTTCCAAAGCAAGAAAACTCACATCCAGTGTGCTGTATGTTAGCCTAGTTTAAAATGTCTTTCACTTATTCTTGTGCTAATAAAACTGCACCTTGTTATAAATACTTCTGCAGCGATGGAGAATTTCTATTAACTGCTTTATTATCAGTCATAATATTCAGAAGAGAGACTATTTCTGATTTTTCCCATCCAAAACAATTATCCTGTTAGGCTTATCAGTAAATATTCTGAACATTGCTTTAAGAATTACCTGTGACACCTGCAGTATGTTCTTACATATAAGTAGCAATAACACCATCACTAGAAGCAACTTATTAATAGTACTCCATGTAATAGAGAGTTATTTTTATTACAAACTTTTGTTATGCTTCTATCCATTAGTCTAAAACAAAAAGCAGGAAAGTTACTTAGAATATATCTCTACCTGAAACTATCTGCATCCTTAATTATTAAATGCAGTTTTCTGAATAACAATGCTAAGTTCAGGTTTGTTTTATAGCCTATGGGGCTATTTTGTCAGAAGTTCAGCCCTGGTAAATAGCTTAGCTTACTTGTAGGTCTCAGGGATGAAGAAAATATAGGGAACTTTGTTTAAGTCTGCCAGCACAAGACCAGATATACTATCTTGTCCTGCAACCTCAGCTCTGCTATACAGTTTAAGAAGCTGGGATTAGGACTTCGTGAGTGTTAGGAGACTTGGGGAAATGGCAACTTTCTAAACGTTTATTGATTAGTTCACTTTAACCTTCCTTCCTGCAGATTCTGTTTAAATTCCCAATAAATTTCTTTTCACCATTAAATTTGGTTCTCTGCTGAGACATCATTTCTCCTTGAAGATTTATGTCACTTACTTGACTGTCATTTACTTTGTTGTTCATTCACTTTATTGCACTCCTTTGGAGGTGTTTTTTTTTCTTATACTACCATTAAGTCTGCAAAGCCTGGCATTCCAAACCCATCTTCAAAGATTCATTCCCAAGGGAAATGAGAAATTCTATTGTCTGAAAAGTCATTTGACCAGGACACCCAAAGGCATTCTGAACTTACCACTTGAACAAGGCAAGATAAACTCTTCTGCCAAGTGACTAAGGAAGTGGTTACCTGAACTTTGCCAGATCTGGTAGCATGGCCCAGGTAAACATCTAACATCTACTCATTTTTCATAATTGCCATAACAGATGAGATTACTAACTTTGTAAATAATCACTGCTTGGAGCCCAAGAGGACTTCCTGGGCCAAGCCAGGAGTGTGAGAGGTTGAAGAGTAATGAATCCAGCAGCAAAGATGCAATGGAGATTTCCCATATCAGTTTTGAAGGCAGATGCCTGTCAGCCAAAAAGCCAGTTCTTGTCTCTCAGTTCCACATCTGGGGTTGGTCTTGTGAGCAATGCTGCCCTCAGAGTTTGACCATGAGTCCACCCTTCACTGCAAGAGCCACGTGGCACCCTCTATTCATTCCTTCCCATCATCATACTCAGGTAGTGCCAGACCAGGAAGCTGTCCATCTCCAAATCTCTCCTTTTGTCCATTTAGGACAACACCAAGGAATCAAGATTACAGCCGGCCTGTCTTCCTAAAGGGAATATAAGGAAACTCAGTTATTGTCACATTAAAACCCCTGGTAGTCAGTATTTTACCAAGAAGAGTCTTCTCCTTCAGTCTCAAGAGTCTTCTTAGTTATCTTTGTATTCATAAATCTTTTGGCATAAACCTAGTTGTATAGCAACAATCATGGGCTATATGGACTTTATGTGTGTTTTAGCATTACTGCCAACAGCTGGGGGAATGGGACAGTATCAGTGGATTGTAAATAGCCCACCGATACGGTGGAGAGGTTTCTGCTTCCAGGAGCCAGGCTAGGAAAGCGACAAGCAGGGCTCCCTAGGATCAGGCCCCTTAGAAGCGAGGGACGGCTCCTCCCGCCCCCGGCCCGGCGACCGTCCCAAACGGAACAAGCCCGCACTTGCCAGGAGTCCACGAGGAAAAGCCAAGTTTATTGCCGCGCGCCGGCTTTTGAGGAGAGCATGGGAATTCCCCGGATGTAGGCGGGGAAGAGGGGCGGAGACGGGGCGGAGTAACACAGTTCATTGGGTACGTGCAAACGAAGGGAAGGAGGGAGGGGAGGAGCGGCAAAAGGACCAATGGGAGAATGAGATGGGCGGGGAAAGTCACCGTAGGGCTTCCGGTACTTCGACGCGGGGACAGCCCCTGCCCAGGCTCCAGCGGCGCCACGTGGGCGGCCCCGCCGGCAACCGCCTCCATGGCCAGGTCAGGCCAGGACAGGGGGGATGCGACCCGGAGGGTTTTGTGGGAAGAGGGAACTTGGATAAGGAACTCCTAAGGGAAAAATAACCAGGGTAGACATATTGGGGTGTATAACATTCAAAGTGGGGAAGTGTCCATCCGAAAGCCCCCATGGTCCCGATCCAGCCGCTTCATGTGCTCCCCGGGGTCCCGGGCCTCCGCATCTTCGTGCACCCAGCGTTTGTAATATATCTGCCATTTGGTGAATTCCTCATCAGTCTGGTCTCCTCCGACAGGACAGAAATTAAACTCCTTTTCAAAATTCATATTAGTGTGTTTTAAAGATTTAAGACTTCTATAAGATATCTACAGTCAGATGGAACAAGTTTGGTCAGAGTTTTCTGAATAAAAAAAAAGAGCATATTCACAAAGAAGAGGAAGGCACATGACACCCAGATTGTGCATCACCGATCACTGCTTCTGGTAAGCTTTCAGAAAGAAAATAAAAAATTTGCTTACTTTTGCACAAAGATTTTTCAGCCAGCAATACACGTTAGTCCCCAGGTTAGATTGTCACAAAAAAACTCCTGACTATCAAGCGTTATAACAGATCAGGATAAAAATACCTTGAAAATTATCTAGGTTTTCCTAATACTTTAATCTGTCTGAAAGGGGCAGATAGAAATTCTGATGGGTTTGGGAAAAAATAGTGAAATCAGAGAACAAAAGTGAATTAAAGTCCTGACCACCTGGGGGAAAAAAAATAAAAAACACACCTAAAAAGCAAGCAAACCCAATCCTACATTACTCCAGGGCCTGATTTCTTGAAATCATTTTAGTTTAATGCTAAATTATCTAGATTTTAAAATAGCAATACAAATAAGATATGAGTAAGAATAACAGGAAGAATATATTTGTTTAGGATATTTTGCAGACATTTCCTGCAATTCAGCAATTTGTAAGCAACAAAAGGGGTCCCATTTGCATTGAGCTTCTGACCTACAATATAGCTATAAAGACACCTTAGAGATTTGTCTGTTCTTCCAGAGCTCACCTGCTGGCTTGATTCCTGAGGTTTGTTGAGGAACATGATATGTATTGCACGATAAACACTTTAGAGGGTTTCCTGAGAAAACTGTCTCAAAAATAAAATAGCGACATTTTAAATGCCAAGGATTATCAACAGGCAGAAAATAATAAGACATCACTCTGCTGAGATTTTTTTTAGTGCCTTTAATCCAGCGATGAAAAATCAGGACAGATATGTATGGTTGGGAAAAAAGAAGCCTGATTTTTAGCAAATAATCTAAGTGAATCCTTTCCACATGCCATTCTTTTTTAATATCCAGTTACTTGATGTGCACAGAAATTCTAAGGTTCCTGGGGAAAAAGAAAAAGGGTTCTTATTTCTAACCTGGACAGAATTGAAAGTACTAGGAATGCTATGAGAGAACTTGTGCTCAGGAGATCTGTGGCCTAATGTCCTAATTGAAGAGGTCCAGGGAAGAGAAATAGAATTAGCCATGGGCCTTGTGATCATCTGGCCAAATCAACCTCCAAAGCTTTGGAGATGCATCTATTCCTATTTAAATATGACAAGAAGAGACATTTCACACCAGTTGTTCTTAACTCTGTCCAGTGTGAAGAAGCCCTCAGAGTCCTGCACTTCATTCATTCTGAGCCTGGCCTAAAGGACTTGAGACTGCAGAGGCACCGCCTGCTTCCAGCAAAACTGGTGACAAAGCTCCCACTGGATTCAGACTAGGGGTCTCTATCACCATTTATGCACAGCACACTGCTGCTTACTTGCATTTACACACATGCACACACAACTGCACTGGTGTTGTACTAAACCGTACTACAGATTGGAACATTATTGGCCAAAGAGAAAAATCGTCACATTTCTAAGGAAGCAAACTTCCTGAAGTCCAGCAAAACTGAAATATTGGCATCCTGAAACTGTTTGTTTCGATTTGCAATAAATGAGGGTTTGTTTCCTGTGGTTGGCTTTTGAAATGGGCGGTTTGAAAGGCAACAGTAGGCTGCATAAGAATCCAGGGCAGGGTTTGTCACAATAAGGATGGGAGTCCTGCCCTGCAACAATTTCCTGCATCAATGGATGCTCTGACTTCAGAGATCAACCCCATTAGTATGCACACCACCTATACATGTCTTATTTGTAGAAGTAATGTAGAAGTAGAAAATGCATAGGTTCTCTGCTTGGGGAAAGAAGGATGTGCTGTTCAATGCATTCAAATTAGACTGCTTTTGTGGACAGAAGTCCTACTTGTGTGATAAAAGGCAGGGCATATATCAGTGTTCCTCTTCCCTATTCCTATTCAGTCCTTTATGAAACTCATCCTGAAAACATCTGCTGAAACTCTCTTCCTCTTACAATTTACCTGCTTTAAATAAAAAGGACTTTGGACAGAGCTAAACCATTTTCTTCTTCCATTGTTAATACTGACTTTGCTTTCCAATTGCTGAAATCTGTCTGCAGCTCACTGCTTCCCTTTCTGAACATGTAGTTCCAAGACCTTCTTTTTTAACTAAAGAAGATTCACCTGGGGACTGTTTCCTAGGAGATTTGGATGAAGATTTAAGAACATCACATTTTAATCAGAATTGTGCACTTCGCATACAAATAAATTGTCATGTAACAAGGAAGGTCTTCCTATTAATAAGAAAATGTATTAATGTCAAAATGGAAAAAACTAGCACAAGAAGCTGGCAGACACTTAGATCTTATTAAAAATTAAAGAAATCAACAAGTTCAGTTATTCCAGAATAGGAATCTGATTTAAATAGAGTTTTGTTCTAATGTGATACTGTGCTGGTTAGAAGGTGAACCAGCAGGGGAAATGAACTCACCACGAGAGAGATTATAAGTCAGAGCTAAAATTTAATAATAATATTACAATAACAACACTGATACACAAGGGAAATTGCTTTCAACTCACAATACCCCAGCAGTATAACCCAGTGTCCTGGGGCACAAACCCAAGGGGGTTTGTTTGCCCTTGTGCTGAGACCCCTGTGGCTCCCCCAAGTCCAGAGCAAAAGGAAAAGAAAAACCTGTTGGTGCAGGCGAGGGCTGTGGTCTGGGCGAGAGCGGTGATCTCCTGCTGTCGAGGTCCTGCTGCTGCTCTGGATCCGACGAGAAGGTCCTGAGGTCTTCTTACCCACCACTTATGTACCCTCAGGGAGCACTCAGTCCCTCCCCCTGGGCGGGGACTCACACAATGGGTGATTAACTCTGGGAGCCAGGGGTTGTTGAGCTGTTGATGGCCCATTAGCAGCTCCGCCCCCCTCAGGCTGGGTGTGAAGTGATAATGGCTCCCTGGGCAGCTGCTGCTAATGGCCCATTGTCCTTGGGGAATGAATAGAGGGGGTGGAATACACAGGTTTGATCACCACCACACAGGGTTAGCTGGTCCCTCCAGCTGAACTAGGACATTATCCACCCCTTATTCCACTCCATCTAGTCATTCCCAAATTAACCCCCTTTTTACCTATACATATATATACACATGTATACAATGAAACATTACAAACTCTTCTCGCTCAAAATTAGGTCCCCTTGTGGTACACAACGTGTTTCTCCATCTTTTTGCATTACCCACCAAGTGCAACCAGGTCCTTGAGCAAAGACAATCCCTCGGATGGGTTTGCCTTTGTTTGAGGTGGAACTAACCCAAACAGTCTTTCCTAACATACCTCTCATATGGACCACAGGGACTTTATCTCCATCTACAGTATTCAAGAGTTCTGATTGGGCAGGGCCAGCTCGATTGATGGAGCCCCGGGTGTTGACCAACCAGGTGGCCTTTGCCAAATGCAGCTCCCAGTGTTTGAAAGTTCCCCCACCCAACGCCTTCAAGGTTGTTTTCAGCAGTCCATTACATCGCTCAACTTTCCCGGCAGCTGGAGCATGGTAGGGGATATGATACACCCACTCAATGCCGTGCTCTCTGGCCCAGGTGTCTATAAGGCTGTTCTTGAAGTGGGTGCCGTTGTCAGACTCTATTCTTTCTGGTGTGCCGTGTCTCCACAGGACTTGTTTCTCAAGGCCCAGGATGGTATTCCGGGCAGTGGCGTGAGATACGGGGTATGTCTCCAGCCATCCAGTGGTTGCCTCTACCATGGTCAGCACGTAGCGCTTGCCTTGGCGTGTTTGGGGAAGTGTGATGTAGTCAACTTGCCAGGCTTCCCCATACCTGTATTTCGACCACCGTCCACCATACCATAGAGGCTTCACCCGCTTGGCCTGCTTGATGGCAGCACATGTGTCACAGTCATGGATAACCTGTGAGACACTGTCCATGGTTAGATCCACCCCTCGGTCACGAGCCCATCTGTATGTTGCATCTCTGCCTTGATGACCAGAAGCATCATGGGCCCATCGGGCTAGAAACAATTCACCTTTATGCTGCCAATCCAGATCTACCTGAGAGACTTCAATCCTGGCAGCTCGATCCACCTGCTCGTTGTTACGATGCTCCTCATTAGCCCGGCTCTTGGGTACATGAGCATCTACGTGACGGACCTTCACACTCAGCTTCTCTACCCGGGCAGCGATGTCCTGCCACATCTCAGCCGCCCAGATGGGTTTCCCTTTGCGCTGCCAGCCGGCCTTTCTCCAGCGCTCCAGCCATCCCCACAGAGCATTGGCCACCATCCACGAGTCAGTGTAAAGGTAGAGTCTTGGCCACTTCTCTCGTTCGGCGATATCCAAAGCCAGCTGAACAGCTTTCAGCTCTGCGACCTGACTTGATCCACCTTGTCCTTCAGTCGCTTCTGCAACTCGACGTGTAGGACTCCATACAGCTGCTTTCCATTTCCGGCTTGTCCCTACAATGCGGCAGGAGCCATCTGTGAAGAGAGCATATCGCTTCTCCTCTTCTGGTAGCTGGTTATATGGTGGGGCCTCCTCAGCTCGTGTCACCTGCTCCTCTTCTTCTTCAGAGGACAATCCGAAACTCTCACCTTCCGGCCAGTTGGTGATGATTTCCAAAATCCCAGGGCGATTAGGATTCCCTATCCGGGTTCGCTGCGTGATCAGAGCGATCCACTTACTCCATGTGGCATCAGTGGCGTGATGGGTAGAAGGAGCTTTTCCTTTGAACATCCAGCCCAACACTGGTAGTCGGGGTGCCAGGATGAGCTGTGCCTCAGTGCCAATCACTTCTGAGGCAGCTCGAACTCCTTCATACGCTGCCAGGATCTCTTTCTCAGTTGGGGTGTAGCTGGCCTCAGATCCTTTGTATCCCCGACTCCAGAATCCCAGCGGTCGTCCTCGAGTCTCCCCACGTACTTTCTGCCAGAGGCTCCAGGATGGGCCATTCTCCCCGGCTGCAGTGTAGAGCACATTCTTCACATCCTGTCCTGTCCTGACTGGCCCAAGGGCTACTGCATGGGTAATCTCCTGTTTAATCTGCTCAAAGGCTTGTTGTTGTTCAGGGCCCCACTGGAAATCATTTTTCTTCCGTGTCACAAGGTAGAGAGGGCTTACAATCTGACTGTACTCAGGGATATGCATCCTCCAAAAGCCCACGGCGCCTAGGAAAGCCTGAGTTTCCTTCTTGCTGGTCGGTGGGGACATAGCTGCTATTTTGTTGATCACCTCTGTTGGAATCTGACGACGCCCGTCTTGCCACTTCACTCCTAGGAACTGAATTTCCTGAGCAGGTCCCTTGACCTTACTTCGTTTAATGGCAAAACCAGCTCTTAGGAGAATCTGGATTATCTTCTTTCCTTTCTCATAAACCTCCCCTGCTGTGTTCCCCCATACAATGATGTCATCGATGTACTGTAGATGTTCTGGGGCCTCACCCTTTTCCAATGCAGTCTGGATCAGTCCATGGCAAATGGTGGGACTGTGTTTCCACCCCTGGGGCAGTCGATTCCAGGTGTACTGCACCCCCTTCCAGGTGAAAGCAAACTGCGGCCTGCACTCTGCTGCCAACGGAATGGAGAAAAAGGCATTGGCAATGTCGATGGTGGCATACCACTTGGCTGCCTTGGACTCCAGCTCATACTGAAGCTCCAGCATGTCCGGCACAGCGGCACTCAGGGGGGGTGTGACCTCATTGAGACCACGGTAATCCACCGTCAGCCTCCACTCTCCACTGGACTTTCGTACTGGCCATATGGGGCTATTAAAGGGTGAGTGAGTCTTGCTGACCACCCCTTGGCTCTCCAGCTCACGAATCATCTTGTGTATGGGGGTCACAGAGTCTCGGTCAGTGCGGTATTGCCGACGGTGCACTGTGGCTGTGGCCAGCGGTACCAATTGTTCTTCAACTTTCAGCAGTCCTACAGCAGAAGGGTCCTCTGAGAGGCCAGGCAAGGTGCTCAGCTGTCTGATTTCCTCTGTCTCCACAGCAGCTATGCCAAAGGCCCAACGCAGTCCCTTTGGGTCTTTGAAATATCCATTCCTCAGGTAGTCTATGCCAAGGATACATGGGGCTTCTGGACCAGTCACAATGGGGTGTCTATGCCATTCCTTGCCAGTCAAGCTGACTTCAGCTTCCAGTACAGTCAGCTGTTGGGATCCCCCTGTTACCCCAGAAATAGAGATGGATTCTGCCCCGACGTATCCTGATGGCATCAACGTGCATTGTGCGCCAGTGTCCACTAAAGCTTTGTATTTCTGTGGGTCTGATGAGCCAGGCCACCGAATCCACACAGTCCAATAAACCCGATTGTCCCTCTCCTCTACCTGGCTAGAGGCAGGGCCCCCCTAGTTCTGGTCATGGTATTCACTGCGCTCTCCCTGTGAATATGACCGGGAGGTTCCTTCAAGAGGATCGGGCATAACATCATCATTCCTATACTGTCTGGAGCCTTGCCCACGAGAGACCGGAGCAGCCTTCAACCTTAAAGAATTCCCTGTGTTAGTTGTGCCTCTTTGCAATTCACGTACCCGAGCTGCTAAGGAAGAGGTGGGTTTCCCATCCCACTTCCTCATATCTTCTCCATGCTCATGGAGGTAAAACCACAGATTGCCGCGTGGAGTGTACCCTTTCTCCTTAGCTGGAAGACGCCTGCTTCTGATGGCGGAGACTCTTGTTTGTTCTGGAGAGATATGGAAGAGTCCTTCCTTAATCTTCTCTTCCAGTTCAGCCAGTTTTGTTTCCACAGCTGAGACATGGGCTCGTAATGGAGCAGTGACAGTGTCTTCATAAATCCTGAGTTTGCTGACCAGTGCACCCACCTTGTCTTCTCCCTCTCTCCACTGCAATGTTGCAAGGTAGCGAGAATACATTTCTGGCCCAAGTCGTGCAAATTTTAACCACATCTGGGATGTGCACTGGACACCATCTGGACTTTTAGGGAATCTCTCATCCTCTGAAAAGATTATCTCCAGTACGGCTAATTCCCTTAAGCACCGGATACCTTGTTCCATCGTGTTCCACTGTCCTTGCTGTACGTGGAGGTCCTCCTTACAAAGATATCTCTCCCTCACGCTTGACAACAGTCGCCGCCAGAGGCTGAGAGTTTCCTGTCTCTTTCCAATGCCCTGATCAATGACAACATCTCGAGACAGGGATCCCAGCTGCCTTGCCTCACTCCCATCTAGAATTGTATCATTGGCTGCAGCATCCCAGATTCGAAGTAGCCAGGTCAAGATGGACTCGTTTGCCTGTCGTGTGAACTCTCTCCGGAGCTCACGCAGCTCTCCCAGGGATAGGGACCGGGTGATTATTTCTGGCTCCATTTCTTCTGCTTGAGATGAAGGTCCTGACTCTTCCTCGTCATGCACTATACGAACTGATTTGGTCTTTGATTTTCTTTTCTGGACAGGGGCAACTGCTATCGGTTTCTGTTGTCCTTCTGGCTCCTCCATGGTTTGTGTGGACATGGTGCTGGTTGATGTATCTCTCTTCCTCTCTGGCTCAGTCATGGTCTGGGTGGACATGGCGCTAGTTGATGTATCTCTCTTCCTCTCTGGCTCAGTCATGGTCTGGGTGGACATGGCGCTAGTTGATGTATCTCTCTTCCTCTCTGGCTCAGTCATGGTCTGGGTGGACATGGCGCTAGTTGATGTATCTCTCTTCCTCTCTGGCTCAGTCATGGTCTGGGTGGACATGGCGCCTGTGGATTTGCTCCTTTTCTCCTCCTCCTGATGATGCTGTACCACACCAAGCAGTGTGCGGTAGGCAGTGGCCAGGGCCCAGCAGGTTGCTGTGAGCTGCACATCTCTGGGACTACCAGAGCATCTTCCTTTCACATAGCTTAGCATTTTGGCAGGGTCCTGCAGTTGTTCCGGGGTGAATTTCCAGATCATTTGAGGAGAGAAGGTCTCCAAATACTGGCCCATATCTTCCCACTTCCCGTGCCACTCAACATCATCCACTCCCAGGGCAGGCCTCCAGCAAGTCTCCTTAGAGAGCCCAGTTCTGACCCTAAACATGGTGTATACAGTACAGAGGAGACAAAGCAACACTAACAGCAGGATTATGCTGTCCCTAACATCAAAAGGAAGCTCAATATTTTCAATGATTGTTGTAGCAGAGGTGAAAAGGTGGAAGTAACCATCTCCGCCTGTTTTCCCCATAGTCTGGGTGCTATTTTTAATGAGACCCCAGAGGTAACAACCCAAACCAGGACAGGCAGACCAGACTGAATATACATTCACAATGAAATTCATTGCTTCTGATGTTATGACAACATAAACATAGTATATTAATAAAGCAATTTTGATCCTTCTCCCTGGTATTAAAGAGAGCATCAAAACAGGCACATGGTTCCCCATGTGTCGAAATATGAACAGGCCCAGATACACCATCCACATGAATACATCAAGCAACATGGTAGTCAGGGAGTTTCTGTACCCAAATACACAAAATGAAATTGTAGTTCTGACTTCTCTCTCGTGCCCCACGTTGGGCGCCAAAAGATGTGCTGGTTAGAAGGTGAACCAGCAGGGGAAATGAACTCACCACGAGAGAGATTATAAGTCAGAGCTAAAATTTAATAATAATATTACAATAACAACACTGATACACAAGGGAAATTGCTTTCAACTCACAATACCCCAGCAGTATAACCCAGTGTCCTGGGGCACAAACCCAAGGGGGTTTGTTTGCCCTTGTGCTGAGACCCCTGTGGCTCCCCCAAGTCCAGAGCAAAAGGAAAAGAAAAACCTGTTGGTGCAGGCGAGGGCTGTGGTCTGGGCGAGAGCGGTGATCTCCTGCTGTCGAGGTCCTGCTGCTGCTCTGGATCCGACGAGAAGGTCCTGAGGTCTTCTTACCCACCACTTATGTACCCTCAGGGAGCACTCAGTCCCTCCCCCTGGGCGGGGACTCACACAATGGGTGATTAACTCTGGGAGCCAGGGGTTGTTGAGCTGTTGATGGCCCATTAGCAGCTCCGCCCCCCTCAGGCTGGGTGTGAAGTGATAATGGCTCCCTGGGCAGCTGCTGCTAATGGCCCATTGTCCTTGGGGAATGAATAGAGGGGGTGGAATACACAGGTTTGATCACCACCACACAGGGTTAGCTGGTCCCTCCAGCTGAACTAGGACAGATACCACTAACTAACCTGGAAAATAAGCCAATGAGTAGTATTTATATTGCAAGACAGTCCTGTACTCAATACTTTAGTCATGCAAATGCAAAATAAACTAAGTTAACTAATTCTAAAAGTAATGGCTATTTAGTAGTTTTATAGCATTGCTGGGTTTTACTTCATTGACCACTTGATAAAAATTTCTGTCAGTTAAGTACAAGTTTCCCACTGATGGAAAAATATTAATACAACATATATCTGTGAAAAGGACTTTAAAAGACACTAGAGGTTTTGTTAGTATGAGGGTAATGAAGTTGCCATTACAGCTTTTTCACCTGTATTTTTAATGATCTTTTCATAGCTACTGATGGATTAAAAAGGGATTTCACTTTGAATTGCCGGTTTTCCCTCTGCAAAATTGGCTCCCTGTGCCTGCTGCAGTTTGAAAAAAATCCCTTCTGAACAGAAATTCCAAATCATCCAAATCACATTAGGAAGGAAGAACTTGGTATCAAAAGGCCAAGCTGTCACTATTTCTTCCTGATGACTCTCATTTAACAGCCATTAAAATGCAAATAGAACTATGATTTTCAGATCACAAAATTAACATTAACAGCTGGAATGATTGATTAAAGGTCATGGCAACTGTATAACTTAATTTCTTATGTAATTGTGCTCAGTTTTCTACAGATTGTTTGGATTTGTGAATTAATTTTAGCTGTTGCTGAATACTGACAGGTGCATTTATTGGTCTCTCATTTTTGTTAATATCTTCCTGTATGAATGATTCCCTTCTTTCAAAGAACCAGAAGAGTACCCAGAGGGGACACTCTAGAATTACTATCTTCAACTAACAGGCTTTGCAGCATATTAGCAGACCTCTCAGAAGCTTTTTTATTGACCCAGACAAGACCAAAATGACAATTCATGGGTAGCTAATGAGTTACTCTTTCGGGAGCTTTCTCGTGCATGTGTTTACAGAGCAGAATAAAAATGGAACTTAAGTTCCCAAGAGGCTTTGACCTGACAGCTCAGATCCTATGTGAGCAGGCCATCTTAGATCTGGGTTTTACTTTTGAGTCAAGACATTGACAGGATGAGAAAGGAGAGATTTCAGGCAGCACCTGCCTGTACTATTCCTTATATATGCATAAATGAAACTCAGCTGTTATTCTACTGCAAAAGTCAGAGTCATTTTTCAAAGGCTCTCAGAGCAAGATCTGCAAATACTCATCACCCACAAAAGCAAAGAGAATTTCAGAAGAATCCAGTCCAGGAGTTGGAGGGTTTTTTTAAATCTACCTGCTTATTTTCATGCGCAACTGAAAGCACATTTAAAAAACAGAGCCCAGGAACAGGTGCTAAGCATTTCCAAAAATGATGCAAGTGAATAGGACTTGAGGCCAGAAAGAGTCTAAGCATAACTTGTACCTGATCTGTCTCCCACACCCCAGTAAGAATATGACAGCAGCTTCAACACCTGCACCTCTCTCCAATGAGAGCTTTGTTCACCATCTTCGGTTGCTCAGTCTGTATTTTAAGACATGCCGTTGTTATGTCTATTGGGAGCCAGAAGAGATTACCAAAATATTTCAGCATTTGAAAAGATCAGGGAAGTGTGTCAGTCTGAAGTCAGGAAGAGACAAAGTGGGAGAGAGATAAAACATGACATTTTATTTTTCATTTCCCTTGGTACTGCTGGGGAGAGACCTCTTTCAGAACCATTAAGACATTCTCAACTGACAAACTCCTTGGGTTTGGAAAAATGTAAGGCAGTACCTATGTGCCTGCTCCCTTCCTGGTGTAAAGAGCAGCTTCTGAGCCTTCTGCTCTTTCTACTGAAATTTGCTATTGAGTATTGGAGAAAGTTTATGGAGCCCAGGCAAGGCAAAGAGCCTGAGTTATGTGTGCCTGTCGGCAACTTCTGAACCTATACTGGGCTTTTGGGTCCTATGTTTTCCTTACAAATCTCCCTTTCACACCCTTTCCTTTCAGAATGAGAAAAAGTAGGTCTAGAACACATGCATCAGGGCAGGGAGTGTTGTAACAGCAGTGAGCTCAGCAGTCCCCAATGTGGGGGAAGATGCTGGGTAGTTTTTATTTTTCTAGGCTTCCCTACTTCTTCAAGTTTGAAGGTTTAGCTCTATAAATCCAAGCTGCTCTAGCAATGCCCAAAGGTCTAATTGTTGTTAAAATCAGGAAACAGAGATCCTGAAATTATCCTGTTCAGGCAAATGAGAGCAAACAGAAATTAGAATGGTTAGTTTTCCATAGGCAGACAAAAGGACTGAAATGAAATTAGCCTTTAAAGTTTTGTCACAGAAGGCAGGATAATGAGTCCTTTTCTGTTTCAATTAACTGAGTGTTCTCACAGCAAAAGTCTCATCTCAAAACTACATCAGTGCTCTCATAGTCATTATTCTCTGCTACCCACCTTCTGAGATGGCTCATACACGAGGGAGAACAGAGGATCTTGACACTTATGAGAAGAGGATTTTACCTTGTGGGTTTACAACTAGCACTTGTAAAATCCTGAACTTTTGCCCTTGAAATTCTTTGTTTGTCAGTCAAATACAGATTGCATGAGGAGCATGACAAAAGCAGTCTTGCAGCCATTGTCCACAGAGCATTATCCCAGTACAGAAGGACTATCTCTAGTGAGGAGAAGGTAATTATTTTCAGGCACACTAATTTTTGATTTCTATGGTCAAATTGCCAAAGGGGGGCATCAAGATAGGTTATAACAGACTCAACTGCTCCCACAGCCCATCTTTTACGTATGCTATTCAACAGCTGTCAGATGGAATCCTTTTGGGTTACATAACGTTATCATGGATAAACCAGTCTCTCTTCTTGTGAAATTCAAATACATCAGTCACATTTTCCAGGATTTCATTAATACAGAGAATTTAACCCCGTTAAAAAAATAAATATTATTGTCATACATACTTTCCATTATATAGCTCTCGGAGAATGTTAAGAAAGTACCACAGTGTCTTTACCTCACATCAGTGTAGCTTTATAGACCTATTTCACATATACTTCATTATACATATTAAAACTATATGTTCAAGTTATCTTTTTTAATTGATTTTTAAAATATATATTATTAATACATAGGGAAATTTGATCTGTATAAAAATAGCTTTGAATTTTTCCATACTGCAGTTAGTGGACATAAGGACATGTACTTTTGCCTGCATGAAAATACTTGACAAAAATACACTTATGAAATAACTGCTTATTGGCCCAAGGATAGTTTGTATGTAGCACCTAAAAACCTTTGTGAGAGCACTTAAAAGCATGCCTGAAAAGAGTTGGATCAGGAACACAGCAAAATTTGTAGAAAACTCTCATTTCAGGATGTGAAATCTGTGCTAGATAACATAAAATTTTCTCTAAGTACAGAGCAATGCTTTGCCGAAGATCAGTAGGATTATAGAATACAATTGTAAGAATCATCCCAATTCAAATAAAATGTCCTTTTGGCTTAAGCTGTCTGAGTAAATGATTTCTAATTTGCAAAAAATGGTTAAATCTGAAATTGTGCAAAAAGGTGCAGTTATATATGTATACATATTTGAACAACTGGAAGCATTAATTAGCTGGCTCCTGTTGAGCCAGAAATATGGGTGATTCAGATTCAGAAAGGGACATTTTTAATATCCTAATATGAAATCAAATAACCTTTTGATATGCATGTTGACAATATTCCTTTTTTCTCCACCCACAGTTTTGCTAAATTGCACTACTAGTGAGCCCTTGGCAAAAGTGTTTCCTTCATTTTGTAAGTGATATGTAGTCATATTATTATTCATTAAGATTCCCTGAATGGTTTTATTTTTGCAAGCACCTATTTGCTTTGAAATACACTTCTCCCTTTGTTTTACCAATATATTCAGTTCCTGTGGGTTTTCTGTGTATGTGGGAGAAGGTTTTCATATGACAGACATTTGGGTGGTTTAGATGTTTTATTGCTTTTTTTCAGTACCCATGTATTTCATCTATACTGCAATATCACTTTAATTGAATTTGTAAGTCAAAGGTTTTAAGTGCCTTTATAATACACTTTATACGTATCATCATTGTACTGCTACTTGTTTTCAATTAAGATAAAAAGCTCATGCTTTTGATTTGCTGATATTTATTCATATTTCTGGAATTGTTTGTATTTTCATGTAAGGTTTTGACACTCTTCTGACACCCTAACTGAAGCCTCACAACCATTCCAGAAAGAAATGAAGGGTATAAAGTAGAAATAACTTGCCCAAATTTACAAAGTGAGGATCAGACTTGAGATTAGATGCCCTGGTTTCAATCCCATCCTGCAGATGATCTGCAATTGATTTCCTTTGACTTTTGACCAGGCTCTGTATCATCTGTCTGTTCTCACTCTGATTTCATACAGGGCATTACTGTAATCTTGCTAGGGGTTATGAACTTCACTCTTTTCTAACATTGCAGTTAGTGTATGCTTCTGTCTTCAACTACCTGGTAAAAAATAATAAATAAATAAATAAAATTGGAACTGATCTTATACAGATGGAAACAACCCTGGTTTAAATGGAGGGTACTGCAACCACATCAGGTACTGTAGGAGTGTGCATTTTGCCAGTCACTGCTAGCGAAGGCTGCTGAAGCTTTCTTTCACTTTGCAGGTAATTCTGTGGTTGATCCTGCCTTGAGTGACAAATTATTCTTGCAAGTGGAGAAGATATATTAATTTTTTCAGTGTTATTATTTGACCATGGATTTCTTGAATGTAAGCATTATTTCAAACACTTATATTGACTGCTTACTCTAAAAAAATTCCCCATCTGCATTTTATGCTTGAGTAATCCATAGAAGGTATTCACTGTTTGAAATGTCATGTTCTAATTCTTTGGATTGAGCGTATAGTTTTCTTGGCATGTTTCTATACCCTGATTACATATCATAACTTTTAGACTAATATTTCTATTTTAGAAGCCTACATTTTTAAAAAATCCAATTGTTTGGATTTTTTTTTTACTTATGAATTTACTAGTCAGTTTATGAAAATTTACTTAAATACGAGCTTTCAATAAGCAATCTTGTCAGAAAGTTCAGTGGCCAGAGTTTCAGTTCTGAATAATTTTTCCTACTGCAAGTTTTAAAACACAATCTAAAGAGTTAAATAGTAATGCTAATAACACACAAAGAAAAGGTTTAGGGATGTTTATCCAACCCTCTTACTTACATGAAGTACCCAAACCACTGTTAGAGATGATTGATTTCTATGCCGGCCCTAAGAGAGAAGACTTTGTTTGTAGCAGATCCCTCTGAAGAAGGAATTATAAAAGTGCGTCAGAAATAAAAGTGAATCTTTTGACATTACAGAAATATGATCAGTGTGATTTGATTCCTCTCTCCTCTCTAAAACAAAACACTTGTAGATGTCAGACAAACAAAAAGCTTTATGCAGCCCTATCCTGGGGAATATAAAGTGGTAACTTTAAATCATTTTTTCACAAGTTGCTCTTAACATTGGCAAGAGAGTCTATTTGTGTGAGAGACAAGAGATAGGAAGAAAAGAGGGAAATTTTGCAAACAACTTCCAAAAACAGTAGCTCCCCCTGCTTACCACATAACTTATTTGAAGTTCAGACTCTCTCTCAGTTGTATGCTTTCACTATATTCTGAACAGAGAAAAACTAATAAGCAAGCAATACTGTCAAAAAACCAGTTATTGTTAACAACAGTAACAAGCAAACCCAAATTTGATTCATATGATTTGCCAATCTGATGTCTTTGATGTCAGTAAATATTCATGCAGTCAAGCTTCACTTCCACTGATGTTCAAAACATTGATTTTTACCTTTGAATTCTGAGATATTCAGAAAACAAACCAAGAAAAACACAATTAAGTTCTATTGTTATAATTTTCATTGAGATGGATGGTTACCTAAATCACTCAACCAGAGAGCAGAAACAATGCATGCAACTAAATAATTAACACCAGGCTGGGAAGTAGTAAATGTTTGTGGCACCTCTTTGTGAGCTAGTCCAATGATGAAAACATATTGGGGAAAAAAATCTTAAGCATGAAAAGAATATGAAAAGTAGACCCCTCTTTACTCCCTTTTGTTCATTTATATCTCTCTGGATTAACACAATTGCTGGTAGAGCTAGCCATGAAGTAGTCAATCATCCTTCAAATTTGCTTCAGATTTTTAAAACAACAGGGTTTCTCCATGTTGTTTAACAAATACTGAGCTCCCAAAGGACTCTGTGTCTCAGCCTTGCAATTGGCAGGGACGAGGAGCCACTGACTAAAGCCGTTTGAAAAGAGGTATCACATAGCCTACCATGACCAGCTGATCCCATTATGCAAACAAGAGGGTGCCCTGGCAAAGCAATCCAACAAGCTCCAGAGTGTAGAGCTGTATTTCAGCTAGTAGCTTTGAATGAAAACAAAAAGTTGGTGAATGGATAAGGTGCTGTGTAGAAATACTTTTCACCTGTCCTCTCTCCAGTGTTGGCACATGACTATCGCTCCAACCTTTTTGTGGAAAAGGGAGTTATTAATTACAAGCATCAAAGGATGGTCCTGCAAAGCCAGCATGGACCACATGCTGGTCTGAGGAGTGAACTGTCTTTGGAGAGCCTTAGCTGTGGCTATAGGCACAGTGATCTGTTAATTTTCTTGTGAGAAAGATTTTAAAACCATTTCTCTCTCTGTGAGAGCTCTTACAGAACAGCTAACAAGCACAAATGTGCGATGATCATCCTTCCCACTAAACTCACCCACTTAACTCCAGACAAGCTGAAGGCATGGCCTACTTACAGTGGCCAGAACCAGTTTATCCCTGGTGGGTGTAACCAAACGTGCGTGTTCTACACCCGCTATATAATTTCTCATGAGCCCTTAATAATGGATTGTTTGCAGCAGCTGCCCAGGGCACACCTGACACCTCAGGCTACAAGCTGGGTGTCAAAGGACCCTGTTAGAGAGGGGAGTGTTCCTGTTTTCACAACAAAGTTTCAGATGTGATAAGTTGCCTTTGGGGAGTCATTAGCACCTTCACACTCAGCCTGAGGGGGCCGTGCCTGCTAATGAGCCATCAAGGATTCCAAAAATATCCCACTACTCACAGAGTTAAATCACCCATTGTGAAACTACTCACCCTGGAGGAGGTACTGGGCATTCCCACCTGAACATATACAATCTTCAGGGTTCGGGGTGTCTGGTACCACTTGTCAGATTCAGAGGAGGACCAGAACCTCAACAGGACTGCAGCTGCCACTCTCAACAAGACTGTGACCATCATCCTCATCAACAGGTTTTCCTTTCCTTTTAGTTTGGACTCAGGGGGACCACGTGGGGCTCAGCACAGGAGCTAACAAACAGCATTCTGTTTGTGCCGCAGGGTGCTGGGTTATACTTCTGGGTTTTGTGGGTTAAAACCAATTTTTTGTCTTTATCATTGTATTTATTGTGACCATTTTAGTAATTCATTCTAACTTGTAACCTCTTTAGAGTAGGGTTCATTTCCCCTGCCAGTTTACCTTTAAACCAATACAAGGCAACATTTTAGTTGGGAAATAAGTTACTCACTGATCCTTCTTCTCAGATTCCAGCAAAGAAATTAATCAAATGCAAAAAGTTCCAGCAAACAAATTAATCAAATATAAAAAGTAATGTGGCGATACAAAAAAATGTCATTCGAATGAAAAACTCAGAATCCTTGCAAAAGAAAAAGCAAGATGTAGGAGAGATATGGACTCACTGAACAAGGTTTTCTTTTTCCTATATAGAATAATCTCATTTTTAAAACTATATTTTTAATTATATTTCTCTCACAATCCCATAACTCCACAAGGATGATTGTCAGAGCTGCCCTAGAAAGTTACCCAGATCCTTGCCACTGTCTTCACCAGACTTCTTGACAAATCTATCATCAGCATAATTGTGTACAAAAAGTTTGAATTGCTAACAAGAGCCAAGATGCAAATGCCTTTCACAGAGCAGGACTTATCAGTCTGTCATTGCTTTGCTACAGGCTAATGGTAGAACTGCAGAAGAATTTCAATGTTATCAATATGTATTTTTACCTCTCACTGTCCTGTTCAGTGAAGGTATTTTGTTTGTTTATGCAGCACAACAGGCATCTTGCACCTCACAGAAAAGAAAAATGTAATCAAAAGATCAAGATTCTTGCTGATGAAGCTTTTGAAAACCACTGGAGCACTACCTTCTAGCTCTCCCAGGGGATTATTTCAAATTATGTTGCCTCTTAAAACATCCAAAACCTGGCTGTGATTCTGCACACTACATATGTCTAGCACTAGGCTGTCCAAGGGGTATATCCTCTTTCTTGCATATGAGAAATAATTCCTCAGATCCAAAATAAAGCCTTCCTAAATATATGAACATTTTTGCTTATTCTTTCTACACTTATTCATAAGCCATAATGTAACAGATGCTGTCCTCTGTAGCTCCAGACTGAATGATGTTTTTCACTTTCGCTATTTTTTAGTTTCTGACAATGCAGAAGCTGGTGATTTTAAACCCTCTACTTACTCTCAAAGTTGCTGAGGCTGCAAAATCAATCTCAGCAATGGTTCCCTTCAAGTCTTTCCCCTATATCAGTAAACAGGTATGTAGTCTTCTCTTTATTTTCTTGTCTCTGAAATTAAGGTGAAAATTAAGCCTTCTTTAGAGATTTACAGGTAAAGGTTTTTTCAAGATATTGTCAAATAAAGCTAGAAAAACAGTACAAACCCACTAGATGTTTACAAGAAGCCATTTATTGGATTAAACTTGAAGGGGTTGTTTTAGAAAGTATAAAGTGCTAAGTGGTATCACAGTTTCAGATTGATATACCATAGCAAATTGCAACAAGAAATACTGTCTACTCTGAAAACTGGATGTGAATCCAAAGTCACAGCCATAGGCAGAGGAGCAGCAGTGAGAGAGGGAACACAACCCTTTAGTGTTTGATTCTCTGAAACTTTAGAAAGAAATTGCTTCCATCTTTATAAACCTCACAGAGATTCTCTGTCAAAAAATGACCATATCTGTAGGCAAAATTGAGTGTAAAATAAAATAATGAAAACACAAAATGGCTAAATAAAACTGAGTTTAGTGGAGACTGTTATAAGGATATGAAAAGAAATGGATGAAAACATTTTACTAGGAAATAAAGGTGCATAAAATAGCTGTTGAAGGCTTTTCTTTTCTAGTAGAACACACAGTTGCAGCTGACAAAATAACAAAATCCAAAAATATTCCCTTTCAGTCTTCAAGAGATTTGGTCTTTAGCTCATCAAACCCAAAAAATCCTGAGTTTTACAAGTTTTCTAAGAAATTATTCTCTATATTCTTTCCTATAAGGAAAAACACATCTGCCAAGGCCTGAAATTTTTATATTTCCCACATTTAATTTGCAGTGTAACTAAGAAAACAAAAAGCCAGTTTGTTTGTGAACCCTTCCAGTCTTCTGGGTCTCTCTACCTCCCAATCTTACTGCAAGACTGGTCTTATGGGATTTCCTGGGAGACTTGTCTCCAACCTCGGTGTTCACAAGGTTTCATATTCCACATCTTTTGCTTCTCTATTCACAAGGATTTTTGTCCTCACTATCTGCTTGTGAGCTGTTCATATTCATCTCGCAACTGTCACAAGGCAAGGAAAGGGCCTATTTCTGAAATACCATCATTGCCTGTAGCCTCCCTTTCTGGTCCAAGCAAAGCAAAGCAAAGTTGCAGGAAGACTTGTCTGCCTGCATCCCTCTGACACTGAATGGTGGGTGGGACAAAGAGCCTCGTGGTGGGTGGCATTGCACATGGAACAAAGGTGTGAGGCAGGTCAGGGAGGCCAGTGCCCAGGAGCCACTACTGCCCAACCTGAAAGTGTCCTGCTGACACCTTCCAGCCCTTGCTCAGCCTCAAAGCCAGCCGGCTGGGCTGGCATTTGCCAGTGACCCTTCCTTATATGCATCTCTTCCCTTAAAAGGACTTTGTAGAAGGCAGTGTCAACATCCCTGGCACCCCCCCGGGGTGTCACACTTTGAGGAGAGAAGTACCATTTTCCCAAAGCCGCCTGGAGGGGAAACACTAGTCCTGCATTAAAAAGGGTAACTGTCTTCTAATCACACTCCTTGTGCAGAGCTGAGGAGCCAACAGTTGATGAAGCAAAGGAAGACATTTGTCTAAAAGTTCAATCGTTCCCTGATTATCACATTTCCTTAAGCTGCCCTCAAAGCCTCAGGCATGGAGTAGCTGTCAGTTCCTGGAATAGCTGAATCTCCATCCTGACAGTCCTTCTGTCCACTAAGCTCCTACAAGCACACATCACTAACAGTATCCTAGATCTTATGTGTCCTGCCATGCAGCCTGTTTCTTTTTTTGCCTTTTCTCATCACTTAATGAGCTCTTGGATTAGACAACTATTATCCCTAAATAGATGTCAATACACACAAATCTGATGTGGAGAAAGTATCAGGATATTGTCATATTCAATCTGAAATAAATGCAATCTCTCAAGTCACTTTGATGTTATTAATATTGGCAAAAATGTTAATAATGAAAATTTATATGAATATTTCATGACATTTTCAAGTCAGACTATCACACTCTCATCAAGTTGACTTCATAGCATAATAAAAGTTACCACACTGAAAAATTCCTATCTCTTTTTATATTCTGTTTTGCAGTGTCTCTAGACCACTCCTGTGTTTGGTGATGATGTACTACAGAGGGTTTTCCTCTAAGAAAATCTGCCTACTGTCTCTTAGAATATTTATACTGGGACATTAACATCTCAAAGCCAATTTAATGGGGTTTTTTTTAATTCCACAGGAAATACAGTGCTCATGTACAGAAGCTTCTCATAAATTTTAAGTGCTCTCCTTCTTTCTGTCCTAAAGTAATCCCCAAATGTTACCTATGGAAGTACTGCTCTTCAATGTTTTCTGCATTTCCTTAATTTCATTTTCTTGCTGAGAGCTGACTATGTGTTTCTGCAGAGATGGTATTTTAGAACTATCTTCTTTGGCGACAGGTGAAAATTACTAGTTTTTTTGTAGAAGACAGTGTCAACATCTGTGACACCCCTCTGTAGTATGACACTTTGAGGAGAGAACCACCACTTTCCTAAAGGAGCCTTTAGGAAGGGAAACACTAGTCTTGCATTAAAGAGGATAATGAGGGAAAATTTACACTTTTTATTCAGGGAAAGTCCTGATGAATTCTGTAAGAGGGTTGCTAAAATGTTAAATTAAAGGTACCATATTCTGGAAGTTCACCTAATCTGAGCCCACCACAATATACTTGGCATATAAGCTTGATGCTGTAGACTTAAGTCTGCATGATTAGCTTCAAGCATATGCACAGCTCATTCAGTAACTATTCGATACCTGAAGGGATACACTGGGACAATTCTAATTGTGATTTGTATCCAAGAAGGTCAATATGCAGTCTGTCCTCATTCAAGATCCCAAATAAAATGCTCCATTTTGATCCAGAGAGGTAAACATTCATGTTTTTAAAAGAGGAAAAAAAAGAAGTTCCTTGAATCTTTTGTTCTTTCAGTTACACAGAGTGTTCCTGTGACCCCGTCAAAAGGGTCCTATCTGATTTTGGGCAGGGCATTTAGACTAAAATGCTTATAGGTCATCACTCTTTCCCTGTTCCACATACAGAAAATCTGTAATGGGAATTCCTGGAGCCAGATTTGCATGCATAGCTGCAGCTGTCTATTAGACCCATGGCTTGAACTCACTCATTTCAATAAAAACATAACCTTAGAAAAGTTGGGCCTTGGGTATTCTGAGCAGGTTATGCAGGCAGTTGAGTGCTGTTGAGACTGACCCTTTCTGTGTGGCTGACCTACTGCATCAGCCAAGAACCTGAGCGCCCAGGTCATCAACAGATGCTTGTTAACAAAGGCTCCTTTTTGATACACCCTGTAAAACATATTTTGGTAAAGTGTTCAGGGTTTTAACAATCTGCTCTAATTGCACATGCACATAACTATTTTTAAAACACTTCCGTTTTAAAATAATTGACTTAAATATATCCAAACTGATGAGAGCCCTGTCAAAACAAATATTCACACTCAGATTACTAACATCTGAAGCAACAGTTCCTTAGAGAAATGATGACCTTATTAATTTATTTCAGTGACACAAATGGTATCATTATGCTACTGCTAGGATTAGGTTACATCATTTTCTCACAACAGTCTAGGCAATGAAAGTCTAATTTATTTTCTGCTTTACTGCCTGGCCATACCTCAGTTTTGTGTTATAACAGTTTATGTACTTTTGTGGCATGTCACTCTTCAAGATCAAAAAACATGAAAGCACCAAGTTTGAAATGGTTTGATCAAATACAGATTCACCCTCTGAATTCAGCTGTATGCAGCAGCATACAGCTAAGAAGTGCTGTACTTCCCACACAGAAGCTTATGTACAGTGTGAAAGTGCCTGTCAGTATCAGAGAAGTGAAATATAAGAGCACTTTAGTTCTCTAAGAGAGACATTACAATGTTAGGGAACACATTGCAAGACTAAACTGAGAATGCTTGAAAGTAGAAATGATCTTCAGGTGTAGTTCCAATCTTGGCTCTCTTCCACAGTAATACCAGGCTTTCAGTTCTCCTCTCTGTGTACCTTTTTATCTGTTACACAAAAACTGCTAGGAGTATTCTCTATGATCTGTACAAGTAAAGCAGAGGATTCAGAGGTTGTGCCAGTATAGGAATCAGATTGGATTTTTCCCATATAGAGTTATTCTGAATTCTCTGAAGGCAGGTATGAAAAGCTTGTTGCTCAGAACCAGTGACAGAGTAGAAAGTGTATGCATTCCTGGATGACTGCAGCATCAGGAAATATCTCAAGAGACAATCCTATTCCAAATGAGCCAGTTTCCTCAGACCCAGTAAATACCATGCTAAATTGACCCAGACAGGAAGGAGCATACTGTGAATATGATTCCTACAATTACTACTGAAACCTACACTGACACAGGAAACAAAGATTTGTGGATAATTTCTTTTGCACAGTGATTTTCTCTTTGCTGGCCTGGCATATGGCATACCTGTCTGGTATATGCTGGTCAGCAACAGATAACAAGAGCAGGTATATGAAAAGAAAGGAGGTTTTTTACAATGTGGTGAGAGAAGCGAAGTAAATAATATCATTGGTGATTTTTAGTGTTTTGCTCTTTCACAATAAATACTTCTAATGATCAGGATTCTTTAATTTTCTCATATCATATTGTCTTCCCTTTTTCTTTTTTAAGAGTTTTTTAAAAAGTGGATGGATAGTCCACCTTATTTCTCTAAGCATTCACCATTTTCTTTTCAAGCCATGTTGGTCAGCTTTAATTTGCCAGCCAGGTCACCTGATTTGTGCTGTGCTTGTTTCCTTGCTGAATCCAGGTGTGAGTGCTCTCATCATGCATACTGACAGATGACTGTAAAAAATTGCTTCCTGAGAACACCTGCACCTGTCACTGTATTACTTGTCACTAGATTTTCATTTTCTGAAAACATTCAGAAATGTTAGGTGAATTTCCACTGCAGGCAAATATAAAGAAGGGTGAATTCAGCTGGAGGAACTTCACTTCCCATTTTACCCAGTGAGCCTTTCAGACCCAGCACATGATGTCCTGGGGATCTTGAATTTGATAGCAAGTTTCACAGAAGAGGCACTGCCAAGTGTGGAAAAAAAGTTAAAACATATTTTAACACCAGAGTGTCTACAGACCTGAACCAAATGGACACCCTGCTTAACTTATCTGAAATGTGAACAAAACGTCTCTCTTTGCTATTTATTGTGGTCCCAATATGTGAAAGAGGATTTTAGTCTTTACTGAAATTTTGAGACATGAGGCTCAAGATTGAGTTTATAATGAAAAACGAGTTTCAACCTTAGCTATGCAGAGCCAGTAGCCTCTCCATAATACAACTGTCAGTTCAATTTCTGTCAGCGATATAAACATGGAATTGAAATAAGTGTTAGACTAGGACTTGGAGGAAAGTTTTAATCAGGTGAGCACCCGCACTCCGAGTTCTTACTAAACCGTTGATGCTGAAATTGTGTGTGAAACATTGCCATCTAGTGGCTGCTTGTACCATTACCAACCTGCTACGGAAACATTTGTGGAAGAGAAAAATCTTGCAGATTATGTCATTCCTCTTCTCCTTTATGAAAGAGTGGTCTCTGTATTAACACTGCATTTGTAGACAGAAAGTTCAAACATTGATGATCTGAAGTTTTTTCATTTTTTCTTTTTAAGTAAACATTTGTTTCTTATAAATGCATCTTATTGACATTTAGATCTCACGGAACAATTTCACTACTGCATCTACAATGTATTCCTTAAAAGAGGAGTTTGCAACTGAGGGATGAAAACCCAAAGGAGTGAAATGATTAGTCAAAGGCCATACAGCCCAGATCCTGAACTAACAATAAAATATCATTTGTCTAGCTGAATGTCATTGCTTACTCCCCTTTATGCCATCCTGTGCCTCAGGTGTCCCAGTGTTCCCTACTTCCTGAAAGAGCCACTGCTGATTTTTTCCTCTTATAGGGATTTGAAACTTTTGACAGCTCCACATGCTGCCCCTGTGAACTATCTCTTCTGCTTTACCAAAGGACAGCTAGAACAAGGGCAGATAGTGCCACCTTGTCACCCACATTCAGCACTGATCTGGAGGGAACATTTCTGATGTTTGTCTCTGTTATTTCCTCTGTCCGTCTGTGGAGCTATCCTGGGGTTTTCAGATGGCCAGAGTAAGACACAGCTGCAAAAATTCAGCCAAGGGCTTAATTTCTGTAGAGAAGACTGCTGGTTATTAATAAAAGAATCCACAGCAGTAGTCACATTTTTGCAATGGGAGAGCTAACCCAAAGGAAATGAGATTGAGAATAGCTGTATTAGTTATTGCTATGACTCAGGTTGTCTGAGTCATGGCCCACACTGGGTGGAAATTAAGAAGCTCTGTTCCTATTCCAGGTCCATAAACCACCTGGTTCTACTTCCTTCTTATCACCACATTCACCTGATTTCTACCAGGTTGTTTAAATCTGTTTTCTCATCCTATGCCTGTTTCTACATCTGAAATCCCATAAAAATGAAGTCCTGGATCCCCATTAAAGAAAACTGATGCCCATATGTACATCCACCATCTCACTAAGCTGAAAAGCACTCCTTGTAGCATAAGATTAGAGCTTGCTCCTCAGCTCTGTAGAATTGCAGCATTCAGACAGGATACTACAAAAGGACACAGGACCTTTGAGGGTAAATATTTGCTGTCTGTAGTACTAGGTTGGACTTTTTATGGCAGCTAAATTAAAGGTCCCACTTTTTCTAAAGATAAAAGGGTCAGTACAAAAATGTAAGGGGTTTTGTTAAAAATAAAAGTAACTACAGGATTGCAACACTCAGGTAAGTACACCAAAGAAATTAGAAGCTTTGAAATAGGCCTATACTCTCAAACTGTTTCAAGTTTTTCCTTTTGGAAATCTAACCCTGGCTAGCCAAACTCAGGAGCAGTCCAATAATTGTCCTAAACAATCTCTTCATGGATTAAGTGAAAAGGACACTACATAACCTATAGCTCTGGGATTGACTCATGAAGCATTACCCTGTTTTATAAATATGCCTTACCGATTATTCATCTATGAATCTAAAGGGTCAAATTCACCAAGCAGTAACCCATCCACTTCCCTAAAGAAAAGGAATTCATGAGTCTTGCTTTAAATCTGCAGAATATCAGAGGATTATAGTTTTTAAACAAAACATCAGAGCCTTTCAGGCTCTCTGCTTTCTTTGCTTTGCTAATTAACTTTTATGTAACTCATTGTATTACCTAGCAGCAACAGGGAGCTGGCACACTAATCTATCTGCAAGGTGACCCCTGTTGTGTGTTATGCAGATTGGAATATTGATATGCTGTTGTGGACTGCAAGACATATCTGTTTCTGTCCCTTGTCTGTCGTTTGTAGATACAAAGGGAGGAATGGCTGAGTGTCTAACAAGAAAGCTTGAACCCACTGTATGTCTAGTCTAATGCGGAGAAGAATAAGACTGGAATAACCATTCTCACTTAGGCATTATGGTGATTGGCTTCATTATTGTGCCTGTAATTGATCTGTGCTTTGAGAGACTTAGTCAAATCAAAGCTCTAAATAGACACAGCTTTTGTGATTGTTAATTTTGAGGCAGGATTCAGTGCTTTTTAGCTTCTAGGCTTATCATTGCTCTCTCTGTATTTGACTCTATAAAATCGAAGTCCCTTTGGGAGCTGTGGCTTACTGCAGTCCATCTCACTGCAGTTATGGAGGCCCACAGAAAAGATCAACACTTTTTCTTAAGTCCTCTGGACTTATTGTAAAGGCATCAGAAATGATGATCGCTATAAATATTTTTCAGTAGGATTTACTCTGCTGTGAAAAAAGGGCAGGTGTTAAAGTTATTAGAACTACGTCAAAAGTTTGCCACTTAATAGCAGACTAGAGTTATGTTTACCAATGATAACACCAAAAATGAGAAAAAAAGTTCTGCAGGAATTAGGATTTGTCAGGTTATTTCAGAAAGTTTGGAATCATTTTAGGAAAACCAATTTCTAGAAGAGAAGGCTGTATGAAAGCAACATTTCATCAGTCAGACTCTCTAAATCCAAAATGTAGGAAACCTTTCTTGCATGAAATAGTGTGTTTCAGTTTCTAGCAATATCTTTTAAAGGGTCAGTCAAAGATTATAAAGTTTACTTGCCCTGGGATCCCCAGCTGAAAGCACAAGTGAGGACAATGACTTGTAAAAAGTCATCTTCCAGCTGTACAGATCCCAAGCAGCACCAAGACTTTCCCACCATTTCCAACACACCATTTAGAATATGATGCACCTGAATCTCCTCCTTTCTAGTACAGCATCCCATATGCTTTTATGCCTGTCAAAGAAACAGCAGCATTAACAGATCTGAGAGCCTGTTTATCATTTCATACAAATTATTCTTACATTTTTATGCACCATCAAAACAGTACCACATATTCTTCAGTCTCCAGCTCATAAAAAATAGGAGTTTATAATTCAAAAAGAACTATGAATAGATTTCTAATAATCTTGAGGTTTGCTCCTGCAATTGCTACTGTGGTTTTTAAGCTGCCCAAATTTTGTAATCTATTGGAGTGGGGGGAGGAAATTAAAAGCCAGAAAGATGTAAATTAATTTTCTGGAATGTTTCTAAGTGGGGTTTCAAGTATAGATTTCCAAGAATGTGCTCTTTTAGAGAAAGAAGTGGTTTTAGCTGAGAGCAGTGAGTGTTACTGATTTACTAAAGTTGGTATTGACTAAGCTGCCTGGTTACAGTCCCCGGCACAGAATTATTTGCTTTCCAGGCTGCCAACATTAAGTCCTTCAGCTCATCTTTGTTTACTTCAGACACAGCCCAGGAGGCAGGAAAAAAAGATGCAGGCTTTCAAAAAGAAGTCAGGCCACAGACAAACTGGGGAAAGAATGGTTACATTCAGTGGCAATCCCAGTTTTCACAGGTTTGTTCCAGGTGCTGCAAGTCTATGTCCTGATCCTATGAAAGAGGATACAGGTGAGTACCGCTGTGTCTCAGAGAGAAATGGCATGTCATACAAGCAGTTTTTGTAGGTTGTTTTTGTCATGGGATCTGACCTGGTAGCTCAAAAAACGTTCACAAGCCCAAAGAATTTGAAAACTTCCTAACATGAAGGTAATCCTGCACACAGTGCAGTGACCTATATCAAGATGAGGACTTGGTAACACCACACATGGATGCAGTTTCACAGTTTGAAGAGGCTTTTGTTGCAGAGGTAACACTGCAGGTCTTACTAACATTCCTACTGAAAGCTTAGAAAGGGTCTGATGACATTCAGCACAGCCTCCTCCCATGAAGAGGCTTGCATTCATATAGCCTACTGTAAAAATTTTGGTAGAACACATGACATCCTTTGATAGCCTGTTCCAAAACATTAACACATTTATAGCTTGATTTTTCCCCTAATGTTTAACCAAGGTAGTGTTTGCTGAAAATTCAGCTGCTATTCCTCTTGGTTTGTGGTGATGAACAGAGAGAACAATTGATCATTGTCCTCTTTCCTTATAATAATCTTTTAAATTTTACTAAGTTGAAAGGTTATGAGCATTATCTCTCCCCAGTCACAGTCATCTCTTTTCTAACAGTAACAAATCCTTTCCTCTTTCGTTTCTCACAGATAATGTTTTTGAATGCCCCTGACTATTCTCATTGCTCTTTTTGGGAAGGTCTTCCTTTTAATGTCTGGTGCTTTGACCTCTCCAGGTGATGTCACACTAGTGCTGCAAAGAGTAAATTCTGCTCAGTTCAGTGACACTCCTGCTAATACATCCCACAGGGAGACTGATTCTCTATGTCATAGTTTCTCACTGACTGGCATTTTTTACTGTTTGTGCCCCAAGCCCTAAGCCTTGTTCTGCAGGTCTGCTACCCTACCAGGCATTGGCCATTTTGTGCTTGATTTCATCTTATTACCATCTTCTGCATTTAATTCTACTAAGCTTCACTTTGCAGACTTTAGATCATCAGTTTCTCCATCCAGGCTGATTCTGCATTTGGTGCAAAGCTGACAATTACAGTTACAGGCACTATTTTTACCTGCAGAGATTCTACTGCTCAGCAAGTGTCCCAGCAAAGCAGAACCAAGGCTGGAGTGGACCATTCTCCAGGACTGCGGTTCCTTATTAAGGAAGGCCCCTCAGGAGCATGTAGAGGAGGAGTAGCAGTAATGTTAGACATGCAATCACTGCATTGGTTTTCTTTCTTTATAGCACTAAGAAAAAAAAACTACCTTCATTCTTCTGTTGTTAATGTCCCTCAAGTGTTTTGGTCTTTCAGATACTTCTATCTGCCTGCAAACAAAGGACTGGGTCCCATGCATGCTCAGCAGGTCTCAGCTGAACTGTTCCTTTTAACTGGCAGCCTTCTGAAAGCAGTTCACATGCTAATGAAAGAGAATGTCATAGTCCAGGAAAGTCTTTGTATCTCGCTGGACCTATCTGCTCTCGAAAGCACACTTTATTGTACTGAGTAGAACAGCTTGCTTTTAATATACAACTGTTGTTAAGATCTGTAGATACCAAATTAGAGCTGAGGTACAATGACTTGCCTGTATTCACCAGATCTTTGGATTCTAGGAGAATGGAGCTTCCATCAAGGAGCAACAACAGAGAAAAGATATTCTTGAACTTTTTGAAAAGACAGGTTGAATAATATTACTGTAATAGGCAGGAATCAGCCTAGATTGCCGCCCAGAGGCCAAGGGGTGCTGTTAGTAAAATGCCTGCATAGATACCATGTCATAGCAGATGACATGAATATATCCAAGTGCTGAAAGGCATGTTCAGTTTCTCCACCCTCCAGCAAAAAAACAAAACAAAAAAACCCCCTCTGCTTACTAAACTACTTAAAACATTTGAAGTACACTCAAGTACAACTCAAGACTGAAGAGAAGCCTTTTACCTCCTCTGACTCATTCTAACCCCCTTGTAATTTCTTTTAAAACAGCTCCCTTCATGAATGTCCTCTATATGAGAACTTGAGTCAAGTGTGTTTGACCAAGTGGGTAAAGTATTCATTTTATGCAGATAATTTATAAAGAAAAATTTATGCATATGTTTCTTTTAATTTATAAAATGTGCCACAATTCAGGATTTTTTAAACTTTTTGACATGGGCCTAAGATCCCACAAGTGGAAGTCTCTCCAGAACTGAATTTTACTTCATCACAAAGAATACTCCTGGCATAGGCAGGGGATTTCCCACACTCTCTCTGTTTCTCTTGACTTCTTTTCATTCACTGTCTAGGAAAGACAGTAACATATTCACACTTAATACCATTCTACTTTTAATTTTCTCTAGCATGCTTTGGTGTCACACTCCTGTTTACTGTCATAGACTGAACTCTCAGTTGACGGATTGAACTCTCTGCAGCCTATAGCAACTGAAATTCAGCCCAGTCAAATGAGAATACCTACTTTTGCCCCAGCCAAGACCTTAATATGTCTCATGAAACAAGGACTCAGACACTTCTTGATATGCATGCTCTGCACACACACCATCACTGCTTCCAGTTAGAGTGTGTATTAAGAATGGTATGAATTTTATTTTATGGATCAATTGTTAATAAAAATAATTACACAGCATTAGGCTGCAGCCACCTTCAAAAATGTCATTATCACAACTGCTGAATTAATCTAAAAAGGAATACCAAAGTGATTAATTTGTATTAAGGGGGAATACAGGCTTTGATTTCAAAAATCAATATTTTTTCAATACAGAAAAATAAAACAAATGTATTAAAGTGCAGTGACCTGTTACAAAACAGTCTGAAACAGTTCTGATGACATGTCATTAACAGCCCCAATAGACAAGCATGGTCAGTGGCCCTCTCCAGCCATGAGGACCCATTTAGTCAGTGCTGAGCTACACTGTGCCCAACAATCCAATGGCTACAGCAGCTCCCTCATCAGATGGGCAAGGCAGACAGCCCCAGGTAACGCTTCTGGAACAACTGCAACAGCTTCATCTGCTATAGCCCCAATACCACTTCATGACTTACATTCTTATGCTATTATTATTACAGTGGTAACAAAGAATACAGGATGGATGTAACAGAAGTCAGGCTGAAGGTGAGCTAAATTGGAATAGTTATTTCCCTACCTGTAGGAATCAACAGTTTAGCATGAAACACTGTTTTTGTTCTGTGAGCACATAGATTCAAACTACCTACAATTGTGCACTGCAGACATTAGAATGATATCTAGTTTTGATATTGGTCAAATGTATTACATAACACACAGAATCTGTTATACAAAACCTGCAACAGAACTGTCAAATTTCACACATTCATTTCAGTGTAAATGTGCGAGACAAAAAGAAAGCCATTCCCAAACTTGCTGGAATATGAGATAAACCCAAAGATACATTTGGGCCATGACTGTGAAAAATAAGTCTATTTTCTGTTGTAAATGTGATTAAATATATGTTAAATATGTGAATATTGTTATATATGTTCTGTATGTTAATAAGTCAGGCAATAATAGACTAGCAGAGACACTGCTATTCTCTGCAACAGGAAGAACTTTTCTTTCATTGCAGTGTGGTCTAGTTTCTCCTTTGCTTTTCTAGTTCCTAAGGTTGCCCTCCTTGCCTTGGCAAGAGATCAGCTACAGATTACTCTTATTTTGTCTTGTTGTGAAATATCCAATATCTCATTTTAAGGAAAGAAATGTATACAACCTACTCTAGAAGCGAACTGAACAGACCAAAAGAAAATGGTTTAAAATACAATCACTGGAAGAAGAAATTAAAAGCTGTCTTGGAATTTAAATTGTTTCTGATCATGGAGAAAAAAACACATGGTTTTGGGGAGCCTGCTCAATAATAAATGTAGAGGACAGTAAACAAGAGCTTGTTAGTGGGATAGTCTTTCCACTGAAAAATAAACCAGAAAAATCTAACTTTAAAAACCCAACTCAAAAATTAATATTCAAAGATCAAAGACAAACCAAGAAAATGTTTTATTTCAGTGTCATATGAGGATTTCTATAAGTAGTAGAAAAAGGCTAAAATATATATTTTTAAAAACTGGAACAGCAAATAGAAGAAAATGCAGTCATAAAACAAAATTGCTTATGTTCCTGTATCCATACCAGTACCAGAGACAAATGTTGTTTGTCTCCTTTAAGCTATATACAGAAACTGAATCCTAGATGGAAGTAGATGAAGCAGAATTTTTTCATTGGTATTATTGTGTATTTTTTCCAGACAGATTAATAACAGCTGCTACTTCTTCAGCAGCCTAGCTACATCTGTAGAGAATCCTGAAGAAAAGTTCAAGTTATTTTAAGCTGCAAGGATGAAGGTGGTCTCTCAGGCAGCAGCAATCTCTATCAGAAAACTGTCTTACAATTTCTGTCCACAACTGACAACTGTACAGTGCTGTAGGAGCTGGACATGCTGCTAAAGGTACATCATGCCAGGAAAATTCATGTCCTGACGCAACGCCTGTTCTCCACAATCACAGTTTTCAGTGGGCCTGAGAGGCTACAACCTCTAGTTGCTGAATAAAATACTCTGACTGCATCTTATTTTAGGTTTTTCTTTTTTGGTAGTTTATTTTGAGGTCCTCTGCGTCATGGGTTACAGTTACTTGGGGAATCGTGGAAAGAAGAGGTCCAACTATGTTTACATTAACACTTTTAATCTACTTCTGTGTAGAGATATTGCAACTACAGGAGGAACTTTACACAGGACTATATTTCTACACAGTTACACACAATTCTAAAACTTACACACACCATCTAAACTATCTGACATCACACAGCTATAGCTGAATATTAAGTAATATATATTTCACAAAATTGTTGGATCCAAGTAGTCTTTATATAAATTATTTGAGCTTTATAAAAGAGCTCTTTAGATGTATTCTTCTGCAGAGTTTTAGCAAGTTTCTTTTTTCTCTTCTGCATGAGCTCAAGGTCTCTAAATAGATTCCATTCTTATCTCAGAAGCTGGCACCTGCAAATTTGTCCTTGGTTCACCAGCTTGGAAGTATATGTTCTCCAACAATAGCCACTAGTTATTGTGTTACTGTGTTAATTATTGTGTTACTGTAACTACTTCTGCCCTACTGTGGTACTGCCTGTTGCCTCCGAACCTCATTACATCAGGTATTGTATAAGAATATCAAAGTTGGGTGGTCAGGTGTTTATATCATCTTAATAGAGACAGTGGCACAGGGTGCAAGGAAATGGTTAGATGGTACTACTCAGTGAAATAAAAGGTGTGCACAGAACAGTGGCTATCATCCCAATCTTGGGATTTGCAGAAAAGAATTTAAAACAGGATTATAGGGTAGAAGTTTAAACAAAATATCTTTGGACAACATGCATCCTAATGTAGCAAAGATTTATCTCTATTATAGAGAGAAGATATAACAAAATAAATGTTTCATTGCAGTGATTAACAGTCAACTGTGCATCTGCTTATTTCATCTACAGAATTAAATTGAGATAAAACACAAGGGGTCTACACCTTTTTCATGTTTGTTTTTGTCAGATCCATAAGAAGCAGACTTTACCAAGTTCATTCAGCATGTTTTTCATGTGACTGATCTCACCTTTCTACAGTAGAGTGTCAAAATGCGGCAGTTGATCATATTGTCTATTTTTAGAAATAGATATAAAATGAGAAAAATCAGCCTTACTGTGGTAGACTGCACAAACACAATGTAGACACTCCTTGACCTAAAGGGCATATGAAGAATGGGGAGAAAGCGTATAGAAAGCTAATACATTTTAAAGCGCAGAGCAAGGCTTTCTACTACCAGCTCCCAGAAAAGCCCAGCACATTTTTCACTCCTGTTGCATCATTTTGCTCTTCTCCATTCTTCTGTGACCCTAACTAAAACGACAGTCAACTGTGTTTTCCCAGATTCTCCTTTTCCCCTTGCATACATGTCCCTGGTCAATTTTGAGGATTTGCTGTGTTTGTTCAGGAATTTCTGTATGTCTGGATAGACAGAGCTGGTGGCACACCATACAGGCTGTGAGTAGAAATGTTGGTGATTTACCTAGTTTAAGTCCGCCATGCCAGTTCCTGTGAAATGTCCATATTTCAGTGTTTGACATGAGTAGCAACAGTACTTGGTAAATCTTTCTCTGCAGAGGGCATCTCAGGCAGGCAAACAGTCCCATCCCTGATAAATTACTGCTTTTGTGTTCCTGTTCCTGATGCTGCTGAGTGCCTGACACATGTCAGTGTGAGGACAGCAGGGCCAATGCTGCCAACCAGTGACACCACTAGTTCGGATCAGCCTTTGCAGGCAGGGAGGCAGCCCTGGGGACTCAGCCCTCCTTAACCAGGCCACCACACGGCACTCTTCCAGTGCATCCCAGTTGCCTTCTGGCCCAGTTCCTTCTGCAGCATGTGAAGGAGCCCACTCAGCCTCACTCCCTCTCAGCCTGGGTCCATTCAGCTCAGTGCCCCACAAGGCCAGCTTGGGTAAGGCCTATGTGATTGCTCTGCCGGCTGCACTCTCGGTTCACAGTAATATTCATAAAATCACAGAATCATTAAGGTTGGAAAAGACCTTTAAGGTCATCAAGTCTAACTCCTAACCCAGTACTGCCATATTTATCACTAAACCATGTCTCCAAGTGCCACATCTATATATATTTTTGAACACTTTCAGGGATGGTAATTATACCACTTTTCTGGGCAGCCTCTTCTAACATCTAACCACCCTTTCAGTGAAAAAATTTTCCTAATGTCCAATCTAAACCTCCCCCCTACAACTGGAGGCCATTTCCTCTTATCCTATCACTTGTAACTTGGGAGAGAAGACCAAGCCCCACCTGGCTACCCTCCTTTCAGGTAGTTGTAGAGGGTGATAAGGTCCCACCTCAAGCCTCTTTTTCTCCAGGCTAAACAACTCCAGCTCCCCGAGCTGGTCCTCATCAGTCTTGTGCTCCAGATCCTTCACCAGCTGCGTTGCCCTTTTTCTGAACACATGCCAGCACTTCAGTGTCTGTCTTCTAGTGCAGAGCCCCAAACAGAACGTGGCATTTGATGAACAGCATTCAAAACGTTGAATGCTAAGTGTCCAGGTTCAGGGGCTTGGTTGCACTCCCCTGCCTTGATTACATTTCCAAGGCAGGTTTTCATACCTGCATCCTGATGTAAGCTGCAGGACTGGACACTTCCTCTGCTGACACAAAACACTCTCCACATGGAGCAACTTTGATAGAATCAGAGAATCATAGAATATACTAAGTTGGAAAGGACACATCAGAATCAAGTCCAATTCCTGTCCCCATGCAGGACACTCCAAGATTACACCATATGCCTGAGAGCATTGTCCAAACACTTCTTGAACTCAGACAGTCTTGGTGCTGTGGCCACTTCCCTGAGAAGCCTGTTCTAGTGCTCAACCAATCCTCCTGATATCTAAACTAAACCTCCCTGACTCAGCTTCATGCCTGAACTTTGCTCAGGCTGAGGCCTCTGGCTCCCAGGTGTGCCTCAAGGAGAGACTAAATTTCCATCAAAGAACACCCATTGCAGAAATACGGTTTTTTTCCTAAGTTCTGGGCTCCCGCACCTCTCCCACCTCAGCTGGGAACAGGAAGGCCGCTCCTCTCTCTCCATTGAGGCTGGGTACATCTGGGGCATCCCAAGTAACCGAGCGGCCCCCAGTGGAATACGGTGCGAGGCGCTGTGCGGGCTGCGGTGCGAGCTGACCGCGGCTGGGAGCGGGCGAGCTTCCCACGCCGACCACGAGATGTCCTCCCTGCACTAACACAAGCCCTGCAGCGCCCGCCTGAAAGCGGCTTTTGTGCCGAGCCATGAAGGCCGATTAACTCTCGAGTTCAGCGTTAGTGACGATCTCTGCTTCCCGCTGAGGTCCGATTTGGGCTCCCGTGCGCTGACACACGTGCAGGGTCTGTCCGCCGGGGTGGCCCGGCTCTGCACGACCTCCGGGGTATCGCGAGAGTCTCTCGAACGATGCTGCATGGCTTTGGACATCTAATGAGGTAGAAACCCTTATACTAAAAATAATAAACAGGTAGAGAGCAAATACTGTATTTGGCAAAATGTTAATCGTATTATTAATTGGCTCTGATGTCTATTCATTCCCAGATTTCACTGATGAGTCTGGCAGGCACCACTTTCCTTCCCATTCCTTCACTCTGCCCTTGTACAAAACCAGGGGCAACATGTGACAGGAGGGGGTACAGAACAAAACAAAGAAATACAACTGTTCTGTACGTGGGGTCATATCACAGTCAGCACATAAGGGTGATGAGAAAAGTAGTGAGAGCTTGCTGAAGGTCAGTGTCAGCATGGGACGCCATCTGTTTTAAATTCCAGTTTTAAGTTAACACTGCTTGGCCTCCGTACTCAGCAACCAGACTTTTCTGTTCCTGCAGGCAGATAAAAGTAGTGGAGGAAAACACATCAGTTTGTTTTGGATATGGTCCAGTGAGCCCAAGCCCAAAATGGGTGAACTTCACTGACTGAACTGATCAACTACATGTATTAAAACAAAAACAAAAACAAAAACAACAAAAAAAAAAAAGGGGTAGTCCTGCCTAACCTTTCCAGGTGATTCTCCCACAGCTGTCGAAATGTCACCACATTCTATTTAGCTCTAATGTCATTATATGATATTTACAGGGTTGTCTTTCTTTAAAAACTTTTTTGCATTCAAAGATTAAAAAAGGGAATATAAGTGATACTATAAATATGTTCAACTGTCTTACAATTTGGGAGTCAAATATCTTTCACTATTGAGGAAAATGAAGAAACAACTGGTTTAATTATCCCAAATTTAACTAAATTTTGAATACAACTCACACTATTTTAGCCATAAAAGCCCAGTAGTAACGACACTTACACAGAGTAAGAGTAAAAAGACTATTCTGGGCAATAGGAAAATGAACCATTTAATTACTAGAGAGATTGAAGGGGAAGTTATAAAAGTTATAAAAAGCTCACTTTTGAACTTTAAAGGGGTTCATTCTAGTTCCTGGTATGCCAGTATTAATATCCACATATAAGTAACCTTTAAGGGCCATAAGATATTTCCTGAACAAGTCCTTTCTAAAATCCTGGTTAAGAGAAGAACCTCATAGATTGACATGGACTATGGAAATTTTGAGTCCTATGAAAGAAGCAAAATCTAGATCAAAAGTGATGAACTCCTATATACTCTTCCACTTCTCCAAATAGGCTTCTAGGTTTGTAAAACGATAGGAATGCTGCTCATTTAAAACACTACCATAATAAAACCCCTATCTTTAGACATTCATAAACTTTGTATTATCAGAAGCCAGGAGCATGTACTGGGAACTATAATTCTTCACATGCACTTTTCTCATGTTCCTTCCCAATTTCCCACTGTACAAACCAGCATACTTTGGCCGTTGAAGAAGGAAAATTCTTATGTTATTTCCCAGCATACTTCAATGAATTGGTTTGTAGTCACAGCAGACTTATCAGGATGATTGTGTGATGACTGGGAAAGCAATATGAGGTTAGAATAAAACACTGACAAGCATCCTTAAGAAAGTGAGCACCCCGCTTTTGATAATTTTTGCTCCTCTCCTGAGGTTACCCACTATTGTCTTCCTCCTGGTAGTTTATAGAATTTTTTAGATAATTAAGACCAGGACCTGAACCATCTTGAATACAGACATCAAAACAGCAGACTGCTCTGAACACTAAGGAAAGTGCTTGTAGAGACAGGAGGCCAAGTCTGAAAGGAGGCACTGATCCATCCTGTATCAGTCACATTTTCTTTCTTTACTGATCAGAGTACCTAAATACTGGAAGTTTCAAGTCCTGGTAAACACAGTACTGTAGTCTAACCAAGACTTCCATCATAATGTCACTTTAAAAGAGATACAGAGCTTCAGAGGGAAAAAAAAGAAGATGCTCATCCTGGAAAAGTTATATAAGTATTATCTTAGCAGTGTAATTATGCTACTCCAATTGTGTAGCCAACTATTTAGGTTGCTTTTGTGAGTGTCTCATTTCTCTTACATAACTCCTCACTATAAAACAATATTCAAACCAGTGCTTTGTAGTTTCAGAATATGTTTAATAGTACGAGATTGTGTTTCAGCTGCCAAACAAATCAAAGAGATGAATACACTCCCTGGATAGGAACACAGGAAACAGTTTAACAGCAAGCTTGTTCAGGATCTTGAGTATACTTATTTCACAGCTTCTGCCCCTAGATCTATTGAGTCACTGTTCAGAGGAACAGACCAGATGCTATGTTTGTGCTTCATCCAAAGGCAAACCCAACAGGGTGAAACCGCAAGTCTTAAATGCAGCAACCAAGAGATAAAGAAAAGAGGTATGTATCCCAAAATTCCTGTGAATGGCATCTACAAATGCACACATTCTTAGACTTCTTTCATAAAGGGGTGTAACTGCAATGTGAGATTTCTGTTTGGTTAGTTCATCCCACACTTCTGTTAGCACGTTCCCTTGGAGACTGCTGCTGTGTTTCTCATAACCTCTACTCTCATGTTTGAAACAGGTAGAGTTTAAGAAGCCCTATGGAGACAGCTTAGGAAATGGAAAATTATTGCTGTACACATACATTTGAAGATACTATTGTTTAGAGACAGGAATTTTTCTCATAAGAGAATAGGAAAACCTCTCAAATTATCACAGCAAAGAAATTTCAAAATCACGGTTTTCAAAAGTCCAGATCTCTTTGTGTTTTTACCTTTCCACAAAGTTCCCTCATGTTCCCCAAACCTTGCTACACCAATGTTTGGGGTTGTTGGGCAGCTCAGGGCTGAACTCTGAAGATTTCCTGGCATTCCTGAGGTGAGATTTTTAAAAACTTAGAACAGAAAAACCAAGTTTGCAAGGAACTACAGGCCTGGCTCCAGAGCTCTGTTCTCTCAACTTGCCATTGTCCCTTGCTCAGTCCCGCTGGCAGATTCTTCTCATGCCTTCTCAGCAGACAGTAGTTGTATTTAATTTTTGCTAAAACATCTTCCCACAAAACACTCCAATTTTGATAAATCAGCACTTTCAGATGAAAAATAGTTCTACGTAAAAATAAACAACTTGCTTCAGCTTTGAGAACTGTAGATTAGTTAATTGTATCACCGAGTACTGACTTTGAAGCTTAAACACCTTCTTAATACCCAACCAAGCTCTGCTAAGAACAAAGGATGATTTATAGAGCAATGCAGAAGCTGCCAGAGCCTGAGGCTTAAAATTAAACCCTAGCTTAATGCTGGTTGATAATACATCCTATGACTCCCAGAAAGGACAATACAACAGGGTGGAGAGGCATCAGTTTTTCATTATGTTATTTTCTGTTCCTGTTAATTATCTCCTAGATCAAGGTGCTCATACTCTACACATGTCTGCTAATGGCAAAGAATCTGTTACAGTCACACTAAATCCTTTTGCAATCTTTCCTGAGTAATAAGTCAGAGCAATGTTACGTCGTTTCACAAAGAATGTGCTTCTGCTTGGGTTCCCCTCAAAAATTACATTCTAGGTGTTTTTACCACACTATATTGACCCCTAAAAGTGAACTCTAAAATTCATAGCTATCTTCTTCTCCTGTTTCAACTAATGTGCTTTCTTTTTCTACCCTTTTATTGGAAACAGTGACAAGCTATTTGTCTTTAAAAAAGTTATAGGTAATACCTGGAAGATTTAAACTTCATGCCACTCAGACAGCATGTGGATTATATTCTTAACATTGTGATTTTAAGGCAGGGAAAAATGCATCAAAAGCAGCTGAATATCTGACTCTGATTCCCCTCAGTTTTATGCAGCCCTGCACAAAAGATGGAGCATGGTCAAAAGCCCTGCAGCCCTTTGCTCCAACAGACACCAATGATGAATGTATGTGAAAATTCACTGGCTTTTAATGACTCAAAAGTGTAGGTTAGGCATATATGATCCTGTGTGAACACAGAGAGAGTGCTACCAGGGCAGTGGTTTAAACATAGAGTTAAAAACTGAAACATTTCTGTCAACTGCTCTTATCCCATAACTGCAGTTGTGCAGCTCACTGGCTACATGTCTAATTGCTGGCATTTTCTGTTTGGATAATATGCAAATGTCTACTCATCAAAGTGTATCCTAATCACCCAACATTTTAAAATTGTTTTAATTTCTTATAATTGAATTTGGCAATATCACATGAGGGTTTCTTAATCATATGCAACACCTATTACATACATACAAGGAGAAATTTTCAGTCCCATCCTGTAGCTCAGCCTACTCGTAGGAGCTGTGCTGGTCTAAAGGCTGGAGTAGGCATTTTGGTGACTTTATTTATTTAGAAAAAAAAATACAAGAAATTGGCAAAGCCTCTCTGGCCCCCATCATCTTCAAGGTTGTCAGAAGATCTTTCAATTACTGCAAGCTACAGCAAGGCAGTATGTGCTGCTTAAGTGGCACTCGTATGCCAAGGCCCGTTAGGACTGTGCACAGTAGCCTATCTTACCCTTGTTGCACAGCAAAACTACATCACTTGCTGTCCCTCCTGCAATCATAAAGTACAGTGTGCCCCAAAACATTCTTTGGTCTCTGTTACTACTCCCTCTTTATTCAGAAATTTCTTTTTCTTTCTCGCAGATTGCAAATCTCTCCTAACTACTATCTACAAGTGCTAAATACCAAGCAATTTAAGTATCCCTCTGCAACATTTTTTAAGCTATTGAAGCATGCAAACATTCAAAAAAGGGAAGAAAATCTGGCCCAGAATGTGGAAGGACTGTTGAAATTAAGGCATCATATTTTGAAATTCTCCTTTGAGGAAAGACATTGCTGAGAACAGCAAATATATGTGCTGGTTATTTAAGAACTCTCCACTTACATATCTTTGTCCCTGCCAGTTAATACACTCAAGTTTAATTACATTTTATTAAACATTGCTACTTTCTTGCCCAAGTCATATTAAAACTTTATTAGCAGGGCTTCTTTTTTACATATTTTTATTTACTCTATTTTTCTCTTCCTCCAGCAAAGCTGGGTTTAGCCATGGAGGCCCATCTGCTAACCTCAAAAATAACCCATTTCTTTTTAAGTCTTCCTTGTTTTCCTGTTATTATGCACTTTTCTCCTATTGTATTTTTATTTTTCTCCAGCTACTGTATACTTTTTCCTGAGGTTGGTTTCTTGTAGCCTCGTTATGCTGTGTGCTGAAGGAATCTGCAACGATATGGAATCTCCTGGTCCTGGATTATCAGTCCATTAACCTGGGAGAAGTGTGTGCTCTATGCTCACCCTGACCATGTGGTCTCTGAGAGCCCCCCAGAAAGGACACACAGGGACCACGGCGAAGGCAGGAACAAAGAGGAGTTTAATCAGGGGTACAAGTTTATATGGACTTTGGAGGGTTACAAACTCACCAATAAGGGACAAGGGGGGGAAGTCTGAATTTGTGCCAATAGGAGTAAGGGGATTTACATTCAATGGGAGAGGGTTTCAGATAACATGAGGTCACTGTCCTTTCCCCAGCTCCCTGGCCTGGCACATTAAAAACATCAGTTGTTAAAGCATTCTCAGTGGCTGGTGTATTTTCTTCATCAGCCCATTTCTGACAAGACATTCTCCAAGCCATGTATTGAGAATGCATTGCTACAAGCACCAACATTACATAAGCTTGAATCTTGAGATAAATGTAATAACCACAAAGAGTTTGTACAGGTATAAATGTATTCTGAGGCTTTAGAGTAGAAATGGGCACCAAATGCAGATCAAATTAGTTACACAAATCTGCTGTTTATATAATTTTTTTTCTGATATCCTGAGTATCATAGTATCCTGTGGTGGCATATGCAAATCAATAGGAGCCAGTTATCTCTCTGATATTCACTGTAGGTTAATAAAAAACACAAGGAACAGACTGAGGTCTCATTTTCTCCTCATCATCATCTACGTCAGTGGTGAAGAACTGGTTATAATTAGAAACCTTAGATCTTCTGAATGTAAGTGTTGAAGGACTCTTTAGAGCTTTGGAAAGGGTTGCCGGGAAGGATTTCAGAAAGATCTGGAGAACAGTCCTACCTCTCTATAGCTTGTTAACTAGTCCCATTATGGCGGGAATGTATTCCATATTGGTAAAGATCTATATTTACCTTGTGTTTTCACAAGACACTTGAGTGAATATTAAAATCCTGACTCAGCCACACAGAGGAATGATGAAATTAAGATATGTCTGACTCCCCTGGTGCCCGATGAGCTAAAGGCTTTCTTGTGACCAGAACAAAAAGTAATTACTTTAATAAAATGTTACATTAAAAACATAATATATGTAAAATAATCAAATGCAGCACCTTAAGATGCATTTATGACAAAAAGCAAGGACCCACATGTCATAGGTGAAATTATGTTTTCTTGTTAAAAAGATGCAGTTGAGTTCAATTCAAGATATTGAGGTCTTTCATTTTGAAAATCTTGATTACAAATAGCTTTTCCCTGAAATATGCTTGACAATGTTAAATCATTTATTTGCCTTCCAGTGTTCTTCAAGGCCAAATTAAGAGCTATCTGTTTCCCTAAGTTAAAGAACAAAATGGTTTAGTCTTGGTTCCAAGTAGAATATTATTGATTTATCATGTTGCCTGACTTCAATCCCCTCATAACTTGGATTACAAGAAAGGATTTTGGATGCTGACCAGACTCAACCAATACTTGTAGGCTGGACATGTAGTTGGATTTATAAGGGCTGAACATGGGTTTGTCTTTCTACCATTTTCATTAACATTTTCTGGTTTTCAGGTAAAGCAATAGCATAAATTGTCTTATAACACATTTGCCACATAATGAGTTGGATGAATATAGAAATATTTCAGCAGCTTCATCTGTTGTGTTTTCACCAGTTGAGAGATAATTGCCCTAATGGGAAACTTTGCTACTTTTATCTTGTAGCGCATGAAATCCCATTACATTTGCACTGATCAGGTCTGTCTATCAGTCCTTGCTCACATGAGTAACTGTTTACAGACCCTTTTCCTGAACACTTTGCCCCATGCTCTCTTTTTCTGTAGTTTCTGCTACTTCCACCTTCTTTTTCCTCATCATAAGATTTCTGTGTAATTAACTGAAATAAAACATTTGTTTCTTCCTATGCCGTAACTCTCTTCTCCACTTTCTTAAATCCTCTTCAAGTCACCAAAAGAGGGAAGAGGAGAGTTTTCAGGAATAATTGCAGAGTCAGAGGATAATGCAGGTTGGAAGGGACCTTCAGAAACTCTCTATAGTCAAACCTGCTGATCAAACAAAGGTCAGCTATGAGATCAGATCAGGTTGATGAAGAGTTTATTCAGTTAGATCTTGTAAACTTTCAGGGATCATTGCACAGCCTCTCTGGGCTCCTATCCCACATTTTGGCTGTCTTCATGAGGAAAATGGCTTTTCTTATACCCCGTCTGAACCCCTCTTTGTTTCAGATGATAACCATTTTCTCCTGGCTTCCCACCAACCACTGCCATGAAGATTCTGTCTCCACCTTCTCAATCACTTCCTTGTAAGTATAGGAAGACTGTGCAAAGTTCCCCAAAGCCATCTCTTCTCCAGGCTGAACAAAGACCTGCCCTTTCCTTTAGCTTGCACGCACAGGGCAGGTGCTCCAGCCTGACTGCCATGGTGATATTTTGCTGAACTTCCTTGAGTTTATCACTGTCTCTTGTTTTCTAATGAATGCTGGTAGAGTAAGATGAATGCTTTTTCCAGTCTGCAAGTTGTGCTGCTCTTAATACAGCTCAGAATGCTTTCTCTGCTGTGCTAGGGCACACCACTAGCTCATGTGCAGTTTTCTGACAGCCAGTACATGTAGGTCCTTCCGCACTGAGCACTTCGCAGTCTGTCAGTCCCCAGCTTGTATCATTGCCAGTGGTTTGTCCTTCCCAAGCGTAGGACTTTGCATTTGTCCTTGTTGAGTTTCATAAGGTTCCTGCTGGTCCATCCCTCCAGCCTCCAGCCCAGTGCTCAATGGTTTCGAACAGCCCCCTCAATGTGATGTGATCTGTGACCTTGATAAGAGATATAGTCTGTCCCCTCTATAACTCCAGAAATGCAACCTGAGTACATGGCTGGAAATGAGTAGGAAAAAGGTGAAAAGAAAAGCCATGGGACAAAGAGAAGATTTTAGACCTGACTCATACCTAATTATGAAATTTGTGATTCCTAAGGGCTAAATATACAAGGCCACAGTAGAATGATGCAGCTGTTTTTCTGAGGATTGACATATTTTGCTATGTTTTTCTGCAGATTTATATCACTGTAGGTAGATAGAGTTATGCACCAAGAACTGGTTAATCTCAGGAAATCGGTATAATCTCTTGAGGAAACACTGAGCTCATCGTTCTTGAGGAAAAGAAACAAGACTCTGCAATTTCGGATTACTTCATTTATATCAGTGTAGTAAACACCTTCAATATTGTAAACACTTCAACTTTGTCATGTACCCTTGGGAACTCTGACTAGAGGTCATTTGTCAGTGATTTTTCTCAACACTATGGTTTACCTACCATTTTCTTCTCCTTAACCATCAGCTTTACCTCTCCCAAGTATGTCAGGAAGATGATGCAGAAGATTTGCGTAGCTGAAATTCATGTATGTGTAAAGCTGTCTCTGTAATGCTTTTATTTCAGAAGTACTGTAACAAAACAATTAAAAATCAATGACTGGCAACAGAATAAATTTCCCAAAATGTACATAACCAATATTTCATAATGAAAAATTTTCTTATGAATCTTCAAGTCATCATGGTTTATAATGAGAGGAAACATCTTTTATTTTTGCAATCCATATAACTGGGAAAAAATGAGACATTTTCAGACAAAACAAACCTTTCTCTTGGTCAGAAATCATGTTGGCAGAAGACTCCTATTGTTACCTGATGGAGATGCTCATATTTAATGACAAGGTGAGTGCATTTCAATTGCATCTTTGACTTCTGACTTTCAGACTTCAGATATTCTCAGTCTCTGTTCCAAGTTAATATTCTGCAATAATGCTGTGTAGAAATAATTAAAGTTTACCATCACGTTCTTAAATCACTCCTCTCTTAATCTGTCTCTCTCCTATGAAAAGAATATCATCACTTATATTCGAAGACCAGGAATCCACATCACAAAATGACATTATTATTCAGATCTAGCACTATTCACCCAAGGGGAGTGGCTGGATAGTTTGACTAGCTGTGTATGTCCCTGCACTCCTGACATCCTTGGTTTCTCCGAATATTTTGACCACTATTAGCTGTTGACTAACCCTGTGCTAGTTTCAGCAGAAATAATGATGCTGCTTCTTTACAGTCTTGGTGTTTCCTCCTTCTGTGGACTAAACTGGGCTAGCAGAAACTCTCCATTTCAGATATCTTAGCTGCATAGAGGGAGGGATGAGTTAAAGGGACATGTTCATGACTTGGAAGCACATCTTTACCTTGTCTGAGGGCAATGGTCCTGCAGACAATGTTTCTTGACCTGCTTTGAAGTTCTTACACGGTCTTCATGATCCTGCCACAGGGTATGGTCCCTAACTGACAATTATTATAAATCCTGTGATAAACTCTGTGTTTACTGACAACACTATGTTTCCCCACTTGTTTTGTAGTGCCTTCACTGAATACATCTCTAAGGGTTCTAAGTGCATCCTCCTCCCAACCAGGGATCTGGCAGTGGCGCCCAGGGCCAAGATAGAGCCAGTGCGGCCCTTCCTGACAGACAGTGCCACAGTGAGGCCCTGGCCAGCCATTCCAGGGCTGTGTCTAACCCCAGAGCATCTCACAAGGAATGACCCCACATCCATTGGCTGACTGACCAGCACAGCCTGGACCCCTCCCCACAGACAGTACCCCATGCCTGGGTCTGAGACTGCCCCAGTGCCCACCAGCTAACCTTCTCCTGGCTGGGGTGGTGGGACAGGCATCAGCTGCCAAGCCCTGTCCTGCCACATCCCCAGCCCCCATGGGGAGACTCCAGCACCCTGTGACCTGTCCTAGTGGAGCAAGGACAATACCCAATCAAATACAGCTTATATATATTATCTATATAAATATATTCAGTCAAATAGAGCTGATGATCTAAATTGCAGGGATGGCTTTTCCTTGGAATCTGCAATCTGATTGAATGATTGAGTCCTGTTCTTCTGCACATCAAGTCTTTGGATACAAATTTCACATTTAAGGGAAGTTTCAGCTTCAATGCAAACATACATGCCCTCAGTCACTGCAAATATCATGAATGGCAGTAAAATGTATTTACTGCTATCTTCTCATCTTAATTCTCCATGACCATCTCCAAGTGCAAAGTCAACTGCTGTTCATGCCACAAACTGCTGTAAATCCAATGCTGCTGGTTATCTCAGTCCCATTACACTGCTCTGCTCTGGTGTTAGCAAATACTGCTTTACAGTTCTCCTTCTTGTTGCTGCCTTCACAAAACTGAGTTCTATCCCATGGGTGGATGCAGTCTATGAAAGTTATTTACATGAGGTGCCCTTAAACATAAAGGCTCTTAAAACTGAACTATAGAATTGTTAAATACTAATGTGAGGCTTGCTTATTTGGTACATTTTACCTTATTGCCTGAATTTCACTGTCAATATAGTGTGACAGCCTCTCTCACCTTTGGTCTTCATTTAAGTAAATGCAGTTCCTTGGTGAGCTCCACATGAGCTGGAGTCCTGAAAAGAAAAAATGCAACAATATTATATTGTAACTCTTACCTTCCCTGTCCCTGCATTGAAATTAGGCCTTGACAAGCAAATGCAGCACCTCAGCTCTTCCCCTTCAAAATGACCAATACATCCAGCACATGTGCCTGTCACATGTTTACATTCCTGAGCTCTCCATTACATGTAAGCTTCTGTATCCCAGTCCACACCAACATAGTTTAACACATTGGGCCTCCAGGAAAATAAGGAATGGTTTATGGGATTACTTAAAGAAATGTTATAAATGGGGTAATCTCGCAGCATACCAGCTGTCTGACTCCTATGCCTTCCCCAAACTGCTCTTCCTCTAAGATGTACTCCTCCCATGAGTTCATCATTAATGATTGTGTGTAGGAGAAAATTATGCTGTTTGCAGAACAAGAAAAAAATCCTCTCCCACCACAGACCATAGAAAAGCAAATAGTGGGTATGTAAAAGGTGAAGTATTTTAAAGCACTTCAAAAGTTGATGAAAAACCTCTTCCTTTCAGATGAATCCAGATGTATGACAGAACTCTTCATAACACAAATACTACTAAGACCTTGTAGAGTCTTTCTTCTCATGCTGCCTTCTGATACAAACTTTTTCTTGCAGTTTATCTGCATTTGGATTAGAGTCGTGCAAGGAAGTTAAGTCATATGACATCTTCAGTTGCTCGAAAGCAGTCTTCTCTATGAAAAGAAGTCTCATCTATGAAAAAGTGTTTTTGCAATTTCCAAAGATGGCAAGACACATCTTTCTGAGAACAATGCAGTTCAGTGACTCTTCAGCAGCTGCTATTAGGCATTGGCTGTACAAATGGCACAATCATTTGCACAAAACAATCAGTCCAGCCAGCCAGAGTTCGTATGTCCTTTGGATAAAGGCTCTGATGAATAGAACCTCTTCTCTTTCATTTCCAATCTATTATTAATATCATTCTCTGTGATCATCCAGGCCCAAAGAATTAAGACAATAACTTTAATTGAATAATAGAGCCTTAGGTTGCCCAATGCAATAACAGTCATTAAGTTCTGCCAAAAGACCATTACTTCAGACATAATGATGAACAATTACCATACAGGCCTGGAAGGTGTTCATACATAGTATATTAAGCTTCCCTTTTCTTGGAAGTTGCCTTGTGGTAGCACCAAACACATCAATTAAATCACCTAATGAAGCACATTTCAATATAAAACAATCCTCATTCCCAGTGTAACCATCTCATTTGTAATAATATAACAAGAATATAAATTAAAGCTTTTGTATATGACAATCTTCCTGTGGGCAGAACTCAGTGGAAAAAAAAAAGGGTCAAGGTAGATAATATTTCTGTGTTGCTGAAATAATGAAAAACTTTAGAAACTAACTTGGGACAAGAAGGAAGATATGAAACGTGAAGCAATAAGAGTTTCCTTGTCAAACAAGCTTGCCTTTATCCCACTTGACTTTGGACACTGTAGACAGACCAGAATAACACTCTGCTAGCCTCTCACTGAAATGCTGCCTCTGTCTCTCTACTGTCTTGTGGTTTAACTGCAGGCAGCAGCTACGCATCAGTCAGCTGTTCACTCAATTCCTCACGGTGGGATGGGGGAGAGAACTAGAAGAGTAAAAGTGGAATACTCATGGGTTGAGATAAAGACAGTTTAATAGACCAAAAGCTGCACACACAAGCAAAGCCATACAATGAATTCCTTCACTGCTTTCCATAGGGAGGCAGGTTTTCAGCCATCTCCAGGAAAGCAGGCCTTCATCACATGCAAGGGTTACTTGGGAAGACAAACACCATTACTCCAAATGCCTCCACTTCCTTATTATTTCCCCAGCTTTATATGCTGAGCATGATGCCATATGGTGTGGAATATCCCTTTAGTCAGTGGGGTCAGATGTCCCAGTTGTGTTCCCTTTCAGTTACTTATGCACCTTCAGCCTTCTCACTGGTGGGGCAGTGTAAGAAGCAGAAAAGTCTTTGATGAAGCGTAAGCACTGCCCAGCAGGAGCAAAAACATCCCTGCATTTTCAACACTTCATTTAGCATAAATCCAAAATACTGCCCCATAGCATCTACTATGAAGAAAATTAACTCTATCCCAGACAAAACCAGTACAACTTGCTATACAGGGAGGGAGTGATCACAGTGTTTTCATTAAGTATTGCAGGTGGGAGCTAGGAGATAAGTGACTGCAATTTGGGCATCACCACTATGTGCATGCAGAGAGAAAAATATGAATGTAGGCCCAAGCACCTGCTTAGATCTCTGACTTTGTGAGAGTGTGCATGTCCCGCCTACTCTTGTTGGACTGCCCTGACACCATCACACATCCTCATCCTTTCTTTGTACCATATCTCACCATTTAGGACTAGCCATGAAACTGTCATTCTTCATGCCTAACTCTACACTGTTTTCCCTTTCAGAAAGTGACCTGACAAAGGGAGAGAGCACACTGCACAACAGCCCTTTCTTGGCTGTATCATCTGAACATATGAAGGAAATACAGCTTATGGGCCGCAGAAACTGTCATTGCAGCCTTCCAAATTTCATATCCTCTTTCCATGACTTTTGCGCATATTTTCCTCTCTATAGCTTTCACTACCTTGTCTTTTCAAAAGCAAGAATTCTTTTTATTTCACTCACCAAAATCTCAAACCAAGTAATTGTTTTACTACAGAGGAAGTTTAAATATGGAACTAGCACAAGGCAACACCCAAATTCTGAATGCGTCCTGAAACACAAAGGTATTAGAATCTGAGATCTGTATCTATCCACAACATCCTTCTCCCAGATATCTCAGCTGAAGTTCTGCATCCGGTCTGCAGAACAGTACTGCTCTCCTGTTACTCCCTAAATTGTAGGCAAACTCAGATCTAGATCTAAACTTGACACACAAGCATGCCTCTTGTTAAGGGAACAGGAATATTATGGGCCCTGTAGTGCCCATTTTTCAGTACAGTTGTCCTTTCACTTCCAAATATAGGGAAAACAGATTGCTACACCACAGTTACAGGAGGCAGTGTAAGATAAGAATGAATATTGTCATAGGATGTCCACAATTCATTTTCTGAAAAAAAACCCAAACTGAAGCATTTTGTATTTTAGTCTTTCTTCCAACATAAATTCAATGTTATTCACGAAGAGAGTCAAACTTTAGGAACTCTCTCCTATGCATACAAAGGATTTTTTTTCTGAATAAGATTGATAATCAGAACATTGACTAACCCACTGATCTGTCTTCTGGTATGACTTCTGCCCCACATATATATCTTTTGGTCAGATTCACAGACTGATCTAAGTAATCTCATGAAGTTGCATCCCTTAAACTTCTAAATGTTGTAGGGAGTTGTACCAGGTGATGTTTCAAGAACTTTCAGGTGTACAGAATTGTGGAAATAGGCCTGAAGAATGCCAAACTATTATGCTTAAATATGACAGTAAGTGAATCATAGAATAATTTTGTGGTAGACAAATTATAATCATGTACATACTAGTCAAACATGTACAGCTCCTACTCATAGTACTGTTGGTTGTGAAGTTTTTGTGAAAACCTGAAATAACCTGTCTGAAATAATTCTTAAAATCTGAAGTTTCAGAGTCAGTGGACCAAAGTTCATGAAATAATGTTATCTAATGAGTTTGTTTAAATTCTTTTCTTTAAACAGAAGAGTATGTAGGATCAGGATTTTAATCACATCAGGTTGAGAAAAACTTGATATCTTCAGCTGATTTTTGTCAAAATTACAAAATAGTATTGGTATTTAGCATTGAAGTCCTTTCATATAGCTTAGTCTTCATGCCACCTAGAGAACAATGGTTCTAAAAATATCATTAGCATTTCCCTTTTTACTTAAATTATGCCAAAAAAGACCATGGCCCCCTCATCCATGTAAACAGAAGAAACGACACAATTTCTTCCAATATGAGCAGTTAATCTACTTTCCTGTCTTGCTTTTTACAGTTTCTAAAAAACTGTAATTAAAATTATATCATTTTACCAGTCTGAGAATGTCTGTTAAGCAGAGTCAAATTGAAAAAAAAGTACTCCCCTTCTCTGGCTTCAGGCAATATTTCTTGAACTCTCAGTTACTATTAAGGAAAAGAAGGGGCAAGAGCACACATTCATTTGGGAAACCTACCATGTTCAGTAATGAGGACTTACACTGAGGACAGGGGACTGGGATGGAATGATGATGCAATTTAATAATATTTTTTTCCTCTGAGTGAGTCTTGCTACCCTGAGGAAGGGCAGCTGTACAGTTACCCAACTCTAGGTGAAAGGGTTAGTTTCATTTTTTTGCAAAATCCCCCAAAATGTGAGTCCTTCCCACATGCATAAACAGGGGAAATAGTCTGTTTTCACATTGTGTGCTCTTTTTTATCCTTTCTTTATTCTTTTCTATATTCATAATTAATAACAAATGGACAAATGGACTGCACATCTGGTTCGGCTCTGGCAAAAAGTCTCAGGATGAAAGTGCCAACAGCTGCTAAGTGTCTTAATTTCAAAAGGAAATTCTTCTGTGAACACTTTCTGTAAGAGACTGATTAATTTTTGCTGCCAAGTGAAACAGGCCAGTCCCATAGTTAGGTCATTCTTGTAACTCCTTTCCTGTCCAATACTAGCAAAATGCTATCCATGAATTCAATTAAGAGAATGTGAGGGAAGGGAAATGAAAGAGATTTTCCTCAGCCATTTTTGACCCAAATTGCTAGAATTTCATTTTATGAGCTCATTTTGTGTAAGCTGAATTCAATTTATGAGATATTATTCTTTGTTTCTCCTGTTTTTAATATGACAATTCTGTAAAATAGCAATCTCACGTTTCCTCTATTAAAGCAAGTGTGAATCAGTAATTTTACTGGATTTAAAGTAGAGCACTTGAGAGCACTTCGGAATGCCACCAGAGGGTGCCAGTGTAATTCCAAACTTAAAATTTTAAGTTCCAAAAAACCAACCCAAAACCGACCTAGATGAAGATCATTATCTTGCAAAATAGCAGATAGCAAAGAAATGAAGACATACCATTGTTCCAAAGCACAGCATTTGTGCCTCTTGAAACAAGAATCCTCACATTCAAAATTACACAATAATGCAAGTGAAAAACAATCCTGCTCATATTTTTTTTCCCCAGGAATAGATGCAATATTCTACATTGCATTGCACTTTAATAATTATTATTTAATTATTATTATTTTCATTGCTTATTGTCACCTTTACAATGTCTCCTTCCATATTTTGCCCCACACCAATTCCTCATCCCTTTTCTCATCTCTTAAAGCTGACATCTCCACACCAGTGGTTGCAGATTAACACCTCCCATCCCTGTAAGATGTGACAAAGCTGTAAAATGTTTTGTGACTCTACCTAGCAATGCATCTGATATCTTTCCTCTTAATGCTTTTTCTTTGATTTTACTAGAACTAAGAGTAGTTTGGTGATTGTCAGACAATATATTCCAGATACATAGTAGCATTAAGCTCTTACTTCAATTACTTGTGCTCTAAGCACATAATTCCCAACAATTCCTCATTTGATGTTTTTGCTATCCAACTGACTTTAAATATTCATCTCTTGTTTCAAATTTGAAGTGTACTGTGATTCATTTCTGCATCTTTTTTTACATGTCAGGCTTTTACAACTGAGCAAGATGGTTAACCATCCATCACATCCTGAGCAATCTCTGGTGAATGTGCACATTTGCTTTTCTCTATCACGAATAACATTGGAAATAGGAATTAATTTCTGTAAGGGCTTTTTTAGACCATCTTCCTTCTTCCATCTGCTAAATGTAAAAACCTATCCACTTCCCTTCTACTGCCTGTGCACACACCAAAAATTGTGTCAATAGCCAAAGAAGCCAGTCCTAGTATTGGCGTGGAGCAGCAGTTTCTTCCAGGCTTCAGGTGGCTCTTTTGCACTCCCATGACTCAGAAAAGACATGGACTATACTTTATTAGTTTATTATTTTTTTTTTAGTGACAGTTGTTTGTACTGGAACTGATGTGAGAGTCAGTCCTGATTGTTATATTGTAGCTGTATACTAGAGTATTTGATTTTTTTCACATTTGTCCCTAAAATTTTCCTTCTTAGGCATTACATGATAGGTCAATTTTGAAACTTATTATTGACAATTTCAAGATTCTAAAAAATGACAATGCTGTTTCAGACTAAGTCAGACCAATGGTGAAATTGCTTGGGTCCACTGCAGTCTTTCCTCACATGTAGAAAGTTATAGTCTGTCTAGGTTTGAGGGGAAAAAAACAAAATATTTATCCCACAAGCAGAGGAGGGGGTTTCCTCCACAATAATTACGCCACTTTATCAAATTTAAGAAAAGGAACTTTAATCAGAAAACGGATACAAGAAGGATAACTGTTCTTAACTGATATAGATATATATAGATATATATGTAGATATAGATATAACTGTAAACAGACCAGAGCAAACTGCTTCCCCAACACCACAAGAGAAAAAAAAAAAAAAAACAAAACAACAACAACCCCCCAAACCAGCAGGTTTCCTCCTGGAGAAAAGTTATACTTATGGGCAGTGTCTGTGTCACACCCTGGCTGGCTGCAGGGTGAGCTCCCAGTCCCTCTCCAGCGAGACAGACAAATAGTGAGCACTCAGATGAATTCTGTCTCTCCCTCTGTGTCTCTTGTCCCAAATGAAGGAGGAAAACTGGAAGCAGGGAACCACAGCGTGTCCTGGAAAGCAGCTGCTACTTCTCTCTCCCGGGTCGCTGCCCCAGCTGGGCAGGCTGTGACACTGCAAGTGGCGGTGAGACTGGAGCAGAGATTGGGACCCCAAAATGCAGAAACCAGAACAGCCGTGGCAAGGAGAAAGGAACCAGCTCACCAAGAAGCAGCAGCAGCAGCAGCAACGAGGAGCAGGAGAAAAAACCGGCTTCCCTCCTCAGCAGCACACACACCCTGCTCCTGCAGCTAAAAAACTGGATAAATGTCCCCAAAACCAAAAGAGACAGCCTGCCCCCTGCCCCCAACCGATCAAGAAAAAGATGATAGCAGTTAACTACTTCTTTTGTTAACTAATGGCATGGGCAGTTAGTGGCAGGGGAGAGAAAATTACATAATAATTCCAAAGTACAACATAGTCATATAGCTGTAGTCTTGTAGTAGTCATATGATAGACATACTCGTAACATCCAGGACTGCATTACATAGGAATACTTACATTAGTACACAATCTATTTGGATTTTGAAGTGTCTTGATACACGTCTAAAGGCTTTGCTGCATAAGTACTCTTCTGAGATTACTCTGAAACAGTATCTCTCATACACAAAAAGAGGTGCACACTGTATCCTATCCTCCTATTTCTAAGCAGGTCATCTCTCAGTTTTTGCTAATCTAAAGTTGAAATTATTCGTTAAAACCAGCCACTATCCACTTTTCCTGGCTTGAATTTTCCAGTTTTTATGATATCTCTTCAGTACATTTATTTGGCAGTCCCTTTTGAGGGCAAAAGTGATGAGAATGAGGATTCCCTCTGAGAAGGGGTTATTCTGAATGGAAGTATCTATGGAATTTAAGCCAAGCTATAGAAATAAAACTAGTCAGATTCAACTGTTCCTTCAGAGTAGTTTTACCCAAACAGAAAATGCAGTTCTGCATGGGCACTTGTTCTCTATTTTATTTCACAATTCTTAGGACACAAATTTTCAAGTCCTGAGATTCCTCCAAATTTTTAAAAGGCTCCATTTATTAGACAATTCACATGACTCAATACAAAAAGGAAGCTGCCCATCTGTGTGGCTGCATTTTTAATACTGCATAAACTATACTAGGCACGCCTCCTCCCACTAATTCAACAGGCACAGAGGCACAATGTCACAGTCCTCTTTACCTTGAATTTCTTCAGCTGTTAATTTCATGTGGGATGTCTGATCACTCATGCCTGTAAGTGATGCAAATTGATTTTTCTAATAACTTTTGAAACTTCATTTTAGTTTCATCAAAATACATTATCACAGAAAGATATCACTGAATCATACAGACTGCGTGACAAATTCATTACACTGGACAAAAATGGTATAGGGCCAAAAACTACAGAGAAAGAAGCCATGTAACTTAATATACCATTTGATAACTCATACATTCTTACTGAAAAGCTCATTAAATCCTGTGCTGTGAACTTCACAGGGTCAGGCTACAGAAAAAAATGAAAGGAAAAATTTAAATTAAAGAAAATTAAAAGGAAAACACAAATAGTAGATGGAGCGTTGGATATGTGTGAATGGGAAGGAATAAAAGCATACAAAACAGCTAGGAGGATTAATCAGAACAAATATGTTCAATTTGCAGCAGCTGTTTTGGACTGGGGCATCCTAAAGACCACACCCAGTGAAGGGCTCCACTTCTCATCTAGGGTTTGTGGTTTTCCATTTTTCACATGATTTAGAAGAATTAATTTCTGCAGCTACGGAAGGTTCCATCAACAGGTCACATTGCCATGATGACATCAGCTATGCTGAACCTCAACATGACAATAGTCATAGAATCATAGAATCAGACAGGTTGGAGTAGACCTCTGAGATCATCAAGTACAACCCTTGATCCACTATCACCATAGTTACCAGAGCATAGCACTAAGTCCCATATCCAGTCTTGTCTTAAAAACCTCCAGGGATGGAGAATCCACCACTTCCCTGGACAGCCTATTCCAATGCCTTATCACCCTCTCTGTAAAGAATTTCTTCCTAATATCCAACCTAAACCTCCTCTGGCAGAGCTTATGACCATGCCCTCTTGTCATACTGATAGTTGCCTGGGAGAAGAGACCAACCCCCACCTGGCTACAGCCTCCTTTCAGGTAGTTGTAGAGAGTAATGAGGTCTTCCCTGAGCCTCCTCTTTTCCAGGCTGAACAACCCCCTCATGGACAAAGCGAAGTAGACAATAAAATGCCTACACAGCTTATTGTGTGCCTGGCTCTGGTATTCTGAAAGTGATTACCAAATGCCAAAAATTTGCAGGAGTTGTTATGGAGATAGCAGAAGCCCTGTTCCAGGAGAAGACTAACCAAGAAGAGGTCTCTGCAGGAACTTGAGGCAAAACCAACTCTAAGGTAAAAAGCAGCAGGAGGGGAAGGTCTGGCTGCAGCAAGTACCACCACTTAGACAAGCTGCCGCAGCTCAGCTCCCTGAGCACAGGGGTAAACAAATACAAACAGCTGAGAACTGCCTGGCAAAATGATCCAAACTAAGTGTGAGTGGTCCCATAACATGCAAACAGGAAAGGTTTAAACGACCAGGAAATCTTCCAACTTAATGTGAACCATTAACATCTTTTGAATAAAATTTCATCCTGCACAGTAAGTGTATACCAGCTTGGCAACACTGGTTTTGATCCTGCTCTGGGAGGTTTAAAGCCTATCACCCAATCATAGCACTACAATACATCTAATTACACCACATCTAAAATAATGAAATTATTATGAGATTGTAGTTATACTTTTCACTTGTCTGAACAAAATTTGAATCTGTTTCATCTGCTGAGAAATACATGTTTATACTCAAATGTTTAAATGAGTAGGCCAATTCTCAGAAATGCTTCGTTTACAGGTCATTTATATTTAGAATTCTGTATATAGACTGCTGCTTGCACTTTAGCTATGATTATCTGAAAAAGCTAATCTGGGGTCCTTTTATCCAAAGAAATACTAGCAGTGGCGGAGACCATCAAAAGAGAACACCATTTGTTCCAATGGTGTGTTTATTATATGGTATTAACTCTTCATCAAGAAGCCAGCAAATTAAATATAGTTTCCTGTTGAATGTCACTGCGATACAAACTTACAACCATGTTTCTGTTGACCGGGTCAGCATCAAGACAGATGGTCAGTTTGTGTCCTTCTGCCTTTTACTCTCAAATCTCTAAGTAGCTGGTTTCCATTTCCCTCGTTCCTTTTTTAGGTAAGTACGAAGCAGGTGCTCGGGTTCCTTCACCTCAAGGACTGCTGACTCGAGGGCTTCTCAGGTTCCCGTAAAAAGAGACAAGCGAGAACGAGCTGCAGAGCTACAAACGCACGTCTAGACACCCGAGCTACTGGTGCTGCTCCGCTCCCCCCTCCCGCAGATGGGCAGGTCGCTTACGCTACAATTTTCGTGTCCGCAGCTCGCGGGCGGCTCCGCGGTGTGGCGGGAGCGCATCCAAGGCCCGCAGTGGGCGCGTTACAGCCCTCCCTGCCCACGCCGGGTCCGGCAGAATCCAGGCAGTGCGGGCAGTGCCAGGTCGGCCCCTCTCCGCAGGGAGCGGATGCGTGGGGCCCGCAGCGGTTTACAGCTCCTCGTTAGTATAGTGGTGAGTATCCCCGCCTGTCACGCGGGAGACCGGGGTTCGATTCCCCGACGGGGAGAACTTTCAAAACAATTTTGCCGCCGCGCAGCTGAAACCTCGCGGCAAAGCCCCTTCTTGCGGAACCCGCCTCCGCGCCGGTAAAAGTATTACGAGCCTCCCCGTCGGGGAATCGAACCCCGGTCTCCCGCGTGACAGGCGGGGATACTCACCACTATACTAACGAGGAACTGTTGTAACTGCAACGCCTTGTAGAGCTGCCTTTATAGGTAAATCACACAACCACTCCCCGTCGGCGGGCAATGATAACGGAAGATGTTTGGCTGGGGGGCCTCCAGGCAGGGGGGGCGGGACCCACAAGCTGGCGTATGGCGACAACGGCGCGGGAGGCGAGCTCGGCATCCCCAGGGAGGCGGGGCGGGAGGCTCTTGCTTGCTGGAGGTCGGTAGCGGGGCTGGGGGTGGGCAGAGTTAACAGACTTGGCGCGGGAAGGCGGGAGACGAAATAGTGCGGGGCAGAGGGGGCGGCGCAGGGGGGCGGCTGCTATGGGGGATGGGCCGGATCCTCCCCCACGCCGGCCAGAGTCCAGACCGCGAGGGCCGCGCGGCCGAGGGTCCGGAATAGACCAGTTGCAACACTGTGAGGATGATTGCCCAGCAGGACCTCGTGGCGCAACGGTAGCGCGTCTGACTCCAGATCAGAAGGCTGCGTGTTCGAATCACGTCGGGGTCATGCACTTTTTGTCTGCTTTCCTGCCTTTCTCGAGGAGAAAACCGAGAAATGTTATCGTTATTTCCTTTCTTTTCTTTTTGTTTCCTACAGCTTAGGGTCTACTCTTTTTGCTTGAGGCTGAGAGGGCAGCACGGCGCGGAGGGCATGGCATAGGATTCCTGCTGTAAAGATCCCTTTGGATAAAATTGACAGGTCTTTGTTTACGGTCTTTGTGTATATAGGACTAATACCACGCTTAAACACAAAGGCAGGAACGTGTTTAAAGGTTTATTTTTACAAAGACAACCCACTGCGTAGAAATGATAAATCAGAAAGCTATATAGAAAGAGTACCTTTAAATTTTAATAGGGAAAGAGCTCCCAACAATGGCAGGGATACAATGTTTTCAGTACAGAAATTCACATAACAAGGACTGGAAGTAGAGGCAGAGGCAGCAAGCTGTCTGACGGAGCCATGAGCTCAGACAGATGCTTGTCTTAAGAACCGTGAAGAAGAATGAGACCCTCAAAAGGAGGGAGTGGGGACCAGAGTGCCCATGGAGGGCACCTCAGAGCGTTAGGCTGAGGACCAGACGATTTTCTCAGAGTAGCCATTTCCACATGCTGAGGTGCCAGAGACAGACACAGAGAGTACTTAGCCATGATCTAGAGAAGAGACAGCAAGTCCTAGAAGTAATACTTTAGTGATTGAGGGGACAGGAAAGTTTGACACTCGATGAAATTTAATTGGAAGGGAAACAATAGTTTGTCAATTACCTGAATTTGATGAACAGAGAGAATGCCAAAGATACAATTCTCACTTTGTATGAACTGGTTATTAGTGTTGTAAACCATAGAAGAAATTAATACTGAAGTCTTAGGAACCAGATTCAGCAGTCATCAAATTATGTCAGGTTTTTTAAGCTAAATACTTTGGGTTTCACAGGCTAATGTTTGTTCCATATACCCTTAAAACCTTTCAAATACAGAAATTCTACATCTTCCTTAAGCGACCTATTCAGTGCTTTGCTATTCTTACTATTACAAAGGGACTATGTGTCGTTTTACTCTGATGTCTCTTTTGCTGTAAGTTAAATCCAGCTTTTGAGTCATTGTGCTGGAGAACAGTTATTCACTTAGTCCCTTCCTTTTTATAGAAATTTCTTATATATTTGAATTTCATTATGCATCTCTATAGCTGTTCTAGAGTAACACACTGTGTGTGCTGGGACTCTGATTATTAGTATCACTTGCCCTCTGGAGTCTTTCCAAGCAAGTTGAATTTTCAAATACTCAGAACTGACCACAGTATTTCAGCTGGCTCAGATTTTACCAGGGCTGAACAGACAAGGAGAACTGCTTCACATGCTATGCCAACAGGACTTCCATTTATGTGGTTAGTCTTTTTTTTTTCCTTTTTTCTTTTCATTCATGTGTAATCCATTAAATGTATAATCTGTTATGAAATACATAATCTGTTACATTTTTCCATGGTCCCATAAAGTATCTTGTCTCTCTGCCTCACCATCCACCCGGGAGCTAGATGTAAGAAGTGGTGGCAATCTGCTTGCATTCCTGTACCTCTGCCAAAGCAGTTGCTCTGCTCTAAACATTCCAGGTTGTTGCCAGACAATACCTCTGGATCTGCTTACAGAAGTCAAAGTTTTCTAAGTGTGATTTCACACTAGCTTACCTAACATGAGTGCAGGTTGTCACAAAACAGTCCATCTTGCTCTGCCCTGTTCATCCCTGCCTGTGCATTCCTCTCCTTCCACTTGGATCATATCTTGCAATGGCATGGCAGCAGCTGCAGGCTCAGCGTGCAGATCTGGTGGCACAACTACTATATCCAACACAAGAAAAGCACCAGGAGCACATGGCCTGGGACAAGACAGAGAGCAGGATCATCCCCTTCTGCAAGAACCACAAATACTAGCAGTTCAGTTAAAGCTTTTGTCAGCTGTTCTCTGGGGAGAGAGCCCACTGTCCCTAAATCAAAATAATCTAGTGATGTTTCAAAACTGAATGAAAGAATTAAATGTGCCTTATCTATGTGCAAACTCTCCCTTAAGTTCCTATCAGTGAAGTCAGGATAATAGGTCTCTTTAATCACAGCTGTTTTGTCAAGCTGACTCCATTAATTCTCAGGCACTCACATGTGCCACTGGGTATTTGTGTCTCACCAGCATTTCAATAGTACATGTGCTTATGTGCTTTTTATCTCTTTCTAATTTTTTAAAATACTTCATTTTGTAACCTGACTGATCTCTTAACACAGATGTTTTTTCTTATGAAATTGTTACTAGTTAAAGATAGGCAATAACGTAAATGGGCATATGCTTCAAAAAATTGTGAAGCTCAGGTAATAGCTTCAGCATTATCTCTGTCCATATATGATAGAAATAGATATCCAAATAATTCTAGTTTGGAAATGATTCACTATAGGAAACTACCCTAAAAATTGTCCATTTCATTACTGTCAGTGTACTTAAGTAGGAGCAGATACTTCTGTTTTCAATTCTTGTTGGTACGGCCTTTGACTACCACGGTGTCAGCAGTAAGAAGTTTTAAAGCAGTTGTACACATTTCTTTCTGCATGGGGACAGCTGTTCCGTGCTGGGCACCCCTGTATTCACCCGTCTGTGCACCATGTCAGATGATACTGGCAGAGCAGCATTCCCCAGGGGCTGCCAGCTCTGGAATTGCCCAAGAAGCAATATGCTCCAGTACAGTAAGGCATGCTTTATGCCATTTCTACTTCAGATGTTTCTAGTAAGAAAGCTAGAATCATTAGAAGGCCATCTAATTTTCCTAACTATTCAAGAATGCAGAAAAGAAATTATTGATTCTAGAAAGTACACTTAAACTGTGCTATAATGATTAGGTAACTGCTTATTTTATTTATAGTAACGATTTCCAGTTTCTGTTGCCTTTGTAAGAGGGAATATCATTTTCATATTGAAACTCGCTGTGTGCTATGACTCAATACTTCATGTAGCTTTTTTACATTTCCTTATCAGCTCACTCTAAGACAAGGGCATGTCTGTAACACTTGCTTAAATGCCTTTGCTATGAATGAATGTATAGTCTTCACAATGTCACATATGAATGCAAATTATACATCTGTACTTCATTATGGATTGTTTTCCAAGCTCTTCACTGAAGTTACCTTTTTTAAAACATAGATATAGAAAATACATTTTTTCAGTGTATAACAACATAAACTATCTGTCTCATTTTTATGGGTGGCATTAGAGGTTAGGAATCACAAACCTAGGGAAACTCAGAGCAAGAAATCTGAGATAGTTTAAGAGATATTCAGTGTTTTCATGTGAAAGATGAATGTATGACTGAAAAATCTCTTTCTCACGCTCAGGAAAGCTAGCAAATTCCAGCCATTTGGGAGGGTCCTATAAGGAAAGATTTTTGGCTTCTCCTTTCAGCATATTTCACATTTTTAGGCACGCTGACAGCAGGTTTTTAACCACTAAAATAGTCATAGTCTCACAACATTTGCACTATTTTCCCTAAACTTCCCTTTTGTCAGCGTTTATCCTGACAAAAGGTTAAAGTGTGACCATCTGTTTTCTCAGGTAGAGGCAGGTATTCTGGTCTTTGAAAACCAGAACTTACTGTTAGGAATAAACATTCAAATACTGGAACGCTTCACAGAAGGTACAAGTAAAACAACAGCTCCATACTCCAACCTTTATGAAAAAAATTGTGAAATAGGCATATGGATCACGTTTGGGGTTTTTTCCCCACTGAAACAACATTAGAAAGATCTTTTGAGCTCATTCATAATGGTCTCATTCCTTTACCCCCCTTGACCACTGCCTTATGCTACAAAATGTGACTTTTACTTTCCTTCAAACAAACCAAACAATAAAGCTGCAGATCCTCAGCTGTATAAAGGTCTAATTGTGGTGACAGTTGCAGATTCCAGTGCTACTTGTCATGCATGTGCACATTTTGGTGCTTTCTTATATTATTTTCCCTGTCTTTATGGTGCTTGGAGAACATCTGGTTGATCCCAAGGTGCAACAATAAAGAGTAGAACCAGAAGAATGTGTGGAACCAATAAAGGACAGTTTGTGCCAAGGATTGTTTTAGGGCCTTGGCTTTTCAGAGAAGTGTATTGCTCTGAAAAAGAGTGACACTAAATTATTGTAGGGTGCTTTTTTAGGTTTTGCGGCTTTAGAAGCAGTTAAAGGTAAGCCAATAAAAGAGTTATGTATCTGTGCAAGGGCGTTACAGAAGTGTAACAATGTAACAGAGAAAATAATTCACAGACAAGGTAATACATATTTCTATAGTTGGGAAAATAACTTCCAAAACTTAAATGGACTGTAAATATGAACTTTAATTAATGTTAGTCTGAACCACAGACTCAGTGGCTCTACAGCTTCTGGAGTTTGAACAAATAGTCAAAACACATTATGTCAAGTTTCTGCTGCCCTTCTGCTTCTATGCCAGTTTTGCCTGACAGCAAAAAGCCGAAAAACACAGATCCAGGATAAGGCCAGTCAACCCATCCATTTGTTATGACTGTAAAGCTGAACTATAGTGATGTACTACTTCATGCCATATTCCTATCAGTTTTTTTTGTGCTACACTTAATGCATTAAAACGGGACTTATCATCAACATACTTGGACTTCAAGCTCAAGAATTTTAGTTTCTTCCACCTCCTAAAGTATCACTCACAAGAAAAGCCAGCACCAACTGTATTGTATGTTTTGAACAGTTTGATTAGTTGGAAATAGTGACTGCATTCTTCTTAGAAGCTGTCAGAAAACAAGCTTCAGGCCTATCGTACCATCATTGTCTGTGATGGTGACTGCATCAACTTTTTAGATTGTAGTTTCATTGTTAATTTTGGCTGAAATTCCCCAGACTCAGTTTCCCCTTACACTGCTTTAAAACATTTTAGACTTTGTATAAGTTGAGGTTGTTATTTTTTACATTAGTTTGACAAGTGAAGAATCTCTCTGAAGCATGCTGTGCAACTGGTTTCATATCTAAATAAGAAGCAAATTCTTAAAGTTGAGGAAAGATTATTTTCCAAGGCACCTAAAAGCTTTTCAAAGCGAAGAATACTAGCTACAGTTTAAATTAGTACAATTAAATTTGGAGAGGAATTAAATTTCCTTTAAGCATTTCCAAAACACCTATGATAAAATACCCAAGTTCCAAGGAAAAATGTGGGTAAAATTGAAAAATATAGACAACTATCTAATTTGTTCTATTCAGGCTTAAAAGTAAGTGATACTAGGCAATCCACATTGATACATTAATATTTGCTGTGTCTGCTATGAATGGAAGATGTTTCTACCCACTGTTCAGCCTCGCTTGACAAACTGAAGAGGTGAAATATATACAAAACCAAGAACCAAGCACCCTCAGATATAAATTATAATAAACTTCAGATGTTTGCCACCTCATAGGACTACCTACACTAAATTACTTTCCTCAAGCTAAGCTTCTACCTTGTATTAATTACTTTGTTACACCACACCAGTTTTTCAGTGGGAAGCATCAGGCTTCCTGTGGGTGGATTCTCGATTTGCCTCGAAATTCCCTCCCACAAAAATAGCCCTCATCACCTTCATCGAGCTGTCCTGCAGCTCAGGTGAGGCAAACAGGAACAAGACACAGCTCCGTAACGAGGCACATGCCAACAGCAGCTTAAAACTCTTTCTGGAACATAGAGAAGTGGGCGCTAACACTAACAATCCTGTTTTAGATCTGTGACTGATGAGCAAATCAAAATATCCACATTTAGACTTGTATATCCGATAGTGAAAGGCAATACTCAAAGGCATAGGATCTGTAGTCAGTTCCAAATATTAAACCCTTCCCATCACAAAACACAAGCAGTGCGTGTTCCCAGCGAGCAGCATGGAAACTCAGAAAGATTCAACCCGGTTACTTAAGACTGTCTTATATTCAGTCCTGCTTCCCCAGCAGGGACACACTTGTGGCATTTTGGAAGTCGGCTTCATAAATAAATAAACAACTATGTGCCTTTCAAACTCTGCGATACGTTTAAGTCACCGCAACGGCAGCAGTCACAGTAAGAGATTGGCTCCCGGTTTCCCGGCTGAATTTCCTCTGGAGCCCGAGAGCCAAAAGGTCAGGCGCAGCCATGCGCTCGGGCGGTGGCGGCCAGCGAGGTTATCCCGGGGGAGACGGAACGCCCGTGCCCGCCCGGCGGGAGGGAGGGAGGGCTCCAGTGCCGGGGGGCAGTAGCGCGGCAGAGCCGGCAGCAGGTGTCGCGGCAGGTTCCTGTGATCTCCTTAACCGCCCGCTCCGCTCCCCAATCCCTTTCCCGAGGGCGCGGCGGTGCCCGGGACATCCCCGGGGAAGGGGGAGGGCGGTGCCACGTGAAGGGCCGCACCCCGCGCGCGCCGCCCCGCGCGCCTCTCCCGCCCGAGCCGAATTTAAACTGCGTTACTGAGCCTCGCGCAAAGCACCAACGCCGCGGCGCCCCGCGCGCCCCGCCCCCTGCCCGCCCGGCAGCCAATAGCGGAGCCGCTTCCTTCTCCTCCCCGCCAATCGGGGCGCAGTTTATTGCCGGCTGGAAAGGAGCGCTCGGTGCTCGCGCCCGCCCGCTGTCGAACTGGTCCCTGGCGCGGGGCAGGCGAGTCCTCCTCCTGCTCCTCCTGCTCCCCCGCCCCTTCTCCCCGCGCTTTGTTGGTGCCTCTCCCGGGAGAGCGGCGGCGGTGCCCGGCGGCGATGCCCGAGTTCCTGGCGGACCCGTCGGTGCTGACCAAGGAGAAGCTGAAGAGCGAGCTGATCGCTAACAATGTGAGCCTGCCGGGCGGCGAGCAGCGCAAGGACGTGTATGTGCAGCTGTACCTACAGCACCTCACCGCCCGCAACCCGCCCGCCATCGCGCAGCCCGACTTCTCCAGCGACGAGGAGCGGGAGCCCACGCCTCTCGGCGCCCGGAGCCGCGGCGCTGCCGCCGCCGGGCGGGTAAGTGCCGCCGCCTCCCGCCCGCGCCGCCGCCGCTTCCCGGCAGCCTAGGGCCCGCTTTCCCGCCCGAACGGGGCCGGCGCTCCCGCCTGCCGCGGCGCAGGGACCCGTGACAGGCACCGGGGGCCCCGCACGGCCTCTCGCGCAGGACCGGGGGTCTCTCCGGCTCGGCTGAGGGCGCGACCGTACCCGGCGGGGACCCGGGTGCAGGGGCAGCGGCGCTGCAGGGCGGCCGCCCCGCGTCGGGCAGCGAGCTGGGACCGCGGGTCGGTGCCGAGCGGCCGCCGGCTGCGCTTCCAGGTCGCGTCCCGCCTTGGAGCGTCTCGCCCGGGCCAGGGTTCCCTCCAGGCGGGCAGGATCAGCGCGATCCCGTGTGGGGTGCGATAGCCCCCGACTGTGCGTGCATTGGGAAAGTTTTACTGTGGTTCGGCGGGTGGTTTACTAAGTAGAAAATTTCGGTGTTGGAGGAACGAAGCAAGAGAACCGCACGAGGCTGCAACTTAGTCTGGCGAGGATTCCCGCCAACTGTCTTGGTTGTACTGCAGCAACACTACTCGATGTACAGACCTCTAGATGAAAGGATGAAGCTGTGAGGGAACAGGTCGTTTCACTTAATGAAGGGAACTGTTTAGTGTAAAGAGAGTCTGCGTAATGTAGCTGTCTCGCTTGTACCTCTAAGCATGTGTTTTATAGCAAAGCGCCTCTGCTGCATGTTCAGTTCGTGCTTTATCATGCAAGGGAGGAGGGGAAGCTGATGCTATTTGGAATTTTTGGGAAAATGTGATTTCCTTGGTAATTTTTGATAAGTGATCTGTAAATATGCATATATTGAGAAAGGAATCTTGTAATTGGTAAATCTAAACTGCCTCGAGTAAAGGCTTGGATACTGATTGCCGGCTTCCGGAGTTGTAGCGTGTGCGTGATATTAGAAGTTAATTGTATATGAGATACTATTTTTCATCGCTTGTTAGTAGAGTTGAGTGCAGAGAAATGGAATCCTTTAAAGGTCTTTCATGCTTTAGCCTTCAAAAATGACAAAAACCAGTTCTTCAATTAAGAAATTGAAAACTGCAACTTCAAGACGAAGAGATTTCTGACCAAGTTATTTACCTGTTCTGAACATCTCTCTAATTGAAACAGTTAACTGGCCTTCACTGGAGTATGTGTATGTATGGTCAAACTTCGAGAGCGAAGATTTGGGAAGGGCTCTCCCAACATAGGTGTGTCCTTCCAGCCTGCGCAGTGGATTTTAGGTGAGGCTCAGCGTGCGCAGAACTGGCCCCACCGTTTAAGTCCTGAGGTTCATCTGCCACGGCCGAGCGAGCTTGGACAGTGTAAAAAAAAAATATGGAACGCTTCACAAATTTGTGTGTTATCCTTGCGCAGGGGCCATGCTAATCTTCTCTGTATCGTTCCAATTTTAGTATATGTGCTGCCAAAGCGAGCACCTTTACAGTGAACTAGACACTTCCCTGGCTTAGAGTGGTCTGCTCGTAGCGTTCATAAGGTCCTTTTGAGTAAAATAGGATGAGCTTGGATGAGACTTGTTTCACACTTGTTGAAGGAGGAATGTCTCAGAACTGCTGAAGTTCCTATCTTGGATTTGATTTTTCCTTTCCAGGGTGCTTAAGCTTAAACAGTTATGGGTGACTTTTTTGGTGTTTACAGAATGGGTGGTACTCCTACACTTCTGTTAACAATGTTGGAAAGGCTCTGTGCTATTTATGCTTATCTTTTTTTGTTAATATCAGAACATTTTATCATAACTTACAGAACTTCAGCGAATATTGTAGTGATAGCTGCTCAGATTTGGGTCCATTCCCCCCCAAAAACCCCAACCAACCCGAAACCAAATCACTCAGAAAAATCCCAAACAACTGTACCTGCCAAGAAAAACAAACTTAGAGGATGTATAGTTGTTGCCTCCTTTTTGCAGTTTAAGTAGTTCTGAAATTGCTTGTAGCTTGAGTAACTGTTGTCCCTGTTAATGCCTTCTGGCATAAGGATACTTTGCTCATCAGCTCTCCTTCAAAAACAGTAACATAAGTTTCTCCAAAGTGATTTGCCCACAGAACACTTGGAAGAGAGAGGTAGAGCAAAAGAAGTCTGACATCCAAGGGAACTGGAATTCTGGTGAGGAAAAAAAGCAAAATATCTTGATAAGATTAAGAGAGGGCAGGAGGGGAAGTACATAGACCTGAAAGAGAAGAAACTAGAAATAAGAGGCAAAGGGAGGAAGCTGGAACTGCAAGGTTCTGTGGAAAGGAGGAATAAAATAAAGAAATTCCATATTACCTGTAGGTCACTTAGGCTGTGGAAGCAAACCTCTGTCCTTTACTCCTCTGTGTAAATTCACTGTTTTATACAGGGCATTGGTATTATGTTTTACATTTAAAAGAGTTAGAAAACAGTTTTTACTGGTTGTATAAGGAAATTGGAAGTACTTTATGTGGCTCTTTTCTGTTGTTAGGTTGAGAACTGAATAACAAAACTGTAATGCTTTAATAGCTTCATTTTTTATGTATCTTACAGGTCTTAGAAATTGTAATATTGGTTTGTGTAACTTGATGGAGGAAGTTTAAAACCAGTTGTTTCAAACTTTTAGGCAATCAACTAAATATGTTTCTAGAACACCAAAATACTTCATTACAAGGGTATCTTCTGTGGGATTAAAAAATGTGAACTGTGTTTTCTCTATCACTCTAAAAATTTACTGCTGCTTAACCTGAAAGTTGCAAAAGTCTCTTCAATCCAGATGACTCAGTCAAGGCTAGTAGTAACTTGTAAAAACCTTTGAAAGAGCACTTACATAGCCTTGCATTTTGGAGAGTTCTGTCCCACTGTGCTTTCTCCTACTCCTTATTTGGTATTTCTTTGGCTCTAGCTTAATATTCTGCAAACCTTAAAAAACCCCACCCAAACCGAGCAACAATAAACAATCCAGAAAACCCCAAACAAACTGATTTGAGAGTGAAGATTTGCTCTCACTGTTGGAATGAATGAATGAATAAATTAATGCTAAATGCATAGAGGGAGAAGTAGAAAAGGGCCAAAATCCCTCTTGAAGCAAAGTGTATTATTTTGAATAGCAAAGAGCAACACAAGTGAGAGATATAACCTAATTTTTCTGAAGTTTGTGCTTTTCCAGTTGTAATACCAACACAACAGTTGTCATGTACTTAACTGTGTACTGCTGCTGAATGCCAGTGGTCTTAACAGCAATTCTCTCTGTTACTCAGCTCCTGAAAGGATTGGGATTACGGTCAAAAGCGGTCTGTCCTTACTTTGTGAGCATTGGGCAATATATTGCCTAATACGGCTTTTGATGTGGACAAAAATTCTTATGGTGCAGATACTGTGTTGGCCCAAGTAAGGGGCCTCTGACTTGGTGGTGGTCACTGGATGGGTTTATTGGCCACTGGGCTTTGCCCCATTCCGCTCCAGGCCAGCTCGCCGTTCCCTTTCTTAAGAGCACATCGTTGTAACCCACCCCCCCGGTGTGCCCCGCGGGCACCTGCGGGTCCATCCCCTTTGGTCGGGCTGCTCGGGGGGCGGGCGCGCCGCCAGGGGACGCTCCGGAGCGGAGGGCGCGGTGAGGCCGCGGCGGGGCGGGCAGAGCGGAGTCGACACGACACCTTACGGGATCAGCCGGGTGACCTACGGATTCGCGAGAGGGAAGGCACTGCTTCTTTTAAGATGTATATGAGCAACCAGTTCAAAGCAGTGCTCTGAATATCTGTGCTGCAGTCACTGAAAGCTAAACCAGGCCTCTTGATACTGAAAGTTAGTGTTTTGACATTGCTGTAATAATTAGTAATTTTAAACTGTGTACGCTGTCATTTTTTTTAAGTTCTGGGCATTTGATAATGCATTTAGGTGCACATTTCTATTGATAAAAGGTGTGCAGAGATAAAACCTCGTAGTTTTAATTATGTTACAAATGATGTTTTTTGAATTCGCCACTCTTCCAGCACAGCTCTATGAATGCTGCATCCAACCCAAGAATATATACCTCACTTTAGCTATATACTCTTATCAGGAGAGGAAGAGCTTTTTAAACCATGCCTGTGTCTCATCCTGATAACATTGTCTGGAAGAGCCAGCTTCTCCAGCTCTACTAATGTCTTTGAGCAACTTTTTTTTTCCAAAGGTTGTTTAGCATAGTGTTATATGAGAGTAGTGACTGGATATGTGAGACACCTTTTTGCTGCAGGGGGAACCCTGTGCATCTGGATGCCCCTGGTCCGGGTTAGTTATGGGCTGAATATCAGGATGGATAGCTCAAAAGTAACTATGAAACTTAATTTTTGCCTCTTAAGGAACATTGTTTTATAGCACATGCGGAAAGTATTATCTTGAGAATACAGCTTAAAACCTTTGTGATCTTTTAAATGACAGTCATCTGCTGGCTGAGAGACAGCTGTGGGCAGCAGAGGTGAGAAGACCAAAGTGATTCCCACTACAGTGACAAGTCTTGCCATGATGTTCTGCACCTTCAGTCTTTCTGCAGTTCTAGTCTCATGAACTAAGGAGATCATCTTGTCAGAGTGCTGATGTAATAATGGCAGTTATATTTAAATAAACTAATCCCACTGAAGTAGTTTTTGTCCAGCATTGCATGTCAGTTGTTTAGCAGGGATATCTATGCAAGCCAGATTGCCAGGTCAGCATTCAGTTGACTGAGCCATGAGACCCACCTGTTAATTTGATTTGGTTTTCTATAGTGAATTTTTACTATTTCACTGAGGTTTTCAGCAAACAACTCTTCCTTATGAAGCCTTCATCTGCTTTCAGAGTGTTTACATTCCCTTCACTGAATATAACATGGAACTCCTTGTCTTGGGGGAGGAGGTGGAAGAGTTAAGTAGTCCCCAATCTTATAATTTAGGACTATTATGGCACAGAGGCTTGGAAATTCTAAGTCTGGCACTTACTAGCTGGTTAAAAGGTAGTGAGTTCTTTAAGTTGTGTGTGTATCAGTATCTTTGAATTGCTGCTGCATAATTTCCTTTCCATTGTTTATTTTGTCGGTTTATTTTGGTAAATATTGTCTTCAGGCCTTTGAGATTAAAAAGTTCAGTAGGAATTGGTTTTTAAAAAAGAAAATCCTACTGCAGGAAATGTTTGTGTATGGTAGAGTAAAAAATACAAGGGCAATAGAAACCTCTGTATTTTACAATGTAAGTCTGTTAGTAACACTTCCCATATGCAGTTCCTTATCTTCCCATCTCCTAAGAGAAATAGCTGTTGCCAGAGAGAACTCTGTGCAAACTGGATAATTGGAGAGCATTCTTTTGGTGTGATTTGGGCTTTCTTTAGCCTATCTTAACCTTATTCAGAGAAATAGTAAATGGGCCCTGACTTTTTCTGCTTCTAGTGATGAAGCTCCACCTGTTTAGGATTAAAGTAATTATGTATCCTGATGTAGGTGCTGTTTAACTTGGGATTTGAGAATGCTGCTTTTGATGATGTCTCATAGTTGTCAGTTATACTATTTAATCTCTTCAAGATGTTACTTATTCTTGTCTGAGGAGCAATGCTGGCAATAGTACAGGTGCTTATGAAGTTTGCCTGATAAACTGGTCTGTGGCTGTTAATTTCTGTTCAGCAGGAATGTCAGAGTGAGGTAAGGGGTAGGCAGCTTTCAAGTATGAATTCTGCTCACTTGCATTTTCTGCTCCTGTTACTGGAAGAACGGGAAAAGCTTTACACAGTCAAGATACGACACTCAGAGAAGATGAACTTCTCTTGTGCTCCTGTTTTTCTGTGGCCCCAGTGCTGAGAATGCTGTGTGACAGGCCCATGGTTATAATTCACCACAGTACTTGTTTGAAGACTTGGTTCCTGGGTAATCTGAAACTGAGCCTGACAGATACCACTAACCAATTGCCATCTCCCTGGTGTGAGCAAATCTCTTTCAGGTTAATTATGCAGATCCTTTTCCATCTTCTGTTTTCTAGAAAATAGCAATGACTAGAAATATTTTGTAATGCTGCTGCCTCTGGATGGAATTATAAGATCTTCAGATAAGGATTTACTGGTCTGTGTAGATTGTTGCAAAAATATTTGCATTACCTGCAAAGTGATCAGTTGTACCCCCTTACTTTGGCAAATCCCAGGCATTGCCACAATTTCACTTTAAGCACTTAACCTCTGCAACACAGTAAGACAAATTTTACTGGTGGTCACCAGACCAGGAATATATATGTGTGTGTGTGTGTGTGTTTTTGTTGTAGTTTGATTGTTTTTTAACTTAGTGATAAATTTTAAAGCTGGGTCTTCTGATCTGTCTCATGGCGTAGTCCAATGGACAAGTTGTCCTGATGCACAGGAAGTGTAGTGTTACTTTATACTGTAACAGTAGTGGTGATTAAAGCTAATGCTGCTGAGGTTAATGCTGTCATACCAGAGCCAAGCTATGAGAGAAATTCTCCTATCCTACCTTGCATTTCTGGGGACTGATCGTATGGTCCAGTGAATGCTTAAATGGCAACTTTCTACCTGTACAAGGGAAGTCATTTGTTTCGGCACTAAGGAAAATAGGTGTTCAAAAGTCATGACGTTGCAGCTCACAAGATTATCCCTGCATCTGGCCCAATTATTAAAGAGCATGGATTACTTTCAACTTTTTTCATCCCCTCCCTGCCCTTTTTCTCTGCTGAAACTGGTTATTCTGATGGTCTCTGTGTAACAGTAGTGCAGGAAAAAGTGAAACAGTGTTTGGAAGGGAAAAAACCAAACACGGATACCGTGAGATACGTGAATTTCCTTGGGTTAGAGCATCATAGTACTCATTAGTTGCAGTTAGATTTCTAATAGTTATTATTTCTGGAAAGTGTCCAGCAGAATACTGAGTGGTTCTTCTAGTATACATTGTTACAGTATCTTCTGTGGTCTCTAAGTGGTATAAAGGTAGAGATAGGTTAAATTAAGTTTCCAGTTTCTTTGAAGTGTCATTGTAATGTTGATTTCCTGCACCATGGTAGTTTTCTTCTGAAATATAGAATAGTATCTTGGTTAATCTGCTTGGTGATGTGTGCAAACACCAGAGCTGTCAATAGACTAAACAGATCTCAACAAGAAAATCCAGCACTTGTTTCGGAACTCTTTTTTTTCTCCCCACTGTTTAGACAGTTCAGTAGTCCAGAAAAAATGCACTGAATATGAAATTCAAGTTAATGTGATACTTTACTTGAAATAGTGTTATTTCCAACAAATTTCAGAAGTGAATAAAAGTCTTACATAGCTGCATGTTGGTTGGTTTTGGTGTGCTATGTAAGTAGACTTGGTTATTTCAAAAACTAATTAGGAATGGACTGATTGATAAAGTGAATGTAAACTGTCTTTAGTCAAATCTGCCACTTTTATGACCCTATAATTTCTTCAGACTGCTTGCAGTCTATTTCTTAGAATTAAGAAATAGCATGAACTCCAGGAGATTCTGTTCTTTTCTGCATGCTCGGATAGTCACAGTCCAGAGGTTAAAGGAAAATCTGGAGTCAGTTATATTCGAGAAATCCTCATGCTGTCCCTGCTTAGCTTTAAAATACCAAGATACCTGAGGCAAGACCAAGCTTGCATGCAAACAAATATTGAACTGGCATTAATGGGTAGCTACATACTGCTGACTCACGTCTGTCATTTTACAGTGGTTTGGTTCCTTCTTATAAAATGCAACAAGAAAAAGACCTGTTAATTGTGACTGTTATAGCTTATTTGGAATTTTAGTCTTTGGTTAGTACCAGAAAAGTCAGATATGTTTGCCTCTGGGAAACCAAGTGAAGAAAAATATTAAGTGTAGAAATTGTTTCTGTTTATATCCTTCAACTATGACATATAAATACAACTTATTTCAAAGCGGTGTCAAGATCTTTCTTAGCTGAGGGCATACAAATCCTAAGTGTAATTTTTTTTCTTACCTTTTCACTTTCTAGCAGAAACTGTTAATTTAGGAGTAGCATCTCAGCAGATTATTTTGATAACCATCTGTATGTGTTGTGGTACATTGCCAGCTGTGAAAAGTAGTGTTGCCAGAGTTGGGTTTAGAATTTGCTAGAGCTACATTAGCACAGGTCTAAGAAGATGGGCAGGGGTTTGAAAATGAGGTTGTTTCTGATTTTGCCTTTTCTGCACTCACTTTGTAATATGTAATCTCAGAGACAGTGCTAGGACAAGCAGGAATAGGGGTTTGGGAAACTTGGTTGAGAGGATGTAGATACTGAAGAACTTGTTCAATATCAGTAGAAATGTTGACCTACTAGGTAGAAAAGTGATGCAAAGAAGTGCCAATTGAACATAAAATATTTGTAGTTTAGTGTAGTGATGGTGAAACAGCTAAAAGCTTACTTCTCCAGTCATGGGAAAGCAGTCCCCTCCAATTGTATACTTGGACTTCAAACTAAAACACAGGTTCAGAATGATGAGTAAGATTTTTTTTTAACTATAGAGAAGGTTTGTAATGGGTATTTCCTTCCTAAGTAGGAAACTTGTGCATGTTTGTTTAGAAGGTGTAAATGTTTGTACTGTTCCACATAAGCTTTAACAGTGGTGGTGTGGCAGAATAAAATGACTTTTTTCTGGATTTATGTTTAGTACTGTTATGTGTTCCTGTTCCCTTAGAAGAAAAAGATGTGCTCTGTATTAACTGGAAACACCCTGTCTCTCATTTCTCCCTCACACACTCACAGAAAGCTACGAAGAAAACTGACAAACCCAGGCCAGAGGAGAAGGATGACTTAGATATAACAGAGATGACCAATGAAGACCTTCAAGACCAACTTGTGAAGTATGGCATAAATCCTGGCCCGATTGTGGGTAGGTCAACTGAACGAGCAAATATTCATCTGTTCAATGTATTTCTCACTAAGCCTCACCTGTGAGTGCTCTAAGCTCTTCTGACACAGTTACTTATTAATACCAGTGCTCATGCAATCCTATTTCCCACTTAAGATGTTTTCACTGAACTATTTAGAGAAGACTTGAAGACTGCAGTTTGCTCATCTGGTGTTTCTAGGCCAGCTGGAGATGCTCCAACTTCTGTTCTGAAGCTGTGTAGCTATTACTTAAAGTTCAGTGCAGGGGTAATTAGGTCTTCTGATACAGAGGTTGAGATCTGGGCCCACTTAAGTGGAATATACACCTTATGTAATAACCTAATAGCATTGAGAGCAGAATGAGAACAGGGAACTTCCCTTTTCCTAGATAATTTCCTACTCACTTTGTTGTGCAGTAATGTTTTTCTTTACTAATGCTTTTTCCTGGCCCTTGGAGCCCAGCATTCTGTCTTGCATGCTGGCTACATCAGGAGTTGTCCTGACCCCATCCTAATCTTCTGCCTTGGGCACTCATCTGTGATGTGGGATCAAAGCACTTTGCCTTTCAGATTGTGCACCAGCCTAATGGCAAGGGAATTTGATTTCACAGTTCTTCAGAAAAAGAGTGTTGTGTGTAGCCTGCTGAGCCTTCTGTGGAATGTCCTTGAAATCCTAATGTTTTCAGTTAGCTGATTCTTTATGCCTTCCCGGTTCAACTTCTTTCTCTTGGATAGTATTCAAGTCTGCAAAACTCAAGAACCTATGCAGTTCACTGGAAAGTTGTTCAGATTTGGTCTAATTAAAAGCCTTTGTTTCTTGAGCCTGACACTTTTTAAGGGTGGTTTTCTCTTACCTGAAAAATTCTAAGGTTTGGGTTTTTTTTCAGGCATCAATCACTCATACAGATTTTTGCCAGCACAGGCCTGATGCCGGAGGATGTGCTAGACCTGATACCTTTTAAAGAGCTGTCCTAGATCAAGCGAGCCAACCTAATGGCTGGATCCAGCAAACAAACTTCTGTTGCTGCTTGCTTGCACCACCTCTGATGCTTAGTGGATTGAATTTGCCAACAAGGCAAAGGCTGAGGTTGAAAGGGCATTAATTCTAGGGTAAAGGAATTAAGAGAGTAACAGTGCAATCTGCATGGAAACCATTGCCTTTGCAATTTCAGACTCACTAAATTTTTTGTGAGGGCATAACAGCTTATGTATTGCAGCATACAAAACCAACGTGGAAGAAGCAGGTAAATTCCATTTCCATAGACTTCCTTTTCATAACTTTCAGTATACAAAGAGGTATAAGTTTATTATCTAAGAATTCTCTTAAATCATAAAGTTAGAAGCCTTAGAAGCAGAGTTATGTACCTAGAAGTATATACTCTGGGCCATACAAACTGATTAAAAATAAATAAAACAATATGTTCAAGATTCCCAGGGAATATGTAGCAGCCAAGTTCTATCAATCAAGTCAGGCAAGATGAAAGCTGTACCTTCAGCATGATGAAAACTGTACCTTCAGCCTGTATCCTTCCTTTGTCATAGCTACCACTAGGAAACTTTATGAGAAAAAGCTGTTGAAACTGATGGAGCAAGGTCCTGAACTGAAGGCACCTGAGCCTCTCCCAGCAATTTCAGCTACTGAGAACACCAGAGAGAATGGAAACAATGATTCTGACCAGTACAGTGACAATGAAGACGGTAAGACTAAAGTGGAATTTGCATGGTAACGATTCAAATTATACATCAGTAATACTTGCAGTAGAAATACCTAAAGAGAGTAGTGTCTTACTGTTAGGTGAGGCTGTGAGATACTGCTGTGGACCATGTCAGTCATGGACTTCATCACACAATACTAGCACAGTGATCCAGGTGCCTGTTTCAGGAAAGGAAACTTTTTGCTAGTGAACTGTTCCCTTTTATCCATTTCCCCCAGACTCGAGGCTGCAAATTTGAGAGACTGAGAAGTGTGTGTTAGGTGCTAAGGTGCAGTTTTGTCTTACAGTGGTCACAGTAGTTATTTACTATGTGATAGTGAATGAATGTTTGATTATTAAACTTCTGTACTTTTTTTAAATGTATCTCATGGCTCACTGCCTTTTATGCTCAGTTCTTGATGGACTTAGTTTGTGATGGACTGATTGATTGGTCCTGGGTGTGGGGATTTTGTGGTTTAAATATCATTTGTATCAAAAAAGTGTAGTGGTGGGGGAAGTGGAACCTAAATCATTGTGCATCTTACAAAACGTGAAAACACTGTAGACTTTAAAGAGTGACTTCAATGGAATGTTAGAAGATGTTTATTTAGTGGGGTTTGGTTTTGGGGGTGGGGTTTTTTATTTTTTTTTTACAGGATTCTCCATGGAGGTGGGACAGAAAGGGTTGAAATAGAGTTAATAATTCAATTTATCTCCCTTGCGTATTTGGGCTTGTTCTTCAGCTTTTATCTCTTGCACTTTCAAGGGGCAAGGGATGTTAGAGACTGATTTATTTATTTTTGGGCAGTCAAGAGCCAAGTCACAACTGACAGCCACCTCCTTATAGTTACATATACTTCATCTAATTACAGAACTGTTCAAACACTGGGGAAAAACCTCAAACCCAAATGCTGCCCTTCCCCCTGCCAAAAAGTTTTCCATAAATAAACCTTAAATATGTTGGTGTAATGCTATTGGAATTTTACAAAACAGTGGAAATAATGTATCTTCTTATCGGTAAGGTGGCTGCTAACCACTCTCCTTTCTACTGCATCGAAAAGGGAGTTCTATATAAAACGGCATTTTGAAGGAAACAAATCTAACAATGTTGAAAAGCTTCAAAACCCACTACAATCAATAATAGAATGGTACTTTGGTTAAAGGAATTGTAATTTGATACCAGTTTCTAAATGGGACTTCTGGATTGGGCAAAATTTATCTGAAATGTGGAATTTTTAGGGTAAAATGTAAATGCTTGAGTAGATTTTTTAAAATAATTTTAAGGTATTCCTCAAAAGTCTTTGTTCTTCTACATTTAATGGAGAAACATACCTTTTTCTCACAGCTTTTTAAGGAAATAGTTACTCAGAGTTATGTTGCCTCTTAAACTAGTACAACAACCAGCAGTATTATAGAAACCAGTTGTATTAAACTTGATTGCAGATCCAAAGACTGAGCTGAGGCTTGAGAAGAGAGAACCACTTAAAGCCCAGACGAAGACGTCAGTAGTGCTCAAACAAAAGAAAGGTGTTGAACACAACCAGGTATGTTTAATTTAGGGGCACATGGAACAGCTACTAACTGCAGGTGATGTGCTCACTGAACACCTTAATACTTCTAACATAACCACATTTGACTAAGTGAGCTATGCTGTTTTAAAAGTTCTTTTAGAAGGCCTGTTCTAATAAAGCATGAAAATCTTGTCAGTTAACTAGAGCTACCATTTTTAGCCTGTCTGATAACATTCGAAGTTTGACTTTAACGTTCCAGTCTGACTTGCCAGCTGCTGTAGCACCTCCTAGAGAAAAATAGTAGGCAACCTTAACATTTTAATTTTGGAAACGTGACAGATTTTTAAGTCACGTGGGGTGATGTCATCCTGCTGTATGTTTGTAATCAACTGGGCTTAAACGCAGCAGTTTTCCCTCCCAAAAAAAGTTTGGAAAAAGGGATGTTTTTTATTTTTAAGAAATGTTTTTAAAGATAGATACATAGATAGATAGATACACACACACCCCATAAATATATATAGTTTGATACCCAAAGATATACCTATGCATTTTAAATAAACCTGTTTAATGACTTATTTAACTATAATACATGAAGTCATGTATTTCAGTACATGCATATATATAGGTGTGTGTATGTGTGTGTACACATACACTGGCTATTTATATAATACTATTTCTTCAACTATGTTTGTAGCAATAATACTAGAGTAGACATGAATTTGTAAAAAGCTGCTCCTAAGAAGAAAAAAAAATAAGGTTAGATGTTGCTGTATGTACCAGTTATCCTTTCCTTATAAATAATATTAGTTCTGTTGTCTAGGTGAAAGAAGGATTTTACAGGAGCACCTCAGATTTTCAAACTGCTGAGAGTTAGGGGGTTCTATAACTACTCCTTTTGTTTGTTTTTTAATTTGGATTTTTAGGTTACAAGCTGAACAGATTTCACTTCTGCAAATCAAAATACACACACAGAGTTTAATGCACCACATATGCCTTAATTTATTCAGGCACTTCTGTTTATGGTTGTCTTTAGAATGGACATCTGAATCTTTAGGTTCTTGTGTTTTAAGAATTACTTTTTTCTAAATTGCTGTTCAGCCAAAATCCCGGCCAGCTTTAGTGTAACAGTGATACTTAATTCTGTTGTCAACAAACAAAATTCTGGTCTTCAGGAACCCGTTTACAGAATAAAAGGCAAGAGATATAATGAGGTATTTTTATGGCATTTTCAATTGTTTATTGTTTACTCAATTTTTTTGTCATCCTATTTTACTGTATTAATATTAGGTCATTATCATGTTTTGTCTTGCAGTCTTACATGTGCGGTATATATGCAATATTTTGCAACTTACATATTTGAATTACCAGTAGTTAATCAAAGGAATATCACTTGATTAATCAAAAAATGGGGTAATTCCAAAATTATGTCAAATTCTTTAGAAAATCTATCTTGTTGAACCCTTCACCTTTCAACTTTGATTGCTGTGTTAAAAAAAAGTAAACCCAGTAAAAAACAACATCGAAAAAATCCCCCCCACCTCCACTCACCCCCCAACAAAAATTTGCTTGAAGCCAAGAATATCTCAATGCTTTTGGCTAGCGAATATCTGTAGTCATATTTTGATAAGGATGAAACCTGAAAATGGAGAAGTTTGGGCTTTTTTTCTTCTGTGGAATTGGTTCTTAAGTTTTCAGCTAATAAGTGTCAAGAGACTATACTCACTTTGCAGAATTATTGCAATTGTCATGCACTGTGTGACATTGCCTGAGACATTATGAGGCTCTGAAGAGTGGTGAAGATGAACTGGTGGACAGTGTGGTGTAAGCAGACTTTTTAGTTACTTCTCGGTCCTGTGCAGCACTAGTTTTAGTCCAGACATACACTGCTGACAGGATTGTCTGTCATTTGCCAAGGACAGATGTTGCTGTTCTCTTAAGAAGAAAATGCAAATAGTCACTAAGCAGACCTGCTCCAAGAGAAATTGGGTGGGGAGGTTGAGCAGGCTTATGGGTCTTTGGAGGGTTGGATGAACTTGAGCTCAGTTGTTTGTTTGTTTATTTACGTCCTCATAGTGAACTGGAAAAGTTGGCAGAAACCCCTAATTTGAATGCCCCCTTCTAATCCAGTATGTGAATACAGAGTTAGAGTTCAAAACTGAGCTTGAGCCTCAGAGTAAATGGCACTGGACAGAAAGAGACAGGCTTAAAAATACATTTTAAAGAGCGATGTAGAACTACTCTCTCTGCTTGAGACTTTGTACAATGACATTCTGCATGTGCTGTGTTCTCCTACTCCTTCCTGTATTTTTTTTACTACCCATATAGCTGTTTTTTAAAAAATAAAGCATGCAGCATTGCAGCTGCTGACACACAAATTTTATGTGGCATACACCAAATAAAAAGATTTGTAAGTGACGGCTGAGGTGAAGTCGTAATCTGCAGCTTCACTGCTTGTGAGTACTATGACAGTTAAGAGCAAGTGCTGAATTAATGCTTGTGTACCACACCATTGGAGTTCTCTGGTTACATACAGGGTGTTGGTGTACCTAAACATGAGGTACATTCTAATAGTGAGAGGCCTGCTCAGTTGACAGTGTGGGTAATGATAACTGTAGACAACAATTTTTATTCCTTTTTTTTTAAATTTTATTTTGTCTGTTGACTATGCTCTACTGAAGTATGGTTGGGTCTTATGCTGTAGATTCTGGGTTTTTTTCCTAGTCTTTTCATGCAAGAAAAAAAATTGAAACTTGGTACTTAAAACATATGACTGAAGCATCTGAAGAACAAAAGGAGAGGCAGTTATTAGTGAAGTACTTCTAACTTTTTGTTAGAAGATAAGTAACTCCCAGTCAAACAGTCTGGAACAGGGAGCTCTCCATTATTAGGAGATGACAGAATTGTCTTACTGCCTTATTGAGTGGATTGTGTTTGAGAACAACCACTTGATATTAGTGTTTTTCTCAAACCTTCTAAAGAGCACCTCAAATAGAAAGTGTTAAGGTGGAGAGCTGTAATTGTGGGTTGCAGGTTAAGTGTTTCAAAAGAAAGAGAAGACAGTGTCTGGGAATATCTAAAGAGGGGTTGAAAGATGTTTCATCAGAAGTCTGCTTAAACAGTAAAGTATTTTTGATAATTAGGCCAAAATCTATAATTCTGTACAAAACACCTGAAGTTTGGACCTGAGGTCTTGGCATTTGTTTTTTTAAAGTACTTCAGTGATTTAGGAATAAAATGAAACACTTGTGCTCCCTCTGCTGGGTATGTACTTGCTGTGATATAGAACTCCTCATAGAATCGTAAAGCTGCTCAGCTTCTAGTTTCACTGTCCCCTCTAACTAAAGAAATCCTTTTCAGCCTGTTCTCTTAACACATTGTTTTGGGGCTATACTGTTCTAGTGAAGATATTTCTGCTGTTGGGCTTGTAACTGACAGTTGCACCAGCGTGTATAACGTCCATCAGAACTGAGTGCAACTCCAAAATATATCAATGTATGAGGTGTTAATGTGCAAAGATTTCAGTTATAACAAAGTAATAATTTTTGTTTTAAAACTTAACTAAATAAAAAGGAAAATCTTATATGTGATCTAGAAGAAGCTGGCCCTCATCTCCCTTTCACTCCTGGGATTAGTTTTGAGTGGGATATTTTCTTTGAGCATACAAGTTGAAATAAAGCATAGGGAATGATCTGCGTTTATTAATGGCTATTATAAAAGTTTGGCACTTCATGTTCTTCATGTTGTTACTTAGATTTCTAAATATTTGTGTCAGGCCTGATCTTTTAAACCTACTGTTACGTGAAAGTTACTAGTTTAATCTCTGTATGTGGAACCGTTTAAGATTGTGTTTCTCCCTGACCCCTGGAAATTAGTTCCTGTTGAAATGTAGGTGGCCAGGCATAAGCCATTCCCATCTGTGATGTCTTTTATCTGTGCAGAGAACGAGGTGATGGTTTCTGCTTATGCTCATAGATTTTTGGGGAGTGGGGGTGGTGTGTGTAGGTGTGTAATGGGCCTGAAAGCTTCATGTCCTCTGTACGTGACTTGATGTAACTACTTGTAGTGTTAGTTTACTCTATTGCAGTGGGGAAATCAGCAGTTGCTACTGTTGGGCATTATCTACTCAGTTCTGTATTTGAACAATAATGTGCTCTAATGTAAGTATTGTGGTCAACACTACTAATCTAGCTAGCTATTCATTATTGAATATATTAAGATCCTCATTTTTTTGATTGTAAGACTTGTTGCTTTTAGAGCATGCATGCTATTTCAGCTTTTGGTTCTGAGTATCCAATACTGGGAGCTTGTTTTCATGTATGTGATCATATGTTTGATGCTTGAATAGACCTATTCTCAAGATGAAGTTACTGAGGCTGTCTGGACAAGTGGATCTTCAAAAAGTGGACCTCTGCAGGCATTTTCTAGGGAATCTACAAGAGTGTCAAGAAGAACACCAAGAAAAAGGGTGATGAGAGGCTTATTTTTAATAGACAATTTTTTTTCTCACTGTTAGGGTCCCAGTGGCTATTTTATTCAATTGTTTTCTTTTGTTTTAAACAAACAGGTGGAAGCTACAGCACAGTTGCCTGTAGATGATGCTGTAATATCAGAGAGTACTCCCATAGCTGAAACTGTATTGACTGCAAGCAACGAGACCCTAGTAAATATGCTTAGTGAATATGTTTAACCAGTTGTGCAAGTGGCTTTCTTCTGTATCTGCACTGACAGAATCATTCTGTTTTGCACAGATAGAAGACTATTCAGTAGTCTTTAAAACCACATATTCAGTAGCTGTTTTAGTACCTAATGCAGTTCACTTTGAGATGGGACTAGGTAGATGAGATGCGACCTAAGTCCCATCTGATGTTTTTTTGCGGGGAGGATTGAAAAGTATCACTTTAAAGGCTTAGATATTTTTCTTAATTTATTTAAATACATGCATAATATTTGCTTTAAGTTTGGCTTTTCTTGTGAACTAAATAGCTTTTATGTTTCTGAATGGCTTAGAAGAAACTACTTGGAATGATAAGCAGTGTGTTTCCTGTGCTTATTTTGGAGTATCTGTTACGTAACCTTCTTGAGATAACTCCTAACATCCTAATATTCAATATTTGTTGTTTGGTTTTAACACCTTGCCCCACTTTCACTTTGTATCTTGGCTGTTTCTGAGTTTGAACAATTTTGAATCTCGGCAGGTTGTCAATAGGGTGCCTGGGAATTTCAAGCATGCAGCTCCTACACTGTCAATCAGTGAACTCTCAGACATGCCCAGAAGAACACCAAAGAAACCACTGATGACAGCTGAAGTAAATAAATTAAAACTTAGATTGCTCTTGCTTACTCCTTGTGAACAAAATTCTTGTGTGTATGTGCTTGCTTCTGAGTACAGAGGGGGCGGAGGATGTCATTGCCCAGGTGACAGCCAATATAAACTAGTGGTGTCCCATGACATTAAGGGAGAGTATAAATTTATTTTTATCTTCCCCTTTCAGATCTGGGTGTGTGTGTGTGAAAATCTGCTGCCTTTTTTTTTCCTTCCTTTTTTCCAAAGACAAATGTGTTTTGATGTGTTCTTTCTCCTTGTGCTGCTATTTTTCTGAACAAAATGTAGCTTTTTTTTTCTTTTAAATTCTTTGACTAGCTCAAAATGGAGCAGAATTAGGTTATCTACCTTTGATCTTGTAGATCAGCCTATCATGAAAAAAGACAATGTGCTTTATTTTAGGGAATCAACTAGTAGTGTTACTTTAGACCAAACGTGTGAATTAAAAAAGCATCTGTAGATTCATGTTAGTTATCAAGAAAGAGAAAATAATTCTTTTACTGGTAACCTATTCAAACTGTCATAACTATATCTCTTGGAGAAGTGTCTAAAGCACCTGCAAGTATATGTAATTGTACTAATGTAGTACTGTAATATTGTGGAATTTAACATTTCAAGATAATGCCTTTCTGAATTTAAACGGAGTTAATTGCTTCATGTAGTTACTGTAGATAAAACTTCTATTAACACTTCATTTACAATATGACTGGAATGTAGACTTATTTGTCAAATAGAAGGTTGTGGAAAAACTTTGTTCTATTCCAAACTGATGATATTTTTTTCAGTCAGTATTTTACTGACCGTGGGATTGTTTATTACAGCAAGAAGAGACAGATTGCCCACATCGGGGCTTTTTTAACCATGTTGGCCACAGCCAGTCCTGTGATCTGCTCAACACAGCCATGATAGAGGTGATGGTTAAGTGTTTTTGATCATCTACATCATTGGCTGGCAGGTGTATAGTATTTATACAATGTATTCTTTATCTTGAAGGAAACTGAGGATGATATCACTGAAAGCTTTGAGACACCTAAAGTGACCAGACAGCTGCCAATAATTAAGGTTAAATGAAGTTCTAAAACCCAATAAGTAAACTTCTTGAATATCACTGGGTGACTTATTTATTCCTACAAATTGCACATGGTTGTGGTCACTAAGGTAGCTATGCAGAAGCTTTGTGTTTTGTTGTCTGTTCAGCTTCTAACTGGTTTTGGTTTCCTAGGTGGTAGAGAGAACTGCTACAGAAGAAAGAAGAGTCGAAAGGGATATTCTGAAAGAAATGTTCCCATATGAAGTATCAACACCTACAGGAATTAGGTATTTCTAAGGTTTATGGAGGCTTGCTTCTTAGTTCTCATAAACCAATTTAAGCTGAGAAGTATCTTTTGATTATATTGACAGATTTCTGAGGAACAGCTTTTGCACTTTGACTCAATGCCAGTTATGATGACCACCTAGTTCTTCTGTTCTGTATACAAGTTTTGTTAGCCAAAATAGCCCTCTCTTTGTTTAAACTGGGGGAGGGGAAAACAGGAGAGTACTGTAGTATGAATTATTATTGGAACTTCTGGATGCTGGAAGTTAAATGTAAAGGAGTTTTCTGTCGTAATGACTTGCAGTATTTAAGTTTTTAGCTAGGTGAAACTGCATTAGGCCTGCTGTTAAATTAAGGAAAGATCCCCTTATGTGAAGATGTGAAATCATCTACTGTGTTTCTAACATGTCAATTATAGCTTCAATTTAAACTAGTTGCTTAAAGTCTTAACCATAAGGAAAATATGATACCAGTTACTACTACTGTGATGTATCTGCTGACCACTCAGGTTTGCTTTCTCTGGTTTTTGAGGCCTAGTTAAATCTATACCACTTTTTAAATAAAAATGATGCACGTGTACTCCTTGTATATAAGGACTTGGCAATGTATGTGGGGGTTTTAATCCTTACCGCTTTGTCTTCTGCCTCTGTGTATTGGCTTAGCCCTCAGTAAGTATTTTATTGGCCAGAGATAATCTTATGTTTAGAAATTCCAGCAGGGCTGCATAAGGGATCACTAAAGAAGCAAATAGAGACACTTCCTAGAGCTTTATTGCCAGTTAGGGTCCTCTAATGTGGGTAGGGTAAAGTGGCATTTGAGGGTTCTCTACGGGGTGTGTTTGAACACTGGGTGATTAACTTTTATATGTCTGTCTATTTTTGGATTTTGGTGGATATTTCAGGCACTGCATTCACTGGAAATAATTCTGAGTTCTTTAATTATACTAAAACTTTCCTGTGTAGTTTAGGTTGTGCTTTAAAATATGCAATATTTGAATTTGTTCTGTTTCAATTAACAGTGCTAGCTGCCGTAGACCAATCAAAGGAGCTGCTAGCCGGCCCATAGAGCACAGTGACTTCAGAATGGATGAAAGTTTCTCTAAGTATGTTCAGAAATACAGCACCTCGACTGACATCAAGTCAGAGAAACCACCAACAAAAAAAGAACGCTCCGTTCCCCTGTGGATAAAAGTTCTTCTCTTTGTTGTTGTTTCAGTCTTCCTGTTCTTGGTTTATCAGTCAATGGAAACTAATCAAGGAAATCCTTTCTCTAAACGCCTGAATATTCTCTCTCAGGGCAGTGCCAATTGAGTATCTTTCCAAAAGGCACACCCGATTTGATCTCCTATTTTTAATTGTAGAGAACTCTTCTGCCCTCTCATCGGCTCAAGGACTTCTTACAAATAATGTGATTGGAACTTGATAAATTGGATAAATGAAGAAAGATAATATTAAATGGACATCGGTAACTTTCTGGACTTTGGACTAGTAGGAGATCACTGCCATAGGAGTTACATTTTTTTAAATCTTTGAACTTTTTGTAGGCTTTATTTTTTTAATGTGGACATCCTTTAAATTCACTTTTGAGAAAAATGTATATTTGTTTTTGCAAGAACTTGAAAGCTGAGAAGGGCAAAAATGTAGTAAAATGTGAAGCTGTGTTTTTAAAGCTTTTCCTTTGTACAGAAAAGAAGTTGTACTTCTCTCTCTAGATTACAGTGGAGGAGAATTTGAACATGGGATAAAGGGAAATGCATTCCTATATGCATTTTTTCAGTAACATTTGAATTTGATCTCTTAGGATGTAGAGAGAGTACAACAACAACCTTTTCTGTAGATTACTGTAACTTTTTAGTAAATGTAACTGTAAACCTGTTTGCATTTCTGTAAAAGTCTTGGTATCCTATTAGTAACTCCGTTTAAGTGTAACTTCATTTAAATGTATCCCTTCATTTTAGTGCTTACAGTGTTGTAGAAACTGAATACAAATCTAATTGGCAAGAGACGTCTTAGAGGAACTTATTTATTAGTACTGTGTGGAAAATAAAAATTGCATCAATATAGTTTGCTACTAAAATACTTTCTTTGGGTCAAGGTTATCTGAAGTAGTCTAAATTCCAACTTTAGCAGTGGTCTTTTTTTCTTTTTTAAAAAAGCGAGGTCTTTCCAGCACAGCTTTATGTGATTATCTTTGAATATTCATGTAGAGAAATATTCTCAAAGTGTGAAAATTCCATATGAAGTTTTATTCTTGTATGAAGAGGGCATTGCTGCATTTTCTGCTACAATTTCATCTTCTGAGGTGAGATTTACTACTTTCATGCAGTTGACTATTTTTCTCAGTGGAAGCATGCTGAAACACTCTCTGTTGTGTAACTTGGTTGAGCAGGCAGCTGACTTCACTACTACCAATGAAGAGTGATAAGCAACAACTTTTTTAAAGTGAATGTATACATTTTTTGTGTGCTTAAATCTGCAGCATACAGATGTTCAGTCTTACTGCTTGGTACAAAACTGCAATAAATCATACTACTTATTCTTAAAGTGCTACTTATAAAAAGCTGAGAACATTAGTTAGTCCATATCTTTTTACTCTAGGTACAGTTACTGTGTAGACTATAGCTATGGGGAAGCTTTACTTTCTGTGAACTTTGGGACAAACATGGTAATTTGTAGCAAAGCAATAGTTTTGGGGGTTTTTTCCTGTTTAATTTTTTTTTCTTCTAAACTGCTTTTTTGAGTAATCCAAATAGCTAACCTTGTGTCCATCCTATAGAAAATTGTAACATCAGACATTCACTTGTGGTGTCAAAAATGCAGAAAAATAAAAATGATTTTAATGTGTGTGAATTTTCCTTATCAAAATAAATGAATTGCTGAAAGGCAGCAAAAGCAAAACAACTGATGTATCAGTGGTGTCATTTTATGCTGCTACAGTCTTCAATACTAACAAAAAAAAATTAAAAATCTTATAGTAAGGTCAGTTCCTGCCACTCAGCAGGAAGACTATTCCTCATACTTGCACTAAGAGGGTTTTGTACCGTAATCCTTTAGCCTATGTTAGGCTGTTAATTTGGATGGGGGGAGAAGCTAGCCTTTATTTGCTTTTCAATGCTTAAGGATCTTCCTTTTCACTTGAAATTACTTCTCACACTACTTTGCTGCATGTTTTAACATGAAATACATCTTTCTTTTCTAGTTACGTGAAATGCTTTCAGTTGACCTCCTTCAGGGATACTACTAGCATCATTTAAAAAAACCAAAACCACACAAATCAAACCACAAACTGAACTGCAATGCAACTAATTTCATCATTCTTTCATTTTTGCACTGTTTTGGAGAATCCTCTCAACTTCGGTGTTACTTCACAGATGGTAAGGAGTTTTCTACATAAGTCATTAAAGTAACCTACATGACATTCAGTTGCAGTTGGAAGGCAATGCATCTTCAATAAATGAATGGGCTTTTAATACTTGAGGCATTTGATGGTGTTGAGATAGCTCTGAGACAAGTATCTTTCTCTTCCTCCCTCCCCTGGCCCCACATATGGCTTTTATAGCATTCCTAAGGCTATCCATCTTACTCTTAAGAGTAGCACATGTAGTATTAGCTGCTGACTGGTAGTTGTATGTGCTTAAAGCCTTCTAAATGCTGCTGTATAAGTTATGCTGAAGTATACAAGAATACTGTAGTCTTTGTATCAAAGTACTGAAGCAATAGGAGCTGGTGTTGCCCTTGCTCTGCCCCTCACTTTTGTTCTTATTAGCTCATCTTGTCTTCTAGACAGAGGCAGGTTAAACTTTGAGAACCAATCACAAAATGGAGCAATTTTATGGACTAGTGTCCAAAATCCAGTTGCAAAAATGAGTGTTCTGATGTAGTAGTTATTAAATGTTTAAGTCCATTTTAGGGCAAGGGCTACAAAAAAGCCTGGAAAGGCCAGTGGAAGTTAATGAGCATGCCAGTGTTTTGGGTTGGTGGGGTTTGTTCTCATGATTGGTTATAGTGCTGTGCTGAAAACATGGCAGGTCTTGATTTACCTGTCTGAATTAGAGCTGGCACAGGGCTTCTATTTTTCCCTTTAAATTGTGTGGTAATCTTTTAACTTTTATCTGATCTCAGAAACCTGGTATTAGGCTGCAAATCACTAGAGGATTTCACTTGCAGTTTTGAGACTTAATTTTATGGCATCTAATTCATGGTGAGACTATGAGAGTTTCAGTTGTACCTGAGAGAAAAAACTCTCAAGGATCTTGAATTTAAAGTCTGTGCGTATTTTAGAATTTTGATTTCTATTTACATAGAAAACAATGTGAAGAAATTTTTTCTTCTCCAAGTTTACTTGCTAACAGCATGCTTAGTACTGCCCTACAGAATGATTTTGGATCCCTCCTAGTCTTTGGTCTATGTGTGTTTTGGTTTGTTTGTTTCTTGTGGCACAATTTACAACACCCTTCATGGTGTTAAGATTTCCTGCGAATTACCCTCCGAGATGGTTTTATAGACAAAATACCTTTTGTTAAAAACTGTTAACTGGTTTGTATAGAGTTAAAGCAGAAAAGCTGAGTACAAAAGTAATACCTTTCAATGACAGAGCTCTGGAAGGAGACTGACTGTTCAGGAATCAAAAAATATACATTATTGGGAGTGAAGCTTTTAAAGTTGTGTGGCATGTCTTGTGGTTGGTATATTTGGCTTCCTTTGATATGGGTGAAGTGGTTACATATTGGGCTGAAATGCTTCAAAAATAAAACTTCATCTGACTGACTGGAATAGATACAGGGGTGGGTTGTGATGTATAACTTTTGCATTTACAAACACATGTTTCAGCATAACCTTTGTTGTCTGTTAATACGGCTTTTACTGTGCATTTGGTAAGTCTACCTATCCATGTCTAAAGTTGTCCTGAGACCTTTGCTTTTCTTTCTCCTGAGGAAGTGTACCAGGCTGGTTTGCATCAGTGCCACAGCAAGATACAACAGATGTATAGTGTATGCATGTGTTCATACAACTCAGGGTCTACAAGTTAATTCAACTTGTAAAGCAGTCCTAAGGTGGCATAGACAACTCTAAGTACTATTGATACAAAAAAAGAAAAATCCCACAAGTTTTCTGTCCCATCTCACTTTGAAGTTCTTCGTTAGCATTGTTAGTCTGTGGTTAAAAAATGATAACCACATTGCCTTAATTGTTATTTAGGAGAAAAAAATGTTACGTTTTATGAAGGAAGAACATGTAATATCCATGGAGAATTTAGGTTTTTAAAAAAGATTATTAGATGAGGACACTCCTGGCAGCGATTACTAATAGGAGAGGTTTCACTACCTCCTGCAGAGGATGTGAACTGTTGTCGTTCAACCTAGCAAGCTTGGATAGTGGTGAAGGAGATGCTCCAGGGTTAAGGGCTTCTCCCTTAGGCTTTGAAACCTGATCTGTTACTGACTCTGTCTAGCAGTTCTGGTGTTGAAACCAGGAAAGTGCATGTAAAATACATGCTCACAACAGGAACAGATGCTGCTGTGCTAACCTGGTTATCAAAGGTACAGATGGCGAATTCACTGTCTCATTGTATATTTTTGAAAACAATGTCACCTGGGGTACAAGCTCATAAGAGCTTTGTTTTTGTTTGCAGCCTTCACCAAAATGTTAGAACTGTGAAAAGTTATTGAAAAGCAGGAAATGGCCTACAATTTATTGACAGTATGCTGTTTGGGGGAGGTGCATGGTGGGTGTTAATAAACAGATGGATAGATGAAATTAAAAAAACTTGGGAGTTGTCAAACTGGTATTTTCCTAAACTGACAAAACTTGATGAGCTACTGATTAAAAAGATGGGTTTAATTTACAATAGCTCCTTTTACTGTGAATCCAAAAGAGGTGGGCACCAAAAGGTGGTAACATCTTTTAAGTCTTCCATCTATTACTACCCTTGCTGTGTGTCAGAAATCAGATTGATCGAGCTGGTTTGAATTACAGGGTATTGTTATTTTTCACATCTGGGAAAGGTTGAAGATAGTTTTTGTGTAAAATTATATGCCTTCAGCAGGAACATATCCCTATATTTTGATGTTAGACTGCTGTTTAATAGTTCTTGTTAATAGTACAGCTGTTAGAAATTACTTGGCAGCTAAAACAAACTTCACTGACTGTAACTCAAGTGTCAGTACTAGTTGAGCATTTAGGCACCTGTGCATCCTTCAAAATTGGAAGGAGCAGAGGTTTTCTATATGTTAAAAATCAGAAAATTGTGCAAGAATTGCAATAATTTATGTCCTGTTTCAGGATAAGAGCCTGTCTCAATCGTGTTTAGAGGTTATTAATTGAAAATAAGTTTTAGTGTTTGTTTTTTAGATAAAATGTTGCTAACAACAATTGTTTAAATTGCAGGTGAATAGAGCAGAACAAGTAACGGCAAAATGAACAGTTCTGGCTTCTCTTCATTGCTGCTTCTGGCAGGGAAGTGAACAGCACTTGAGGCGCTCTGCTGGTTGCTAAATGAAAGTATTTAAAGAATGCAAGTTTAATTTGACCTTTTCCTACCTGGCAGCTGGAGTGTAATTTATTCAAGAGGGACTTAACCAACCTTGATTTCTGTGACAGTGCTGTTAGGTGTGTGTCACTTTTGCCTGTGCATGACAGTCTCCCTGGATCAACTTTGTTGTGAAACGCAGTGAGTAGAGCTAAGGCCTAAAGGCTTTCCTTGGAAGTTCAATAGGAGCTGCTGAGTTGAGGGGGATTTCTTCAGTGTGGTAGTGCAGGTGTGCTGTTTACTTGCATTATGACTTTCATCCAGAAGTAGCTGGGATGTTTCAGTGCATGCCTTGCTTTTCTGGCTTCTGCACCTGTGTTGTTACAGAGCTCTATAATGAAAGGTATGCCAGATGGTGAAAAAGTGGAGGTTTTGCCTCTTCAATAACTGGAGAGCTGACCTGTGCTGCATCAGTTTTTTACTATGTAAATCACTAAAATGAGCAAAATCACCCTATACTGGAAAATGCATAGTTTAGGGTAGGTGAGGCAAAGCATGGGTTCTGTAGTAAGTAACATTCTGCTTTTAACAAACGAGTAACAAGCAGTTCTGTAAGCAGGTGCAGCTGTTGTAGCATAGGCGGTGTCAACATGCCCTGCAAGCTTTTCCCTCAGGGTGTCTGGGGGCCGATCTGACTGTGCTTGGTCTCACAGTGCACTGTGGCCAGAGCCTGCTGAGAGGCACATTTTGTTATGGGAGTCGCATCCTGTGGCTTCAGCAGGCTGTGACTAGTGATTTGCAGACCTGCAGTCTGGGGTGATACTGAGGACTTCTTTAATCTTAAAAGCGCATGTGATTCTAGGGGTTAATGGTTACTACCAGGCTGAACTGTAGGACTTTATTATCTTTAAGGTCTCTTCCGGCCTTGGTGATTGACTGATTCGATGCAAAGTGCTGCCCAGCACGGCTCAAGGCCGTCCTGCTGGTGCCAGCGCTCGGGAGTGTCCCTGCTTTGACATTGCCTAGGGCGCGGCTGCGGGAAGACGTGAGTGGTGGAACCTCCCAGAGCCGGGCGGCGACAGGGATCAGAAGTTGAGGCGCGGGGTTTAGCGCCGCAGGGATGCGCTCCTACACTCATGACTACCCGAGAAGGAGCCTGCCCCCGCCGCAGCAGGGCCTGGGCCACCATTCCCGGGGCGCTCCAGCAGCCCCCACCCGTCCCCAGCCCCACCTGGGGCGCACGGCGCAGGCGCGGGGCGGGGGTGATGCGGGCCGCGGCTACGCGTGCGCGGCCGTTGCGGCGCCTCCGCCAATCGCGGCGCGGGTGGTTGCGTGGGCCCCGCCCCCGGCGGCGAAGGACACGGTGACGGCGCGCGCCGAGCTCAACCTCTGCCGCAGCGGCTCCATCTTGGGAGGTGAGTCGGCCCGGCGCGCCCGCCTTGCCTGGCCTGCCTGCCTGCCTGCCCTGCCCGCCTGCCCGCCCGCCACCGGGCTCGCGCCGGGGCCGCCTCGCTGGTGCGGGGCTGGGGCTCGCGCCCGGCAGCCGCACCGTGGCGGGGCTTCCCGGTCCCACGCCGCTCTGCTCTTCTCCCCCGCCACAGGTCGCCATGTTCTCGTCCATCGCGCCGCTCGCGCGGCACAACCCCTTCTACGCGCCGCACTTCCAGCTGGTCCAGGATGGCGTGAGGAAGCGCCCAGCGGAGCCCGCGGAGGCGCCCACCTTGCGGCGGGGCCTGGCGGCTGCGTCGGCCGACGAAGGTAAGAGCGGGACGAAGGGGCCGCGGCGGGGCGAGGCCCGGGGGCGGCGGGGCCCGCGCTGCTTCCTCTGGCGCGGCCGTGGCCGGCGGGGCGGCTCAGGGCCGTTCAGCGACCGCGAGGGGCCGGCGCTGGGCCTGCACGCCCGCCTGGAGGACGAGGAAGGGCACGGGCGGGGGAGGCGCTGGCACGCGCTTCCGCTCCCTGCCGGGTGTGCCGACGGGCAGCAGGAATCCCAGATTACCGGGGAAGAACATGGGAAGCTTCTGGTGCAGTGTAATCACAGAGATCCCCGCGGAGCCTGTCCTGGGGAGCAGAGTGCTGTCTCTGACTGCAGGGCCTACAGCCTCTGCCCCTGAGGGTATAGGCCCGTAGTTTTTTCATCTCTGGGGAATAGGAGCTTGTGAATTTGTGGATTCAGAAGCCCGTCTTTCTCCTTGTTCTTTCCTCTTATTTTTTCTCCGGTTTATTCACAGCTGAACATCCAGACACATTAGGGGTGCCTGTAAATGTTCTTTTTTTTTCCTCCTTGGTTTTCTTTTTCTTTCTCCTTAGCATTTGTGGGGCATACACCAGATATCTGCTGTTTAAGCTACAGTAATGCATTTTAGATTCAGCTGCTTCCTGCGAATTTCCCAATCCCATTTGTGACTTCTAAAGGTCAGACTTTGACGATACTTCTAGTATCACCAAGTTGGTAAGGCTGCAAGAGTCCACAGTGGATCATCTGGTCCAACTTCCACAAGATTGTCTATAAATGGTTCTTGAATATCTCTCACAAGGGAGGCTCTATAACCTCTGGGTAACCTGTTCCAGCGGTCAGTCACCCACACATTGAACCGGTTCTTCCTTATATTCAGGTGGAAAGTACTGTGCATCACTTTCTGCCCATTGCCTTTTGTACTATTGCTTGGCATCACCGAGAAGAGCCTGGCAGTATCCTCTTCACACCCTTCCTTCATACACCTAGTGAGTCAGTTGAGATTGATCAGATCCCCTCTCAGTCATTTCTTTTTGGTGCTGTACAGGCCAACTCAGCCTTTCATTGTAAGAGAAATGCTCTAGTCTGTTAATCATCTTTGATGCCTGTCCACTGCTGGATCTACTCCAGGATCTCCATGTCTGGTTCAGAGGAACCCAGAACTGAATGCAGCACTTCAGATGCACCTCACTAGGACTGGGTAGAGGGGTGGGATTGCCTCCCTCGATCTTCTGGCAGTGCTCTTCCTGATGCAGCCCATTGACCTTCTTTGACCACAAGGGCACACTGCTGGTCATGGACAGCTCGTCATCCACCAGGACCCCCAGGTTCTTCTCCGCAGAGCTGCTTTCCAGCAGGTCAGCCCCCAGCCTCTACTGGTGCCTGGGGTTATTCCTCCCCAGGTGCAGGACCCTCCATGTGCCTTAGTTGAACTTCAGACAGTTCTTCTCTGCCCATCTCTAGGGCTGCACAGTAGTGGAGGTAGATAGTAAAATTCTTTTAAGCCATTAATAACTTGAAAGCACCTGTCTGCTTTTATTTTACTCAAAGAAATAAGTGCTTTTAGCACATTACCTCTTCTGAAGTATGGTGATTATTGAAATATTTTAGAGCACTTGCATGAAAGTAATGTTTGAAAGACAACTCAGTGTTGCATTATATTTATTAAATTTTCAAGAAACTACTGGCTTTAGTGTAGTAATCCTGTTGCCAGCTAACTAAAGCCCTAAATCACTCTTTGGTATGCTAAATATATTCAGCAGATGCACTTCTTTCTTAAAAGCATTACGCTTAATCTTCATTCTGTTTGTAGGCAGTCGTGGTCAAAGGTGGCCAGCAATTCTTAGTCTTTGTAGTCTTTTCTGCTGAGTTCATTATTTCATGTACCAGTTGCCTCTCTGGCCTTTGTGTTGGGAGACTAACGTGTTGCAGAAGATATCTGAGCTTGCACAAGGTCACACAAAGTCAGTACAAACCACAAGACCTTTTGAGTTCAGCTCAGGGCATCAGCCATAACGCTGCTCGGAGAGAGTGTTCTGTGATCAGCTCTTGGAATTTGTCCTTAACATGTCAGATCAGAAGCAGAGATAAGAAACAGTTATGATGTAGTTCTCTTAATAGTAGGCATATTTTTATGCTGTATGTTTGTGTTTTAGTACTAGCTTTGGCATATTTGTCTTAAGTCAGTGCCTAGGCACGTTAGACTTACTTTCTTGCCCCCTGTACTACGTGTTCAGCTGGGTTTCTTCTCAAGTAATGGTTTTTGGGAGATGTAACTGTACTTCTGAAATAGAAAGTCCAAGATGTACTATACAGCTGTGAAGCGAGGTACCTCTAAAGAGCTCAAGCCTAATTGATACTGCCTTACTTTTCTTAATTGCCGGGTTTGAATCTGAATAGCATTGGGAAACAGCACATACATAAAGCACTTCTTTTCTGTGGCTACTACAAAGGTCTGTCTCTGTCAGTTCAGGAGTGTGACTTCTGACTGAATTACTGTGAAAAAGGGACAGTGAACTTCTGGTATCTTGGCAGCGTGGTAACTAATGCAGTGCTGTTGTGCTGCTGGCCAAAGACAGCTGGACAGAGCTGCCCTGTACTACAGACCTGGAGTCTGTTCTCTGATCACACCTGCACAGAAAGCCTGGTCTGTGTGTGTTTAGCCTGTCATTCTTGTAAACCGACTATTACTACTGTCTGCAAATCTGCCAGCATAGCCAAAATGTTTTGGAGGTATGTCGAAGACCCAGACCAGCATATTTATCATCTTGAGCTGTATCTCAATTAGAAGTACTTTATTCTGACTTTCTGACTTTAAGCTTAGGGTTAATATGCTGTCCGTGATTTGTTATTTTAGAGTGAAGAAAAAAATGCTGTTTTATTGACTGGGTAATTTTTTAGAGTTAGGTGAGAAATGTGAATATAAAATGTTATGTTTGCGAAGTTGTCAGCTGGATAAGCCTGGTAGTGTTAACTGCTCCTAAGTTGATACTGTTGAATGTAATTGTAAACTTGGGTTGATGTTCATAAAGCAATTTTTTTTCAGAATCAAAAGGACAAGATTGAAGAAGCTCTGCATATGATGGCTTTTTTTGCTGTCTTTTCATTTTCAGTGGTGTTTCTCTGGAGATAGTTCTCACTCAGCTGGTGTAACTGAAGTAACACCAGTGAATTTAATAGCAAAAAATTATGCCTTTCTACTGAAGAAAACATTTTCTACATAGTGCATTGTTTTTCCTATGATTATTCAGTATATTAGTTTTGCTTTTACTTATGTATTTAAAACGTTGAGCACAGTTGTAGAATTGTGCTGCTACTTCATGTTTATTTTGTACTGTTAATTTTACGCTTGACTAAACACACTGTATATGAAGTTGAAATTTTGTATTTGAAAGAAAATCTGTATAAAGAATCTGAAAAATACCTGAAAATATATCTGCATAAACAAAGTTCCAGTGCTGATCTTGTAGATCTTTATAGTCTCCACTTAAACACAGAAGTGACACTGTCATAGAATATTTAAGCAAAGTTTTGTCTCCTGAAATACTAGAGGGGAATTGCTGGACATTGCAACTTTGAGTCATAATTTTTACTAGCAACATCTGGGGTTAATTTATATGCTTTATGTGTGTTGTGAGCTAAAACTGCACTTTCTTCCATTGCTTGTTTATTAAAGGAGCAAATTCAATTTGGAAGGCTTGGAATCAAATCTTGCCAGCCCAAAAGGTGGTAATTTAAAGCAAGGGAATTGTTTTCCTGTTTTAACAGTACATTTGAATACTACAGCATGGGAGTTTATTTCAGTTTATTACTTCTGAGAAAGTAGCACTCAGTCAATTTTGTTTCTTTTCTGATCTTTGTTACCATTTGTGATTGATCATATATATGTAATTTTTTCCAATTAACTAGAATACAGCTGTGCATATGGCTCAAACAGATTCTTTATGCTTTGTGGCCTTGGTGGGATTATTAGCTGTGGAACAACACATACGGCACTGGTTCCTCTAGACCTGGTTAAATGCAGAATGCAGGTTTGTTCTGCATGTCAGTATGTGATGACATTGACAAAGCATGTTTTGTGTGGTATGTTTAATCTACTAATGAATTGGAGGCTAAAGTGTACCTTGGGCATCGTTGTCCAGCAGTGCATGGAGTTTATATAAAAGCATGGTGTGTCTTTATTTTTTGCTGCAGAATACAGTTGTGAATATGGCTCGCTCAAGTTTTATGCTCTCTGTGGCGTTGGTGGGGTCCTAAGTTGTGGCCTGACACACACTGGTGTTGTACCTCTGGATTTAGTGAAATGTCGTATGCAGGTTTGTATGAGCTTCAACATTTCTTGAACTTTTTTTTCTATATTGCCAGCATATTAACAGTTTGCAGTAGGGATGCAATCTTTTGTGGATGACAGGAAGCAAGTAAACTTGAATGCTGCTTTATCAAATTACTCCTGTGAGACTAGCAAAATACCTCTTTGGAGAGAAGCAAAGGTATTTAGGATAATAGGGATGAATTATTTTTGATGACATGTAAAGGCAGGTTTGACTGTCTCTGTTTGCTAAAAGGCACCCACCACAGTGTTACCCTTTGCTGACGGGTTGGCTGTCCAGTGCTATTCCAGTGCTTTTGGAGTAAGAAAATAATATCCTTGGTGTTCTGCAGATGTGTGTTTTTTAGCCTGGAGTGACATGCATGGGTACTTTTATCCATTAATGCTGAGGATATCAGTGCATGGCTTATGGATTGGATATTATCTAACAATGCCACTGTGGGTAGGGTGGGTAAAACTTGATTTGGTATCAGTCAGCCCATCGGTGTTGGCGGCTGGTTTCCTTGAAGTGGTCCTTGGTTGAACTGAAAGGTGTCATTGCATCACACTTAAGTTGTGATACCAGCTTATGCATTAAAATCATCTGGTGAACAGCCATGGCTAAAAACGTACAAATGGATTTACTCAGGCAAATCTGCAAGAATGAAGCTAATTAAAGCACACTTCTAAATTTCTGGAAATGTAATAGTTAATGACCTCCCTGTAGCATAGGCTGATGCTGATTATAAAAATGGCAATTTTGTAATTATAAAACTCTTGAAATCAGGAAGGAACTATGAATTGGTGAGACCTACTGGTCACACTAGGAGTGCTGCATGATATTCTGTAGAATTGTTCTTCTGGGTGACCTTTATTTAGCATTGTTTACCAGAGAAGCTTTTTCACATATTTGAGGGCACTTGAAATTCTGGTCGCAGACTGGTAATTCTGTAACACTTCAGTCATGCTCCCCTTGGGCTACCAGTCTTGAGTTCCTTATGTGATAAGGGTGGTGCTATTTCCTGCTCCAGCGTTTAGGGGGAATATTTAGGAGGGGGGTTCCATGTGAATTCCAGGTGTGATCTTGTAAAACCTGTCAGCATTTATCTCTTTACAGATCCAGTACAAAGCATGTTACTAATCCTTCCTAAGTTCTCCAGGAAGAAACGTGTTGCCTGCCCTCTCATGTCTTTTTAAGAAGAGGTCACCTGTGCCATGGTTTAACCGAAACCAGGACACCTGTTACCTAGCTGATAACTGAGCCTGGTTCTGACTTGAACATAACCTCATTTTATAGTGTGCCTGTTTAAACAGCCAGTTTTCTGAAATAATGTCTCCTTTCAAAATTGACTTGTTTAGGTGAACTAGTTCTTGAGTAGATGCTACCAGATTGCAAAACAAAATATCAGTCAATGCAGGTTGGCATGCATGTCCCATAGCTCTTTCTGAAAGCTTGTACTGGCTTCCAGTTTGATATCTTCCTTCTTATCCTCCGAGGAACTGTTCGGTGATGTCAAATATGAAAAGTAAAAGTCTGATATGACTTAATTACTTTTTTAAGAATTTCTGTTAAATTATTTCCTTTCACATGAAACAAAACTATTCAATCAGTCATTTCTTAATTTGTGATAAGTTAAGGAAATCTCAAAAGTTTTGTGAGCACAATTTGTGAAGTCAAAGTACAAATACAGAATTTCTTTAGTACTCTGATCCACGTTGCTCCATCTGTCTTTGACTGTGTTGGGGAAATCAAAGTAGCAGTGGACAAACAGCCTTTTCTAGTTAAGAATCAGGTGAATCATCAGGTTTGATTTGTAAGTATGATATGTAGAGTAGATGATACTGCTGGCAGGATCTATGAAATTTTTAAACACTTTGATCTATATGTAATTGCACCGGCCCGTCTCTGACAGTGTTAGAATAGTGATTTCAATAAATCTTTTAGTTACAGTTGTTGATGTGGAGAATAATAAATGTAAAACAAAGTTCAGACAATTTGGAGATTTCCGAGTATAACAGTACTGGTTCTTAAAATAAGGGAGGGTTTGAGACTAGTGAGTAACCATTAACTTACATGACTGTAACCTTGTGACAGAGAATTTTAGAAAGCCAGTTGTCTGAAGAGTTGGAGAATTTTAAATTTTGAATGGGGGCATAGAAAGGAAATAGTAAGCTATGTCAAGCATTCAACTGCCTATTCTGTTTAGGTTGATCCACAAAAATACAAGAGCATCTTCAATGGATTTTCAGTGACAATCAATGAAGACGGTGTGCGTGGCTTGGCTAAGGGATGGGCTCCAACCTTCATTGGATATTCCATGCAAGGGCTTTGTAAATTTGGTTTCTACGAAGTTTTCAAAATCCTCTATGGCAACATGCTGGGAGAGGTAAGCCTTAAATAGTTTTTGTAAGCCTGTATATCTGCAACATAATAGTAATATGGAATAATCAGAAAAGCATGGTTCATTAATAAAAATGTGTGTTCACATTCACTTCAGGAAAATGCCTATTTGTGGCGTACTTCACTATATTTAGCTGCATCTGCCAGCGCAGAGTTTTTTGCTGACATTGCTCTGGCTCCAATGGAAGCTGCTAAAGTTCGTATTCAGACGCAGCCTGGGTACGCGAACACTCTGCGGCAGGCACTACCCAAAATGTTTGCAGAAGAAGGCATCTGGGCGTAAGTGTCAGTTTTCTTCATGTTGAGAATTTTTTCTTAACAAAGAACTGTTGCAACAAATTCTGGCTTTAGCTTATAATACTTCTTGGGTCTTTGTATTTCAAGATAACAATTTAACATACTTCAGGGAATCTGTTGAACTGGCTGTTAATTCCACATGCTCCTTAGATCCATCTTTGTGAGTATCTTTGTTCTGAGTTCTGCTGGACAGCTTCAGTTTCTAGCAGTTCCAGTCAGAGATACTCAGCAACTTTCTGGTTGTACAGTCAAAGATGCTTGAGTCATTGGCATGTGAGAGCAACATAACTGCATGTTAGCTTTCTGTTCTGATAGACTTGGCTGTAGATATACAGGTCATTTCTCACTATCAGGACTTGGCTGGTATGCAGACATTAGCCTTACTGCACTGATAGTGTTACATTACTGCAGTGCATTGTAAGCTGAAAAGTGACTATAGAAACTGCTGTGCAGCCTGGGGATCAGGAAAATTCTAATTTGTGTTGCTGTTTTAAGGTAGTACTCAGGAACTAATACAACTTAAATTTCTGTTCTCTAGGTACTGATAGCCTTACAGTAGTATCTAGAAGTATCTAGGTATCTTGGTACCTCTAGATACTATTCTAAGGCTGTCAATATCTGCAAGTATCTAGAAGTTGTATTCTTGATAGCAACAATAAGCTAATTTCAGGTCAGAAATACACCTTAAATACTGAAGAAAATGAAACCGAGTTTGTCTCCTCTCTGATTAAGTTTCTATAAAGGTGTTGCCCCACTATGGATGAGACAGATTCCATACACAATGATGAAATTTGCCTGCTTCGAACGTACTGTTGAAGCTCTCTACAAGTACGTCGTTCCCAAGCCACGAAGTGAATGTACAAAAGGAGAACAGCTGGTAGTCACATTTGTTGCAGGCTATATTGGTAAGGAATCTTTAAGTCCTAACACTTCATTAATGGACTACTGCAACTCTAGAGACCTGACCCTTCTCCATATTAAATAGATGTCACTGGCATGGGTGAACTTACTTGCAACTTTAAAATGTGCAGGAAAAAAAACTATATTCAGTCTGTTAGTAAAAAATGGATCTGTAGTAGGACAGTACTCTTAATTTTTCCTATATATTACTAATGTTGATGTTCAGGTTTAGAAACTGCAGCTGATGTAAGTGGAAAAACTTGCATCTTTGTTAGTGTTGGGAAGGTTGAAAGGAAGGTAAAAGAAATTTGGATGGAAGGAGTCTTTTTAATATCCAGAGATTCAGAAGAGTTATTGCAAAAGCAGAACTGAGGTATTTTCTATTCACATCATGTTATAGAATCATAGGATCATTTAGGTTGTAAAAGACCTTTGGCAGCCTGTTCCAGGACTTGACAACCCTTTTGGTGAAGAATTCTTTTCCTAATATCCAATCTAAACATCCCCTAGTGCAACCTGAGGCCGTTTCCTCTTGTCTTGTTGCTTTTTAGTCAGAAGAGATCAGTGTCCACCTGGCTACAACCCCCTTTCAGGTAGTTGTGGAGAGCTGTAAGGTCACCCCCTGAGCCCCCTTCAGGCAAAGCAATCCCAGCTCCCTCAGCTGCTCTTCATCAGACCTGTGCTCTAGATCTTTAAGAGCCCTTTAAGGATACCAGAACATAATGTGTGTGTAATCCATTAGCAGATGTGGTTTCAGTTGGTTGTACTTAGTGTACACAGCAATGGTACAGATAAAAGGCCATAGAACTAATGTCAAATTACTCTTTCAGCTGGTGTGTTCTGTGCAATTGTTTCCCATCCTGCTGACTCTGTGGTGTCTGTGTTGAATAAAGAAAAGGGCAGCTCTGCTTCCCAGGTTCTTATGAGGCTTGGATTCAAAGGTACATCCTTACTTTCATGTATTTTGGATCAAGTGTTTGTGGTGGTTTGGGGATGATTTCTGTATTTCCTGTCATTTTACGCTACTCATGCTTTATATTTTGCTCTGCAGGTGTATGGAAAGGTCTGTTTGCTCGTATCATCATGATTGGTACCCTGACTGCACTACAGTGGTTCATCTACGATTCTGTCAAGGTTTATTTCAGACTTCCTCGCCCACCTCCACCTGAAATGCCAGAATCTCTGAAGAAGAAGCTTGGTCTAACTGAATAGACAACTCATGGACTGACTGCTGGCTGTCCCAGTGATGAGTTTCATGAAACTTTTATATATTTGACTATGTAGAAAACAAACTATATGATGTCATTATTGGTTGTGCCCTCATTTCACATGAGGGTTTAAATTCTACCACTGTCATTGCCTGAAATAAATGAGAAACAGAGTGCTTAGTGTCTGTTTACTACTGCATATATAAGCTTCATTTCATAGCAGCAAATATGTCATATATTCTGCCTGCTTTCCTCCCCTCTAAAAACAGTTAAAAAAGAATTGCTTTGTTCCACATGTTAGGAATCAGAGAAGTGTTCCTTTTCCACTTGTAACAAAACTAGGCTTTCACTGTTTCCAGAGAAGTGCCAAAACCTGTCCTTGCAGAACTGCAGTCCTGTGCACTTTGAGTCCACTGATCATTTGCCTCTAATAAGCTGTTACTGTAGAACAGCTGAACTCCTGAAAGGCTGAGATGAGACTGCAGTCAGATGGGACATCCTGGTAGTAATACTGGTGTTCTCCACAGAGATGAAAAGAACCTTACGCATCCTAGAGCTGTTTCTGCCCTGGGGTGGTCATCCCAACTTAACTAACTTACGCTTACTTAATTTCTGCTTCTCCTGGCTTTGAACCACACCAAAGAACTTGGTCCTTCTGGTTGTCCTGTGGCATTAAATGGTAGCTGCTACCTCTAACTAAAGAAAAGCTGATGTTAAAAAAGATTCTGACCACTAAAAGCTTACTTTCAACTTTACAGTATGATAAAAATGGCTTGTCTTTCTAGAGTTTGAAAAACTTACCAGCTTTTCCCTGTATTTGCTATGGCTGTAGTTTTTAATTTTTTTTCCGAACTAGCTTATTGCTGACGTTTGGTTGAACCATGCACAACTGCAGCACAAGGCGCAATACCAATTTTGGGGTTTTTATGGACCCTATATGAAGAAATCCAGGTTTCTGGGTATGTAAGAGGAGACATGCAATGTTCTGTTAAGGAAATGAATTTGTTTTTTCTAGTCTTTTACTAAAGGATGATCATGCTGCCTTCTGCATTTCACTTGTTCAGTAACCCACAGTTGACACATCACTTCACCCTCTCTGTACTACTTTGTTCACATAGTAGAGCTGGACCTGAAGTGTCTTCTGTGCAAAACTGTGGATATGCTGCCTTCCAGCATGTGAGCTGATAATACTGAACTTGGCACTCACATATGTTGTACTGCTCCTTCCTCTTTAGTTGGTTCCTAAGGACAATTAAAGGCAGGTGCCATTGGAATAGCATAAATACACAGACTGCTGCATCTTGCTGGAGTCTAATGTGGCTGCTATTGTTTTACATACCATTGAGCTTCTCACTCCCTAGGAAAATCCTCCAACTTCCAAGATTTTGGATGGATATGCTGAACAAGAAAGCTGAGCCTTACTTTGAATTTCTGCCTTTCAGAATGTGGAGTAAAATTTGAAACTGCTCCATTTCCCTGTCACCATGACAGTAAAGGCGCTCTTAGAGTGGCTGGTATCTTAACTGCATTACACAGCAAACTCAAATACCCTAAGTCTAAATAAAACATTTGTGCAAATACTTGGGTGTTCAGTTAAAATTATTGAATGATAAAAGTAAGTAAATCTTGTTTCCCCATTGTGAGTGGGAAGCTTTGAAATTATTTAATAAGACATTAAATGCTTCTGAGAGGTTCCTTGGAGAGCCATTACCACAATTTGATCTTATATCAAGACATAGATGTTAAATTAGATTTTGACGTTAACTTGAGTGTGTGGTTCAGCTTCTTAGAAAAAACAGTATCACTTTCTTTAAAGGTATGTATTAACTCAGTAGATTTTTCTCTTGTTTTGTAAAACATCTCAAGTTCCTTCTAATCCTGGAGAAAGTGAGGCACGTTGGTCAACTTTTAAGGCAGACAGAAGAGTGAGACAAGCTTGGCTGATGCAGTGAAGTAGCCTGATTGTCAAGCAATCCAATAATGAGCTAAATTTCAGAAGACTGCTGCTTGTCATTCTATGTGTTGAGCTAAATCGCACAATTTTTCCCTAGAATTGGGTTAGGGTTGCAGAGTTGTTACGCACAGTAATAAGAGAATCTTAAGTCATTTTCTCACTGCTCAAGGGTAGACCTGAAACTGTCCTTTTAAAGATGCTCAGATTTATCAAGGTAGATCTGACACTGCCAACAGTTTCTCTTCTGTAACTGAGAAAGGGAAATGTACTTAGTGTTCATTGCAGTGTTGTGTTTCAGTGGAAAACCCAAGAGAGGGAGAGAATTGCCTTGCAGCTGCTGGCTTCATTGACATCCAGCCATGGGCTTGTTCAGATGCGTGTTCGGAAAGGGTTTGACATATAAAATCTTGCTTGAAGGGGTCACCTGCTGGTTTAAATAATCATTAGTGGGGAAAATGTAGTATTAAAATGCATTTATAAGGTCAATTTTGTCACTGATAATAACTGCTTTGTGCATAATACCTCATACATTTTCCCAAGGCTGGGAAGCTGGGGCATGGGAGCAGTGGTGCTTTTGATGGACTTGCTCTTCCATTGGCTGGAAAGTCCTGTATTGAAAAGAAGCACTCCACTTTGAACTTGGATAACTCCGGACCCATCACTGAACCCAAAAGTGCTTTGTAAAACATGGATTATATATATGCTGCTTGGGTATATTTTATGAAGAAGACATTTTTTTTTGCCGGTTTTGTAGCTGAGATGAGCTTTCTGGTTTAAAGCATACTATTACATAAGTTTGAAATAACTCCATTCACAGAATGTTTGTATCGGGCTGTACTACAGATCAAATGTGCTGGTACTTGCTGAAATGTTGTTGCATATCATTTTAAAATGGGCTGTAATAATACAAGTAGTTGTAATTAATTTACATTTCTACATAGAAATTACATAGTTCACAGTGAAAACAATAAATATCCTGCTTTTTTGCAACAAATATGAGTACCGTGGGAAGATGAGCTTAATAGCTACGTGGCTTTGTTACAGAACACAATTTTTGTAACTGAGTGATGGGGAGAAAGGTGTTGCTAGCAGGAAATTTTTGGCTGAGCAGGTGTTCTGGTGTCTAAAAGTAGATTTTAATGTTTTGGGATTACTTTGCTGATGTAATTTTTCATCATTGATCATTTAACACTGTTGCTGGCTTTTGGGTTGTTTTTTTCCTTGAAAGTTGCAGACAAGGATATTAATTGGCCGATTTTGTACCTACAAACTAAATTAAAAGCAAAGATGTCCTGAGTGTCACTACAAGCTGGGCTCCATGTGATATCTAAGTACTATAACTGTAATTTTCATTATTATCTGAATCAATCATTTGATAAAATTGCAGAGACTATCACTGAATGACCCTAGAAATGAACTGAGTAAGGGGCTGTAATTTTCCTGAGCAGGTAAACTCTTCCCACCATTGACAGTACTAAAACCAGGAGGTGAGGTTAGCAGTCTGCTTCAGATTTTTAAAAAATGCCTCACTCTCTGCCTTGCCATTTCTACTGTAGAGAGAGCTTTGCCTTTGTCCATAGAGCAGTGTAATTACAAAGCTACTCTTTAACTTTTTTAGTACAGTGGAGGTGTGTGCTTGAAGGGCAAATGGAGATTGGTAATATCTGTACAGATTATGGGACAATTACTGATTGATTGCCCTACTTGCAAGGACAGTAAGGGTTGGTGTGTCAACTTTAGGTCGAGATTTTTTAAAAGCGTTTCTTTCAAGTAAACTTTACCACTGTGACTTGCTTCTCTTGCTTGTAGCAAGAAAGGTTTCTGAAAGGGTTATAATGCTTTAGACCTGCACTTCCTGGGAAGGAAGGGTGGGTGGTCTGCATCCATCTAAAGGGAAAGGGAAATTAATGGTCCTGTAACACTTTTTGCATGCTGAACTTAGCATAGAGACCATGCACAGGGCTGTATACTCTGCCTTTCATTGGTAGACGTGTTCTAGAATTTGGAGATTATTCATTTGGAGGTTGGAAGTGAAACCCACAGTTGTTTATCCTGGCTTTTTTTCTGGTTACTGTTCCAAGGAGAGTGCTCCTTTCATGCAGACAGACCTCTGTTATGTCAGGACTGCTCTGATTAACTGTGCAGCTGGAGCATGTTTTCCGCATCCCTTGTGTAGATAGCGCTCTGCTGGTTGTCTGGTTCTGCCTCTCCAGATTTTTAGTGGCTACTGAACACAAGCGATGCATTCATAACGTTGAAAACAAAATAAAATTACTGTAGCCCATGATGCTGTTAATTCTTTAGTAACTGCATCATACAGGCCACAGTGAAAGGTGGTGTGCAGGGTGCATTTCTCACTCCACTATATCTGTGTCCCTTTGGTAACCTTGTCTATTGTGCCAAGTGCTCTCCTTGATGCAACATAAGCTTGCACACTAAAAAAGCCAAATAAGCTATCTTTATTATGTAATCCTGAAACTCTTAATGTGTAGGTGCATATATATTTTTTCAGGTATGATACATACTTTAGTATGGCTCTGTCCCTTTTATCTCTTCTTCAAATGCCATTGGTTATTTTCAGGAGCTCACTCAGGGTTGTGTGAAAGAGCAAAGGCACAGGGGTCGGGTAAAGAGTATCTGTGGATGCTTGCCAGGAAAACTTGTATTTTGACAGGTTTATTCCTGTGGTCTGTCAGGTGGACTGAAAAGGGGTAAAAAATTTTGAGGTAGCAATTGGACCTCTACAAAAAAGGAAAAGTTTAAACCAAGTATTTGAGGGTGACTGAGGGAAACAATGCAAAGGGAGTTTGGAAGATCTGCAACATGAAGCAGACCGAAAGACACGGAATGCTGAATGAGGATGCGAGGAGTGAGGGAGAAGAATTTGCTCTATGTTCCATACCATCAAGAGTCCGGCAGCTGTGAGATGTTCAGGTATGACCAACTAAGCAATGGAGTTACAAAGGCCTTACTGTCTACTTACACTTCTTGATATAGTTTCATTTACAGGGATTTTCTGAGCTGCTGTATAGCTACTAATTGGTTTTTATAGTAATTTTTATTTAATACACTTCCCTCCCTCCCCCCACCCTCTGCTAAACCCATTCCCACTATCTTATTACTTGTTAGACTACTGCCTTTCCAAATGTCTCAGATCTCTTGTTCTTCAGCACAGAAATACTGCCAGTGGTTCATATCAGTCTAGCCTTTTGGGACATAAGTAGATTCTCTTTGCTAATTCTGCTGCTCACTAAGGTATTTTACAAACTAAGAAATAATGAATAATAATGTTGGAATTCCTGAACTTACACCATGACACTGGAATAAAGGCATCAGCAGGGTTAGTAGGTTTTCAGAGCATTGTCCCTATGGAGAGTTCTGTGTTTTAAAGACACAACGGTGCTGCACAGTAATTATGATTTACAATTATAAAGCCTTACACAAAACCTTACACAAATTATCTAATTGTGTGACAAACTTTTTTCCAGGCAGCTGCTGTATTTCTAGGCATTGCTGGCTGCACTGCATTTACATCATTAAATATTATTAAAAAAGAAAATGCTTTAGTCTACAGAAATCACAGAGTGAACATATTGAGACAAATTGCTATTGTTGCTTGTCCCACTCTTGTTTAGCTGGAAAGCACAATTTTATTCCCTCCTTTGGAGCAGGAAAGGAAAACTGAAGAACTGCCAGTTTTCGGTCCTGCTTTATTGTACAAAACAAGCACTTTATTAAATGTAACATCTGTCATTCTTCAGAAAGACAAATACATGCAGAGATACATGTTTTTTGTTCACATAACTTCTCCCTTGAAATCAGTAGGACTCTCCTGTCCTTTTCAAAGGAATAGGACAAACCTCAAGTTTTGCTGTGCTTCTAAATGAAGCCTTTAAATATTGTCTGTCTTAGTACTACGTGTGATGGAGTTAATACTCCTCAAACACTAGGCAGTGGCCTTTCAATGATCAATTCATGTCTGAAATCTTGGTTATTTCAGCTTTCACATCCTTGATCTCAGTTTGAACTCCAGTGAGATTCGCCAATTTCTCATTCAGTAAAGCAATTTCCTTCTCCCGTCGCAATACCTCTTCCACTAATCTTCCTATTCTCAGTGTTAGATCATTTATTAATGGTTCCAAGATAGCAAACTCCTTTTTAACTTTGTACATCTTGGGTTTTAAATCATTTGCAAATGTAACTGTCTTCAGAACTTTGGCTCTGTCACTTTCAAGATTCAGAAGTCTATCTGAATGCTCGTTAAAATCATTCCTTAACTCAGACAATGCTGTCTTAATTTGCTCAATTTTTCTTGCATTACTGGATGCCAAGTTTTGTATTTTTGCACTTCGGTCAATGCTACTGGTAAGGAGGTCACCTATATTTTTTACTGTCATCTTTTCACCTTTTTCTACTTTATCTTCTAGTGTTTGCAAAGAATCTGTCAGTGCAGTCATTTCTGAGACAAGGCCTGAAATACGCCTTATGTCAGTTTTTACTGTCACAATTGTCAATGTTATGTTTTTTGCTACAGAAGCTCCATTCTGTTCAATGCTTGAAACTGCATGAAAAAGGCTTGTTAAATTCTTCTGCAGTTCTTCTTGTTTTTTAATTATGCTGCTAGACCATGTTTTCATTGTATAAATATCTTCCTGCAGATGTTTAATGTGAGAAATTATTTGAAGATCTTCCAGCTGTTCCATGAGGTTCCAAGTCTTTTCACACTAGAAGGATACAAAAATATTTCTAGCTTAACAACTCATACCAAAATTCAAGCTATGCTCTAATGAAATACCTTACTACTCTGATATTCAAATGGAGTGCAAACCCTGTCTCTAGGAAATAAACTTCTGTTGCAACACAACCACAATGTATTTTTTTCCTGTCAGTACACATAACAAGTATCACTACTTTTTCTATTACGACCAAAAATTATAGGAAGGTGCTATATGACTTTCTTACATGAATTCCAAAAACACAAGTCATCAAATGTGTAATCTTCCAGTTACAAGGTTTTTTGTCTTAAGTCTTCATAAAAGCTACTTTAATGAGAGAACACTCATGCTGTTGTTGGATTTTTGCCTGGATTAACTATTTTGGTTGTTTGGTTGTTTGTTTTTTAAAGGACTGGGTTTTGGTTTTCAAATTTGAGACGAAGAAAGGAAACTACCTTAGGGATACTATCCTGTTCAATCCCCAATCTGTCAGGGTAGAACTTGCAGAGAAAAAAACACACCAAATGGGCAAGCGGAAACACATTCTAAAAGGCTATAATTAGTATCATACTAATCCTTTTCTGGACACTAGCTGTAAAAATATCATCAAAGAAACAGATATTTTTAGCTCTTCAGTAGTGTTGGCCATTCCTCACTAGCTCAGTACTGTTTGCTCAAAAGCAAAAGAGCAAAACTGTGGAAAGTTGTGCTTGTTAATGCCCTCTAGAGATGAGGATTTCCTGTTCAATCTCTTCTACATTCAGCTTTCAATGGGGTTGAGGTTGGCAGAACACATTAAATTAGGGAGCATACCACAGGTAATCTAGCCACTCTTTCCAAAAAGATATGAAGTAGAAACACTGTAACTGGAATACACTTGTGAAAAGTATTTTAAAAACATTTCTTTATAGAGTAATTTTTCTTAATGGGACATAGAACACTAAAGTATTTACTCTGTACCTTTTCTGAAGAGGCAATTTATTTTGAATTAGATTATGTACTGGGTCAGGGCAATTCACTACACTATGTTTTTTATTTTGAATGACTGTAAACAGACACAAATTTATATATAAGCAAAAAATTGAAACTGATACAGCTTTATACTATTTCATATCATTGAGAAATGGTATTTATACCATTGAGAAATGCTGGTTTCATAGTCTCTTGAATGGGCAGTTTTACCTAGTTAGTGAAGATTTCAGTGGAGTTCTAGAGAAATGAATGTACAAAACCAGAATAAATAAAGTCTGATTAAGTCATAAATATTGAGGGTTGATAGTGTCTCTATGAAGCAAAATCCTGAGTTCAGAAATACAAAATTGTCTGTAGACAAAAAGTTCATGATGTCCCTGAGATCCAAATTTCAATGAACAGCTGCCAGATGTATTAGGTAGTACTGAGTCCCATGTAAGTGGATCTATAGATAAACTGGATATTCCCTGCCCCCAGGTACATTACTCCATGCCTTTCATTAATTACTTCTGCATATCTTGGTTCAGCAAACTTTGGGAAACAATGTCAGTGGCACTATTCATTTTTTTCTCCTTTGAAATGCAGTGCAATCCCAGACATATAACATAATGCCTGAGAGAGAACATGCTACAAAGGTTAAAAGTTGTTTTTAAACAGCACCAAAACAATCAACCCCACAAAAAAACCCCAACCCCCAAACTAATACAGTGAATGATCACACCAAATTTGTGAATTAAATGATAGTAGAATCTAACAGGAGTATCTGTTAATAACCACTTCAGTCTAGTTCAATGACTTCAATGGGAGAATTAATTGCTACCAGTATTTGAAAAGGCTGGAAATGAGGTCTAAGGAGGTTATTTGCATGGAGTAAAAGAAATATACACCAACTGCTATGTAAATACCAACTGCTTATAAATACAAGACAAGGTTCTCAGTAGGAGGTACTTTACTAATGTTTTCTGCAATGCTGTTACATGCAAGTTTCAGCCATTAAAAATGTCCTTGTGCTTTCCTGCACAAAATAAGATGCGTAGATCCCAGTAGCAACTCTGACATTGTGAAGTCTGTATTGAAAGCACAAAACCATTATAGTACACAATACATTAAAAGCAAGGTACATGTATCTCTACTGAGCACTAAGTGATGAGTTGTTCATTGTGTTACAAGTCCACGGAAAGTAATACAAAAAACAAAAACAAAAGAAACTAAGTAGTGAAAACTAAGTATGCAAACTAAAAATATGAGGGTTTTTTTCCTTAAATCTACATACTTTGCTTCAAATTCCTTCTTATTGAAAAGGACCTTTTAATAAATAAGCTGCAAATAATTTAAGAAAATACTTCTTTCCTTCTTCAACACAGTATGTCTTGCTCTCTAACCTCTTTATTATAAGTTTGCCTTTCAGGCTGATCTAATGTCTATTTAAATTAATGACATTATTTCAGCTATCTTTAACATACATTGAAATCACATTATACTAATAAAGTGCTTTTTCATCAATTCAAAACATAAGTCCAAATTCACTTATCCCCATTCTGGTCATTTTCTAAGTTACAGTTTTCTAAAATTATTTCTTTTGCTTTGTAGTCAGACACTACTTCTTCTAAAACTGCTATTTCAGGTTGCATTTTCAACAAGCTGCCATTGTAGTGAATGCCTTCGAGAACCTTTTGCATTGCCACTGTATCAGAAACAGTTTTCAACATATCATTTTCCACAGTGTACAGCTGTGTTGTCAAGTCCTGTATCTTTTTCTCCATACCCAGCAATTCACTTGACAGTCTAAGAATAGAGTGAATAGCACTTTCAATTGTTGGCAAATGGTTCTTGCACTCCACAATTTTAGGTTCATAGTTTGCAAGTTTCTGATTCAGGTTTGTTTCCTTGACTACCAGACTATTCTGTTCTTCTTCTAGCTTTTCAACTGCCTTTGCATGCAAGTCCAACTTATGTTCAATTCTAGAGAATTCATCATCTTCTTGCTTTTTTAGTGTTCTAATATTTCTGGCTGTACTGTCTTCCAAATCTTTTACTCTTTCTGAAAGGGATTTAATTCTTTGGTCGACTTCATTAATTTGGGAAGTAACTTCTGTATGTATGAACTTTGCTTCAGATTTTAAGCCACTAGTGTTTGTGTTCATTTCATCCAAGCTTCTTCTCCAGGAATTTGTAACATTTTGGAACTTCTTATTAATGCTCTGCATTTTTAGAGTGAGAGTCTGTTCATTGTTCTGAATGTCATTTATGATGTTATGAAGAGAAGATATTTCCTGCTCAAACCCAGTCATCACAGAGAAGGATGAAGCAGCTTCTCGCAGGATACTTTCAGAAGACTCAAACTGCATTTATAACAAAAACAATGTTTGTGCCTACTTAACAAGAGTCAGAATACAAAACTATTTCCATTTATTTAAGAGAGAATGAAGTTCCTTAAAAGCTACTGTACTTGTTAAGCTCCTACATGATTTTTTGCATATTCATGTTTAAAATGTTGATTAATCTAGCATGAAAAGCTCACAGAAAAAAGATATGTCTATTGTTGCTTTTCTATAGAACATATACCATTTTCTTTGTTGTCAGTCCCTTATTTTCCATGTTTGGTTTTGTGTGTAAAATACAGTAAATCCCATGCAACATTTTACAATCTGAAGTGTAGTATATAAATATACGAATTACATCATGTCCAAGTGACATCATTCTGAGATCAGTGCTGAAACAAAATAACTAGTATAAGCCATGCTGTGCTCCCATCAATATCTATAAGGTATTGGGGATAATTTGGCAGGCAGCACAAGTTTACTGCTCGATAATGTCAAACATCGTAATATTTTTGTCAGTGCTGTTTTATTTTCTTCTCTATAGCTTCATTATGTCTTCATATTATTAGAACAGGTCTACTACATAAAAATGGCTATGAATTTTCTTCAAATCAATGTATTTTAGGATCATACACAAAAGACTACTGGTAGAATGAAGTATGTGCATAAATATAAGTTCTTAAAAATAGTTTTTAAAATATACTGAGATACAACCACTACACCTACATACTTAAACAATGGCATAGATTGACATGTTTTGTCACATGAAATATTCTCTAAAAGCCAAGTAGAATATTCTCTACAGGCAAGTAGAACACATTATGGTAATTTTAAAACAGATAAATTAACAAAAAAACAACAAAGTAAAACAATAGCAAATGTTCACCAGAGATTATCTAAATAAGAGGTTAATGATTACCTTTTCAGAAATTAAGTTTAATTTATTTTCCACATCCAGGAATTTTTCAGCTTCTTGTTGTAAGAAATTGTACTTTCTTTCCATATCAGCAAATTTACTTGAGTGTTGAAATAGAAACCTACAAATTGCAAGCAAATAAACACAAAGTGTAACTATATAATTAGCATATAATAAGTGTTCCAGGACCTGAGTCACTGAAATTTGTTACTGGAGGGATCTGTGTTTGCAGAATTTGCTAGATCAATACGTAACAGGGAAAAAAAAAATCAGGATTTAATGAAGTTGATCTGTGTAGATACTGGACATATCTTCCAAAAAAGTAGGAAAACAAGTAAGTATGCATAGATGCCTTCATTTTTACACTATATTGCCATTCAAACAGGAAAAATGTAAGCACTTTTTCTAATTAAAAATGCAATGAGACAACCAAGCAAAACCTCCTGAATTTTGCTGGATGTTTATTAATCCCCAAAAAAGGGGTTTGTAGATTATTCAAGGGTCCTCTCAGTAGTACAAACAATTTTATCTAGACCAGTAGAGCTTACTTCAAATGCTTGTGTTTTCATGAAGTGCTATTTATAATTTATAATAAAGTAGAAGTTTCAAAACATATACAATGTTCTGTAAGATTAAGTTAGGCAATAAAAGCTATAGATAGATATACGCAAAAGTGACACAAACAGATATACCTAAAACACTAAGCAGAAGCATCACAAATAATTTTATTTAGATAATGAAATCTGGGTGACAATAAGAACAAATTTTACCTTAATTTTCAGGGTGATGTCTAGTGCAATAAACTGGACTAATTTCTTGCACTAGATTTCTGAGAATTTCATCATATCATTTTTGCATGAAGCTCAGTGTCTGATGGAACTAAGGTACTGATGCTGCTAAGATATTTTAAAGCATCTTTAGCAACGATATTTGAGCTTTACTTGAAGGCTCCAGCTGAGGAACAACTTACCACAGAGCAGAGCAATTTATTTACAGAAAACTGTTTCACTTCTACTGTCTGATTATTTATCACCTGCCAAATGAGCCTTGTTGTACTTATTGTCAGATTAAGTTGCTCTTCACAGGTAGATGTAGTCTCTAAAGCAGGTACTTAAAATTCATAAGCAAGGCACCTTTTAAACTTTCAACGTGCTAGAACAAATCGATCTTCGACAGTAACTCACTGTACACCAGTGTTTCCATGCCTGTGAATGCTCCCATTCTTTTCTTGATTCTTCTGGCTTTACCAAGTTTCTCTAGTCACTTAACCCAAACACGGCATTCAAATGGAAATCATACAGCCTGTGACTGAATACCATATGGAATACGAATGGAAATATTAAAATCTGCTTCAGAGGGTTACCTACCAGGTCACCACCAGGCAAACAGCAAGGGAAATTATGGTCAAGCTTGTCCGTGAGTCCATCCAAAAGGAACTGCGATTATTGCTGGTCCTGGGACTTGCCAGCTTCCCGTAAGTACCGTGCTTCTCAGCCTTTGGTGAACCTTCATTGGTCTTGAATGAGGAAATACCTTTTTTCCTTTGCTTAACTTCAGACATTTTGTGGGTTTAAAAAGCAGAAGCAAAAGAGAGAGCTAGGATAAAAAAACAAAACCAAAAAGGACTACTTACTTATGAACATCCTCCAGTGTTTACTTTGTTTCTTGGTTATGTAACTGTTGCAAAATGTCAAAAGACTTTCGTTTTACCTTCCATAGTATAGAGCCTGGCTTTCATATTTTCTCAAAATTAACTGATTTTCAAACTTTAGCAAATTTTCACCTTTCCAGAAATATTTCATCTGTTGTAGAACAAGTAATTTTAAAGATTATTTAAAATCAAAAGGACTATATTTCTTTTTTTGTAGTTGATGACTGTCACAAGATCATTAGCGATTTCACTGATGGGCTTGTGTTTTACTTGTAGATTAAAAAAAAAATTATTACCTATACCACATTAAAAGGGGAAAGTTATTTTTTTCATTTTTAAAAATGGAAATGCGAGTCAAGCTTTAATTTAGAAATAGTTCTGTTGTAATGATGTCACGTCATTTGTAAAATCATGAACATCATTTAGTAAGTCAATAAAAGAAAAAATGAGAAGATTAATGAAATTATGCATCTAGATCAAAGAAACGCTCTAACTTCTTGATAAAATGAAGGTCTGAATAGAGACAGGCAATATGAATCTCCAGCTCATATTTTAACCAACCAAGTGGAAGTATAAAGTGGAATTTTTAAGCCTAAAACCGTCCTGCTCGAAATAAACTTGATCCTTGGCAGATTCCGTTTTAGGACAGCGTGAGACAACTGTTGTGCTGCTTTCTGGATCACTTTCACAGTATTGCGACTTAGTCACATATCAAAATATAAATATTTAAAGATTCTTACACAGTCACACTCAAGCGGAAAACGTATTGTTTAAAATCTAACCTGTCACGACAGCAGGCAGTTTAGAGATGTTTGACTCACAGCACTGGAAAGTGCACTCTAAGTTTGAGGTATGTAGGAAAAAACATAACCTCAAAAAAACCCCCCAAAACAACCCAGAAAAATGCTATTTTGTAACTTTTAGGACACCTTTCCGATTGAGAGCACGCATTATGAAAGTAAGGCAAATAAAGGAGATCTGAAGGGTAGTTCGGGAAATAGTCTAATACAGACATAAAAAGCTCTGCTTTAATGAACGGCTTCAGAGCGCACTCCGGTGCGGTGCAGAGGGACGAGCCGCAGCCCCAGAGATTCTCCTGGCCCAGCCGTCCCAGCCCTGCCCGCCGTGGATCGGCAGCCCCGAGAGTGGATGGGTGACCGACGGACGTACTGACCGACCGCCGCCTCCGCTCAGGAGCCTCCGCCTGCCTCCGGCCCGGAGCTCCCCGCATACCCCACCCCGCCCCGCCCGCGCTCGGGGCAGCCCCGACGCTCCCTCGGCCGCCCCGCGCTGTCCGTACCCGCGGCGCTGCTCCGGCCTCGGCTGTGGGGCGGGGAGGGCCGCCCTGCCCGCGGGCACCACGTTTACAGCCCGCGCAGCTCCTCCCTCCGCCGGGGCCGGCGCATCGCGTCCCGCAGCGCCACGTCCTGCGCCCGCCGCGGGCAGGGCTGCGATCCTGACACGCTCCGCCAGGGCTCGGCTCGGCTCGGCTCGGCTCGGCTCGGCTCGGCTCGGCTCGGCTCGGCTCGGCTCGGCTCGGCGCTTTGTTTTGCTGGGCGCGGGGACCGGGCCGGCCCATCCCCGCCCCCGGGCCCGGAAGGAGGAAGCGTGGCGCTGCCGGCCCGGGGGCCGCGGAGGATTTGCCGCTGCCGGGGCTCTGCCTGCCCCCAGGTGAGCGAGACGGGCCGCACCGCAGCAGACCGGGAAGGGTTTGCCCCGGGCGGGCCGGGGACGGCGGCGGGAGGGCGGTCTGAGCGCTCCGGGGTCTGTTTACTGCTCCGGCGGCTGATAAGAGCGTCTCGGGTGCGGGTTAACTCTTTGGTTTGGGTGTTTGTGGGGCCGTTTCTTTTGTATTTGCTTCACGTGTGGCTCCATTATTGTTGTTGTTGGAATAATGATAATAATAATTATAATAATAACAACAACAACAATACGTGGACTTGTCATTCACATCCCAGTTCCGTAGCGATGCGCTGGGATAAAGGTAGGGGAAGTCTTTGCTAATCATGTAATTTTCAGTGAAAATAGGACATTCTGTCAGTACAAAGGAAGAGGCACTCCATTGCGGGCTCATCCAAAGGCAGCTGCTATTCTACCTCTACCCAGCTCCTGAAGGAGAGAGCGAAAGGAAAAGGTGAGTGTTTCTGCAGGCACCTGCGTAGTTGCTCCAGGAAGGAGTTTGAACTTGCTTACGGAGATTTCTGTCAGGAAATTAACTAAGAGATAATTTTGATTCTTTGGGACTCTCGGGGTCAGATGATCAGTACTGGAAAACCTTTGCATTGTAGACAATAGTTTTCACCTTCTGTTGTCTTCAGACATGTGGCTTTTTATGACATAGAGGAAGAATGCCAGTTTATAGAGTTGTGTGTCAGATGCTGAGAAAGGAAGGTATAGCACAGTCATTGGCAGTGTTGGGCCCTCCATCTGTCATCATGTGTCAAAATCCAAGTGTGCTTGTATGGAGGCTTGAGCTTGGAGACATTTAGTTTATCTCATGTGATGAGACTGGTCCTCTTTCTCATCCTGTTGTCCCAGTCACATGATCTAAGGACTTAAAAAAATTGATGTGTGTATGGGGAGAAGACCTTTTCATAGAGACATCTACCAAGTTCCTTGTGTAGGAGAAGCTTGCAAAGTCTGCGGTTTTGTAGCTCTGCACGTGTTCATAAACATAAATTCATAGAAATGGGGAAAAGGACTCAGACTTCTTATTTTCCAAATTAGCAGATTTATCAGGTACTGTATATATTTTCCACTAATGCAGCTGCTTTGCTATTGTTTCTGACTTTAAAACCAAAACTCATAAGCTATTTTAAAATTTCTTTCCTTGTACTTTTAAGTTATGTTCCTATTTTTACTTGACTTCTCCCATCCCCGCTCCACTTTCTCACAGTGAAGGAACATGGATGTCAAGAGTAGAAATTGTTTACTTATGAATCGCCAAGCATTGGAAAGAGACATCAAGACTTCGTATATTATGGATCGTATGATTTCTGATGAAGTACTGACATTACAGGAGGAAGAGAGAGTGAAACAGCAGGTAGAATCATCTTTCACTGTTTCTTATCTCCCTAGTGTACTCAGATGTTTTACCATATTTTTAAAGGTTAATTTCTGTCTATCTAGTTCCTGCATTCATCAAATGAATTCAGCACACAGTTCTTATTGCACTTCATAAGGTTGAGTAAGGGCTTGTTCAAGTTAAAGGCTATTTCTCTAACTATAAATAGTCTCTAATTGACAGAGTGATAGTTATATTATTTCTAAGGTCTCTTAGTTTTGTATAATACCTCTTTTCATTTTTTTCTTTCTTAGACTACACAGAAAGAGCGAGCAGCTATGCTAATAAACATTATTCTTACAAAAGATAATAATTCATATAGATCCTTTTATAACGCACTGCTTCACGAAGGGTACAGAGATCTTGCCGCGCTTCTTCAGGATGGCATCCCTTCCATCTCCTCTGGTAACAGAAAGAGTTCAATGGATGGAATGACTTCATGTGGTCAGTGTAACTCCAGCAATCCCTATGCATGAACATAAAGACCAGTTTGCCTTTTTTATTACTTTGAAAGTTACTATTTGTAATACCTGTTGCAGTGAAAAACGAGCAGTTGGTGCATTCTGTTGTTTTGATATGTAGTAGTCTGTCTGTATTTCATATATTTAATATGGCAGGAGAGTTACAGCAGTTATAACTTTTGTAGGTCATATTGAAAGTGTTCAAATTAAGTAACGTTTATTTTAAAATATTATTTTACTCAGCTAGTCCAAGTTTATCAGTGTATATGTCACTCCATATGGGCACAAAATGGAAACATAAAGTGTACATTTTCTTTCCTGCTTTACCTCTTCTATTTCAAGTCATGCTATCTCAGCTTAAATCAATGGAAGTCTTGCTAGTACCAAAGTGCTATGCTGTTAACTGCCAAGTAAAAGCCTTACACGGCATCCCTTTTAGCTGCCGCATCTGTGGGGCGGTAACTTTTGGCTGAGAAATGACTTGGTTGTTGGTAACGTTGAGCTTACCACATGCAGTTATTATTTGGAACACTATTTTAGTTGGGGGGCCAATTACCTGTTAAGTAATTTATTTCTAGAAAGCAGTATTTTTTCAGTATTTGGTGCTGTAAGTCCAGCAGTTTTTGGAGCATTTTTATGGGAGATGAGATGGGGAGGGACCTCACTAGTTATTTTGAGTGGGGAGTTGTTTTGTTGGGTTTAAAGAGGCATTACATTTAGAATTCACTTTTTATTTTTGTGTTTCTTCTTTTCATCTTTAGTTAAGAGAGTTCTCTGTGAAGGAGGTGTACCACAGAGGCCAGTTGTGTTTGTCACTCGGCCAGAACTGGTAGATGCTATTAAAAGGAATCTGTGCTGCTTGGGAAACGATCCAGGCTGGGTCACAGTTTATGGAATGGCAGGCTGTGGGAAGACTGTTTTAACAGCAGAAGCTTTAAGGGATCATCAGCTCTTGAAAGGTACTCTTAGAAAAAAATCTATATTTTTTTAAAAATTACAGCAGGTATACACATATTGGACATACATGGTACAATATCATATGTCATCTTGAAAGTGGTTCGCGTTTCTAAATTCCTTAGTTGCTTGTGAAATATTTGGTTGCAACGTGCAACTTCATAACCATTTAATGCCCTAGCACTGTTAAGTATTTTATTAGTTTATTGAAAACGGTTTGAATAGCTTTTCACCTTAGAATCTGCTTTGGTTTATGAGAGTAGATGCATCCCTCATTAAACTGAAATTGTTATTTCTGTCAGTGAAAAATAATATAAGTAGTTATATTCCTCTTGGGCATTGCTGGTAAAGTCCTTGGTCTCTTCTCCTTGCTATTTGAGTTTAAAAAAATCTTGCTCTAACTTTTGCATATATTTTGACAATGGCAGGCATTTGTGGAATATCACCTTAACTTAAAGCAGATCATAAATGAGACCATTTAATGTTTTTTTTTATTTTGTTTTTCCCTCCACAGGACACTAGGAGGAGAAAGTAGGACTTGGACATTAATAAACATGATGTAGGGATAGATGCCACAGCATCTGCCACTATAGCTGACTCTTCTTGATGTCTTGTTGATGACTCTTTTGGGATCACTTTTACATCCCAAACTCTGAACTTCTGCAGTAATACAAGGTTAAAAATGTAAATACTAAGTCAAACTATCAGAAAGATGGATACAGAAGGGGTCATCACGTGACAGGCAAGAAGACACATAAAAAGGGGGAGCAACAGCATCAGTGGTGGTGTGAAATTTCTGTGGGAATTTTCCATACAGAGCCTGTTCCTTTAAAAATGAGCAATAGTGGTCTTGTAGAACCATCCTTTGGTGTTAATAGTAGAGTTGCAAGAATGGCTTGCAATAGACTTTACAGGTTTATATTTTAATTAATGTTGAGTTCTTGATTGCTATTGTAAGATGCTATTAAATATTTCTGATTTTTAAATGTATAGTATGATTAATACTGCTTTTCTTGTTAGATTACTTTCCAGGAGGAGTTCACTGGATCTCTGTTGGAAAACAAGACAAAGCAGGGCTCCTGATAAAACTTCAGAATCTCTGTAGTAGATTAGAACATGACTCAACTCTTTCACAAAGGCCACCACTTAACATTGAGGAGGCTAAAGATCGTCTTCGTTTGCTGATGTTACACAAATATTACAGGTGATGGCAGTAAAATCAAACACTATTCTCTTAAAACTTTGCAGAATAACTTTGATCTAATCATCTAAGCTGTGTGTGTTGTGCTTACATGTCTCTGTGGTGTTTGGGGGTTTTTTAAACCAACTTTCTCACTTAGGTTAATAAGACTTCTGCTAACAAAATGTGTTAACCAGCTGTGCAGGAGTCATGTTTGCTTGAAAAACTATTAGTTGTTGAATAATGAAAATTGGGGAGAAACAATTGGAAACAAGTAGTGTTCTGACTTTGTGTTCTCATTGTGTGCATAGAATGCTTCACTGATAAGTGAGATCATACAGCAGGAAAAAGTGTATCACTGCAGAAATTTTTTCCCTTCCAAAACAGATGTCTTTCCAAAAAGTGTTTGGTCTAGAAGTACCAAAGTGAAAGCAGGTTTTCATGATATGATCAATTACTGCTGAGAAACCAGTTTCTTTTAAACTTCAGGGAAAGTGACTTGATTTAATTAAGCATCATCTCAGTCACTGCACAGCTTTTTTCATCTTTGAGCAATAGTTTTTGTTATTTGTTATCTTGTATGAAGAGTTCAAAAGACACTTTCAGCTGAAAGTGCACTTTTCTGGGAAATAGATGAAGTGGTTGTCTCCATTGACACATATCCATTGTAATTTCTTGTTTATTAACAAAGAAACCAAAACTCCTGAATACAGAAGAAATTTGATGTTTAATTTATGCACAACATCACAATGGGCATGGGAGGAGGCAAGTGGTTGTGGGAGGAAGTAGAGGGGAATGGACTGGGGAGTGAGGTTCGTAGGGTGCCAAGTGTATTAGAAACCAAGCTTCACTCATTCTGCACCTTGTGGAGTAGCTTGCTCTGCACTGGAATTCTCTTCAGTGACAAAAAGTCACTAGCTATTTATTGATTCAAATAAGTTAACCCAGTATATCTCTTGGGAATAAAGTATTAGACAAAGAATTCAAATTGTGAATCCAGTATGTATCTTGGGATTAAAGTATTAGTCAAATAAAGAAAGTGAAACTATAAAATACTTTAAAGTAAGAAATTACCAAATTTAATCTTCTGTGATTATTATCCAGTGTTTTTTGGCTTAGGGTGTTTTTTTGTAATATTGGGAGGACTTTGAACTGTTCAGATTAATTAAAATCATAAAATAGCCCAGCATGAAATTCATGCCACTCAGCATATTTTCAAGTGTGAAAGTGCCTCAAAATTAGTTATTTATGGCTCTGATAGTATCCTTGTAAACCCTCTGATTTATCAGAAGGGTATAATAGAGGAGTTGTATAAAATGAGATAAAGCTATCCAAGACTTAGATGTAACTTTGAAAATGTGGTATGATGTGTACGCACTTCTCTAATAAGATCAGATCCTTATTTATAAGCTTTGATGGCATAAGTACCATTTAGCTGAACAAAAATCTTATGGAAACAGTGGCATGCTTCAGTGGGAGTGGACAACTTAACCAATAACTAGTGTAGCTGAAAATTCCATCCCTTTTAAAAAAGGGCAGTAAATGTAAACAATTTGTAAGGTTAGGTTTCAATAACTAAAACACACTGATTGCAAATAAATATTTCTTTTCATACATCTGCTTCTGACGTTTTGCACCTGTAGAATCAACCTTTTATAATCAGCTTTCAGTAACTTCTTTATCATATATAGATGAATGTAGGGAAGTCTTCTGTAAATTACTCTGTTCAGATTCTATCCAGTAACTTACGGATGTGGCTAGCCACAGGATTTGAATGTGTCATCACTGTAAAATGTAAAAATAGCCTCATCATCCAACTCCTTCACAAGAGGATTTTTACAAAGATATAAGGAAAAAACTGGAAACTCTTTGGTCAAATGAAACTGAAAATGCTTTCTCCCAGGAAGTTTATCACTAACCAGTGTCAAGCAGAGTTGTTATCTAGGCCTATGCGACTCTTCTTCATTTATGATACCTGGTGACTTGAAGAAGAGAGTAAATATTTCTGTTTTTCCTGGCATCTACTAATGGAAATATTTCTCAAAACATTATTGTTTCCACTTCAGTTGTATCTATAAAATAGTAAGTGGTAAAAACTTACTCTTTTGAGATACCTGCATTCAGCTTCTTGCACAGTATTTAATCACAGAATCATCAAGGTTGGAAGAGACCTTGAAGATCACCTAGTCCAGCCATCAACCCAGCACCACCATAATTAGCTGTAAACCTTGTCCCCAGGTGCTGCAGATGCTTCAGCACTTCTGGAGACAATGACTCCCATCACCTCACTGGGCAACTTATTCCAAAACCTAACCACCCTTTCAGTGAATTTTTTTTTCTAATATCTTACCTGAACCACCCCCAGTGCAACTTAGGCCATTTCCTCTTGTCCTTTGGCTTGAGACAAGGAGAAGAGACTAACCCCCATCTCACTAAAACTTCATTTTGGGTCATTGTAGAGATCAATACAAGCCTGAGCCTCCTTTTCGCCAGAATAAACAATCCTGGTTCCTTCAGCCACTCCTCACAGGACCTGTTTTCTAGACCCTCTACCAGCTTCATTACCCTCCTCTGGACACACTCTTAAGATACTTTATATATTAATATTAAAAAAATTTATGCAGTGATATATTGTAAATTCTGAAACTGTTCTTTCCTTATTAAAATGCAATACTTTATTTTAGCACCAATAGTTGATCTGAAATCTGCAGTCTTTCTTCTTGCACTAGGTCTCTTTTGGTCCTGGATGACATTTGGGATTCCTGGGTATTAAAAGCATTCGATAATCAATGTCAGGTTCTTATCACCAGCAGGGACAGGAGTGTAACAGATGCTGTGGCTGGTAAGGAAGTTTCCTCTTCTGCACCAGAGATTTTGTGTCTATGTATATGCAATTTGTTCTTGTGAACTTTTAAAAGAATATAGTAGATGCTATGTCTATCAACTTGTGGCAAAGTTTTGGAATTCTGCTCTGTAGGACTTTATGCTATTTGTGAAGTAATTGTTAAATGTTATCCTGAAAGTGATATGTTTACATTGAAGAGTGTAGTCAGTGTATCACTCAACAGGATGCAACGATGCTGTTAAACTGATTATCTCTATGCTATTAAGTAGTCACTGCCAATAATGGATTTGTAATTATTAGATTGTAGTAATTTTTTTGTCTCTCTAAGGCAAACTGATTCTAGGAAATAGAACTTTTGCTCTTCTTAGTGCTAAGCCAATAAAATACTGTGCAAAAAATCATGAACCAGGCCCTTTGCTCCAGATTTTATTTGAAAAATACCTTGAATTTCCATAAGATTTTTCACATTATTTTAACTTTTTTCCTTGTTTCTGTGTCTAGGCAATAAATTTGAGGTTCATGTGGAGAATAGACTAGCACATGAGAAAGGACTGGAGATTTTATCCCTGTTTGTGAATATGAAAATATCAGAACTGCCAGAACAAGCTAACTCCCTTGTAAGAGAATGCAAAGGTATGCTGGTCACTCTGCAACATATCATTTACCACTGAATATATTTTTTCTTCTGGATTTAGACTTACAAACAGAGGAGGGAACATCTATTAATATTGTATACCTTAAGTAAAAGGCAAGTCAAATGTGTTTTGGGTTTTTTTAAGCTATACAGAAGTGACCCATGTGAATTTTCAAATAGTTTTCTTCAGTATATTTCCTTCCTGTGCTGCAATTGCACATAAATTTGTTGAGTTTGCAGATGTCTGCATGGATTATTGTTTGTCTGTCCTCCACACCTTAAGAATTTAATCAATATATTGGGAAAATTACTTGACTTACTCAATGACTTGACTATTAACTATTGGATTATGTTCCTTGAAAACCTCTAAAATTAATTTAATCTTTTCCTTCAGGTTCTCCTCTTGTGATATCCTTGATAGGTGCATTATTACGAGACTTCCCTAGTCGTTGGGAATACTATCTCAGACAGCTACAGAATAAACAGTTTAAAAGAATAAGAAAATCTTCATCTTATGATTATGAAGCTCTTGATGAAGCCATGTCCATAAGTGTTGAGCAACTGAATGACAATTACAAAGACTACTACAAAGACCTCTCTATCCTCCCTAAAGATGTTAAAGTACCTACTAAGGTAATAGCAGGAAGCTAGTAATTTTTAGTGAGTTACAAAAAAGCAACTTTAAAGAATTCATAAAATTTATAATTGTCGTATATAACTTGTGCTGTGTGTAACTTAGTAGTAATTGCTAGATTGGGTAGATTTGGTCATTATTGTATTATGACTTGTACTGTTAATAGTGAAACTAAAAAAAATCATATCTGAATAAATGTATTCATAATGTGTAAGTTTACTGTGCATTCCATATATAGCTCTTTAATTAGAGTGTAATTGAATTTACTGAAGGCTTAAAAACTGTTATGTGAAATTTATGTCTCTTTTAAGGAAAAGATATGATCACCATAAATCAGCAAAAATAGGCAACAGACCGGATGTATGAAAGAATTGGTAATTTATTGGAGGGATTACAATTTGTAACACGGCTATATTTGTTAGTATGCATTTTGTTGTCAGTTAATTAGTAGCCTTTTATGATAGTCATATAAGTCGTATTATGAGTTAGGGTTGGGATTAGCGTTTCTCTGTTAATGTGCTAATATTTTTTAGGTTCTTTGTATTCTTTGGGATATGGAAACTGAAGAAGTTGAAGACATACTACAAGAATTTGTTAACAAATCACTGTTGTTCTGTGATCGCAATGGGAAGTCATTCCATTATTATTTACATGATCTTCAGCTTGACTTTCTCACAGAGAAGAATCGCAACCAGCTTCCGGTACGTATTGACTAACCTGCTTACTTTTAACTTTATTCTCCAAAGCTGGACATTCTTCAGAAAATGTTGTGTTGTTAAAAGAGTATCCTGAGTAGTTCCATGGAATAGTCCACAATGCAGTTTAACTTAATGCTGAGGAATTAAAAATACTTACTTTCAACTTGAAACTGTGGAATGATTTCATGATGGTTCCATTTGGACCTAAGACACTAAGCTTAGAGAAGACTCTTTATCCATTATTTCTCTATCAAATGTTTCCAGCAGGAGATGTAATATTCCACTGTTGAATCGAAAGGCATCAAGACCCTACCAGAATAGCAGGTTTCTTCCTTAATGCAGAGAAGTGCTTTTTACTCGTTTTTCAGTTTAAGGCAGTACTTGCAGGGAGAAGACCTGTAAGATGGGCCCAATAAATTTCAATCCTGAAGGACTAGGCAGGAAGAGTAGATATGAAGAAAAGGCAAGTTTTTAGACTTGCTTTGGATTGATATATGTAAGAGTCCTTTTTTGTTGCCTACCCACATTTAATGTGAAGAGAGATTTAGTAGCTCTTCTCAGGCTGAGACGGAAGGTTAAACAACTGTTTTTTATGCCTTTTAATATCCAGAGAATGTTTTTGGAGGTCTTAAGCAGTAATTGGGTTAGGTGTACAGTTTGGAAAGGTAAACTTTTTTTATTTCACTTGTTGTCCCTTAAGATTGAAAAATAATATTACTTCTCAATACTATTTAAAATACAATCTTAATAATACTTATAATTCCTCAATCCTGAAACCTACCCATACCTTGGTATAGATTTCACTGAAAGTATGTTTTCTTTCACTTTGCAGGAACTACATAAAAACATAGTAAATCAGTACAAAAAATACTACAAACTTAATACGCCTGTTCCATCTCAAGAGGACTGCATGTACTGGTATAACTTTCTGGCGTATCACATGGCTGGTGCCAACATGCAGAAGGTGGGTTCTAACAAATGTCCTCTTTTCCTTTTTGTCCCACTCTTATCTCTTCGCTTTTTCCTTCAGGCCTTTTTCCACTTGAACCTCTCTTCCCTTGGGCATTTGTGCAGCTGGGTAAACAGTCATCGTAGGGTCTTTAGGAGGTCCACTGATAATCACTGTCTGTTGTAAAAGCTATTTTATTTCTACCATTTGTGTCTTGTCTTTCAACCAGTTTGTGAGAAAATTTATTCCTTTATATCCTAATAGCTTGTGTTTTTATTTTCCTTTTTTAAGAAGCTTTGATAAGAAATCTTCTCTAAACCTTTTTGAAAACCCAGGCTCACTTTATGGTATGACAATACACATAAATTGATTTTTGTCAGAGAATGTTATTAGTTATGTTTTTATTTCAGAAGTCATGTTATTTTTTTCTCTTATACAGATTTGCATGTAAAAATTCATTATCTGATTTCAATAGCTAAAAAATGCATTCAAGAGGTAGATGGGCAAATCTGTTGTTTCCAGAATTGCCTTGACACCTTTATAATGTTTTGTCTTTTTTGCCACCTACTGTACTTCAGATATTCAGCTGGAATAAGATGAAAATCATGCAGAAAGATTAATAATTCAGTAGTTTCAGTTGAATTTGAGTTTAAATGGATTTAGTAGCATTTGATACTGGTTGCTAATTGCTTTATTTCACATGTACTCAAACCTTTTCAGTTAAACTTCTTTTGAGATGCTTCATCTACCTCATACAGTACACTTTGTGGATTTATATCTTATAAAAACCTTTATAAGTAGCATGTGCTACAAATCTTTATTTAATTCTCTTAGTTTCTGCAACTTCAATGTGTTGTAAAAGTGTTTTTGTTAGCAGCCTTTCTACATTTTGTAGAATTATCTTCTCAGAGGTTTTTGGCCTGTCTCATTGTGACTGCATGCTTCCTAGAGTGTACATTCTATATGTCACTTATTTCTGATTATATCGGCATGATTGCTGTTTGTTGGGAGGCTAATAAAGCTGGGAGATATTATTTTCCTTTGTTTAACCACAATAATTTTTTAATCCTGGTGTTATCTACTGACTTTGGAGTGTACTTTGAGCCTGTGCAGTGTTGTCTCTAGGCAATTTTTCTGACCCCAGCAAGTAGGTTTTTTAACAAGAAAGGCTTTTTAAAGTGCATTAGTAGCAAGAGAAGGTCTAAAGGAAACGTTAGACCAATACTTATTGAAGATGGTTGTCTAACTAATAGGGGTAAAGAAGTGTAAGCATTCAGTGCTTTTTTCTGCCTCAGTCTTTAATAATGCTGACAGATCTTGGGCTGCCCAGCTCCCTGAGTTGGAGGAACATGAGCCTGGGAACAGTGAGTTTTCATCTGTGGACTCTGAAATTGTGACCTGCTGTGTCAGCTGAATGTTCACAGGTCTGTAGTGCCTGATATGATACAATCCAGAACACTGAAGGAACAAAAGGATTCTGTCAGGGTACTCCTCCTGATCATCTACTGTCATTTAGGAGTCATGGGAGGTCCCAGTCTGAGGGGTGACCTTGCTTCTCTCTACAGCTTCCTGAGCAGAGGAAGTGAGGAGGGAGATGCTGAGCTCTTACTCCCTGGTATCCAGTGATTGGAACTGAGGGAATGAGGCAAAGCTGTACCAGGTGACGTTTAGACTGGACATCAGGAAGCATTTCTTTACCAAGAGGGTGGTCAAACACTGGAACAGACTTCCTAGAGAGATGGTCAATGCCCCAAGCGTGTCAGGGTTTAAGAGTCACTTGGACAATGCCCCTAGTAACATGCTGTAGATTTAGTCAGCCCTGAATTGGTCAGGCAGTTGGACTGGATGGTCATGATAAGTCTCTACCAGCTGAAATATTCTATTCTATTCTAATAGTTGTATTTGCAGTTTCAGATCACCTTTTGAAGTAGTCTTCTCATTTTTAAGTGAAATGCAGCTATAACAAATTTTTTTTGTTTTTATTCAAATTCAGCTTCTCTTAGGAAGATGAGCAATCACTGCTAGCAGTGATCTTTGGTAGACTGGACTAGTCAAAGCTATTTCAGAGTTGTATCTTAAACCAGGTCTTATGTACTATAAGTCAAGAATTGCTTTGTACCTCCATCCCTTCTCTGACTAGCTGTATCAAAGAGCAGTCCTTTGCATTAAAATAACAACATTAAAATAGCCTTCTGTAACTCAGAATTTTCTTACCTGATCAAATAAGATCCGGGAATTTGCTTAGGTTTTCAATTAGAAACAATTATACCAAAGTGTATTTAATACCTAATGTATTTCCTATGCTTTTCTTTTTTCCCTAAGTAGATTCTGTTGTGAAACTTATGCTCTGAACTTAAATTTGTATTTCTTGTAGGAGCTCCAGGATCTTATGTTTTCTTTAGACTGGATTAAAGCTAAAACTGAATTGGTAGGGCCTGCTCATCTGATTCATGAATATGTAGAATATAGTTCAATCCTGGATCAAAAGGTATGATACGAAAAGGTAAATGATCAGTCTGTTCCAAATACATTTTTCTATTTTTCATTGCATTTTGTTGGATATATGTATATGTGGCAAGTATATAGAAAGCTTAAAACACTGAAATGTAAAACCAATAATTAAACTTTAACTTGGAGAAGAAAAAAATGAAGGAAACTTAGTTTTCAGTTTTAGCTTCAGTGAGTAAGTGATTGGCCATGGAACTCAGTAATCAAAGTGATGAATACCTAATGGGGGATACATAAGGTACTCTGCTTTTGAGGAGGTGTAGAGTTATGTTAGGCACTTCGAATAGTCCTTCTGATATTTCTCACTGACTGCTTATTGAATAAATCACTCTTGCAAATATCCTTTATTTGAAAAATAAGGAAATTATGCTTTTCTGAGGAGGATAATGAAATCTTTCAGTCTCTTGTATGTACTGCTAATAGAACTAAATAAAAATATTGCCAAGTGCTTCTGTAAGAGTATTAGCTGTGTAGAAATTTAAAAAAAGCAAAGGGCACTTAGGAAATAAATACTAAAATAAATCTGTTATCATATATTATCTGCTCTGTATTTAGGACAGCACAGTACGTGAGAACTTCCAGGAATTTCTTTCTTTAAATGGGCACCTTCTTGGGCGTCAGCCCTTTCCTGACATTATACAGCTGGGCCTTTGCCAACCAGAGATGTCAGAGGTGTATCAACAAGCCAAGCTACATGCTCAAAGAGAAACAGGAGGATTTTATTTGGAGTGGATGTAAGTAGATGCAGTCCATTTGCTGATATGCTGATCCCTTGATCCAAGGAAATCATTTAATGTCCAACTAAATGCAATGTATGGCTAATAACAGGACCTTTGTAAGAACTACTGTGGTTTTTTTCTGGGGAAAGGAAGTGAGATAATTTTCAAAAATGCTGGATATGTAAGGCCACCAATTGTTAATAATTACTTAGAAAAAAGTAGATTAATATATTTACTTCTGGATTCAATTGTTTATTTTAGATAACTATACTAAGATGAAAATATGATACTTTAAAAATTCTTGGAATAGTTGTTTTTAAATTTAGAGTTGTAGTGCAAGTATTGGGTATGTTACAGTATGTTTTTAGATTTTATAGTAAAATGTGCTGCTTTAGAAAGGAGAGCATTTGTGCTAACTTGCAAAGGTTTTGAAAGTAGTGAGATGGAATCTCTACACAATCTTGAAATTTTTCCTATTTAAATAATTCTTTGCTGTCACTGTGTTTTTGGAAGTTGTGTCAGGAAAAAGTTTACATATCTAAACATTTTCCCAGCATTGTTCCATAGTCATCTGACCATGTAACTCTCTTAGATTCTTCTGTTTGATGTTTCTCTTCTGATATTTGTAGTACTTGGTGGTTACAAACCAGAATGACTCTGTGTCATGCAATTATAATAATAGCCAGGCAGATTAGTCTCCTCTTTGAATGTTTGGTTATTTCATTTAGCCCAGCTAGCAGTATTCTAAAAAAACTACTTGGAAGTTGCACAGTTCAGAAGAGTCAATCCCCACTTAGTTCAAGGTTTTCACCTTGCATGTGGGAGACACGCTGAAGAACATGACAGAAATAACAGAACAGAGATAGATGTTTTGGTTGTTCATCACCAAAAGTTGTCTTATTACAGTGACAGCTTTTTGTATTAAGACCTGGCTAAGCAGGATGATTAAGATAAAAACCTCTGAGTGAGTGCTGGAATTTGTGTTTCTCTTATTACTTCAGCATGAAGGCTGAGAGATAATATACAGTGGGTTGTGTGTTTGTTCGTCATAAAGTTTACCTGCTCAAGATGTGTGGAAAATTGTCAATCTTTTTAGATAGGATTCTGAATAATTCAAGGGCACTAGAAATCCTGCTCATCTAAATCAATTCTCTTACCTTATAGAAATAAAACATCCTTGAAAAACCTCTACCGTCTGGTTGTTCGTCCACATAGAGATGCAGTTTACCATGCCTGCTTTTCTAAGGACAGACAAAGAATAGCATCATGTGGAGCAGACAAAACACTACAGGTAAGATACCTATGCATGAGTAAAAAGAGATGCTGTGTACCATTTTGATAACATTTCTTAACAGTTCTATCACTTTTCTTTTGATGCTATGCGGATATATTTGGATCTAGACCGTAATTGGAGACAAACAGTTTAAAAGGATATATTATTACATAAAAATCGAGTTGCATGTTTGGAATAGTAAGCATTATCTTCTAGTTCAAAAGCTAAACAGTGTGATTTTAGGGTTTATTCTATAAAGTGTGAACATGAGATGTCTTTTAATTATACGGTAAACCTCACATCCTAAGTAATACACTCCATCTTACTTAATATTTGCTTGCAAAAAATGTTATTTTCAGTCATAGTAGACCTTCTACAGTACTGAGAAGCAGTAAGATGTTTTAGTTACAGCTGTACTCTTTATGTGAGATGATAATGAACATTATGTCATTTTGGTGTTTATTAGTAAAATGTCTTAAGTAAAAAAAAACGTATATGTGGCGAAAATCCTGAAGCAGAGGACAGTTTTAGATTGGAAATGGGCCCAACGTGCTTAGAACGCAGATTAGAGGAGACAGAGAGGAAGTGACTAATACAAATTTGCCAGCAGTCTGCCTGGAGGGGAATCAGCCAGCTCTCAAGAAACTAACAATCAGCCAGCCAGTAACCTTGGTAAAGTATCTGTATTCCAGACAGCCAAAGGTAAGGGAAAAGATTAACTTCTCTGCAAACCTTTGGTATTGTTTTGGATGCTTGAGAAGCTGAGTACTAAAGCAGTAATATCACTAGTGCTTAGCTGCTGTTTGTTTGGCTATTTAATGTGTTATTACTGGAGTTTTTTGTTTATTTTATTTGCTGGCTTCTATAGTGTTATGATCATAGCATCCACTTAAGGGGATGCTTGGTGAATGTACTCATGCTGTGCTGAAGTTACTGTGCTGGGCTTCTGTTCTTAATGGCCTCATTACTGAAAGTGCAGATTGCTTAATTTTGTACCCCAAAAAATCTGTGGATTGTGATTGCACTTAAACTAAGCTTTTGTTGAAGAATAGGAAAATTAGCAATAATACTTTTTTCATGTTTTAACTTTGAACTTACTCGTGTTTTGTCTAATTGTGGCCTAAGCTTTTCAGTTTTCAAAGCTACTTAAAAAAAATTGCTAGATTAAGATCAGATATTCTGCAGAACTTAATGTGAATGTACATTTCCTATTACTTCAGTATTTATGTTCTTATTTGAACAAATACCAACCATTTCATTGTCATTGATATACCTGTTCAATAAAAAAGTAAAGGAAAGAACAGGGATTTCACAATTGTAGTATCCTGAACAGTGCTGTAAAGAACACCTTGTGATTTCTTTTTTTTAATAATTAGGAATGTGTAACCTAGGATGGAAAGGGAGACCTGATTTATCCACTCTCTCACCACACATGAAGTTAAATCCCAGAATTTGGGGAAATTGATTCATGTGTGACACTTTTCCTCAACTGTCCTTTCATTGTCTCTGTTTAGCTCAAGACAGAAACTTGCGTCATCCTGTACAGTTTTTCCCTATTTATTTTTGGGTTTTGTTCCTTGAATTGTCAATTGCTGATGAAGTTCGTGCTTTCCACAGAAGGGCATCCCATAGATACAAACCAGGAATTTTTCGCTTTAAGAATAATTTTGATTTTGTTTATAGATAGTGTTCGGCAGTTACTATTAAAAAATACAGTGAAAGGACGTGCTTAAAGAGTGAGGGTAGAACAGAAATATTTTTTAGTATCAGTTTTCACTATTTCTCTCCCTAACCATTTCTATCATCCTTGCAAAGTTGCTGCGCTATTATTTTTATAATTATGTTATTGTTCCTGAAATTTTGAATTCTTTCAAAAGTAAACCAGTTTTTTGAAGAGTTTACATAAAGAGAACTGTTTGATATAAAACAAACTTATATTTCTGTTTTAAAATTGTATGCAAGTTACAAGGTTTTACTGTTTCTTGTTTTAGGTGTTTAAAGCAGAAAGTGGAGAGAGACTCTTGGAGATAAATGCTCACGATGATGAAATACTTTGTTGCACTTTCTCTGCAGATGGAGAATTTGTAGCAACTTGTTCAAGTGATAAAAAAGTGAAGGTAAGGAAATGAGAAGGCGGCAATTCTTTTTTTCAAATAATTCTAATTCTATTTAACCAATTCAGGCAGAGCAGATTCTTAAGACTAAAGTTGTTTTAAACTGTCTTAATTCTTACATGGATAATTCAGTACTTGACAAATAGAAAAGCCCCACTTGTTATGTAACATAGAAGATGCTTAATGTTAACATCATAGGTTAACATCAAGGTCCACTTTTTTACTGGTATTATCAGATAATTCTTTTTAACTAGAACGTGTTTGAGTCCAACCCTATTCGTAACATGAGGTGAATCTATCCATCATTCATTTTTTAATTTTTTTTGTTACTTGTGAGATATTGGGGATTTTTAATCTCTCATTATTGTAGCCAAATCTTAGTGAAATTCCAGCATTTACCAGACTCTAATCTGAATTATAACCTTTCCCCTCATAACTTCTTGTTTCTTTTTGAAAATATGTATTCTTTCCCTTTATCTTCAAAATATTTTTGAAGTGTTAAGACTTTATCTGTATTTCAGCATAGTTTCCAGATTTTTAAAAATTAATTACTCTAAATATGTTCAAAAGTCTTTTTCCTCCTGCAATTCTATCTAGATCTGGAATTCAAGAACGGGCCAGTGTAGGCGTGTATACGAAGAACATTCAGAGCAGGTCAGTTGCTGCCAGTTCAATAACAGAAGTGGTCAGTATCTTCTAGTGACTTGCTCACATGACACTTTCATCAAAGTAAGTGGAAAAAGTTGAGATTGTTCTCATGCTGCTTGTTATAAAGGATAATTATAATGTATAAATATGTCTAAACACTGTAAATTAATGGAGTTATAAATGAGCCTGGTAGAAGAGAGATGGCAACAGATTAAGAATATTGGCTACAGCTCTGTAGTCTGATTTCAACAAGGCAGAATAGGAGTGTTTATACTCAGCAAAGGAGAATGGGCAAGCCCTCTGTTGGTAGGATATGAAGGTGAGGGCTTTGGCAAGACATAGAGGGTAGGATGGGAATGGGAGTGAAATACCTGATTAAAAACAGCATGGGAAAAAATGAAGTCAGAAATTTAAGTTTGAAAACATGAATAATGTAAAAAACTGGATGCTGGAAGATTAGAGGGGGGAAAAGAAAGCATTATGTGAGTGTAGCAGGTGCATTTTTTGACTAAATTGATTTGGCATAGTAAAGAAATGAACGTGGAAGCCAGCAAAATAATAATCAGTACAGAGTTGTGTCAGGTTAACTAGCTTTCAGTAACCAGGTGGGGAGGCAGTATGTATACATAGAGCAGAAGCTGGACAACTTAGATCTGCATGTGAGGCAAAGGGGAAACCAGAAGAATCAAGTAAGACCTAGACACTGGCAAGGAGTGTAATTTCACAGTACACATAAGCAAATAATTTCATTAACTGGCACCAAAGAAGCCCTGGCTGTATATCTTGCCTTTGAGGCACTTACCTTATTCTGCAGTGGTATGATTCAAGGAGCCAGTTCTGCAAAACCATTTGCTGGGGTTGGTTTTCTGCCCGTTTGATTCCCTGTAGTGGCATTATTACCCTGTCCCAGTGCAAGAGAATTGCTGGGAGTAGATGGCAAGGAGTGAGATTGTTGAGGGGCACAACTGTCACTTCCAGCTGTAATGTGCAGTTGTGAAGTTAAAGTAAACAATTTATAAATGGCGGAGGAACTAGACTTCACCAACAAGCTTATGAAGTTTATAGTGAAGACATTTTATTACACAAAGCACACAGTTTATATAGGGTTAGGACTACAGCTTATTGGCTAAAAGAGTTAACACACCACCATGCCAGATACTTCAGTTGGTTAAAGCCTATCTCTCTCAAGTCCCATGTTTATATTATTTCATCCTGGCTGTTTTCGTGCCCCTGCAGAGTCCTGTGAATTCCTACTATGTGAATTCTTGGGGAGTAACCTCCTCCCTAGCAGCCAGCAGCAGCTGAGCTCTTTGCTGCTTCTGGCTGATAGCTCAGTCTCACAGGGCTTTCTATAGATCTGAATTGCTCACTTTTGATTTTACTGTAACAACATGAAGTCTCATCTGAAGAGTTTTTACAAGACTTTTCAAATAGTTATGATTTGATGTCAAGGTGGAATGAAGAGGCTTTTGTGCTGATCTCCTCAATGTCTCAGGAGATGTATTTATTGTCTGAGTCTGCCACCTTGTAGCAGGTAGATTTAGAAAGGACTAGTTTAGAATGACCATTTTTATACAGTCAGTGTTAAGATTTTAGATAGTGTTTGACACTTTCATAAGTAATGAGTAACAGAATTGAAGTATGCACAATGATTTTTAGAGAAACACTACAAGTGACTCTTCTTGTTTTGAGCTCTCTCTAATGCTTGGTTGCATAATTTTTTTTGTTATAAATAGGAGAAAGGACATGTGGGCTATAGACTTGGAAATCAGTGTATGTAAGAGAGGTGGGGAGGAGAAGGCCTAAATGAAAATCCCACATGAAATGTTCATTTAACTTTGTTAGTACGGATGCATCAAGGATGATATTCAGACTGTTCAAGACTAACTCAAGAGGTTTCATTTTTGTTCATATGTGTAAGCTACATAATTCTGAACTTCAAAGCTGGAAAGAAAAGAGGCAAGACAAAACTTTTTCCTCAGTGACATGACCTGAGGGAGCTGCCTAAAATTGTGTCAGGGGAGGGTTAGATTGGGTATTAGAAAAAGGTGCTTCACCCAGAGGGTGATTGGACACTAGAACAGGCGCCCCAGGGAAGTGATCACAGCACCAAGCCTGACAGAGTTCAAGTGTTTGAACATTGCTCTCAAGCAAATGGTGTGACTTTCAGGGAGGGTCCTTTGCAGGGCTAGACTGTGCGATGGTTGGACTCGATGATCCTTGTGTGTCCCTTCCATGTATTCTGTGATTCTGCTATTCTGTGGACTTTGTGTTGGTCAAGGGCCTTGTCTGCACCGTACAGAAATATTGACTAAATCTATGTAATGTTGATGTTAATAGTTTGCATGCATGTTGCCAGATGGAGGTAAGTTGTCGGGTAACCTGGGGCATAGCATCCAATCCATGAGCGTATAGGTAAAACTTAGAAAAAAAAAAAAGAAACATAATGTTTTGGTTGCCAGGATATAATTTTGAGAATAGCATGAGCAATCTGTCTTTAAATAATTCATGGATATGAGGATATTTATATGTTTATTTCTCTTGCAGCTTTGGGATTTGGATGAAAATTATTGTAGAAATACGATGATCGGTCATAAAAATTCAGTCAATCACTGTAGATTTTCTCCAAATGATGAATATGTTGCCAGCTGCTCAACAGATGGAACACTAAAGGTACACAGTGTATTTTTAAAGCAACTGTTTGTTTTTATGATGGATGAGGTTTTTTGTATAAAGTGCAAACTATGTATAAGAAAACTTTGTGTTGGCATGATAAGCTTTAATGAATTAAATTCTGACAAAGTTGGTCCCATTTGTAATGCAAGATTTTGAAATGGTTGTCCAGTACTACCAGGAAAAGAAAGTTCGCTGCCTGTACTTGCAAATAAATACTATTTAGCCTTATTTTGGATATTTTTTTCCCCCATTTCACTTTGTTAAGCAAACTTGAGGCAGGGAGAGAAAATTGTTTAAACAGAAATAGTACTAACTTTTTAGGTTAATTGAAACTTCTGTCATCTCTGAAAATTACCATCAGGAGACATAAAAATTAAAAACAAATTCTATGTGCTGTTTTCATATATGCATTAGTAGAGAAAACTGAGGGGCTTATGTGTTTTTCTGATAATTTAAGTATTATTTTTATTGCCTTTGATTGCAACATAACTATGCTATTTCAGAATTGCCATTCTTCAAACTCTGTTACATTTCTATCTAGTTGCTAAATCTGGAAAGGAGGGTTGCTGTGTGTGGCTGTTGTTAAGAAGTAAAAGTGTGTTGAAGGGGTCAGAAATAATCACTAGATTGGCAGGTCCTTCAATGAAATCAAGGCAAAGCTAGATATATACCAGATTCTTCATGGTGAATGAACTGTTTATAGAGTTGCAGAGCAGGTATTGTTTTTGGTTTTATTCTTTTACTAAGTACAGGTTGAGACAGAATTGTACCTGAAATGATATGAGGGAAAAACCCAAGGAGAGGATTGTGCTACATTGTAATCCTCATTTCTTTGTGGTTTCTTTTTTCTTTTTTTTCTTTTTTGTCTAAACTGTTTGGACTTGTCAGTATTCTAATGCTATCTGTTGACTGAGGAGAGCAACAAGGGGCTTTTCTTGTATTTTGTTCCCTGCCCCTCTCTTTTCCTAGAAGTGATTGTGAATTAGCTCTCCCCTGTTGTATTCTGTACCTACATCAGTGGAAATGTTTCATGTATTTCTCGATTATTGCAGCTTTGGACAGCTTGCTCAGGAAATGAACTGAAAAGTATTGAGGTAAAAGATTTCTTCAAAAATGCAGATGAGCAACCAGATGATGTGGAGGTTTTAGTAAAATGTTGCTCTTGGTCCAGAAATGGTGATGCGATTTTGGTAGTAGCCAAAAATAAGCTTTTGGTAAGTACCGCACTTCAGTATTTTTTTTTTGAGATAGTGTATTATAGCATAGATAGAAATTAGCTACAGATAAAATTCCAAGCCACTAAGGACTTTCAGATAGAAGGTGCATGATATGAACTGTGTGTAAGTAAAAATATGCGATCAACAAACTTGTGTGAGAGAAAAACCTCCTAAATTCAAGAATGTACACTGTAGAGCATATAAGCTGTTCATTAATAGTGAAGTCATTCAAACTGGGTGCTAACTATTTTAATTATGTGTTCACAGCTTTTTGATACTGAAACATGTGATTTGTTAACACAAGTCATCGTAAGTCATCACAGTACGATCCAATACTGTGACTTTTGTCCTGGTGATGAGTTAGTAGCCGTTGCTTTGTCTCACTGTTCTGTGGAGGTAAGCAATTGTTTTTGCTGCAGTATACCAGCAAAGCCTTCTTGGAACTTTAAAATGTTATATTTGTCTTAATAGTTTCTTGCATGCAGAGATAAAACAAATGTAGCTATTTTATCAGGCTTTTGATGTGCTCCACTCTTTAATTTTCATTCACTTCTGAAATGTGAAATATCAGCTGGGGAATAATGTCTTAAAGTTACATGTTCCTTCTGGACAGCAGAACTCATATTTATATAAAAAGACTAGTCTACTAAATTTATCTAAAGTTACTGTGTCACTCTCAGCAGTATTGTTTGACTCAAACCAAACCAAACTCAACCCTCTCTCCTTTTGTATGCTGGTTCTGACTGGAAACGCAATGAAAAGGAAGGAAGCATCTACACTAATTTTGAGACTAGCATGGCTAGAGTAAGTCTTGTACAAATGTCAGGTTTGAAACTGGTTTGGGTTTTTTTTCGTTTTGCAATCTACATGGTCAAGTTGAACTTGTATTTTTTTATACTGTAAGTGATATTTTTCTTTTGTTTTGCTTCCCCCCCTTGTCTTTAAAATTATAGCAGTCAAAGGGGCTGCTGATTCAGTTTCCCTGACATCTAATTTCAGAATGAGAATTAGAAAATACTAGAAAACATAGTATTTAGGTGTACTTGCACTGTTTTCTGTATAAATGCAATCTAAGTCCATTTGTGTTCTTCTTCCATATTTCTGTTGTAGTTATGGAATATTAAATCTCTGTCAAAAGTGGCATATTGCAGGGGTCACATGAGCTGGGTTCACTGTGTGACATTTTCACCGGATGGATCTTTATTTCTGACATCATCTGATGACCAGACAATACGCGTAAGATGACTTCTTTCTTTTTGAAATACGTGAATTTTTATATATGTTCTATTATATATATACACACACTATTTAATATATAACAATATAATTATTCACTAAAGGTATTTTTATTCTAAAATTATATATCTTATAAAAGAAATAAAAATATACTTATGTGTTTTGTGTATGTGTATATGTACATACTCCATATGTATATAAACGTACATATTATGTATATTTCTAGCCAATAGAAATGTAAATATTTGTTATAAAATAATGGACATACACAGTAAAATGAACTGACTTTTTCACTTTATTTACTGTTGTCTAAATTTCCTCTATGTCTATATGATTTTTTAAAGTCCAGTGGCTCTTCAGGAGTATTTATATTTTATTTTGTTTTACATTTTATCTGAATCAGGAATTGTGAAGTTTTTGGTGGATCCTAGTACACTTGATATCAATTTAATTGTTAGATATATTTGCATATCTAGGATATTTAGGATGGATTTCAGTAAATGTTATGTCTCATTAAAAACTGTGAAAGTAGAACTATAGTTTACCAAGGTAAACTTTCTTTTTCTTACAAATTAATATATACATTCTTGAAATATTGAAAGCAATAAAGTATAGAAATCTGTTCATGGTATTTTTTTGTAATTGAGTTTTAATGCTGCTCTTTGGATTAGGAAACTTTGGACTTTATTAACTATGATTCTAAACACAGGGGAGTTTCATAGTTAGTCTGGAAAAATTAGTCCTATTTCATGTGTTGCATTCATTATCGTAATTGCACAACCTCCTGTAGTATCAAAAATAGCACAAGCGTAATTTTCACTGTTTTAAAAAAATCGGTATTACTTGCAAGTTTAAAAGCCTTTGGTTTACAGGTGCTCTTACTCAGCATGACTTTTATATATTGTTCTTGAATAAAACTAATGAAATGCTGTGTCCTACAACAGATCTGGGAAACAAAGAAGGTGTGCAAGTCTTCTGATGCTGTGCTGAAAAGTGAAGTAGATGTTGTATTTCACAATGATGAAGTGATGATTTTAGCAATTTACAATCAGAAGCATTTACAGGTAAGCTGTATTTCTCAATATGGTAGTACGTTTGAATGTTACCTGCAAATCTCACTGGGAAACTAAGGAAGCACTGAAAGTACTGCTTGTTTATGTATTTCAACAGTCAAATCTGTAGCAGATGATTCAATGTATATTTAATATCTAGAAACTCTGCCTAGCTTAGTAAGTGAAAAATGGAGTTTGAGAGGAAATTTCTACACTAATGTTAAAGCTGAAACCAGATACAGAGAAACAAAACTCACCTCCCTTCAGGACTGGGGGGCTGTGGGCCCTCTGGGTGGCTTAATGTGCACAGCAATATGAGACACATGCAGCACCTGTAGACCAGGTGTTACACAGCACAGGTATGTAACACATCAGAACTTCTGTGTAATAGCTGAAGAAGGGTCTTAAATTGGGGCCATGTCTCCAGCCTCAGACTTGTGCTGAATAAAATAGTAACAGTGGGTACATTCTTAGGACTGTGACCCTCCACACCCAGTGCTAAGTACACTGACATCCAAAATATGATAGCAAATGCATGCATATCACCCTTTTTTTAAATCATGAATCTCTAATATATCAAATAAAGTCAGTTAATAGGATTTTTCATCTGCTTGGTGAAGAGCTGGGAGAAACCCCAGCAAGTGGAGTTGGACCTGTTTATGTGCAGAAGCAGTTTACGACACTTGATAATTTTTAATCTTCCTGAATTGTAACATCTTTAGAAACTGTAAATGTAAATAGTAATGGTGTAGTCTGCTTCTCATTTAAATTAGTAGACCTTATCTATATATTTAAGATTAGTGTATTTCTGTTGTAACTTTACTTAAGCCATTTCCTAGAGAAAGATGGTGGTTAGATTCTCTGCCCTAAATGCAGTATTCTGATAACCTGTAGACATGCAGTCATGAGAGAAAACTGCAGTGTAGGAAGACAACAGATTTTTCACCCTTACATCAGAAAAAAAAACCTCACTGAAAAGATAAATTGCATGTGTACTGTGATTAACAGTACCTGCTGTCACATCTCTCAAAGGTTTTCTTGCAACCAGGTTTTAACTTTTGTAATTTATAGTCTCTCAGAACTGGTGTCCTACTCACCCTTTGATGTGCAATATGATAATTTTTAAACACTTCGCACTGGTATCTTTTTAAGCTTAAACTCTGTTTTTAAATTACTGTATTCTAGAGATTCTTTTTTTCCTCTGGGGAATTAATTTGAGGGCAATACTGAGTGGAGATTTGGTGTATTGTGTGTGCTAGTAAGTTCAAAGTCATGCTTACAGGGTGCACTTAAAGTGTTTTATGCTCCATTTGGCATGGGCTGTTTAATCTGACTGGCAAGGTAAATTTGAGAGTGAAGCTTGCTGTATGGATTTTGAAATCTGGGAGTAGCATTTTGAATTACTGTTACCTGTAGTCAGACAAACTTTAAAAAGCCGCCTAATACTGAGCTGAGTTTCCTTCTGCAAACTTGTCCTTCAGAGAACATATTTACACTAACCTTCAAGTCAAGTGTTTATCAAAGTAAAGAATTCTTAAAATTTTAAATTTGTAACTTTGTCCAGTGTTTCCTTTGGCATTCTTAGGTCCATATTGTAGTTTATTTAAGTCTAAATTTTAAAATATTGTAATAACTTCCTATCTTACAGCTTATCAATGGAAATACAGACAATGTTATTATTCAGACAGCAGCCCAAGAATCCTCCATTTCCTGCTGTTGCTTAAGTGAAGATCTTAAATTTGCAGCTTTTGGACAGGAGAACGGAACAATAAAGGTATTAAATCCTAAATTTTATTTTTGGGATAGTAGGAAGACACTCTTCTTTATGCTTTTTCTTTTTAGATAAATGTCATTTGAATGACTTTGTACAATAATATTCTTCAACATAGTAATTCAATGTCTTTACATTTGTGAGTGATGTCTAAATGAAAATAACTGAAAGTTAGTGCTAACAATCTAGCTCTGAATTTCATTTTACCGAGACTAAGCTAATAGAAAATTTTGTTTTTTCCAGTCCAGCGACTGCAAATCAACAATCTCATGTTATTTAAAAAAGAATTTGCATGTTCTTGTTTTCCTCAAGAATGTAAAATAAATACAGTTACTGCATTCTTCATTTTAAAGGTACTACAGTTATCAGATGGGAAAGTTCTGAAGTCCTTGGAGGCCTACAGGACATCCGTGCAGCATTGTCAATTCACATCTGATTATCAGACTCTCATTTCAAGTGCTCATGATTCAGTTCTACAGGTTTGAAAGATATTTGTAAAGATCATGTTGTAACTTACTTAAAGCCAAGAACTTTTGTACTACACATAATGTAAACGCAGTAAATTAAATCATGTATTTTTCCATATTGGGATAAAGGACTGCAAAAACTGTAACCTTTATTTGTACCTTACATGATTTTCTGTTTTTGCTTCTATGGATGATAGAAAGGCACCAACTGCTTTGAGAAGAGTAAAAGGAATATTAATTGTCAAACAAGACAACTCAGCAGTTCTGAAGTGAGGGTTTGGCGTGTGACCCAGAGCTGGCTGTGTGTCGTAGGTCTGTCAGTGGGCTTGCTTATACTGTCTTAGGCAATGAGGTAAAAAGGCTGTCTCTTGTGTGCTCACCTAGTCCAGTTCTGTGCTGAATACAGATACGAGCTAGAAATAGAACGACTGCACTAATGTAGCCTCAAATTAGTAACCTCTGCCTCTCAACAAGATGGATTGGCTCCGCAGATGCGTTCTGGTGTGCCTATGTTAGCAATTTAGCTCACCTCAGGGATGCACTTTTGAAGGGAACGACCTTGTCGTTTTGTGCTTACTGTGCTTTAGTTTGCACTTCAGAGCAGCTGCAGCATGCTCACAGGATTCCTAAACTGGAGCACAGAAACTACTGATGGGCATTCAGCCCACACAACCAACCCTGAGTCTGAAGTAAAAGCTCAACACTCCTGAGTACTGGTCATCAGCTGTAGGATCCCCGTCTCTCAGGTTTAACGTGGGAAGCTTTCCTGCTGTGTCCTCAGCTCCCTCTTGTGGGCAGCGCCTCAGTTAAACCTTCAGGACTGTCACCTGAACACCACTGCTTTCTGTTTGCTCTTTGCAGCAGGAAACCTACCGATTTGAAAACTATTAAATCATTGTCATTTAAAATAATTTGATGCTTAATAGCATCTGTGAAACAAAATAGCACTTATTCATTTTTATGTGAATAGTTGAATTAAAAATAGAAGTGTCATTTTGCTGTAAAAATGCAAAGCAAAATGACATTTCATTAAAAATGCTCATTAAACCTATAAAAGAAAGTTAACTAAAGTATGTAGAATATCAGATCTGCCAGATGAAATAAGTCCGTTTGTTGCAATAATTAAAGGTTTAAAACCCTAAGCTTCTCAGGTGCTTTCAAGTTATTGGTTTGCCTTTTCTTTTTAAATTAACCAGTGAATTTTAAGTATCAAATTCACTTTGAAAATCAGATAATATGTGTATTATAGGGGACTATAGGTTAACTATTAAATTCTATGGCACCCTCAATCTTCAGCATCTTTACTATGTATCTCTTCAATATCTTACATTTTAATTAATTGCCACCACCATAAGAACTTTGTATTTTTAAAAAAAGTATTTAATTTTTATAATTAGGTATGGAATTGGCAGTTCAGCAAATGTGTGTTTCTAAGAGGGCACACAGAAGCAATCAAGGATTTTAGACTTCTGGAAAATTCAAAACTTCTCTCTTGGTCATTTGATGGAACTGTTAAGGTAAGTAAAGGGCTGTGAATTGACAAATCACATCAAATACATTTTGCTTTCTCTTGTAACATTTGGTATTTCCTGCGCTTTGTGTGGACACATATTTTATTGGTTTGATCATAAAGTGTAAGCTGACTTTTTAGACAAAGTTTTGAATCTTCTTTTTAGTAAGATTTACACTGTAATTTAACAATACCAGTAAGTATAATAAAATGTTGGCCATATTAGAACTAACTAGCTGAATTTTATCTCTTATATGTTGTTGTGTACAATGCAAGTATTTTAACCTTTTTACCGTGTTACAAAACTAACCTGTTTTTGCTGTGTATTTGATTAGGTTTGGAATATCACTACTGGAAACCTAGAAAAAGATTTTGCTTGTCATGGAGGTGCTGTGCTTTCCTGTGCTGTTTCACCTGATGGTAGTAAATTTTCATCTGCTTCTGCTGACAAAACTGCAAAGGTTGGTTACCTTCTGTACAAAGATAAAAATTATACCTCATTTGTCCTGAAATGTCATCTATATTTTTTTACTGTGAGGTAACTAGTGATTATTCAAGTTATCCTGTTGTATTTCTAGTATTAAATTTCCTGTATCCATCAATATGTTTCTAAAGCTGTTACAGTCATTCACAGTTGATCTTGGGTATAACTTGAGACTGTCCTGGTGGTCTCTGTACAGATAAGAGTGTGTTTAATGCACAATTTTTTGCAGAACACCTTGTTTATTTCTTTGTATTGATTTGTTGATAGCCTGACGTTCTTAATTTGTTAAGAAAGTTAAGAAAAATTTCTGAAACCTCCAGGAAAGTGCTGTCCGTAGGTTCTGGTATTCCTGTTCAGAAGCCAGGTACACCAAGTAGTGTATTGGGACTGCCCCATTATATTTTTAAAGCATTCCATTCCATTTTTAAAATAAATCTTTAAATTGATTGATAAATCCTGTTTCTGTGAACAGCTTTAAACTTTCTCCTGAATGAATCAGTTTCATTATGCAGCATATTCCAAGGAAAGATACGCATGCTCAGAGTCAGTTTAGTAATTTGGAGCAAGCACATTCTTGTGTGATTCAGACAATGAAAAGAAAACCACACTACAGTATAGTGCATTTACATAAATGCACACACATGTACACATATGTCTGAAAAGTCTTATGTACATTTGAATGCCAGTGCTTTTTAGAAAGAAGTCATAATTGGTTTTGAACTTGTCTTTTTTACTCCTCTCTAATGTTTTCTGTTTAGATCTGGAGCTTTGAAAGTTCATCTGTTCTTCACGAGCTGAAAGGTCATGAAGCCTGTGTGCGGTGCTGTACTTTCTCTCCTAACAACAAATTATTGGCCACTGGAGATGACAAAGGAGAAATAAGGGTACTGCTCTGATCTTCATGTTTATTTTATAATTCAATTGATATTCAGCTCAGAGACAGAAGAGTTCTTATAGTTTGTGTTCTGCATGTCTAATTTGTTAGTATTGTGGTGAATAGAGAAGGGTTGAAAATAGTAATTTGCCACATGAGGCTGTTGTTTGTAACCATATCAATAGATTTATCTTCCATCAATGATAAGGATCTGGTTCACATGATTTACTAATAATTCTACTGTGGCTTGCATATGTGATTAAATCCTCCATATGATACGGTTCTAAGAGGAGATTTTTTAAAATTATTTTGTCACTTCAAGTAGTATGTATATTTAGAAGAGTTTACTATAGAAAAATACATTTCAGGTATCCTTATTTGAGGGTTTTTTTCCCTCATCAAGTTTATTTATATGCATGATCTTTCCTCTCTTTCAGATTTGGGACATTCTAACTGGTGCATTACTTCACTTCTGCTCCCCAGTTACTGTAGATGAAGGAGAACCAACACATGGGGGTTGGGTAACAGACCTCTCGTTTTCTCCCAACAGTAAAATGCTTGTGTCATCTGGAGGCTATCTTAAGGTAAGCCTGGAAATAATAAAATATCCTAACATACCAAATGGAATTCCAACACACTGATAATTGTAAAGGAAAATGAAGACAAAGGCAAACAAATAAATCTGAAACTTTGTACTTAACACAGAGCTGCTTCAATTTCACTGTTTTCTTCTCATATCTGCAAGTTCCCGGAAAAGATCTCTTAAGAATTCAGGCTTGAAGTTTGTTTTCAAACTCCATAAAGTCAATTTTTATTAATTTCAGATTTCCATTAGCAGTGCCCTTCCTTAACATCTGTAATATTAAAGATCGCAGTCATTTCTGTCTGCATTAATATCCACTCAATCTTGACAGTAATTGTGTTTATGATGAGCAGAAAAATGCTCTATATCAGGATTTTAATTTTTTTTAGATACTGAAGTTTAAATTTTGTCATAAGGAGAGGGCATGTTGAAACTGAAGAAATCATATTTAATTAGTCTGTCATGGGTTCGGGCATCTACCAGGGATATGTTTTTTGGGAGGGGAAGAGGTGGCCTGTCTTTCAGTCTGTGAATGAGTTCTTTGTAATTGTGAATTTCTTGTGAGGTTTTGTGATGTTCTTTTCCCCCTCATGCAATAGCCAATACCAGTTATTAGAAACTGTATGTGTGAAGTGGCAGATGGTGAAGTTCTCATCCCAGAGTGATGGAGTTTAGTTGCTTGTTGGTCAGTGTCTAGCTGTAGGACATGCTATCGGACTGATTCTTTGAAGTTAGTCAGTAACCATTTAACAAGACAGTTGAATTGTCTGCCTTAGCTTTGAAAACATCTTCTGATGTTCATTTCGTATTACAGAACAAAACATACTTTCTGTTGATAGCTTCCTCCATGTTTTTTCTTGTGATTACACAGTATGATGATGTGATGCTTCTTGGAGTGTAGAATGGTTTAGGATGTTAGGGACTTCTGGAACTCATCTAGTCCAGCCCCTTATTAGAAGTAGTTTGCAGAGTTACGTGAAGTTGTTTAGGGCCTTGCCCCATCAAATATTGTCCCCTAATCCAACAGGGTCACTCTGGGCCCTGAAAGCAGAGTCTGACTCTGTTGTCTCTAACCCTCCTTTCAGTCACTGAAGACAGCAGTTAGCCACCTAAATAAAGTCAGTGCTCTATCTGTCTTCTGTGGCGTCTGTTCTAGGTGTCCAGCTGTCTCAATGACCATGTGCTGGACTTGCTCCAGTTTGTCAGTGCTTTTCTTATACTCAGGTGGGGCTCAACACGCAGTGACCCAACTGCTGGCTACTACCTTTTGAACCTGGCAGTTTGTTACCTACAAACCATAGTTTGTATCTTAGTTTGTTGACTATAAAGACACTATGGGAGATTGTGCTGTGTAGGCTTAGCTAAAGTCAAGGTTCTTCACATCCACTTCTCTGTCCATGCTGTTTGAAGACCCACCAATATGGTCAGCAGAAGTCAGTTGTGTGGTTCAGCAGGATTTACTTTTGGTACATTTGTGCTAGTTGTTCACAATGACATCCATGTTCTTCACATGACTTGAAATGGTTTCCAGAAAACTTGTGCCATGATAATCCCAGATACCAGAGTGAAGACTACTGACCTGTAGTTCCCAGCACCATCTTTGGTCTTTGTGAAAGTGGGTATGGCATTTGTCTTTTCCCAGTCATATTCAATCACCATGCCTTCCCGAAGTATTGTATTTCTACTTCTCTTTCAAGATCTACAGATGGATGTGTTGATTTGCCTGAAAACATAGACAGTGATTTTGCAGGGAGAGGCTAGTCAGTGACAGTCTAAAACATTTAAGAAGTTTGGACCCCTAAAAACCAGACTGAAATGGACTGTAGTTACATGGATAATACCATTAAAAGAGTCAGATGAGGTGTATCCAGCTATGTACTGTTGAACTAGAGCACCTGATCATTTATTCACTACCAAAGGTTCAAGAGCTAATTAAGATCCATTTTTGGATTTGGTTTGGGTGTTTTTTCTTTTTTGGGGGGTCTTCAAATAACAGACACTTTAGGAACAGTGTTGTTAATCAGAACATTATAGCTGTGTAGTTGCAAATCTGTATTATGCACACAGCTATAATGTTACATATTTCATGAGATGAGTAACCTAAAAAGTTACCATCTGCTTTTGTAGATGATCAAAGCTGAAAGTAATCTGTTATGGTATTTTGCTGCTGCACTCAAAAGCTTCAAGAATAGAGGGTGGACTTCTTATTGGCACAGTCAAGTAACACCTTTGTGCTAGATTGCATTTGGGTCAACTTTCCATTGGTCTGTAGTTTTTCTGAGATATGGTAAATTTCAGACTACAGTAAACTGATGGTTGAAGGTTTCTCAGTTTGTTTGCTATTACTGATTACTTCATATTCTAAACAATATTAATTAAAATCTCAGTGAAAAAGAAGCTGGTCCTGCTAACAAGATGGTAAATGGTTTCAAATGTGTATATGATTGATCCTCTTGTGAGCCTAGCTAAGTTTTTTAATGCAGCTGTAGTTTCAGTTGCCTGGCAATGTGTTTCATGTATTCATTTGGTTATATAAAAATACATAATTTTTAAAAGTTTGGACATTTTACAGTTTGTCTGTTGACTACATTTTGTGACTGGGTAAGAGGCAGTACTTGAATTTTTTATATTGTGTGTTTTCTCAAACTTAAACAGCTTCAGTCTTTTTAAAGTTTCTTTTCATCTGAAAGTCTTATACCTCTAGTAATTTGTCCAAAACTTATTCTACTTAAGATTGCTTATATTTTTATTTTTAATTCTACCTCTTTGATGAAAGGAGTCAACTGGGCTTGCAATGCTATAACTTTTGTAGATTTTATTCTAAGCTTCCTTCACCTAACTGAAAGTATGTTGTTATTATCTTTTATAGTGGTGGAATGTTACTACTGGAGAATCCTTACAAACCTTCTACACAAATGGAACAAACCTCAAGTCAATACATGTGTCCCCTAATTTCAAAGTGTATGTGACTGTTGATAATCTTGGTATTCTTTATGTATTACAGAAGTTCTGATCAATGTGCTGAACACTGCAAAGATAACTATCTTTTAAGCTGGAAGCAAAATTCTCCTAAACGTTTGTCTGACACTCATTAAGCTGTGAATTATATTGCAATGTTGTATTCATGATGTTTTCCTGTGTATTTATGTACATTAATGTTTTTTCAAATGAATTTGCATTTAATCTTGTTTTAATAAGCATTATTATAATCCTTAAATCTTGATTTGCATCTTAAGTATGTTGCTTCCAATTTTTTAAGGAAATTATATTAAGATTTATTCAAATTAGTTGAAATTAATAGCAGTGAAGAAATAATAAGAGTATAATACTTGGAAATTATATTTTATGCTAAGGCTGATGGCTAAATGCTTTTTAGCCATCAACACATCTGTATAAGATGCACAAAATCTTTTTTTACTGCAATGCAAGGATTTTCATTTAGTACAGAATGGAAAGAAGCGGGGGCATTCTTCATTTGAAAAATGAAACTGGCCATCTTGGTGCTTGACATTCAAACCAAATCAAGTAGCTGTTCAATTTACAGCAGCAGTGCTTCCCACTTGCAGTAAGAACCTTCACGCTTGGAATCTGTGGAGATAAAGTGCATTGTAAGACATATCAGCTCTTCCTGTTAAGGGGAACGTCCTGAGTCTTGTTTTCACAAGGCAAAATCTGAAAGGATATTGCAACTGAAGCAGAAGAGATAGTGCCACATTTCCAGTCAAAGGATGAGTACAGCTAACCAGCTAAACTGAGAATGGAAATGGCTCTAAAGCTTTGTATTGAGAAATATAAGAAGATTTGAATTTAATAGTTTGGGCATTTTTTTGGAATTCAGTTTATACTATGGAGACACTTTCCTGTTGTCAGCTTTGTTTACATGGGAGTCTGTGCCCAGTTGATTTCTTGCCTGGTAATATGTGACTTTTTAAAAAAAAAATTTACAGTGTATTTATAGATTCAATATAGGATAGAAATATCAATGTTTTGTACTAATTATAGTTGACAAAAGTTTTGTGAATAATTAGGTAACAACTTTTTCTTAGGTACTTGGTAAGCCTTTTTCTATTCAATTGCCTTTCAACTGCTATGAGCAACTGCACAAGCATTAATATGATTTTCATATTTTTATAGCTGACAGTAGAACACTGTCTAACAGCTTGATTGTAAGAAGTACAGTAGCAAGTGTTTCAACTGATACTGAATAATGAAATTCTAATTTTTTTGTGTGCATTTCAGAAGATTTAATATACATTATTCGTATTTCTCTGTTTTTGACAATCACCAGTTTTTCCTCTTTTTTAACTTGAAATTCTGCTGTTTCTGAGGTGCTATTGAATACGGGTCAGTATAATCAAAGTACTGCTGGCAGAAAGGTAAAGAGAAGAAATTCAATAGAAAAGAGCATGGTGTTTTGTTTTCTCAGTGTGTACAGTACTCAATAAAGATAATCCAGGCAATATTGGCCAAAGTTTTAAATGAATTTGAATTCTTGAGTGGGTGTTTTTTTACATAGTAAGGGGGAGGGGGAGTGCTGCCTTTTTTATTGTGGTTTTATTTTCAATCTAAGCATAATGATGCTTTACAGACTACATAAAAATACTTCAACAGGTGAGCAACAATATTAAATATGAGTGTGGAGGAAAAAGTGAACAGAGGGAAACTGAAGTCCTGGACCATGTCCCACATTGTTCAGGCCAGAGTTGGTTTTACTATCTAATTTTGACAAAGCTCATCAGTACCTCACCCAGTAGCTAAAGACCCAAGCGGCAGCAAACATCCCTCAATGCAAGATGTGGATCTGTGCTGTCCTTACTGTGCAAGACCCTGTCAGCATGAGCAACCAGGGCAGAAAGCTGTCTTCTGAGAGAAGACTAATTAAACGCTGATGATAGGGAAAAACTGACCATGGTTTAATGTAGAAAGGAAATGATGCATAAGCAGAGTTCATAGACAATTGCAATGTTGAAGTGAGTAGGAAGCAAGTAGCACAAAACCTCAAAGAAATGTGAGATGAGTACTGCATTCTTAGATTGTTCTGGAAGAATGACAGTGCAGCAGCATTGGACTTACTGCTGGAACTGAGGAAGCTGTGTTTCATAGAAGGTAATGTGAATGGAATTGGGATGGTTACATTCACATATGTAAATGTATGGAGTTGGCTGTATTCATAACTGAGGTGGAAGAAGAGAAATAGTGATAAAAAATCTGAAGAGCCAAAGAAGAGATCTGATTTGCAGGAGAGGATGAAAAAAATCAAGTGAAAAATTATTAAAGTAGGGACCAGGACAGCAACATCTTTAATTTAAAATATTGAAGAAGACAGTTTACTGTAATGAAAAATGAGTCTTCTTGTATCATCAGAGTTAGCTGCTGTCTTTGATGTTAGATGTATTTTAAAGGAAACAAAAGAAAATTTTACTAGAAGCATTTTTTATGTAGATTGAACATTAGTGTTTCTATTATCTCTTGTAATGTCAGATCAAACTGAATCAGTTTTTATTCAAATTTAACTAATGAGCATTACCAGTTTTATCTTGTTCTTAAACTGAAATTTTAGTATGCTTTTATGTAAACAAGTTTTAAGTACATTTCCTATTAACCATACCCATCAGTTTCTGTGGCAAGTTTTGAGTCTCTTGACTTCAGCAATGAGACCTACAGCTCCTTCACAAATGTTTTCTTTCTCTTTCCTTGGGGATAGTAACCATGTGTGATACAGTTGCTTAAGAGGATACTTTGTATTGCCTTAAAGCTACCAATCCTTTAGCTACAGTGTTCTTCTTCCCCCTCTCTTACCTTACGCAGTTGTTTGATATAAAACTGTGCACTTCCTGTCTGAGTTTTTTCCATGTAAAGGCTTCTAGATCTCTTGTAGTGCTGGAGTGTGGGGTTAGAGCTGGAACTGGTAACCTATTGCCCGTAGAGAAGCATCCCCCAACCCAAAATTATTTTGCTTTCTTTAGAAAATTATGCAGTTAAACTCCCTGTTATCAAATACTGTGCAAATTCCTGGCTTGTTTTGGTTTTTTTTCTTACCATTTTTAAATTTAGTGAAGTCTCTGGGTGGGACCTGGTTCCCCACATTGTATCTACATAAGACAGTGTCTATGTCCTTATCACTGCTCTCCAGAGGGCCTTTACAGAAGCTGATGCCTTTGCAGGTTTCATGGGAAAGCCAGGCTGAGAAAGCTCTCTGATTCAGGTGGTTTCTTCTGCCCTCCCGGAAGAGAATTTGGAGGGAGACCAATTGCACCCATGATCAGGAAGCCAGTAAATCCAGAATACCAGCAGGTCACAGAGAATTCAGGTGTGCTCTTGCAGTTGCTGGTAGAACATAAATCCCTTACTGAACTGGTTGGTTGCCCTTTCTCCTTCATAGCAAGTACAGATGCCATGGCAATGCCAAGGAGTAGAAAAGGCAGCCGTGAGGCACACTCAGGTGTTGTGTTTGTTTAAAGGTAAACCGGCAGGAGAAATGAATCCAACACAAAAGAGATTATAAGTCAGAGTTACAATTTAATAACAATACTACAATAAATCCAGTGGCACAAAGAGAAATTGGTTTTAACCCACAAAACCCAGAAGTACAACCCAGCACCCTGGGTCACAAACTCAAAGGGGCTTGTTAGCCCCTGTGCTGAACCCCACATGGTTCCCCCAAAGTCCAAAGTAAAAGGAAGTGAAAAACCTGTTGGTGCAGCTGATGGTTGCAGTTTGGTGAAGAGTGGTGGTCTCCTATCAAGATTCTGCTCCTCCTCTGGATCCAAGGAGTGGTTCCTTGAAGTCTGCCAGCTCCAAGATTATGTACTCTCAGGTCCAGGTGGGAGCACCCAGTACCTCCCCCAGGGAGGGGAGTTACACAATGGGTGATCTGACTCTGTGAGTCATGGGGTATTTTGGAATTGTTGCTGGCCCATTGGCAGACACCCCCCCTCAGGCTGGGTGTGGAGGTGCTAATGGCTTCCTGGAGGGGAGTTATCACAGCTCTTATCTCACAGGTGTTTTTCACACCCAGCTCACACCCTGAGGAGTTGGGTGTGCCTTGGGCAGCTGCTGCCAATGGTCCATTGTTAACAGTTCTTGGGAAATGAATAGAGGGTGTAGGATACATAGCTTTGGTCACCCCCCACACAGTGATAAACTGGTCCCATCCGCTGAACTAGGACAGGTGTATTTGTGCATGTGGTGCTTTCCTCCTTCTTCTGTCTACTATGGAGACACAGCTTTTTGAGCTCACAGATGGTGATGATGATGCCCAAGAGCTCTGAGGATTTGGGATGCCTTATATCTGTTGTAATTTCAAAAAAAGCAGAAGCCAAATGACCTTTAATGCTTGGAGAACAGGGAGTGTGCTGAATACTCTGTACACTTACAATATGGCTTGGAGTTTTTTGTGCTGGATTTCACTTTATTCTTCCAGCTCAAAATGGGACACAATCACTGGCTCTGCCAATATACAGTAAGTTGTTAAGCTGAGACTAGGCTTGTTTGTGGCTAGAACTCTGCAGTAGATTGACCCGTGTTTTTCAGCACTTCCAAAGCTGTAGTGTGGTGTGCTGCTGTCCACATCCATGTTTGTGGTTTGTTTTTTGTTTTGTTTTGGTTTTGTGATCATTGGACTAGTTGAACAGTTGAAGTGGCATGTGTGTGTTTGCTCAGAAGAATGAGAAAGTTAAATTATCTTAGAAGTGTTTCAATAGGCAGCTTCTCTCTTGGGCCCGGACTGTTTACAGAACAAATTACCTTCCTGTGCATGTTTCCATTTAACAAACCATACGTTGTATGTATGAGGAGTGCTCAAAGAGCAGTTAAGAGTCATGTCCTTCAGGCTAGAGAGGATTCTTGTTCTGTACTCAAGAGGGTTCATCTGAGTACCTGCTTAGGATGCCACAATTAGATTCCATGTGCTTATGTGATATTTTTCATATCTTACTGTTTTAATCAGTTTATTTGTGTCTCTTCTTGATTTATTTTCAGCTTTGTCCATGTTCTCTAATAACACGTGTACTCAGATGAATTTGAAAATCATGGTGTTGGAAATGACTCAAAATGAGGCAAAGACAAATTTACCCAATCACACTGTTTAAAAGTAAATATGATGCTTCTCAGGTAAAGCATGTGTTATTTGTAATGCATAAATACACATAAAGTATGCTTGATATTTAAAATAACTTTTGAAATGTTTATTTTATGTTACTCACTTTTCTAAAGCATTAGGCTCTTTTAATTCTTCTCTATAATTGTCTAGAAAATTTAATTTTATAGATAACTGGTACTTTTTGGCACATGAGAGCAGAGATTTCTTGTACTTCTAAAAATCATATTATTTTCCTGTAATTTTCTCCAAAGATAGTAACAAGTGTTCCATACTCCTCTTGCTCATTAGGGTCAGCATTTAGGTTTATATGTGCTAAGACTTTGTAGGCTGCTGGTTCAAACTCCTATCACAGTGCTAAGAAATCTTAGTCTTGTCATGTTTTGAGAGAAAGTTTGCATGTTACAGAGACACAATGGCAAGGACATTTCTCCCTGTGCTTCCCAGTTAGAACCACTTAAATTAATCTTTTAATATAATACTATGATCAGTATTGACTGTTGTTTACAAGCCCCTTGGCAGAAGTAGTGTAGGAAAAAAAGATTAAGGAAACACTGAAAACTATAATTTTGGTTTAACAGCACTTAAATAATACACGACAGGAATAGTGGACTTTTAATGTGAGATCTGGAAATGCTTAGTTTTGTCTTTTTGACAGTTTTTTTGTTTATTTTGTACATGGGTGGGTGTGTGTGTGTGTGTGTGTGTTTGTTTTGGTTTGGGCTTCTTAGTAGAGATTAGATGAATGAGCAGACCTAGGCAGAGACCAGTGAATATCTGTCTCTAAATACAGATCAAACATTCTGATCTTATGAATCCGATCTAACATGGACAGTCATGTCTTGGTGGTTGAGCACTTGGTATCTACACAGTAATGTAAGATATGGAACTTGGTAGCTCCTAATTGTTTTAGGGCATTTGCATGATTTCTTATGAGGTGCTATGGAGTTTATATTCAGTACAGGATATCAATTATACATTTTATATATTCCAGCTGAGAGACTGGAGGAAATGTATGGTTTTATCAATATGTGACTTAGACTTCAGTCCTGAGAAATAGGAGGAGGAACAGTTTCAGAGACTGAATAGAAGAAATGTTGTTTAGTTTTACTCTTCTTTCAGTTTATATTTAAAAATAGCATGAAAAAGATCACCTGAGTGTGTCTGAATTTTCAAAACATTTAAAGAAATATTTTAACATCTTGCAGATGTTACAGTCTTGATTTCTCAAAGCCAAAGAGCTGTAGTTTTTCCACTCCAAAAATTACAGAGCAGGTAGTAATTTTTTTTTTCATATATTTCTACATTATCAAGAATTCAACTATTACATTGGTCTTCTGACTCAGCAGCTGGGTTTTCATAGTCTGGAGCACTGGCTTTGACATAGATCTTTTGGGTTCTCAAAGGAATGGTCAAGGGACCAAGATGAACTTATGGGAGAATCATTTTTCACTGCAAGACTGTACTTACAGAGACAGCTACAATTCAGTTGAACTACATGTGACCTAGAATTTGCTTCACAATGTATCTTGAGCATTTAAATTTGGTTAAAAATATATTAAACACAATAGATGGCAATAAGCTAGAAGTCTACCAGTTTGATTGCTTTATCTCCTCTTCCCAGAAATATTTTTGTTCAAAGGGTTAAACTTCTAGTTTTGGTAGATGTGGAAAAAAAGTCTATTCCTTGAGTTATATTTTACTTTTCCTCCAAAGCTTCTACTAGCTTTGAAGCTCTTTACATATGTTGCAGTTTCTCAAGCAGTTGTACCCCTCATTACATCTCATATTTCATCTTTAGTTACTATTGTCACCCTTCTTTCAAATGAGGGGTTCCCCTATACAGGGTTCTAATGTTGGTAATGTTAATGGAAGATTGCTGGAGCAAAGTTGTACTTCACTATCTTTTTCTTTTTTTAATCACAAAGTGGCTCTGTGAGATGGAACATTTTCTCAGTTTTCATTCTGCATCTCTCTAGTTTGAGAATGATCTTTAACAAGCTGTTACATGTGTGTGTTAAGCTTAACTTTGCTAAAATGTGAATCTTGGAAATTAAGATCACTTTCTCTAAAAATTATAATCTTTTCTATATATATTTTTAATTGGCATATGAATTACATCTCCTCCTTTTCAAAAATTAAACTACAGTGTCTTCAGCTCATGCAGCTTGTTCCTCCATTTTTCATTACTTATTTATCTCCTTATTGGAGTTCTATCATGGGTTAAAAATTATTTTAGGATAATACTATGTAACTATCCATGTGTTTGTTTAGTTAAGCAGGAACTTATCTGGAAAATGAGAAATTTGTCACAGTGAAGACTTGGAGCAGTTAGCAATAAATACAAGAGTTCTTAACTTTGAAATATTCTTTCTCAAAGAAGCAAAGTTTGGATGTCTAAATTGATACCTAAGACAAGCAGTAAGGGGCTTTAAGCTTGAGCGTCTTCTGTTTTGAATATGTTTTGTGCAATGTTTGAGTTTTTCTTTTCTTTATTTTTTTTTTGGTTATTATTTCTAAAGTGAGTGTTCTCAGCTGCTGGGATTTCTTGAAGGGAAAAAATGAAAAGTTCCTAAACACAGTGAGAACTTCAAAGCAAGTACATCTCAACTAGGTATTGTTACTCAAGGACTTAGTCCCAAGGGGAGGGCTGCAAAAATTCTGTATGACTGTAGTGGTGGTGTTTGTGTGGTGACTGACAGCAGCACTTTTCTAACAGTTAAGAACTATTCACTTTCCATCTGAAATGCAAGTTTTGCTCTAACAGATTCTTGGACCTTGGGTTTTCTATCTCAAAGCTGGTTTTAGAGGCTATGTTGAATAAGATATTCAAATAATTCTGGCATTTTTCCTTAAGAACTGATTAGAGTTTGAAAACAGGGTACCTCAATCTATCCTTCCCTTTCAGAGTTGTTTTTTCCTGACAGACTCCTGCTACATTAAACAAATGAAGATATATAACAAACATTTCAGTAATCAGGCCAACATAAAGTACTCATAAATTATCACCAAGCAGCTCTAAATCTGTCATGAACTCTTACTGACTTGCTCACAGGAATGTTTATGTAATTGAGAGAAACTGTAGAAAGGAAGTTAAGTCTCCTTTTACAAGTTAAATCAACTACATCAAGATGAAAAACACCCACACATTTGGCTTTGGCTCCACAGAGACATTCTTGAAAAGCAACTTTTATGAAATCTTCATTATGAGGTCAAATTATGAAACCAATTTCAAGGTGGAAACGTGATCATTTTTACAGGTGTCACTGACTGTACTCTGCTTGCATATTCCTTGTATTAACAGGGTATAAGCTTGATCAGGAAATTACAATTTGGAGTTGTTCCAGCAAATAAATTTTTCACATGGGAGCAAGCACAGATGTAATACAGGATATGTCAAAGCTGGAAAGCTTTGAAAGGGGTCCAAGGAGTCACAGTTCCACAGTTGTGTAAAAAACCTCTACCATACCACCAAACTTGCTGAATGAGATATTATCTTACATGATATTCCTTTAAAAAAGTGTTGAAGCTGCAGAGCAATACAGATAAATATATTAGGAGATGATGTTTATGACATTTTAGAGTACAAATTATGAAGTAAAGTATAAGAGCAACTGATAGTGAGTTTTACACCAAGGATTAAAATATCAATAAGTGAAGTAAATGAGAGATTGTTTAGTATTAAACCTATGAAATTAAAAAAAGAAGCCTGTTCCACTGATCACAGTGACAGTTGTGAAATAGGATGCTGGAAAGATCGCAGGGACTGGAAGTTGATAATCTTAACAGAACAGGTAGCAAGGATGTATTTGTTCAACCCAGAGGGTTTTGAATTGCCAAGTCCAAATAATAATTAGCCATATGCCTGAGATAGATAAGATGAAGTGTCCTTTTAATCACACCTGGTAAAATTCAGCACACCTTGAAAAAAAAGAGAAATTTCTGAAGGACTGTGAATCATGATAATTCTGGTGTTTTGAGAGGTGACCATAGTGACTATTAACCTGAAATCAGTCCTGAGGAAATCAGTGGAATGGCAGATTTGAGGTTATGTGGAAAAGTAGGGTCTATTCTGAGCACCACAGGATTTTTCTAGGCATTACTGACTGCTGTGGCTTTTTAAGAGAATGGTTTTGGCAAATGTTACTGACAAAGTTCTGACTGGTTTGCTTGTGATTTTTATTATTTTGTGCTTTTTATAACACATCAGTGCTAATACATAAGCTTTGGATTTCTTTAGGGAATTTGATTTATTATCACACCACATTTTGATTTAAAAGAGCTTCTATTCTGTTGCACTGGTAGAGAACATTAGATGGATTAAAATATGGGTCACCTAACTGGTACAATGCTGTTTAATGTTTTTGTCCATAATCTATAAAACCTTTGATGTAAAGCCTATGAAGACAGGCAGAGAATTTGGGCTGCTCAACCTGGAGAACACAATGCTCTGGGGAGATCTTATACCACCTTCCAGTACCTCAAAGAGGCTACAAGAGAGCTGGAGAGGGACTTTTCACAAGGCTATGTAGTGATAGGACAAGAGGTAATGGCTTTAAACTGAAAAAGCGTAGGTTTAGAGTAAATATTAGGAAGAAATTCTTTACTGTAACAGTGATGAGGCACTGGAACAGGTTTCTCAGAGAAGTTGTGGATGCACCATTGATACAAGTGTTCAAGACCAGGTTGGATGAGGCTTTGTGCAGCCTGGCCTAGCGGAAGGTTCCCTGCCATGGTGGAGGGGGTGGAACTAGATAATCTTGAAGGTCCCTTCCAACTCAAACCATTCTGTGATTCTATGATATAAATTATATAAATTGGCTGAAGGGTGAATTGCAAGAATAAGTAGCTATCACAATATGATGCATGTCTGCTTTCAACTTCCAACAGCAGTTTTGTTACATAGCTTTGTCACGATAGCCTCACTGGCATTCTGAAGTCCACTGTCTTGAAAGTGGTGGTGTGGGAATGAAAGTGGTTGGTATCATTCATACAGACTCCAAGTGTCTGCAGTGGTACGTATGTAGGGCCCGTGGGTACATCAAAAGGATCTGTCTTGAAGGAGTGAGAAAGTGCTCTTTGCTTCATTAATAAGACATCAGCTGAAAGAGTGTTTATAGCTTTGGTAATTGTATTTCAGGGACAAAATGGATTCAACCAAAATTTAGAAGAGTACTACAAAAAATGATTCATGGGCTGGGTAAATCTCTTGTAGTGTAAGGTTTGTATTGGATTTGTTTTGTTGAATTGGAGAGAAGGCTGAGAAGTGACATATTTGTGGTGTGGGAGAAAGGCAGGACATTTTAGCCTTGTCAACAAAAAGAATGATCTTCTTGTTTCCTTGCAGATTACATCATGCAATGACTAGACTTCTATCTGGGGAACAGGTTTGCCCACAGTCAGATTGGCAGGACTGTTTTGCTGTGTCTTTTTCTGTAGTATATGGGGCATAATATATGGTGTGTCACCAGCTGGAATTACTGAGGTACTTTGCACCTAAGGACTTCCTGCCACATCAAGGGCTGGGGATAAGGCTGGCACTTTAGTAGTTTTTTTTCCTTACGTCTTGTAGCAATCAGTTTAATTTTTGAGGTTTTTGAGGAATGTGGCCTAGGTAACTCTTGAAGTTTTAGATAAGTATAACAGTGAAATGTAATGGTTGTGACAAAGAGATGGCCATGGTGAATGATTTACCCTCCACTCATGCACAGCATTCCCAGACACTTGTATGTTTCAGTAGATTCACTGACTTCCATGCATAAGTGTTAATCCATCACCGATACTCTTATATACTTACAGACTGTCTAGAAGGTAACTTAAAGAAAAAAGAATTAGTCTTCTTTGCAACATAAACTCAAGAAATAAGTACTGCCAGCCTCAATTATATACATTAGGATATTTTTGCTTAGGACATGCCCAAGCCTGACATTCTGCATCCTAGCAATTACCATTATCCAATAATTACAAACAAAGAATGAAGACAGCACTGCTTCTAATGCATTTTTTTAAAATTAGTGTGGTCTATTTCTTTTTTCCTCATGGTGTCACTATAGGATAAAAATCCTTGTAGGGTATTGTCAGTACTGGAGGATATTTCCATTTCCTTTGTCTCACTGACTTTCTGGATTTTCTATTATGTGTTTAGAAAATAAGATAACAATTATACTGCCTTCAAATTTGGACATGTTTTCTCAAGCATCAGCCCACCCTTAATACTGAACATGATTTTTTTTCTTTCTTTTTTTTTTTTTAATAAAAGGATTTAATATTAGAATAAATTTACTTTTGTATAAGGGCATGGAGAATTTGAGCAGTTCTTCTATGACTTGAAAGTAGGAATTACCATGTTTAAAAAGACAGAAAGGGATGTATCTTACAATTAAATGAGCTTATGAAGTTAAATCTGTGGTAGACTTCATCCCATGTAGAAACTATAATGTCCTCACAGAATAATGGAATGGTAAGGCTGGAAGGGACCACAGTGGGTCCAACCTCCCTGCTCAGCAAGGTCATCCTAGAGCACATTTCACAGGGTTGTGTCAAGGCAGTTCTTGAGCATCTCCAATAAGCTTCTTTTTTTTTCTTATATTGTTGTAAAGTATTTTGAATTCAGCTTTTCTGACTGATAGAAAAAGTAGTCTCTCATCCAAGCTGTCAGTGGCAAGAGAAGATGGGAGAGAAAGAAAGAGAGGGAAATTTGTTTCGCTTACATACTTGATAGCATTTTTGCCTGCCTAGCTGGTACCGCTTTACCCAGACCCACATTCTCAGATATATCTAAGTACCTGCCTTCCACAGGAGAAGGATGAAAGCTGTGGCACTATATAAAAGTTAAGTAGGACTGAAAAGAAATTTGCCCATGGTCTTCACAGAGCCAGCTGGAGGTGCCATTTCCCATTTATGCATTTGGAACATAGCCTTCCTGAAAGGCAAGGACCACAGGCCATTTCCCTGCTTTCCCTTTTCTGCCTCTTCAGTAGGACTGCAGTGTTCGGGCTGATTGCAATTAGGCTTGTAATGAGAATGAGTGAGACTATCTAGTCAGAAGGGAGGAAATCATCCACCAGTTCTACAAAATCTACATGCAGTGTGAACTCTGGCCACAAGTGAAGTCTTATGATCCAGTTACTAAAATCATTATAAATGCCCCTGGCTGAATTAAGGTACAAATGAGACCATATGCCAAAGTCAATAGCATGGATTTAATCTAATGATAAATGTGAGGCAGAAAAAGAGAGAGAGAGATAAAAAAAGGAGAGGGGAGAGGGGAAATAATGAAAGTGACAGATTAAAATAGAAAATGCATCACCATTCTGTGTAACCGAGTGGCGTCCCATAGGTCCAGTTCTTCTGGTCTTCTTGGTGGTGAGGGTCCCACAAAACACAGAATCCAATGGATTAATATATCAGGAGATGCCCAGGCACTTCCTCTGGGGGTGGTGGGAAAAGCTTTGCAGTCTCTTGTGACAGGCTCTGGATTTGTTACCTCACTTGGATCACATGCGCCTCTGGTGGTGGAAGGCCTCAGGAATGAGTCAGGGGGCACCTTGGGGGTCCTTCTCATCTGCCTCTCATGTGAATGTCCTGTGTGAATTGGTCTTCCTGAGGAGGCAGGGGGTTACTTTGGTTTTGTGTGGAGAGATTTTGCCATGACACACCCAAACCCCTTCTCCTACACCACCCACTGAGCTTGGCAAGGGCTGATTCTTAACACAGACTTTCTTCTCTGAACCTTCTTTACCACTGCTCAGACCTGAGACAATAGTCCTATCTCAAGTTCCCAGTCACGGTTCAAATTCCCGTCAGAAGGCACTGGGGCTGGGGGGATGCTTTAGTGGTCACACACAGGCAGCTGCTTTCTTGCAGTTAGATAAAAGTCGTATGATTTGGACAATGTTTAAGACATTTATAACATTCAGTCCATCACAGTGAAGCTTGTGTATTTGTTTCAGTTAGCTGAGCTTGTGATCAACCTCTGACTAGCTCAGGTTATCAGCTCACAGGTGTGAAAGTTAACTAGAATCAGCATGCAATTAAGTAGAATCAGCATGGACTTGATAGCAGTAGGGTGAGTTTGACAGCTTAGCAAAGAAGCTGGTTCACCTAAAGAAGTTACAGAGCACTAAATAATTATAGAGCTTTTCAGGAGAAGCCTGAGCATTATCGCCCCATGCTTTCTAGTGAGCTGAAAATCCTATCAATATTTCCAGCCAGTTAAGAGTCCTTTTTTCTCCTGGTCTCTTCAGATGGTCTTTTAACATGAGATAGCAGATACCCATCTTCTTATCTAAGTGCTCACATCTAAATATTTTTCCTAATCTCTCTGCCATGTCTTTCACTTACCTACTTGTCACCACCACACAGCTCCTCCACAGAGTCAATTGTTTGTTGGGCTGGTAATTCAGAGAGAGTTGAGTTACTATTTCTAGACTGTTGTCTTGATGACATATTAGACTTCATACTCCAGTAAAGTGTGAAGCAGGCCAGCTGAACAGACAAACTGAAAGAAATCTAGGGCAAAACTAGAGTTCTGCACGTGGCAAAAAAGGCCTGTTTTAACCTAGAATGAAAGAAATAAACTATTTCACTGTTGGATGTACAAGTTTATTAGTTGTCTAGCATGCTGCTTCTTTTTCCAAAGGACAGACGACCTGCTAATTCTCTTCCCAATGGTTACCATTTTATGGCTATGCCAGTTTTTGATGCTGAGATGTTGACTTTAAACTGCAAGGCATGTGTAACCTTGTGGTTCTACAGGAGAAGCAGCCTCTCACAAACTCACTGGCAGAATACCAGAACTAGACAATGCTGAATGTTTCTCCCTGACAGCTGTGAGCAGGGGCTCTTCTGGCTTTTAATAAACACCAGGCCAGTTTGGAAGAGTCAACATCAACATCTGCTTTAGGAAACCCTCTAACTCTACAAACATAGACGTTCCCTCGTGTTTCTTCAGGAATTCTCCAATTTTAAGCCTTCTCCCAGCCTTTTTACCTCGTATGTGTGGTGGCACGTTCCCCTCCCACCTCAGCCCATACTATGATTTCAGAAATACTTGTTAGGCCTCAGCCTCGATGAATGATAGCTGGGCTAAGCTCCCCTTGAGCTTATCAGAAACACTGTCTGCCCCAGGAACTTATGTTGGCTAATGAGCTCCTGTTATTTAGCAAATAGCCTTGGAAACTTATTTTTCCTGCCTGAATAACAATGCAAGTGTAACAGCATCTTTATGATTGAATTTTCACAGAGAATTACTGACCTGAATTGGGGCCGGGATGGAAAATTACCATGCCAAAAGCCAACTCTTTTGCGACCATCTAAACAGTAGTCCTGAGCGAGATCCTCTGAGCTCTCCTGGACTGCAGCAAGCTGTGACCAGAAATCTACCTCTGTGACCCTTCTCAGAGAAAGTGAACTCTGAAGTGTGCTATACTTGGAGGATCATCACTACAAGCCAACAACAAAGCCTGGGCTGACACCTCCACTGCTTGAGGCTCAACCCTTCATCCTTTGAGAAGATACAAAGTCATCCAACATGAGTACTTCACTGAACTCGAGGGGAAGATTTCACAGGTATTATACACCTTGTACATACTTCTTTAGGCCTGTGTTTGTGCAAGTGTGAATATGCTGTGTACTAAGAATGTTACGTTCTTAGATTCTTGAGTAGGTGAGAATCGTAAGTTAGGCCTGTGAGTTACTGTTGTGCTTGTTGCAAATTCCATAGAATCTTCTCTTAAATCCATACTAGTTCTGTATAACCTCTCTTCTTTTGCCTGTTCTTCACCCTCCTACTGTAAGACAGTCATTGAAATCAACTCATGGTTTCACAAAGTCCAAATACTCCAGTTTCTTCACATACCCCCTTCATATATGCTTGCTGAACAACTTTCCATGCCAGAGGGGACCCTGTGGACTTCTCTCCAACTGGCTTACACTGTATCAGTGAGGGAAATGTTTCCTTCTAAAATCCCAGGTTTCTGCAAATACAAAAGTGTCTTATGTCTGTTAATTCTTATCTTTCCTTCCAGTTCCAGTTTGTCTGCTGGGAGGGGCTCCTGTTGTTCACTGCCTTACTGTGTCTCAAAAATTTCACACAAATTTCTTGCCCTACCAGTCTTTTATTTGTCTCATCTTTCATCACTCTTGCTAGTCATTCTCAGTCTCTCTTGCCCCAATTATCTCTCCCAAACAAGTCAGCTGCTTACTGTGCCACCTTACCTGCTTGACATCTCTTTGATAAACATAGATCAAATTCTTTGCAAGGTGCCAGTTCCTCCTGTTGTTTCACAGCTTTCCTTTACATCTGCTTAGAGCTGTGCCACAACTCCTGTCTCACTCCTTAATTTTAGTGGTCACTCAACTGCGTAAGAGGTGGCCCAGCTTCATGTGCTGAAAACCTGGTCACTTTGTACTTTGCATGCCTGAAGTGAATGTGTTTTAACATAACTCCTTGCACGAGTCTTTATAGGGTGCATTAAATATGGGAAGTCAGCAGCTGAGGAGTGCATGGAAGAACTGGTTAATTAAGGACTTCAAAGTGTGAAGTATTTACCATCTGTAAACAAAATCTGTATTCCAACCCAAAACTGTCTCCACAGCAATTCCTGGATTTGCTCAGTAAAAGATCCAAAGCCCAGGAAAATGGGAGGAGAGGACCTTTCATGCCTTTCAGTATCCTTTGCATCAGGCCACTTATTTCCTTTAGCAATGGTGAAATGACGCACAAAGCACTGAGACTGTACAACTTCATTTTATTTTGTGTTTTGTGTGCTTTTATAGGATATAAATAAATGACAAAATTACAAAATTTATAACTGGAAGCCCAAGCATATTTACATAAGTATTTGTTGCAGTGAGGCTACTATTTACTGTTCTCCTATACAATTTTCCTTTTGGTACCATATTTTTAGTGTTATTTTTTTTACTGTCAGTTGACTAAGTACATATCAACAGTGAATAGGCAAAAATATGTACAAGGAACCATTTTGTTCAAGTAAATTGAATACTGTATTAAAAGTTTGTCATCACTCAGCGCTATGATTAGGTTTAACTAAACCATATACAATTATCAGGTTTAAACCAAGTTCAATTATCCATTTTTTGGAATATACCAACTGATGATTCTAACTGAAGAACCTCAGCTGGATATGAAATAATAATTAAAAAAACATTAAGACAACCACACAATTTATCAATATCTCTATAATGAACTTCAAAATGATTCACAATTTGACTGGATAGAACAATATACGTTAAAATGTCATTTTTCTCCTATAATGATACTTGTACTGTTATAATTTCAGTTCTACATAAATATACATCATGGTATTATACAAATACTCCACAGACATTAAAAAAATTAAAACACTTCAAAGAAAAAGTAAGTAAATCTTATTTAATCAAATATTAAGCAAATGCTTAATTTTTGTTTCATGAAAACATTTTTATTACTTTGGAATTTTTTTGTTTTTCTTGCTATTTTTATTTAGAAAATGTTTTGCAATAGAATTTTATCAACACTCTTCCAAACAAGTTTTCTGTGACAGAAATCTTGATAGCAAAATCCATCATTTTGACTTTTTTTTTAGAACCACTGAGATTATATTTTAAAAATAGTAGAATTCATGGCTATAGCAATGTTGAACTGCATAAACTATATGTACGTGTAGTAGAATGACCATTCCACTTTCATTCCAGACTGATCACATGGAACATCCAGTGCACTGATGCTACAAGTCTTACAATTTTCATAATGCTGCAATAGCAGTAGTTTATTTAACTTTAAAATAAACAATATTTCTCATAATTCATCTGGCTTCCTTCCATAAATATTCATATGTTTTTCTATAGTACTTCTCTTCCATAAAAATATCTAATAAATGTTTTCTGTGCATTATTAATACCTTTTTTTAACCATTCATAAAACTCTGATCCTTTGCTACAATGCAAGAGGTTCTTATTTCTGTAGAGGATCAAAGGACATCAATTATTACATATAAAATCAGCGCACACAGAAATCAGGGTACCTAATTTCTTGTCACTTTAATGAGTTCTTTATTCAACACAGAAACTATTAATGAATTCAGTGGTTTCACAAATAATCTATTTTTTAATTCTGGTTCTATTTCAATTAAAAACTGCCAAGATTCAAATAAAAAACCCAATCAAATACTCTATTCATAGGCAGCATTAGTATTAGTTTAGAGACCTTTTGTTTTTTTTTGCTTTAAAAAGTAGAATTCTAAAATAAGAAATCAAAGAAAGCACTGTGGCAGAGTCACAAGGGAGAACTGCGTGAAAAATAAGGTTTCTCACTCCTCTTGTGGACTGTAATTTTAAAAGTCTTCATATAGTGTCATTCTTCTGTCAGTGCTGCAGGAAGAAGAACATCACCAGAAATGACTGTCAGCCTTTTTTGTTAGTTACAAGGCCACTCATCAGTGCAGTCTTCCTCTCTGCTGGATTGAAACGTTGCCATAAAGGAAAGGCTGTGCTGTGACTGCTTGGCGTGCAAGGCACAACAAGGAACAGGGGGACAGTTTTGTATCAGAAAATTGTAGTTTCATACTTGGTATTAATGCCTCTTTTGGCCTCTTGTCCAGGTTCAACAATCCACGGTAGGTTCGCCAGAGTCTTTTGCTCGGACGGATCTATCTGCTGCAAGACAAACGCAAACGTACAGACGGTTACCATCTCGTGCACAGCAGCTTGAGCAGAACTCTTTTCTTTAAACTAACAGAACACAGAACAAATCCTGAATGGACAAAGTCCTACAGCAGCGAGTATGGTGGTGTCTACACTCCCATGTACTCACGGCTGCCTTCTTCTTCCTGTGGAGATCAGAGCTGTGTCTACCCCCAAGCTATAGGGCACCATAGTTCGTTAAAGCCACGCTTGATCCTGAGAAGTCTGTTTGCTAATGAGACAGACGATAGCATCAGGAAACGTTCCTACTTACAATTTTATGGAGGAAGATTTTGTGGCAATGGATGACACAGTGTACAGTCATGCATTTTTCCCCCTTTCTCTTACCCATTAATTAAATATCACAGAGTACAGTCCTCACTTTATAGCCAGTGAATATGATACAGCGTGCAGTAATTTTTCTCTTTTCCCTCCAAAAAGACCCTGTGCCTATATTTATTCCCACTTGATTTAAAATAGTTTTCATAATTTTTTAAAAGCTCTACCGTAAAAGAATATTTCTCTGTCATGTCTGCACTTCAGGAGGGCCCTTTAAAGACAATCAATATGCAGGCTCCAATGAGCTTGGTCCTTAAGAGTCTGGGGTAATACTGAAAAGGTACATTGTATCCCAGTTTTGGGATAGGAGGTTCTGGCGAGGATCAAAAAAGAAAAAGAAAAGGATATGAAAAGAAGTTGCTTGGTCTGACAGGATAATTGTAATTAATTTGGATTTGTAATTTGATTAGGATACATATGCAGTGATCATGTTCCAAACAAGATAGGTGCAGTATTTATTTCTCAATAGGAGACCAGGAAAGTCCATGGAACCAGAGAATTTGAGAGGTATGCATTGGCTGTGATCCTTAGCACTTAAAAAAGCACAATACACTGGAATTAGACTGAATCAATTAAAACTCTGCAATTACTGTAAGAGACATATACACAACACTAGCTTAGCAACGTCTTAAACTGGAGGAATCAGAAATACACAGTTGTTTGAAACAGCTGCCCATGCTGTGGTGACAGAACCCTGCCAGCTGATGAGCAGAGGTGGCACAATGGAGCATTTCTGACTTTAAAGGTATTTCATTTGTTCAGCTTCTAGTATATAAACTCTAAGCTGTACAGCTGAATTTTGGGGTTTTTTTGCATGCATAACTACCTTCTACTTACCACGGACTTCCGAATACTAACACGTGGTTTGGGAATAGGTTTAGAGGGTTTGTTTTCAAAGCTTTCTGGGAGAGTTGAAGAATGGCCCCCTTTTCGTGCTTGTAGTGCAAGCTGATAGGCCACCTCAAATGCTTGTCCTAGTGTAAGAATGATTTCATAAGCTAAATTCTGAAACAAAACAGAAACAGTTAAAATTGGAGTGAGGTTGAATTATTGTCAGATACATGAAGTGGGGTAGTACTGTCTACAGAAGTGATTTGCAATTTAAATAATTAAAGTCATGCTGGTAATAGCTTCCTTAGTCTCTGTAATGTTTACATTTGTCATTTGATTTCTTATTGATTAAAACCAATCTAAATGTAATTTATTGTATTGAAAGTAATTACTTCTAAACCCCTTGAAAACATTGCCTCATTAAACATGAAAACAGGAGTATGTGTCATCTCTTTTTAGAACACAAACATTAAGTGTCCCACCTCCCCAGCTCACCTCATACCTGCTGCTGTCATGATCCCACCCTGCTTGCTCTACTGGACCTTGACACTGTGACATTTGGCCTAGCTCTATTTCAGAAATCTGCTGACCTGTCCTTTTCCAGAGCTGGGAGCCTGATGTGCTGCTTCCCTGGCTACATGGCTTGGGATGCTCACCAAATGGCAGAGGAAGAGGCTGCAGCATTGGTGAGAGACTTCCCAAAGGACAAAGAAGCCAGTGTTGAAAGTACATGCTCTGTTTCTCAGATGCAGTGCAGACAGGCATGCATGGAAGTCAGTGCACCACTTTGGGTGTGTGCTTCAAGTGCGGGGGAAACAGTCTCATGGTTTTGTTTTCTAAAAGTAAAATTGTTTGAGCTTAAATTGTCATGTAAGAACAGTCTTGGAAGCAAGGGGAAGGGAGTTACTGTGCATACCAAAGAAGTCAGGCACTTAAGCCTGACCAGTTTGATGTTATAGAGAGAATACTTTAAATCCTCATTGAATATGAGGAAGAAAACCTGTTGAAAGATTTATAAAGCATGAATGAAGTATCGGGGGATTGGTATAAATATTTTTTCAGTACGGTTTTACATCAATGAAAAAGCAGCTGTGAGTTTCAAATTTGACCTTAATCTAAATTGCAAATGAATTCCTAGGGTAATTTTTCTTCAGGTTTGTGGGTTTGTTTAGGTATATTTATTTCTGGGCCTATTTTTAGGCTCCTACTAGAGACTGTTTCTGGGCTACTAACTTTGCAATAATGTTTTGAACCCCTGCAGAGCAAATGCAAGTCTGCAGGCTTGCCTCCATATGATGTCCTACAGTCCCCTTAGAATTATTCATAATCTTTGATGTGCTTCAGAAGTTACCCTCTCCTTCCCTCAATCTTCATAGCCCCATGCAGGGCTTTGAAATGAGGTGATCCCTTAAAATTCCCATCTTTCTGGTACAATTTTTAATGAGATATGTCTTTACCTAGTCAAGTCTAACTGTTAGGCTTGCAGGAAGTCAGAAAGAAATGCAACACACTTGGAAGTGCACAATTCACCCTTCAATAGTTAAAGTTAAATGGATAAGCATTTTATTTCATGCCGTACACTTTCATTTTCTTGAAGAAATTCCAACCTTTTTATCACACATGTATATTGAGATAGCACAGACTAAATTCTGCATATTTAGCTCATTATGAGAGCTTCTTATAAAGGTGCCAGCTCTGGCCCATGTTAGGCCAGACAGAAAACAATTATACTACTCCACTGGGACATGCTCACAGCTGTTACAACTGCAGTCACAACAGCCAGCCAGCCAAAGTTTCACAGCTACCCAAATAAAAATGTCTGCCTGATTTGACAGCAGTAGTCTCCAAATTATCTCCCCTTTAACTTCAAGGGAAACTGGCCAGGACTGAGAAACACTGAGGATGAAGTTTGCCAGTGGAGTAATAGAAGGAAAACTAAAGAGGCTATTTTAAAGTGTTCTGCCTGTAAGCAGAATGCTGGCTATGGAATTAAGAGCAACAGAATATAATTGTTAAAAACATAGAAAATAAAGTAATTTGAAATGAAGCGTTCTTTTTAGTAGGACAGGAATATTATTCTAAAGACAGATATCTTTAGAATCAGCTGTTGGGACAGTAAAAAAGCATACTATATCATCATGTGATTGGGTAGAGTGGATAACATTATTATGAAGGAATACACCAGCAGTAATGGCTTGGAGAAATGCAGGCTGCAGTACTAGTAAGACTGAGAAAACACGCCATCCAGTGAGGCATACAAAAAGGTCACCGAGACAAATACGAGTGGAGATAGACTAAGTTTGCCATGCTGAGTTACAAATCTAGTCTGAGTCCTGCATTTCATCTGAAGCCACTATAATTTGTTTTCCTTTGTAGTCTGTAAAATGAAAAAATAGGCCTTCCTGGAGCCTGAAAGCCGTAAGAAACATGAACTGTTTCTCTGGTTAATAAATTTTTGAAATATAGCAAATAAAACAGAACATTCACTATTCTGTTCAATATTCAAAATGCAAACTGAACCACAACTTGCACATAAATTTTATACATTGTGTACTGCACTAGAGCCTTCACAAAGGGAAGTCTGCAAATGGAGGCAAGGAGAGCTTTAACATTGTACCTTGTAAAATTTAAAGAACTTATCTGAAAAATTGTAACTTGAAAAAAACCCCATAAGTAAATAAGCTTGGTTTGAGGAATTTCTCACCTGTAGTACTGAGAGAGGATTATAAGGATTAGAATTGGTACAGATTCTTGTAGGGTCTATACCAGAGAGGGAAGAACAGGATTTCCCTTGGGAATAGGGGTGGAAAACCAACCTACAAAATCTATTGTGGAAACCGTTCTGATGGAGTGAGGAAACAATTTGAATTAATTGACATGTGGCACAAAAGGAAGGATACAGGGCTCAGCACCAAAGCTGTAGCCTCCCTGGTCACTGCAGAAGAAACTGAGCCTCCCAGCACCTCATCAAGCTCCTTAGAAAGAAGGCAAAACCTTTGGGACTGTGGTGCTTCTGAGGCTGCTACAATCCTGCTCCTTGCTCGGTACAGCAGAGTAGGAAAGTGAGTAAGCTAATGCCTTTAAGCAACAATTTCTGGGAGATGAGAAATAAGGTCAGTTGCCTTGTTTGCCATGCAGTGTTACAATTCAATGCCCCAGTGCAAGTCTGAGTCAGGAGTCTTCAGCCACTTCAACTCAGGCAACCTATTACAATGGCTAATTGTTTTCTTACATTTTAACTGACTTTTTTGTTGTCTTCTATTGTGTATTGGCCAATTAAGGAATATCTGATGGAAATTACTCTGTATATCTTCAACACACGAACCAGAATTTGGTATAGAAGCTGTTAGGACCCTTTGTTTCTCCAGAGGGATTCCTTCACTGGTAGATTTAAGGCTGCTTAGTAAGTGAATTAAAGTGGATTTCAATATTGAGCAATAAATCCTCTTCTTCCCCCAAACTTTGTCTCCTTCAATATTCTTTAGTCAACATGTTTTTGTAATTTTGATTATAGAATTTGAACTCTGAGTAGATACGTTACATGTACAGTTATTCCAAAATAGTATCTCTAATGCTGCTAGTTGACACTACTATAGTAATTCCCTATCTACAAATAAGTTTTTCTTGCCCACATTTCCTGAGAAACTGAAGGACCTAACAGAGTGATTTTTTTCCCGTAACATTCCATATATTGCATTGCCAAAACACATATGATTTAAAATGCATATTTTTTACATGTTATGGTGTATTTCTACCACTTTAAACCTCGTTTTTCATAACATGATTGGACTTCTATCCATTGGGTAGGAGTGCTTCTATTGCTTCTGTTAGTAAACTGGGAGATCAGGCTCTAACATGAGCATTAGACTTTAAATAGAAAATTTAATTCACTGTATGCTTGTGCTCTGAATATCTAGCTATTTTTTTATACAGCTTGTACTTGCATCAAAAATGCTAGACCCTGAGAAATAAAACAACACAAAAAGAGAATATTTGAGTAGGTAACACCCCACTGAGGATTATGTTGCAGGAGAAAACAGAGTTAAGACAGTTTGACATTCAGGTTTCTGTATTGCTTAAAATTGCCGTTTAAAGTTCTTGGGGTAATTAATGCTCCTCCTAAGATACAGGAAAGTGAGCAAAATGTAACTATTCCCAGATCACTTTTCTTCCTGTGCCAAGAAAGGAGATGAATTCAATCTGCTATACCTAAGTCTATGTTTGTGCTTGATTATTAAACCTATAAATGAAACTGCAGTACTTCAAAACAATTAAGAGATATTTAAATGGATCAGGAGAAATAATAACCTCACTCAGTCTAATTTCAGTTGATTCACTTATCACTAAAATTTATAGAATGGAACATCTTGTTGACCATTATCTATTTTTAACACCATTTTGAAGTTTTTTCTACTCCCTGTAGACACTAAAATGACCACAGAGAATTTAAACAACAGAAGCACTCAACCAAAATGCTAAAGTTCCTTCTAACCTACCTCTGTACATGCTACTGATTATTGCTGTGCAGTGTTAACTGTTTGCCCAGCCCCACATAAAATGTCACCATTCAGGAACCTCTGTTTTTCTGATTTAACTTATTTATATTCATGTAACCATGTTTCAAGAATTCATACACATTATACTACACTAATATTTTTTTCTTGAATAATCTTGAAGTTTCAATAGCACCTTACATTTCTCTTGTGCGAAACTCAAAGGGCAAGTACTCTTGAAAGTTTTGGACAATAAATCTTAGTTCTAAAAATTATAGCCACTACTTATTTCACCAAATTAGCAGAAAACTACATGACTGATTATTGATGTGTTCATGATTTCTTGAAACAGTAATAGTTTGTGCATCCCCATCTGAGAAGCATAAATATAGGAAGAACTGAGTAATTTTCCACCAACATAATAGGAGCTCTAAGGACTTTTGCTGAAATAACATTTTGAGATATGTAGGCAAGAAGATTGGAGGAAATAAGAATCAAAGAATTAATTCTCTGTTTTAAAAATAAAGACAAATTTTGGAAAAGGTGCTGCTAAAATAAAACTTCACCAAATTCTTGTATTACCATTATTTGTGCAGCCTAAATTCCCTCCGACATTACAGAGAGCAGAGTAGAACAAAGGGACCATCAAATAATAATAATTTCTGTCGTTACAGATGGTTCAAATCTTTCAGACTCAGTGTAGTAGCCAAACATTCCTAGGACGTCTTCAGATACGTAATTAGCTACCTGTGTGGTCTCAGATCTGTGTTTTAGTTCTCTGATTAAAGTTTATACAAAACTTTTCATACATTTTCTATACATTTGCATAAGAAGCTTCTGTTTTCCAGTTTATTCAGTATAATGCAAAGAATTCTAAACAATATTTAGAGAGATGTTTGAGTTATTGGTACTGATCCAGCTTAACACTGAATCACTAAAACTCAAAGAACAGCTGGGTAAGAATCACAGAATAAATAGGATGGTTTGGGTTGGAAATGACCTTAAAGATCATCTGGTTTCAATCCCCTCCTGCCATAGGCAGGAGCATTTTTGAATAGACCAGGTTCCTCAAAGCCCTGTGAAGCCTTTGAACACTTCCAGGGATAGGGCACCCACAACAGCCTCTCTAGGCAATCTGTTCCAGTGTCCTATCACCTCATAGTAAAGAATTTCTTCCTAATATCTAATGTAAACCTACCCCTTCCTTGTTGAAACCTCTGAAGAAATCACCCCTCCTGGTAACATCTGATCTCTGCTCCAAAAAGCAATCCCCATCTACTTCAAGAAGGTAGGATGTGTCCAGGCTCCAAGGGCCCTCTCAAGAAAGTTTCGACCCTCTAGTCACTTGCTGGGAAGCATGACATGGACATACGAGGGGAAGAACCCAAAAGGCTGGATTTCACCAAATCTGACCTTCTGTGACTGCCAGGCAGTACAATGGAGTAAAAAATGCAGGATGCCCTGCAAACATTGTTTAATCTAGTTCCTGAGCCTACCTCGTGGCAGGACTGAGAACATGGATCCTTTTATGATTTCTTTATTTGGTGTGCACTGAGGTTTCAGAATGGGTAGCCAAACCTGCTTGTTACAAACTACTTGAAAGGCTATAGCTTAGGTTGTAAGAATTACATGTCAAGACTTGTATGAAAAGCTACTTACTAAGTTTAGAGTCAACAGCTGAGATTACAGAGCAGAGTTATTTCAGATGGGAAATGAGATATCAAAGAAAATCTTTGCTCTTCTCCAGAAATGTCCTTTTGCTATCCCATGGCAGATTAGTTTTTTTATGTGGTAAATAATTGACATCTGCCATTAATGACCATATACCATGAAAACATTTTAACAGAACTAAATGACTATTACTGTTTCAAAGAACTATTAAATGAAGTATGTTTGATAAACTGACCACATCAAACGCAGTGAATACATGGCAGTAGTGGTGATTAGTCTTCAAGTCTTTAGTGATGTACGCAAATGTAGAAAGGTCTTCAGGGTCTTGTGCAGCACAGGAAATGTTGCGGATTTCATGTTCAGCGATGATATTCTGTTTAAAAAAATATTTTCAATCAATTTAGGAATTAAATTGAAAAGAGCAGTAAAAGGTGTGGTTTTAGATTCACATTTATGTTGATCTGCTTTACAGATGTATTTCAGAAATGTCTTAATAAGAGATTTAATACACCCCATGTGTGATCTTACACAGGCATTTGGAATTTTGACCCTTTCCAATTGCCAATAATCTGGTAGGAAACCATTATATTCTAAAATCTACAATATGAGGCCACTTGTGTTTTGTACAGTTTGTTCAGTATCCTTTGACACAGAGACATGTTTCCTGGCATACAGGTATAAATACTGATTCAAAGCACTATACAAGCATCTTATGAAGTCGCTGTTTTTTGTGTAATGATCAAAATGGGACACTGTTTCAGTCTGCTAACAGACAGGATCTGGTGAAACCTAGCAGGCTCAATAGCCAGGGTTTTGTACTTGTGTTTGACAAATTTTAGCCATACTTTTTCAAGAGCAAAACCACAAAACATGACTTATAACTGAAACCATGAGATATTGAAATGCCCCTGATTACTAAAAAGATAAGTACAGGAGGATCTGGTAATTTCTCTCCACTTACTGACAACAGCATCCTGTAAGAGAGATATAGGAAAATGAAACCATTCATGCACCGAGCCACACTACTCGCAACAGCCAATGTAAGCTATAGCACACTACTGAGAGAGGTGGGGCATGTCTGTCTGATGAAATAAAAAAAAGCTGTCTTGAAGCTCTTAAGAAAATTATGAATATTCATTACAGAAATTGCTGATATGTAATTATTGTGTTCAGGCCAAAGGAACCATGAAACCAGAGAAGAAGATACTGCAGAGTGGCTTATGATTAGGCCTTGCTTCAGCAACACATGCATTTCAAAGGGTTTATTTCAACAGAAGAATGATTCATTGAACAGGAATTTACTTACTGGTTAATTTATACGCTTTCCTGAACTATGGCCCTGCTGGCTGTAACTCTGGCACTGCCACAGAAGCCCAAAGTGACCAAGCCTGATGCACCATTACATCACTACAGCATCGTGGGACATGTGGCATTTGTGGTGTCCCAGTTCCTTGCACAGCCACCGCTTGCCTTGGTGGCATCTGTCCATGTTAAAACAATCTCTGAGTATCTCTGGTTTTCTCTCATCTCTCTCTTTTCCTTACCATCTCCTTTCCTCCCTCTCTTTAAATATATATATATATATAAATATATATATATATATATGTATATGCAACTAAATTACTTTAGATGCTTTGCCATATCTTCTTTCATTTGCTAAGTGGCAACTTTTCCCCCTACATGTAGGTATCAAGTTATCAGAAAGACATATTAATATATCTAATTGAAGAAATCATGGCTTAGGAAAAATCTTAATAAAAAGCATTCCAAATTTCAAATTATGCAAAAACCAAGATAAGGAAGCTGTTAGTGAAGAAATGAAATAATCCTCTTAAATTGTTGCAACATGATTATTTCTCTTTAATGCATTATTCATAAAAATGACAAAACCAGTACTTATATTTCAATATATGCCAATTTATAATGACATGGATAAACTCTGCTTAACAATTGCTTGCTTTTTATGTTACTTGAAGCATTTTATTTTCTTTGCTTTCAAATTGATAACTTTTACCCTCAATAAAGATTTTGATGAGAATTAGAATTTACCAAACCCAGTGATTTAGATATCCGCAGACAGAAGTGTAATACACTGTCATTGATGTAGTATTGACAACACTGTTGTTTAGAAAGAATTAAAGCTTGGAAGGTCTTAAAATCATATGTGAAGTATTTATGCCAAATCATGAGCCACAATGTAATCACCTGATTTTATGCAGCGTATGGTAAAAGAGCTCTGCTACACTGCAACTTTTTCTAGGTGACCTGGGGTTGACACAGGGACTTGCACTTAAGTCAAAACTCACAGAGATTATTTTAATGTTTTAATTTTAAACTAAGTGAATTTTGGAAATATATACATATCAAGTTTTTTTAAAAAAATAAAATGAAGCATAACTAAACTGAATTTTCTGGATGAAAATTAGTAGTGAAACTGAGTTTTCCCCTAGCTGCTACAGGGCATCCTCTGTGATCTCCTTTCAAAATGAAATTTTTCAGTGCATGTGTTTACTATTTCCTAGGGTCACTTCTTCAGTAGATCTGTAGTCTTATTCTGTAGAAAGCAGAAGGCTATGAAGCATCTTGCTCTTCTGGGTATGCTCCTCAGGCATTGACTGACATTTTACACTTGTCATGCTATAAATTGTCTTTCAGTTTGGCAAGAGAAACCTTTGGTTTCTCAAAAAGCGGGGAAGCTGAAAGGCAGTTATGGTTCTACCAAGGAAATACCTTGGAGAAGTCAGGTTTTTGCTTAGCAACCTTCCTTTGCTCACCTACCTTGTGCCAGCCAATCTCCCTCCTGGCAGAAACCACCCAGAAGAAAGGGTGAGCTGTGAGCCATGAGAAAATTCTGCAAGTCTGCTTTTTCCTAAGCAGCATTTTCTTTCTGGCCTCACTTGCAAAGAAATGGTGACATGTCAAAGTGGTGTCATGCCAAGCTTCCAGGCGCCACTGAAATAGCTGTCGTGGAATGAGGTCGGGGCCCCTTCATCACCTGAAACTTTGCCTGCTGACTTAGAATACAAATTCTTAGCTTGGTGGCATAAAGGAAAAGGATGAACAGCCATGAGAGCTGAGTTTTCAAGCACAGAACTGCTAGTTATTTTTGTCATTAAAAAGTATGCATTTATTGCTAAGTGGTGCCCAGCGCCGTCAACTATAAGCTCATATGGAAGCAGTACAAGTCTGAATAGGATCTCACCTTAGTGCTAATCTGTTTTGGGTCTTGAAGGAATTTGGAACAGCACACTGTGGACAAGGATGGTAACGCTTCTGGGAGAGTTGCAGGCTATTACCTGGTTTTTACAGAAGGGAAAGGCAGTGCAGATTTTGAACTGGAGAGAAAGCAATCTACCACTTGAGAAAAAACACAGGACTGTGGCATTATTTACCTCCTTCAAATACATCTGTTGCACTACTAGGCATAAGGTTTCAGTGGGACTCATGTAGCGTCATCTAACGCAATTTTTTTTAAGTTTCCATCTTGTGTAAGATTCTATGCAGTGTGCAAAGAGACATGGGAAGCTCCTTTTGTTCTCCTGATTTTTTTTTGCAAACCTAAGGACATTGCAGCTACGTCCTTTACGCTACAGAGAAGATTTAAGAGCTGAAAACAGCATTATCCAAGTTAGAGTTAATAGCATTACAATGTCCTGACTTATGCCCTGCACATCAGAGAACATAAAGGAAATGAGGGTTGTAGAAGCTCAGGTTTGAATCAATAGAAGAAAAAGTTGCTGACAGGAATCCCTGGCCTCTCTGCTCTGGCAGATATGCCAGACTTGACACAACAGTAATTTCACCTCACTTTTATGCCATCTTCTAACTCTAAATATGGCTTCCAAACTCTAGAAGAAGT